>NC_046668.1:17664675-18914675 GCF_004382145.1 Drosophila mauritiana | reverse complement strand
GTAGGACACATCACAATGTTCATGTACTTATTTATAGATGGGTACAGCTAGCGCATACAGGACATACAGAGAGATCTATAGATGGGCTAAGGCTATATTAAAGCACGAGACACGAGTACCACTCGGCTCGGTGCTTTTGGGTTCCACACAATATACGAGTATAGGATATGCATTGAAGAGATGCGATTATAATCTAGTAATTGGTAAAAGGTTAAAGTTTTTGTGGTTTACCGTTCGGGGCCTTGGGAATCGTCGACAGACACAGTGGCTTTATACTGTGCCCCACATTATTCACACATATTTGGAGACACGGGCGGGCGGGCGGTCAGGCAGGCGGGCGGGCGGTTGATGGGCGGGCGGGCGTTCGAACGTTCGGTATCGGTTTCGGTCGATGGACGGGCGGGCGGGCAATCAGATAGGCGGGCGGTTGGTCGATGGACGGGCGATTTAGTATAAGTAATCGTATATCGGTTGATTGATTCGCCGTTTTCATTTTCATATATATAAAAAGGCATTTCACATAGGGAGGGGGGAAGGTCACCCACACAGATACAAACCCACATGGCACATGGGAATGGGGATTCGCACGCGTATATATACAGATATTAGAATATATATATATAGATAGATATATAGGCGTTTGTAGCCAGATATTGTAGCATAGTGCACGGCAACAGGGGGTGCAATTCGATTTTCAATTCGATTCGGGTTTCGACATCGGGCCGGGCCAGTTTCAGATTCAAATTCGGGTTCAGATACGGATACAGATATGGATCCGAGGTTACCCAGTACCCGGGTGGGACATATAGACCAGAGACCATGGACCAGCGGTGCAGAGTGATGGTGCGGGCGGGCGGGCGTTTGATTGGTTGGTAGTTGGAGGTTCGATTCGATCGATAAAGTTCGGTTCGATTTGGTTCGGTTCGATTCGATTCAGATGAGCGGTTGAAGATATTTGTTGGACGTGCGAACCGACGACAGTTTGGTATATATATACAGATATATATATATTGGTTTGTTCAAATCGAAATCGAAATCAAAGTCGATTTGTTGGTTACATATGGGGTGTACGCAAGAATAGAGAGAGAGAGAGAAGAGAGAGAGAGAAAATTGTTCATTTAGTTAAAAGGTTAATTAGCGGTGTAAATTTATCGTTTTATTTTCATGTTCTTTTCTTATTGCGTTATACAAAAAACCGAATTTTTGTCCAGGTTTTGATTAAATAAAGCGCCTTTAGTATATATTACATATTGCATCCAAGCTTCATGGATCAAATTCCCCTACGATTGCAGTATTTCAAATGTTCCTTTTGCTTTCTCAGTAACGAAACGATAAATAAAGAGAAACAGAGATTCGAAATACGGTGGTAGCCAAACAGAGAAAGTAAGAGAAAGCATGAGAGAAAGAGCGTTAGCCGAGTGCAAGGACCCGAGTTAGTGAGAAGCGTGTTGGGTTTCGACTTGGATTTGGGTTTCTCCAGGACCTCCGCCTACATAGGGATCGATCGATCGAGAGAGAGAGATATAGTGGGGAAGTGAGAGAGTGAGAGTGAGCAGTAGAGAAGGGAAATTTGGGGACCATACCGAGACAAACAAGACAGGGTTCTCTTCGGATTCGGTGTTGGTTTTCTTTTCGTTTTTTGGGAATTTTCCAGCTTAAACTCGAGATTTGCAGAATTGGACGGCTGCCAGAGACAAGGCGAGAGAATTGAGATAGAGGTGGACAGAGAGAGGGAGACAGAGTTCGCTAGAGAGGCACACAATGACAGAGGCAGACGCTTTCGGGATTCACTGGGGACATGGATTCAATTTGGTTATTTTCGCTTGTAAGTTTCTAAGTTGTGGTGCAACAAATAAAACATAATTGTAAATAATACTAGACGCTTCAATAGTGAATTATGCGGTTTGTTTGTCTATCTTTTTTTGTTTTTTGAGCTGAGTATGGGGTTCATGTGTCTATTATAGTACCTGAGTCCTCATCTTCTGAATGTGCTGTCCTCCTTTGCCGATGACAGCCCCAGCAATCTGTTGAATTATAAAAGATAGATAATAGTTTGCAGTTCGTTAATGTGGGCATTCCACTTATATTAACTTAGTAGTAATTAACTTACACTGCTCGGAATCAGGATGCGAACGGTCTCCTCGTTGCGGCGATTGCGCTTCTGGTCCTGTGGTCCCTCCCCTTCATCGTTCATTTCACGCTTCATTCTCAGTCTCTCTGCAATTGGAAAGGCGGAATTCGGAATTCGATTAATCTCGCAATTGTTTAGCCAACTATGTTGATCTTTGGCCAGTTTCGGTTCAACTGGCACATAAAATCGAACTGCCACTGCCTCGAGTCAACCACTCTCGGCATCTGTAAATCGCTGTGGGCCGAACAGAGTTGTCAGCTTAGCTACTAGTTGATTTGGCTAGAAATTAAAGGTTACATAAGAAACTACAAGCTGATTGTTTAAGCCAATCTGTGCAATATCTACTATACAATTGCTATATCTTTCAAACTAGCGTTTTAATAAAGGCCTTTTGAAGACCTGGCATCACTGATGAACAGATTCAGAGAAGGCATGAGGTGAGTCGCAGGTTTGTTTGTTGCCCACCGCAATTGAATAACAATTTAATTCAGTTTCCATTTCAGAGCTTAGCTCTGTGCCTATCCGATCTGGTTCGTGCCGCAGCTGCACTTGGCTGCGATTCATCTTGGTGGCCCGCGCGCGTTGCACTTCCAATTTGGGAGGCATCAATCATCAAGTATACGCCCTGTGCCGCACTACAGGCCCCTAAAAAGCCCAGTAAGCGGAAATGCCAGACAGCCAACGCTCCAACGAAACCCCTATATATAGTATTTCTATAAAAATATTCTTGTGTAGCACTGCATATGTATGATTTATATATATATATATATGCTGGCATAATTGAGCAAGCCAACATGCGCACAGCAGCAACAATACAAATTGTAACGAAAAATTATAAATTTATAGAAAGGGAGCTCTCGGGGCAGTGGGTTACAGTTGGATACAACAATTGTTGGCCGTTGTGCGGAACGCCCACGGCAATAAGTTGAAATCCCTCATTATTTCCAGGGACCTCAGGTTCATTTTTCTATTCCCTAAAACTGAGTATCTTGGCTTGAACACAAATACTTATTGATTTTATCATATCAAGTATCAAAAGAAATATCTATTGGCCATTCTTAAAAGTCTAGAGTCTAAATGCAGAGTATTTCCACTTCGTTGAGTCGAAATCAGTTCAACATCGGTTCATTTTATTGTGGTTTCACATGTCAAAACGCCAATTGTCCAAGCTGCTGTTAAGTTGTCAAAATCTTTTCGAAATAACAATGAGCAAACAGCAGCTTCGGCAGATTAAATGAATTTTTCGAGGGCTCAAAATTTGACTCGACTTGAAGTACAGGTGGTGGTGTAGTACATTATTTGAAGTGTGAGTGGGAAGAGCTTAAAGAAGTGGTAGCCACCTTCAAATCGGAGTTGATCAGGCCTTTGGATGGTGATGCAATCCTAATTGGAAGCATTTGGCCATTGAATTTAACAGAATTTCACCAGGAATATAGGGCTACAAGTGCCAATCAGTATTTAAATGAGAAAATGCTGCACTGCTTAAGTATGAATACCACCAAGTTACCTTTATTTGTTTGTAAAAATATCACAAGGTTTCACTAATATTATTATTGTTGGCAAAGATCTTGTAGATCTGCTTCTCACATTCACAGACTTGTTTTTTTTTTTTAGCTCTATAACACCATGGATCTGAGGATCCAATCAAATGAATAGAGCCAGTGCAGATAGCACCGCCCGAGAGTCCTGTACGAAAACTAATGAACTCGATTTACCAGAACCGGGGCTATTTATACCAGAAAAGCCAACTATTTAATGCCTAAGGGCTGACCAATCGGAAGCTATAGGATCGGTATATAGACAGCGGAAATCGTCGGCCAATAGAAATCGTACAAATCAAGTGACAATACCGAAAACAGGGGAAGTTACCGCTTTTGGACACCGGATGCTAGGCAACCAGGATAATTGTACTGGACTGACCATAACAGAAACACTATACTGACAATAGAATAGATAAGTTCCTATGTACGAAATGGGGGCGAATACCCTATATACGGATACAAAATATTGCTATCATGGGAGGAGAAAGTGCAGTTTTCTATTGGAACTCTACATATGTGAGATATGGATTCATTATATAAAATTGGGTCCTCCTACTCGCCCCAACCGCAAGGTTTTTATACATATATCATATAGTAGTCCCTCAAATTGTATAGTAATTTTCTATGCATGTGTGTGTGTGTGGGAGGACTGGGTATTGGATTTTAAGTTCGACATTAGTCTAATAACCAGGGGTTTTAAATGCCGCAAGGGGACTGCAGTTTTCTTGCAGCTACATATATGCCTTTTGCGAGGGAACTTCAGCTGATGTTTTCACATTATGCATATTTTAAGGGCTAAATAAACGGATCCTCGACGGAGTGGGCTGGCGAAGTTGAGGCAATAAGAGGCGGAACCCGTTTGTCTAAGATAGCAAATCGTTTAACTATTGATAGAGCAATCGCCATATATGTAGTAGGGTCCAGTCCAGTCCCTCCAACTAAATGCCTGTGAAATGCAACAAATTGCGCTGACCTGGACAAATATCATTAAGGGGGCGGCCCACGATGACGTGGCATTAGACGTTGCCTTCAATGCACCAAGGCTGCTTCTGCTTTGCATGTGCATCTGATGGACATGGATTATTCAGGCAAATTGCAATAATTTCAAAACTCCAGTCCTTTCAAGATGAACCTACCCCCTCCCCTCCGCACACCACAGACACATGTGCCACATAAAGAATGGGGCCAGCCAAAGTAATAACTAATGAAGCACTGGGAGTATTAACAGCCGTTCCCAACGGGTTGGCAGCAAACTAATTATAGGGTAATTCCTGCGACAGAGCACTACTTGGACCGGCACCATTAACAATTGGAAACCCACGGACCGGAAGAGCAATTTAAAAATCGAAAAGAACCGAAGATTGCTTCCGTTTTTATCAGCACCTTTTGATTGCAGTTTGCATGAGTGTGCGGTGGCTAGGACGAGCGATAGAAGAACTTTTCCAGCCACAAATTTGCCACCTTGCAGCTTCTCAGGAGCACAGAGAACGGAAGGAGCTGGCCGGAGAAAGTTAGCAGGCTGCTCGCATTCCTGAAAGTGACATAAATGACAGGTACACAATTATGTGAAAATCATTTGATTGCTGTCCACATCCTGTTCAAATAGCTTTTGACAGCGCACACGCGTCCAGCCAGCCAGTCCACAAGCCACCCCAAAATGCCACCCAACACCTACAATAAGCGACAATAATTTAAGTTGCTCGGCCAGGTGAGTGCTTGGAACTTTTGTAACACCCCTCTCACCCCCTTTTTTGTGCATATATCCCCTCAGGCCAATACACTAATACGCAGGTGGGCTTTCTGACCACAAAAACGCAAAGATAGCAACAACAATGGCAATAAAGGCAAAAGGGGAACCGCTGGAGAGTTTATGTCCAGCGGGACGTGGCAAGCCACATGAAAACGCGGTTTGTGGCTACCCAGCAAAATGCAAAAAACAAAAGCCGAGAAAAGGTTAATTTCAGCTAAGTGAAAGCTGTATACCCTAGACTGAAAAACAGTTCACCTGCTGTATAAGCCTAATTGATCAATAAAACCAAACAAAAAAATTAAGGCTTTGAAAAGTTGTTGTGCTTTGGATTCCTAAAAACAGTTTACCACAATAATAATCATAATAATAATTCTCTAAATTGCATTATGAAATGCTAATCAAAATGACACGTGTGTATTTTACAAATGTGTGAAATTCAATAAACTTTAAGGACGTTGTTCTAGCGTGTTATTTATCGTGACATATATCAACATAAAACATTTTTATGGTAGAATTTGTCTAAAATGATCCGATCCTGAAAAAGCATTTCATATTTTGCGTCATTCGGCATGTATGTATTAAAGTCTTAAAGCCCTCTTAAGTAATTTTCTTAGTTTTATTGACTGTGTTGTGCCCTTTGCAGATGATTGAGAAACAACAAATTTTAAAATAGCTTGGAACAAGCAGTCAATATAAGTATATGATTGGTAATATTTAATTTGAAGGAATTCATGTCACGTTTGTATCGCTCCACACATGTGAGTGTGTGTGTGTGTTCACGCCTAAAGCCTTCCTTTCTTCTCCCACATCCTGCCGTGCATTTTGCCAGCGTAATTGGGCGTTGGGTGTATGCGTTTCAACTCTATAATTTAGCGGAAAAACAGCTAATGGACGTCATGTCTAACCAAAAAGAAAAAAGAAAGGGGGAAAAAGGGAAAAACAGAACCACAGGAAGGAATCAGGTTGAGGATATGGCCACGAAAGTTGGGCACCATGGGCGGAAATGCATACAATTGACAATTCTCATCGCCCCCGCGCTGCGTGTGTGTGTGTGTGTGTCCTGTTTGTGCTTTGTGGCCTGTCCACTTCAAGGCTTTTATGGACATGTCAGCGTGCTTAGCGAGCAGCCCGACTCAACTGAAGCCACCCACCCACTTTCCCCCCACTTCACATCGCGTGTGCCCCCACAAATCGGACGCAGGCGGGAGGATGGGGAGTGGGCATGGTGGGGAGTTCAGCTGGTCCCTGCGCTAATAACTAATGTGCTTATGGCGTGTGCCATGTAGTGGTTGCCGCTCCGCCAGGCGAGTCTATTCTAGTCCGCTCTGTCCTGCCCGGCTGGCTTCTCTCTTCAGTCGTCCATTTATGTTTCTCGACCAACTTCCACACAGTCTGATTGTTATAGTTCGACTTGTCTTTGGGTGGTGCACGAAGAAAAAAACTTAGTGACTTATCAATCAGGATAACAAAATCCATAAATAAAAACCCATATAAATCAGTAAATCATTGGTACAAGATAATCGATGCATAAGACCCTAGCACAACTTTTACATGTGATTTCTGGCAAAAATAGGAAAATATTTTTCAGTGCACTCCCCCCACCCTTTTCACAATCGGGCAGGGCAACCCCTGAAGTTGTTGCATTATTAAAAGGCTTCGATTGAAAAGTACTTTTCTTTCTTCCCACTCCCATTCTCGTCGCCCCAACTCCATTCTTCATTATTTCCCTTATTGCTTTGGCTTTATCTACTTCTGCGTTTGTCAACTGCATCTCTCGACAATCCAATCCATCCTTGGCTAATTAATTGGAAATATAAGAATTGCCCGGCAGCAAATAGCAATACCCGACCGTCAAGGTTTGAAAATCAATAAAACTCGCTTGAACAGAAAAAACGTGTTTAAGGCAATTTTTTTCATCGTTTTTATTTCTTTCAGCGATTTGCATAAAAATATTTGTGCTTCTTCTCAGCAGCATTTTTTCGTCTGTCATTTGAGACAAAAGCCATCGAAAATCATCGAGTGGAACATGTTTTGCGAATTGCGATTGAGGCGGTGGAAGATTTTACCAGCGATTGAAATGGCCACTTGTGAGCTCAGAAATACACATTTCTCTGGGCAACCAACCAACCAGCATGGCAGTTAACCCATATAAACAGATGATATATTCTAGGAATTCACCTATGTTTATATGCGGGCAGCGCAACCTAAGCGAGATGTTTGTACCAGGAAACAGATTCATGTGGGAAATCAGCAACATCAAAGCGACCTACATCCGACAACCAATTACTATACAATTGCAACTTCACAATAATATATTTTTTTTATTTATTTCGGTTGCCCATGCTGCGATGATTGCATTGAAAACATGGCAAGCAACATATATATTTTTTATTCTGCAACGCAAAGATATTTCATATTCAATGACAATATGAAATGCGAGATACATATATGTACTATATGTACACTGAAGTAGCGAATTTAGGCCTATTCACATGAATAACAAATATTACATTTAAATATTTGATTTCATCCGCTACATGGCATCTTGAATTTAACAAAAATATAGCGATACTTACTTGTCATGTTCTTTATTTAACGATGACAAATTGCAAACCTCGATAAATCAGCTGCAAAAAATATATCGTGGAACATACAGTAATGAAAATTACAACAATTTTCGCATGTGTAAAACTATTTTTAAATGGTGAAGCAACCCAAATAACTGCAGGAAAAAAACTAAAGAAGTTAAAGACTGAAATGTCATAACTTAATAACCAACTTAATTACGCTTAAAAAATGAACATAAATTATGACCATATTTTCAAGCATTTTACTGCAGAATGTAATGACTGAAAGATACTTTTCCTTATATGCAATTAACTTATGAAGTAAATTCTTATAAACATGATATTTAGTTATAATTAATGCATAAATTATTCTGAATATAAAAATGAATTCTTTTTTTTTTACTGTGTGTTAAAACTAACAAGCAATATGAACATGCTAATATGTTAACTTGTTAATTTGAAAGGGCCAGAAATCTGCGGGTAGAATAGTACAGACTGAGTCTTTAGTTCCATGGAGCAACAAATACCAAGAGAATAAACAAAACGAACTATTTAGGTGTGTCGCTGAAATATCTTCCAAGTCAAATATTGGTGTCATAGAAATTTTGTAAAAAAAAAAATTGAACAAACAACTGAGATTCCAACAAGCTATGCCTTTTGATTTGTTAATATTACATATATATTTAAATTGTTAAACAATACTATTTACAATTTGTTTGCTGATCAATTTGGAACACACCATTTACGTGAGAATTCAGTTCAATGTCAACGAACGCGTGCAAATAGCCGCGAAATATCTTTGGAATTGCTTCACTCGAAATAAACGCTAGAAGCAAACGAAAAATACCTCGGCCGAAAAAGGCAAATAAAAGCGAATTTTTTGCACAAAACTGGAAATCTAAACAGAGACAAAGGAGATTCGTCACAATCGCCAAAGAACGAAAAGCAAAAGTCGAGTCTCTTTACGACCTGCAGAATTGCTGGGAAGATTTGCAGACGGAAGACGAAGAAGAGAGCTATTGTTAAAAAGCTGCAAATGCCAATGGCTTAATGAGAGGGAGGGGGCAAAGAGAAGATGAGCAGGGAAGAGAGGGGGAAAGTAGGTGGTAATAAGCTGCACCCAGCCAATAAGCGAAACAACAACAACAGTTAGCTCCCATTTGTATTTTTCTCTCTCATTAGCCTCTCTTCGCCATTTCCTCTGCCTCTCCGTTTTCTTCGTACCTCATCGATTGATGCTAAAAACTATGAATAAAATATAGGTTAGGCCTTTTCCTTATTTGTAAAAAGCCAACGAGCGTTGAACTCGTCTCGTAGCGTGGGAGTTTTGCTTTCGGAGCAACGAAACTATTTTGTTTTGATTTTATCTCAGCGAATTATAATGAAATTTATGCACCGGTGTAACCGCGTGGAGATAAAAGAAAAAGGGAAGTAACGAAACGCAAAGAAAAAGCAGCAAATGTGAAAAACAAAACAAGCGACCAAAGCGGATGGGCCAATGATAAAAACAACAACTATGCGACTCTGTACTTTAGGTAAAAGCCGGCATGCGTGCGAGCAAGCGAGAGAGGCAGAGAGGACAGGGCGGCAGAGCGAGAGAGAGCTAGGAATATTTCTGTGTGCCCTGGTGGTTGTAATAAAAAGAAAGGAGGAAAAAAAACTGTAAAACCCAAGCGCCGAAGCCAAAAGAACGATTTTGGGGGTGTAGTTAAAAATCACACTATATTGCTATAAAAAATCGGCATGTATTGGCGGATCTTTTTCGCAGAAATGTATTCAGGAAAACACAAGACCACACACACACACACATTGCTTTTAGCCTGGTTTATTTGCCTCGCAAATTCGCTTTTCATTCGCGTTCCCCCAGGCAAAACGTAAAAAAAAAACTGTAGAAGAAAAACTCACCTATCGGGATGCCTTTGTTTTCCTTCAGCTACGAAGACTCTGATGCCACCAAACTTAACCACTTAACTTTCAATTGTTTTTTAACACGATTTTGTCCGCCACTAAACGCTGGCTGGTAAAATATTATTCAAAATATGTATAGCACAAACACTAGAGCTGAGTTAAAATGCACAAAAGTTAGAGAGGAATTGGAAAATGGCGTATCACCCTGCCATCGATACCTGACTATCGATATGTGATGGTGGAAAACGGTGGTTTACCACTGACTCTACAAAATACTGTTCGGTGGTATTTATTCATTTGACATTGCAATGGAAAAGGCACTTATACTCGCCATACCGTTGAATAAAAATTTTTATCTTTTCAACATCACTTATTTTACTAGTTTACACTTATTCTTTTATGTTCCAAAAGTGTAATAAGAGCTAGTGGGAATACCTCAAAAAACCGATAACAGGGTTGTCACCTTTACCTACAATTGCTAAAATAGGCTTGGTGTTTTGCAGAAACTTGCAGCTGGTCACACCAATGTGGCATTGTTTTGTTTTGTTTACAATTTGAAATTGCTAACAAATTATTTCGATGGAGGATTCGGAAGCCGCATTTAAACGCCACGAGGGTATTGGGCCAAAGGTGAAACAGGCCTACGAGGAAGCCATTAAACAAATCTTTGCCGACTTGAGGTAAGCAGCAGGCACAGTTAACTTGATAACGAATATTAACAATGTTTATATCTAGCTACGCAGATCTGCAAGCGTGGGATGCCATTTACCAGGAGCACGAGCAATCCGCTTTGGACACCGAAAGCATCGTAGATCGCACTCGCAGTCTGATGACCAAGGTTGTGCTCGAAATGAACCGATGCTTCTTCGCCAGCAACGATGTGCCAAATAAGCTGCAAACTTTGGAAATGCTCAAGGAACATTTCGCCGCCTACGAGGGCAAGAAATGGTGCATGTGCTGCATAAAACATACGATTCGTTTACACTGCTAACATAGTCTATTGTAATCTATAGGAACCTGAACACTGCAGCCCCCGACGAACTCACTCGGCCGTTGCGCATGCGATTTTTGGACTTCAGCCTGGAATTCATGGAGCAGCAACTGGCCTCTCAGGCAAAGGAACTTGAGGTGCGACTGGGATATCAGTTCATCTGTAAAGGCAACTGTGTGCCAAAAGATTCCCAAATTTAAAGAACCTTGCAGTAGTTCGTTAGTTTAATAGTTTTAATTCTAGGTTTAAATCTAGGTATTTTTCATGCTATTGCGTCTTGTACGCTCCTTCGAAAGCTACTCACTTATTTGTTATCCTATTAATATAACTAGCATTTGTATTTTATCTTCTATTTCAGATTGCTATGGCCAAGAGCAATGCTAATCGCGAGCGACTCCAACATATCCATGACCAGCGACTGAAATTAAGTGCCCAAATGGAGCAGCAATTGTCGCAGTACGAGAAAGTTAAACCAGAACTTATTAAGCTAGAAGAAAAAATGATTGATTTTTGACAATGTTAAATGCAATAAATTAATAAAATACTACGCTATAAGTTTATCAACTTAATGAGTTGAGTGGGGGTCTTAAAATCTGCATATTCATTAATGTATATATGTACATATGAATTTTGCATAAATTTCACATTTTATTTTAATTAAATTATCATTGCAATAAGCTGATAATATTAACCAATAATTGTTGGTATTGGCGGCAAAATGTCTTTTAAAATTGAGTGTACATGCATACATTTCAAGTTATTTCATAAAATGCATCGTTTTTTCTCAATAAAAAATTGCTATTTATTAGCAAAAATGCGAAGTTTTTTGCCTACGTATGTATGTACGCATGCATGTATTTTTTGAGTGATTTCTTAGAATCGCTGAGTGCTTACACACTCCCATACATACTTGACTGTGTAGTATAAATCAACGGAATGGTATTAGTGTAAAAATAAACCGAATTTTTGTTAGTGCTTCCTCAAAAAGTAACTACTAATATAAGACAAAGATTTTTTTTAACAGATCGGTTTTCATTTCCCTTGTGAGACTGTACCTATTATACAGATTTGCAGTTATATTTTAAGGCAATAAGGACATTGACTCTTCAAAGTGAGGTTAAGTTATTGGTGTATTAGTCAAATTGAGCGTTTTCCCACACACACAGAAACACTCTTATTGCCTACAGTAGTTTGGTCATTTTCTAACACTGTCACAAAGATTTCGACTACAATGAAATTCCGCAGTCCGTTCTTTTCGGTTTGACCGTCGACGGAGAAGGAGCTTAGCTCTCCTGGTAAGGCACTTAAAATGTTGAGGAATCCAGACATGATTTTCGCAAGTGCCTGGTATCAGCGAGGTGTAATTTTTGTATTTGTATAGTACACGTTTCTGGTACCAAGTGCTTTGAGAAACTTACCTGCGGGGTATATCAAAAATATCACTGCAGTTTCAGGCTTTTCCCAACTACATCTATTAATACTTATTTTAACGTCGTATTAAAGTTGAGGTTTGGAAAATTTTGGTTTTGCATTTGAAATCGCCACTCAACTTGGTTCTAAAATTATTTAGGTGTGCTATGTCCATTTTGTGTGTTTTACAAAATCGGTGTACCATGCCTAATATATTTTTAGAAAACTCACATCGACGTGTACAGATTAAAACAAAAGACATAATTGTGAATTTCATCAAATTGACATAATCTCAAATTCATTGACAAAATCAAGGATTCATTAAAACTTCGTTTTTCTAAAATTATATAAGTATGTTATGTTATTTTGTGTGTTTTACAAAATCTGTGTAACATGCTTAATATATTTTTTGAAAACTATCCCCCTACCACCAAAGTGTACAAATTAAAAAAAAAAGACAATAATGTGAATTTCATCAAATTGCCATAATCTCAAAATAGTAAAAAGTCTGTTATGCCTTTTTTTGTGTGTTTTACAAAACTGTATAACCGACTTTTACTTATTTTTAGAAAACTAACACCGAAGTGTACAGAATAAAAAAATACAAAAATGTGATATTTCATCAAATTTGCCATAAAATCAAAATAGTAAAACGAAGGGCAAAAAAAATATAATATAAGGTAATGAACATTCATTTTTTTCTAAAATTATATAAGTATGATGCGCTATTTTGTCTATTTTACAAAAAAGACAAAAATGTGAACTTCAAATTGCCATAATCTCTAAATAGTAAAAAGTCTGTTATGCTAATGTTTGTGTGTTTAAGAAACTTGGCATAACCGCTTTTTACTTATTTGCAGAAAACTAACCACGAAGTGCACAGACTGAAAAAAAACACAAGAATGTGATATTTCATCAAATTTGCCATAACCTAAGAATAGTAAAACGAAGGGCAAAAAAAATTTTATTCTTTTTGCTATTCTATAAGCTAACGAGCATTCCTTAAAATATATATGTACATAAGTGTTTAAAAAAAATGTGTATCTCGCGAATTCCTTCAATTTCCGCGCGTTTCCGCCATTTTGAATATTCTCTCTACCGAAAGTTGTAGAGTAAAGCAACAACTTTGGATGTTTTGAGAGTTCGAAGTTCATACTGCCATCCCGCTCTAAACCTCTGCATTCCATATTGTCCCGTTTTCTGATTTTTCTTTTTCGGGATCTTCTTTTGCGTTCTCTCCCGAAAGTTGTAGAGTAAAGCAACAACTTTGGATGTTTTGAGAGTTCGAAGTTCATACTGTCATCCCGCTCTAAACCTCTGCATTCCATATTGTCCCGTTTTCTGATTTTTCCTTTTCGGGATATTCTTTTGCTTTCTTTGCCCCCGGCATTCAAATTCCGAGAGTCGTCGCGAGTGGTCGTTTAAAAAATATTGCCGGACATCGATCTAGCCAACAATTTTCTGCTGCGAATTGGGGCACTACTGTTTTTCTAACATTGAGTATTGCACTTTTCACAGCCTTAAAATGTTAGCAACTGCCTAATACTAACAATTTAAATTTTTAAATTATTATAAATAATGTGAATTAAGTTTAAAGCGTTTTGGTTCGTCACAAGGGCAATTCTGCATTTTTAAACTTGTATTGCACTTGAGACGGCCGAATTACTTTAAAAAGAATCATCATTGAGCAAAGTAATTAGTTTTTTTCCTTGCAATAGGCGGCAAGACAGTGGAAATTTCTAGATCATTTTTCGGACGGTTTATGAGTCAATATTTTCTTTTTCGAATATATTGCACATTCACCGGCCTGAAAATATCAAGAATTAGCATCGAAAAAAGAAAAAAAAAAGTGCTTGCAAAAACATAAACATTTGCAGGACGGGTCGTGTGTCAGTGTATTTACATCTTAGCTATATTGCACACTTCCCGGCCTTTAAATGTCCAATGTTTCAACTTTAATATCTGTGAAATCATAAAATTATATAACGCAAGTTGCGCTTTTCTCGGAAATCCGCATTCCGTTAGGTGTGAGCGAGATGACAGCTGTTGCGGTTCTTTCCCATTCCTCTTTCGGCTTGGTCGCAGACTTGCCAGATCGGCGAATTGAGTGCAAAGAGAAACGGGGAACTTGGTTAATTTCTTTTGCAAGTGGCAAGTGTTTAATTATTACAATTTGTGCTTAATTTAACATTGGCCGATGCTTGAGCTAAATATTTCCGTACAAGTGGTGCAACAAAGTAATAATAAGGCATTTTGAGGTGAATTTAGCAAATTAAATTAGTGCGCTCGGCTGGTTGCCTTTGCACGTCATTTACCGTTTTTCAAGAGGGCCAGTAGTGTATGGCCAGTACATATGCAGAAGTAAATGTTTTTAATCCGTTTAATGATGGGATGGCCATTGGTTTGGAAAACTAACAAGTAGGAGCATCATGAATAATGCCAAGCAAGCGCGAAATCAAGAGGTGTGAAATTGGGTTCACGGGCTGCGCCTTGGGCTCTGGAAAATGCAGTAGATGATGACCAGCCTGAAGAACGGTTTTATTTTTGGCGGAAGTGTAAGTGTACCGATAGTACATATAGCGAAATATATAGTGAAAATATCCATAACATCTGTTGCATTTAGCTCGTTTTAAACTATTACTTCCCTGTTCTCATCTGTGGCCGTTGAGAACGAACCGGCAGTTCGTGCTGACAGCGAGCGCAATTACATAAATGTTTGTTTTGACAACAATAGCGAGTGCAACAAAAACAACAACACCAATCGCAACAAAAAAGCCGGAGACGAGATTGCATAATTGCTTGTAAAATTTTGCTCCCACAATTTCTCAGTTTTTGTCATGGGACAAACAAAAAAAATTATACAAACTTACCGGCTGATTGTTATCTCCGGCAGTGAGCGGCAAAGAGCGCTACTGAGAGAGCGATCCTTTTACCGTATTTTACAACCTCTCGGTTAAGCTAACTTCGCTAACTTCGCCTTCTAAAGTCGCTCTCTTTTTCGCCGTGCGACAGAGATGCTCCGTGCGAGAGAGCGACTTACAGTGGGTCATTTTACTTGTGCGCTGCTTATCTAAATGTATTCAAGTATATCCATAAATTGTAATGAAGCACTTTCGTAATTGCCGCCTTTATTTATGCACTGTGAACAGCCAGGGGCTAGCTGGCGCCTTAGCATCTCTCCCCAATGTCCACGCTCTAATGCCTAAGAGCGTTGGTTTACTAGCTAGTTTATAGCTAACTTTTTGAAACTCCGTTTGTTAAATAATTATTCAACATTACCTTATTTTGAATTTTTAAAATATTTTCGAAGGATTTTCTTACCAATAAAAGGCATAATATGGCTAAAATATAGATTTATAATGCGATAATTCCCATTATACCCATTATATACATACGTACTTCTTACAAATTATTTGGGTAATTATCCAATTGGTTAACATTGGGTGCTTCCACCATAGTTTTGCACTCTCTGCCATATAAGACCGACTTCTGCTCTGAAACTGAGTCAGCATCTCTATAAGCCGTCTCTCGATTCCCCGAGCTAATGAAGTTGCAGCCGAGCTGAGCCTCAGTTGCCTGGCGACTAGCGAACAGCTTGGACGTGTGGTGTGCTCTTCGGTGTGGTTTCGAGTCTCGAGTTCCGAGTTTTCCCCATATTGCAGCCGTCAAGTAAGACACGCTCCGAGTTTTGTGTGAATTTGTGTGAATTTGTGTGATATGTGTGTGGTTCGCGGTTCGTTTCGTTTTTTATTTGCCGTTGTCATTGGTTTTTGATTTGTTGAGCGGTCGCCACAAGCCACTTGACGGGCATTCTCTTCTGGCTTTGTTTCATAATAACTCGCTGTGTGTGTTTGCGGTGCGGTACATATATATGTTATGTACCTACATATATGAATTGTGTCTGTGAAAACGTCAAAAAGGCCAGGCCAAGAATACAAATAACAAATAAAATGTTGGCCCGCTTGTGGAGCATGTGCCGTTGCTTCGGCTTCGGTTCGTTCGAAATGCTTGTAATAATATGCCGTTTGTCTTTCCGTTTCTACCCCGACCAATTAGATCCGGATATTTTGGAAAATGCTGCTCTCAATGCAAATGTGGCGCTCTCTGTGGCTGGCGGCCCTTTTCTGCGGATTAGCCCAGGCCAAAGGTAAGCTCTTTTTCAGTTCTATACGCAACAATTTAAATATAAATATCAGAGTTAAGATCGGGGAGTGCAAGGCTAAAAAGCTTGAGAAGCTCCCATAGCGCGGCATGATGTCATTCGCGTAATGAAACACAAAAAGTATTTATTTTTTCTTTTCGATTTTGTCGAAAACCCGACAAAGTGACCTCGTTTTTGGTCGTGAAGTGCACATACACACACAATTTGTGGCCATTTGGAGTGATGGTCGAATAAAACGATTTTCGGTTTTGTCGGGGGCGTGCTGGCGCTTTTTTTTGGTCAAAAAAACGAATGACTGAGGCAACGAACTTGCGGCGACTTAATGAAGTTTGGCAGCGCGGCTCTGTCATGATTCACTCACTCGTTCTTACGCTTCCTGCCATATATTAATGCTAAATTGTATAAGGCATATATCCCTCGAAAGCCCTAACACATTAGTCATTAACTTGCCTGCCCCTGCAAGTTGCCTTACACAGCCAAGACAACAAACGACTAAACAAACTATCAAGCGAGCGCGGCGAAAAAACAAAAGACCAAACAAGACACCTACACAAACACAAGTGCTGGGGCTGGAAAGGCAACATGACACGCCAAAACTCAAAAAAAAAAAATAAGATAATACAAAGAAATAAAAAAACAAAGCACAGTCCAGCCAACAAGATAATATCGACGAGAAAAATACTTAAACAAAGCGAAAAAAAGGGGCAGCACTCATAAAGCCCACACTCAACTGGTCAAGAATCGGCTGGGGTTGTCTTATTAAAAGGCAATCAGAAAGGAGAATTAACTGCAAAAAAATATTACGCGAGAAAAAATGAAGAATTAAAGGCGAAATACAGCCAAAACGGGCGACAATCGCCGACTTGTGTAGGCGAACTGGTCCCGGGAATTAAGATGCAGCCTAAAAATACATGAAGCCGATACAAAAACATCTCTCTCGCGGGCTACAAACAAACAAGTATATATATTTATATATATATATACATATATAGAAACGGTGCAGACGAGGCTGTAATTTACGGGCGAACCAAGCGAGACCGAGAGTCCGAGTTTCAGCTCCTCAGCGTTCTTCGGCAGCCAAAGCTGAAAGCTAAATTATAACTTGCCAACTTGCACCGCATTCGCGCTGGATGATAAGGGGTAAGCGGGTTTGGGCGGCGCTGCTGAGGGGGGCGTGGCTGTCTTAACTAAAGCGAAACTTTTGTTTGTCTGCATTAGGGAAAGTAAAAGTCTGACTCAGACCCAAAAAAACCAAAGCGTTTAATAGTGGGTTCATTGTCTTGTGTGAGCTGAGATTTGAATTGTTAGCAACGATAGAAAGCAATTAGTGGTATTCATTGAAAGTAGTTTATTTAGTTTACAAATACTAAAAATATCTAAGGTACTTGGTGTGATGCAGTCTGGGCTTCACAAAAAAGATAAATGGATTCAGAAGTGATTACAGATATTTGCTTGATCTCACATGATTTTCTTGGCCTCTATAGTTCCGAGCAACTGCCACCGAATGATGTCATCGCTGGAGTGGAGAACTTCGCACTCGAGTGCACATACTGATGAAGCCGAGGTACTGACCTTCCCGGCGATTAGCCAACCGGGCAGTCATCCTCCAATCATCATATACCACCCTCTATGGGGCAGCTGACAAATCATCGAACTGCGATTAACTCGCTTAATTGCTGACTGACTGACTGGATTGGGGAATATAAAAAAGCACACGCGACCTTGTGCAGCCGCCACATTAAGTCGAAGATTGCTTAATTTATGGCCAGAACGAACATATGAACTGGCCATATAAATATAATAAATTGTTTACCCGGCAGGCTGCAGGTCCCCCAACCCTCCTTCGCCATTTAAATAACATGCGAGACAGGACGGACAGACAGCCAGCCAGTCGGCCAGCCATTCGATCGAGCATTGTCGCATTAAGACAAAACATTGACATTGCATTGTGGGCAGGCGGAGGAGTCCAGTATGTGTACTGTGCGGAGGAACAATAATGATCAGCGGATCTGTGACAGCCGGCCTAAAAGGACAACCACAGAAACGCTCGTAATAATAAAGAAATTGCCAAAGAGCTAAGAGTCGGGACTCCATGTCCATGGATGACCATGTCCAGGCTGCGCCACATTATGCCAGCGGGCGCACGGGCACGGAGAGTTAAGGCTGGAGTCCATGGGATGACCACGACGACCACGTTGCTGATGATGATGATGAAGCTGATGCCACACAAGGCAAATAAACCGCTTCGACTTGGTCTTCGACTTTGGCCGAAGCTGTGGCTTTGGCCCGGTCTCCTGACTTGACTTCGCTTTACATTTTTGCCTTATGTGTGCGAAAAATGCCAATTTTAGAGCAAGTCCAGCTCCCCAATGTCTGTGTCTTGCGCTCTTGCGTCTTGTGTCTTGTGTGCTGTGTGTCTTGGCCCGGCCAACAACTGTGTGTGTGAAAAATTGCCCGTCTAGGCAAGCGCAACAGGCCATAACAGCAGCAGTGCATTGGCAAGAACAAGAACAATCAAAGCCTTTTGCTAAGCTAATAAAATCGAGCCTCGATGCCTCGGCCGCGGACTCGTGTCTGCTACATTGATGCTCCTGAACCTGAACCGCAATCTGAATCTAAGTCTGAGTCTGAGTCCCACCAACCTGTCCTGTCCCTCAGCCGCACCGAACTCTTAACCCATTAATGGCACCCAGTGTGCCTGTTGACCCAGAGAAATTTCGACCACAAGTTTATCTAATCGGGCTGGCTTTTTAGTGGGAAGCTCTATATAAAGATTAATGATCTATGGCAATCAAATAGTGAAGCTGACCAAGGAGGTCAGAAGTTTTTAGGAGGCAAGCCTTGGAATTAAGGATCTAAGCAAAATCAATAATGAAACTTCAATCGATTTTTAGTCTTCTTCACTACTACCACATTTATCCTCACTACATCTACTACCTACATTTCTAAACTCATGTTGCACTTTTGACCAACTCAATTACAACACTTGTGAGCAATTCGCTTACTTAATAGCAAATTCCAGCAAGGTTACGAGGGGTTAAGGTCGTCGGCTTTAAAACAATGCCTCCATGCATTGCCTGTTTCGGCTTAGTTGGAAAAGAAAGAAAAGAAGAACCCGAACCCGGCCTAAACTGTGGGGCAAACGTGGCCAAGATGAAGCAGAGGATCTGGGTAAGACCTTCGCGGCTATGGGCAGATTAAAAGCTGGCGATAACAAAACGAGCAAATCGAATAGAGGCGGCTCGCTTTAAGGGCTCCGCCAAGAGTCCAGGATCAAACTGGGAGCAGCCCATTGAAGTTGGTTAGCTGGCCTGGCCAACAAGTACGCGGAGCGCCCTTTATTCTTTACTTTGTTGCTGTTCTTGTTCCTGTTTTTGTTTTTGGATAGCAGCACAGGCCGCCCAGGCATTTGTCATCAAGTGCTGGCCATCTCTTTGTTCGCCGGCGCATTTTATTGAATAATAATCGGATTGTCGGGGCGACGAGACAAAGACAACTTCACTTGCATTGGCTGGGGGATTGGGATTGGGATTGTTTCAGGATTGAGGCTTTTCCTTTTTTTTCTTTAGTGTCTGTTGTTTTTGGCATTAATTAGCTTAGTTGGTTGTTGCAGTGCACCGTTATGCACTGACCATTTTGGCAACAGCAGTAACGCAAAATCTGACAAAATCCAACTGTAGGAGAGAGTCGGCCTAAAAGGCTTTCAACTTTTGCTGCCGTTTCGACCACCGTTTTGGCCACAATCAATTCGCGCAACGCTCCCCAAAGGCAATATCCAATCGGTGGCGACTCCGCAACACATGTGTGTGGCGTGTGGCGCGAATTGCGTAAAGTGGAGAAAGGGAGGCGGCGGCGGCATTGGTGGTGCAACCGATAACTGTATATGTACTCGACCACTAACGGGTTCGGCACTCCTCCGGCCAACCGCTCGCAGCGCATAAGGCATGCGTATTACACAAGACTAATTGTATTAGGCCAAGATGCAGCAACTGCAGCAGCAGAAAAAAAATGGCTATGGCTATGGCTATGGCCACATAAAACCAAGCGAAACAACTGCAACTGCTGCAAATTTGCATGTTTTGCATGTGGACATGACTGCTAAGAAGGCGAAACTGAATAATTTTATGGGAACTCTAGACAAAGGCCTGCGGCATGCGACTGAAATCAAGACACTCCAAAGCGAGGTTCAATACTATATACGAGAACTGTATCGACGATTCACAGTGCCAAACACACTTTCTGGCATTTTGGCGAGCATGGTTCGCATACTAAAATTAAATAAAGGCCTAACAAATAGACAGTTTAACTCGGGAATTTTACAAACTTTTAAATTAAAATGAAATTGTGTTGAGCGCATTCAATTGTTTCTTCTACAAGGTTTTTGATTCCAATGGTCTTCTCTCATGCTTATTTATATACACATTCGATTTTCAATTTCAATCCAATCAAGCATTTTAATTTTAATGGTTACTAACAATTACTACAAAGTTGGTAGACAGCTTTGCCATCAAAGTTGATTACCTAATGTACTGACGCATTTATGGCCGTGTCTGAATAATTATTACTTTAATGAACGAACGACTATCGTTTGTATTAGCAACAAGTTTTTATCTGTTTATCCGCTCAACAAATTGATATTTTCGCGACTAGGTAATAAAGTTTTAATTCATGGACACTCGTATGCCGTGCGTTATAACTTTTGCAAAACAGGTCTCGGCCAATATAAAAATAGCCACTTTCGACATGAGATCTCCGATCAACTACTTATCTTTTGGCCGCTCTTCAATCTGCGAACCACTTTCGCAAAACGCTCCGCAGAAAAAGCACCTGATGCCACTGCCACTGTGGCATGCCAAAGATTCCAGCACTCCGGTCATTAATTTCCGCTCCCATTTCTCACCAAAAGTGCGCAAAAAGTTGAAAATAAAACGGAGACAGAGACGCTTTTGCAGAAATTGTCAAGCGTCTCAGGCCCAAAGGCATGGCCAAACATATTTATGAGGTCTGATAAGCCGCCAGCAGATGGAGCAGATGCCTCCGATCTCGGCCTGACTTGTGGTTTATGCGTGTGAAAGCCGCCCGGGGGGACAAGATGGAATCTAGAGCAAATATTATGTAAATTTTCAACTGCCCCGGGGGCAAAATCCGGAGCAGTACTGGTGGTGGCGGTAGTTGTAGTAGTATTAGGCGATTGGGGGACTGCAAAGAAAGCAAACCTGTAGCTAATCCTGGTGGGCAGCCCGCTTACCGTTAGAGCCAAGTTGAAGTCACCAAGCGGCTCGTTGGGTTTTTAATTACCGAATGCGAAATGCAAAATGCAAACTGCAAGCTGCGTAGAGAGCGTTTCAAACGCAGCCGACAGGCCGGGCTAACGGAGCCGCATCTTGAGAAGCGCCAGAACAGGATCAGCTCCACATGGAAATTAATAAGGCAGAAAGGAGAAAACATGGCTAGAATGGAGCAATAGACGAAACCGAGGCCAAGTGCGTAACGCAAGCTAAGCTGGCTAGCCCCTCGGGCTGGCACAAAGAGTTATGGCTTGCCACAATTGCATAATTTATGCGAAATTTATTTAATCTATTAGACGCTCTGACCCGCAACAACGGGGAGCGTTCTCCCCTCTCGCTCGCATGATAAATTGCATGTGTCTAACTGCATGTGGCAAATTTATCATATTTATTTGTTCTCTCCAGCTCTGCACTGCACAGCATTTCTTTGTTAATACCCTGGCTGCATTTTAAGATTGATCACCCAAAGTTCTTGGGTTATATTCGCAATATAACACAATCAATTCCGTTGCGCAATCAAAACGTTGGCCAAAAGGAAATATATATTTCTTTGTTACATGTTTTCAATCGAATTCTTCTGCTGGAGCGTTGGCTGTCGCTCTTTGTGAGGGAGTCACTGACCGGCTGTCTGTCTTTTAAATGCAAAGCAGGAACTTTCAAAGGTGGCATTATTACTGCGAAAAGCCAAATATTGTTTATTATAAAAATTGACCTATTAAGCTGTTATTAAGTGAATGAAGTTGAGATCTGAGACATATAAATTTTTTTCTCAGTAAATATTTCCTGCTTATTAAAAATGAATAGTCTAATAAAAATTCAATTTAATAGGAAATAAAATTGTATATATGCTTCATGGCCAACAGACATTGATCAAATAAAAGTGAAGTGATATATTTGATATCAAATAATGCATGTGAATAACATAATTTTTGACATTCTTGAAATCTTCGCTTTCACGGGTATCCACTGTACCTGTGCGTTTTTTATCGCATGTGGCTCCGCCAGAATTCACAACACAATTTGCACACGCACGCACCAAAGTCAATGACATTGCAAGGAAAAAAATGAAAAAATTTAACTGAGCGAGAGTTAGAGCGCTGTATTTGTTGTTATGCCTGTCTTTTAATGACAACAATAACAAAAGCATTAAAAAGCGAAGAC
This sequence comes from Drosophila mauritiana, assembly GCF_004382145.1. Classification (NCBI taxonomy): domain Eukaryota; kingdom Metazoa; phylum Arthropoda; class Insecta; order Diptera; family Drosophilidae; genus Drosophila; species Drosophila mauritiana. The sequence continues at coordinate 18,891,766 of NC_046668.1, read as the reverse complement.
TAGAAGAGGGCGACTTTTTAATGTCATTATGTAGTTTCTATTTTCTTATCTTGCCCGCCGCCTTTGAGATTCTCTCGGCTAACCTGATTAAAATTTGCCATTTAATTATCCGTCTTTCTGCTTTTAATGGCTGCGCTCATCAGTGCATGGAAAGCAGTGTCGGCGTGATAAAATCAGCAAAAAATGTTGTTAATTAATTTATTGAATTCCATTCCGTCGAACCCGAGCCAAAACACAATTTACGAATGCGGCGGGCAACTGTAAAAATGCGCACTGCCAAATGAACTGGATCAAAGTCAGCGAAGAGTGCCAGCGATGAGGAACAGCGCTGCCCAGCTTCCCAGCTTCTTGGCCACTCAGCTAACGAGAAGCCAGTTCGTGTTCTGAGTCTTTTGATATGCGCCTGCAGCTGCTCACAAAAAAAGGAGGAAAGATCAACAGCAGCATCAACTGCAACACGTGAATGCGTTTGAAGTCCAAATTACATGGCCAAGCGGGGAGTTAACCGCAACCACAAATGAGGGGGATGGTGGTGGGTATGGAGGGGATGGGAGGGGCGGTTACCGCATGGGCTGGTGGGTTGGTAATTGAAAAGAAATGCCCAAGATGCATATCCCAAAAATGAACAAGTTAGGTCGTCAAGGACGGCATTTTCGGACTTGTTGATACCCGGTGTTTGCACGAGATTCTGTCTTAATGAATTACACACTATATAGTAAATAGGAAAATGTGTTTTTAAAAGTATTATTCTTGGTTGTGCTGCAGCATTCAAATTCAAATACTAATCAGTGATTGTTAATGTTATTAGAGTGCCATTAAAGAAAGTTGCACGCCATGGAAATGTTAGCCTAATGTGCCGTAAATCCATTAGACATGCAAAAGTACTATGTGCATTTATTTGCACGATTGCAATATACCCTTTGCGAATGAAAGTACCCCGTATATTAGATGCAAAACCACCAGGAAGCTGCAGCGGGCGAAGACAGTTAGCCGGCGGTCAAATCAAGCAATTTGCCCCGCCCCACCAAACTCGAGAATCCAGGAAGCAGGCGACTTTGCATTCCAATCCCGAAACGGTTTCGCTTTTTTCAAGGGCAAATTGTACCTAGATTGCAGATAGATGACGCATAATAACATCTGCGGTTCTGGCTTTCCAAAACAGAAGAAACATAACGAGCTTCAGAGATTTCTCCGTAGATTTTCCCTTGGCTGCTGCCACAGCACTCATTCATGGTATTTCCGTAGAATTTCAATTAAAATGTCGCCCAGACCGCTCCTCCCTTTCGTTCCCGCAATTAAAAAAAGCGCCGCAGACAAACAATCACAAACTGAAATCCAAACAAAATAAGTGAAGAGGAGGCGAATAGGCCGAGAGATATAAATAAAAGGAGAAGAAAATGCTGTTAATAATGCCGCTTGGCATGTCAAAAACGGTTATTAACGTGGCCAGATGGGCAGGCATGCGATCTCCGCCGGTAAGGAGTACTCCATGCTCCATGCACCATGCTCCATGCACCACGCTCCATGCTCCATGCACCATGGACAAGTGCCTTTCAACAAGTTTGTAGCGACCGGCGGACAAGCGATGACCGTGGCCAGATGCAAGTTAACCCGCAAGTCCGGTCATAAAGTACGCACTTATCAAGATGCGTAGAATGGAATGTCTACCCAAAAACCCAGTTGGACAATTATAAATCAAGCTGGCCCACTCTTCCCTTTGCGGCATTCTGTGTGTTTGTGTGCTCCTTGGATGCATCCAGTTGTCGTCGGCACACGCAACCAAATAATAATGTCAATTGCAGGTGTGGGCCCAAACACGACACCGTGTCGCCCGACGATCCTCTCCAGCAGCCAGTTGGCGCAGTTGGTAAATGGTAAATGGCCAATGCCCAAATGTGACCAAGACAACGCCCACGGGTAACGATTTTGGGCATTAAGGCCCCGCCATGCTAAGTAAAATATTACCGCTTTCAAATGGCCCATCCTGCATCCACAATTCTCGTGTGTGTACTCCCTATCCTCCAGCTTCTCTAGTCTTCCGAGCAGCAGCAATAAATTTCCAAGTTGTTGTTATTTTGGCTGGCGGTCACTTGGTCAGTCGGTTGTCCCATATATGTATATACATATGTATGGTCGAGTATCTGTGAGTTTGCCGGAACACTTGTAAAAATAGGTTACCAATAAAGCGGCTTTACGATAGATAATAAAATTGTAGGCGCTAAAAAGAAAATGTAACTTTATATTGGAAAACTTTCACAAGCAACACATGGAAATATATAATACTGTATTATATGTTAATTTGAGATGTTTATTAAAAAGTCTAATGGTCTTCAGTGCCTCTCTAATTTTATAAAGAAATTGCGAATAATTTTGAACAGATTTTAGAACTTTTCATTTACTTTAGCCAAACGTTGGCTAGGCTTTAGAATTTCTCCCAGTGTAACTACTAAATATTTCTATTTCGTTTCTGCCACGGACACCTTGGCCGCACGGGTTGATTAGCCTAACCCCCGAGGAGATTTATGTTTTGACCCCATCGATAATTGTGAGAGCTGCTCGCCGCGTCCACAATTAGCAATTGGGGTTGTGATTCCAGGGTTCAATAGGTGTCGATCCTCAATTGGGTCCAGTCGGTCTGGGCCCTGATCGTTTGATTAATGACCGATCGAGTGGAATAAAACTAACAAATATTTTTGTGTGTCATCGCCCACAGAAATGTGTCAGATTGGAATCGCTGGGAATTTCATTTGATAAATGAGATTTGCAATGAAACTCTCGTTTGCGGCAGCGGCAACAACTTTTATGGACAATTAAGCGTAAAAAGGCATCGGGCATCGGGCGATTACGTAAAAAGAAAAGGCAATTATATGCCGCATCGGGCACTGAAAGAAGGAAAACTTCTCTCGGCTCGTTGCTCCCGGCCATCTCATGCGATTAATATGGCTAAGACACAGCAAAAGCAGCAGCACAACGGCAACAAGAACAACACTTTCTCGTGCTGCCAATTGAATTAATTCGTATGATTAGAGTCTCTTCTAAGTATTTTCTTATTAATTTGTCTTCGCTATACAGTTACCATAGTTACGAGCGGTTGCACGTAAAGGCCCATTAGCCAGAATTTTCCCAGTCTTTCCCCCCGCATTTAATTCCCCCGACCTTAAACGCATTCTGCATCTCTGAGCAAAATGACTCAATAGGGTAGAAACAATGCCACTCGCTTTCATTCAAAACTTCTTAGCGGTAAATGCAGCTTGTTCTTCCCGCGTTTCTAGCTGATTCTGATCTTGTTGTTGGCAGCAGCAATTTGGCTTAAACCACAGCTGGGGGAGCAGGAGCCGAGTTGGCCCACAGTGCCGGCCAAGGCGGAAACCAACAATTTAGCAAGTGCTGAAGCGCCGCCAACTGAAAAATGTGTAAATAAGCGAAAGAATGACTGAATGGGCTGGAGATTGAAGTACAGTAGATATTGGCAATGCTGCTACTTGTGATCCAAGTCAATGGAAAGTGTTTTCAAAATTATGCTATTAGGATTACAATGTTAAACAAATTTTTTTATAAAACATCAGGCAAGGGAATGGTACTTAAAAGTAATATTTTGTAAAATTCAAGCTATGCTAACAACATTCCTTTTTGCAACAAATACTTGCTAGCATGCTAAAGTTTGCATCCGTTTAAGGAGGCTCCACTGTACTGAGTTGGTTGCACCCAGGCACAGGTGAACAGCGAACGTGACGTGGAAACAGCGACAAATTGTCAAGGGAGCTTAGCATAAAAAAAGGGAGCCGATGCCAAGGCCCAACCGTGTTTACAGTTACGTCACGCATTTGTCATCAAGCCGGGCTAACAAGGCCAAATTAATTCGAGCCAAGGCAGGAACAGCCATGAAGCCACATCGCGTAACAAGATGATGCAGATGCAGCCAACTTGATTTTCCGACTGCCTCTCACCTTGGCAATTAATAGGTTTTTAGCGAAAACCAAAAGGCGAAGGATGTGGATGAGCCGGACGATGACGATGATGGCCAAAAGCGAGCTGAGATCCGGCGAGCTGGTCCAGCCATCCGGCCTAGCCGTCCAGTCATGCCTCATGTTCCGTGTGTCTGCACAATGCCACATGAGGTGGCAGCATGGCGCAGCTTTTTGCATGCAACATTTACATTTACATCAGTTGACGCCGCCTGAGCATTAAGCTTATCCACATCCACTATCCACTAGCCACCATCCCCACCTTGGGCACAAACTCAAAGTCATGGCCAGGTTTGCTTACTGTTCATCCGCTGGCTGCTTCGGCACTCATGTCCAAACTGTTGTGTAATTTAATTAGCCAGCTGCGCATAATGTTCACGCCAAGTGCAAGGCAAAGTCGTTGGTAGCTGAATATATTTACCGTTCCCGCAAATCGGTTAGAAGCAACAAGTTGGCAACGAGAAGTCGGAGGAGGAGAGCTTTGCATCTCATCTCTTAAATGTGGCCAAATGTGCGGCCAGTTGTCAGGCATGTTTATTGCGCCCAGCTCCGTCCGCCCAGTGATCGATTGGCCTCTAATTTAAGCGGTCAAATGAGACAGGAGCTCGAGAAGCGCAACTCATTGGCTCGCTGTTTGGCCTTAATGTGTGGAGGAGCTCACTGTTTCCGGACTCTCGACTATCGGCTTGGCATGATGAGTTGGAGAAGTGGCCAAGATCTGTGGATGCTGGCACTTGTGGAAGCCAGTCGACGACGACTGACGCAATCAGCTGACGGAATCGCAGTTCTATAAATGGCAGCCGGCAATTGCGTCATTGGAAACAATTAACAAACAAAAAGTTGTTGGCCGATAATGACGAAGACGACACCATTGACGGAGCGTTTGAGAGATGGAACGAATGGCAATTTGCGCCGGTCGCATACAACCGACTGCCACTGTATTCACTCCACACACAGGAGTAACACGAAGAGGCCACGATGAGATCGGGCAAGTACACAGGGAAAACCCTTTCAACAGTTGAAATTTCTCGTTGCTAGATTTGATCACCTCATAATTCCAGAAAATATCTTAAATTCCAATGGGTAAAAGCTAAAGATCAAATCATAATAATATTCCTAGCTGATTATTCTACTTGGTTTTCGGATTGGTTATATTATTTTATGGCACTTTAAGTCAATTGTTCCAATAATGTACTTTATTTCAAGTTCATCCCATGCCTATAGATATAGATATTTTCCAAGTGTATGAGTGGGCTTCGAAATGGATTTCCTGGTAGAGAGGGTGAACGACTAGACAGAGGATCTCTAATACTGCAACTAAATGCTTTGCAATTATCACATTTGCAGTTGGTTGTCGTCTGTGTCCACTCCGAAGCACCATGCCCCCACATAAGCACCACACCTCCTGCTGTTCGTGAGGAACGGCTAAACCCGTTTGTTTATTGAGTTCCCGTCGCATTTTGATGGATTTACGCGGCAACATTGACACATTGACACTGCTTAGCATATTGGGGGAGCCATTAGGAGCGGACAACTCCCACCAGGAAGGCGGCTGGCGCTGACCTGATGGAGAGCCAACTCTATGGCTAACCATGCCTTCATTTACCCATCCCATTACCCAGCTGCAGTTGAGGTTTTCTAATTTATTTCGTATGCATGGCCGTTAAGTGTAATTGGTCACTGAAAAGGATGATGAGGCTAACTGCAAGCCGAGTTCTTGGTGGGGGGGAAATGGCATGGAGCAGGGGGTTCGGGAAAATTACCTGTATTTCCTGTGGCTCCAACCCAAGATTGATGATAATCGTGCGTCGTGTGTGTCAAGTTAGTGGCCCAGGCCAAGTAATTCCGCGAGTTACCAGGCGGGTGTATGTGCGGCCAGAATGCGCTATCAGCCGAAGAAGTCTTGTCATAAATGTGAAAGTCACAAATGGCACCTCCACCTCCACCTCCACCTCCACCTCCACCACCGCTATGTCCCAATCCTACTCCTGCTTCAGGACCAGCCCCTTCCAACCCACCTGACAAATCGCTTGTTTAATTCCTCCCGTTGAATGGATCCTGCATTTCCCGCTGAGTGGAGAGAGACGCCTCCAGGCCTAACACTTCTTCGCGAGGAGGAGCGCCGAAAACAGTTTTCGAGTTTCCGATCCAGCCCAGATCCGATGCTCATCCGCGGATCCTCATCCGCCACCAGCAGCCAGAAACGTGACTGAAATCCCACACAGGGGCTGCCATAGTGACACAGACGGAGGAGGCAGATTACCAGGGTGCGGGTGCGGGTGCAGTGTGCAGGGTGAGAAGACGCCGAGTCAGACAATTGCATAATCTGGCCGTGGCCATGGCCATGGCAATTGCGATTGCGATTCCAATTGCAGTTGCACTTGCAATCCCAGACGAGACACACACACACACATAGACACATTGGCCCGGGAAACAATTGTTGCAACATTGCCCCTGCCCCAAGGCTGCACTGAGCGAAATACATTGGTTATTACGGATATATTTGTGTAAGCTTTTCACTGTTCAATAAGCCATTTCATATATAGAACAGAACATGGTAGAAGGTTTCCTGTGCATTTTTCTTGCAGTGTAGACCAGCTGAGTGGGGACAAAGTGCAATCCAGGCAGTGGCAGGAGGAAATGTCTTTCCCACCTTTCACGACTACTCTTCCTCGGCGGAAAAAGTGGAAAAGTCGGGGAGGCTGGCGATGACTTCAGCCACAAAACGATGCCATTTGCATGGCAATGATTTGGTTATTTTGGCCCAAACTTCGTTCTCTTCGCCGGCGTTTGGAATCTTCTGCGGCTCGAGTTGACTTGGCGTTGCTTGTAAACGATTTTGCACGTTGCAATTGTCGGCAGTTGTTGCTTTTGCTGTTGCAGTTGCAGCAGTTGTTGTCTTATTGATTTGTGCATTCATTTGATTGTGCGCGCGCATTTGTTGCCAAATTGTTTGAAGGAGAGCCGAGAGCTGGGGCCAAAAACATTGTCGTGGCTGCTGATTGCGATAGGAGTATATATGTACGCTGCGGATGGCTATAGCCACTTGGCAGAGTGGTGCTGACTTGGCTGTCCTGTCTGTCTATCCACCTTCGAGCCTTCGAGGCATGTTCGCCCGTTGATGACTCCCCGAATTGCTGCCGCTGCTCCGCCGTGATATTTCATGCTCCCCATACTCAACGCCAGTTTTCCAGGGAACTTCGCTACGGGTCATTTTCGGCTGTAATGTTATTTCTTTTAAATTTATTGTTAATGGAAATTTATGCTACGCTCAACGGTTGCGGCAACGACATGCTGCTTACATGATTGGGCGGCGGGCATGTGGCCATGTGGCCCATGTGGCACGTTTTGCTGATTTGTCATGTTCGCAGGTTAAATGCTAATGCCTCGGCACACTCAGTCTTCGATCCGGACTCCCACTTGGCTGGCACTCAATCTGATTTCAAGTGCCGGCGATGCCCCCCAAAAAACTGCTCCACAGCGATTCCTCCCGAATGTGGGTTAAGTCTTGACTTTGTCTCGAAGCGGTTTAGGGTTCTCACGAGTTGGCTTGCCCCATAAAAACGGTGTCAAATAAATTGTAATCAGCGGCCAGCAATAAAAATTCAATAAAAGAAGTTGCGGAAAAGCCAGGCAAGGGCCAAGATGCTTTGAAATTCAATTATTCCGACTGCAGTCGGCCGCTTCGCCCACTGGCCAATTTTAAGAGCCAACAACTGTATTGGACAAGACTTTGGCTCTGGGTCCATCCACCATCGACCATCCCAGACTGGACTGGACATCCTCTCGTGGAGTTCTCTCACTTATTTTCCCAGCAGAAGAGGTGAAGAATATGTAGATAGCTGAAGTTGGTAGCAACAATCTATGCAAATTTGTATAGTAAGAAAACTGAACAGCAGCGTATTTAAATTTAAGAATATAAATATAAAATAAGCAATATTTATGGGACCGCAAATTACTTGATTAGAAACGAAGCAACCTGTTTGCCAGTACCAGTACTGTTACTCCGTAGTTGGGGCCTCCGTCCTTATCCTCCATCACAATCCCATTCCCATCACCATTCCCAGTCACACTGCCATCTTATCCCATCCGCTCGGAGGAATTGAATGGCTGGCTGCCATGTCTGTGTGTAATTTAGAGTCCATCAGGCCTTTTCAACGCCTCATCTCCGGCGTCCTTAATTCTCTATTAATGCCCTTGCCGTGGTATTTGTTTTATTGGCGGCTTTCCTTCTGTCTTCCAGCTCATTCACTCTCTTTTTTATGCTTTTCTTCTTCTGCATCCTCTAGAGCCAGACCTCGTTTCTTGGCGGAAGTTGAGCTGCCGCTTGTGGGCAGGCTGACTCTTATTTTAATTTCTTCGGGCGCCGCTTGCATTACGCCCACCTTGAGGCAGTTGCTCGGATTACACAGTCGCAGACTGCGGGGGGAAATAAGGCGGCGGTTTCTCCAACGGAGGAGGCAGGGGCGAAAGGTTTTGCTGGCTGGGAGAACAAGAGCCGCTGCAGTTCCATTGCCATTTTTTTTTAATTGCCCCGGCTAGCGCTTTTCCGCATTTACTGCCCGATCTCATTGTTTGGAGTGGAGATTTCACTCTCGCAATGGCTAATTAAGCCAAATTATCGCATGTCCGCGGCTCGTATTACCAATGCGATTTCGCCCAGGAATTGCGAATTTGCCGCGGCCATTAGTATGAGATTAAGTAGTTAGAGTCAATTATTTAAATTAGTGTTTGCCATCTACGAATGCCAATGCCTTAGTCCCACAGGCCGCAACAAATCCTCCAAAACAAATGGCTTCGTCGGCAGAGCATTTAAGCCGATAATTCCGTGGCATACTACACATGTTCGACGGTAATAAGAATTTGATTGCCCGGTCCGGGCTAATATGATGCCAAAGCGAGAGCCAAAGCCCACCAAACTAAACCAAAGCAGTGTGTGAGTGTGTCTTGGGCTAATGCCAAGTTTTTGCTTTCCACCGGCCCCAGAAAGTAGCCCTGCGGGTTTATTAAGCCACCTCGATAATAGGCAACGCAGAGCGGTGCACTCAGATAAATACTAAGAAAAAATGTGAATATAATCTTCATTGTTCCTCTTACCAAACAATTTGCTACATAAAAAGTCTTAACATCATTATTATTTTAAAGAAAAACCCTCGAATGAAAAATAATAATTTTTCACAACCTATTTTAAGACAAAATATTTAGAATTTTTGGTTCATTTGATAATTATTTTATTACCGTGTAATAGTGCAAGGAAAACAAAAGACTTAAGCCACAAACTTGATCCTCACTGCACGGCAATTACGTTTGGCAATTGTTTAGTGTTTGCCAGCCGGGTTCATCTCGTCAACGTCCGACGACGGCGATGATGATGATAGGGGGCGTGGTCCGGCTAGCCAGTCTAGAATCCAGAATCCAGTCCAGCTCCGATTACTGGACGACATGCTAGCCCACTTTTTAGAATATACTCGTAGCAGAGAATGTAGAATGTCGGCTGCGCAGATATACATAAAGTAACCAATTTGGTTTCATATTCTATTTTCCAGGTTCCCACAAGGTGCACTGTTCGGAGGATCAGATGAGGGTTGACATCGGACTGCCGGATGCGGAGTCGAAGGATCAGAGTGCCCCTCAGATCTATTTGGAGGGATTGAAGGGATATCCGGATGAGCGATGCCAGCCGCAAATCGATGGATCCCTGGCCGTTTTTCGGCTTTCCCTCAGCGATTTTTACGAGTGCGGCGTAACGCGGATGGTCAACCAGCTGACGGTAGGAAAGGTCCACTGCTGCTTAGACGCAATCCCCTAGCTCTGGTTCTTGGTTTTCGATTCCATTTCAGGGCAAGAAGGTGTATTACCATAAAATCATCATCGAGTCAACCAGCGGCAAGGAGATCGTCAGCGTTAAGTGCATCACCACCGCCAGTCCCGCCTATAATGTGATGATGAATGCCACCACCGAGTCCAGTTCCACGTCCACGTCCAGCGGCGGCATTCACGGCCTGGTCAAGCGGGATGTGCTGCCGGCGGGATTCCAGGAACCCGAGTAAGTACCTCGGCAGGCACGCTCCGGATTCGAGAGCTTCCCCTAGCCTACTTTTAATTGCCCATAAATGCAAAATACATCTATGCACAATTTTATGGCAAGTCTATGCAAAAGCTTATGGCATATTAAATGCCCAGTCCGGCCCAGACTTAGACCCAACCGAGGGCCATAAATCAAACCTATTCCAGCTCACTGCCTCCCACTCTCGTTCCTTTCTCCCGATCTCCTTTCTTGGGCCTTTCCGAGAGTTGCCATTACCAGGAGGTAATTAGCCGCCAAATCGACGCCGGCGGCTTCACATGCGTTAATACCTCCACAGTCAATTTAATTGCGGGGCGTGTCGGGGTCCCTCTACCAAGTCTTGGGTCTGCGGTTTTTTTTTGCCACACTCTTGCCCACAGCCTCCGATCCCCCGATTCCCTGATCGAATACAATGTTTGTTTTTCGTTGCCCGACATTGATTTACAACCTTATTGGCGGCCTGCCCCGCCGATCATTAAGACCTCGAATCGGGAGTACAGAATACACTGACTCGATTTGCTTGCAGGGATCTGGAGATCACCACATCGCTGACCAAGCGGGCCCCCGAGCCACGACTCTCAATTGGCGTTAGCCAGGATGGTCAGAAGTTCACCAGGGATTTGACTGTGAAGTCGGTGAGTAATTCAAACTTAACTTGCATATCTTCCTTCATATTAAAGATTCGATTAAATTTCTCAATAAAAGGGCACACCTTTGACAATGGAAATCAATCTGGATGAGGACTCTGCACCTGTTTATGGTCTGGGTGTCAACTATTTGGATGTGACGGACACGCATACCTCATCGGAAACGCTGATCTTCAAGGGGTGCGTTGCACATAACAATACATTGAACATTCAATATAATTCCTAACTTTCTTAATTTTAGCTGCACAGTGGATCCCTATCTTTTCGAGAACTTCAACACCATTGACGGCGACATTTTGAGTGCCAAGTTCAAGGCCTTCAAGTTCCCCGACTCGTCGTACGTGCAATTCCGCGCCACGGTTAACGTGTGTCTGGACAAGTGCCTCGGCACTCAGTGCTCCAACAACCAGGTGGGCTTCGGTCGACGCAAGCGGGAGATTAGCTCAGCGAACAAGGTCTACGAGATCTCGCTGGCCATGTTCCTGCAGGTCCAGGATATCGAGGGTGTCAATAAGAGTAAGTAATCTTTACTCATATGAAAACTATATAACATTTGAATGTTTTCCTTTCATCAGATGAAGTCCTGCAGCTGGAGGAGAAGCTTAGGGAGCTAAAGTTGGCCAACCAGCGCCTGGCCAGGAATAGCCGCGGCAACTTTGCCATGGAGCAGACGCCCGCCAGTGCTCAGCCCGCCTTTGTGGTGGACGAACGGGAGCTGGGACATCTCAGTGCCGGATCGGGAGCCGCATTGAACGGCCTGTCGCTGGCTCTCTGGACGATTCTGGGGGCATGGAGTTGGCGGCTGATGTAGAAGTTGTAAATCTCTCAAGGCGTGAACGACGTGCGAGTGCGAGGAATGCTAATCAGGGCGGAATTGCGTGCAGTGGCAATGAACGAAGGAGGGAATATTAATGTACTACCTAACTACTAAAATATACCTATACTTGATGTAACTGCCATTTACAGAACGTAATTAACTTTAAATGTATGCGTAGCTTAGGTTTTCACCGACTTATGGCAGCAGACATTGCGACAGAAACAGTAGCAGAAACCGATACAGAAACATAAACAGACAGACAACAGTGATTCTTATAAAAATACACAAAAAACACTTACATATAAATATATAAATATGCATATATATATTGGAGAACTTGAAGAACTCGGTCTAACTCATAAGCACCTACTAGTCTCCTAAGTGTAACTGTTAAGCTAATTTAATTAACGACTAAACTAAACGAATTAATTGATTAAACGAAACTCTGATCGAAGCACCTTTGTCAAATCTGTTTAATTTGTAGCGAAAAATGAAGTATGTTGGAATAATCTGGTGGATAATATATTTACTATCTATATTCATGCAGATTGTGCATGCGGAGCAAAGCTTGGCAATATCAACTATTGATGCACAATCAAATAATGGATCAGTCTCAAAGGGATTTCATTCTAGAAAGCGAAATGTCTTGCGTTTGTACGCCGATTGGGGTAGGTAAATATTTTGATTTGATAGTCTTACAAGATGTTTTCATATCAAAGGCTATACCATGAATTCAAACAAACCGTTGAAGCAGGAATGCCGCTCAACGGGCTATCAAGACGACTTTTCTTGGGTGGCTATAAAGAAGAGAAACCGTTTAGTCCCAGAACCCCGGCGGTATTTAAAGGATCTGCGCAGTGAGATGTATGAAAAAGCGGATGCTGAGAAATGCCATCAGCCGGAAATGAGGAATGTTCAGGACTTTCTCGAGTGCCAAGTGCGCAGGCATATGCGACTGGAGTTGCAGATTCCCAAGTATCCCAATGTTCCTTAATAAGTTCAAATTAAACAGAAAAACAATGTTATTAAACAGTAATTGTAAAACAAAACAATTTCAAAATTACCGCCAAATTAATTGGGAGTCCCCCTACTAAAGATTTTGGCGTGTCGCGTTAGTGCGTTATTTCACTCTTCACCGATAGTATCGCGCGGAGGACCACAGTTGCCCCATCTCTAAAACGCTGGCGTTTCACGAAATGGTTTACATTTTGAATTTAAACAAATTACGACCAAACACGTAACCACTGGTTGTCAGTGGACGCTGGACGAGGCAGCGCGGCAATCGAACTCGTCACTCCAACCGGCGAACAAGTCAATCGAGCTTCCAGTGCAGCCGCTGAACGTGTGAAACATCCACAATTCGATTTGCACACACAGATTCGATCCGAATCCAAATCCGAATATCCGAGAATCGGCGAAATCTGCCAGCTTGGCGGCCGCTGGTGTGTGACGTGTGATCGGCGACAGCTAGTCATACATATTCAGTAGATGCCGAGGCATCCGGCTGGGCCCGTGCCCGATGCTGGACACGCTTTTTGGACACGGCTGCTCGACACGGGTGCTCGGCTGTAGAAGAAGGGCCGGCCGAGGGCTTCCAATCCCACCGAATCCGTATCCAAAACCGATCGCCAATGCCGCTGCAGCGCTAGCGACGCACTGCAGCAGACGCCCACCACCAGCAGCACCAGCTCCATCAGCACCCACACCCACCAATTTCCCCCCAAGAAGATGCGAACGCGCAAGGTGCTGTTGGTAATTGGCTTTCTGGTTACGTGGACCTATGCCACCTACTATCTGCTGTTGCGCCAAACGGGCATCCACACGAGCCGGCATCAGTCGCTTCAGGCCTACAAGCTCAACTCGCAGGTCCGCGATGCCAATCTGCAGAGCCATCATCTGGCCAAGAACGTGTTTGAGTTCGTCAAGCTCAAGTACTTGGAGAAGCAACCACCGCCGGTGGCCTCCACGCCGCAGATCAGCATAGTTGCCGCCGAAATATCGGCGGAGCTGCCGGAGCAGCATGTGGCCAAGGCGGCAACGGCGCGCATTCCAACGAAAACATATCTGGCCAATGGCGAGCCCGTGTTTCCCGTCGTGGTCTTCGCCTGCAATCGGGTGTCGGTGAAGAAGTGCATCGACAACTTGGTTCAGTACAGGCCCAGCGTGGAGCAGTTCCCCATTATTGTGTCACAGGTAGGGATCCATAGGAGCTCCCTAATCTAAATCACTCTCATACTTATGCTCTACCACAGGACTGCGGCGATGAGCCCACCAAGGAGGCGATCCTCTCGTACGGCAAGCAGGTCACGCTCATCGAGCAGCCTGATCTCAGCGACATCACCGTGCTGCCCAAGGAGAAGAAGTTTAAGGGCTACTACAAGATAGCCCGACACTACGGCTGGGCCCTGAACACCACCTTCGCCGTAGGCTTCGAGTTCGTCATAATCGTCGAGGATGATCTGAACGTGGCGCCCGACTTTTTCGAGTACTTCCTGGGCACGCACAAGCTGCTCAAACAGGACCCCAGCCTGTGGTGCGTGTCCGCGTGGAATGACAATGGCAAGGCTGCTGTCGTGGACGCCGCGCAGCCGGAGCTGCTCTACCGCACCGATTTCTTTCCCGGTCTCGGCTGGATGCTCACCAAAGATCTGTGGGCCGAGCTGTCGGTCAAATGGCCCAAATCGTGAGTGGGGCAATTATGCTGTTTGCCAGCCGATCGCTAATTGTCCATTAACTGTTCTAGCTTCTGGGATGATTGGATACGTCATCCCGCCCAGCGCAAAGATCGCGTGTGCATCAGGCCCGAAATATCGCGTACTCGCACGTTTGGAAAAATAGGCGTATCCAAGTAAGAGATAGCGAGCTATCAATAGAACGTGCCAGCTAATAATGATAATTTGTTGTTAAACAGCGGTTTGTTCTTCGATAAGTATCTGAAGCACATCAAACTGAGCGAGGACTTTGTGCAGTTTACAAAAATCAATATGAGCTACCTGCTGAAGGTAGGTACACACCCGTGCATTGTTGCTTCATTACACTAAAAACTATTTCATGTTCAGGACAATTACGATAACACGTTTCTGCGGCGCGTTTATACGTATCCCATTGTTACGTACGATGAGCTGCGGCGAAACCTGATCAGGTGAGTCTATATAATATAGAAAGTATGAACTCGATATAATTCCAATAATGTTACAGAATTGAAGGTCCAGTTCGCATTCAATACACCACTAGGGAGCAGTACAAGCGGACAACTAAGATGCTGGGTCTTATGGATGATTTCAAGGTAGGTCATTCAATCTCCTTGCTTGAAACTATAATTATTCGTAATCCTTATAGAGCGGTGTTCCCCGGACTGCCTACCATGGCATCGTCTCCTTCTACTACAACAAACGGCGCGTGCACCTGGCACCCAAAGCCAACTGGAAGGGTTACGAGCTCTCTTGGAGCTAACGACGCTAAGGACAGAGTACCGCCAGCTCCACCTCCATTACCACGCAGCTAGCTCCGCGTGCTTGCAATACCAAAAATAGCCCTATGAAATTTAATTTTTATTTGACCAATTAGCTAAGTTGTAACTATGGAATCTCCTCGAACAGTAGACGCTGTTCGCAGCCATCGCGTAGGCAGGAGTACTTGGAGCTAGCCCTGATTTCTGATAGAAAACGGAATTCGTCTGCTCCAGCCTCCTAGCCTACGGACCTACTGTTGGCGTAACAAAATCAAATCAAATGAGTCTCCACTATGTATAGTAGTCAACCGAACCGAACTGTGTGTGGCCAGAGCCAAAAGTGTTCCATTCTAGCACACAAGCCACACAAGCAACGCAATGAATTGTAAATAAGTCAGTGTCGTTCGCTTTTGTTACAGCTCTCTTTCTATCTCTCTCAATTTATCGTGTTAAATTGCAAATAGTTATAGCAATGGTTAAGTTATAGTATGCAGCGTGTAATCTCTAGCATTTAAGTTGATCCAACTAGAGTTCTAACGGCAACGGACGTGTAATATTTGTGATTTTTGATTGTTTAATTTACATTTATTAATTGTTGAGAGCCAGTCAGTAAACAATACCCGACCCACAATGTAACATAGAATAGCAATAACTAGCGCTAGTACTAGTACTAGAACCACAACGTAAACTAGACCAGTGCTGAGCCACCAGGGGTACGCCAGTAATCCCGGCCAGATCTGAAAGTGTGCCACTCTCAGCTAGTTGTAATGGAATCTACCCAGACAGGACACCTACTCTACTACCCCCTATGACTACCCTTTGTATGAGCATATTTTTGTGTGTATGAGAGACGTACGGAACATAAATTCTAAAGACAACCAATCGCCTTTTCACTCCGCAGCAGGTGGCTCCTCATCCTCGTCCAGATGCTCGCAGTCAATGTCGCTGCACTCGGACTCCGATTGCGTGGGTCTGCGGCTCCTCTGCGCCTGATTCAATCCATCGTGGCCGTAGGCTGTGGCTGTTCCAGCGACTGGAGTGCAGCGTTGCTGCAGAAAGTTGGCATTGGCATCCCCAAAGACGCGTTCCAGTTCGGCCAGCCCATTGGATGCGCCGCTTTCCGTTTCCGGCGGCAGCGTCGCGTACTTCATCTGCAGATAGCTCTCGTTCGTTGGCAGTGACGACGCGTAGTCCACGTAGTTGGCCGCATACGGCTTGCAGCGTTGGATGTAGCTGGCTGCAGGCACACCGCCCGCCGGCGGCTTGGCCACGCCAAAGGGCAGGGCGAAGTTCAAGGGTTGTCCGCGCGCCAGTATGGCATTACGGGCACTCTCCATCACACTGGGACCCGGCAACGGAGGCATTCCGCCGCTAGTCGCGTACGGACGCATGGATGAGCCGGTGGCCGCCGTTGCCGAGGCCATGGGTGCAGCGGCGCCACTGCCATTTAGCATAATGGACTGAATGGGCGTGGGACCCGTTGGCGTTTGGCTAAAGAGCCAGAGGCGATCACCAACCACCATGGGCCTGGCCAATCCCCCGATGCCCAGCTGGGCGTAATAGTGCGAGGCCAGCGTTTCCACGTCCGAGGTGTACTTGCGCTTCCATTTGGTGCGGCGGTTTTGGAACCAGATCTTGATCTGAAATTAATGTGAAACGAAATTTAAAATGTATCTCATAGATGCGACAGATTTCAGATGCTATTAAACTCTTTCAGATGGCATGGTAAACTTTTTTGGGTAGTAATTAAAGTATTGATACCTTGTAATGGATTTTTGATAGACTCAACCACTCACCTGCGTTTCTGTGAGCTGGAGCTGCTTGGCCAGTGCCGTTCGCTTGGCCACCGAGAGATACTTTCCCCTTTCAAACTCCGTTTCCAGTGCTTTGATTTGGGCTGCCGAGAAGGCGGTCCGCGGTCGCTTCTTGCGGTCATCACCAAGGCCTGCAATGGAATCAAAGTGGGAGATCGGAATCCAAATTAGACATTTATTGCTACCGACAGCGGGCAATCCTGCGCGCGGTGCCAACTATTTTCGCCTAATCGTAATTTGTCGATCCGTTGTTGGCACGGTTGTATGTACAATACCCCGTCGCAGCGCAAACCCCTTGCAAATTGCAAATCACACTGTTGCATTTCACTTAGCCAAGGCGTCTAATTGGCCATTTTGGCACACATTCTCTTGGCCGACCGAAAACAAATAGCCATATAAATTCCTTCTCTACGGGTGGAAGAATATCTCCTTTGAGATCGCCAGCGTTCTTTGTTCGCTTGTGACATCCGCATCATTAGTCGACTGCGTTGGCGGCGGTCGACGGAGATGTGGATATGGGATGGATGGCGTATTCCCTGTCACCCAGAAGCTAATTTCTGATCATTTGTTTCTTGATCGCACGGATGACAGATGAGATCATTCAGCCATAAGCACTCATTCGTTCAGGTGGGAAAATCATTGCATATTTACACACAATAATGAACGGCTGTGCTGAGCTCGTTATGGGTTATTCTTTTAGGAGGTAAATCATCTTTAAAAGACATTTTTCTGAATTTTACATTTCTATATTATACTGTATTATTAGAAAGATCCTTGATAATTCCTTGAACCTGGATAATTCTACACTTTAAAGCACTAAAGTCGGATGATTAGTTTAGTTTAGTATAAATCTATATATTTTGTGTTTAATATGAATCCATTTGAGCTTTAAGTTAAGTTTTTAGATCCCAAATCCAATTCCAGATACCAAAACTCTCATTCGTTGTAAAGCTTATACTCCGGCATATCGATCATACGCACCGTTTCCATCATCCGAGGCCAAATCGATATCACTTTTGCCGTCGTCCATGTTGTCATCCAAGCAACTCGATGTTGCCGGACTGGAAACCCGTGAAGCACCGAGACAATTGCCACCGCGACCACTTTCATCCTGCGCCGAGTCCTCAAAGGAAGTGGAGCTGCGCATTTCCGGCTTGGCCAGAATTTGCTCGATGGAGAAACTGTGTGGATAGCGACGCACTGCCGATTGCGAATTCATGTTGCCGCCGATTGGAGCGATATATATTTTGAAGATAATCCGGAGACAACAGCGCGCGTCGAGATCTTACGGAAAACTAATTTGAATACGCGGAGCATCCTGCTCACTGGCCGATTTTTCAAGATGATCGCCTGGCGGGGCGGAGCCTAAAATCACATATCTCTGCACCACGCACACCATATGTCCAAACAGAACGACAGAAAGGAACAGAAACATGTTATTCGATTTTCACTAAAGACGGCACACAAGTTCGTTTATTTTTAAAACATGTGTGAAATGTTTGGGAGGAGGGCGTGGCTCACGTTCAACGCCGTCTTCTGGGTTTTCGAAATTGTTTTTGTCGCCTTGCTCGTGATTAAAAGTCATAATTTTTGGCTAATTGTCTACAAGTAGCGCTATTTAATATTTCGATGGCTTGCTAAATATATTTAATACGTTTGCCAACATATTTCATCCATTTGATTAATGAGCGGCGAGCAATTTCTTTGACTGGATTTGTTTTTAGTGCATTGGTGTGCAGGCACGTGTCCTCCTTTGGGTTAATTCATATTTCTTTAAACAATGGAGCATTCAAAACATTTTAAAAAAAAGTGTGTAAAATATATTATTTTTTGTAGTTTTTTTTTGGAATTTTAAAAATCTTGTTAACCAAGTATTATAATGCCATTATTATATGTGATTATATCTCAATGCTTAATTTGGTTCTATTAGCTTGAAAAACTTTTTTTAAGTTTATATTCTATTCAATTTAAATCTGAATAATTTTGAAACACAATATTTTTAATCGCAACTCAATTGTTGATCTTTTAGAACATTTTCTTTACAGATATTTCATATTAATTCTTTCTATTTCTGATATTAACACATATTCCTTTGAATCCCAATCCCAAGCCCCCTGTAAAAGTTTCATAAATTCGAAATTATGAACACATTATTCAGACAGAATGGAAAATGGAAAAGGGGCACTCAGGATCCGAATGGAGGGGAGGATCTGAGAAATTAGCCGGCGGCCTGGCTGACACTAGATTCCAATTGGCCAGCAGCCAAATCCACGACATCTACTGGGCTACAGGGTGCCCATTCCTGGACCCGGATGCCCCATGATAACGTCTTCATTATTCAGGCGCGATTTGAACAAAATATCTGAAAACACGTTAATTAGTCGCCGAGATGGCAGAGCAAAAAAGGGGAATGGGGAAGGGGAAGGGGAAGGGCGTGGACGAATCGCAGGGCATCCATTTAGCCGGCCGGGCTGTCAGTTTGATTTAATTTAATGAGAATTCTGGCGGGGATTCGGATTCGGTTGCGGATGCGGGGGGATCTAGATCTGCTTATGAGGCCGCATGCCCGAGTGTCGCGGGCACTCAAATCAAAATGACAACTTAATTTTCATAATTGCGCTTAATGAATATTCGACTATTGCTTGCCATATTTCAAATTCCACTGCCAAACAGAATGCAGACTTTGTTTCGACTTCGTCATTTTCGAGTATTTACCAATTTGTTGGCTACTTTATAAGCTATCTATCTATGGGTATCTATGGAATCAAATTCAAGACATTTGTAACTAACCGAACATCTGAACATCTTTATAAATGGATATTGTATCTTGGAAATAGGACTGTTTTGGCTAAGGTTCCTTAATGAATCAGAGAAATCTGAGGAAGGAAACGAACTTAAAGATATGCTTAAGTATTATTATAAGATTCTCAGCATGACATATTTTGCATGCCTTTAACAACTTTGCACTGCCTCTGGAATTTCGAATCAATTAAGGATCTTTTGACCCTTAGGTCGGCTATTGCGTAAGACGACAACGACCATAACCTTAGGCTAACCAGATCATTTTGTTTGGGACTCGCATTTAAGACTAAATGGAGCGCAGTCGCGTCAGAATTTAATTAATAACCGAGCATGCATCTTCATTATAAATCATCACTTCTCGAGTGTTTGTCAGGCGCACGCAGCATAAATCACGGCCGGAGTTGCACTGGCAGTCGCGTGGAACAGTCCGTCCTCCGGCCAGAATTTCGATGTTTTTTGTGCCCTCTTTTTGTCATCGCATCCAGCTAATGATGCATCAAGTCCTGCAGGGTGTTAGCTACATCTAACTGCGGCCTCGCTGCCACATCGATCATTGGGCTGCTCCGGACTAACATCTGTATCTGTATCTGTATCTGGATCGGGGATCGGTGACACTCCCACGCCATTGACTCTCGGATATTCGTGTGGTTTCCGATTACGCCGAAGGTGAAGTTGGAACTCCTTCTGCGGGCGAGCATTGAACTCCTTGGGAAACTGTATCCTGATTGATTCGTTGGGCTGTCTATTTGTTTGCCTCGCGGCTAATTTGTGTGAAGAACTATTAGAGCTGGTTAAGGATATATGATACCATGATTAAGTAAATAGATACTTTGTAGAACAGATTGAAGATAGAAAGTATTAAGAAGGCATTCAATCAGGTGGTATAAATATGTTTCCTTTATGAGTAAAGTACAATTGCCTTTTAAGCAGCATGTATTATTAAATGAAAACGACTTAAACTTACAACATTTTTGGATCATCCGTTAATGCGGAAATTAAGTGCAGATTGCATTATCCTGTCAAAAGACCGCCATAAATATCGGTGATGAATTTTGGCCTCTCCACCCATTTTATGCTGTTAATTTCATTCATAAAACTGCCGCGGGCAACCAGAAAACCAGCCTACGCCTTATAAACTGACAGATATAAATAATAATTAAGAAAAAAACGGGAGAGAATGAACTGCATATTATTAATTTAATGTGCGCTCGTTTCGAATTCGGAGTTCGTGGATGGGAAGTGGGCTCC
Source organism: Drosophila mauritiana (assembly GCF_004382145.1). NCBI lineage: Eukaryota > Metazoa > Arthropoda > Insecta > Diptera > Drosophilidae > Drosophila > Drosophila mauritiana. The sequence goes on along the minus strand of NC_046668.1, from coordinate 18,870,955 downwards.
CAGCTCCCAATGCTTGGTGCACTTTTCTGGGAAACATGCTTGGGGAGGAGCTCGAGGAGTAAAAGGCGTCATTCCGTCATTCCGTGCGGTGTTTATGTTGCAGGCGAGCAGACAAGACTCATAAATTACAACCAATTATCAAATTAGATTTTTACAAAACATGCAGCTTAAATCATATAGGAGTGTTTCGCTTTTTTACGACACAATCAAACAGATTCCGTTGGCTCTTCTCGGATTTCCCTGCTTGTTTTTTATTCGTGTTTTTTGGTTTTTATTTCTCGGATCAAATGGTGAATCAATTCGGATTCATGGGCTGCTGATGGAGGCAATTAAAGGAAAAGCTGTGCAATCGGAAAAATTAGCAGACAATGCGAGCCCTGACAACTACGCGCAATTAATTTGGTGTAATTACTCAGGACTGAGTGACAGATCTGGAGACTGGATGCATCTGTATCTTCTGCCTTTATGTGTATGCTCCAGTGTGCGGAGTGCGCTGTGTTGCCACCTCAACGCATCGATGGGATTCTCCTCGATCTCCAACAATTGCGGCGGCATTTTAACGAGCCAAATGGGCCGGCGAGAAGTTTCCCTCCTCGAGTGGCGGAAAATTGCGCCCCATCCCAGTGGGATAGGGGTGCAGATCCTCTAGTGACTCTACTAATTGACATCGGCAGTCTGGCCTGTGATATCAAACAGTTTCACGCACAAATTGAAACTGATAATTGTGGCGGGCAGATTTATGGGCCTAAGTGATGAGCATATGTTTTAATTAATTTCCAAGAAGTTACTGCCAAGTATATAAAATAAAAGTATAAAATCTAAGATCAGTTTCCATAGCCAGGTAATGCCGCTGTTTGACGTCCATACATGATACATGGGGTATATACGATACATTTTGAAGGTAATTATGACAAATGTCTAACCCGAACATGAGCCCTCCTAATGCCACATAATAACACAAACATTCTATGTGGCGATACCGAGGGGGGACACCATCTTTCCAGTTTTTTTTTTGTGGCCACATCTGCATGACATTTTTTTGCTGTTGTCTTGTTTGGGGCTCGCGACATTTTCTCGAGACGCCGCCATCCGAGGGAGATTAATGCGGTGAGGAAAATCATAAATTAATTAGAAGAGCGCTCTAGTCGAACCTGGAGTGAAATCGCTATCTTTCGTGATGCAGATGGAGATGGAGATGCCTATTGCTGACATTTAGCGGCAATTTATTGTCATTAGGGGAGCTGGAGATGGTCGCTGTAGGAGATGGTGGGTCGAAATGAACTACAGGTGTTGGCACAGAATCGCTTAATTAGCCTTTATTATTAGCTACGATGTGGCAACTAAGTGGCCAAATGTGGGAGAAGGAACTATCGCATGCGGAGCCCCAACTCCTACAACTTACTTCCTGTTTTGAAAGTTGGCGCCTAATGCCGACGTTTAGGGACAATTAGCGACACGCCTTTTGGCGCCAGCCAGCATGGAATTCTGAATGGTTTTTTTTTTTGGGGGGGAAATCTACGTATATGAGTGCCTCTAATCCGAATGAGAGCCAGGATGAGCTGAGGGGTCAGGTTCAGTGCATTCCACACTGTCGACAGTGTGTCGCGACTTCAGCATCCTGGCGACGGGATCCTGGAATGCAGAGAGGATCCAAGGATCATTCAGCAAGTGGGGAGGGTTTCTTACGAAGAATTACCTCTTAGAAAGAAAAGTCACAAGAAATCATTTACCTATCCAATTGGAAACTTCGACCGAAATATGAATATAAAGTATTCCCTCGAATGAGTTACATTTAATTTAAAACATGGAAGTAAAGAATTCATTTTCTCTCCAACAAATGAGTTGAATAAAATTTATAAAATTAATATAAATAAGTCAAATCAGTCAACAAAATATTTCCTGAGAGGGTTAAGATTGTTATGTGTGAACGTATTTATATTATATAGACATTCAAAAACAAAACTTGCATATTAATGATTCTTTATTTTATAAGTATATATAAATATAAATAAAAAGCCTGGTTTTTGTCTCTTATTATTAAATTTAAAAAAATGTAAACATAGATTTAAAATAAGGGTTCGTTTTCCAACTCTGTGAATTGAATTTAGGAATTTTATTCCGAAAAGCAGCATTAAATGTCTACAGAATTTGTTTGTAAACTCTACAAATTTCCTTCATGTGAATTGTCTCCATATTCTAAGGTTTCGGTCACCGCTAATAGTCTAGCAGGGCTTTCCACCCGATGGCTAACGTAATGTGTTACTCTCGTACCCTGTGGTACGCCTGGTCACACTGTTGTTAATGGGTGTAATCTATCTCAGCTGTTTTACCTTGACTTTGTTTACAATTTTCGAGTTTATTAACATTTAAACAAAGTTTAACCATAAATAAAATGGCCTCTGCAACCAGTTCAAGTGCTCGGCATTTATTCGACGAGTCCAAGAAGCGCTTGTGTGCCCGCGTGGGTGAAAATGCAAATAATTTGGGTGAGTAAATATGAGTATATCTCAGTAAAATCGATATGAACTCTATTCTTTTGTTGCGTTCAATAGGTTCTGTGGCCCGACAGGTAGTCCGAGGTTCCAAGAGCAATGAGGTAAGCTAGGACTTATTTTCCTTGAATAATGCATACTAATGTGTCAGTTCCGCACACAGATCATGCACCAAACCCTGAAGAACTTCACCCAAGTGGACGTGGTCTCGGATTACAGCCACCAGAATCTGCAGAAGATGACGCTGATCCTGCAGCACGTAGGCTACCAGTACGATGTGATGCAGGACAGTGTCAACCACTTGGATTACCTCAAGGAGCAGGTGACGGCCATGGAAAGATGATTGGAAGAGCAAAAGCCTAGACACTAGCAGCCCCATTGACCTCCGCCGTATGTTTAGTTTTCTCCAAGCCATCTATCCATAAATATCTATAAATCGCGAAAGATAGTCCCAGAAGGTCAGGGGCCACCAAAAGAGTTGGGTCCGCCGATAAGATAAGCCGTGTGTCTTGGAGTTCCCTTATAAAAGACCTGAACCACAGTGATTTCCATCACAGTTGGCAATCAAAGTGAAAATGACGAGCTTGGACTTGAGACTGGCAGTAGCGCTCTGTCTAATCTGGACGACGGCTGCCCAGAACTCCACGGATGGCGGACAGGATGGCCGCATTGTCGGCGGCTGGGAAACGCACATCACCTTTTTTCCGCACCAAGTATCCCTGCAGTTGGGCACTCGGCATGCATGCGGTGGAACCATCATTTCGCCCACCATCATCTTGACTGCTGCTCACTGTGTGCTGGAGTACAGCAAACCGCAATATTACGTGATTCGAGCCGGATCCAGCGATTGGACGAAGGGCGGCAGCTATATTAGCGTCAAACAGATCATTCCTCATCCCAAGTTCCATGAACCAACGAGGATGAACAATGACATTGCCATTGTTCAGCTGCAGCAACCCCTTGTCTATAGTCAGGATATACGACCCATAAGCTTGGCCACCAATAAGGACATCATTATGTCGACCGCACAGCTTTTTGTAAGCGGCTGGGGCAGCACGTCGATCTCACAAATGCAGCCGGAAAAGCGTCTTCGCTACACAGTTGTCCATCTAAGAGATCAGAATCAGTGCGCCAGAAACTATTTTGGAGCTGGCACCGTGACCAACACCATGTTCTGCGCGGGAACTCAGGTGGGAGGAAGAGATAGCTGCCAGGGAGATTCGGGCGGTCCACTTGTCACATCTATAGATGGCCAGCTAAAGCTCTACGGCATTGTGTCCTGGGGATTTGGATGCGCAAACGCCATGTTTCCTGGAATTTACACTAAAATTTCCGCCTATGACGACTGGATAGCGCAGACAATTGAGGAGCTGGTCTAGCCTAATTTTAAACTATATTACTACATAGAAATAATAGTCAAAACCACTGCTAAGTTTAAGTTATAACGTATAACATATATACTAATACCAAATCTAATTTATAAGATCTTTCACCTCTGTAAATGAACTTTATTAAACGCTAATAACTTGCTAATTTCAAGTTCAGATGACTAACCAAAAACATAGAATGTTACTTATCGAAAAACAATTTGTTAATTCCACTTTAATGTCAAATTACCTTGTTTATGAATGCAAAATGTAAAACAAGTTTCGGATTCGTGGATTAGCCGATCGTAGTGGCATATAAAATGCGCATCTCGGCACCTCAAATACCAGTTTTTGGCTCTTACGAACTGCGAATTCCGAAGTGTTGTCCAAGTCACCGCCAGTTACCAATCGCAACTTGAGTAGAGAGGCAACACAATCCAGCAATGAAGCAGTTTATAGTTTTGGTAAGTGAGCGACTACATCAGATGTTACTCAACTTCATACAACTCTTCCTGTCTGCATGTCAAGGTCGTTTGTTTGCTGGCAGTCGCTGCGGCCGATGTTTCCCATCTGGTCACCCCGGAACCGAAGGTTCCAGCAAGTCCGTATGTGTTTAGCTACCAGGCTGGCCGCGCTCCCGGCCATGTGGACCGCCAGCATACCGAGGTGTCCGATGGATCGGGTGTGATCCGCGGAGCTTTCTCCTATGTGGACCCAAAGAACCAGGTGCGCACCGTGCAGTATGTGGCGGACGAGCACGGCTTCCATCCCCAGCTGAGCCACAAACTGGAGGACAGCGCCGCCGTCCAGGCAGCCAAGCAAAGGCACTTCGCGGCCTACAATCGGATTGCGCAAGAGCATGCCAACCATACACCAGGCCAAGTTGTGAGTGTGCCGTGCACAGGTGTGGCCCCAAATTGTAATTTGTAATGATGCATTGTCTTCCACAACTTTGTAGGCACTAGCTAATGCCCCCCATGCCAGCGCCGCCGTTGCACATGCCACCCAGAAGCACCTGAGCGCCTTCGAGCGGATCGCTGCCGAGCACGCGGCCATTGGACGGCAACAGGAGGCACAGCGTCTGGCACTGGCCGCCCAGTCCGAGCATGGAGAGATCGAAGATGGACAGTACCATCCGTAGGAGGTGCAGTTCGCTGAATGATGTGAAAATAAACGAGTAGCTTCCAGAAAAATCAAGATTATTAGTTTATTTTGTGATCAGCTAAAGTGAGTGGGGGAAATAGTCTAGTTAATTATTTTGTATTATACTATTTGTTATAATCAGATAGCTTACTTTCAATGAATATTTTTCTTTTGTGTTTAAATGTTAAGCGATTTATTTAAATAGATTTTTATGGGTTCATCATGACAGTAAAATAAGATTCTAGTTTAGAATTTAGTTTCCTATGGTATCTTCAACTAGTTTGATGCCCGGAAAAATGTATCTGAGACTCGTACCGCATCTGGCTTGTATTATTTTTATTTTGGAAATTCAGTTTGTAAGTTCAAAACTTTATTCTTAACGCAACTTAATATAAGACTACCCTTCCAGAGAATTTCCGAGTCTAACTCTCCGTGCCCCCATAATGAAGGAATAGACGAAGATATAGCTGAAGCAATTCTAAGTGACTGGCCTGCAAATGTGGATTTGAGTAGCGTAAAAAGGTCACACAAGTGTTATGTGACCTGCATTCTGTATTATTACAATATTGTGAGCTACTCTGGTGAGATATCTCTGGACAAGTACTACGATACTGGGGTCATTGATGAGCTTGCGGTGGCACCCAAAATCAATCGATGCCGATATGAGTCTAGAATGGAAACAGATTATTGTAGCCGAATTTTCGCTATATTCAATTGCTTAAGGCAAGAAATATTAGCGAACTAATAAAAAAACACTTTAAACCGCACGATAGTTCTTTTATTATTTTGTGATCACAGCAGAATTTAATCTTTAAGATATATAACATATATGTGTGGAGTTCGGAGTGAGAATTCATGGACTCCCTAAAATTCAAAAGAATCCATAAAATTAATATACATCCGGTTCTCTCTTTGTTTTCAATTGTTTATATTATTAATTAATAAGTCACATATCAAATTAAAAAGGGTAATTTAAATCGCTGAATGTGTGTGCAATTAAAAATGTGATTATCCATTATATTGAAATTTAATTGCTCGAATTGGGTTTGTTATAAGTACATGATACGATGGATTCTCTAGGAATATAGCAAGTATGTTGGACCGACTAACACTATATTTATTGCTACATTTTCTGTGCGCAAATGTTCTTGTAAGGTTTATTTATATATTTATAAGGTTAACTTAAAACATACATATGTTTATATCCTTGTGAAGGCTGACTCTTCAGTATTTAATCCGTGTGTTTCGCAAAATGAGTTATCGGAATCTGAGGCCAACCAAGTGATGGAGAAATGGCCAGATCCGCCCATCGATCGGGCTTACAAGTGCTTTCTAACGTGCGTCCTTATGGATCTGGGCCTGATTGATGAACGGGGTAATGTGCAGATCGACAAGTACATGAAATCCGGAGTGGTGGACTGGCAATGGGTGGCAATAGAGTTGGTAACGTGCCGCATTGAATTCAGCGACGAAATGGATCTGTGCGAGCTTTCATATGGAATCTTTAACTGCTTCAAGGATGTGAAGCTTGCGGCCGAGAAGAATGTTTCAACTAGTAATGGGAAATAGATTCATTATAAGTATTTCATTATATTTGAATAAAATTATTAATATGTATACTGAGCAAATATTCAAACATAATACAAAAGTTCCGATTACTTTGAGCTTTCGTTTGCCGCGTAAGTTGATAAGCGTTTGAAGGCAGGTCCGCTCCTCGAGTTTAGTTCTGTTCGGAGGTCCGATAACGCAACACGTTCCATTTCGATTCGTGATGGCACCATTTCCTCTGTGCCTGCTGCTCCTGGTGATGGCGACTGGCTTTGGCCACGCTTACGAGGCACCTGCGGCTCAGGTGCGCGTGTTCTATCCCCGGGGATTCGAGGTCTCCATTCCGGATGCGGAGGGTATCTCGCTGTTTGCCTTCCATGGCAAGCTAAACGAGGAGTTTGACGGCCTGGAGGCGGGGCAATGGTCAAGGGATATTCCGAAAGCCAAGCGGGGACGCTGGACATTCCGAGATCACAGGACACAGCTCAACCATGGCGACACCCTGTACTTCTGGACTTACGTTGTAAACAACGGGCTGGGCTATAGACAGGATGAAGGTGCTCATGTGGTCACCAGTTACGACAATCAACATATATAGGGTCATCTCTCAAGCAATCACGGGATCGGAGCCAAGCTTAAAGCTCGTCTTGAACCTTTGTTTATGGAGCGTACTTTCCATGCTAATCCGCTCTTCTGGCTCCCAGCTAATCTGCGTTCTAAAATAATAATAATAATACACCAAATCAAAATGTATGACACGACATGTATGTACATATGTGTTCATTAGTTATCATCAACTTCAAGCTAACATTTATCGCTTTTTTTAAAACGACCAAGTAAGATGTAATCAAGTCAATTGATATTTAAATCAAAGTAATGTAAATTCATATTTTATCCACTCTGCGCTTTTCATTGTGGCTGTGACGTATTTAATTATTTTCGTTAGTAAAAACACTTTTATCCCATGCAAATTTATGCACTTTTAAACGCTGTAATTAATCATAAATAAAATGCGAGGCCTTAATGGGCAAATGGAACGCAGGGCACACAGCAATGCGATGGTCTGAAAATTGCGTAAAATGAAGCTCGCTCTCAAACCAACCGATATAATTTGCTTTATGCACTGTCCGCAATTCACGTCCTCCAATACGATGGTGGTCAAAATAATAGGTATAATCAGGTATAATTGGTTACAAATAAGATGTTCAATCTAAGGAACTGTTCTAATTGAACGATTGTTTCTGAAGCACCTTAATATTTATAATATTACCTTTTCTTAAAACTTGCCACACTGAATATGTTATTATATATTCATAATTTATGCTACCTTGAATTTAATTTAAAGTGCTCCACTATTATTTCAACGGCAGCTGTAAGTACATCCATACGTACTTATAGCCACCCAAACACATACTCGCACTTGCACTCACGCACGGTAGACGAGGGGGCACAAAGTTGCGAAGGATTCACAAGGCAAATTGATGAAGTTTTAGTTGCGGCAACTTCGCTACGTGATGTGTGCGTTACCAGACACAGACGCACTGTCCACGGACCACGCCCCCTCGCGCCACGCCTTCTTTTCGGGTCCTGTTCCTACGATGTCTCCCCAATGTCGTACGGGATGGCATGGCATGGTATGGGGGTCCTTTGTGCCCGTTCGTTAACTTTTTCTAGCTCCCGCTCCCGCCTCGTTGCGGTGGCTTTTTTGCAAGGCAACAACAAAGCAATAGCAAATGCAATTACAACGCAACGAGCACACATTTTTTGCACTCACTGTGCGCCGAGTTGAGAGTTTGGAGCCACGCTAAATTGGTCTGGCAAATGCTTTTTGAACACCCCGGCCACGCCCATCGCCCATAGCCACTCGCCCATACGCCCCTTTTTTTCCGCAACCCCGGTACCTTTATAATTTTCTGTCTTCCTGAACATTGCGTAGCAGCCGTTAAACGCTCTATTGGCGCCTTGTTCTATGGTTTGCTCCCTTCTTTTTTTCGGTAGCTAAAATGGCAAAAACAAAAAAGAAAATGAATTTCGAGCTGGTAATTTACAGTGGCACAAAACTTTAAATGGTTTTCGAAAGTGTCCAAGTTATACTGATTGAAAATAAATTAATACAATAAGCAGGCAATTTTTTTTACCTTTGGTGCAGTCAAAAACTAGATTTTCTAAACAAAAAATGTCCATATTACAAATAGTCAGATTTTCTAGACTTAATTTTTAACCATTTTTCTGATTTTTTCATCAAAATTTGCCAAAAAAAATTAAAAATTTTGAATGTTCAAATTTGGGTGTCAATTTACTAGAAAAGTGATTGCGAGTTTAATGAGGAACACGTTTAAGATATGGACCATAAAATCGCTTGTTTTGGCCAAAAATGTCGAAAAATTATTGTTACGACCATGGCGAATGGTCATAACTTGGCCAAAATGCATCAAACACCTAAAAGAATGACTTTATTTCGCAGCTAATGATGCAAACTAACGATCTATATCACAATCTGGACGAATTTAAAAAATCAAATTTTGGCCATTTTTCGCATTTTTTATAAGGGGTAACATCATCAAAATTTGAAAAATGGTCAAAAATTTAAATGTTCAAATTTTGATGCCATTTGATTAGGAATGTGTTTGCGAGTTCAAAAAGGTATAACATTCAAAATTTGGGCCATAAAATCGCTTGTTTTGGCCAAAAATGTCGAAAAATGAGTGTTACGACCATGGCGAATGGTCATAACTTGGCCAAAATGCGTCAAACACCTAAAAGAATGACTTTATTTCGCAGCTAATGATCCAAACTAACGATATATATCACAATCTGGACTAATTTCAAAAATCAAATTTTGGCCATTTTTCGCATTTTTTATAAGGGGTAACATCATCAAAATTTGCAAAAAATGGTCAAAAATTCAAATGTTCAAAATTGGATGCCAATTGATTAGCAATGTGATTGAGAGTTCAACAAGGTATAACATTCAAGATTTGAACCATAAAATCGTCTTTTTTGGATAATATTGTGATTTTTTGTGCTGAAAATCCGGATTTCGGATACGGGGAATGCGCAACCATGGCTATAAAAATGCATCTTGGAATAATAGGCATCAATGTTTTCTACTACATTTAGATAGGCAGTAGAGTGAATTCTGTTGAAAACATAAGGCTGAAAATGCTAAACTACATGAGTGCAAAGTAAATAATTGTTTTAATCAATTCATTAGTTATGACTGCTGTCGCCATTCCTTTTCGCATCGAAAGAGGTATGAATGGGGAGCTGGAGTTCGATCCATTATCATCGCAAGGTGCTCCTAAGGAAGCCTGTTACACACGTTTCCCCGCTTAATGCCCGACACGTCCCAGGCTTTGGGGCGTGCTAAGCTTTCTGTCCGCTCCGCTGGCTGCCAATACTCGTCCGCGTACATACATATGCATGTATTTCTTGCAGTGTTTGCTGGGGCATGGCAGTGTCATAAATATTCTTTGCCGCTGCTTTATTCCTTGCCCCGACAACGACAACGATGACGACTACGAGAAAGCAGTTTATCAATAATGCAAAACATCCCAGCTGGGAAGGGGTTGTGGGTGAATCGGTGGCCAACTCCTGGGTCCCCATTTGGTTACCTTTCACTGGGAGAAAAGTTCATACACAAAACTTAAAAAAAAACCTTAAAATACAAAAAGTTTTCGTTGCTAGTTCACAAACTCAAATAGTATTTGATTCGAAAACACTTATAAATATATACAAAGTAAACAGAAATAAGTGCCACTCTGAAAATAAAACACTGCTGAAATGGTTATACGCCATTTTTATCTTTTATGATGTATCACTTTATTGGAGCTAATAAATATCTATTTTATATAGTCGACTCCAGGACAATTTCTCATCCAGTGTAGTTGTTGGCACTGGGATTGCCCAGCGAAGCGGCATAAGCTGCTTGGGCAACATCCCTAAAGCTCCTCGGCCTTCGATGCCATTCCGATGCAGAGTAGTCCCCAGTGACAGCGGCAATAGAGAGCTGGAGGAGCTGGAGGAACCACCAGGAGCAGGAGGCAAGAGGCAAGGAGCTTGGAACTGATGGAGCTGGAGGAGCTGCACTCGCTCCCACTGTGCATGTTTGTCGATTTGACTACGATTGCGGAAACGTATACAGTTCGTTGATCATTATCCGGTTCGTGATGCCCTCGTTTGCCGGCGACGTGATGCAGCTTTCCGTAGTTGAACTGCCCCTATTGAAGTTATTACCCAGTCGGTTTGCTGCGCGAGGGCATGGGCATGGGCATGGTCAGGGCACGGGTATCGGGATCTGGTTATTTGGCGAATATGCATCGACAACTAAAACACATTTCACCGGCACTCCCGGCGCGTCTGGTTTATGTTTTGCATTAGCGCAATGCCTCCACTTGGGCCGGGCACTTTGTCAATTGGGGCAGTGGGGCATTAATTTCACTGGCTACTTATAGCGCATTAAATGGCGGCATTCAGATCTATGGGCTCCTAATGGTCCGGCTGGTAATTGAATTTTTCATTCCTCTTAATGCCATTTAAGTGGCTAGTGAAAAGCTTTCGAATATCTACATATTTTTTCGTCTCTATTTGTGTACATTTGAGGGAAATTGAATGTAATTCAATTGTGTACATTGTTGAGCACATACGAAACAATTAGTAATATTTATCTTTAAAATATTGTTTCATTACTAATCCATATTCACAACCCATTATCGAGATCTCTCCATATCCCTCGCTGACAATTACTGACAACTGGAAAATTAGTCACTGCAGTGAAATTTGGCAACATGGGCACTTCCTGTGTAGCATTTAGCTTCGGTTTGAAATCAATATTCGCAACTCAAAACGGGCGAGCATTTCAAATCGCGATGACAGCTGACAGCGAGGCGAAGAAGCTGCTGCTCAAAATCAAATTAGAGCAAATGCGAAGTACTTGAAGGAAATGCGCTGCAAGCACAGGAAACCGGAAGAGGGAAGAACAAGAGCAGCGCCAGAAGAAGTGGGTTGCATGGGGAGCGGTGGGGTCACCCGCAGGCGGAGGCAAAAGGTAAAATCAAATAACAAAACCTGATTGAATTGAAACTGAGGTAAGCTGCCGAGCGAACTGATTTATTGATTTTCAAGCAGCATTTTCAGCTTGGCTTTGCAAATTGAATAAAGTGAAATTTTAGGCGCCTCTATTTCTCCCTGCACTCAATATTGTTCTATATGTACATATAGTATAGTTTTCCCTCGCTGTCACACACTTGTAACTTGAGTGCGACAAATCGCATTTACTTGGATTGTTCTGCTTTAATAAACATATTGGCTTACAGCTAATTTTAAATTGTGTAAAATGAGCATTTTCGCTTTGTACATTCTGATATAAAACCCATCATGAATGGAAATAGTGTTTTTATGAACTTTTTGATCGCTTTCATATGCATTTGGCGAGATCTGGTTGCTTTAGGCGCATCAAACATTTTATTTACAGCAAATTTACGCATTTTGGACTTTCGAACGTGGCATTTTTTATGTTTTTCGTATTTTTGTCGTTTGTTGTTTGCGTTTGGCGTTGAGTAGCGGAAATAGTAAAAGTTTTCTAATGAGAAAAGTTTCCTCACAGACAAAGAGAGGAAGCGCCGGCGACAGAGAAAGAAATATCTTGAGGGAGTGAGATGGCAGGCGGGCGAGAGGGAGAGAGCAAGCAGAAGTGCTGCAGGAGAAACAGAGATGGAACGACATCCTTGTTCGTGGTGTATTTAATCAGTCGCCTTGTCGCTGCTGTTTCTGTCTCCTTCGCACACTCAAAAAATAATTTAAATACATTTTGAAATTAAACAAAAATTCAACTGTAGACTGTAGAGGTATAGGAAACTTTAAATATATGTATATAGTTACCTCTTAAAACCAGTAAACGTTTCATAACTTCCATTATAGCCAAGCTTACCTGTTTTCTATGAGTGCACTCCTTTTTCTTCCTTCGAAGGATGTGCGAGTGTTCACATCAAAAACTAAACACGTCAAAGTAAGCAACGGAAATGAGAAAAAAGTGCGCTTATTTATTTTTGTACTTTCTTTTCGACCCAACCCCACCCCCCTCTTCACCACCGCCCCCTGTTGACAGTTTTTTGCGTTGTCGCCTGCACTTCTGTTTGCCTTGACGAAGGAGCGAGCGAGAGGGAGGCGGAGTGGGACAAGGACAGCGAGATCCCAGCGGCGACATCAAAGCGCGTTATAATTCCGAATTATGCAAAGCTTAGCAAACGTGGACGCATTGTGGCGTTTACAAGCGGAAATAATGAAAAATAGCGCGAGACGCGGCGTCATTTGTCGCCTTCGCGTGGGCGAAAAGATAGGGGCGTGGCCAAGCGGAAGCGGCAGCAGATTGTTGCATAACGTTGTAATGGCAACAATACCGGAACACGGAGATTGCAGCTGTAAACCGAATTCGCTGTAACACCTTGACTACTTGCAATCTAAAAGCTGCACTGAGAAAAACATGGACAAGTACCAGATGACAAATCTACCACAAACACTTAGATTTTACTTAATTCACAGATACTTTAATTAAAGATACTTAAAAACCAATGCTCCATTTTAAACTTAAAATCAAAAATTCATATTATTATATTTTATTTATTCTCTCGGTCGAATAGAATTATTTGATCATGCTATCGTTTTAAGTTTCCCACTCAAGCGGCAACTTTGTCTGCTTCGCGATGTATCTGCAAGATGCATCTTGGCCAATAATTATTTAATACGCTATTAACGTGTTTTTGTCTATCGCCTGCCATGTATCGGCCACAACTTTACAAGATTCTGGATAGCGTTTTTAACAAGGCAATTAAATGTTGCTCCCAGTGGATTTATGGGGTATATAAAGAAGTCGAACTTGCAGCAAACGTACAGCAAAAGCCAAACGAATTGTACGGGTCATTTTCAAGCATTTTAGTGAGCCGTAAGAACGTGACAGCTCGGAAATGAAGCTATTCTGCGTTGTTTTGGTTATTTACGTTGTGGCTCTGACCCTCTCCGGAGTCGATGGACGTGGTGGGGGCACCACAAACGGAGTGGAGGTAGGATTCGGTGGTTTAGTGACCTATCAACGGGCTTAATCGTCTCTCCTTGCAGGAACCAAAGTTCGTCGGTTTGTTCAGACGGGTGAGTACACAAAGAATGGGTCAAACTGAAAGCCAGTGATTGCTAAGACTATTGGCCCCAAAAACCAAACTAAAGGCGCCAGAACAGATGAAGCAACTAGATGCCCAGGAGGCACTACACTGGCGGCGCATTCACAATTTAGCACTCCTAATGCAAAATTATGTTAAATGCCTACTTCTAGGCAAGGCGCCATGTCCCCGCAATGAAGTCCGCCCTTCTTCACGGCAACGAGCCGCCTCCACCTCCGAAATTCCGAGTAAGAACTTAGATACATTTAGTAATTATACATCAAACTAGGAAATGTAAAAAAGCAAATTGTAATGCGGTCGTATATGGAAATTCTAAAGGGCTTCTCATTGTGTGAACGTATTTAGATATACACCTTAGTTAGAGCACTGTCATATATTAATACTAAATTGGCGAAATATTTCCAGTCCCGTCGTGATGCATTGGAGGACAACCTCGTGGCCAATGATGATCCTCCACCACCTCCGCAGTTCAGAGTAAGTATAGACCACTGCTCGAAATAGTTGAAGCGATCTTGAACCCATTACTATTCCTCCATCCTCAGCAACGACGTCAGGTTCCACCCGGAATGCCACCCCCGCCGGACGGCCTTCCACCACCACCCCAGTTCCTCCTCTAAAGTAACTTGAATGTAAAGCATAAAGTTGGGCGTTTGTGCATGTATTTGGGAACCACATCGAAGCTAATAAATGTAGTTTGAAGCATTCCAAAAAGTACCACTCCCGAATTTCCTTAAGCCATTCACCATAAACCATAGGTTGTAATTTTCTGCGAAATTCATCGGGCTAATCACCTTGTGCAGCTGCTCTGGGGTTAATGGGTCCATAATCCTGTGGCAGGTAGAGAAGAAAACCTGTTCTACCTGTACCATCCCATCTATTGCTCCTATTTAAGGTGAGTCCGTGCTCTTCGGAAATCAGTTTACATTTGCCAACAGATCGTACAAGACACACACACTCTTTGAGATGAAGTTCGTGGCCATTCTTCTGCTGAGCAGCCTCACCATTGCGATGGTTTTGGCATTTCCTGATAACGACGATAAAAATGTTCTTGTGCCAGTTGATATGCAGCATGTCGCTCCACTGGCCGCAGCAGCAGATCCCCCAACGTCGGCAGACCAAGTCTCTAACAGCATACGCGGGCCACGTCATCTGCTGAGCAAGTTGTTCCAGCCCAAGACCGTGGTGGTGCAGCCAGTGATTGTGGAGCAGGTGGCTCCAAGGCAGTATCCCGGATACGCACAGCCCTATCCGTACTACAACCAGGGCGGACGCTACTGGTAGATATTAAGCAGCTATTTGTAACAGAATTTAATAAAATAAAGACGCCTGGCCTTTAAGTCAAAGATTAATTTTGTTGTTCTTTATTTTGTGCGACGGCGAATTCCTTAGAGTAGCAAATCCCTTAAGTTGAGAACAGTCGCCGTCTTGCTGGCCACGCCAACAACTCTCGTCGAGAACTCCCTAATGCCTAATTAGTCATGCCGGGCACGTAGGAGCGATTCCCGAAAAACTTAGTGAAGGTCGCGCGTCGGTGACGATGACAACAACTGCCACAAAGGACACAACGTTGCAGGATTTTTAAATAATTTTATACAAGCGATTGGCGGCTGGCACAAGAGTTCGCAGGAAACTCAAAAATGGGACACTTTAAACGAGATTGTAGTCAATTGTTCACTACTTATGTTAATTCAGCAATTACTAAAACTATTTTCAACAAGCAACAAAACTGCTGTACTCTTAGTTACAAAAAAAGTAAAAGGGTAAAGGGTATGGGAAAACGTTTCCATTTTTACTTAAAAACCTCGGGGCTTAAAGAAATGTTCAGCAATCTGTTATAATATTTCTAATTATAGTAAATAGTAAATGAATTTTTTAATACAAGCTAATGGTCACTTCTTATGAAAGATTTGTTTTTGGTTTTGAACAATGATTTAATTAAGTAGTGCGCCCATGGGATCCCAAGCAGGCAGTTCCTTCCATTTGGGTATCCTTGCGGCATGTAAAACACCCGGTGGAACAAATTTTTCATGGACCACAATCTCAAAGGCGTACTCCCTTAACCATTCGGCGTCCAATTTGTTATCCGCTGGTTTGACGGACTTCTTCTTTAATGCCTCCGTATCCCTTTCGTCCGTATCCTGTTCAGTAGGACCTCCGGTGGCTGAGGACTCGCCCATTGTGGAAGCATTTATGAAGCGAAACTGTACGGGCTGCTTCAAGGTGTCCAATCCAACGGATGTAAGCAGTAGGGCTGAATCCCGTCGGGATGCCCGGTAGTCAAGTCTCTCTGCTTTGGTGAGCGACTCGCCCACCTTAAAGCCAAATAGCAAATCAAATTGATGCGATCTTAGGCTAAATGCACCGGACTTCGAACTGAATGCCCTACGAATGTCGCAGGCCATCCAAACGTGTTTATCACCTTCCAGAGAATTCACCATGATCTGCATTATGACGTCCATTGATTGATTATTATACCTATGAGGTTTGCCGCCCATCATATTCGAGCTGTTGGTGACCTGGTAGTTGCTATGGTAGCTGGATGAGATTCGCGGATCGTGACCCAGACAGACAAACGCGTCTAGATTCACCTTACATCCTATCATAGCTTCGTAGAAATGGACCGCTGTCAAATCATTCAGGCACTGGTAACGCTTTTTGTTGTCGTAGAAGGACCAGGTGAAAACCTTGGGAGGTTCACCAAGGCAGATGCATATTACCTTGAAGAGATGCGGAATCATTTCTTGAATGAGATCGGGCAGATGGCAGCCATTCCCATTAAAGGTGAACTGGGCATGCAGCATGCAGGCATATTCACGGAGCTGTAGGTGAAGGGAATATATATGTATATAATATTCAGTACAATACAAAATACAAACCTTACTCCTCAGTATGACGTTCATTTTTGTAGTTCGCTGAGTGGATGGGAGGTAGCACTTCTTGGGCATAACTCCGTACTTCTTGACCAGGTTAACGAACATTTGCCAGTTGCCGCCATCTGGCACTGGGTTCTTCAATAAATTGCGAAAGCAGTGCCCATCAAGCGGTTCGCATCGCATTAGAAGATCAGCGACCGTCCACAGGAAGTAGTTGCATCGCTCCAACTTGTGCCAGAAAAACAAATGTGCGGCGGAGAGTTCAAAGTCCAGTGGAAGCGGAAACTTTTTGTCCATCTCCTGGCACAGCAAGTCCAGGCCCGTGCAAATCCATCCAGGACCTCCGGCAGTGGCCTTGCCCTGCCTGCTCAACTCTATCCAGGTTTTCACTCCCGACGAATCGGAGCGCAAGTCCGCCTCGGATCGCAGGCATACAGTGATGGGATCTTGAGCGGTGCACACATTCTGGGCCAGACGATTCAACGAAGACCCGTAAAAGGCGGAGTACCACGTGGAGCACTGCGTTTCGGTCAACAAAAAGCTCATTTTTGTATCTTGACGAGTGATCTTATTCCGAATATCCCAAGTGGTTGGCATTAGAAAGCGCAGGAATAGACACTATAAATTTAGACCTATATTTCGGTCCGAATTCGTTTCGTCTATTTATTGCAATTAATTTAAAAGAAAATCAGTTGTCAAGCGCAACGTGTACGGGCAATTGTTCACTTACAATCGATTATTTATCAATCAATACAGGCTCGATTAAAAAAACACCCATCTCTAGAAAAGATGCTCGCGCGTTTTTTCTTCACATAATTTGAATATCATTCAAATTTTGCTTTTAAGTTTCACCATAAAAATAAAGTCATTAAGATTATTAAAATTTCACCCTTCTCCGGATCCAGCTACAATGGACAACAAGGACACAGATAAGATACAAGTTCTATATCAACCTTACACATTCTGAACGAATGCCCAGAAGCCGCCCAAAACGGCCACGCCCACACTTTTGAAATATGTTTTGATATTTATTTTTATATTTTTATTAGTCTTGTAAATTTATATCGATTTGCCAAAAAAATCGACTAGTCGAATAAATTTGGCGCAGTCACTACAACGAGTTTATTATTTAATTTAATTTCAAATTTCGACTTAGAAATACAAAATAAGCAGAAATTTCGTTTTGCCACCCCTAATTCAATTAAGAGCATTTTTCATAAACAAGCAAATGTATACAACAATGCAATTAGACAATTTGTGGCTGACAAAAGATCAAGGCCATTAATTAAGAATTTATTAAGTTTGCTTGGGAAAAATGAGAGCGTCGTATTTACCAAGGTTCGTTGGGAAATTCCCTCATTAAAATACCAAGAACTGTTCATAAACACCGCCGCCAGCTCGGTAATTGTATTCCAATCGCCACACGCCCCTACAAACCAAGTCTGTTCGGCGATACTAAGCATTAGATTTAGCCGCCCCTAAGCTGCCGATACGGTGAGTTTCCCGCTAATCAATCACATTTGCTGGGCGGCATTTCCCATTAATTGACCCAGCCACACACACGCTTGTGGCCTCAGGTGGGTCAAATGGGAAGATTATGCCCAAAAACGGGGTCTGTTGTACTTGGATTACACACTAGAACAGTAGCTTCAAGCACATCTTAGCTTGTAAACATAGATTAGAATTAAAGTCAAGACAATTGCTGCAAAGGCGCTTTATTTCGAGCGACTCGTGTACGATTACACTTGGCTTCTAATAGAAAATATTGCCCAGGGAATCCTGAAGATCTCTTTGAATATCAGCCATCGTTTTCTGGAGATTGGCGTGCACCTCATGCTGGATACGATCGGCATAGTTCTTTGCCTCCGCCTCTAATTTATCACGATTGTTGAAGGATTCGCGATCGCCCAGAAAGGTGCGTCCACCTGTCTTGGCAATCACCGTGTGATCGGCCAGTTCGATGACAATATCTCCATTGGAGTACTCCACCTGAGCCGGTTGTCCGTTGATGGTGACAGTTTCCTTTTCGGTAACCCCTTTTGCTTTTGGCTGGAATGTATAAACCTGGCCGTGATCGTTGAGTTCGATGGCACCATTTATGATCCGAATACTGCGTCCATTGCTGTTCATGTAACTTCCATGACTCGCATCTCCAACAATGAAGCTATGTCCATCGCCCTGAATTACGCTGGATCCCGAGCCACCGTTGATGATAACATTGTTATAGCTCCCACCGTGGTGGTCATAATCCTGCGAGCTGTCATCTTCGCTGGAGTGGGCGTCCGTGATGATCCTGCGCCCATCGGATCCTATCAAAACTGTTTTGCCATCGGGTCCGCGAATGATTTGCCCGGCTCCGTTTGATAGGAAGGTGTTTCCGTTGTTCTGAAGAATCGTCTGGTCCTCATTTCGCTGTATATTCGCAGCTATAAAAGTACAATTTATATTTTCTATCTGCACATACAAAGTATCTCTATATAATCACCGCTAGACAGAGAGGCGATGCCGGCCAGCAGGCCCAGTAGAATCCAAGCTCCAGTGTTCGAGCCCATTTTGCATTGACTATGCCAATACCAAGTGCGGTGCCAGCTATTTATACTGCGATACTACACCATCAAATATCGGCTCATCGCGCTAGTCGTTCTATATACTCTATAAGATCGGTGTGACAGTGACTCTCGCGCAATAACAGATAAGACGGAGGAGGTCAGCGGTGCAGTCTACCGGGAATTGCCACCGACGGGTTTGTTTTGTTTACTTGCCGTTGAGCAACAGAGGCACTTAGTCACTTCGTCCGGCTTGCCAATTTACTCTCGATTTAGACGGATCGAGAGAGTGGGAACTGTGTCAAATCAAGAACGCTTTTTAGCCAGGCCAAAAGTACGCAGATATGCCATAGAAACTGAAAAGTTGTGTGCGCTGCGATTGGCAGCGTACTGAAAAAAATATTATAAAACACGTGCTGGCATTGTTATGACGATCAGAATTGAAAAATTCCCATAAGCTTGTTTGCATACTTATCAATAAAGTCAATATCAGTGAGGATTATAATTTCATAGATTCTTTCGGTTCGTTCATTCGATTGGAATATTAGTAGAGCTTTTAGTTAAGTGGAATTGCTAGAAGAAATGTTAGTTAGTTAAATAATAATAATAATAATAAAATTAAGCTCCATATTCATTTGTGCAATATTAGGCTTTTAATCTCTTTGAAATATTTTGGATCATAGCAAAGTAAAGTTTTATATTTAAATGCCATAGAGTGACTATATTTAAGTGAGTGTGACCATGAATGAAGTATTAGCATACAAATCGAGTACGGTTCGACGAAAATCAATTGCAAGCCAAAGTAGTTGTAAAATTATTCATAAATTTACTGCAAAATTCAGCTTGACTTGGTTGTGGTCACGCCTCTGTCACTTGAACAAGATTAGTAACGCCACTTGCCGGTGTTTTTCGAATGGATGACTATATTGTCGGTGGAGTCTTCTCCGCCATTCCAGGCGGGTCCGCCATGTGGTCCAGAATTGGAGGCAGGTCCCCATTTCCACGGCATGGCATGCACTTCACAAATGACAAATGTGGGTTTAAAATATAGATAATAGATATATGTAGATATAGGAACACCACTCACCGCTGAGAACGACGAAGCAGAGCCAGAGCAAGAGCACCCAGAGTTGTTGACGGAGGTACATGGTCAAGCCGAGGAGTTCCAATGATGGGGCATAATATGGACACACTTGTTTTATACGGCTCCAATAGCCAAGTAGCGCTCTATCTCTTATTCGAATCGTATCTCTTGGATTGCCTCGCACTCTCTCTCTCTCTCTCACTCTCTTATTGGCATTCTCTGTATCTTTATTTGTCCATGTTTGGATACGTGGAGGGATTCGATAATGGCTTAAGCTCTAGCGACTTATGCATAATGCAATTTTCTGTTCTTTGCACTCTTTTAATTCTCATTGAAACCATCGTGCCACCACTGTCGAATCACTCAGAGAAAAATAGGGTTAAATATATCAAGATTAAAGTTTAAAATGAAATTATATTTTACAAAAATATTTTTATATTCCCTTTTGCTTATAATTTAAATAGTGAAATAATCTTAAGTTACGCCACTAATTAAGTCATTAAGTAGATATTTATTTGAGTGTAGACGCACAATAGCCGGGCAATTAAGAAGTTTCGCCATGTGGCTACGTTTCTAATTATTTTCAATTGAATTGCTTTGCTATACGTAAAACTTTTTCCATTGCTACTGCCATTAAACATATCGTGGAACTGCTCGGTCCCACCTCGGATCCCCGGCCATTGACATTATCCAATGTCCCCCGGCGTCGAGTGGGTTTATCGTGGCTGAGTGGGTGTATATACAGCTATCTAAGCTGCGCTGCATCGGGAAAAGTTAAGCTCTCGCCGAGCCAAGTTTCACAATAAAAATTAAACAGGTACTGCATTGTTTGTTAATGACAAGCGTTTTGTTGTTGCTGCTTTGTTTGAGTGGCCATGGATTTGGATTAGTTGGAAAAGTGGAGTGGTAGTGGAGTCACTCTGTTCAAATAAAGCAATTGTAAAGTGGAAAATAAAATGCCATTGCTGAAAGTTTGTCCATCACTAGGAAAAGCTGAACGAGTGAAGAGAGCCAATTATTTCAGTGCCTTGACATGTTATTGAGCTCGTTGTTATGCTGAGTTTTGTTAGTCCATTGAGATTTCAAGCACATGGGAATTTTTGTGCTGTCAAAATCCAACGATCATAGTTATCAAATACTTGTTATAAAACTAGAAAGATTTTAAAGATTTAATCAGTATATTAGTACCTTTCCTTAGTCGCCGTTTTCAAACACGACGAGACTGTAATTGAATTCTAACTCTCAAGTGCAGGTTAAGAAGCTTAATTTAACCTAACTGTGTTGCTCTGGCTTTTATTGCCATCTACACTCGTTCCTTATTCAATTTATGTGCGACTTACATTAGCCCAACTGCAAAACCGAGATCAGAAACGTAGCCAAACGGCGGCAAGATAAACGACTTTCAGTCTGAAATACGACTTGTATGCCGGCCAATGGTTGTGGGTTTCCATTTTGGGGATTCGCCCGGCGGATTCCCATGCGCAATCTGCGCCTGGTCAAAGGCAAATGTGCGTTGTCCGTTGTGGATGCTGTTGTTGCTGCTGCTGCAGTGCGAATCGCATCGATTTGATTTTCCAATCAATTAAACTTTATATAAATTGCGTCTGCGATGCTAAATATAACAACAATTGCACAGCGCGTTAGCAGCGCCAGCAACAGCAAACATTTCCACAAAGCACAAATAGAAAATAGCACTAGAGGTATTTGTTCGCTCATTCTGTTAGTCGCCCCCTCTTTTTCTATCTTCGCACACACCTCTCTGTCTAACCCTCTAATTCGCTCTCTGTCACTCCTCAATGTCTCTATCAACGGCTGACTGCACAATCACAAAAGAATGTGTTCACTGGGTGATCCCGACTGCACTGAAATTAATAAATTTATTGTATGTCTAAAATAAAATTTAATTACATGTATTAACATTTAATTTTGTATGTATTTGCAGAAACATAAAGCAAGATAATCGTTTTATGAGGATATCTATTTGTGTAAATTTTGAGTTTCCCAATTTTTTCGCAGTGTACATTTGTCAGTTGGTGGAAAGAGTGTGCCTAGTGGATGGTGGCGGATGAGTCAGGTTAGAGGAGACTGCATTTTGCACGACTTTGACTGCATTTTCGCATTTGGCAAATGTTTTGTGTGCGATTTTGAAATGCAGACGACGATGTTGGACTGCTGCAGATGACTTGCGACGTGAGCCATTGTTAGAACGGTGTCAGTTGAAGATGGGGGTGGAGCTAAAGACACGGAAAGTGCATTTGATCAATCAAAAATGGAAGCAATCTCCAGTTTAAAGTACTTGCACCTGGGCAGGTGGTCCTAACGAACACAATTAGCCTAATAAGTAAACAACAACTTGGGGCAAAGTGGGCGCCAGCGAAGCGACATTAATTGAATTATTGGCAAGCTTTATAGGCATTACCTGCAAGGGGTGAGGGGCATTCATTAATGCTAATTGAGTACACAGCCCACGAATATGTACTTATACATATATATACGTATATATTTGTTATGATCCAGGACAACAACACGGGTGTTTTCAACCGTACCACCCATCAAATTACATTCTGAAGATGCAAATTTATTTACACGCTGCCTAATTTGGTTGTTTGGTGATAGAGAGTAGAGCGCAGGCTTTAAGGCAATCTACTCAATCATTTTGAACCAATAAACTAATAAATTAGTTTCTAATTTGATGGAAGCCAATAATAGTTTGCCGTTTATCAGAGATTTAGGCGGCTTAGAATAAGTAGTGAAGACGTCGCAGTAAGGCCATGCGTTTATTTGCGAATTAATTGTAAAAGCAATCAATATAAGCATTATATAAAATTATAAATATTATACAGCTTAAATGGTTCATAAAAAAAGCACTCTAAAATAAAATAAATAATAAATATAATAAGATACATAGAAAATGTGATTTTCGGTAAAAATCCGCATTGCATACATTTGCTTCCGCAGCAAAAACATCATCGACAACAGCCTGAAAAAGTTATGCAATTCTTCTCCATTTTGCTCAATTTTTTATTCCTGCCAGGACATTTTGCACTTGGACTAATTTCAAAGAGTCATATATCAGTCCTTCCCCAGCCCCAACTCACACACACACACACAAAAACCCTTACGGAAAATTCCACTCTCTCCGCTTGTGAAAAGACACCTGTAGACTGGCAGCTCCCACTCCACAACCCCCTCACCATCCAATTCAACGCCCAGTAACCCCTTTTCACGGTGAAAAACCTGACAAATGTGCGTCAAGTTACTGGCAACTTATTTTCCACGGCCACGCCCCCGGTCCGCCCACAGTTTGAACCGAAGTTGAGCAAAAATATTTAACTTGGTGGCAGCGGAATCTTTTATAATTAATTTGCCACTCTGCCGGCTTTTTTACTCGCGGCTTCTTCGTCCAACAGCGGAAAACCTTTTTCCCGACTTGGGCGGCGGCTTCATATTTTACCCATTACATGACGCCCGCATTTTCCTCAAATAGTTTCAACGCGAACACGTTCGCTGTCTTTAAGTTTTCTGATTGCGATTTATGGGGGTCGTCGCCTGAAATAAAATACACTCGCGAAGAATCACCGAAAGGCTTAAGACTTTAGATAAGGTTAGCTAATGTTTACCTACTGGTAAAAGGTTATTTCACAAACCTGTATAAGTGAATTGGAAAGATCTATTATATATTTACTAAAAATTCTCTACTTTCGAACGAAGATCTTGCAAGACAGTGTACTTGACTTTTGAAAAAGAGAGCAAAAGCTCACCGAAAGCTTCAATACTGATAAGTATTCTGTGAAGTCTTTAGTGATTGATGGGTTATCTGATTCATTGAGTTGTTTGCAAAGCCCTGTTTGCATAGTTCTGTTTATTTTCGGTTTTTTTTCTGACGACTGATCGTAGAAAAAGCCCAAATCGCGCTGGAAGATCAGTCATCTCTTGGCGGGCTTAACAATGAGGTCGTTTTTTTTGGTGATGATGCTGTTGCTCGGAACAAGTTTGGCACAACTTGTTTACCGGGACTATAGCTCACAAATCGCTGGAGGATTTTATGGACCCCCTAGAGGACAATATGGATTGATAACTGGTGGAAGGCGGCCAGGAGGTCCATTCGAAAGTACTGATCAAGGCAGTTTAATTTCTGGAGCCGATACCGGAGGTCCCTTTGGTAATTATGGAAACTACGGACCAGTAAATGGAGGACCATTTGCTACCAAGCAGCAGGGAGGACTTATTTCCGGCGGAAGCAGTGGAGGACCCTTTGCCCAAACTGGCAGCTCTTTTGCCAAAGAAGGACTCATTTCTGGTGGCAACAGTGGTGGTCCTTTTAACAGATACCAAGGATTATATGGTTTGAATAGTGGAAGCGGTCTGATCAGTGGAGCTAATACAGGAGGACCATTTGCCAGTGATCAGCAGGGAGGTTTAATTTCCGGAGGAAGCTATGGAGGACCTTTTGGAAGTGACCCATGGTCAAATAGTGTGAAAGGCTCGTATGGAGGACTTATTTTTGGTGCCAATAGGGGAGGTCCTTTTGAGAGGAATCAAGGCGCTGGTCTAACCAGTGGCAGTAATACTGGAGGTCCATTTGCCAACAGCAATCAACTTGGAGGACTGATTACTGGCGGAAACAGTGGAGGTCCCTTCGAGAGCAAAGAAGCGACAATCGATCACAGTGAAGGTGGTCTAATCGAAGGGGGTAAGACAGGTGGTCCTCTGGGCCAACATCAAGGAGAATTACTTTCTGGAGGAAATAGTGGAGGCCCCATTGGACAAGCTGAAAGTAGCTTAAATAAAATAGATTTAATAAGTCGCTTAAGTCATTTAGTTAAATATCACGTCTTCCACTTGTCTGTTATCAATAAAATTTCAATAATGCTTAAATGCCACAAGCATCAGCAGCTTAAGTAGTACATTAAGTGCTCTCCACCTGGGGCTTTTAAAAAAACCGTGTGTCAGTTTGCAGCGGCATATAAAGTACATACATATATATATAGATATGTATTTTTTCCCCCACTTGGCGCATTAAGTTGTCGTCACAAGTCATTTTAGCGCCTTCCATGTGAAAAACGTTGCCCAATGTGCGCGTGTATATGGGCGTTAAATGAAGCATGTGCCGGTGTCCGTGTGATGGGGTGCTGCAAATGGGTGGTGCAACAGCTGGAGGGTGGCACTGGGTGGGTGATGCTGCAACTGCAACTGCCACAATCTTGCCGCTAGCTGGCAGTTTTCGCCAAGCGAAATGAGAAAATGAGAGCAGAACTGCCCGCAAATGTTGCTGACAGCGTCACTTAGTTCGCCACCTCCATGCCACACATAAATGCACACAAATCCATCTGTATATAAGGCCACTATACATATTTACTTGCATATATATACACATGCATGTGTGTGATTGCAAAAAAGTGGAATAGCTTTACGAGCACCTCGCCGCATAAATGCTTAATGCACTGCAAATGAGTTGTGACAAATGGCCTGGCCGGGCATAAAATGATATATTTACCATTACATTTTCCAGTATTTTGGCCAGCACCTAAGCGACCCCACTCCAAGAGGCTATATTATATAATTTTTCTAATTCCTCGAGATCTGTTAGCACTCAACTTCCCCGGCTGAAAGCGGTCAGCGAGCCAGGTCAAGCGCAAGGCAGCCAGAACCAACACAAAACAGTTGGCAAACAGGAGCGGATCGAGGTTATAGTTATGAGTAATAAGGGAAATGCATAATATCTTTAAAAAATAAATGACTTAATATATACATTTAATCTGTAGTTATTAAGTTTCAGATTGGTTCTATTAAAGTAACTTCATACAAGGCCAATTTCAGGTCGATTAAATCACACCTATGTATCTTCAACTTAAAAATAAAAAACCTCTCAGCGCACGCAGAATCGAAAACTTCGAAATAACTAGAAGCTCAACTGGAACTGAGATGGCTAAAAGTTTTATCTGCTTGCTGTTAGCCTCGAGGGAAAGTTAAATGGTCCAAGAGCAACCTTCTATGCAGTTGTAGTTGGGGTTAAAGTAGATGGTGGTTTTGGTTGCCTCGCATACCTGGCCAAATTCGTTGTAGCATTTTTTGCGGTTGCATCTCTTCGATATATGGGGATACTTTTTTGGGTGTCGCTGCTTAAACTCGCTTGATGAACGGGCAGGGGGGAGTATGATGTTGAGTATGATTTATACGATCCGGATACTTACTTGCGTATCTGTGACAAAGTGTTTCTTTGATTTATAGCCCTGATGGGTAAGAACAAAACGAAGCAATGGAAATACATTGTGCGCTGAATAAAATAATTCTGCTGTTAATATGCACCGTTTATCAATAGAAATTTATAATCAATTTATAGAGAAGAGTAGACCAGCTTGTTGTTATAAAAAAAATAATAATTAGAGGCGCCATTTGGAATATAAAAGATATACTGATATCAGATTGTTGGATTTGAGTTTCAAGTCTTGATAAAAATACCATTAAAAACTGGACTTGCAAGCCCGACTGTACAGATGACTTTTCAAAATGTTAGTGTCAGTTCGAGGGTAATAAAATAATAAGCACTTTTATTCAAGCATAGTTCATTGTACAAATATATTGAACGTGTTATGGCCGTTGGCCACAATCGGCTGGCGACCGCCGTTGGAGCCGTTGACATCGATTCTCTGGGAATCCCCCTGATCGACCACATGCCTCTGGTTGTAGTTGTGGTAGTCGACTCCATGATAACGCGCCGTTGTCCAGTAGTACAGAACATCTCCGGGTTTAAGTTGATGGTTCCGGTTGCGATATGTCCAGCGTCCATTGCGAGAACTCACCACATCGGTGGCCCAGGTTTGATCGCTCAGATCGTCCATTTCCTCGTTGACCTTGCCGTGAAAAGCAAATAGGGAAATGCCCGGCTCATCGGGAATGGAGACCTCGAACCCCTTCGGTGAGTTGACCTTGACAGTGGCCTTGGGCACATCGTAGGACAGACTGGAGCCCACGGAAATTGCGACTAGGAGCAGATAGACTGGTAACTTTGAGTTTTGCGCCATGGCGATAGTAACTGGATTTGCCGGGAACTGAGGCTTCAACACGGCTTTTGTAGTCCACCATCTAAAGCTTATCTCGTCTGGCTGAGACTGTAAGCTGTGAATTTCCCGCCAGTGCATCCCCGTTGAACAAAAATTCTGACGCGTGCCTGAAAGTAAGCAATCAAAATATTTGCACAGCAATATTTTTAAAAAACAAGACCGTTTGTTGGGCAGAGAGCTTTTAGCTTTTCATATCCATGAATGCGTTTTTTTTACTATACATTTTGAATTTTGAATTAAACTCAGTTATAGCAAAAATATGATTTAAAATAAAGATCAAGCTCAAAGCTTGTTGTGAAAATAATGATAAATATTTTTAAGTCCATTTTGTGTAAGATTTATTATGAATATTAACAAGTAAATTGGCTAGTAATATATATATATAAGTTAAGAAAATTTAATATGCCAAACCACTTTGCTATCCACCCCTGCAATCCGCGAATTCGACCGCGTGCGCCAAAATATGCAATACAAATATTTGCATAGCAATATTTCTCAAGAATGGAGCGGGTTGATAAAGAAGTGCTTTAATCTACAACCTCGCCACATGTGTGCGGTTTTCTTTGGGCCAACGACTCCTTTGTGCGATGCGACTACATATATGCGAGTACATAAATATATGCAGATGATCCGCCCGCCTTGTTGGCCACACAGCAATCCTGCGGCATTGTTGCCAGTCCTGTTTTACTTTTGGGCTGCAAGTATGTTATGCAAGTACTTGCCGCTCACCTAAACACAGGCTTGGCATCCTTCGTTGGCATTTGCGTTGCAGACAAAGGGAGAGCAGGTCCTTCTAGTGGCAGCTTCTTAGACAGTCAATTGCTGTCAGTGCCCCAAAGTCAGGACGCAACGTTAACCATGTTGGCTTTGGGCTAGAAATTTACTCCAGTGCTCAAGGAACATTTACTAACTACGTTTGCGTTATTAGACAAAGATAATAGCCAATTTGCTTTTTTTAATTTTGAGAATTTTCTAAATATTGATCAGCATTTCTCCGCGTTTCCCGGCAGCGGACTTAAAGCGGCTTATATCCCAGGACAGGGCCCAACCAGATGGTAGTTAATTCCTAATTGCCCTGCTATTTGTCAAACAAAATGATTCAGCTAACTAACCCGGGCAACAACTCTCGCCGGACTGACAATTGTCCCAGAAACAACATTAAAACACAAAAGCGCAATATCAACTTCTGCACACGACCAAAAAAATGAGGATGGTGATGAGGATGGGTTGGGTTGAGTTGGGGATTGGGCGCTGGGAAAACAAGCAAAGTCAAACCACAGCAAACCGAAACTAAATAGCCGAACATTTATACAAGCAATCTATCCGGAGCTGGCCGCTCAATCTATTCATTCAGTCATTCGGGCGTCCACTCACTCGGTCATTCGTTCATTCATTCAGCTGTCCATGTCCATCGCAATGCGGGTCGGGTCGCGATGCCGGGGTCATCTATCCTCCAAATGTTTGCTGATGTTGCGCCCAAGCGGCTGGCGCTGATTTATAAGCTGCATGCCGCTGACCACTTGATTGCGTATCTGTATCTCGTCCTCGTCCTGCACGGTACGTACGTATGTGTGTGTAATTTATTTACGTTAACACGCGCTAGATGGCCGAAACCATGGCAAACACCCGAAAATACCAAATGCCTGCTGCAGAGGTAGAGCTGGATGTAGAGGCAGTGGATGAAGAGCAATTTTCATTTATTTTAAATGGCATAGAAAATTGCAAACTGACATTTTTCTGGCCCAAGTGCTCAGCTTCGGTTTTGGCCCTTTTCCATCTTTGCCATCGGTTTGCCAATGGCTTTGTGCACACAGCCGGAAATTTGTGTAGTTGTGTACTAGTTGGCAGTTAGATGCCGGGCCAGGTCCCCCAGACTGATTACCATGAAATTACATTGTTTCGCACTTAAAACATGCCGGCCAGTGTAAATGTGGGCCAAAAGCACACGCTCACACCCGTTTGGGGCTTAATTAAGTGGCCTGTTTTTATCTGTGGCAAACATTTCCTTAATCCACCATACCCAAAACCCCCCAAACGGCATTGGATTTAATTGCTTGCATTTATTGTTAATTGATTTTATTTTTAGCAGTTTAGCATGGAGAGGTTTTTTCGGGCTGTCAGGTGCTTGCCTATTTATTCGGGCGTGATTTAATTTATTTGGTATTTGCCTAAATTGAATGAAAATTGATTTAAAACTTAATCAATTTTTTTTTTTTGCAAACTGTCAATGTTGCGTGCCAAAAGCCAACAGCAAAAACGTAAAAATGGCTTGTCGCTGCAGGAATTCCATTCATCAGTTCAGCATAATTTAATCAGCGGGCTGATACAATATTTTTCTGAATAATTTGGTGTACATTGCTGAGCGCATGTAATGCTTTTTGTGATGGATCAACTTGTCGCAAATGTCAAATTTAATATTCGTAAAAGTTACCAATAAGCCTTTTTCATGCGGAGCACATACGTGGATGTTTCTTGAAATGAATATTTGATATTCACATTTGTATGTTTTCCACAGGGCATTATAATTATTATCCCATGTTTGCTTTTGAACCTGCGTGACTAATATTTGGAATGCTGGATGGATTTGGAAAAATAGAAATAGTGAAAATAGTGATTACTAATGATGTTCATAATAATTCTTAACATATTGGGTTTTGTAACTAGAATTTTTCAGTTAAAACAGCATTTGGCATTAATATTATTGGCTTTAAGTAAACTCAGAGTTAAAACATTATGTTTCTGAGGTTGTCTCAATAGCTGTCCCATGTTGTCCTCATCGACACAGTCTTTGCTTATCCATCTCAATTTCCCATAATCAATTTTACTGAGCTGCTCCTGCCAGAGCAAACACCTTGGCACTCCTTCGCCCGTGTTCGTGTATATCTGGAGAGTAAGCAATAAGCCAAGCCAAGATCTATCCAAGCATACACCTGTCATAGCTCACACATCCCATGGCTCCGCCGAATGTCTGTGTGCTCCCATTTTACGGACCGCAACCAGTTCGCATGTAGCTCCTGCTTTACACATAAGTTCAGTTGCTCAAACACGAGGACAGTTTGGCTCAGACATCCCTCCATCACGCCCCCAATTCTACTTGGCCCCCATTGCCAAACACCACCCAAGGCTCCTTTTGCCATTGCGCACATATTTAAAGAGCAAACGTTTATCTAAGTTGTACCGTTGCGGTTTCCGTTGACATTCAAATGCGGAAGCACCTGTCGCCCAGCCGAGGAAACCCAGTGACTGCGACTCGAAGATGTTCCTCCACTCAGGACAGTCGTCGGTTGGGGAAGTTACTTGGGGCGTGGATCTGGCATCCACTTCCGATTTCACACGCACACGAGCGGGGCATGAGCACTAGATATTGCGAGGGTGGATTGTCGAGTAATCGTTTTAATTAAGTGCTAGCAGCTTTATGCCAAATATAAAATGTTTGGAGAAACATTCTAATAAGTGATGGAAAAGAAACAATAGTTGCATCAAATCTTCCTTGTTCTTCAAAAAGTTAATAGGTTGCTTTATAAGTATATAAGGCTAGGGAAAACTCCTCGATCCCACCTCTGGGCGCTACGTAGCCGGATACATACTCCGCTGGGCATACACTTGTGTTAGTTTCCCCATATCCCACTGGCGTTCCTGGCTGCGAACCCTCGAGGACTTTGCCACTTTGTAGTTGCTTTTGAATTCTCAAGTGTCGGCGTCGTTGGCGTCGTTGGCGTCGTCAACTTTAAATGGTTTCGCTTACACCTCCAGCATGCCATTGAACAAATTAATTACTCGACAACTTTACAAGCGTTCCAGTGGCAGAGAGGCACCATTACCGCAAGTAGTGGAATGCCTCGTCTCTTCCGCGGCATCGTCGCTTCCTTATGCTCAAGCGGCTGCTCATTAGAGTGCTGCATATTGTTAGAAAGTCGCCATCACCATCACCATCACCAACACCACCATCATCATCATCGTCGTCCTTAGCATCATCGCCGGGATGCAGGATGTGGGCCTGGGAAAAAGGGTGCACACGCATTTTCGATTGCTGAGCTCATTAATAATGAGCTCTACTGCGATCCTGGCCATGAATTTGTGCGCAATGTGAATTATGCCCCACGCCGGCCAACAATGGAGCCCAAATGGACATTATTATAGCGATGGCAAGGTGCAGGCACGAGATTCATTCCATTCATCGTGAGTTGAATAGCCTAGAGTCAAGAAAAATATGAGTTTTACAGCTAAGGATCAATATATGTTAAGTTGTAAGTTAACTTATATCCCTATTTCGAGTGATCTTTAGTTAACGACTTGATTCTGTAGGTCGTAAACTCAGATTCTATCGCAATCTGATCTGGATCACGTTGTCAGCTCTGAAATTATTACAATGCAGCTGGCTAAATGGCCATACATTCTGTTTCTTGGCCGCTGTTCCCTGCTCCGATTTTGGCTGCACTCCCGCCATTTCGCACAGCCGGAAATTGGAAAAGTGTTGCTTTATGCGCAGATAGAACGGGAATTCGGGAGGCGGGAGGGGAATCTGTGGCTGGAACTTGGTGGGGAAGTCCTTTGGTACCTCCGGTGCAGGAGGTACTAACTCCGGAGTCCTGGCCATTGTTCTGGTCAAAAAAGAAGGGCTTGGCCAGGATATGAATGCAGCTGGACTGCTTAAACCAGTGTGTATGTCGAGTGCTCAGCCGTGTAGTGTGCATCAACCCCCTCGTTTTTTGTTGTTTGGTAGTTATCCGGGAAAGCTGCTAATGGGGACTGTTGAGCATGCATGTCCGAGATGTGGAGATGTTGCTAAACAAGTGGGCACTTTTCAGCGGGATTGATTCATCCGGAAAGACGAATTTAATATTTATGTAAACTCCATTTTCCCAATTGCGGTTCACAAAATTGTTGGGCGAGTTGCCGCATATTTGCCAAAAATGATTGTATCATTGACGAGGATTCTAGCATTTAACCATTAAAAGCATTTGGAATTATGGAGTTTCGCAGGCGCTTTTGTTGCCCAGCCAATCAATTGAATTTTATCCGCTTTTCGCTTTTTTTTTTGGTCTCGATGATGAAAATCAGTCAAATTTATATCTGCGGTAAGGGAAAATTCACACAAACGCGAATGCGAATGCGGCTACGACTTTTCATTTTGTTATTTTACAAATACGTAATTTTGTTTAGCGTAATTGCGGCTGCAATTGAAACCGAACTCTTGATTGGAGGGCACAATGTACACATGAAATTCGCGTGTAGACGGCGAAATGATTGTTGCAAATTTGATATTTGCGTTTTAATGAAGCCACTCTTTTTGTTTGGCCAATCGCTGATAAGCCGGGCAATTCGAAAAAGCCGATTCCATCACTCGATTGCATTCAAAATGAGATTTTTGGTTTTCAATTGTATCCGCGACGCCGGCAGAACCGAATCACAGTTAATGAGCCGCCAGTAGACACGCCCGTCTCCTCTGTCCGTTTTCCAATAAAGCTCGAGTGCAAACAAGCTCGAAAAAGGGCAGCTGCAAGAGGGCCAAGTTAATAAAAGTTCGCGACATGGAAGAGCGGCCAAGTTGAGTGTACTGCATGTGGAGAGTGTGTGAAGTGGGTGTATCTGCTGGGAAATTTATGAGAAAATGCGCAAATGGGCTAAATGGGCTTACTTCACAGCGATTTATTTAAATTATTTCAAGCGCGCGCACAAAACGGAAATTGTAAGCGTTTTGCGAATGAAACTTAAAGGCCCGAAAGATTTTAGATAAAAGGCTATAACAATTAAAAGCTTAAAAAGGTTGTTTTTAATGAAATTTACACAAAAAATAGTTCCGTTTTTTCGTAGGAAAAAAATGCAGGAAATTCATTAGTTGGTTGTTTGCGGAATGCATAAATTAATTAGATGCCCACTTTTTATGCTGTTGAATTAAATGCTTTAATTTGCAACTAGTTACATTTATCTTTAGCAAATTGATGGGAAAATGCTCTCATAAACTGTCACACTTCTCATCTTAGGTTAAACATTCAGCTTCCGGTTAGCATTTAAAGTTGGTAAACACTTTCCTGGGTTGGCCGCCATTTGACAGGTCAGTTAATTAAATTTTGGTTGCTCAACTGGGCATTGGTATTGTGGCATTGTTGCACTTGGTCCTGGCCAATCCCGATGTCCTTTAACTCTTTGAGGTTTTTCACTCGGCCAAAGTGACTGCAGTCATGGCTTTCCTTCTTATCCGTGGTCTTTGCTCTCGTTTGTCTCATTCCATTGCGGCTTTCCCGATCATTGGTAATTTACGCTTCACCTGAACGAGAGTCGGAAAAATTCCGCCTTCCTGCTATCTTTTTTTTTCCACTTGCGGCTTTTCCGACGGTGTTTTTCCTCATTGTTGTTTTTTTTTTTTGTTGACTTTAAACTTGTGCCATAGGTGCGTGCTGGAGGCTAAGCTGCTTATCCTGCCTAGGGTGAAATGCGGTTAGGACTCCTGGTCCTTGGACTTGGTCTTTGACAGTGATTGGTGCCAGTGCTAGGGATTTATTTATCTTTCAAGAGCGTATTTATTGTCCCGCATTAAAGGTGGGCTTGGATGGGAAAAATATATATGTACATATATATATAAAAAGGAAAGCCGAGACGGGAAATTCCAATTGGTAGGATGGGGGAAAACTGGGCTCAACTAGCCGATTGATCACTATTTTTTGGCCTCATCATACATCTTCACTTTTCATTTGCTCAACTCAACTGTGCGTGTGTGTGTGAGCAATCCTGGTCATTTGACACTTTCCCTTAGCGGGCCATACAATTTATTTCACTTTTATCAGACATCAAGACATATTGATTTTTGTCTTTCTTGGAAAGCGAAAAACATTGCCATCAGCTGGAGCCTACTGTCCATCCGAAGGAAAAAAAAAAACGGTTGGATTGGCCTTCTTATGAGGGTCATATGCCTATGCCTCTTGAACGTAATCAAAGTTGATTGATTACGTGAGCTCATCATCCGGTTGGGTTGATGGCATGCTGGGGAACTTCCCTTTCGCTCCAACCCCAAAACTCAATCTCGTTAATTTTTAATCATCTTTTTTTTCAGGCGCAAATTAGTTTTGACATTCTGTTTTGATGTGGGTGCCAAAATATATTAATTAATTCCCTGCGCTCAGGTAAATCCGCTTAGTAACTAACCAATTTCCAAGAAGGTCTTTTTTGTCCTAAGTGTGTTTTGCTTATTTGTTTCATAAGCTGCTTTGCGTTGTCTAAATGTTGGTCATCCTCCCCCCAAGTAAGGCAAAATACAATCAAACCCTGCTATTTAACTTAAGAAGTGGTGTATTCTATTTGTTTTTGCAAAATTAAATTTCATAAGATGATTTCAGAATGATGGCATAAATGCACTTGACCTCAAAGCAAAAGCAATCAAAAAAGAAAGCGCTCAGCTGCTGATGAAGACACTTTTCCCACCTCCCCCAGGGAAAATCATTAACTGCAGGGAAGGACGCTGGGACTTGCAGCGAGAATCCTTGGCATTCGTGAACGAGTGACAAACTAATTTCATTACGAGCAGCTGGCACCGACATGGACAGGACATTGTCATATCCCCATCCCTATCCCTATAGCCATACTCATTCCCCGAATCATTCCTCTCAGCCCAATGAAATCCGGTCATAATGCTTGTAATAATAATCAACAGCCCCAGTGGCGGGGTGAAACCAGAGCTGGAACCCAGTGCAGCCCGAAGATGATAAGTAGACACGGACCTGGACACGGACACTTGCAGCTTTGCGGAGCTCCGGCTGGCCAAGGCAATTGCCATGGCAAAAATAGAACAATTTCACTAAAAATAAAAACAAAAGCCAGATAAGTGGGCCAGCAGCGGATCGGCGGGGGCGATGAGAGGGCGTGGCATGCTGGGTGTAATATGTGCACAAATTGAAAATAAAGTTTTGTAACAAAATGTCGCACCGGAAATGAAACTCGCAGCATGAGACCTGGCTTGCCACATCGCCCCGTCTCTATCCCTCTCTATCTCTATCTCTGTCTGCGGGAAAATGTGTAGCGAAGCGTGTAAACTGGATATAAAGCCAGAGACATTTGGGGGCGTGGTCGGAGGATTGGGAGATTGGAGGACAAAGAGGGTGGCAGCATTGTTTGCCACTATTCCGGGACGCCGAAGGAGAGGGACGAACATCTCTGATTCCGCCTCGGTCTAGGCGCAGTCTGCGCCAGTTGAGCCTTTGCCATAATAAAAGATGACATTTTATAGCAGTCATAGCCATGTTAGCTGAGCGGGGAGCAGGGATGCTCTCGGATTCTCGGTGGTTTTGGGCCTTTGGCCTAGTCGCCAGATGCCGGAGAAACCGGCAGCAGCGGCAGGAGGAGCAGCGTCAGCAGGAGCCGCCGTAGGCAAGTCGAAGACACAGCTGCAAAAGTACATAAACCCAGAAATGTCATGTTTATTTTCATTTCATAAGGAAATTGTCTGTCTATATAGTTTGGGCTGGAGCAGCACCTGGAAAAACTTTACCAATAAGGAGGCAAGAGGCGTTCCATGGTCTAGTGTTTTTTATGAGCTTGTGTGGAGGGGGGGAGGGTCTCATAAAGTAGCGGCAAGCTGAACGATTTACGGCCAGGAAGCAAATTTATAGCCCATAATTAGCATATGAAATGGTTAAGTGCACCACAAATTGCACTTCAGTGTAGTGCACACGAGTCTGAAATAAAGCAGGCTTTAACCTATATTAAATTTAATTCGAGTCTGTTTTGCGGTCGATTTAATGACACTTGATGTGGGTTCATCTTCGATGGAAACTTTCTAAAGCGCACACACATTCTTCTTCCGCCAACGCATAGTCTTCTAACATTTTACCAACTCGCTAATGGCTTAAAAATCGGGCACAAATTATACCCATTAAATATTCAAATTTCGGTAAACTTGGGCGAAGCACTTTGCCACTTTTGAGGGACTGCCACAGGTTGAATCTTGGCACACACGCTGTTCCGGGAAAATACCCACTCATCTAATCGCATCGTTAACATCATCAGCAATTTCGCCCTGTCATGGCCGGAACAATGGCCAAAAGCGTATGGCTGGAAGCCCCTTACTCCGGCTAACCATTTAATCATTTTGTCACACGTTGGCCAAACAAAACGGATGGGCTTTTCTGGTGGGGAATTAAATTTTAGCATATGTCATAAGGGCTTAGCCATGATTTATACAGCGAAAGGCATGCCATCAAATGTCGGGATAGAGCTTGTAATAAAGGATATTAGGCAATGCCCTAGAGAACGAGGATCCCAGCTACCAAATAGCAGATACCACGGCCAATGTGAAACTAAACGATTCTGCGAAGCTCGAACAGCAGATGCAGCTACATCGGCGGGACAACATGACCATTACTCTTCCGGGGGTCGTGAAAGGAGAATCGCAACTGCTTCATATATCTTCATTTTAGCAGCGCTTGCACTGTGAAAAATTGACCACGATTGCCCTGGGAATTTGGCCCTACATCGCGACCAAATCTCGCAGTGTATTGGCAGTCCTGGCAGCTCAGCTGTGCACAAATTCGCTTGTGTATAAATATTTATATATTGAAATGCAATGCGAATCGATGGGACTGGAGTTGAAAGCAGTGGAGTTGCGAGCCAAAGCGCTGGAGTTTGAGTTCGAGCGGCTCCAGTTGAATTTCGAGCAATGTGCCGCAATGCAATCGAGCTAGGCGAAATTGAATTTGCAGAAAGTTGCTCAGGATTCGGCATCCGCATCCGCATTCGCATCCGGGTCCTCAGCACAGTTTGTCCTATTTGAGCATGCGAAAATGCGATTTAAGTCGTAGCCCCCTAGCCGCCCGTCAGCCCGTTCGCCTTTCACTTCCTGGGCTGAAAAAGTTTTCCATCGGTTGTTGTGCTGCCAGCAGCCTGCCTGCCATTTTTCCCGGGTGGAAAACTAGGAGCCTGAGCTGTGACAAATCTTTATGCAATGTTGCATGTCCTCTGATTTGCCATGATGACATGCTGATGGAATAAGTAGAGGGACGGCAAACGGAACTAAAACTATGGCTGTGCCAGTGCCACTGCCACTGCCTCTATATATCCGAATCTGTAAATGTATCTGTATCTGCATCTGCATCTCTAGCCGAATCCGTATCTCTGTGCCGTGTCTATCTGTCTGTGCCAGTGATTTGCTCGCTGAAGCGTTAAGCACAAAAATTGGTAATGGCTGTGGCTGCCCCGTTTTTGGCAATCATTGCGCAGGTTTTATATCTTTATGATGGTTTCTATCCCTGATACGTTTTCGGTTTGGCCAAAACCGCAAAATGCCATCGATTTGATATGTGGCCCATATATGATGCTGGGCGCTCCGAAACATAAGATTCAAGTTCGTTTAAGCACAGCTTCCCTCCATCTCTGTTTGATTAAGAGTTGTTGAAACTTAATTAATTTCTTTACTCTTGCCATTTGGCCACAGATTTTCAACAAGAGCCTCCGGCGAAAGCAGCTTATACACATCAAAAGACACTGAAAATTAATCAGACATTCAGACCCTTTCTTAATTCCTTGACCTGCATGCGAACTTTGCTCGCACAAGCAATTCATTCGTTGGCTCCTATAATTGCATTAATTTGTTTAAAAATGTGATTTTCTAGATACAAAATGAACACGAAGCGAGAAAATATTGGAATAGGTGAGCCCCGCAATCCAAAATGTGCGAGTGGAAACTTTTCATTATAAATTGCGTGCCAGCTGTCAACATGGCGGTGTTGCCCCAGGGCCAATTGAAATGGATTTGAGAAGGGAAGGGGGTCGGTTGGGGGCTTGTGGGCGGCAAAGCGAGCTTGAAGGCGTCCTGATGGAAGGACTATGATAAGGGGGCGTGGCACTGGCAGTTGAAAGGCTAATTTTGCACATTTGAACTGACATCCATGAGGAGCAAATGCGTTGTGGGTTATCATTTGGTTAGTCCCTTCCAGGAATGGGCTGGCCGGCGGTGGGCGTGGCAGGGCAGGCAATTTCATGGTTAAATGATTCAGAAAGAGAATTACAAAATTAGGCCTTGGCCCAGCCCAGCCCAACCCAGGACCACCCGGTTAACACAATGTAATTAACTTTTGCGCGACTGCCTCGCCCTCTCAATATATTTGATATTTATTTTGGCCCTCTGGGTGCACTTTGGTCATTCGCCCGCTGACAACTTTGGTGCTCTATGGAGAGAGAATACGCCGGATGTGCTGGCCATCTTCCTCGCTTCCCCCCTCGGTGTCCCTTTTCGAAAGCAATTTGAAACAAATTTTATTGCCAAAGTTTTTGGAGCACATGGAAAACTGTTCAAGTGCCACCGCAAACAGAAAAGGCAAAACCGAAAAAAAAGTTACCAACCAAGATGCCGTTTCTAATCCACAATTAGTCCTACACAAAAGTGTGTTAACTGCTCTTGGATTACAAATGAAATGAGATGAATTTGCGTGGGAATTTATAGTTTGATTGTGAAGTGGGTAGCGTAAATTGAACGGCTCGATATCGTGGTGGTGCGGACTCTTAAAGTTCGGCCTTAAAATCTCTTACAGCTGACCCCAAAATCGGGGTAATCGGGGGGCCCAGAAAGTCCGCAAGCCTCGTTGCGCTTCATGACCAACTTCAATGGACGGCGCACAGTGCGTATGCGTAATAAACAAAACAACTGCAGTAACAATCGTCCTTGTGCGTGCGTGTGTGTGTGTAAGTGGGCTTTATTTAAATTTACAACCAAGCAGTCGGCACTGTTGAGCTTTCCTACGCACACTGGTCATGCCCCGCCCCCTTCCCCACTGACCCCTGCCCCCTCCTCGACTTCACCACCGCACACAGCAATCCCTGAAAAGGGGCGGCTGTGCACGCCCACTCCCTGGGCGCACATTGTGCTCAGTGTTTGGCGTTTGCCTCTGTTGAATAATAAATTGTATTTTGCGGCATTTAAAAGCAATTTTTTAACATTTTTCAATCTCAATGGCAATGCCTGAAACGGCAAGCACGCACACCATCATAAATATCCACAAACACAGGCGCACAAGCGATGGCGATGCCACATTCACATCCGTATGCTTACACAGAGAAATGTAATGGCTCACTAATGTCGATGAAGACATTTATTTGAATTTATTTTTGAAACATATGCTTAATGATTTCATATAACCCTACATATATTTGTAAGTAAATATATAAGTTTCATTACACCTTGTTTGCTTAAACTAGCAGCAATTAACACAAAATTTCTATAAGCTTGAATTCATTATGTTACACTTAATCATTTAATTGCTATTTTCTGACAGTGTAATTATATACTTGGTAGAGCCAAAGAGGAGCCCGTTGTGGCACAGTTTTGTCTACCAATTTTGCAGTGAATTGTCCTGGGGATCTCTGAAGCCAAGGCTGTCAAATCGTAGCAACAACACCACCTCTCCACGCACCGAGATGGATAGAGATAGATGCAGGAGGAAGTGGGACGGGTAGCCAGAAAGGGGGGCAATTTTTGGCTTAGAGTTGGAGCTGGAGAATTTGCAGACTGGCTCCCCCTGCATTTAGTTAAGCTTCAAGTGAAGACAGCAACGATTCGGCAGTGAAACAAATTGCAGCATTTAAGTTCCCATCCACCTACCACCACCCGGCTCCACCCAACTTCTCCACAATCTCTCTGTTCAGCTGGAGTAGGAAAACTAGTCGAAAATGTTCGTACTTGTGTGTGTCCATAGCTGGCAAACAATTTGCGTAAAGTTTGATTATGTGTGTAAACCGGCCAGTATTTTCCATTTCAAGTTGCTACACTTTGCATGTGCTAACAATGCTGCCGGCTATGTTCGGCACAACAGCTGCCAATTATTAGGACCGAATTTCATGTCGATCTCACAAGGCCGGTAGAATTTGTTCGAATGCTCGGACAGAAATTTGTTTGGCGCAAAACAAGCGACTGATATACTCAGATATTCGAACGAATCGTAAGATGGAGCAACAACTTTCTCGTCGCCGCAGATACAGGGCCAAATGTGCCAAAAGGTAGATATGTTTTCAAATACCATCGCAGCTGCGAACTCATCTATTAAATCTCCAGGGGTGTCCGCAAATTCTTACCCGATTTGAAGTGCAAGTCTGTGGAACGCATTAGATGCCATATTAAGGATCTGCTGACCTTGTTGCGTCCGTCCTCTGCTTTCTGTAGGAACTCGTTGCGATTCTACAAGCGCTGCACAAAACCAGATCGTCAGGAGTTCCAGCGTATCAGCATTGCCATTGGCGTGGGATTCCTTATCATGGGCTTGATTGGATTCGTCGTTAAGCTGATGCACATACCCATAGTCAACATCATCATGGACTGAGGGATAATGCTCGAGTGGAAATAAAGATTCTATTGCTCTGCTTAAAGTAGAGAAAGTTTTCTGGGCTGAGGCCAATGTCTCTGGAACAGAGACAAGATGGTTGGTTTGACCTAAGGGTGTGAAGGAGATCATCCCTTTCCTTGCCAGTTTTTTCTTTAAATACGTTTGTTGCACTTTTTTATGATTCAGGAGTCGGCTTTTATGTATTCAATTTAAAGACTTTTAAATTTAATTTAAATTGCTTCAGGATTGCTGGATTTTAAAATTACACACAGTATTACTTTGTCGGCATACTGCATTGATGTGCTTGCCAACAAACATGCGTTACAAGGACTATATGTGAAGATATATCTGCCAGATAGTGACTAAGGTGTTAAATGGTTTCCAGGCAGCTTAGGACAGGAATCTGGCTTCCTTAAAAAAGACTCACCTGTTCGGCTGTGTTCTTTTCAAAATATATTCACGCACATATACAGCAGAACTAAAAATTTCAACTGCTCTTTTTTTTTTAGCAGGATGGCAAAACTTGTTGACCAAATCAATGGACGAAGCTTTTATCTGAGCACTGGCAGCCACTGCAGAGGAAATCAAGAGCCAGGTCCTTGACGCATCAGTATCCATATCCCTTGGACTCTTGCATGTGCATTGTCGCATGTGTCTCCATTTGCTGCTGTTATGTTTTATTGATGAGTCTCGCAAACCAAAATTGATGATGCCACGATCTCCCCGTTCCCGTCCGCATCCTCATCCTCATCCGCATCCGCGTCCTTGCGGCATTGCGAAGAGCACAGTCGAGCTGCCTTGTTGTTCCCGCTGTTGCCGGCGGCAAATGGCGAAAATTTATTCAAAACTTCGACGCAGTTGCATCCTTTAACGGCCCGTTCGTGCAACAGGCGTCAAAGGAGTTGATGAAGGGAAATTGACGTGGTCGGAATTAAGTACAGGCATTCTCGCGGGAATCGCTGGAAAAGTTGAAACAACTCAGATATTGATCGAGGGTCCTTGAAAATGCAATGAAAAATGGTTTTCATCGCATTTCTAAAGCTCAAGACATCTCTTTGTGTAGCATTAAGCTAAAAGCCTTCATTTGTGTACATGTCTTAAAATGGTATTAAACAGTATTACATTTCATGTGGAGCTTACTGTATAAATATAAACTTGTAATTATGTACACTTGCTGTGAGTTGGTGCCTTGCTTAAAATTTTAGGATATTGTGCAACAAAATCTATTAATTGAGAAACATTTCCGAAAATATGAGCTTATAACAAAATCAACCGAAGCTATTATTCCATATGTAGCCAAGGAATTTTGTTAAAAGCTAATTTAGTTCTTGGGGCATACAATCGCATACTTTTTCATGCTGTCCCTTGGCTGCCTTGTTCTAGTTCTCTTCTTGATGCATTTTAATTAAAAGTGAAGTGCGGCCATTAATTTGCAACTACAAATTACACTCAATAAAACATGTCTGCCACACTGATTTTTCGGCACGAATCGGGTGCCCAAGAGCGAGAGGGAAAACGTATACATGTGTAAAAGTGTGTTGGAGGGAAAGAGGTAGAGCGAGAGAGAGATGAGGATAGAGAGAGAGAGAGAGAGAGAGAGAGAGAGAGAGAGAGCGAGGCGGGCAATCAATTTGCACTTTGACTACAATTACTGATTTTCGACACTTCAAAGGATTTTATAAATTGCCATTTGCTCTCAGCCCTCAAAAAAAGTTCTACGTTGCTTCTCTGACTTTGGCAATTTGTTTTGGCCTTTTCCCTTGCCCACACACACACACACATTCACACCCACACACTCACACACCAACACGGACACATGTGTTTTTTGTTCTCATCTTGATTGCGCCTACCATGTACAACTTTAATTAACTCAATGTGCGACTTCTGCGGCCAAATGGCAGGCAGTCCAAAAAGCCAGGACTTGAAAATAGTTTCTGCGTGGCAAAAGCAGCAGCAAATTGAGCCAAGAGTAAATGGATTTTTTGTTAGTTTGGCATGCTGAAAATTAGGTTTTGGATGAATGGATAACCTAATGAGGGACACCGAATCGGGCTAGACAAGGTGGTAAAAGTTAAAGACACATTTGGTCACCAAAGTTGAAAGTTATATCCCCTGGCTGATGACTTCGTACTTTAGGCCAAATTTGTGGCTCTGCAATTTCCAACGCAAAGCGCAGATTCACGCGCAAAGCGGAAAACATTTTTACACATATGACTGACGCTTATTGCGTTTGTCACGTCGCGGAAATAAAATTGCTGTGCGACCCCAAAAACTGACGGCTACGCAAACCGAAGAGGTCGCGAAAAAATCACCAAAAAACTCTTATTGACCACAGCTTTCAACTAACCAATACCCATTACCCTAGGCTGAGTTAAAGTTACCTATAAAGATGTGCAAAAGTATGCAATTTTTAAACCAAATATACACACAAATCTGTTGACTGCATATTTTTCAACAGCTGTACTGTGTATGGGAACATACGATTTTACATCTGTAGTAATGGGTATAAAATTTCAAAGAAAAAGTCAGTTGTTCAGTTGAACTCCGCTGGCATTGTACGTCTATATACATATATGCACACCTCATCCCGTTGGCTTTTTTGGGGCCTTTCTTGCATCTGCGCCAAAAATCGGTTAGCGGAAGCGGAATTGCAGTAAAATCGTCATCGATGAACTCGGCGACCTCTTTACGCATACAAACAACCACACTCATCCGTCCGGCATTGCGTATACGTAACGTGCGCCAGGCGATTGTCGCAGTTGCGGAATATTTGCATAATTTAGCGATTGAATTTTATGCTCAAAAGCAAAGCGTGCAGCATCTGCTTTCCTCTGCCTACATAAACGTACATCAGGCGGGAACGAGGCTGGAGTCCTGGTATTGAGGAGCTTCATCCATTTCGCTTTTCATATATTAATTATATAATTTTTGCTGCATTCGGTCGTGGCCAGAAGCTTCCGAACAGC
This sequence comes from Drosophila mauritiana, assembly GCF_004382145.1. Lineage (NCBI taxonomy): Eukaryota > Metazoa > Arthropoda > Insecta > Diptera > Drosophilidae > Drosophila > Drosophila mauritiana. Next base: position 18,827,396 of record NC_046668.1, on the reverse strand, counting down.
AGCATCGGCATCATTATTGAGCCGATGATGAAGATCATTCTTGCCGGGACATGGACAATAATTGCATGCAACATAATTAAAGCCATTAAAGCACTTAAGCTGCCGGAAAACCCAGGACATATGCCAATGGCCGTGCCCATAGGCAGTCGAACGAGTTGGGGGGATATATTCAACGATAGAGTGGCGGCCACTGGTCGAGTCATGTTTGCATATGCATAATTATGATGAAAACACATTTAAATGCATTTAATCGGGCGCATAGCCAGCCTCGAAGGGGAGTCGGAACATCGAGGGAGGAGGAAGGGAGGGCGTTTGGGCCGAGGATCGTGGTTTTGGTCGACCTGGTTTGGCAGGTGGCTTATGGCCACGGCCCACTGAAAAGGCTTTTAACGTTTATTGGTTTTTATTTAATATTCCGTGTCCGTGGCGAGGCCGCAAGCATATTAAATTCATAGAAAGGGATTGCTCAATTTATCAAGCATCAGTCAAAAGGCATATTTAAGTTAGACGATGAGCGGAGTCAATAGTTTGCTTTAATTTCCGTTTCCGAATCCTGTAATAGATTAAATAAAAACATCATAACAGTTTTCTTTCATTTACACTACAAATTGAATATAATATATGCAAATATGGATTTTATTTAAACATCCTGACTGAAACTTTTTACTTTCACCATTCTCCACATATTTATTTTATATTTAACTGCTCGTACTTTTACTGCTGACTTTCGTTCTTATTCGAGCAGATTTCCCAGAATTTAATACTCCAGAAATCAAATTTAACAAATAAACGAATTCATTTGATAACAGCATTCCATGCTAGAAAATACAAACTTCGAATGGCAGAAGAAATTCGTTTGTTGGCCGAGATGGTTGCATTCGAAGTCGTCTAACAAAGGCTGTTTGTTGATTGGCACAGTCAGTGTGGAGCAAATCCTTTTCATAGCCGATGATATTGAAATATTTACCGATTTGCCTACTGCAAATTATTTATGCAATTTAAATGAAATTATTTATGTGCGAAGATTTTTCAAATATTTATACCAGACTAACAAAAGTGCATACACAAGTTTTATTTTTATTTACGAGTTCGTGTGTTGGCCATTTGTGGGCAGTTTTTGGCCACTCGTTGTTTGTCTCGTCGGCCGGGCCGAAATTTAATTAAATCTCGGCGTGGCATTTCAATTTCATTTTCTATTTACACTTTGTGACAATTTTTACGCGTCAAGTTCTCTGCTGTATCTTTTTGTTTCGCTGCGATCCATTGTTAGTTTTTGTCCTTCTTTCAAGGGAGCCTGGAGTGTGGACCCTTCATAAATGTTGCATGAGCCGCACTTCCCGTTTCCTGTCAGCGCATTTCGCTTTCATGACAATACAGAAAAAGGCCAACTGAGGAAGCAAAGATTTTTGGGTGGCTAAGCAGGAAGCTCAAACTTTGAAGTTGCCGGAAGTTGGGCTGTTGTCGTCTCTTTGACCCACTATCGAGTTGCCAAGCATTTATCCGGCCAATGAGAAGCGGTCGGGTCTGCCCCTCCGTATTGACCCATTATCAGCTGTCCGACCTCGGAAGGCATCTGGGCAACATCTGCGGCGGTTTCAATTACCCGCACTTCCACTCAGTGTCACCTCGCGCACTCAACTTAAATATTTATAAAGTTTATTAATGCGCGTGGCACCTACGAGGATAAAGCCAAAAGACAAAGAGCCGTGCAAAACCAACCGGGAAGACGGAAAGAAAAATACAATTATAATTATTTATTATGCGACAGTTTCCATTCTGGCTATCTGCGTCTCCGCGGCTCCTTTGTTGCACTCTCTGCAAACGAAAGCGAAACGAAACTGTCGCGAGAGTTGGCCATAAATCATTTATGCAGCGTGTGCACACACACGCTGGCAAAACGACACTGAGAGAAACGTTTTGAAGTGGAAAATACATATGGGTTGCAAAAGAAATAACTTTAAATAACAAATATTGTACTGAGCTGTATGAAAGTATTCAATGACTATAGCTACAAATGACTACTAATACAAATTTATTTTAAATATTAAATGTGAAATATAAACCTTTTACGGAAGGGACTATTTCAGGATATTTTTCAGCATTTTATAGATTTGTTTCCTGTGTACGCATACCCATACGCATGCTGAGTATACAAAGTGGCATAAATCAACTTACACTCGCACACCTACACCCTTCACTTGTGCGTGTGTGTGTGTGTGGGGGGGTGGGTGGCCTAGGGGATGAGTGTCGCGGGGTCTTCAAGACGTGTCTGCAGTCATATGCAGAACTTGCAAAGGGTCCTCCCCCGCCTTCCCACCAAAGTAAAGACGCTGCAGAAAAAAAAAAGTGGAAAACTTAAGCGCCCCGCTTCGTCGCCTTTGCGTCTCTTTGCTTTTCCACATCCACCCCCCCACCATTTGTATCCCTGCCCCTTCAATTTTTTTTTGGGATGCATGTCAGTGCCGTGTGTGTCTTTTGATAAGCGCACTCGAAGCAACAGAAAGTGTAGCGTGGCATAAGCTGAAGGCAGGGTAGAGGTAGTATAAGTTTTCCTCGCTGTTTTTTCCTGCCCTTTTTTTCTCTGCCAAGCACTTTATTGGCAGTTGCTGAAGTATGCAGCACAGTGTAAGTTTGCCCGTTGAATTTAATTTCTGGCATGTGTGCTGGGGGTTGTGGGTATGATTAGATTGCTTTTTGCCAGGGGAGCATGTGGGGATGGACTCTCAACTTTAAGCAGCAACTGCAATTGATAGGATCAAAAATATATGAAAAATAAATGTATCTTTTTGGAAACTTAGCATTGCATGAAAAGTTGTGTTTTTTAAGTTTTTTTTTATATATATTTTATAAAAAGAAGGCAACAATACTTATTTAAAATGGTAAATTATAAAGACAAACATTTCGATGCCATTCGAAGCTTTCCACTCGTTGTATCACCATTATTCATATGTTATACTCGAGCTCTGGGATGTTGAGTTCCATTTCCACTTAATTTAAAGTATTTTCTTATGTTTTTATCAATACAAATTCTACCAAATATTTTCACGTGTTCCCACCATCGACGCAAAAACTCATTGGCCTGCGGGCTGAACCATGTTCGTCTTTTTTCATCCTTGTCGGCCAGAGCAGGCAAACGTTTTGCGTATGTTTATCCGAACTTCCGTCGATTTACCAAATTATAATTGCACTCACACATCGAGAGGTGGGAGTTCCTGGCGGTATATGGGGTGGCAGTTTTTGGGGCGCAGCACTCGGTACGTTTACAATGCACTTCCGCCCCATTGTTGTTTTGCATGTTGACATGGTGCAGGCAGCACCGCCAGCGAGGCAGCCAGACATATTACTCATACGCCGTGTTGTCGCTGCCCCGGTTGTTGGGAGTGTGCGTGTTGACAATCATGTATTCGCTGGTTTTTCTGTGCTCCGCTTTATTTTCTCTTCTTTTTTTTCTGTATCGCCGTGCTGTTGCCACTAATGTGCCACGCCCCTCGGCGGCGGGCGTTAAGTTGAGCTGACAATCGAAAGGCGAGAGAGGTGGCAGAGCGGACCAGTCAAGTGTGTGGGCGTTGCACGCTCGTCTTTTCTTTCAGCCGATGCCTATCCCTGATCCCGATCCCCGAAGCCCCATCTCCACGAAATAACAATGGCAGCGGCATCAACAGCAGCTGCAACAATGCAACATGACAACTTCCGTTGCATTCGCCTGCCGGCACAAAGGAAAGCGACAAAAAGTCGCACACAAATAAACACTCATACGCCCCGTGGAAAACTGTAACGGAATCGCATTGTGTGGGGGAAAATGTTTTTTCCTGCCCGGGAACGACAAAAAATCACCCACACACACACCCACAATCGGAGGCAGGTCCTGAGAAATATGGAAAGATTCTACGCACGGCATCATATTGTAGGAATCTACCTGATTTGCAACGAATCAATTATTATTGTTATGTGTTAACCTGCTGCGTGATTCCAGGTCAAAGCAATTAATTGGATTCCATTTGGATCGGTTTGATTTGATTCAAGCGTCCTGCGGCACGCCTCGTGCAATTTTAATTAATTATGCTAATAAGCCCGCAAATTAAAATTATTATATATTACTGTGGCTATGGCGACACTGTTTTGATTTTATAAATCGATGGTATCGTAATCAAACAGATCCGCCTGCTGTTCGGCTATTAGTCCACCGGTTTCCTCTGGTATGTGTTCATATGATGCGAACTTGATGGCTGAATGTCCGGACTTAAATGCACATATTACCAATTTATAGACGTAGGCACAGGCTTCTTGGGGAGCCTTCTCCATGCACTTTGATATGGATACCCCTGTCTCACTGGTTGCTTTCATTGATTTCAGATCGACTTCACCCCGAGCATTAAGCCATTTGGTTGGCTCCCTTTCCAGTTGACACCTTATGTTGCACTTGTGCTTCAGCTCGACATTTTCCTTGAGGACATTATCCAAATTGTTGGTATCGTCAAACTTCTCATACTCCTCAATGGTGATATTATTGATTCTCAGACAAACAGTAAAATCGTGATAGGTTCCTTGGAAAAAGTCGAAGGGTTGGCTATCCTAAAATGTATTTATTTGTAAATCAAATATTGTTTAGTTTTTGTATCTAACCTTAGCTTGGCTAAGCGAAACAACGATAAGAAGCAAAAACGTGGCAAGTCTAGTGATGAACATTGTTAACTTCAGACTGAACAGTTTTATTTGAATTTTCCACTTATTTAAAACAATTGCCATTGAGTTGAAAGACCTCTTATTCAGAATAGTGCCTGTGTAACTTTAATTTCATGAGATTATAAATCAATAATTGGTAGGGCAATAAGCTAAGCGTCAATATTTTCCCTCGGTTTTATGTACCCATAATTTAAAATCATTTGAATTATGCGACAACTTTTTGTTTCACTTAAAATTAATTACTCGTTTCAAATAAGTTAAACAGAGCTCTACTAAACGCCTATCTGACTGGTGTTAGGTAAACACGTTTTGCTAGATTGCAATTTTACTTTTGTTGATCTATAAACTCTACAAGTCACTAGTTTTAAATAGTCACATATTTGTAAGTTAGGTGTGAAAATTTTAGTAATTTGTTTCCATATATTTAAATAATCGACAATTATTCCGAATCAATTACGGGATGGCCGGCCTTAAATGCACACATCACCAGTCTAAAACTGTAGGCACACGGTTCTTCGGGAGCCTTCTCCATGCACTTGGTAATGGATTTGGATGCCTTATCGGTGGTGTTCATCAGATCCAGATCCATTCTGCCTTGTGCATTCAACCATTTCGTTGAATCCCTTTCCAGCTGACACTTAATATTGCACTTGTACCTCAAGTCGACTTTTTCATTCAGCAGGTAATCCAAAGTCTCGAGTCGCGCGTATTTCTCGTATTCCCCTATGGTAATATTATTAACTTGTAGACACTCCTGAAAGTCTTTCCAATTCCAATGAAATATATCAAAGGGGTGGCGTGCCTATATAGTTTTTCGAAAATAAATCAAAATCTTAGGCACAAATAAATATCAATACCACCTTGGCCAAGCTGAACAATAACAAAATCAGAGGCGCAATAAATACGAGTCTGTAGTTGAACATTGTAGAAATGAAACTAAACAGTTGCTTGTGCATTTCCCACTGGCATAAAACAATTGCGTCTAAGTTGCTCGACCAGTTTTAGTACGATTATTCGTTTAATTTGTTTGTATTTTTCTCCGCTTCGGTGACCTCATCGCTCTGCTCGAAGCTTTCAGTTAGACAAATCACCATCTTAAACGCATATTCGCAATGATCTTCCTCCTCGTCGTGGATTTTCTTACAATCGTAGAGAATCTCTCGCAGTTCATCGCTCACAGGCTCAATTTGATCAATTTTATCCACATCCAAATAGCCATTGGTGTCCAGCAGATTTCCCTTCTCCGCTAGGCAGTGGATGAAGCATTTGTATCTTCTCTCCGTGTTCTCGAGGTCATCCTCTTCGGAGCTGTTGCGATCGATGAGTTCCTGGAACTCAGCCTGGCTGATGTTATTGCTGGCCAGGCAGTCTGACACGTAATTGGTTTCCTCCAGAAGTGAGAGACTCTGTAACAAATACCATATACATTGCAAATAACTGCCATATGGAACACTTCTCAGCATTGATTACCTGTATGGAGGCCACGCTGACAGCCAAGATGCATATTAGCCCTAGCTTGAACATTATCTAACGATTCGCAGAATCTGCTTCAAGATAAATATGGACATGGGTTTTCCTAGCACAGTAGCACCTCACGATAAACTGTTACTCTCAGAAAGGCGGTTCTGAATTTTATACAGACTGGCTTGTGGCTAATTTATGGCGGCTAGCTTATCTGTATCTAGTTAGCTAGTTAATTGCAGCAACTGGTTACTGTATACAATATGAACCAGATGGAAGTACGATCTGTCGTGCATTTAATTGAGTCTCAAAACTCGGAACTGAATCAGCTTGCATTGAGCTCGCGTCCAATGATTGATTTTCATTGGCAATTATATACTTTTACAAATTTTAAAGGCCGGCCACCAAAACTTTTCCGGCAAAACTAAACACACACAGCGCAAAGTTGCACGTAAATTTCATTTTGTACGCAGTGAAATTCGCATAACATTTCCTGTCAACATATTTTGCAACACTTTTGTTGCAAAAATGAAGCGACAACTGCAGCGGCAGGAGCAACACAAAGCGACAAATTGCGTTGACAGTGGGTGGGAAGGGGATTTTGGTTTGGAATGGTTTGGTTTGGTTTGGCTGGAGTATTTTTTTTTTTGGTTTTTTTATTTGGAGAAAAGACATTCCTAACTATGCAACCCCATGCAACTGTAGACAACAAATGAAAATTCCAAGAATATTCACATTCGCAGTGAGTTTTGGCTTTTGCGGCCGGGACTTTGTCTGCTCTTTTCCAGCGACCTCCTGCTCCGCCAAACCGCTTGTCGCGTTGTTTACTTTGGTTATTTACGGCCTGAACAATTTTTTTGGCCCTCTTGCTTCTCACGCTGCATACTTTGGACGGTTGCCAAAAAGGAAATATGTGTTGGGGAAAATTACAAATTTTTATGGTCATAGCTAGGTGCTAAACTGTGTCCTCGGCTGACCCAGCCTGTCGCCTCTAGTCCTGTCAAGTCCTGCTGCATAATTGCGATGCCATTTTGCCCATTTCTCAGCCCATCAATTTTTGAGGTTGAATGGAAATTTCGCATTTTCGTGAAACACGATTTCGCTGTTATGGGTTTATTTGGGCGAAATTTGATTTCGTTGGACGGGCTTTAACGCTAATTAGTACTATGAAATGTTTCTGGGTCGATAAGCAGTTGCATAATTCACAGGTCGACATGCACAATGGAAACGTGAAATAATGCCGATGTTCGAATAGAAATCAGATTTAATGGATTCCATAAATTTGGCATTATTTCTGCCCAATGGTAATTGAATATCAAACTTTTTGAAATTTAATGAGCCCACGCAAAAAAAAAAATAAAATTATTGAACCTTCACTTCACTAAAGTTTCAATGAAGGTTAACAAAAAATGAAAAAAAAAACTTTCCTCTGACAGCTACTGCCATTTATTAAACATGTCAGGGGGAGCTGGTGAAGTTTCTTTTCCCTCTTTTTCAGCTGTTGCCGCTGATACCTTTCCGGAAAAGTTGCCACAACAAAAGGAGAACTAGTGAAAAAATATGTGTAAAAAGTTCTGGCTGCTTTGCGTAATAAAAATAAATAGTAAGTGACTTCAATATGCATGTCACGTATTTTGCATGCACTTTGATGCCACGCCCACGGACACAAAAGCCCGCCCAAATACATTTTGGCACGTGCAGCAACACAATGGAATTTCTCGAAAAATGCGTAAAACGCATAAGGATGTCGGTGGGGTAGCCATTGCATAACCGAAGCATCTTCTGCAACTGAGCCGCGACTTTGACTTCGCCAAGACATTGCAACAAATTAATGAACGAACCAAAATCCTGCATCCTGCTAACGACAATGACCAGGTTTCCCACGTTCGTTTCGGTATAGAGAACCACTAAGTAGTTTACATTTATCAATTAGGTCGAAATGGAGAGCAGCAGAGTCAGCTGCCAAGTTCATCGCATTGCCAGTTAGGAGCTGTTCTCGAAACCACTGGGGTGTGAATCGCTTCTCCTCCACGACAAACAAAGTCGCGGAAGTGGGTTCACATCCTGGAAGATGCAAGGGCCGCGCAGCAAAGGAGCTCCTCGCTCGAGACAGCTGCATCTTTGGCCGGCGGCAAAGCGAAGTGAAAAGCGGAGCAGAGCAAGGCAAACCCACTTCCCCGGCGGTAATTACAAAATTTTTAATTAAATGTTAAGCGTGGGATGGACGACTTTAAGCGCTCATAACCGAGAACGAGCACGCCGCGGAGCTTTAATTCGCAGTCCGCGGTGGCGACAATGAATACGGCTTGACTCCCAGATGAGTTCTGTTTATGCCGGACTTTCGCCAGTTTTTCACAGCTCTCGGTGAGATTTGCACGGCTCACTGCATTCGGTGGCAATTTTCCCAGCCAAGCAAATGAGCCTACACGTGGCAAAGATCCATATAGTACGTTATATAAAGAACAGCCTGTGCTAAGAAATTTTTTAATATAATTATATGAATATAAAATAGATGGTATATTGACTTTAAACTGAAATGCATTTTTAAATATTTTTCTCTAGTCTCATGATAGTTTTGCTTCTGTTACTCTGCTAGCATTTTTACCACTTTTATTATTCTAATTCCATTTCCCGCTTACAAAAGGGTGCCAAATCTTCGTATATAAATCGCAAGTCCAATTTTTTTTTGGCAGCAATCGGGGGGCTTAAAGTTAGAGCTTAGAGCTAGCTCGTGTGCGAATAGTTTTGGCGTATTTTCAGAGGATGCGAAGGGCGAATGGAGGAGAAAGCGTTTGGCTAACTAAAATTAAACCGAGTGTTAAACGTGGCTTACACACTGGCCATTTTTATTGCCAGCCTGGTCCGTCAGCCGTGAATAATCGCATTAGTTGTGAAATTAAAAATTACAAAATAGAATAGATAAATCCGCCCACGGCTGGCTGGTTGACTATCTAGCTGGCTTGAGGTAAGCCTTTTGTTGGCCCAAAGGCAGAACTATTAACTGTCCCCCACTCCGTTGTGTGCCACATAAATTCGAATAAAACGTCCTTTTTTTATGTTTGTGAGCGTGTGTGTCCATGGACTTACTGCTAATTGAATTGCCGAGTCGAAAGAGAATTAGTTAAGCCAGTTTGAGGGTTAATGTGCTGGAAGTGACCCCCAATGTATCCAACGGGGTCAAAGGTGGGTTGGCGACTTTTTTAAGGGGGCGGAGAGCTCATTATTCTTGAGCAGGTTACATATATCCCTTTGAACTGACAACCTGGGACACTTATGCATGCTTTTTTTATTGCCTACTTTTCAGGGCGGACGCCTCAGCTTTTGAGCCAATGTCCTTGCGGAATGTTCAATTGTATATAAATATCTTTGCGATACTGGTGTTCCTTTTCGTCATGCATATTTTATTCACAGCCGTTGACCAAGATGACACAATTGTGATGACGTCAATGCCAAGTCCTGGTGTAAATTTAAATCCAATCTCATGGCAACGAAGAGGCAATGCTGGCAAAAAGATGAAGAGAAAATGAAGAAGTGAAATCAATTTCTTTTGTGTGTCGTTTGAAAGGCTTCAAATGATTTTCAATTGTTGCTGCATTGACAATTCACCAAATCGAAGTGGTATATTTTTCTCTCCACTCAATAAATACAAGGATATTGACTTTGTCCGTACGAGCTTCATAATCGGATTTTCGTGTTAAATGATTCTATTCCATGGCTTTTATGCGCCTTGCGCTGCCTTTGGGTTCAACTTCGACTGCACGGGTTCAATAAACATTCGCACAGGTGACTGCCTGCATTGTGTATTAAATTCCAACACTTAACCCCCTTGACTGCGACTGTCTGCCGAGTTCGCTGGCATGGGTTAAACAGCACTAGACGGCGACTCATTACTTGAGTGCTAAAATGGGTGACTGCTTTTGCTGCTGCTGCTGCTGCTGCCTTTTTGTGGCAATTTTTGAGTGCGCTTTCTACAGTTTTTAACTTGAAACAACAACAGTGAGTCAAGTCCTTCTCATGGTCCTCGTCATTTTTCTTCCACGCGCTTCCTGCTCTCGGCATCCTAGATCCCCGAGCCATGCTGCTCATGCTGCTGCTGCAGCAGGTGCATGTTGCTGCCCCGTTTTGTTTGCGGCAAAGTGCGCACCGAGCGTCATTGATGCTGACGTTGATGTTGCTCTAGCTGTTGCTGCTGCTGCTGCTTTTGCTGCTGCTGCTGTAGCTGCTGTTGTTGTTGTCGTCAAGCTGCCACTTGTCACATGGCAACAGTTTAGTTTTCCACACACACGCACACACACACAGCCACCCGCAGTTCAAGCCCCCACCACACGGCCACCCACACACTCTCAAGTGAGTGCAAGTGCCGGCTCAAGTTGCACTCTTACATGCAGCAAACGGAAATCAACGCAGAGCGCCCAGTCGTCGGGCCGAATGAATAGAGAAGCTCCACCCACACACCCACTCATCCCTCCCCCTCGACCATCGTCTGTGGCAGTCAAAGGTCGCCGTTTATGTTGTCGAGCTGCTTTGCGGCACAAAGATGTGGGTCTTTGGGAACTGTGGCTAGTGTTCAAAGAGCTAAAAAATAATATTAAATATTCAAATAAATAAATAAACATAATTATAACGCATTTTCGATGTCCAGGTTATGTAACTATCGTTACATTACAAACTAAATAAATAGTGGGTGAAAGAAAAAGCTAAAAATAAACTTTCAATATGGTCTCATAACTACCCATATATTTATTTAAAAATCGCTTTAAAAAGAAGTATATTTCTAGGATATATAGCGCTTGTACGAGGTATCAGATAGTCTGGACACGCCTCGCATGGCGTCGGCATTGTTTTTTGTACTGTGCCACTTTTCGTTGCTTTCCGGCTGGCTGCCTCCGTCCGCTCGACTGGCTCATGTCGAAAGGTCATTGGAACAGTAAACGGACTGCAAGCCCACTTCCTGCCGGCAACATGCCACATAATATAGTATGGTATGCTTGCAAATAAAATTGGTCACTTTTGCAATCCACACTCGAGCCAATTTTGAGTGCAGACAAGCCGCAAGCAATTTGGACCCCCTTCACCAGCTTCTCATTTGTGTGCATTCTTAATAATTTTGTTATTTTCGGCAGCATCTGGATCTTAAGTCCGAGAAATTGTGTACGTAATTTGTGGAAATATTAGAAAAATCCCAGGAAGGAGCTACAAATTGCCAAAAACAATTTGTCTTCACTTAGTGCTCCTTTGGCTTGTAAACATTTATTCATTTGTTTTATGTTTTCTATGTATTTTTCTCCTTTTATTTGTCGTCTGGCCGATGGATGGTCGGGCTGCGGGGCAATTGCACTTTAATTCTTTAAAAGCAGGCTTCCCAAGAGGCAAAGTTCGAGGAGTGATGCATCCGAAAGTGGTGCTGCATCAAAGGACTTACGATAACTCGAGCAGCTGCAGGATGCGCCTTAACTGCTTCGCTTTCTTTGGGGGGGCTGGCAAAATATTTGTGTACATGTGTGCATTGTTGCATAAGTTGTAAAAATAACCTGCTCCACACTTGCCGGCAAGCAAACATGGAAAATATTTAGTTTCGATACGTTGCCTTTGGGCCAAACTCATTTAAATGCAAATTTTTGGCCAAGACGTGCGGGGCGGGTGCACTGCGTTTGCCCCGGCTCAAATTACTTGCTGCAGATGCATAAAATTTAATAACTGCCAGCAAGTATTTAGCCTTTGTAACATTTGGGGGAGCACACACTCCAATGCAGGACACAATAAGGCAGTGCAAACAAAACGAACTCGGCGATGCACTTTGTGAAATTATGCATAAATACTGCATTTAGGTGGGCGAGTGTTGACCCCTGAGCTGGGGAAACTCTTGAGCCCAACCTCTTTGCTGGAGGCCAACGAGTTCCATGCCTCTGGCATCAAAAGTGTGAAAAGAATTTTAAATGTGTGCAATTACTCAAAAGGTTTTGCCCCGCCCAACAACTCCGGCCCACACATATTCACCTTTTTGAGCTGACCAGATTTATGTGGCCGGTTGATATTGTTTTTTTTCCGTACTGTTCCTCGTGCTGGGCAAAAACCACAGTTGACACTACTGGCATCTCGGGATCTACGGAGCTGTGAGGCTCTGGCCTCTCCTCTAGCAGCTATTCCAGCTAATGTCCTCAATCCGTTGGCATTTGAAGCCCTTGTCTGTGCTTTCCATATCCCCAACTTCTGCTCTGTCTGCCGCTTCATGACAAATGTTTTTGTTTACCCCAACATAATTCTTTTGTGATTGATGTGCTTCCTTTGTAACGAACACACTCATAGAGCGTTGTCCACCCCAACACACTCTGTCTACTATTTTGACCGGCATGCTCAGGGAAAATGGGCGTGGGTTTTGTGTTGAGATGAACAAGAGTGTTACAGCTACAATATTGTAGACAGAGATACGGTAGATTCAAAAACGATAACCAAACGGTTAAGAAGCGGACAAGAAAATGTACCTATTGAAGATAAGGTCCAGATGTTATTGGCCTTATTCTATACCCACCCTACCTGTGAAATCCATTCGGACTCCACCCTAATACAACCACTGCTTCACATACCCTTTGGTGCCCAACAAGACGTCAGATTAATTCATTTTGGACCCCATATAATTGTAGATAAAGATATTGTTCCGATACATTTTCCTAAACCTAATCCTTAAACTAAAAATTACGTTATTTACGTTAAGGAAATCTCTTATTGAGTAATTTTGCTTATCAACGATAAAATAAAGGAAAAATAATTAAAATAGGAATGCAAATATTGGTATTTAAGTCTACATTCTGCTTTTGTCTGATTGGCTTACTTTACATTAGAATTATGTATGATTAACGAATATTTAAACTTTAAACTTCTTTAAATTAAGAGATCTATATATACTATTAATTAAGGCAAGGTATTTTAAAGCATACTATTTAGGAATATCTGACTTTTTACATATATATGCTTGGGTGTTTATTGTTTTTGTTCAGTACTCACGCACTTTCCATCGATGTCAGCAGGCCTGATGACTATTGATGATTTGCTGTAGATATTAATATAAATCGGGAAAATCACATATATATACTTGTCAGATCTCCCACAAGTTCAGCTAAATTAGAATCATAGAAATTTATAAGTAAATATTTTTATGTAAAATTAACAGAAATAAGAAAAACTATTCTAAAGATACTTAAGACTGGACACGATCATTCGTGTTGCGGCTGCTTCAGGTTCGCAGCATACGCAGCGACAAGGCCAGCAGCCAGGGGCGCGTGTTGTGCACAAATATTCAGAATGCGCACGGATGAAGAAGAAGACACCAGGCTTAATTTGACACTTGTGCATAAAATGGATGCACGGCGATCTGCTTCCTGCTTGCGGCGATGAAGAGTAGAAAAAAGAACGCCAACTCTGGGGGGGTGTTGACCAGCGATCTGTCGGCAGAAGAGCACAAGCCCAGCTTTGCGCTGCACGCGGTGGGTGCCCCTGATGCAAGCAGTTGAAAATCTTTCTGCGATCGATGAAGCCACAGTAAGTTTCACGCGTGGTCAAAAGTTAAGGGCGAAAAACAATACAAACCGCCTTGGCGACGCAGCCACTAAGACTTCTGCCTCCAAATGTGGGACCGGCAGCGGCGCAGTTGAAGTAAACTATCTTTTGGCAGTATTTGTAACTCTTATCAAAATCACACGATGCTCTTGGATTTTTATTCATGAATTTTGCACAAAGTTAAACTTCACTCGATGACGCCTTCACGAAAAGAGAACGGAAATAAGCAGATCATGTGTGACCGTAGCTTGCTACAATCCTACTTGGGAATTTTGTAGTATTTTTATAGGGCAATATTCAATTTTGCCAGGATCTGAGTTTGGCTAAAATGGTTCGTCACCAAATAAGTGCGGTAGCACATATAAGGTTGCCATTTGGCTCGACTCCCACAACCACAGATTTGATTTTTAGTCCCTGTGACTAACAATAAAAACTGAAAAAGGAGTCAAAAGCAATTACCAAATGTCCTTGGCATGAAATCTACCAATTCCCTTGCCGTTCATGTCCTCTAAGAGATATATGATATTGATTGACCAATCCTTTCTTTGACTCGGGCCTTAACACCGACAGGAGCGAGTTTCGCGTTAAAATTATTCGCTGCATTACTTAGCACGAAATTTCTTTTAACAACTTCTTGACCAACCTCAAAAGATCTGGGTCGTGCTCTGAGATTGTAAGACTTTTGGTTTGTCTCATAAGCCTTATTCAAATGTTTGGCAATGTTGGAGCGAATTCTTTGAAATTCGTCAGTCCTTGATAATTTTACGTCACCTTCTGCGAGTAAATTAAGTTTGCGCAACAGTTTGTAGTCATTACCGTGGGATATCATGTGTTTACCGAAAACAACCTGATAAGGCGATATACCAACAGATTGGTGAATCGATACGATTGCATACTCCAGCAATTGCAAAGTTTGGAAGTTTACAAGTTTGGGTTAATGTTACGTCAGGTTGAGTTGAAGGCAGAATGGAATGAACATCATTTGCCACAGAATTTGGTTCTGTTTGTATTTTCGAGGCTAACGGCGGACATTCGTTTTGTTCGCATAACGAATTCCCTGCTGAGAGTATTCCGATGCCGATTTACATTTTGCGCAGTTGGGCTTATACACCTCCGGTGTTCCGCAACCATAACAAAAAATACGGCGTGTCTTAAGGCAATTCTGGTAACCGTGACCTGATTCATCGCAGTTCCAGCACTTAATTTTCTCAGGAGTCCTAACGACACAAATCTCGTCCTCAACATCCTGTTCTTCCTCAGACTGATCTTCGGAATCATTTTCCTGCAGAATCGCGTTAACAAAACGCTTGCTTGTGTTCGGACATTGGATTGGCTTTGTCCGGGTGCTTCGAAAGAAGTCTTCGTGACGATGACATTCCTTACGCAATGTTGCTAAGTTTGGGGTGTCTATGTGCAGTAATTCGTGCTTGATCTCCGGTTTGAGATTATGACGAACTTCTACAGTAATCTCACTGTCCTGCATTGGTTCACGAAGGGAGTCTGCAATAGAAATCATTGCATCCAAAAAGTCATCAAAATTTTCTGTGCAACCCTGTTTACGGCGACGCATAGCAATTTTAATTTCACGATCAGATCTCTGATCTTGATATCTTTCCTTTAAACGCCTGCATAACACGTTCCAATTCATGTTATCCACCGATCTGTGAACACGCCAATAAAATGCTAAGGCCGGTCCTGCAAACAGTAAATTAGCGAAATGGGAAAGAAGTTCGAAGTTTCCGTTCAGGCTTTGCGAAGTGAGACAATTTACGCGGTAAATAAAATCCTCAATGGCAATGTCGTTGGCTGAACCGCTGAATTTAATACGCCAATTTGATATAATATTGGAAATCCTATCAGGTCTATCCAAAGAAAGATCACTTCGATCGCTACGAAAGTCTGGTGAAGTCCTAACATGTGAATTGTTATTTCTTTCTGAGTTTATTTCGGGAACGTCTCGACCGAAATTATTTTGTACGTCTTGCTGCAGCTCACTCTGTCCATTATTTACAAATGTGGATTTATTCAATTGAGTGAACGCCATAGTGATTTGTTCTGTCACTGATTGTAGCATGCTTGCTTGAAAGGCCTGCATTGAACTTTGGACTATTTGCTGAACACGGTCTTCTGTCACAACTCTGGAATCTGAACTATCCCCGCTACGAACTTCCTGTTGGGAATTTGAATCAGACTTCTCATTCTGCTTGGCTGTATTCCGAGAACCTGAACGGGTCATCATCTTGTTACCTTGAGATTTAGTTGACAAAGGCAAATGAGATCCTAACTCGGATTGAGAACATGGCTGGCCACATATGGGGCATTTGTCATGGTTCTGAAGATAATTGTCAAGGCAATGTTTGTGAAAAGAATGTTTACAACGGGTTTCAACCAAATCCAGATTACGTACTGGCCCGTTGCAGATGGTACATGTCACCGACGCATCAGTATCTACGTCAACTAAATTTTCATTACTTCTCATCATCATTTTCGAAGCTTCTAGAAGAATATATAAAGTCTAACAATTCCTCTCGTTAGAATAAGAAAAATAAGCGATAAGATCAAACGATCAATAGTAGGCAAAAACGGTAAGATCCAACGATCAAAGATAAGCGAGAAAGGATAATGAGTAAGCGCTAAGATCCAACGATCAACGCTAAGCGACAAAAAGATACAAGTTAAGCGACCAAAAATAATACCTGCGGGTCTTACCCTGAGTAGCAAAGCAGTAGGTTGTATAATTCAATAGGTACGAAAAGCTAACGGAGTGTGCATACAGAGTTGTAAAATAAATGTCATTTATTTATTTATGAGTTCTTACCACTTAGAAGAGTAACTAGCCGAATCTATCCAGCTAGAAAAATCTCGATCCTAAATGATAAGGAAGTAATTTTTGAATAGTGAAATCCTGGTATAGAACCGACTTTAAATCAGAACTATAATTCCTAAGAATCAATTACTCAAATTAGAATGTTGTTTTTTAACCATAATGTTCGGTTATTACCGAACTGATAGAAAAAAAAAACATATAAAAGCATAACATTTCCTCCGGTATGGCTCCGGAACTCTCCAGAGACCATAAATTCCAGGACGGAATATGAAATACCTAACTGAAACTAAAAGTGGATGGATTGTTTATTAACGGGAAGCTCGGTTGTCAAACGACAAGTACCTAATCAGGCATCGGGCTGCCCTACGTTTGGGCGCCAATTATAACTGTAACGAACACACTCATAGAGCGTTGTCCACCCCAACACACTCTGTCTACTATTTTGACCGGCATGCTCAGGGAAAATGGGCGTGGGTTTTGTGTTGAGATGAACAAGAGTGTTACAGCTACAATATTGTAGACAGAGATACGGTAGATTCAAAAACGATAACCAAACGGTTAAGAAGCGGACAAGAAAATGTACCTATTGAAGATAAGGTCCAGATGTTATTGGCCTTATTCTATACCCACCCTACCTGTGAAATCCATTCGGACTCCACCCTAATACAACCACTGCTTCACATACCCTTTGGTGCCCAACAAGACGTCAGATTAATTCATTTTGGACCCCATATAATTGTAGATAAAGATATTGTTCCGATACATTTTCCTAAACCTAATCCTTAAACTAAAAATTACGTTATTTACGTTAAGGAAATCTCTTATTGAGTAATTTTGCTTATCAACGATAAAATAAAGGAAAAATAATTAAAATAGGAATGCAAATATTGGTATTTAAGTCTACATTCTGCTTTTGTCTGATTGGCTTACTTTACATTAGAATTATGTATGATTAACGAATATTTAAACTTTAAACTTCTTTAAATTAAGAGATCTATATATACTATTAATTAAGGCAAGGTATTTTAAAGCATACTATTTAGGAATATCTGACTTTTTACATATATATGCTTGGGTGTTTATTGTTTTTGTTCAGTACTCACGCACTTTCCATCGATGTCAGCAGGCCTGATGACTATTGATGATTTGCTGTAGATATTAATATAAATCGGGAAAATCACATATATATACTTGTCAGATCTCCCACAAGTTCAGCTAAATTAGAATCATAGAAATTTATAAGTAAATATTTTTATGTAAAATTAACAGAAATAAGAAAAACTATTCTAAAGATACTTAAGACTGGACACGATCATTCGTGTTGCGGCTGCTTCAGGTTCGCAGCATACGCAGCGACAAGGCCAGCAGCCAGGGGCGCGTGTTGTGCACAAATATTCAGAATGCGCACGGATGAAGAAGAAGACACCAGGCTTAATTTGACACTTGTGCATAAAATGGATGCACGGCGATCTGCTTCCTGCTTGCGGCGATGAAGAGTAGAAAAAAGAACGCCAACTCTGGGGGGGTGTTGACCAGCGATCTGTCGGCAGAAGAGCACAAGCCCAGCTTTGCGCTGCACGCGGTGGGTGCCCCTGATGCAAGCAGTTGAAAATCTTTCTGCGATCGATGAAGCCACAGTAAGTTTCACGCGTGGTCAAAAGTTAAGGGCGAAAAACAATACAAACCGCCTTGGCGACGCAGCCACTAAGACTTCTGCCTCCAAATGTGGGACCGGCAGCGGCGCAGTTGAAGTAAACTATCTTTTGGCAGTATTTGTAACTCTTATCAAAATCACACGATGCTCTTGGATTTTTATTCATGAATTTTGCACAAAGTTAAACTTCACTCGATGACGCCTTCACGAAAAGAGAACGGAAATAAGCAGATCATGTGTGACCGTAGCTTGCTACAATCCTACTTGGGAATTTTGTAGTATTTTTATAGGGCAATATTCAATTTTGCCAGGATCTGAGTTTGGCTAAAATGGTTCGTCACCAAATAAGTGCGGTAGCACATATAAGGTTGCCATTTGGCTCGACTCCCACACCTTCACCCGCCTTGCCCCGCCCCCTTTTCCACAGGATCTCAACAATTTTTCCCCTTTTTTGTGTGCATAGGCAGGCTGTCGTACACATTCTATGCGCCGTACGTGTGTATATATAATTTTTGTCGCCTCGTCCTGTGACACTTGTAATAATTCGCATCCATAGTCTGGGTCATTCTGCAGCCGAGTGTTGGAAAACCGTGCATCCTTATCATCCCAGGTGCTCATGTAGTTGATGTGTTTATGTGAAGCTTGGCCGTTGGGATAACCAATAAATGCTCCTGAGGGCCACTGCAACTAACAATGCAAATTTTCTTGGCATTAAATTATTTTAAATTTATTTTCATTACTAGCACATGACATGAATAATACGCACAACAACTCAGTATGCAAATTTTCATAGAATTATATCATTTAAAAATTATTATCTTTACTAAACATAGGAGAGCACAACCAATGCACTATAACCTACAAGCCGAACTATTTTTGTGGTAAAATATGTGATATTTTTATTTATTTTACGAAGTGAATAACGCACATAATAACACAGTATTATCCATCGCATATATATTTGCATTGCACGAAATGTAAAATAATCCTAGTAGTAAAAATATTAATATTGCTTTTGATTTTGAACAAGGTTATGATGGAATGAGCTCAAGAGTTGCACTCTAACTAAAAATTAATCATTGTATTTAGTAATTTGAAATATATTTTCATTACAAAACAATGTCTTTATTGATCAGATCATATCTTTCTGTGTACGAAATGCCAAAAATTGAAATTGCAGTCGGAACTGTCAAAGAATTCTCACAATACACTCATCAAATGGGAATGACTTAAGCAAAACTTGTGCCCCAGCAGGCTAAAAGTTAATTTAAAACTTGTTGGCGACGGAAAAGAGAACGGGAAATACAGAAAAAAAGAAATATGATATCAGATAAGTTTTCGACAGTTGCTGACGAGTATTTTTCAATTTTGTCCATTCGATTCGCCACTTGAAGACTTAAAGAAATTGTGGAGAAGTGAGCAAAAGGATCTGCAGCATCCATTTGCCAAACGACAGTCTTTACTTGCAGCTTACCTTTTGGCAATTATAAAATGTTCGCCGTAAACCCAAAGTGCAAATCAAAGGGGTTGTGGATAAAGCAGCGGGTAGCGGGTAGCAAGCCCTTGGCGTAAATTGACGGCACATTTCCGTGGCAATCTAAGCATCCCGCTCCGCACCCCCCAAAGCTGTTAAAACAACTGACAACCGCAGAAGTAGTGCGACTTTTACTGCGCTGCCGGCTTCCGCTTTTCCAACAGAAGCAGCACTTTTCCCCGCTCACAACTTTTTCGCTTCCGGCGACAGCCGCCAGTCGTTGAGTTGTTGAAAAGTCAGCAGCGTCATCCCCGCTCGCCAGGACTCTCGTATTTGGATTCAGATTCTGATTCGGATTCAGATTCAAATTCAGATTCGGATTCGGATACGGTTTAGGATTCCCTGGCTGGTTCTTTTTTTTTTCTGGTGTTGATGTGCATTTGGCACTTGTTGTAATTGCAGCGTTTTCGCGTAAAGCCCATCTAAAAGACAAAAGGGTGAAAACGAGAGATGCCAAGTCATTGAATAGCCCGTCGACTTAGATGGCCAAGCTAAAAAGTGCCCGTTTTTGGCCGGCTAGTTGCGAAATTTATTACGGAATTCCATTAACGCGGGCTGTGGGCATTGTTCTTTGCCGCCGCCGCTCGAAAACTATGCAAATAAGCTGGGAATTTATTATGTAATGCCAGCGATGAGCACCGCCGGCTGCAGCACTTGGGGCGCATTTCCTGCAGTGGGTGTGGCACGCTACTGGTGGTCAAGTGGCTGTAACCGCAGATGAGCGCGGACTGGTTGCCTCTTAGCCTGGCCTAATTTCTGGATGCTAGCCGCTGAAAGCTTTGACCATCGCTCCATTACAAGCATAATCCCTATAAATAAGATCAACGCTTTAAGCTTCGGCAACTTTTTTGAGGGCCTTTAACTATCTATAACTTTCTTTTTTGAATTTCGCATTTAATGGCGCTTTCCGTTCGGGTTTTCCCTGCTTTCTCTCCCCAACATGAAGTGCAATTTATGCAAGGCAACAAAATGCAAATAATTTCAGTGGAAATTTTTATTTCGCTCATAAAGAGCGTTAACCCATTGAGAGGCGGGTTAAACGGCTGTAAGCAGCAAGTGTCAGTTGGGCAATTCCCCCGATTACTGCCTGGCTATATATGTCTGGATGCGGCATTTTCCGGTGGATTTTTTGGGGGGCGTGTTCGGGGGCTGGTGAGAAGATGTTGCTCAATTTATGCATCAGCAGTAGCAGCAGCAGTAGCGGCAGCAGCAGCAAAAAAGTGCATGCAAACACATATTTATATGGTGTGCCAGCCAGCCCTCCAGCTGAGCGAGCCTCTGTCTGTCCCTTTCCCCTGCCAGCTAGCCCTCTCTCTCTCTCTCTATCTGGACCAGTGTTGCCATCTCTGTCTGGCGGAGTGAATGCATGGCATGCATAAATTCGTAACTTGACCGCTTTTAAGTTGCATAAATTCTCGAATCCAAAGTGTCAACAGCACAAAATGCTGTTGTTGATTGTTGTTCCTGCTGTTCCTGCTGCTGTTGCTCCTGTTCTCTCTCCTTTTCTGCTCTCCAGTTGGCCATTGCGTTGATGATAAGCTTTACGCGTTTCCCGCTCCATTGTTGCATGGGTGTTTGTGTGGCTCTGCCTCTGTGTGTGTGTGTGCAGCAGAAGAAAGATGGCCGCTTTGATCCGTGTTGATATCAGCGACCATACCACTGCAGCACCACTGGAAATCGCCACCACCCCCCACCCCACTCACACACACTCGGAAAAAAGGGGCGAAAGGGCATTGTGTGGATTATGCGACAACTGCAGCGGGCAGCGTTCAAGTGTCAACAGTCCGCGACCCTAAAAGTGGGCGGAAGTGGGTGGTTATGGGAAAGGACTGGCTGAACGGACAATGGCCATCGTTTTTTTTTAGCCCGACTGCGTTTAGTTGTTGACTCGTTGACGGCTGGTGCTTCACCTTTTTTGCACCATCACTCGTTTTGCCGGACAGTCTGTCACACAATTTTCACCCATTCCCCGGATTTTCCCCATTTTCCCCAGATCGTTAGCCTTGAATGATGCCACATGTGGCGACACCCAGAAACCTGAGCCCACACTGTAAATTGGTTTGGCTCCGTTTGGCTGGAAAAGCACTTGCAGGTAATGCAAAATGTGTTGGCTACTACAGCCTCACTCTTTGCTAACAAATAAAATTAATAATATAGGGCGAAACATTTCAGCAGCCTAATTTTTGTTGTGCATAATGAGATTTTCGAATATTTTAGCTATATCTTGTATCTTGTTATTTAAGTTGGTCTCAAACAATGGAGCAGCTTAACTACGAAAAGTTCGGGCTGCTTGCTCGAGCGCAACAGTCGCCAATATACACTCAAACAACGAGTAGGCCCAGACATGAGCCGCTGCCTCGACTTTTATTTCGTTATCCTGTTCATCTGCCGGAGCGCATTTTAATTTGATACCTTCATTTGGATCCGGGCTCCTCGGCGCCGAGGAGCAACTCAAACAAAAGGAGCTGCCAGGTAGTCGCAGCTGGTGCAGGTAACTCCGAATTGCGAGCATCGGGCCGAAAAAGCTGGGAAAACTTTGCACTTAAGTTGCTTTAAAAGTTGTCACAGTGCTTAAGCTGTCCCCAAAACTGCACCCGCCCATTTAACCCATTCTGGGCATCCAAGCCCCCAAATAAAACACCACCAGCCAGCTGCAGTTGAGTGCAAATGAGTCCGGACACTGAGCATCACAATGTTCTGTCGCTGACTTGCAGCTGCTTTTTATTGCAGTTTTTGCCCGTCAGTTCCTTTGTCTTTGCTCCTTGCGCTCGCTTTGCCAGCATTTATTTATTTTAATTCTGCCTCGCTCTGTTGCAGCAGCAACTTTTAGTTTACTTTCTGTTATTGCGTAATTGTTGATAACTTGCAAAAGTTTCAAATGCCCTGTCCTCGAAGTTCTGAAGCCCAGTCAAAAGAATTCTGAAATCAAAAGGACCGGGAGTTGAATCGATCAGCAGCTAGGGTATTTTATAGGCGACCCTTCCGGCGAATCAACAGGGGCTTTAGTTTCTTGCTTTAAACTTTTGTAATATTATCAATGTACACTTTTCCAACTGGCAGTCAAAGATTAACAAATGCCATTATTGGTCAACTGCTCAGAATGGGAAAATAACAACAATAGGAAACGAACGCGCTTGTATCCATCTTCTTGAAAATTTGTAGACTCAAATAGGACAGTTTAATAGTTATACTAATTTAAAAGTAAATTCAAAATAGATGTACTTAAGAACTGTTCATTAAAATTAAGAATTTATACAACTTTGAATAATGTATGTCATTCAAAATGCAAGTCTCTTATGAAAAAATTAATATAGCTTACATACACATATCCTTTCTATCGGTAAACAAAACGTCTAAGAAGTACTGCAACTAAGGACATGCACTGATTTATTTGGCAAATACCCTTATGTCTAGTTGATGTAGTACCAACTGGCATTGCTTGTTAAGGAAGTTTAAACTTTCTCCTGGACTGCCTCGACTTTCGAATCGGCCAACCTCTTGAGCTGAACGCACTCACTGAAAGTGCTCCTTTGGCGCAATTTCATCACAATTTGGGTCAATTACACGCACTTGTCCAATTGAATATGCATGGGTGTGTGTGTGTTGTGTGTGTGAGCCCCCGAGAGAGAGTGTTTTCGCTCAGCTTTCCTTTCGGCCTGGCACTTTCACCATGAGCTTGTTTTGCTGGCTTGCCCTTCGACCTCGCTGGCATCTCTGCTCTCTCTTTTTTTTTTGCAGCTCTTGTTTGTTTTTCGGTATTTTGTATTTTTGTTTTCACTGCTCGACGAGCGTCAGCTTGAAATTAGCATATAAGTACGGGCCACATTGGAGCGTTCAATCAACTTAATGAGCCGCTCCATTGAGCATTTGCCTGGCATTCGTGTGTGTGGATTATGACAGAGTGGCCTCGCTAAGAGTGCCATAAATCCTGTCAGCTACTGCCTGAGAGAGCACTCAATAAATCACACACATATACATCCGCATGAGTTGGGCCGCAAAATTATGTGTGTTTGAATTTTTAACCCGCATTTTCGGCTAGTTTATTCAACAAATTGCAAAATAAACCCGTCGAATTTAACATTAAATGCAGTTGCAGGCGGCGGACAAAAGGAGCGTCGAAAAAATCAAGACAAAAACTGGCAAAAAGTATGAAACAAAGCAAAAATTGCGGCGAGGCGAGTGCGAATAATTACTATGTCCATATAACTGCATTGGCAGGCTAGTCCGCAAAAAAGCGGGCACCGCAGACGTATGGCTGCCAAAAAAGTCGAAATGAAAAACAATAACGAATGTCCTTCCATGGGGCGGCTGCGGTAAATGCTGACAGTGTCCTGCGTCCTGCGTCCTGCGAGTCCTACAGTTGCAGTGGTCGCCGTTTCTGGCTGCTGTGAAGCCCCAATGATCGATGTCGTATTGTCAGTTTCATAAAAATTCAAACAGCTCGGCCAGTTCGGCTCAACTGCATCAGCAGCAGCACCAGCAGCAGGAGCAGGAGCAGGACATTCGGGACAGTCTGCCCCCCAACTGGGCGGAAAATGCTTTTGTCAAAAGGCTTAAACTGCCAGTCGCGAGGCGGGCAGCCCTTTGACCTCGCCCTGGGTCCCATCATCTCCATTTCCTTGCTTTATTGTTTGCCATTGATGCCCAGCTGCCGAACAGGACAACAACGTGCGGAAAAAGCAAAAGGAGCCAGTGCTGTAAAATGCAATAAATTAAACAATATCTGCGCCAAATTGCTGCCGCATTCGATAGGTGCGAGTGGCGGGGTTTGGAGGATTTCCACTGATGCGTTTGGCATTTAACAATTTTTATGCGGCCCGAGACTGCTTGCTTCTTTTTATTTTTTAATCCCCCCTATTTTTGTGGACCGGTTTTCTTTTTTGCGGTTTTAAGCTCGGCCACGCCCACACTTTGCGAACATCCCATGTTACCAGCGCCGCTATCTGGGCCAATAAGTTGTGGCCAGCCATTCCTCATACGCAGTGGGGTGCCAGTGGCGAGGAATGCAGCAGCAGTAGCAGCAGGACACACGGACAGAACATGGCTAACAGGGATCAGAGCCGCAGGTCCTGGGGCAACCGCAAGGCGAAGCCATTTAATTGAATCAAAGACAAAGCTGCGACAATGAAATGCGGAAGTGCCAATCGAATTCTGCAAATATTCAGTACATTTTAAAGAACAATTTAACTATTAACCAAGTAATGTTCTGGTAATTAAATGTACTCATAATTTTAACCAACTTGGTGACTACTTTTTTGTATTAAAAAACTACTTCAATGCAATTCCAATACGTAGAAATATATGCTATATATATAGTAGATCTATTAAAAGTGTCGCTTGTTACTGATGTTCCCATAACCATTTTAAATAGAATTTTTCGATGGTACTATTGGCTAAAATCAATTTCACTCGCACCCCAGAATGCAAGCATTTAAAAAGGCATTAGTGCATATTACCTGGTCGTCAGCCTCTGGCTAAAATAAAAATCCAACAGCTCTCATAATTGTTTGAGTGGAACGCTGTGGCTTTATGCTAACCTAATTGCAATATTGCCGCGCAGCAACATGTGACAGGACAATCTGTAAAGGAAGATGGGTTGGGGTGATGGGGGTAAACCACCGATGACGGCCATTACTAGATGGGGTCGATCGTGTTTGTGATTCAGGGGTCCTGGTTTAAATACATGCATATATAACCTTCCCTGGGCCTTTGGGCATTTACTGGAGCTGTCAGTTTGCATCGAGAGCAAAGGTTTCATAATGCTGTCAATGCAATTAATTGCTGAATATTGCTGCGCTTTACACGCGCACCTTCGCTGACCTCAATTCACGGAAATAAAGCTTAAATTATTTGGCTTTAATTGATGCAAATACCATTTGAGGGTTCACTGCGGGTTATTAAACTGTTATAAAATAGTTCTTTGAATTTTCTGCATTTCATCATAGCCGAACGTTTTTCTTTGTTTTTTTTTTAAACTTCATTATCTGTTTTATGGTTGTTAAAATGCGTTTTTCACGTTTTACGCAACAATTTCAGTTGTTAAAAAATGTCACATTGCTGAATAAAATTATTTATTTGTATGCATAATGTTAAGAGCTTAAGCATCTGAGGTGAGACATTTAATTAAAAATAAAAATGTGATTCATTATTAAACGACTTATTTTAACGTGATTTTAATTTAGTTTTTTTTCGCTTTTAATTCGAATTATGGCATATCCTATTTTAATTTTATTCCCGAAAAACAAATTTTATTAATTATTATTGGATTACCGCATTGTGGAGAGAGAAGCCAATTGGGAACATATGTCTGCATGTGCACTCGCTAATTTCCTGTGGGATTTTCCCGGGCGCTTTCCCTCTGCCTTCCCCCTCAGTTGAGATGTTATAATCCTTTGGCTTAATCCTTTCGCCACGCTTTGGCACGCTTACAATTCACTCGAAAGTCACAAGCTAATCCCAAGCCATCACAATGGAGATTCCCGCACAGCCTTTGACCTTTTTCATTTTCCTTCCATTTCTGCTTTATCTCTATGTGTCTCCGCGATTTTCCGCGCCCGTTTCGCCACTCTTTTTGACCCGCATGCTCTGCCAGCTCAAGTTTTCATTTCGCTCACCCTTTCCCCTTTCGCCTTTCCCATTTCATTTTTTGCCATTTTAATACCCGCAAACAATTTAATTAAGCGGTTCGCTTTTTATATTCACGTTGGCTTTGTTTGACACGTTCGGTTGGTTCCCCTCGACCTATGTACCCATAAAATATATATGTATATGCAAAGTTCAACTCGTTGCTCACTGTTGCTTCGAATTTTCACTTCGTCAAAGACGTTGACAGTTCGTTTATGTCCTGCTGAATGCGTATCCTTTGGGGCCACGTTCGTCGCTGATTTGATTCCATTTCACTTCGTTTTAAGTTTTATGCCCGCGCGTTCGTTGTCTTTTCCATAAAGACATTTAAAGTTCATTTATTTTGTTCAACTTTTTGACTGCCATAAAAGCGGGCGCACCAAGAGCAACTACACTATACACACAACGCTCTTCGTGCTCGGCATGTATTTTTGGCTTACTTTGTGATTTGTATAAATACAGGAAGCGGAAATGACAGTCACGACACGGAAATGGCACGCCATTTAATTTCCATGCACTGCGGCCGTGACTCTCCATCTTCCTTTTCCCCCCCGCCCATAACTTTTTCCCTGCCTGTGTGCTCTGCGTATCTTTTCATGTCGCAGACAAACAAAATTTTTGTTTTCGTGGCAGAAAACACGTTACCCACGGACACACACACACAACAACACACTCGTGTTGGGCATTTTCATTTTCGTTATTTGTTCGACATTTTGGGGACAATCTTGCGTGATGTGCTACATGGCGTATGGGTAATTATCTCATAAGCGATATGATTTTGGGTCCTGGCTGATAATAAAGATGCTATCAATGGCAGGGCAACTTTGATTTCGTTGCTTAATAATTCACTAATCTTAGGGGATTAATGCACATAGATGGTTACAATCTAGTTTGGTATTTGCTTAAATAGAAATTTATAATTGCTTTTGCCCTGCTGCCGTTGTTTATTAAACGCATTTAAATATTAATCTATTCATATTATTTATCAGTCTTTGTTGCCCGTTTTTGCGGCTGACCGCTTAACTTATTAGCACTCTAGGCAATATTAATTTCTCTTATTAGTTCTTAATTGGATGCATTATTATATATTTCATATTTTGTAATTTGCAGAAATTTATGGGATTCCATTTCAAGGGGGCGCTGTGTGTTTGGTTTTTGTTGCATTTTTATTCGTTAATCAATTAATAAATGCATTTATTTGCCAAGCTTAATTGCTTGACTACTCTACATAACGCAAAACAAAGGATCATTTAATGTTTTTGTTATTATAATTACAATGCACGAAATATTTATTAAGCCAATGTTTACCCTGACGCATTGTTATGATAACAAGCTTTAATTGTATCTCCCATTTTGTCTGCTCTTTAAGCACAGCGAAAAATTAGTGCATTATTTAAGGACAAAGACAGTAGTGTTCGGGGTGAGGAGGTGTCATTTGAATTTTGTCGAGTGTAAGTCTTAGCTGATATCATGATATGCAAATTGCTAAGCAAAAAGTCAAAGAAGGGAGACTGAACCAACATCAAAGACAAAAGCTTCAAATCGACAATGACCGAGCCCAGGACACTATAACCGCCTTCCTCTTCCATTTTTGGTGGCGTTTTTGCATTTTTCTTCCTTTTTTTTGGTGGCCTCATTTAATTTAGACAGCTTTTGTTACAACAGTCAACATTTTATTTGCACGTTTCGTTTTACGGTTTTTGTCACTTGCCGTCATTTGATATTTCTCCGTCTAAAACTCCAACTCCAGGTCCAACCAATTCCATACCCCCGTTTTTCACCGCCTTGGCTTTTGTTTGCTTTAATTAAAAGTTAAGTAGGTGCGAGCAACAATGCCGGAACGATCTTAGGGATGCGGGATGGGGTTTTGGGGGGAGGGGGCGTGGCAAGGCGACCCAAACGCTGTAAATGAAGTTGTCAACTTTTCCACCTCCAGCAAACAACATCCCACTTACCTCCATTCGCATTCTTCACCCTTTTCCCGCTGTCTCAATTTCAACTATTTTATACAACTCGGGGGAATTTTTGCAATTAATAAAGTTTTTTAGCCTCAATTTTGTATATAATTGTTGCTGGTTTGTTGTGTATTCTTCTGTTTGTGTAGTTGCAATTAGTTTTCCGTAGTTTTCAGCGCTGCTTTGATGCCTTTTAGGCACTCAAAATTCCGAAATGAATGGACAAAGCAATGATGCTGGCTGGCTTCAGTGGGCGACTTGGGTGGTTTTTTGGGTGGTTTTAAGGTGGTGGACAGGTGGACAGGTGCGCCGGGGTGATTGTTGTTGGCTGACTTAAGTGCCAACTTGAAGCAACATTTTTGTGTTATTTTTCTCAGCAGCCAAGTCGGCTGCCTTGACTCTGTGTAATTAACGTGAAAATTGAATTGAGAGTGCTCAAAAGAAGGGAAATTCAAAGCAGAAAACTTCTCCCTTGGGTAACAAAAGCCAACCAAAGAGTCTGAGCATGATTTCTAGATAATTATTTTATTGGATGTTTTAAAATACTCTTGAATTTTTTCGGCAAATGCTAGAAAGGCGTCGACCTTTAAGCATATCTATATGCGTTCTATTCAGCTAAATAAAATTTAAACTGATAATCTGCCCAGCTGAACTTTGTTTTTACGAGACGGAATTGCCCAAACCGATATAAACAACAGATGCTACACCTCCATGGCCACATTTTCCATGCGAGATTAACCGTCGACGATGTCAGCCGCAAACTGACTGCCGTTAAAAACTGCAAAAAGCACCATGCCAAACCGGCAAGAGCAGACCGCCAACAGAAGCAGTGGCACCTCCAAACCGCCAACAAAAACAGCAACAAATGCATGCCGCTCAGTGGCGCAGAGGTGGCGCAAAAGGGGGGTGCCGAAATGGGGGTTCTATAGCATGTCCGCAGCCTGTCTGAGGTCTGAATTTCCAACGGTGTTTGGTGGCCAATTTTCTGCGGCCTTGCGGAATTGATGAGGGGCTGGGGTCGTGAGGAAGTGGCAGAGTTATTTAAACAAATGCCAGCATGTCTATAATTTTCAACACTTTACCCTATTTTTCTGGTTGTTTCTTTGCCGCTCTTTGCGTGCCACGAATGGCTTTTGGCTGTTGTGTGTGCAAATAAAATGAAATCGTTGCAACAGCACCCCCAGTTGCCAAAAAAATAGCACACACACACACACAACTTACCAATGACCACAAATTGAGTGTTAATAAAGTCATGTTAATAACTTAACCGAAGAAGAGGGCGCTCGAAAAAAGAATTTTCCCATTTTTCGTTTGCTGTTTTTCGCTCTTACTTGGAAAATTAGCAAGGAAAGTCCCGAAAATTCATTACGTCTGCCGTTCTGCGATGCATATGGCAGGCATTTCGGAAAAACAGATGCGGGCGGTGCGGAAAACAGGGGGAGTGGCCGTTGGAGTCGTCTGCAGCTCGATTTCTAACACCAAACTTCCGTTTTGGCTTGGCGCCAGGCCGCAACAAAAGTTCCCCATCTGACTGACGACTGCCTGGCAGGCTGGTAGGCAGCCAAAATAACAGGCAGTGCACTCTAAAAAATAAAGATAAAATATGCAACAATGTATAATAATATATATAATATATATACTTTACCACAAAAAACAAGTTAGTAAGTGAGCTCAGTTTGAGAATGTTACTTACTTCTTCAGTGTATATCTGCCTTTTTTTTTAAGTGTACCTCCCCCTTTTACCCCGTTCAGCCCTTTTTCTTTTTCGACCCCCAGCTCTGTGCAAATTCAATTCGTTGCAATGGCGGCTCGGAGTGAGCCTCAAAATTTCATTGCAATTCATTCGAGTCGGGTCGCAGCTCCTCTTCCGCTTTTTGCCTGTGACAAAATATAACAAAAATAGAAGAAGCCAGGGAAAAAAACAAAGGGAAGTTTTGCGATGGGGGGAAATGTGTTGGGTGTTGAAAAAGAGGCATAGAAAAGAGCCACAAAAAATTGCAGCTTTCTTTTTCGTCCTTCGGCACTCAAACAATGCCAGGCCGGCAACAAAACAGCAAACAATTTGAGGCATTCAAATGTGCAACCAGCCAAAAGGGCAGAAGACGAAAATGTGTGAAAGTTGCTGCAGTTGCTGCTGGTGCTGCTGTGTTGCTGTTGCTGCTGCTGTTGCTGCTGCGTTGCTGCTGCTGCAATTTGAGTGCGAAAAAGTTTGCATACCGAAACAGTAAAAGGCATTTATTCCAGCGTGAATCCGTTTGCCCAACCAGGCAGCTCCTGCATCCTTCTTCTCCGCTTTTCCTTGGCTTTCTGGGAATGCGAATGCCACTGGGCTACTGTAAGTGCAGTCAATTGCCTATGTGGGTCAGCATTGCATTTGCGCTTAATGAGCATAAATTATGCACAGCACAGAAAGCGGCTGCAGCGGCAGCAGTGGCAACTTTGCTGCAACTTTCGCTTGTCGCATCAACTCATAAAATTTATGGCGTCTGCATGTATTTTAAATTCTAATAAAATGTAGCCAAGTTGGGAATTGGGTGGGGGTTAAGTGGGCGAAGGTGGTAGTGCGGTCTGGCTGCCGAAAAATAAAAGCAAGCCAGCCGAAAGCCAGGAAAGGCAACTTTTTGCTTGCCTTTTAAAAGTTACTTTTACCGCACAGGCTCACACACACACATACACACGCACACCTTTTGGCAGTTGCAAGAACTGCCGAGTAAATGTGTTTGCAATATGAAGAAGTTATTCCACATCCACTTCCATTTCCCCCCGTACCCCGCTCTATCACTCTCTTGCTCCTCTATCTCTGTGTCGCTTTCTCTGGAAAAGTTTGCAGCAGCATTCCACCCACTCCCACCCACCGGCAACAACATTTAGTCGTAAATTATAATCAAAAAGGTGCCAGAAGTGTGCGAGTGTGTGTATGTATGTGGGTGTGAAAAGCATGTAAAATAAATAAACAAACCGCTGCTTGCATTTTAAAGGCTAGAAAAGTGATTTAGCCAGGCCCTGAGTTTTCAGCTGCACTTGATTGGCCAAAAACTATTGCACACCTAAGGGAGCTGCCTGCAAATTCATTCAGGCCATATGTGTGTGTGTGTGAGTGTGCAAGGATGTTTGTGATTTTAGACAGTATCTACTTGCCACTAAAAGCGATTGCTTGGCAATTTAATTTAATGCATATTAAAGAATCAAGGATGCAGGATGAAATAATAAAGATTTTCCATATTGAATATTCAATATCATTGCTGCTTGATTGTTTAATAAACTCATATTAATTGGTGTAAAAAACGAAAGCGTTTTCAAATATCTACAATAACCAAGTAAAATGGAAAATGTATACATCTAATAGGATTCTCGGATCAAATAACATAGTATTTAAAATGTGTATACAAATATTCATAGTAATATGTATAAACTTGAAGACAACGGCTGATAATCTCAAAATTGAAGCTGGTTTAGGCCAACACTCCAATAGCTTTCGCCTTAATTTGGCAACATTTCCTTCCATTAAGGAGCATGCCTTCATAGCGAAGCCCATTCCTCACAATTTCTTGAAATTTCATTTCAGTTCGTGTCGTCGCATCGCGTCTCGTCTGGATTCAATTCAATTTATTTGTTGTCTTTGAGCTGAAGCTTTTAGAGGTGCCACTTTTTACCTGTGGATGCAGACTTTTCGGGTAAGCGACAATTTGTGTTCCTGCAAATTTAATGTGGAATCGTGTGTGTGTGTATGTGCAAGGGGGTGGGGACAGGGCAAGAACCGCAGCGTGTCTGCCTTCCTGCTCCTTTCCTCGCAAGGATGCTGGTTTCACACACACTTATCCAGGCAGCTGGCTAAAAACTCAGGTAAAAGGACCAAAGTGCATGGGCAGGTGCGATGGGCGAGAATTTGTGGATGGGGATGTTAACTTTTGCCCACGACAAAGTGACATATTAGCGTAGTCAAGTTTACAAAGCACACTTACGCTGGAAAGATGCGAGTGGAGTTAACACTCCACTGGCTCCACTTTCGGGTTAATTTTGTTATTTGCCTAGAAAACTTTGCCACAAATTGTAGGCATGTGGAAGGAAGACTGCCGAAGCAATTTAGTTGTCGGCGCTGCAAATGTCGCCAACATTTTTCGGTTCGGCATTCTCGCCAAGACGAAATCAAAAACCAATTAGAGGTCGCCACGCCCAGCTGTGAAACTTTTTGGCTCTGTAATTTGGCCAAAAGCACGAATTTCACTTTCTAACCAAGAAGGGCGATGGAATATCTGTTTTTCTTCTCTCATAATTGCGAAAATATTTTCACATCGCTTAATTATAGACAATAAAAACACGCTGTAATTTCGACACTTCAGCAACGAAAGTTTTGCATAAATTAAGCATTGCTTTTTGCCTGGCGAGTTTCACACTGGTTGGCTGCCTTTAAAAGACCAACGCAACATAATTAAATATATATTAAAACTAAAATTTAAATGCAATTATATGAATGTCAATGAAATCATTTTGAATTACCAACTCAACCGCTGCGGTCTGCCAACTGGTCAGCAATATAAAATGTCTTTTCTATCTGGCCATGCATGATCCAGCCGGTTGCAATTTGCAAATGATGCGCAATTTATTAATTATCTATGAAGCCCTTTTTAATAAACCGAATTTCAAGCGTGCACAAACGGCAAATTCGATAAAATTCATAAATGTTATGTTTATTAGTTTGCACACTGGGCAAGAAAAAAAAAGGAAGCAATTTGCATTTCATTTAGGATCGACTATCAACGATTGGCTGCCGTTCAAAACATTCAATCACCATGATGAAAATGCACAAAAAAAAGCATTTTCCACTCTGCCAATTAGCCACTTATTCGCTGTCCATCGGCCCACACGTAAAAAGCCACCTCTTTGTGGTCAAAACTTTGTCATTTTATCACTCGGGCCATCGGAAAATGAAGGGTTTTGGGCTTGGGCATTCAATATTTTAATTAGTTGACAAAGTATTTCAAAAACTTAAATAAACAATAATGAATACTAATTGCCAATCTATTCGACAGATCTAATTATGTCATGGAATGCGCCGTTTGACTGCAAATTTAAAATGCTATTAATATATTTCGGTAATATTTTTGTATTTACTATGCCAGCCCCATTCACAAGTCAACAACTGAGCCCAATTCTCCACCAAAGAGTTACCCTTTCAAACTTAAGCATTTCATTTGGCTTAGCTTTTCCGGCACGTGCCGCCTGACAAATCGCAGGCAAACTGCTTCCATAATCATTGCAGACACTTTGGGCTGTAAAAAATTCAACATAAATTAAGTGCCTGCTGCCCACATTAGTTGGTAGTTTGGCGGGGACCCAGAAAAGCCCAAGCTCACGCACCTTTTCACCCATTTTACGACCAAAATTTGCAAGGCCAAAAAAAATGAGAGAGAGGAAAAACAGACTGGGTGCGCGCCTAATGCGCATTGAATAAAGTACTAAAAAAATAATTTGCAACCTCTGGGGGACTCATCGCGTACAGAATGAGAGGTGAACGTCCAAAAGGGAAATCAGAGCTACGGGATAGGAATGAAACTTCCCCCTATTTCAAAAATTTTATGTTTATTGCGTATACGCACCGTGTTCGAGAAGGGCGAGCGTGTGTGAGAGAGTGTTTGTGTGTGAGGGCGTGGGTTATTTTATATACACACTTCCGGTGGCTGGTTCACGGTTACCCGGGTTCGTGTTTAATGTTGTTTTGACGCCGCCATATTAACCGGAGGCGGGAATCCGGCTGGCTGGATCCGGTGTAAAGCAGGAAATGTGCGACGCCAGGTACTTTCTATGTAAATGGATACACGCATTTGTTACTGCCGCATCGGGCTGCCATAAACCCTTCTTTGTTTGCCCACTTCCGTAGCCCAAATATTTATGGTCCTGGGGCATATGTTTGGATCCCGCAATTTATTTAACCTTCAAATGCGTTGTGCTTCTTCCTTTGCCCCACATTTTGCCCATGGCTTTTGTGCCAAAGGTGTCGCCACTCGTTGGCCCAAAATTTGCCCACATTTGTTATGCATTATAGGCCAAGGATTAGTGGCTGCTTTTCAGCGTGCTTGGAAATTTGTTTGGCCAACAAATCAATGCGTATGTCGCATTGAGTTTCCGTCATCAATCGTAGTAACTCGCTGCTTCAACAAAAGGTGTTCACTTGAAACTTTACCTTCCATGCAGTTTATTTGCATCGGCTTCAATTTTCCTTATTTTCTTCGTCACTTTTATTTACGATATAAATTGAACGAAATGGTCACGCGACTGACCGAACAATAAAAGCGCCGGCATTAATCTTCTCTGGCCCTCGCGTATGGTAAATGGTAAATGGGGCCGGGTAGGCATGTGGGCCAGGGGGGAAGGACCAAGAGGGGGTCAGGACAATGCACCCCTTCATTTTTGTTGCCAATTTCCGGATGCAATGCTGCGAATTTCCGTCTGGAAACTTCACAACGATGGCGACGAAATTGCTTAAATGTAAATAAATCAGTGGTAAGAAAATGTTTCTGTGGTCAGCAAGCGTCCACTGCTCGTTCTCGTCCTCATCCTCGCCCTCGTCCTGGTGCCCATCCGGATGCGAATCCTTGTCGGCTGCGTTGTAAGTGTTGGCTTATAAATCAGGCCACTGCAGTGACAGACAGACAACACAGTGCAACTCTGCATTAATGGCGGCTTAAGTTTGTCGCGGGGGAAAAAAGGAACTCGCTTAATTGCGGGGCATTTTCGTTTAATTTCGCACAACTCGCTGT
Source organism: Drosophila mauritiana (assembly GCF_004382145.1). Classification (NCBI taxonomy): domain Eukaryota; kingdom Metazoa; phylum Arthropoda; class Insecta; order Diptera; family Drosophilidae; genus Drosophila; species Drosophila mauritiana. The sequence goes on along the minus strand of NC_046668.1, from coordinate 18,792,346 downwards.
AAAGTTTTATTAGCTCGGCGGGGCATAAATCAAGCGAGTTGCAGACGAAAAGTCGTTTGTCATTTCGAACAATCAATTAAAAGCAAATGTCGCATAAATACATGAATTCTTTTGTGACGAAACGATCCATCATCCATCATCGCGGAGTCGCAAAATGGCTATAAAAAAACTCTTTGTGTCAAAACTTTTAATTTAGGTAATAAAAATCAAAGGGAAATGGAAAAACAACCGAAACTATGGTAGTTCGACTAAAAATGAATATTTTGCCCGGAAAGAAGTGAATAACTGATGGATTTAGCCAAAACATTCGCAAAATATCAATAAAATGAGTTTTATACGTATCGATAATAGTTTCTTGCTATTGAATTCGCTTGTGTTCCCGTTTTCGCTTACGAAAAAGGTCAACGACAGTGGTGTGAGTGTTTTGTTGTCTGCCTCTAAATTTATTTATTTATTTTATGACTGCGGCCGTATTTCATCTTTTTGTGCTGCAGAGGTAGCAAAATCGCATTCAAATTGATTTTTAATATTTATTTATGATTTAGGAAACAATTGAGCGCCATTTTTCTGCCAACGGAAGTATGATTTCCAGCCATTCGATTTGCCGGTTTTATTGCCATAGCCTGATTGATGGCCTTCAACGGATGAGAGCTTCTACTGGTCGAAATGGCCCACCTCAGCTCCGAAAATGAACATAAGCAGGCGTTTAATTTATAATTTATGTGCCGCATTTTGATTAATTGTTTTCAATCTGGCGGCTTAACGGACGCGTTGGTCACCGTTTGACCCCCTTCTGTGGCTTTGCGGCCTGACATGTGGTCCTCTTCAATTTCGGGCCAGCTCCGGCGTCTTGAGGTTCAAATATTTGATCTGTACATATGCGTTGCGTTGCGCGCTTGTGTGCCTTTGCCCGGCATATCTTGCAATCTAAACAGGTATCCCGGAACAACCGCAAAATTTACAAGTCATCGACGGCGGCGGCGATGCGGTGGAAATTTGCATAATTTGCTTTTCATGTAGGCAGGCCTGCTTACCGGCTCATAAACGCCGGTGACTGTCATCTAACTCAGTTTCCTGGGCCGCCACTATTTCCCGGGTGTTTGCGTTGCTTAAGCGAAAACGGTGTTAAGTGCTTTCGCATACAAAATTTACATGGCCCGACAATTTTTGAGAGCTGTATCGGCCATGTTGCTGCTTCAACTAGTTGATGTTGCTGCTGCTACTTCTGTTGCTGTTGCCTTTGCGGCTGCTGCTGTACTCAATGCAGATTGTCAGGCGCTTTTGTTATTGTTCCTCTGCGGTTGTGTCGCTCGGCTTGACTTCCGCTTGTCCCTTTGTTTGCTCACGCGGCCTGTCAATATTTACCGTTGGCTACAAGGCAGTGCCGAGCACACAGGACACGCCGCCCCTCGCTGCCACGCCCTCGTGTTTGAAAACATCAACTTGCTGCAGCATCCTGTTTGCTCCAGTTAGTGCCCAAAAAGGTGAAATCGAGAGGGCACGGGGTCAGCGATCCCTACATGTATTCTGACCTGCATTTACGACCTTCTATTGCCATTGAAGTTTAATGAATTAACTTGAATTGAAATGGAGCGCTGACGAGATCGGACACCTGGTGTAATTGCAGCCACTTCCCATTGCCATCATCAGTACTCGTACGATTTCTGTTTTCATACATTTTATTAAATTTAATTTATTAACTTTAGCCTAATACTCAATTAAATATTTTACATGCAGTTGCTTAGCCTTTTAATTTTATTATTTTATTCATTTCTCCTTAGACTAGAATTTTACTTTCCCAGGGATTTGGTTGCTTCGTTGCAAGCCTGTTCGGGATTTTTATTCTCGTAGTTTGTTACGTATAAAATGCAAACTGGATTTGCTAATTTAAGTCGCTTATTAATCGTTCATTATTTGGTTACCTTAGGGTTAGTGTTTCTTTAAATTCTTTATGATCTTTTTATTACAATTTGAACTATGCTAAGTCGGAGCTTAAAGCTAGATGAATTTGATTTAGATGTTGTTGTAAATGCCTTAGTTACGCCTAAGTTACAAGCTAAATGGTAATGGGAGCTAGGTTACTCAAACTAAGGTCAACAACAATTATGAATTCGTTTACTTAGCTAAAAGTTTATGTTTCTCTTTTGGCGCTTAAAGCTGTTGTTTAAAAATATATTAACAATTCAGTGTTTTTTTTTTATCCAGATGTAATGTTAGTTTCAATTAGAGCTATAAGTGTTAATTGTATTCCGTAATGTACACGTCATCTTAGGCCTAATGGATTTTTCTTGCTGAGCTTCACGTTTGCCTCGAACAATTTACATGCACAGTTTATTGTTATCTTTTTACAGGGTATGCCATCATCCATTTGGTATCCACGCATAATGTCCTTTGCTTTCGTAAAAGAGTGCTAGCTAAGGCAGCTACCTCTGCTTTAAAATCAACTCAATTGTGGCTTTTTGCTGGCTCATCACATACAACTTATAGTCAATTTGTTTACCAATTATTCCCCGATTTTTCTGTAGTTTCTCATAGTTCTCTCTTTTGATTTGCATTCCCTGTTTGGCTCTGACTTTAGATTAGTTGCTCCTCCCGACCTAGAGCTTAGCGTCAGAAGCGAGTTCCCGATCCGAGATTGCGATCCTGGGCGATCAGGATATCCTCCCCGTTCAGTTGATGGTGCACCTCCTCTGGCACGGTCTTTAGCAGCTGTGGCTTGCCCTGAAATGGTAAATAGAAGAATGGGGTCGCAATGAGACACAAAACAACAATGACAAAAAGCGTATTTAGCTAAGGAAATACCAGGAGACAGCTCGGGCGCAAGAAGTCCTAAAGAGCGCTGCTTTAAAATTAATGAGCCGCACATTATTTGAGTACTCACAGCTATTACAAATTCAAGTTTCCCGCCACCCTGGCCAGCAAATTGTACCAGCAAAAACGCTGCGTATGCGTAATATTTGGTTTTGCCAAAACCAAGACAAACACAAAAAGGCGAAACCAACAAGTCTCGCTGCCATTTTCTGTGTTTTGGCCAACTCCCCTGGGCCAACACGGCCCAAAGTGTTTTGGTTTGGGCCGCCTTTGGGAGCCCAATGCGGGAAAAACAAGGGCCACATCAGTGACAAACGAAAGGAGCAGCTCAAGAAAAGGCAGCACAAAAAATGGCCGAGAAGGCAGCAGAGGAATAAAACATTGTGAATTCGGTCGCTGCTGCTGCTGCCGCTGCTGCTTTTGATGATGATGTTGTTCTGGTCCCGTTTTTTTTGCCCATTCTCTCCATGTCCCGGTGCTCTTCTTCTTATTTGGGTCATAATAATTGCAATCATTAGAGTCAAAAGTTGCCACACCGCAGTGTCCTTTTGGCATGATATTGTTGTAAAAACGTAATTCTTTTTGTGGAACGAACATCAGCAGGGACAATGCAATGGCCAAAGCCTGTTGGCCTGGTCCACTAGCAGCGAAATCGAGGAGAAGGACCAGGACGAACGCACTGCTGCGCTGCTGCGTTGGGAGTATACATAATGGGGTATTTATAAAGCAACGGACAGAGACAATGAATGGCGGACACTGGCGGCGGGAGCGGGACAGCGAGCGGCTAACTTTTTTTATTATCCTGCAACACATTCAGGGGTCATTTACCCCCTTGAACCCATTGAAAATGCCGGCAAAATTCTATCTATCTCACTCTGTCTCCCTCAAGCTGAGTTTAAAGTTGTCTGTTGAGGGATCAAAGGTTATGGATTGCCAGAAAATTGCACTGTCACTGAGATGGGGAGACTGTGAGTCATCTGTTGATCGATGACGCACTGGGTGGGCTAATCGATTGAAAGGCGCGTAATGTAGGGGAAATTGTGATGGGAACCGAACAAAAACGGGGAGCTCTTAGGTCCCAAAATGAAGTTGTTCAATCGTGTTCTACTTAGGCGTTAAATATCTGAACTCGAACCGTTTCCAGTCTTAATTTCCTACATTTGAATACCCTTTCGGCGGTTGCAATCACTTCAGCAGTTATCGGTCCGACCGCAAAAACCCATTTTCCGCCCCAGCGGCTACCATTTATAAAGGAAAAACGAAAACAAAATTGGGCACAAAAGATGGCCCCGAGGTGCGGGTGGTTCGGGGGCGAAGATAAATGTTTCCTGCTGCCGTTTCCCCCAACCCCTCCGTGCCAGAAGCACTGCCAAAAATCCTTGCCCGAAAATCCACTTTGCATATTGATGCTTTCAACGTTTTGGACATTAGGCGAGAGAGTTGCCTTGACGACCGGTTCGCTATCAACAAGGAGCAGCAGGAGCGTCCAGGAATTGGGGAAGTACATCAAACTGACACTTACCACATCGCTGCTATAAAGGCTCATGCCCATGCCGACGATGCTTCCGTTTCCGCCATTGGCCGCTGTCAGCTGCTGCTGTTGCTGCTGCTGTGGGGGCAGTGGAACAGGTCCAGGAACCGATGCCCCTGCCGAAGATGTTGCCACCAGGCCCATGCACGTCACCGGCTGCAGGAGCCCATCGCCAGTGGTCACCATGCTGTGGGTGAAGATGGGCGGCGGCGGCGTCGGCGAGAAGGTGGCCAATTGTGATGGATGCGACATGGTGACTCCGGTGATGGTGCTGTTCGTGCCAAACATCGGGCTCGTTGAGTACATGGGCATGGGGTGATGTGCCAGATCGATCTGCGGCGGTTAGGTAGAGGAGTAGGTAATGAGGTTTTAGTCATGTGATGATTTATATGCTGCGAGTTAGTCACGAGTTTGGGGGTTGAAACAAAAGTAATTGATCGATGGGGAGAGTAAATGATAATGTTGCACCTAAACATAACTAATTTAGAGACCGCGTTACTTTAGGTCCACGTATTTGGGTTCCACGTTGGGTGCCAACTAATTAGCAGTAGCTATTCGTTGGGCCCAAATTAAAGAGTTCTATCCTTATTTCCCAAACCTTTTCAAACGTCTAAGCATGAAATGCAAAGTACAAAGTTACTGATATCAAACTTTAATATGTTATAAATTTAAACAAATTGATTGCATAGTACTGAAAGATAATATTAATTATTTTCCGCAATTTAATGGCATGGTTTGGTATAGTAAATCTGAAAACTGTGCCAGTGGCCTGTATGTTAATATGTATACGCGGTTTCCCACGCATATTGCAGGCATCGCGGACTCTGCGGTTCCACCGCCCCCCACCTTCCCCTCGCCATGTTACTGATAGTTAACATCGCGGCAGGCGTTTATTTAGCCAACATGGTTGCCGTGGCATACAAGGGGCTGGCTATGTGGTGAGCTACTACAATAATTGGCCCATCGGTGGGTCGTGTTTCTGCGAGCTGGCTTTGTGGGCGCGAGTATGCGACGCATGTTTATATGCTTATTTCCGTAATTAACGTGTACGCCTGGGCGGGGCATGCTGACGTTGTTCTCTTAATGGGAACAACGGGATTTTAATGAATTAATTTTTAGCTCCATTCAAATTGGAGTGTATGTGCTGGCATAGACTTCAAAATATGCAATTAAGTGCGGCAACAAAAGATAATGTTATATTTAATAATGCTGGTTAAAGGTTTTCTTGTTTTTGCTTATGCGACAGAAGGAAATCCAACTACAAATATTTTGAAAAAAAAAAAACACAACTATTAGCTGGATAACAAAGGACCTTCTTTTGGATTGCATAGGAAAGGCACTCGAGAGCCAAGAGCATGTCGTGTAAAACTTTTCGATAAATGACAATAAGCCCAAACAATGTCATTTTGTGAAATGGATGCCAGAACTGTGCTCATGTGGTTGCATTAATCGTTGTTTTGGTTTGTATTCCCAACGAACGAGTTCTCTTACAACACAATGGCTGTTCTAGTGCATTTGCTATCTGTCCAGCCTGAATCTATATCTATTCACCTACACTTGGTCATAACTCAAGTCTTTTCAATAATTGAGTGGAATGAGAGCTGGCTGGATAAACAAAGAGAAGTAGTCTCGACTGAGCAAAAGTCCCGATGCGAGTGTTCCACATAATCGGAACACAACTTGTCTGCCATTGCCAGACAAATTCGAAAAATTTTCTTTCCCACTGTCAAATCTGTCAAGTTTATGTATTTACGTTTCACAGGCAAGTTCTTTGCAAATCTGTGCCCAGAATCCCAGGTACTCAATTTTCTGGGTAAATTCCATCAAATATTTTATGCGCTTTCATCGAGGGTATGTCTTTGTCATTACTCTACATCTGTCCGCTTTACACAAACTGAGATCTCAGAATTCCCTGTTTTTGGTCTTCATTCGTGTGTTTGTACTACGGTGCGTATGTGTAATATCCAAAATTGCTTCTCGATGGAAGATAAATATTTTCCATGCCGGCTCGGAGTATTTTTTTTTTGACGTCGATTCATTGATTTGGTCAGCTTTTTATCGGGTCTGGATGATAATTTATTTTTGTGGCTCCCCACAAATATAGAATGTAATTAAACTAGAACTCTGCACAAATCATACAGTTAATGAGTGGAATAAATTAAATTTATTTTGAACAACCAAAAAACTATCTATGGAAATAACGAAATTATAATAAACTATTCGATTCAATGCTAAACACGCGTCGCATAGCCTTGAACGTAGAGATTGGGCGCTCCGCCCACATTGTCGACCACGGCTCCAGCCACATAGCTTCTGCCGGATGCTGTGGCCGCCTGCAAGTCGGCCAGAATCTCGTCGTCCATCATCACATTTACCTGCGAGTAGATGTTCGGCTCCGCCCGCTTAAGTTCTGCCTGCCTTCCCGGACGTCCCAAGGTCGCGCTGCAGTAGGGGGCCATCCGCTGAACGCCCACCGGGCCGCTGACGAGAGGAGCGCTTAGTTCGCTATAGCTGAGCTCAGTCTGAGGGAGAGAAGGTAAAAGAAAGCAAATATATTAAATAAGTATATCTTTCGATATCGAAGAATTACTAGTGGTAACAAGTTTTGATCTATGTAAGCTGGAACATTCTCAAAGAATTCCAAATTGCCTAAAACTATTTTCTCCCATGAAATTAATTGTGGCACTCAGTCAAATTATATTTGATACACCACCTTTATCATTGTCACAACCATAACCGCCGTTCTATACAAAACAAACCACAAAGCTGCTGGAAACTTTAAAGAATTAAACAAACAAGGAGAAGTGATATAAAAATATGTGGCATTGTCAAATCTTTGCCAGAGAATATAAAGCAGTGGATATTAAGTGACACGAACATATGGTGTTGTTAATAACCTGAGCATGTTAAAGCTAATACACATCAAACAGAATTCACGGTTCGCTTCTGACTGCTTTATGTCTGCTGTTGGTCTGTTTGTTTAGGCCAGACACCGCCCACTTCCGGCGCCTGTTTGTAATGTGTCTGCCGTTGCTGGCCCTGCCCTTAGCAGTCATTTCCCAACCAGAACCAGAACCAGGACCAGCAGCGAGGCACACACTTGGCCGTTTATTGCATTTCGAGGTTGCTGGCGAAGGAGCGGCGGGGTTGGAAACAGGATGCGCACATCCTTTGGCTCCTTAGCGGTTGCTGCTCCGCAGTCTCGAATGGCGCTGGGTCCGCCTGCAACTTATTTTTATTAAATTCGCAAATGGAAAATTTATATTGCTGCAGCTGCTGCGGCTGCTCCCGGAGCTTCAGCTATCGCTTACTGGCTCCTACTCCTTCGGAAAGGGGCGTGGCTAGCACAGAGAAATTTCTACTTAAATGATTTTCAAATTATGTTGGTTTCTTCGCTTCTCGAACAACTGCAGATGATGCTGTTCTATTCCCATCAGAGCCATTGTTGTTTCGCTTATTTTTCACTGGCGACCTTCAGGAGTTTTTGAGAGGAAACTTTTCGTTTTTTGTAAGTTTGCTATATTTTTGTAGCTCCTCAATGACAGAGTGTGGTAGTTGGGAGCTAGTTTTAAATAGTTTTCTTTTCAGACCCATTAACTTTTTGTTCAAGTTATGTGTATCTTAATGTTTAATATTGATCCATTTGCTTCTAATATTATTGTAGATTAATTAGATGCTGTTAAATTGACTCTAGCCAAATTCCTTCCAATTCCAAAATAGTTATATACTTTTTAATAGCCGTAATTCTGAATAAGAGCTTTCTTAAAGCAACTTCCCTGTGATTATCAAGAGGCAAAGGCAACAAACTAAGCTGCTGGCTATAAAAACCACTTAACCAGAAATATGTGGATGGCAGTTACCAAGTGAAACAACCACCACCTGGTCAGCCGTCCATGGGTCATAAATTAAGGCTCCGATGGCGGTATCTCCGGCATATTGTTAAAGGTGTTGTGCCCGCCAGTGGAAGTGGATTAGGGTGTCCATAACTTACCTTCTGTTGCGGCTGCTGCTGGAGCTGCTGCTGTTGATTGGCATAAGCGCCCATTTTGCTAACGGGAATGAGTGTATTATACTGGATGTACTGGCCGTGGCCGGGAGGCGGTGCTGTCTTCTTGTCGACCACGGCGTACGTGGGCATCAGGTGATCATAGGTGCCGGAGGTTATCACGGCATTCTGCTCGGCCATCGCCGCCGTGGCGTAAGTGCGACCATGTCCCTTTGTCGTCCACTCATCGTCCAGGTCGTGTCCGTCTGCAAAATAAAAAGGGATTCAGCCCCGTGGGCATTCAGGGTTAGCTCGGCGACCGTTATAATCGAAGCCACCTGTGGAAACTCACCCAACCCACCTTGCGGTATGATGTCCGGATTCTTGTCGATGCTGTCCAGACTGCTCGTCACATGGCACGTCTCCCGGCCGATGCGGTGCATATCCTGCACTGATTGCCCGCCATTGTGGCCCAGGGTGCCGATGACGAGGCTGCCATTGTTGTTGCTCGCCAGCAGCCCCAGACTGCCATTCCCGTTGGCCGTGGTGCCGCCCACTCCGCCGCCACCGCCGCCCATCCCACTGCCGTTGCCGGTGGTGCCGCCCACGCCGCCGACGCCGCTTCCCGGATGCGAGTAATTATTGCGATCGCGCCCCGAAGAGCCGCGCACACGCACCACAATCACAATGATGAGGGCCACCAGGAAAATGCTGCCCACGATGCCGGCCAGAATGCCGAGGAATGGCCGGATGTCCTCGATGACGGGGGCATAGGCCAACGAGAGGTCTGCGAGAGAATGAGGGAAAGTAAAAAAGGGGAAACCGGAAGAAGACCAGAGATTGGTGGATAAGCAAGTGCTTCTCCATTTACATATTGCCTTAAGTACACAGACAAAAAACGGAGGCCAGTCGTAGCTCCTTGAAACAAGTTGTACCTAATGTGATGTATTTTATTTCATGAAAACACTAATGAAGTGCCTCGAAGCTAGACTGAATGTCTTTTACTGCATCATACGCATTTGAAATTGATTTTATGTGCCATGGATTTTTCTCTGTGCACCACCTTTTCTCCTTCTTTCTTCCAGCGACACTGCATTGTTTTATGAGCTGCTAACTACGTTCCGTTCTTGGTCCAGTCTTCGTCCTTTGGCTGCTATTGTTGTTGCTGTTGTCGGTGGCAGTTTGTGTCGCACGTGCCTTGAATTTAGTGCCGCCCTAATGAGCTGCATGTGTGTGGGTGCATGTGTACGTGTATTTGTGTATTTGTGCATATCTGCGAGTTGTAATCCGACCCGCTTGCCACCGCCACCGCCAACCCCCTGGCTTGCTAATTTTGGTCTCAGTCCGTGTCGGCATGTCGAGAATTTTTAGTGACCCAACATAAAAAAGGGAACAGGAAAATAAAACCATTTGGCATCCGGATTTATTTGTGCAGCTTTTTTTTTGCGGACTTGGTGGGGTGAAGTTGTTAAAGTGAATTAATGGTGCTATAAAACAAAAAATGTTTAAGTGGAAATTAATTACAGCAAATATATAACTAACATATTATTTCAAACGGCTAAGGGGGAAACAAACACAAATAAATATTTAATATTAAACACATGAATAGCAACTAAAGCTACATACTCGTACAACAACAAATCATAAATCAAATTAAAATTCTTATTTAAATAATAACATTGAATTAATATTAAAGCAAATAATAATAAGCAAACAAGGCAGTAGTACAAATTAAACAATAAAAAGCATAGTTAATAGAAAATTATAGAAAAGGATAGTCCACCGCTACCTTCTTGCTGGTCAGCGTCTGTGCCCTCGTCGTGGCTAATTCCCTTGCCCAGATTTAGGAACTCATCCTCATCGCAAACGCAGTCGCTGGTCGTGGTCGCTGTCGCTTTTGATTTGGGATAGGCAGGCCTAAGTCCTTGGAAGGACTTAGTGAATGTTATTTTAACTAAAATAAAGCGTGCAGTTTGAAATAAGGCATAAGGAAGAGAAACCATGTTAGCAAAACTGAAGGCAGAACTAAAAGACAAATGAAACAGCTGTAAGTGCACAGGCCCTTGCCAATTAATTTATAGGCAGTGGGCAAGGACTCGGACCAGGACATGCATGAAATTGCAAACGCACAGGAAGGAGAAGAGAATGGCAGGACAGCCCGCATCACTCGAGCCTCATATGTGTAGGTGGGATTTGGTTCTCGAAACTGGAAGACTCGCAGGGTGAGTCCCGTGTGATTAAACTCACCCGTCTGCTTCTCCGGATCCTTCAGCGTGTAGACCTGCAAAATGGTGGCGTTGCTACGGCCCTTGCTGTTGTTGGCGATGAGGAAGACATTGTAGCCCATGCCGGGCACCAGTCCGCTTACCTCAAAGTACGGTCGCCTGCAACGAAGTTGAATCGATATTTGAATGTCCAAATCAAGAACGAGGAAACCGCAAAAAAGGCCAGTGCCAGTGGCAGAGCAAAGAGCAGGACAAATGGGTTTCGCCGAAGGAGCAGCTGCAGCTGCAGGATGTTCACATCGCCATAGATCCATGGATCCAAACGTAACCATGGCCATGCGTTCTGTTCGATGCCACGGCTCGTTGGGCTTGTTGTAATGCAGAAGTCACACGGCGTGTGATTCTGATTGCTCCGTGTCCATTCCGCCTCTTTTTCTGGTATTTTGCCCCTTTCTGTTTTTTTTCTTTTTGCCTACAGTTCCGGCACTCGAGCCGTACTCACTTTGATTTTGAAATTTTGGGATGTCGTGTCGTTCCGTTCATGTAAACCTCCATTATAAAGTCCTGCTGCAGGCCGCCATTGAAGCCCTCGATGCATTCGATTTGGAAGCCCGTCGATGTCTGGTTGAGCACCGTGCAGTTTAGCAACGGATCCGGTTCGCCTGCAAGCGAGCAGACGGAGAACGAGGTATTTATTATTCCGGCTTAGTGGCAGATCAAGCAACAAATTGCCGGGACCCCAAGCATTTGTCTACGGCTTTTGCATGCGCATACTCTTCAAAATCAATAAGCTAACTCGCAGCGCAAGTTTGCCTAATCCAGCAGCCAGAAAAAGCGAAGCGCCAAAGTGCCAAAGTCATCGACAAATCAGCACAGCGGGACTTGGCAAAACCCAAAACAAAACATAAACAAAAACCGCTGAAAGCAAAACTCTATCCCACGGCTAGAAATTTTGATGATGGCGGTGCAGATACCGTGTAGATGACAATTATACCAATTATATATTTCCCTATTATTTTCTATTAAATATACAAAATTAAATAATTAAATTTGATATTAAATAATAATAAAAAAAGTAACAAGTTACCCTATTTGAATAAACCTATAAAGCCCTCGAAGGCCCGAAATAGATAGAGTCCAAGCTGTCGGCACGCGAGGCACCAAGGCACATAGCCCGGCATACAGGTGAATCACCCGCCCACATCCCTTCCCCGATTGCTACTCACCTGCTGGGAATATTGTGTATACGCAGGGTTCACTTTGATCGCCAATTTCGTTGGTGGCCCAGCAGAGCAGCGTACCGTAGTCCTGGCAATGCAAAGAAGAAATCGCAAACACGGGCATCAGAACGAGTGTGGGTGGCGAAAGGATACGGAGGCAATTGGGCCAGGTGGGTGGCAGGGATTGGGGGTCGGGTTGAGTGACAATGCATTTCGTTGGCTTAATTTATGCATGCACTGCGGCGATGGCAACGCCGTTGGCAACACACCTTTTCAACCTTAATTGAAAATTCAAAACCGCAACTCGTTTGGAAAATTATGTGCTGGCCCTCAAGGGCGTGCCACGGACTGATTTATATGGCCTCCAGAAGGGGCAGCAGGATTCGAAATGGGTATGGGTATGGGAATGGGCATGGCCATGGGATTGAGCATGGACTTGGACAGGGGAATGGGTCTGATGTGGTGAACTTACATTCTCCGTCATGGGCGTGTAATGGGCTATACTCCGGCCCCGATCCACGGCCACTTGCGAAGCCGGTATGTCAACTGTTTCGCCCTGGGTTGCATTGAATTTCCAAACGTAGGTGGCCTCCGAGGGATTGGCATCAATTTCGCAGGCCACCTTGACGGTCTCATGCCTGCCCGAGCTGTAGGAGAGCCGCTGGCGAGGTCGGCAAACAGGAGCAACTGCAAGGAGACAAAGCGCAGGGCATCGGTTTCAATTGCATGGCTATCTGCATAATTAAAGAAAAACATTGGCCCAACTTGAGCTTGATACTCGCTCGATGGGAGCATTTCACTGGACGGCGAGGACTCCTGGATTTTCCACAATTAAATATTTAAAGAAAATGCCAGCATTGTCGCCTCGTTTGTGGCTGCATTGTTGCTGCTTAATTGATTTATTTGTCTGATTTACGGGAAAAATTCAATTTGTCTCTGGCAGGATAAGTCGCAATCAGAGACTGACGGACAGACAGACAGACGGATACTCGTCCTGCTGTAATTGCATTGTGTAACGTGTTAGTTACAAATTGCAATCGAAAGATCCACTTCGTTTTAATTAAGCTGTTATGTAAATTAACACACTGCAGCTAAGTCCAAGGACGAAGGACACCCATACTCACATCGTATGTCCAGCTGGACGGGATTGCTCTCGCCGTCGCCCTCCCGATTGCTGCCCACACAGGTGTAGATGCCACTTCTCGCCCGGCTGGCATTTTGGAGCACCAGACTCTGGTTGGAGACGGCGATGCCTTCGGCTGGATTGTTGGTTAGAATCTTGCCCTGAAATTGAAAGCAAAAAGTGAAAAGTGAAAGGTAAATTGAAAATGGAATATATCGAATACCAAATTCCACCCCATCGTGTGTGGCGCAATAATTTATTGAATTGAATTCAATTTACCGATAACTGCTAAATTGAAATAAATTTAATTTCTCAAAGCTAATAACACTTTTATGTTGCGTTACATTGCGCATACGCCCCGCAGGCCGGAGGGCGGGACTGCTGATTGAAGGCCCGCTGGCTGCTGCATAAATTAGGCCCGGTCTGCATAAATTGTTAAGTGCGCTCACAGCCCAGTAATTCAATAATAAATTGTGTGCTCACTTTCTATGTGTGCGCGTTGAGTACATTCCAATTTTTCGCCCCTTGGCAGCCGCCCTAAAATATGCAACAATTATGCGTTCCATTTCGGCCGGAGTTTAGGGTATTCGATCAGCCGCCAAAGGCTAATATATGTACGGTATATAATGAAAATAATAATAATAATACCGCTGCTGATATATATGCATGTGGCTGTTAAGAGGCTTGCGCTTTCCTGGTCTCAAAAGTGCCCCAAGTCGTATTAAATTAGCCGCGAGTTGGCAAAGGCAGTGGGGCGTTCAATTTACTTTCGAAATTTGTGGGGTAGGCGTGTAAAATGGCATCTGTCTGTCACTTACATTGTGCCGCCAGCTAACTTCGTATATCCAAGGATTCGATTTGATGTTGCACTCGAAGAAGACATCGATTCCCTCGCGCAGAGTAGAGTTCAGCGAATTGGTTCCCAGCTCCAGGCTCACCACCGGTATGTCTGCGAATGAAAAGAACGTGAAAATTGGATAGAAGTCATTGTGCTTGGCTATGAGGAAAAACAGATTTTGCTGCCATGACATCGGGAGTAGCTAATTACTTTAAATCGCCTGGCCAGACGAGTAATAAACCTGGCAGGCAAATAAAATTCCGGAAGCACAGGGCCGAAAGATGTAATTACTGCGTAAGCCGCACAAATTAGCCAATTTAAGTTGCTCAAATGTTCAGCTTCCCCTACTTCCACTCAACTCGCTCTCCGATTTTTTCCGTGCCAGCTTGTTTGTTTATGATTATACTTTTTCCGTTGGCCAACTCGGCAATTAGGCCTTCAAAATGGTGTTCGGCTGGTGGGTTTGGGTGGGTAGGGGAGGCATTTGGGGGGTAACTGAGCAACATTTTAACTTGATTAATTCGAAATTGGTGCGCGAATGCGAATCAATTAAGCTTATTAAGCAATCTATCAAATTGAGCAAACAGTGCCCCCTTCGCGCCGAAGGATTCGTTTCGCGGAGTATGAACCAGATATTTCAATCGAATCGAGTTTGGTCGGGCGGGGCTGGCTGAGCAGCAAAAAAGTGGAAAAGTTAAAAGGTAAGCAACAAAACCGCACTCCCAAGGCAAACAGGAAGCGGAACTCGTCCTCGATTTTTGGAGTCAGGAAGGGGGCGGCGGCGGTGGCTTTGCCATTTAAATTTTGTGCAAACAGGTCGAAAACTGTAAAAGCGTAAAGATGACTTTGCAGGCGGCGTTGCGGTGCTTGTGGCGGGTTAAAAAGTTTCGCAAGTTTTTGTGGAAAAGTTTCACCGGCGGCCGCTGGAAATTAATTTGCCAAAACTTGCGCAGCTGAGGAGAATCGAAGAAAAATATGGACCACTATATATACATATATATATATATATATATATATATAATGCAGAAGGTATGGAGGGAGTTGAGTACAGGGACTTTAAAGCCGCTTGCCGACTTTATGCTTTCGGTTTCATTAAAAACTTTGGCACTTCGAATTAAATATTAAGCAAAACTCACGATATATGTCCAATTTCCAGCCGTCCTCCATTCCGGACTCGGGTATCATGCTCTGCTCCGCGCGGCACGAGAGGAACTTGCCGCGGTCATCGATGGTGGGCGTGAATGTCAGCACCGAGGTAGTCAGATTTCCGTCCGGTGTAGCCTAAATAACAAGAAGTGGGCGAGAGATCGGGACAATTAGTTAACGGCTGAGCAGTTGGCCAAGACAAAGGACTCGGAAAGGGTTGGCACGTCCTGCCATATGGATAGGGGGTGACTTTTAATTGAGGTCCTTGCTACGTGACTGCCGTTCGAGCAACTTCAATTACCACAAAGCATGTGTACGGCACTGTCTCGGTGGGGAATGGAAAGTGTACTCTGGGGCAGCCATTAACAAGGATGACAGGCATTTGAAATTTGCATGTTTATAAACATTTTGTCCAGGGTAGCAGTCGGGTGATTCCGACCAGCTCAAAACAATATACATATTCTTACTTATACCTAGTCCTTTTTGAGCAATTTTAATAGCTTAAATGAAGTCTAATATTGTTAAATGTTAAAATGTTTAAATAAATATATGCCTTAAACAACTTATCAATTTAATTTCGATTATAAACATACAAAGAAATTCAATCAGTAGAGTTTGACAAGTTCCACTGATATTTTAGCCGAGTTATTTTCAAGAAAACATCTACAGGACCTCTTGCTAGTCGAACTTTGTCCGGCTGCCTTGCGTTTCCACTTACAATCTCGTGAGTATTCTTCATGGGGGTACTGCCCTTCCACCAGGTAATCGTCGGCGCTGGACGTGCTCCGATGACAACGCAGCTGAGCTGATAAGAATTCCCCGCCGACAGGGCTCGATTCTCCCCCTGCAGCTTCACAATCAAAGGACGCACTGTTGGAGGCGATAGAATTTAATTAGTTAGGCCCGGACCGAAATCGAATGGGGAATGGGGAATGGGGACTCAAGGACTCCCGGGGGCCAGGCAGTACTCACGGTTCATGTCGAGGACGACGCTGCTGATAATTGGCGTTGTCAAATTATTGTTCTCCGCCCGGCACGTTAGCTGCATGTGAAGATTCCTGCGCTCCAGTCGCGCCAAGGACAGGGTATTGCCCACCCGTCGCTCGGACAGGGGTTGGCCCACACTGGCGTTCTTGTAGACGGTGTTTCCGTGCAGCCAGGTAACCCTCGGCTGTGGGCGGCCTGTGGAAGGTGAAGGAATTGGGGAGTTTTTACAAGAATCCCGGGCAAGGAAAAGAATTATCGGGCTTGTGGGTAACGTGTGCGTGTGGATGTGGTTGTGTGCAACTGATATGTTTGCCATGCGGCTTAGACTTGGAGTTGTCTCTGCGTTTAGCTGGCAGCATTTTAGCCGGTCTTCTGTTTGTTTATGTGCTCACAAGTGCAAGGAGTGGATGAGTGTCTTTCACTGGGTATATGTGCTGTGTGGTCTATATGAATCGGTGTTTGTGGGTGTGTGGGCTGCGTGTGTGTGTGTGTGTGTACAAGTGCCTTTCGCTGTTTCATTTGTTGTCTTGTTTGGCTTTTAGCAATTCTCAAGCGCTCTCAATGCAATTTGTGTGGGCATTGTGTGAGCTCCCGAGCTCCTCGATTGTCTGCACTTGGTTTTCCAGCTCCAGCCCTTGTTTGAGTTCGAGTTCGTGTCCGTGCAGTCGACAGGCGGGTGGAAATTAAATAAAATGTGAAAATCTTTCGCCTGCATTTTCACGCTCATCACTTTTAATTGTCAGACACAAGCGTTGCAGCGTCAACACTTTTGCACACACAAACACACACCCATCGTACATATATGATATGAAAACTGGGAAGGACTTACCGCCGATGGCCACGCACGTGATGTTTATCCCAGAGCCCTCGTTGTAAGGACCCAGCGTGTGATCCTCGATGGTCACACCCTTGCTGTCCAATATAATCACCGACTCGGGCGGAACTGAAACGAAGAAAGTAGACAGGACTCTTCAGTATTGCGGCTTGCATACGGTCAAGTGCCCTTACACAACATCGCCACCGTGCGATATGCATATCGACTGTGAAAGCCTCCTTGGGCTGTCAACTCACCTATTTGGCCAGCAAGCTCCTTAAAGGCTTGACTGTCACAGCTTTAAAAGGACTACTTATGCTGTTGCCACTTAGCAAAGTGGAAAATAAAAGGAAAGAAGTTCGAACAGGTGCAGTCAAAGTTGAGCGAGGAATTTCCTCTGTTTTCCCTGCGGAGCTTTAATTTTTTGTTTCCATTTTCTTGGGATTTACCCATTCAGCCTTTTTTGTGCATTCATTGTTTTGACTGCTCTGCACTGCTCTTGCCAGCCAAGCGGTATCCTTATTATTTTTGGTTATGTGGGTGAGCCAACTTGGCCAACTATTTTGAGCCGGGCAGCAACCCCATTATCATCGCTTTGCTGGCAAATTTGCTTGGCCTGATCAAGTCCTGGGAATTTCCTACCCCTTTCGAGCATTAGCAGCAGCGGCAAGTTGTCCAAACTGTCCACCCCGGACTGGGGCAACTTTTAATCTAATATCTTCTTTAAAGTTTTATCCTCGGTTCCTTTTTCCCTTTTTGCAATTTCCCAACCAACGTACAAAGTTCTAAATCCTGCCATGGTTTTACGCTTCACATGTCACAGACAAACACACGCACACACACAAACAGACTGAGCATGTTCAACATGCTCAAGAAGTTTGTAAAACACGGCCACGCCCCTACCGCCCATAACGCCCCTTTTAGCCCTTTGCGCTTCATCTAACAGCAGCTACGTCGGCAGCAACTATTTACCAACAATATTCGGCCAGGCCAACTCTGCCGGCCATATATTTCAGCTAAACGCCTTTGGAAACGCATATAAATTTTAATGGTAAATTGCAAGCTGTGGCCGCCTCAATGCACAGGTATCCCTGCATCCCCATTCCCCTTGGAAAAAAACAAGCCCCAAATTGAAACTGCAGGTTCGGGATAAACTATACTGCAAAAACTATAGTTAAGCCTACCCTTTTATTACTACAATCAAAATTATGTTTAGTATATGCGAAAAAAAAAATGTAAATGTATTTTTGTTTGGCTGAAAAATAATATTTACTTGATATTTTTAAGAAACTGTGCTGATCGAGTCAAGGTGCCCACACTGCCATCGCATACCCTTGCCCAATTTCGATCTAAAATCCATTTAAAAGGCAAGGAATTCAATTCTGAAATTGCACCCTGCACTCGGTGGCCTTCCCTTTTTTCCTTGAGCAGCTTTAACCAGCCACGTTTAAACTTCTCGCCAAGTTGGCACTTTAAAATCTGTTTGCCAAGTGCAGAGTGCCACAAGGGGTGGCAGTAGCTAAAAAGAAGGGAAAACTTGGCAACCCGAACATATAGTTGGCGTCTTATTCTGTAACTAATGTGTTTGTCCAAGAGCTGAGTGCCGTGGCTGGCCGGGCCAGAGAATGGAAGCCGAGGCAGTACCAGGACCCGGACCAAGGATATATCGTTGCACAAATTAGCTGCTCAATTATGCTACCCCGCACAGTGTGGGCAAACAGACGGGAAGACAGGAAGACAGGGAGACGGGCGAGTGGCTCAATACTTACTTATGACAGTTAAATTCACTTTGGAGTTGCGAGTCGGACTCTTCTGGAAGTCGACGCGGCAGCGATACTCGCCCGTGTCGTCCTCCGTGGTTGACTTGATGGTCAGCGTGCCGGCACGTCCTTCCACGTGGAAGGAGAGCCGCTCCCGGTAGGTCTCATCCGACCAGTGCGTTCCCTGGGCGAAGTTCGAGTCGCGTGTGTCCACACTGAAATGGGAAAACAGACAAAAATCAAGACGTGCACTGGAAAAAATACATCCAAAGTCAAGTAAATATTCAGAACGTAAACGTGAAAAGAAGTCTCTAAGTAAAGGCTGTGGTATTTGCAGGATAATTGGGGTTTTAAATATTTTATCAATACTTTTGTCATAAGAACCGCTTTAAAGTGCATTGTCCTTTATAATTCTCTCAGTGTCGGAGTGGGAAAATTAAAAGAATTGCTGTGTATCAGACCGAGCGAATGGAAAACAAAAGTCGCCCTTACTCCCATTACATTCTCATGCCATGATGAAAGTTGTTTTTTCTTTTTTTTATCGCCAACAGCGTAATTGGGTTCTGTAATGAATTAATAATACACACCCGCCCACTTCCCTGTAATTTATTGTTTTCGCTTGAAATTCCCGATTATTGATTATTTCGCTCAGCCGATACTCGGGGTAACGAGCTCATTTTGGTGGTCAATCAATGGTCTTAAAGTGTCTGTGTACTGCCTCCACAGCCGCGAGCATTCGCCCGAGTTGGGTTTTAAAAGTTTCGAAAGTGGGTGGCGCCTGATTTAGGTCAACATTTAGCCAAGTGGCGAAGTTAATTGGGTTTAAAGCTTTCCTCTCGGCATTTTTAGTCCGAGAGCTGGGAACACATAGTTAATTATGCACGTTTCAGCGTAATATTCTATTTTATCGTCCCTCTAACCGAACGAAGGCGTTTTTAATTGAGATCCCAAGTAATCCTCGCCCGAGGGAGCCAAGTTTTCAGCCTAGTGATATGCCACAATTTATGAATTAAACATTTATGCCCCGGCCCAAAGGCTTTCGAGTTTCAAACTCAGTTGGCGATTAAGTTCCAGCTCAGCCAATGGCACCTAAATTAGATCTAAACCCATCGTTTGTTTGCGCAAAAAAAGTACAAATCTTTCCTTTCACAATTGCGCCATAAATTTGTTTTGCGCATGAGTCAATCTTCCTCTCAAACTGCTAGCCTGTGTTTTATGGCATTTAAATTTTGATTTGCTCGCAACATATGGCACACTTGAACGAACCGAAAGTGGACCGGATAATGAGGTTCTGGTGGAAAACATGACGCCCAGGCATCACATGTCAGCTGGCCAGTGAAAAACAACGAACGGGATTCCGGAATTCCGGTGAGCTGGACGAAAATTTAATTTTCACCATTGGGCGTGGTCCTTGCACTGGCTACTCGCTTTCTTTTTATGATTAATTTACTTGCTGAGTGCTTTTTAATTACAAACAAGAGTTGAGCTCGCTCGGCTAGCCGGTGCCCTTTCTCCTGCGGTCGTTATGCAACGCTAATTACTACTTTCGCTCGAGTCATTTGCAAGTCCTTGAAGTGCCCGAAGTTCAATTAGTTTTGGCCGCATGTCAATGGCCTGGCCAACTGGCTGCCTGGCAATCAGCTAATCACCAGGGCTCTGGCGCACTGGCTGTCTCACATGCGGCGAACTCGGATAAATCCAATTAAAGTTTCACTCCTTTGATGTAGTCGTGTATAGCTGCGAGATACAAGATACTAGATACTCCAAACTAGAATGCTGAGGACCAACCACTGCGACATTATGTCAGACATGAATAATTGAAAAAGTTTTCCTGCCGAATGTAACCTTGGAGCACAGCGAGCTGGGATTGTCGAGAAAGTTTCTCTCGATTTTTGGATGCCTGGCAGTGGCTTAGAGTGTTCGCCATCCGCCAGCCGCCCTCTGTGTATAATTTCCTAGTTATGCTAATTTCAGGCCTGCAGCCTGATGGACGAACTCCCCAAAACAGACACACACACACACACAGGCAAAAAAAAAGATGTCTAATTAGCCGCCATTAAATCAGAATGAAAATTGCCCGCAAATACGGCAACTGACATGTGCAGGTCTCCGTTTTCCGACCGCCACGCCCCCGCTTCCGCTTTTCCGATCCAATTTCCCGCCTCATCTGTCTGTCGGCCGTGTTTGTTTGTCCCGTTGTTGTTGCCGGCCGCTCTGTTGGCTGAGTGGCGAGCGGGTTGAGTGCGTCAAAAGTTGTCTGCGGTAATCAATTTTGTTTATTTATGGACCCGTGCGTGCCAACGTGTCTGTCTGAGTGTGTGTGGTTGAAATGTTTGCGGTCAGGTGGGGCTGCGGCCTGTGGTTCTGCATTTGACACGGCGGCTTAAAGATTTAAGAGCGCCTCTAAAAAAAAAAGAAGAACCGTGTCACTCAAACTTGTCGGCCTCCTTTGAATCCCGGGTCTACCTAACAGCTGCATTCGGGTGCGGAATTGATTGAAAAGCGCTCGGCACTCACCTGTAAATGGGAGTCTTCAGGCCAACTTTGTACCAGATGACCAGCGCCACTCGATCCTCGTAAATGGGCGGGGTGACGTTGCAGGGCAGCCGGCCGACCGTTCCCATTATGGACTCAGATAGCACGGGAGGTCCTGCAAAAAATTTGAGCGATTAGGTGGTGTCACTGGCAAAAGGATACTGGAAAAAATTTCGATGCAGCGGTAGTATCACTAAAAAGAGTGTTTAAATATGCTAAGTGATTACTGTTTTTAATCTATAAGATTTTATATTGCCCTTTTTTTTGGGCCCTGTCAGTACTTTTTTGATTCTTCATATATTTTGAAAAAATTAAGCCCAATTTAATGAGCTAATTTTTTGATTGGTAAGACTGTGTTTTTGCTGTGTATCAGACGGAAACGGAAAGAATCAGCCCGAGCTGCAGGCTGCAAAAATGTAAAAAAACTGGCTAACAAATGATGTATAATTAGCCGAGGGCATTAGCACTTTGTTATTGGGCCAGACCCCCCAAAAAGCCAAGTTGCGGGCCGCACGCTGCGATCTTTCGCGTGGCCCAACTAATAATGCTATAAATAAAGGCGAGGAGACTGGGCCAAAATGGTGGGATGAGGGGGTATTGCGAGATAAAAGTGACGTAATGGGCGCGACGTCTTCATCGCTGTCCTGCGCCTTTTTCTTCCTTCGTCTTCTCACATTAAAGTGAAATTAGCGAGCAAATCCTTTTTTTATGCTAATTTCGCCCGGCTTTCAAGACGGGATTGTTCTTCCTCATTTTGCCGCCTTCCATTATTTTGCTGCTTTTTTTTTTCCTTGTGTGTGTGTGCGTTACTTTTGCAGCCATTTTTTGAGTTATGTCCTTTAGCTTGGCTTATTTTCCGAGTCCTTGCTCTTAACAATTTCCCTTTTGCTCGGCATTTATTTGTGTTATTTCTGGCCTGCACTTAAGATTCGTTTGCCTTTTCATTATTCCCAGTTGCTTTGTTCGCTCATATTTCGCCGCCTTTGTTTAAAGCGCGGGACGAGAAAGCGAGAGATTACTGTTTGAAGTTGACATTAATTTCGGGACTCTCCGCCAGCTCAAGCTTATTTCAGATCCGGCCTGCGAAACAACCGGATTCCGTTGTACCAACGTATTTCGGTCTGATTTTAATTTAAATTTTATAAGATTGGGCCAGAGCCTGTCTAATTTCACTGTTCTATGAAATTTCTAAAGCATTTTCTTTCGCCAAACTTTGTTAGCCCTTTTTGTCTGCCCACGAGTTTTGCGACCAATGCCGCTCGGTCCCTCGTCACGGAATTCCGCCGTTGTTTGTATCTCATTTAAATTCACTTGTTAACTCATTTGCATTTCGTAGGCTCAGCAATTTCGCGTGGTCCCAACAAAGTTATAACAGTTATACCCCCATGCATTGACCGCAAGAGATGATTTAATTGTGAACCCAAATCAAAATTCAGTCAACTGCAGGCGGCGCACATTGCTCATACGCAGCGTGGTCGCAGCGGAATTAGTTGCTAATCAGCTGGCTAAAAGCCAAGCTGAGCGAGTCATGACGGTTGGGGCAGCGATAATGCAATGCATAATTTATAATGATTATAAATGGTTTTTGCTGCCTGACTTTCGATCCAGCTGGGGGTGTGAGTGGGTATGAGGTCGTACCCATGCAGAGTCGTTTAAAATGTGATGCCGTCTAAGCCGGAAATCGCCGGGCTCCCCAGTTCTTTCCGCAGGGATACGACATGGTCCGGGTCTGGCTGCCGCCATGTTTCGATTTTTCGCTCATTTCATATGCAAATATGTTCGATTTGCCATTACGGAGGGAGCTGTGAGCAAACCAGCGCCGAAGAACGAGGGCAACCGCAATAATAACAATGCCAATGATGGCAACGATGATGACGTGGTCCAAACACACAGACGCGCACCCAGAACGTTGCGGTGGCAGCTCTCAGAATTTGCATTACCCCTGTGCTGAGTTAAACGGAATGCGAGCATTGGCAAAACATTTAATTAAAGCAATTAGCTAATTAGAGATTTCGCTAAAACCAAACGCAGCTTCCACTTCGCCCCCTTCGCTGCCAGCCAGCAAAAATCAATCGTACAAATGGCCAAAATACTGTGCGTGGCTCTCTGCGTCGCAATTTGCCATTTTGGCCACGTTTGTCCACTTGTTTTCGATTTGTTTTCGGACCCCGGGCTTGAATAATGCAAAGTGTTCGAATGAATTGCAACCTAGTTGCAGGAAAGTTGCTCTACTTTCATTTTGTTTAGTAAAACTTTTCTCTCGCATCGCCCGAAACTATAAAAATGCCATCAACATTAATGGCCACAACACGGCGACCATTAAAATGGTTTTGGCTAAACAATTTTTAGTAGCCCTCCAATATTGAGCAGGCAAAAAATAAAGTTGCCTAATTTACTGATTCACGTACACGCGAGCAATCACATTAAACGCATGTACCTATAGTGTGGCAAATTAATTGCACATAAAATTATAACTCAACGCACTTGAAACTGACAAGCGACACGGTGACTTTTCCACCCATTTCCACCATTTTCCCGCCCGTTTTGATGCCTTTGCCCAGATGCCAGACGGAAAGTCGTAAAAACCCAGCGGTGACTGCCTCTGCGTATGTGGGTGCTCGCTCGGCAGCTTCCATTAATTAAAAGCAATGTGTTGATTTCTTATTCCTTTCCGGTTTCCTTTTCTCCGGAACTGGCTGGCTTCTTGGTATCTGGCAATTGGCATTTTGTTTTGCCTCTTAGCGCATTTATTGCCAATTATTTTTATGGCCCCAAGAGCAAACAGGCGTAAGGTGTGCAAATAAATGAACTTTAACATCAGTCGGTTGGATTGTCATTTGTTTTCAATACTCCAAGTTAAAGTTGGCTTTTTTCTCCCAATTAAAAAATAACAACGATCTCAGCAGAGGAGTGTTTCATTTAAGCAAAGTATTGAATGATTTAATTGAATCGAATTTTTTTCTGCAAATAATGTTATTGTATGAAATTTTAAAGAGAAGTTTTTTTTGTAATTTACAAAAATTCTTAAATTACAAACGCACAGTAAAGCGAAGAAAAAGTTCGCTTTTTGCCGACAGTTGACATTTAAAACGCCCGCCACATACTGAATTTCACAAAAAAAAGGAAGAAATTCCTGTTTGTTGGAGAATAGGCAATAAAAACCCATTTAATAGGCCATAATAAATAAAGCATTTTAATTAATTTTCCTATTAAATACCATTAAATTCAATTAATTTAATAAGTAGTGGCAAAGTAGTTTTACCGCAACAGAAATAACAACATTAAAGAGAAAATGCGAATATTCCAATGTCAAACTAGAGGAATTTCAACTTAAATATGACGGCAGCCAGCTAGCAAAAGAATCTGGCAAAAATTATTATGCAAATTTGCTTTCATATTAGTGGCATTTGCTCCGCTCGGCTCCACTGACGACGGAAGAGAAGACGGCTAAAAAAAAAAAAACTGGAACTGGGGAAAAAAGGTGGAATATGCGGATCGAGACATGGCGGGAGAAAACTCAGTTGACAACGGCAACATTTGCTGATTTGGCAAAAATATGCACAGAACGTGGCAGTTGGAGGGGCTGAGGAGTGGATTGGGGGGCTTGGGGCAGCGATGTGACATTGCCGGAAACTCCTGCCAAGAAATTGGCAGCCAAATTTAAATAAAAAACTCTTGTCAATATTTGCTGGAGAGGGGGGAGAAGTGAGCAGAACGAGTGCGACTCAATATGAGTAACAAAAATGTTGTTTCAAATAAGTGCAAACATTTGCATAATTTGCTAAAATCATGGGGCTATCAAATAAAATAAGCGTGACAGCTTTAACCCCGTTTTATTGGATTTGGGGTTTGCTTTGGTTTCGTTTGTATATATTCCTTTGACTTCACCAAAGGGTTTTCGGTTAGCCGTAAACTTGGCTAACTGCAAATCATTCTGCAGCCCATTTGTTAATTGCACCATTGGGAGCAGTACTTAAAAATTAAATAAAAATCAAATAAAATCTTCAGATACAATTGAAGCACATCGAGTGGGATGGAGTGAGAGAGTGCTCAGGATGGAAGCAAATTTCAGTCACAATTAAATTAAATTCCCAACTGGCAGGAGGTCCGGCAACTATTCATGTGTAAATTTCAACAAAAGGCGCTGAGGGTGACAATTACGAGTCGGTCAAGTCTGTGTTTCTCGTCCGCTCCTTCGACTTGTTCTTCTCTCCTTTTAACCATGTTCTCTGCTCCGTTTTATGGCCATTTGCTTTATGTAATGCCAAGTGTTTGGCCCAGAGAAAGTGGCATAAAGGCAAGCGGAGCGACGGGGGAGGCGCAGTTTTAATGTGCAATAAACTGTAACGATAATGATTATGCGTTCTAGGTGGGGCAAAATCGGGGCAGAAAAAGCCATCAGGGGGGCAGCATAGGCCTCGGCTGTTGCAGCAGTCAATTCTCGGCATAAGTTGACTTTAATGTGCGCCAAAGTGGCAATTATTGAAAGTGCTCGGCCAGTCCGAGAAATGTAACAAGCAATCGTTTCGGTTCTCCTTGATTTCGGCAAATGAATTTTATATTAAATTTAATTTTTATCCCATTAACACAAGTGGAAAGCCATGGCATTACGGAAAGAACTGTCGCCTTAATAGGCAAGTAAAACGGTTCAAAGATCGTTAGGTTTTTAATACTGTGATGTAAGACATTGTTTACATAATTGTACAAATGTAATTGTAAAGGAATTTATCAAGTTGCAAATTTAATGAATTATCTTGCTTTCGAGTATTTTATTTAATATTCTTTGGTTTGATATTACTTTGAATTAAAATTTAGACATAAATTAAGCAAACTGACTGGAATCCATAAAAGGAATGTTTTTCACTTTATTTATTGGCATAGAATCGATTTAAGTCAAAAGAGTTCCCTTCATTTTACATTCCATATATAAAGTATATTGAAGGGACTTGGCCGCACAACAGGCTCTTACATAACCCATCAATGACCAGGCCCTATCTACATACATATGCCTGGCCCAATCCGACCCTGGTCACATAAAAATGCAGTAAATGGCTCGGTAACAGACTGACTGACTACCGAAAACTTTCACTTCCTGTCCCGCTGCCCCTTAAAAGATTCTTAACGGCCGAATTTTAGTGGCCATTGTGTGTGTGTGTGTGTGTGTGTGTGTGTGTGTGTGCTGGTCTACCCTTTTCGCATTCACATTATCCCAGCCACAGAGCATAAGTATCTGCGAGATACAAGCACGTGGCACCGGGCTTAGTGATATCTCTTGCATTTTATGACCGAGAAAATACTCCGTGTCAGGTGGTGGAGCCTATACACATATCTTTAATGCACAAATCAAGTCACTTGAGCACTTTTTCTATAAACATTTTCATTTTATAGATACTTAAAAGGGCCGCCTGCATTTCGAGAGCCTTTTATGCGGGTCCACGGAGTTCAGGTTCACCTACCCGGACACCATTCTATCCCAATCCGGCGGAGCCATTATGCCGGCTCTTTGTGAGAGTCTGTGATTTCGGCTAACGTTCGAAAATTGTTGCATAAGAAAGGGGTGCCAACACGTTGCGTGTATTAGAGTGATTGTGTGCGAGTGTGTGTGAGCTTTTCGTTTCTGTTCCTACGTTTGTGTGTGTGTGTTTTTGGATGAGGCCATGACCGTTTACGTGTAGCTGGTTTCACTTTTATCTGAAAGTGGGATCGGGTAATGCGTTGCTGACTCGGCAAATGCTTAGCCAAGGTTTAGTTTTAGTTTTCCTTCTTTGCTCTCTCCGAAAAAAGGTGAATCTGATAAAAATAAGTAATTCAACGTACCGACGTGAGCAAGTGGAAATAATTACATAATGAAAACGTTGCAGAGAACAAATGGAAATTGCCTTCAAGGATATGCAGTATCTTTATGAAAAAACCAAGCAAAGTACAGCATTAAATTAATTTGGTTGTGTGAAGAGGCACAAAGAAATTTGTGAAAACCCCAAAATGAATTCTTTTCCGAAATTGCTGCGCCCGGAATTTGCAAATGAAATCTTGGCTATGTTGGTATTATTCATTTTTTAACTGGTTTTTATTTTGTATATTTCTTTTTTTTTTTGGGAATATAAGGCCGTTTTTATCTTAATTTAAAATCAAATCAAATTAATGAGTGTCGCTGATGTGTTGCTCACTAAATTATGTTTAATCTTTCATTTTTCCTTTTTTTATTTAATACAATTTTTGCTCTTTCGTTTTCACATAATTTGTTGAGTACATCATTTTTTTTTTGCCGTTTCTCCCCCATTTCTGTGAACAAATATATATGGCCATCTCCTTTGTATTTTTTACTCTCCATTGATGTTTCCCCAGCGCTCCTCCTCACCCATTGTGTAAACGAGCCGCGGGTGTTGTTTCTTGTATATTTTCAGATAGCATTAGAAATTAATGAAATCAATTTTTGGAAAAACAAGAAGGAAAAATCAAAACGAGGCCACGCAGAAGAAAATGTCAGATGCGTGTAGGGTCTCAAATGGGAATCCCCTTAAGGCGTTTATTTTATAGTCGACTATTGATTGGATATCCATCGACTGCAGTTGATCGTAGGTGGATTCAATGCATACAAAGCTGAGCGGCTTCGGATTGATGAAGCTTCGGGATAGATTTTCCGTGTATTTTCCGGGATTTGAGTTTCTCCTTTCTGTCAAAATGTCTGCAGAAAAGGGTCGCCGACCGCATAAAATATATAAAATGTCCGGCCATTGAAAGGGGCAACGCACATATACTTTTTGTAAAAAACAATTTTCTTTGATTTATGCGCTCGTAAAAAACAAATAAAATTTACATGCCCATTTGAAGGCAGTCGTTGCGCATGAATCTTCCCCTCTATATAATATAATATTTTCCTAGCTAATATATTAAAAAATATGAAACCGTAGAGAGCAGTAGCCTCTGGCCTCAAAGTGCGCAGCACAGTGTGCCGTACGTTTTTTTTTCCAAGCATCTTTTGTTTCTTCTTTTTGGCGCCCAACGAGGGACAAAAAAATTCATATCCATGCCTCTGAGTAAAATAAACACAAATACAGCAGACCGTAATGTGTGCGTAATGTATGGCAAATATGTGCTTGCTGAACACACACATACGCGCATACACACACACACGCGCACACGGCAGCCACATAAATATTTCATTAAGTATGTGTTGTGCCCCATTTATGATGTGTTTGTTACATTGCACAGCCATAAATATGGCAAGAAAAACATTTTGATGATGCGTCTGTTGGTGAGCAGCAAATATTTGGCCATTGAACCGATTCGTTTCGCGTTTTCAGCAAGGGGGGTGAAGTTTTTTAATTTCAATATTTTAATTCGCATAAGGAGCGCGCAGCCTACACGTTTGCACATTGTCGGTTGTGTTTGCGACATGTGCCGCAGCTTAATGCTGATTAGCAGCAGCCACAGCCAAATTGGCATGCACATTGGCATTAGCGGCTCGTTGCATCACCGGCAACCACTAACCATTTATGCACACCAGTCGGCAAATTAGCCATCCTCTCTGCACAACGATGACGAATGTGTGTTCGTGGATACCGGATCCAAACGTGAGCGGATGGCCAATTACATTGGTTAGGCTGCGATACCCATAAATGAAGCGTTAACCACGTTTAAGCTGCGCGCGTGTCTTGGCCAAATCGTTCGCAGCAGCTAATAGGTAGCTAAGTGACTGGGCTGGCCCACTTCTCTCTTAATTAACTATGGAATAGGTGGGGCCGACACTTCATAACTGCCCCTTGAAGCATTCGGTTTCTGCCATGCAATGCCGACCCCTCGTCCGCTAATCCTGGCCAGGCATCGAAGCCCACTTCCTCCGCGTCATGGTCGACTGTGCGCACAACAAATGAAACGCTCTGTCATGTGTCAGTGCAAATGCAGACAAACACTGAAAAAGTAGAAAAGCAACAGCAGTTGGGTTGGGTTGGGTTGGGGGTGGGGTGAAACCTCCAAACAATCAGTGGCTACATGGATGCCGACATCCCATTCCACATCCCATGATTCCACTGTCCCAGCGCTCAGAGTCATTGTCATTAATTTGGCCCGGCTCGGGCTCAAAGCAATAGCTTAGGAGTTGTTCTGTGCAGGAGCGAGCCTGTGCCTGTTCCTGTTCCTGCTCCTATTTCCGTTGCTCCTCCTGCTGGAGCTCAGCATCCTAGTCCTTGTCTGCAGCAGTGGCATCATGAGAGTGCAAAAACAACTTGCCAGTTAAATGGGAGCTCCCAGTTCTGGGATTCCTCGTACAATGGCTGCAAAAGCGGTACAACTTGGTCAAACACTTGGCATTTCGATGGGTTGTCAGTGCACAAGATTGGCTTGAAAAAGTAAGGTACACAATTTGCCAAAGTGGTCAGTCAGCTAACATTTCGAAATACACAAGGAACACTTAGCACGCAGCCCATTTGGAAGTAGTAAATTGCGCTATAGCCCCAAATTGCCTTCAACTATGTGTAGAATTTTCATTAAAAATGTTCACAAAACATTCCACTGTGCCGTTCCACCTCCTATTTCCAAGAGCATTGCAGAAGGTCTGGGCGCAGTGTCTAAATTAAATAATTCCCACAACTGTTACACTGTGTCATGTCTGTTGGTGGAGGGTATAATCCCCAGCATCCCCATCTCGATCCCACTCCCCTTCATCATTTTGTTTTTTGTTGGTCCAACAAGAATAACAACAGCAACCACGACAGCAGACCTGATAAATGAGTCCCTAATATGAGCGCTGTTAATAAAAGTGGCAAATTAAACGTCAACCTCTACAATTTTGTGCCATTTGTCGGGGGGTTCAGTTCAGTTCACAAATAGTGAGAATACCCAGGAAAAGTGGGGAAATGCCAGACCTTCAGCTGATTATTGCTGTTGGTTTTGCCTTTTTTAATGTCTATTTGTTTGCTTTTCAAATGCCTTACGGCTGAACGACAATGCCTGGGCGACAAAGAGGGGGGCAGAACTGCCCTATTCTGGGTCTCATTAGTCGTTGGACACGCCCACTCTATAGAGTTTTGGGGGGCGAAGAAGAAGGGTCTGCGGCTTTTTGGTTTATAGTTTGTCGCATGATTTTGCACTTAAATTGCTTACAAAATGTTTGACAGGGCAGCAACACGACTTTTGAGTGAGGATTTTTAATGAGTTCCCATGCGTGTGCGTATGTGGGATCTGGGTTTTAATAAAGAGCTCGAAGGGGCACCGAACTGGAGGTCCTTGTATATTTAATTATCCCTTCACTTAAGTAGTGCTGGCCTGGGTTGGCATAACATATAGTCCCAGGTACCAGCATATATAGAAAGCCAAATGCAATAAAGCGGAAATTAATGCTTCCATTATTTCGATAAACAATTATTTTACCACGCACACAAACTGACTGCCACTGGGAAAACACAATAAAAGGCCAAATTCATTGATTATCGATAATTTAGGCCTTGTCAAGAGGGGGGAAGTTCCGTTTTAGCCACAGCTGGCCGCCTGCGTGTGCGTTAGCCAGAATAAACAAATGGAAATGGGCCGGAAAAACAGAGGAAAAATCTATTAACGCCCGGATTATTAACGTCACACTATAAGTAATTTATACGTTAATTATGCGTGGCTGAATGGGAGGTGGCAGGACTCTGTGCGGCGGGGGGAATAGCGTTAATTATAATGGACCTGCGGCAGTGGAAAGCATCCTGGAGGAGCTTGAAAAAAGATGCCGCCTGGCAGCAATGAACTGCTTGCATTGCGCCTTAAGATATGCAGTGAAATGTGGGCAAACACATGAGACCGCATCGCCCGACTTTTCCACATCCCTTAGTACTTTCTCCGCCCCTTTCACTCTATCCTTCAGGGATAGCAGACTTAAAACTAGGCGGGTAAAAGTAACAGGCTGACATATTACGACTAATGTCGCCTCAGCAATATTCCGGACTCAAGTCGCTGGAGAAAACTGAGCAAGCAACTTGAGAGACGACAATGATGACTTGGCCATGGATAGTGTGTGCTTGTGTGTGTGTGTGGAACACTATGCATAACTAAGGCTGCAAATGATAAACTTGCAGGGGGAAAAATAAAAGTGGGGACTGCCTAAGTGGAAAGTATGTCAAGCTCAGTGACACAATAAGCACACACACACACACAGAGTGGGAAAAATAAGGCAGAAGGATGAGGAAACTGCCACGTGCAAATTATAAGCCTGCATGTGTCGTCTATATCATCATCATCATCTGCTTCTTGTTCTTGTTCTTGCGTTTCGTGCGCCTGCGATTATCTAAGCTTACTCTTCACCTCCATTGCCTGGCCCATGACTATGTTGCCGTTTTCTTCGGCATTGCGCATACGACGCGTACGCCAGCGCCCACTAAATGCGTTTATTAATGCTTCTCCTTGGCCTAATTCGCAACACTTGTGCGTCGTAGTAGCAGTAGTCGTCGTCGTCGGCGTCGTCATTTACATGCATACATCATTTTGCATACATGATGTATTGTTGCCTCTCCATTCCACTGAGCTCACCTAGCTTATGCTCCTCCGCCCGTCATTCCGCTGCCCCCTTTGCCATTGTATATGATACCGCCCCGAATGTCAGCGCGGAAAAACAATGGCAACAGCGGCAGCGGCACCGGGGCATAACAATGATAATAAAGGCGACAGGCTCGGGCTGGCAAGGAGCTGCGACAGATGTCCTTGCTGCCAGGTAGTCAGCCGGCATCTTTTCCCGAGGCCCAGGCCCTGGCTGTAGCTCAGCCCATAATAAAGACAAATGCTCCGCGAAACTTGCACGGGACACATAATTAACACGGGAAAAGAGCTCTGGGAGAATCGGGTTTTTGTTTCAGCGCTGAAATTGCTTTGAACTGCACCTGCCCCTGCCCCGCCCACACCATCCAGCATGCAAGGATGTTGCATAAGAGCGGAATACAAAGAAAAGGATATTCAAAGAAGCTTTAATTTAACGCACTCAAAGGATCGTAAGGATAAGGTACCCGGCTGTAATAAGTTCACGTGCTTTACTGTTTTATATATAGTAATAGTTATGACCGACACTGTACAGACTTCAAGATAGCAAAACACGCTACATAAATATTAAAATGTGCACTTGCGATTTCCCCAATGTAATCCAAAATACATTTATCCGCCGTAATGCCACAAACACTCATCATCGACTTTTAAGTGACCCCGATGGCTTGTTGCTCTGCTCGAATTTTAATAGGATCCCAAAATGATAAATCTCAGCCGGCAAATCATGACCTGCTACACACACTACCCACTCAAGCCCCATGATCTCTGGCCTGGTCCCAGTCGCTGGGGCTGGTGCTTGGATATCCCTTCCTTGTTAATAGCCGTCAGTCACAGGAGCGAAACATTAATCAAATTTTCAACCGAAAAATTCTCCAAGTTGAGCTCGGCAGACAATCGAAAAACTTTGCACGGTCCGAGGAGCCATCTCGTTCCAACCCGCTTGCTGCTCAGATAAGCCCATTTAGCAACGTTGTCATTTCTCTTGTTTCGTAACGTTGATTTCATTTTATTGTTGCCCGTCTGCCACTCCAACTTCACCCACTGGACCACCACCCACTTGGCGTCTTCCCATCTTCCAGCAAGCGCACGCCTGTCATAAATCTTGTTTTGAATGTCCTGCCAGCGTTGATAGCGTCATGGGGAGAGGGGGACTGAGAGGGGTTTGGGCCTTAGTCAAGTCAGTCGACTCATCGATTCGCTTGCATACACACACACACACATATTTAGGTATATAGCATATATAGCCATGGCAACACATTAAATTAGTACACTTGATCGAGCAAAAAATATTTATGGCGAAGCGAGACCAGCGGCCCAGTTGATGATTCGATGGGCGCCCGCTTCAAGGACACGTCGAGTCCTGAAAATGGGTGCCGGCCCAAATGGAGGCGGACGGGTGCCGAGTCAACTGTTTCCATAGAACGGCGCATTGTGACTGTTATAAATCTCGAACGCAAATTGACTGTGCAACGTTGCGACGCCTTTTCGAGTGGGCCTGGCCAATGTCCTGGCCATTTTTGGGGTCTACAAAACACATCCAGGACCTACAGATATTTTTGTGCCAGCCCGACTGTCTGGTTTCGTTTCGCAGATAGGCTTTTGATTGGCATTTTATGTCTGTGCGTCGCTGGTTTTGACTTATGTTTCATTAATTTGTATCATTTTTATTGGGGCTAACAAGGGGCCCCGATATGGATAATTGACCAGATGGGTTCTTAGATTGTAAAAAGGTTATAAAAGTCATGGTCCTCCGCGCGCTTACATTTCAATGCTCTTGAACCTTTTTATCTACTATGTATATTAAAGAATCATAACGATGAATGTTTAACTTCGGCATTGAAATAAAAATCCTCATAAAATCTGGCCTTTATTTAAGGTGCAAAATCCTGCATTAATAATCACAATTCACTCTCACAATTCAGTAAGTAAACTTTCCCTTTCACTGCCACTCCTTAAATGAGTAATCCAACTGGGTAATATTATATTCATATGCTTGCCGTGTGTGCATGCGTTAAATAAATCAAAAGATGAATGACCTTTTCTGACCCAGTCGATATTCGATTGTCCACAACAGGGTCTCATGAATCTCGTGAATCTATAATACTTGCAGCTGGCACCGTTTGAGTTCTCCATCACTGGCAGACGTTTAGTGTTTGCAATGTGAAAATGCTGGGAAAAACAGCTCGAATGCTTACACAAAATTTGCAAGGCCTTAATGTATCCACTCGAGTTTGTTTTTGGCATCTCTTGAATTTTCGCCCTACGCCAGACAGAGTCGAAGCGAATCGAGAGCGCTCTTCATAAATCCATTTTATGAATTCGATGAATTTCGCATGCAGCCAACATCGGTAGATGGGTGGTGGGTTGGCTGGTTGGCGGGGTGGCCCAGGTGAGTCCTGAGCTTTCGAATTCGTGCATATTTAAGCAGCGTCAGGCAAATGAATAAAAGTCTCACTGAATTCCATGGGCTTTGGATGATATGGCATGGCCGAGCACTACCTGTCATATGCAAACGGAATTAAAATGCACTACAACGTCAGAGGCGGCAGAGAAAAAGTGCGCACGAATGCATAAATAAGTGAAGTGGTTCAGCATACTCCATTGAATGGCACTCGAAACTATGCAACACATCCGCATCTGCATCTGCATCTGGATCTGCATCCGCATTCGCATCCGGCGTAGACAAACGAAAGTATTTATGCTAGAGAGTGAGAGTTTTTCAGGAAGAACAAGGAAGAGTCGTCGCATCTGCAGATACTTCAGTATGTCAATGAGCACAAATGAAAAGCTAGCCGGGGGAGCGGGGAAAAACATTTAAATTGCAAACATAAATACCTGGCAAGCCCCCTGCTGCTGCGCATATAGAATGCAGAATGCTTTTATTATTTGTGTGCCAGGGAGTCGCAGCAAACTCGTACGAATAAAGTGCATTTAAAATGCCTTGTCCCTAAATGGGTCAAACAACTTTTAAAGCGAGGCACGTAAATCGAAAGTGGGTGGCTCAGCGCCAAAGTTAAGTGCATATGCACCCACTCAAGTAGCGACAATGCGTATACGCCACGTTGTGCGGGGGAAAAGGCAGGAAGTCGATGGAAGGCCTAATGCAATCGTGTTAGACAAACACAGCGAGTGGTGGAGTGGTGCAAAAAGCCTGATGGAACTAACATTCACCCACAGGCAGTAATTTGTTCGAGGGAAAAGCGAAAGCCCAGACCTCCTCTCCACCAGCCACCATCGTTCCCTTTTTGGGGAAATCGTGTTGATTTGGCGCACTCCGAATTAGCATTGTACCGGACTCAACCGGACGGCGGTTTCTTTTTCCGCTGACTCGACACAAAAAGCATTGGGCAGGACCCATGTTTTTTGTGTCCTGTTAGTGTCGTGGTGCGGTTTTAAATGTGTTTTTATTGATTTTGCTGAACACACGCCTTTGGCAGGCATTCTGCGTATTCTTTTGGGTCCGGGCTGCTGCCAAATTGAAAACTGCACGCCCACAAAATAAATTTAGCAAAGGCATGGCTATGGCATCGGAAAGGAAAACCTGGCAATGTCCAGGATTTTCGCTACCGGCTCCTTTCCATATTCCAACCCCTCACCATCATCCCACTTATCCCTGCCGCCGCCCCAGGGTTATTTGTTGAGTTTTGTAAAATTTATGCTTGGCAGCAAGTCAAAATGGGTAGGAGCTGTGGTCGAGGTAAAGTTTGTGGGCTTTTCCCCTTTATCCATATTTTTTTTACCCGGCGTCCCATATGGCAGGCAGAGCAATTCCCATATAAATTTAATGCGCCAACAGGCAAAAGAAATGTGTCCTCCTCGTCGGGCTCCTGACTATGACTTAATGCACAGGCTACATAAAAATTGCATTAAGCGCACCGAGAATTATGCAACACAGCCGAGGCAGGAGCAATCTATTTCTGTGCCCAACGGCTGGGACCAAAGTAAGTCGCTGGAACCTTGGTAAGTAGCTGGTGGATGGAGGGCAGGACACAGGCGGTTATGGTTATGGTTATCCAACGGAATAAGCTAATTTTACACATGATAGGCCTAGACCTCGGCGGTTTGTTCAGCTGGAAACCGGGTTACGCTTGCATTTTGCGACCCAAAAGCCCTTCAGCTGCACAAATGACTTGCTACAAAAGGATTGGGCCCCATCAAGTCATAATACTTTGCTAATGCTGGCCTAACAACTTTGAGTGGGCCCAAGCCTCCTGGGCCCGGTTTGACATTTATACGGAATGATTTCTTAAAGCGCTTCCCGTTGAGTGGACCTTTGGGTCAAGTTAATGGACTAGAAATCGCCAGCACAACGGGAGCAACAGTCCCGCTCTCTGGTTGGACAAAAAAAAAAGGATAAAACATTGTAGCAGTGAATAATGCGCATAATAAAGTGTCCAAAACATTTGTTTTCTTTTTGCCCGTCCGGCCAGTCCTCGCTTTTTCGGATTTCTCCACTCTGAGTTGGCCTTTTTATTTGGCACAACTTTCGAAACCAAATGATGACGTCCAGGAGAGGGGTGCGGGGGCGTGTGCGGCTGGCCTAAGTTTCAAATTGCTTTAAATTTGTTGTAATGGCGCTTTAAGTAGTTTTCCCTTTTGGCCCGTTGATTTATGGCGTGAAGTGGGGCAAAGTCACCAATTTTTTGATGCAGCATATTTCAGTAATGGCGGCAGTAAATGTGGCTATAAATCGAGAAAAAAACCAGGAGAAAAATCTAATGGCCAGCTTAAAGAATTAAACAAAAAAATGCAAATCCAATACGAGTTCGGTGGCAATTAGCTGAGCTCACCGCTTGTATTCCACTACGACCCCTAAATCCCTTTAGCAAATATTGATAAACTGAACTGAACAGTAGAATCCAGGCCAAAACCCAGCTCAGAGATGGAAAAATGGAACGGAAAAAAAGCAGCTTACACAAATACTACACATGTACATACGCGCATATACATATGTATGTGGCAGACACAGGAGGCAGTCAACTGTCTAGTCAACTTCCGGCCATAGAAATTAAATGCGCACCACGCACATGTGACCCATGTTGGTATTGCTCGCCCTGCTGCTCATGTATTTGCTCAAACATAAACACTGTGGCGTTGGTGCAAGTGATGGATGCCGTGTGCTATTGCTGTATGCGTGTGTTTTGTGTGTGTGCGTGCGTGTGTGCGCCACAAATAAATACTGCATAAAGTCAAATAGGATAGGCCCGTGCACACAGAAACAGCCGCAGACTCGGCAGCATCAACATCAACATAAAGCATAAACAGACGCATTAGCAGCATATCATTTAAATATACGCAGCCGACGGAGAAGGGAGAAAGCGGCCAGAGGGCTCCAACAGCCGGCTAACTAACCTTGTGAAAGGCCGAGCCAGACAAACAAACTGAACGATATACACAGCTCTGATTCACGAGCTGGATCCCAAAACTTTAAATTTTAGGTCGGTTATGTATAAGTTACATGAACTTTAAGCAGAAAACTCGTTAACTTTGCGTTCACAGAACTTACATCCTAATATATGCGATATATCAATATAATATTCCCATTTTCACTTTAGTATACATTTTATTTATAGACATTGAAGCTATTTTGAGAGATATTCCTCCTTATGAACTATTCAGTCGAAAACTACTTTCAACGAAAGGAATTTCTGTGCCACCACTCAACAAAAAGTCTCTTATATCATTTCGCATCTTTTATGTGTGTCCAAGTCTGCCGTCGACCAATCTAATATTGGGAATTAGATACACGTTTCAAGGACAGCAACCTCTGGTCGCAACCTCTGGTCGAAATTCCATTCAGCCGACCACAGTCTGGAGGCTTTTCGTTGCTGTATGCCTCTGACTTTTGGCCAGGCGCCTCCAGCTCCAACTCGGCTAATTATGCCAGCAATAAAAACTCGTCTCAAAATGTTGTGAGCATGTGTGCGTGGCCCCTTTTGCAGGAAGATGAATGTCGACACACACACAGATAGCTTAGCCATTTGTGAGGCCCTCTTTCACTCACACACACACACAGTTTACTCCGACCACCGGAAACAGGCAGCTGTGCGAAATTCTTCAACTAAAATTGCAAAAGTTTTCTCCCACAAAACTGTTTTGTGAGTGCCAATGCTTGTGTGTGTGTGAAAAATGGCCAAATAGCAACTAATATGGCGCACATTAATTACGACAAAATGGCGCTAATGTCGTCAGTGCTCAGTCACCCACACACACACACGCGTATAGGCACGCACTTCCGGTCCGCGACGTTCATTAGTATGCGTATCGCAACACGCGTTTTTCAACAGCACCACATTTTGGCTTTCAGAGAGGAGCAAATAGGACTTTTAGTTTGGCTAGAAGTCATTTCAGCACTATGTGGCCTATGATTAAGCAATTCGGTTTGCCTGCACAGGAAAACAAATTGTATTCCATTGCCTTTTCAAATTCGCGTATTTACCCGTATACACTCGAACAAAATTGCAGACATTCTATAGTTGTAGTCCTACACCAACTAACATGGCTTGCTATTGCAGCTGTTGTTGTGGTCATGTGGGTGTTGTGTGCGTGTGTGTGTGTGCTTGTTCGTTTAGGTGTGAAAAGGCGTTTCTGCGAACGAACAGCTATTGATTGGCGGACCTATATCAATTGCGAGCGCCCCACACCCGGTGGGTGTGGCCCGTATAGAGCAGCTTTATGGCCAGAAAATTTCCCTTGCCCGGAGTTTTCACTTGTTTTCGTTTTGCTTTATTAGCCAAACAATGCACGTAGGCGGTGGGCGGCATAAATAATGCTGATGGCTGGCCAAAATATGACCCTATATTTCATGTATAAACGAGTATACTTTGCATTGTCTGCGTGCCAGCCTGTTTTAAAAGAGCCAAACGACGCGCCGACACGCCTTTGTAAATATGGTTATCGGAAAAGGTGGCTGCCGTGACATAATATTTTCATCTTATTTTTCGCCAAAAATAAATCCACAAAGCAGACAAATAAACCCGCAAGCACACAAACACACAGCCCGACAATCAGACATAAAGTAGCCCCACATTTGTTGGGGATTTCTTTATCCCCGAAAAGGCATTTGCATCTGGAAGTCAGGACAACGGCAGCAACAGATGGAAAACGGAAAAACTCCGTGGTTATTGAAGGGAACGGGGTGGAACGATTCCATTTTTCTGCGGCTGGCTGGTTGACTAGGCAACTGCTTTGATGTGTACCGCCCGAAAGATTTTCGCTATCGGATCGGATCGGATTTATTTCGCCAGCATTTGAACTAAATCAGCTTTGACGACCATTACGATGATTTTGTCTGAGAAAAGCGGATCGATCATTAGGTAAAAGCGCATTAATTAGGCCTGGCTAACTCCGTAAGTATTTTTCCAGAGAACCGAAACGCTTTTAAATCCTTAGCATTGATTTAACCAGACATCCGGCCGAGACGGAAAGAACCAGTTAGTGAAGGGCAAACAACAGATTCGCTGGGCCAAACAAACGTCGAAGGTACAAAATGGGCCAACTGAGACCTTCTTTTGAGCTCGAAACGGCCGTGTGGGAAAAGTGCTGGGTAAAAGCGGCTCAGACAAAGGCG
This sequence comes from Drosophila mauritiana, assembly GCF_004382145.1. NCBI lineage: Eukaryota > Metazoa > Arthropoda > Insecta > Diptera > Drosophilidae > Drosophila > Drosophila mauritiana. Next base: position 18,753,289 of record NC_046668.1, on the reverse strand, counting down.
ACTGGCGAAAACAATTGTTTAAGGGAAAGTGCGTGCGCTACAAAGAAGAGCCGGAATGGAAAACCCGCCATTGAGCCCCAGTGCTGAGCTCCTCTGAGCCCCTTTTCCTCCGCCCGTCACGTGCTGCCTCTCATAAACATCCATGTGGGTGTGCACACATACGCGTATACCCCACGGAAGGACCTTACATGACACGTCCTGCGCCTGACTGTTGCTTCACTCGCGCCTTTTGCTTTTAATGTCAGCCACAACAGCTCGAGGAGCTCCGGAGTGCCTTTCCCGTTGTTATGCGCGAGCTCACACAGAATCCACCCACTTCCCATTCTCCCACTGCGTCTTAAGTATTTTGTACAATTTTAAAATGCTACTTTCACGCCAAATTTAATCTGAATGACATTTGGGGGCGAAACTAGTGCCAAACAATGAACGAGTGCCTGATTGCGTTTTAAGATGTGGAAACGGAAAGCGAAGTTTAACAATTTCTTTAATATAAGAATTTCGGGTATTTAAAGTACAGTTTTTAAGAGGACATCTCAACGTCGTCGCATTTCTTCAAACTTTCTTTTGATGGCCCAAGGAACACTTGACGCATTCTTAGACACTTCAGCAGGCCAAAAGATTAATGGGATTGGCATTGAAAAACATCAGACAGTCGAGCATACTTATTTGGTAGCCGAAATATAATAGTCACAAAGAGAAGATGAAACCCAAATTGATAAATATCAAATTAAAAATGCCACAAAAAGCAGAGATTATAAAACCGAAAGCGGCAGACAGCAGGACCGTAAATAAAGTCACATAAACGGCCATAAACGACTACTGCTTTTGTTATTATTATTGGCCAACAGAAAAAAAAATGAAATTCTAAAAACAATAGCAATAAATGCAAGGGGGCGAGAGCATATGAAAACCGATTTGGCCACAGACAATTTTGCAATTTAAAATGAATAATTCGTGGCGGTGTGTCTGTGTGCCAAAACCCACACAGTGGTATTTCCACATGTGTGTGTGTGTGTGTGTGTAGATTGCATTCGCCTGATTAGCTCCTTACAAACTCCGGCCATGCCCTTCTGTTTAAGTACTGATAATGGACGCGGGTCGGGCAGCGAAGATTTATGGGCTTTGTGCGTCTAATTTCGATTTAACGAAATTTATTTTTGATCGCCCGACAATAAGTCAAGCAAATTAAATGGATAACGTCGGGGTTGCGTGGGCGCTTTGACATGGGTTTGTGTTGGTTAAAGGTTAAAGCCTGAAATAGGAAAATATATTCTAGATAAGTCTCATCTGTTTCCGCCTTCATTTGAATCACATTACAAACGGCGGGCGTTCAATCAATTTTCGCTTTTTTCAAGCACATTGGCGGCTCATACTTCAAAGGCACATATGGTTATGAAAACACTAACTAAATTTAGCTACCCATAAAACTCAACTTGAGCTGATCCTGCTGCTGAGTGCTGCAAATATGTATGATATGGTTTTTTGCAGGTCCTGTGCCGTTGAAGACCGGACACCGAATGCAATTTGAGTCAACTCTTGTCGGGATTCGCTTGCCTGAACAACAATGTGGGTCCTGGCCCACCAGGATGTGGATGGCACAACATTTTGCATGAGGCTCTGACCGCAGGACGACGACAATTTGTTGTTGCTGCCGCCTGAATGCCCGGCCTGGTCCGTTGTCGTGAAAAGCCAAAAATGGGTTATATATTCTAGGCAGAGACACAAAAGCTGCGTTGACAAGGGCCACCTACGAAACAGCAGTTGAACTTTTGACCCCCGCCACGACAATGGGAAAGGATCAGGATGAAGGCGGGTGGACATGGGCAACGAGATGGAACCTAAACCAAACCATTGCCCGGTCCGGCAGCAAGAATTTACGAAAAATAACTGAAAAATTTACATAATTTCCAGACGAGTTTTCTCAAAGCCTCTGTGTGTGTGTGGTTGTGTGTGCCAGTGTTTGAGTGTGATGTGCATGTGTGCACTGGCTGTGTAAAATGCTCATAAATAAATGAACATGGCAATGGGCAAGCAGCCTAGTTGCAGTCCATCTACCATCCAGCATCCACCAGCCAGCCCTGCTTTTTTGGCCAAGTCAGTGGCCTCAGCCGTTGTCGTTCGTACCGGACTGGTCGGTCGTTTATGGCGCGTTGAAACAGCACGAAATAACATGAAATAAATAATAACTTTTTCTGCACGACTTTGCCATCGCGGCAAACGGGCCTTCGGATTTGTTTTTGCCGCCGCTCTCTCTCTCTCTCTTGCTGTGAGTTAATTAAAATTTAAAAGCAGCCGCACTCGTGCGGGAATTGCAATTGCAATCGCCATCGCCATGTCCTGGCTACAATGTACCCATGTACGAGCTGCGCCCCTGCAACTGCCACTTCTATGGCTGCAACTGCTGCCGTAGTTACGGCAATCGTAACTGTTACTGTTATGGGCTAGTGGCGATGTCGAGGTTTCACAACACGCTTTTTGCGAACGCGATTAAAATGAGCAGGCGGGGGAAAAAAATGCGGGATACAACATTTTAACAAATTCCTAATAAAGGAAATGCTTTAAAAAGTATTCCCTCAACGGGAGTTTGGATGCTACAAAAGTAACAATTATTTGTACATACCATGGGCTGTTTTAATTTCCTCTGTTTAAGGGAGTAAATATTTTATGTATATACAAAAATCTTTGCTATACCTAAACATTTTATCATCAATATGGTGCTTTACACAGAGCTGGGAGCCCTAATAAATGGCAAAACTGTTGTACCCAATAAAGCGAGTATTTTACATTAATGCCGTGCAGCTGTCAATGTTTGCCAGGCCAAAAGGACCAACTTGGCAACGGCAATGGGAAGACAAAGCGCTAAACTGACAGGTTAATAATCTCGACTCGATAATCGACAGCCCGCCAGGACCCATGCCATGCCATGCCACAGATGACAGCCTGAAAGGGCCAGCAGAATGTGGGCGCAGATAATACAAGGTCCTTACATCAAACCTCACACCCCCCGCCGCCCAACCAACCACCCGCGTTCGACCAACACGCGTGTACACACATAAAGCGACACATACGCTCACGTGGAATCCAAGGACTCGAGTCCTGCTCACTGCTTGTTTGTGTGCGTGTCAACAAAGAGCTTATTAACGTGCCGCAGACAGCAATTGGGAATTCCTGCGAAATGCTCCTCATCGCCTTATCTGTGCCCTCTGCCGATATTCGCTCTGCTGATTGGCAAATATTTCAATTATTTTTTCATTTCGTTCAATGAAATGTGGCCCGCACATCGCGTTGAAATTTCTACGCGATTTAGCGAAACAACGACGATGGCAAACAAAAACGCATTTATAAATCTCATCCAGCAAATACAAAGTAAAATGCTTCGTTATTTATGGACCTTTCTCTTATTTTTTGTTGTTCACGATTTCTGCTGGTCGCCCATCTATTTGTCCCTATTTTTATTATTTTTTGTATACGGGAAATTGTCAGGCGAATGGAATGACACATATTTGGTGGGCTGGGCAGTGGGAAAAAATTGTAAAATAAAATCATAAATTTATTAAAATGCAGCAGACAGCAGCCGCTCCCAGTTCGCTGCTCTTCTGGGGCAGCAAGCAAAACAAATGTTCATGTGTATGCAATGAAATTTACATGCAAAATTTAAAAACTGAACCATACTACGATGGATTCATATGCATATGCATTCGGAGGGGGGAATATTTGACATATAACCGCGTCGGTTTTACAGCGTCATTTCTGGTTTTGTTGAAATATTAAAATGGATGACGCACAAAAAAATGCATATGGCTGGGCTGGACTGGAATACCCGGACCCAACCTTTACCAACCGGCCACTCGAATGAAACCGGAACAAAAAACCCACGGCTACATTTGTAAAAATACACACTTTTAGTGCCGGCAAATATTCGCTTAATCGATTTATCATTTGTTGCACAATTTCATAATGAAGCCGCATTAATAATGCCACAGCCAGCCTTAATACCTCGCTTAAAAATTCATATGGCGGATGCCATGCCGTTTGCCACATATGTATATATATTTCGATACTCTATACATGCATAAATTCAATGAAATTTTTAAAGATTTTTCATTCGGTGCACAGATCATTAAATTGGGGTCATAACAAATATGACACTTGCTTGTATATTTCGAAGGATTTATTTTAATAATTAATAGCAAAGTTAAATATGGTCTACAGCTCAGCATTGTATTTTGATAATTTTGCTAAAGTTTCAATCAATTAAACCAATTTGAAAATTGCGTAAAAGTAACTATACCAATATAGCTTTCAAGCTTTGCTATTTCTTATCTATTTATTGGATAAAATGTAGCTGAAGCACGTTGCATCCACGTCTCGCACTCAACTTATCAAAGTGCACGCAAAACTTTCTCCCTGCCACCCGGTGAATGCGGAGTGGGGAATGAGGCATGGCACCTAAGTTGCTGCCACCTGTCTAAACTCCTTTTCAGCGGCACCTTGTTGCTGGCCCGTTACGCCTCTTTTGTTTGGCTTTGATTTAACATTTTGTCCGTTTACTTTGCAGTTTAACTGGTTTCAGACGCACGACAGGAGCGGTCTGTTGTTGGCCTGGTATCCTTGGGGCCAACTCCCGCCAGGACCTCAATCCCATTTCCCGCTGCCTGCATTTTTCTACACTTTCACGTTGGCAATTTCATTTCGCCCGGTCTCAGTGGGAGTTCAAGCTGAAATGTGCTTTTGGTGTTCTCCACTCTTTACTCAACTCGTAGTTCTCTATCCTTCCTATACATATACATATATATATGTATATATACATCTTATATTTTTTCTGTGCTCACTCTAGAATGTCCTGTGCACCGAGCTACTTGGCCGTGTCCCTTGGCCCAGTGAGTTCCACGCGTAACTTGACTTTACTTCGGCTGCGGCTCAAAGTGAACAGAAACTGTAGCTGTGCGCCACGCCCACTTTTGGGCCACATCCGCCCACTTCTACACCAGCCCAGCGAAGAGGGTTGACAACTTTTTTTTTTTTTGCTGTCGCCGCGCTGTTTTAGTTTCAGTTTTTTAAGTATAGTTGGTTTTAGTTGCTGCTACGCTATGTTTTCATTTTCCACCGCACTCCTGCCGGATTTTTTGCCCTCATCGTCATGTTGCACAAAGTTAAATGTTTCTGCGCAGCCGGGCGGCACAAATGCGAAATGGCAACAAACAATTTGAAGCAATAAAATAAAGAGAGCATATGAAGTGGGTGGACTCGCGGCAGCTTCAGGGCATAATATCTGAGAAATAAAAGCGAAATTGAATTGTAAAATTTTTATTGTGCTGTCGAGCAGCCGCCGCGTAGCTAGTAGCAGCCATTAGCTCAAGTCTTTGCCCAGTTTTCCAGTTTTCCAGCTTTCAGTTTTAATTCGCACTGCTCCCCTGAACCCGCAAAACACAATGGCCATTGAAAACTCGGCACTCGACGCAACTTAATCAAATTTCCAGCAGTTAGCCAGCGGCCAAAAACCTCAAATGTTCGGGTTACGTTGCCAAAACTATGAAATACCCTGTAGCGGCGAAGCGGCGTTAACATTTTGCACATTCGATCCCGGAAAATCCAATCTGCTCACTCGCAAAGCAAATCTTTGCCTGCTGCTCTGGCCAACAATTACATGTTTAATTAACTTTTGTTATGACTGGCGCACTCCTCCCTCCTCACCACTTCTCGCCTGCTGCTAGCTCGTCTAATTAGAAAAGTGCAACAACTGTCGGTCAGATTGCTGAATCTAATAATCCACTGGCCAGGGGAGCTGGGATGCAGGATAGATGCATTATTCCAGGATGGCAGGATGCGAGATTGCACTGCAAGAACATGGCATACGTATGTGTATGTATATGTGGCTAGCCTGCTTCTGATGCCCCATCAAAAGGATATGCAGCCGCTCGACTCCATTCAGCTCGGTCAAATTTTAATTTAGGTTTTGTATGCAAATGACCCCAAACGTTGTATAACAATTGCGATAGCGTACGAGATTTTTGGCTACATTCTTGGCCGACAAATTGTTATGAATGTGCGAGTATGTGTCCACTTGGGTGGCTGTGCCCAGGGCTTTAGTCCTTTAGGCATGACATGTGCAACTGCAAGTTACAGTTGCCATTTGCGGAACTTTGTCATGGCATCACGTGGCTTTGGTGCCTTAAGCCCTTTAGGATCGCCCCCAGCATGAGGCCTATTCCTCTGCCTATTTCCTGTCACCCCCACCCTCCGCTCCTTGTCCGTGTCCTTTGTCTATAGCTGTGTGGACCAGGCAAACGCACAGGACACGAGCTTTATGATTAGTGCAGCCCAGGAATGGGATTTTCAAGCACTAATTGTCTGGAATTTCTTTAGATCCCTGCTGTAAGTGCACTGGGATTACAAAGAAAATCAATGAAGAGTAATGTGGCTGTTATATAACTTTCCCAAGTTTAGTACTGTTACTGAAAGTATTTTTAAGCTTTAAATGCAAGTACAATTCTTTTCGATACAGGAAAGATTGAGTTCATTTATTCTTAAGAAACAATAGGTTGTTAGTCGCTGCTTGTACTCAATCTTTAGCCACTAAATTAAAATAATATTTTCGCATTCTTAAAAGTTATTAAAATACTTTGGTCAGTTTGTACAACTGTTGCTGTCTGCTGGCATAAAAAGCGCTTTTAAATGGGCCTGTTTATAAAGTCAGCGATAAGTTAAGTATGCAAATCCTCAGCAGCGACAACAACTGCCAAAGATTAATGAAAAACTTTGGCATTTTTCGGAGAATTCTTTCATGAGCAAGTCCTGATTTGGGTTTTTGGGGGCGGGGGCTTAAAGCAAAAGTGCCAGGCTCTTTAGCATACGAAACGAGACAGGACATGCACGAAGGAGCTGACAGCTCTGCCCGTGGGCAAAACCACTTGAAGGTAAAGGAGAGCTTGCGACTGAGTCAACTGTTTATTTATTATTTATTTATTATGCGGCCAACACTAAACTGTAACTAAAAACAAGATTCCAGGCCGACTGCCAACACAGGATGTCTACACATGTCGAGCAAAGGGATCGAAATGGAGGGACTGGTCCGGGCCAAACATCTCCAGTTGACGTTGACGCCACTTTGATATATTATGCACGCTTGAGGCCAGCAACAAATAATCAAGTATCAAATTCCACACGGAATGCTAACGAAAGCCCCCCAAACACACGCCCCAAACATCAGCAGACCGCACAGGCAAAGCGATTTTTTCCTGCCACCAGGGAGAGGGCTACAATTTGGGGTTCCATCTGCGATGGCTGCCGTCTTAAGCTGTCAGCCAAATGAGGGCAGGCCGCAAATTTCGGAGGACGAAACACACACAAAGACAAAGCTCGCAGGTATTGCGAGCCTAAGTAACAGCTTCTGCTATTCTTATTGCACTGGAAAAAATATATATATAGTTGGAGATCCTTAAACTCAGGTACAGACATATTACCTTCATCTTCTATCCTTAAAATATTAATCAATCTAACAACTTATATCATTTGCATACTTAAGATTATACTTGGAACTTGTAAATTTCTTATCCCTAATTATTTTCCGTGTTCCTGTTATCTTTTTCTATAGTGCGTGTGGCAAATGAACAATCAGGCTGGCCGGCACATGGCAACATCTTTCGGCGGCTGGAAGAGCTTGTTTGCTTGAGCCCTTGGCTTTCCCACAGACCTGGTCCGGAATCGGTCTAAGCCGATTAGCATGGCATAATAGTTGCCAGTTGCCGACAATAAACTCGCCAACTGGACTGGGCCAACGGAGTTGTCTGATTTTTTATGTTGATTTTCAGGGAGAGTGTGGACATAACTTGGCAGCAAAAGCAGCTGCAGGAAGGAATAGGTGTGGACCAAGAGCACATGGGAACTCATCTGGCTGGGAAACTGTTCAGTACATAGAATGCTTTCTGCATCCAGTGGAATTTGCGTGGAAATCTCTTAAGTCACACATGGAGATTCGTGGGGCAAACTGTTTTGTCATTTCTACTCGTATCGTCTGTCGCTAGGCATTTGCATTATTTCTACTCTGTTCTGTTCGGCTCTGTATTCGGTTTGATTTATTAATGTGGTTGGGTTTTATTTCCTTGGCCCGCTAAGCTTTATTTGTTCATTAGTGAGTCAGTCGGTCTGGCGCTGCCGGTCGGATTCTATTGAAAATAGATGTAGCTTTGGAGGCTCACAGTCTGATCCCCCGTTTTGTGGGCTTAAACCCTAAGCCAAACAAGGAGTGCAAACTCTTTAATGGCTTGCTGGTCGGGCCCCGAAATAAATTTATCTCGGTCTTTTCACACCGCCTTGATATCTGCGAACTGTCAGGCATAATGAGTGCAAATAAATTTCAAGTAGGCTTAAAATTTTCCACTTTTTCACCCCGGCAATTGCTCGACGGCTCCGGCTCCTTGCTATTCAATGTAACCGCAGAAATTCATATACAAAAATAACACGAGCGATAAGAGGGCATAAAAAGTGGCATGAATAACGGCCAAGGGAAATGCGGTCGAAGTCAGGGGGAAGTAGCTGAAAGTAAGCAAAATGAATTCTATTTAACATTTTGGGTGAAATTTGCGCAATTTTTTTTTGGTGTTTGCTTTGCTGCTGCCCCGCCAATATGGAAGTATCAACAAGAGGGGGCCGAAGGGGCAGCGCCACTGCCTTTTTGTGACGCACTCGAGGGGCAGATGATAAATGTCCTTGCCAAGCCATGAAATGAATGAAGTATGGCCACGCATTTATGTGTGGCCAAAGGCAAACAGGCAGAGTTTTCCGGGCAAACAAAAGGCGGGCAGCTAGGCGGCAAAGGAAAACCTGACAACACAGAGACCGAAAATCACAACAAATGGCTGGGGGAGGGGATGAAGAGATCTTTCGACAGTCGCTTTTCCTTTGAAGCCGCCGAAGAAACACTTCCACGGACTAGTGGTAGAGTAGGCCACTCGCCCAGCGGCCACGACTTCTTGGCCAGGACTTCACAGCCAATCGCCAAAAACGGGAAGGCAAAAAAGCTGGCATCGAGAAGTGAAAGAAAACTCTTGACAAACTGAGCTGAACCGAACTGAACTGGCGCTGCTTGTCATTCATCGCGCTGTCAGCTCGCTTCCTGCTGCACTGGAATTTTCAGTCTCTCGGGCGAAGTTTCGAGGGAAAGTTTTTTCGGTCAACTACACGCACACGTTGTGAAGGATGCAGGACGAAGGACCCTGACCAGCTGAAAGTTGTTTTGGTATTTTTTCTACTTTCGGTGTTTTCTGGTTTTCTGCTTTTCCCTCGGCTTACGCCGCTCGACCCCATTGCTATCCATTCCGAAATCTTGACTTTTCCCATGGCCGGCTCGCCTTACAAAAGCTGATTTTTTTAGCTGCTTTGATGCCTTTAACTCTGGTGGTTCGTGTTTGTATTCATGTTGTGGGCGTGGCAGCAGCTGTTGCCACCGCCCCTCCCGTTTATACCCAGTCAATCTGATGGGCAAATTGTTTGGGCTGTCCCAGCTTAAAGACCAATAATATTTGTATAACTTTAAGGGTGCATAATTGAGGGGGTTTGAAAATAAATTAAGTGTTCAACAACTTACCAGCTAAAAGTAAAAGTAGGGCTGCAAGAAAACGAAGGAATAAATAAACATATAAAATAAAAGTGATATGATAATAAATAAAAATTAAATAAGTAAACATCTTACATAAAGTAAATAGTATAAAAAACTATATATAGAACATATGGGATTTAACAAACATAAAACATAAGTGTTAAATAATTTGATACATACTTTCTAGGCTTATAATAACTGGATTCAAAAAAGAAGTTAGTAAAGCAGTAAAGTTGTCCGTAGTTACTCAATAGAGACGAACTCGGCTTGTACTTGCATGAAAATCTTGTAAATCTGGCGTTAAATCCTTTCGAAAAGTTAGCAAGCTCCGGCTCAGATATAGACATCTGAATCGAAGTTGGCAGTGCTTGGGCCGAAACTTAACTCATCAGATACGCTTCTAAATAAGCATTTATAGAGCTGCGCTGCGGCAACAACTGGCAAACTTTTGCCCAAAAACCGAAAACAACAGCGGCAAATCGGAGCGGCAAGCCAAACATAATTCCCAAGTTTTTGGCCAAAATGTTGAGTAGGTTGTTTTCATAGAAATGCGATAAATACTTTTCCCAGCCAGCTTAGAGCGGCAAGCGGCCGGAACTACGTATGTTTGTAGTCCAGAGGAAGTGGTGGCGTGTGGCAAAGTTAACTTGGAAAACATTAAAATGCCAAAGTGGAAAGTTTCAGCTAGCTGGCTGACTGACTGGCTGGCTAGCTGGCTGGCTGGCGCAACAACGAAATTCAATTGAAAACATATAAAATCTGAATTTATGAAGACCCGAACCAGCAATTTGCGTCTGTTGGAAACTTTGGCATCAAAAGGCCGAGCAGGCAAGTGGAACAATATGCACCCAGACCCCGGGCGTTAAACCGCTGCAGTGCCAGTTTGTTTGACTTGGACTTTGACTTTGACTTGGCCAGGGAATTGGTTGGCCAATATATGGCAGGGCCCACATGGCGTATGCATGATTTGGGGCACGGCTCCCACTTATTTTGTGGGTTAATTGAGATGGAAACAGAACCGAGTCATAGATAACTATTTCCAGGACCTGGTCACTCTTTCTTGCCGCTGACAGGCCTGTGAACTTGGCCCAATGCTAATGTACAATCTATGCCCCAAACTTTTCGATGGCCGAAAAGTTTTCCAAGTTTGCTTCGCATTTTTGTGGCTTTCACCGACACTCGTTTAGCACCCGAAGTGGAGCCACTGCCACGGTCTTATTTATTAGCCACATTTTATTATTTGCCAACGCAAGTGCTGGCCAAGAGCGGGAATTTTCTGTACCCCGTGAAAACGGCTGCTAAGCACTCCGTTTAGAAGGATTTTTGCGGCCACGCTTTGAAATCAATTTCAAATCCATAACAATTTGGCATAATTTGCTCGCATAAAACCGAAAATTTCATTTACTCAATAATGCAGCGACAAAAGACTCGCTTTGTCAGCCCACAAAGGCAAACGCAAACGCAATTTTCTTTACACACAATAAACTTTATGTTGATTGAATAAAAGTTGCGTCAGGCCCACCCACACATGAGCACGCACTCACACACCAATGAACACACGCACGCACTCACACAGACACGCCTAATGGAAAGCAAACTTTTCATTTTAAATTAACTTTCGAATTCAAAGGGAAAAGACACATTATCAGTTCGATATCGACGTCGCAAATTGTTCATATAATTTTGGCTTAATTAAAATAGTTTTATTACTGCAGTTTCAATGCGAAATTACATTTACTATCAAATCATTCACTTGCAATAAAGCCATAATTGTTTTTGGGGAAATACCGATTGGATTTTATTTTAAGAAAGGTGTATATTTAAAACCATTTTATTAATACGCGAAATTAATGCATTCATTATTAGATTTTATTTCGGTAATTATTGTGCTACAGTTCAACGCTTATTTATGTTCTAACAATAACGAAACGTATTTATGGGCAGCACACTTTTAATCTTTAAAAGAAGATTTTTTAAAATATTTATTGGCGCGGCTCTGCAGATTTATTACTACATTTCATATCGGATTTATGATTAATTTTAAATATTTATTTTCGACAAATGTCTATTTCGATTTGACTTGTTTGTTTATGGAAGGAAGCAACAATCAGAGTAACAAATTTAAATCTCCTATTATATGTATTTTTTTGTCGCCTTGTAACTGATTATTGATAAATGCATGTTCCACTTCCTTTTATATAGTATATATGGTATATTATATATATATGTATTGGCACTCACCGTTCTCCTCCTCGATGTTCCTGGTCATGGTGGTCGAGGAGCTGACGCGGACGCGAGATGCCGCCGCCGCTGGGCCATTTAGCGCGGACAGGACGAGCAGGCAGAGCGGCAGGGAGAGCGAGAGGCTGGAGGTCCTGCTCATGGTGGTGACCCAGCCCTCGATCCTGCGGAGAGTGTGTTTGGTAAGGGGAGGACGAGGATGAGGGGGTTTCAGGGGGCCGTGAATGCGGGGTGTCCTGGTGCTCCTGCACACGTGTTGCCTACTTTCCGGCTCAGATGCCTTTCACACTTTGCAGCGCGAGCATTTTTCGTATGTAGTTCTTTCGCGCGATTTATTTTTGCTTGATTTCGATTTAAATTAATTCGCAAACGCTGTAAAGAGTGAGACAGACAGAGAGAGAGAGATAGTCGGCAGTTGAAGAGAGAGAGACAGCGATAGGTGAATTGGCAGAGTCAGCTGAATTTGTTGACATGTCAATAAATAAGGCAAAACAAAGGCAAACCAAATAAAAAACAACATAAAAACAAAATGAAATACAATTCCATTCCATTACGTTTTTGGGTAATTACAGTTTTTCGATGCCGTTGCTCTGGCTGAAATTTATTTAATTGCCTTTATTTTCGGTTTGGCAAATTTGTAAGCAAATTCATTGCACTTTCACGCAGCCAACACACTTGCACTCTCCGAAAAACACAAACATGCAAATGTAATTTATGTGATTTTTACAAATTTTATTGGCTTAATTTGTTTGTAGTAATATTTATGGCAATTGCAAATGGACGTTATTTATATCGTTGCCATTGTTAACTCACGCTGCGAACTCAAATCGAATTACACAATCGAATGCAGCGCAGTTGTAACTTTGGACCAATTAAGCAATTAAATGTATCCGTGCTCGGAGATGTCTTGGCGCGACAGCTACAAATCACAACGCATTTAGCCATTTTGTCAACCGCACGACAGCACGTACACCTCAATATTTTAAAACATATTTCTGTCTTCCGCTGCGAGGCTCTTTTAATTAAAGATTATTTATAACTCGCAGCCGAGAGCGCGTGAAACAGTGAGAAATCATTTCGAATGCCGCCTGCGTACATATTTGTTATAATTTATGTGCCCCATATACAATGACTAACAACACACGACCGACGACCAACTGGCAAAGGACGCTCCTTGCGACTCCTTGAGGAATGGCAATGGATAGGATGGTAGTATACAGAAGAAACATGTGCCAAAGAACCCGGGCGCGCGTGTAGATCCTTAAGAGGGGCAAAAGCCGGCAGGGGATGCCGACAAAAAGCCAGGGAAACGTGCCAGCATCAAAGTTCAATATGACGATGATGGCTGTGCCCGGCAGTAGAAGAAGTCGCTTCCCGCTGAAGAGCTAACGAGTGCAAATTTCTCTTTCTCTCTCTAGACTACACACAGACTGGCTCAGATATCACAGTAACCGCACACACTAGCAGAAAAACCTCTCTCTCACCCCTAAAAATATAACAAAAATGTTGCATCAACCCCAAAAAAAAATGTGAATACTTATTCTATATTCTATTTAAATCAAAATAAATACTATTGAAAAGTCATATATATATATCCCGAACCAAATAATACTTGTTATACTATTTCCGATTTTGTTTTCTCTGTAAAATCGCTATAGATTTAGCCGCAAAATCGAGGCTTCGATGCGACGTGCTTTTATGATATATTGACTTGCTCTTGCTGGATTTTTATCGCCAGTATTACGGGGGGCCAAATGCTTTTAGCCGGGTGCACTAATTTTATTTCAGCTCTCAGTTAACGGCCTACGCCCTAAAGTTCATATTTATTTGGCTGCCGACCTGAATATAAAGTAAATAAAACTATTTTGAGTGCTGTAACCTCACAACCGCAACTGACAAGCGGCGGAGTGCCCACTTAATCATGTTTTTTTAAAGCGGCTTTAATAAATCTGTCTAAATTTATTTACAATGCTGGCCCGGCCTGCAAATGGATTTCCATTCCGATAAAGTGAAAATATTTGTAAATCGTTAGTCAACATAGCACGAACCGAAGAGGAGTAAAATTATTTCCATAACGGAAACCCAAAATGGAGGGCTTAAATGAAAATCGAATCTAAAAATATCCAAACATACGAGATGAAGTTTTGATTTGCGATCAATTTAATTTAATTGAATCGAGAATTGAAAGCTTTTATTCATACCAACTGGAACAAATGCCGAAGTGAGGTTTATTAAATGTACATTGCGCATCGAGAGTAGCTTTAATGTTTTGGCACACATTCGACCCCGAAATTAAATATGAGCCACTCAAAATCCATTTAGCCAGGTCCTTGCCAAACTTTTGCCAAATCAGTTTAGTGAATGGGTTATGCAAGGACAAAAACTTGTGTGTGCAGCCAATAAAAAGCGTTCCCAATAAAATGTGAGTCACATTAGCTAATGCAAACTGAGCGCCGAAGGTGAAGGGTTTTTCCCCGGGAGTACACGCTGCGTATACGTAACCTCGATGGCCGTGTGCCTGTGAGCCAGTAGTGTTCGTTAGTTTGGGCGTGAGTGTGTGAGGGCAAGGGAGCATTGTGCCAGTTTCGCCATTGAGGCATCCACCTACGATCGACATGCACTTCAATTTACAAACTTGCCAAGCCAGCATGTTTGTGTGCGTCTGTGTGGGGATGTATATGAGTGTGTGTGTGAGTGCCGGTGAGTTTTCCGGCTGCAGCTGCAGCAAAGTGTGTCGACGTTTTTCCATTTCCGGCATGCAAGTTTGCGCTCGCCCTCGCCCCCTTTATTTTGTAATGTAATGAAGTGTGTTTGCATTAAAATGCAATTTGAAGTGCAGAGTTACAATATTATTATGGCATCTATAAGAGCACGTGTGAGTGTGTGTGTGTGGGCGCCAGGAGAGCCCTTGAGCAGGATACTCCCATATACTACCTGGCCCTGCCACTTTTTTCGCGGTTTATGTGCGCTAAGTGAGCCTATAAAAAGCCATGCCTGGCTGCCTCGTTTCGCAAGGGTTCAAGTGCAATTTTATGAATACTAAAAATTCTAATGGCTAGCCCACATCTATATACGCGTGTGTGTGTGTGTGAGTGAGGACTGGGCAGCAATCAGAGCGTTCAACACTTGGCGCCATCATCAACATCATCCGTTTTCCCCCCGAGCAGCTGTTTCCCATCCTCGGGCTGCTAATTGTGCTGCATACTTGGTTGAGCCCGTGAGCCTGTGAGCATGTGTGCGTGCCAGCATTAACCAGGCATCAGGACACTCCTTCTCGCAGAGGGAAACGAATGTCCTTGTCAGGGCACTCCCACACTCAGAGCCACACCCACAGACCCGCACACCCAAACGAGGCAGCCCGCACAACCACACAGCAATCTTGGAAAGCGTTTTGATATGCAAATAAACACTCGGTCTCCAGCTGTCCACAGCATTAATTGCATATTAAAATTCACTTCTGCTCGCATTTCCATTCCGAATTGATGCACTTTGTTTTCGGTGTCCCCAATTATTTTGTTTATGTTGCATCGTGTGTCGTTTATAGATGGCTTTTGTCGCCAAATCGCATGGCCATTGTTCTACTCAGTTTGCGTCCCAGTCTGTCGCATTGGTGTCAGAATTCGAAATTAATGTTCGGCACAGCAACTAAATGAGTTTGATTAGGAACCAGAACAGCGGGTATCGGGTTCCAAATGGAAACAATGGTCTTTTGTGGAATTCTAGCATATGTAGGTTTTTGGGAATTTATGCAATTTTATTATGTTCCATTTGGCCAATTAGAAATGTGCCTATTTATTTTAAACCCAAATAATTTCGAAGCCTAGTCAAATTAAATTTATATTTGTTTTGACTGTAAATTGAGGCATGATGACTGCAGAATTCTATGATTTTGAACATCAAAAATAATTGAATGGTTTTAATTTAAATAATTGGTTTATCCATCATACTTGTACAAATGTGGTCTAATTGAATTTTATTGCTTTGATCTGATTATGGCAGTGAGTTTGCTAGCAAATCTCAAGTAGAAATTCACACCTCCGTCGAAACAAATGACGAGCTTTTGCTTCGTAGCTCTTATCTTAATCAGCCGCAGTGTCCATCAATGTTTTTCCCTGCAGCTTATCGTGCAAATTCAATTTCGCCACCATCACAGATCTCAACAGTTTGCTTTGAAGTGGCATTCATCTGTGTAATTTCATTACACGCACACTTCAGCAATTTAGCAATTTAAACAAACGCATGTGTACTTGGGTGTCGTGGGCAGGGGTGCGGGTGGGGCATATTTATCTATTAGTTTATGGATAGCATTTCACTGGGCCTTAATGGCCGTCAAAGGCCAGCAATTTTGCACTTATGTGCGAGTGCCATGAAATATGATGGCATTTGCAGGGCCACTACATCACGAGAAATGTCAGCACATGCATCGGGAAAAGCCAGGAGAAAGAAAAAAAAAGATGAAACTAACCATATAAATAACTAAAATGCTCAACAATAACAATTTTCGTGCAATTTGTACGGGCAGCTCGTTTGGAGCAACAAAAAACTATTTTAGCAGGCGAATGAAAGAAATCCGAAAAAAGGCGATATAACGAGCAGTTGAGCGGAGAAACCGTTTTATCTGCCGGCTTCTCCACAAAACACACACACAAATACACACACAATCACACACACTATATAGACCGAGATATAGCCGCACACCCACTAAACTAGCAAAATAATCCAAAACGAGAACGACGCGCGCTTCGTGCGCTTTTCAATGGCTCGGCGTTCCGTGGAAATGATTTTCATTGAAAGCAAAGTGGGGGGCACTGCAGTCAGATCAGAGTCAGATCTCTTAAATGGGAAAACGTTGATTCGCGAATTCAACGTCGTGACAACAAATTGCTTGTCGACAACACAAGTAAGAAAGTATAGAAACAACATTGGCCAACTGCTTACATTGCGAACAAGTTGCGTTGTTTGTAGCTCGATGGCCGCGACTTTAAACACACTTTCCACTTTTTTCAGTTTGGCCTTATCCAGCTTCTAGGACAAGCACATTGTACTTATGGGCTTCACTATCTACTTTGAACACATATCCCCAATGCTGGAATGCTGTTGGGAATCAGCAGAATCGTTGATTTTTGGATGCACGTTTCGGATGATTTTGCTCCAATGGCCGGAATGCAATTCCTTTCGCACTCTGCTCGCGACACGCCGTTCAAGTCCCGTTAGTTCCGACCGTACCCGCGGGATCGCAAACTCTCACTGAACGGATTTTTATGGTACACACGCTGGAGCCGAGCAGCTGAAGCTCGAGCGGCATACATCCACTCGGCACGGATGCTGGCCGAGTGGGTCGGCAAAAGCCGAGCGCCAAAAAACGCTCCCGGCCACCCAATAGGCGGTACCGAGAGAAGCGCCACCGAGAGCAGAATCGAGAGACTTCCAGCGGCCGAAGATGTGGCACGAAGTGGTGGATGCTGCACGCTAACAGGGCTCTGTTAGCGGTGCTCTCGATTTTATAGCACACTTTCGGGGGAGTTCCCGTTACTTTTCGGGACATAGGCCAGAATAAAATTGATAAATAATGAAACATTTTCAGTTTGTTGACTTACGGCATATTCATATCCATCTAGAGAGCAATTTAATAGTATACTAGATCACTGCAGTTGGATTATGGCAGCGGTTAATCTTGTTTACATTTCAAATTAGCCTGCGGCATTTCTCTGGTCTTCTCTCTCGTCCAATTTGGCTTCTCTCGTGTTTCTCTCTGGCGCAGCTTGTGCTAAAAATCAGCTGTTGGCTGTACTAAATTTTACTTCGGTTTCTAAGTATGCGGATTAGGAATGTGTGTTTAAGTTAAAGTTAATATATGTAAAAAATAGTGAATGAGTATAATTTTTAATCTAAAAAAAGATTTTCCTTTAATTTATATCATATATCTGTGTACAATTTTTAAGAGAACTGTTTTTTGATAAGCCAAAAATACTGCTGGGGTTCTCTTTAGTCTTCTAACTATCAATCATTCTGCTGCAGCTTTCAGTTATCAATCAAATACCCACCTGTTGATAAGAACTCCATCCATCAATCAAAATTCTATATTAAATCTTCTGCAGACGAAATCGAATAAAATGAACTCAACTTCAACTTTACAAGATTAGTTTATATTAAATAGGTATACTTACTTACTAAATAAATAACTAACTATTTGTTTAGCGGTCGCACAGAACACTGTAATCAGCAGAACTCGCTCTTTTCGACAGCATTGCTCTCTTCTTTAAGAGAAATCCAAAGTGAGGTCAAAAGTGTGCCAAATTTTCAGACGCCTCGTTGAGCTTTTTATGGCTCTGTAAGGCAATGTTAACTGGCCAGTGTAAATAGGCCAAATCTGGCAGATGTAGGTGAGTGTCCTTTGGGGAAGTCCCCACTGGAAACTAAGAAATTATACTGCTTTCACTGCTTTCCGCACATATCGCCCCAAAAAGATTCTTAATTTACTTCCCTTCACCGTTAAAGTCAATTTCCACTTCCACAAATGTTGGTCAACTGTTTTTTATCAGCTCATAAACATGGCGTACAAGTTCATTTCGGTGTTAAAAGCGTGTTCACACACACACACATGTGTGTGTGCGTGTGAGTGTCCATTTTACAGCTGCAGGCCAACACACTCAAGCACACTCACACACACACGGTGGCTGACATTTTTAATAGCAAACACAACACGCAGCGACTTTCGCACATGAAATAATGCCAGCTGAAGTAGTAAGTAGTCCTGCCGGAACCGAACACAAACAGATGACGCACTATGGAATAATTTCCGTAAACAATGGTCAAAATCTTGGATATGATGACAAATACTTAAGAAACTATTTTCAACATATATAATTTATACATTTAAGTTCATTATATCGTGGTTAATAACATGCAATTTCATTTTGATTAATTATTTCTTTCTGATCAATTTAATTTTTTCATTTAATGCACTGATATTTAGTGAAATTATTTATTATTCTACCCACTGTGCCACGCTTGTTGCCTTTGGAGTTGTAATGAAAGTGTTTTTTATGAAGTGCTCGCATCCTCGTACGCAACATGCGTGTCCTGATCCTGCTGCTGCTGCTTTTGCTTTGCCTGTGCTTTAGCTACTTCTTGCCCCGGCCAGTGAAATATGACAAAAAGCATGCTACAGCTTCGCTATTTCCGCAGTTCTTGTTGTTGGTTTTTGCCAGCGCTTTAATAGCGAGAAGAAGTCAGTGGCAAAACGTCGACCAGCCAAAGGAGTCGTCCTGTTGGTCCTGTTGTTGCTAACTGTGTGTGTGTAGCGTGCTATAGTGTGGAGCGTGTGTGTCCGCAATAGCAATAAAAATATATTTTACAAACTGCTGTTGCTGCTGCTTCTGTTGGGAAACTGCTTAGGATTTTTCCTTTTTATCCCGTTGTATTGTTAGAGTTTTCCTAGCCCGCCTCGTTTTTGCCGCTGTTTGATATATGTAAAGCGGGTAACAAGAATACTGCCAACACCCCCAACCCACTCACACATCCATGCAAAACAAGTTCGCTACAACAAATTATTGGAAACCCAAGAAGTTTTCTGCGCTGCCACTTTTATTTTCCCCTAACTCGCATGAAAAAAAATATTTTAAAAAGTAAGAGAACATGGAGCAGCGGGCGAAAATCTCGCATAAAAAATAGGAAAATTGTTCCAAAGTTAGCAAGCCAACAACAAGCATATAAAATGTGTTTTTCGCAGAGTTTTCCCGCCGTGCTGATTACATATGTATGTGTGCGCCACTAAAACGCGTTTTGCTTAACGCGCTCGAATCGTTTTTGGTTTTGCTTTTCCCTCGCAGCGCCCCGAAAATCCATCCCTTCACTGTTTTGACTTTATTTGGTTATGGCCTTCAGTTTGTGTCAGCCATAACGATTTTCTTTTCAATTTAGCTTTAGTGCGTATTTTGTTCTAATTTTATTGCTCGTATTAAAATATTTTCTTCTCGCCCGCCTGCAGTTTTTTCGAGTGCCTGTTAACACACAATTTTAAGCCAACACTTTACACATACACTTGTTCCGTATTTGGGTATAAACCGAAAAATTCTTATTCGGAAGCACTGTACACACATATTTATATTGCGTATACCCTGCCTCCAAACGATTGCGAAATCATGGTTGCTTGATAATATATTTTTTATGATATTTATGGCTGTGACATTTTGCTTAGCTGGCAGGCGATTTATATTTTTTGGCCAACTCTTTTCCATTTTCCGACTGCTTTCCCCTCATGGCATTGTTTTAGTTTTTCCTTCTTTTTTTTAGCAATTTTATGTGCCATTGTTGCTGGCGTTTGTGGCTGTTTATTGTTTGTGATATGAGGCAGATCCATGGTCATTCAATGGATTGTCATATTGTGGCAACGTTCTTTTTTTATGCCCGCACACGTTTCGACGGCTTTTTATGGCGCAAAATCCACTAATACACGGGTATTATGCAGATGGTACTGGGAACAACTCTGAATAGATTCCAAATATTTGCAATATATAAAATAAGCTGAATACATTTTCCAATTGAAGCCAAAACAAACGGTCAACTTTTGTTCATATTTATTCGGATTCTTGAATATTTTTAGCTCGTTAACTTCGCGTGCACACTAAGAAAAAAATATAAATATAAAATATAAAACATAAAACATAAATATTTGGAACCCAGTTTGAGATGCATTATAAAACGAAGGGATATTAAAAACAGATAGACAAAAGTTATTTTCATTGTTCACCTGTAATCAATATTTGATTTCTTTATTTACTAATTTTAATTTTGCAATAATGTGTATCGAGGCATATATACATTTCGGTTTGCTTGTTGTCTGTATCCAGGAATTATTTGGGGAATTTTTCGCATAGCTGGTGCAAAAATATCTGTCTGCCACTTTGGGACTTGAAGACCGAACTGAATTGGGCGGGCTGGCAATTAAAATTACCAACGGCAGCACCGACTGGCACATGACTATGTTGTCTCTGCTCAAGTTTGGCTCGAACAACTTGCTCTCGGACACTCCAGAAGTAAAATGAAATTGTTTAAATTTAATTCAATTTGCTTGCTGGGCAGCAGCAAATTGCAGGCGCACAGAGAGATGCAAACAATCTGCAATCTGGGAATTCGGAATAAAAATATGCAGAAGCAGTTCAAGTGCAATGCCATTTGAAGTCCTTGTCAGTAAACAAAGTCGAGTCTGCGAGAACACCTCTTTCCAGCTGTTGCAAGTGGATGGGTGGCTCTTGGCCTTATATTTTGGCCCCGCTGCATATTGCCAGTTAGTTAATTATTGAGCCACCATCACGTACACACACAGCCATGCACGAGTGTGTGGCATCTGTTTGCCAGTGTCTGGGTTTAACTTAATTAGAGCGCTGCGCTGCATTTGTGGTCTTCATTTAATGCAGCGCCATGTCCTCGACCCATCCGCCATCCGCCATTCGCCATCCGCCGGGCAAATCCCAACCAGCACACCTCAACGGAGCCCAGCTCTCGGTTCCGTCCACCTGCCTTGGGTTCCCACTCCCGGCCAGCTGCTGTCCCGCCATCCACTTCCACTTTTCACTGCCCCACTGTCTGTCTCCGCGGGCGCAAATTTAAAACTACATACAACTATTTCCGCCAACGCCGGAGGCTGCCTCTCCGATGTAGCCAAACATTTCACTCTGTTTATTTGCTCTGATACCCTGGAAAAGCTGTTTGAATGAGCATCGACAGTGTGAACTCTAAAATAATAAAAATAAAAGGAAAAACTTAAAGTTCATATTTCAAGACAAAATAATAAGCAAATTAATAAAATTATATTTATAATTAAAATGAAACTCAATATACCAATATATAAAATCCTTGAAATAATAGCGCGCTATTTACAGGGCATCTCTATATTCCATCACATACCAATCCAAATTTTTTTCCTATACTGCTTGCTGTTGGTTCGCTGAGCGCTTGCATGTTGCACGTAATTTGCATTGTTGTTGCCTTTAATTGCTTAGTGTTAATTGCTGTAATTGCGGTAAACTAAACTACGAGCCAAGGAACAAACGCACGCACACACAAAAGAATAGCAGCAAACACGTAAATGCCCCGGCTGGTTAATTAAGCTGGTGGCAGGGGGTGTGGACCTTGATTCGGATCCGAGGGGACTCACTGGGTCGGATGACCCACCCACGGCACCCCGTTCCGTTTTTCGAGGTGTCCAAGCTGAGTCCTTGGAGCGACTTTTGCAGCTTTGTCAACCGATCGCTCTGCAATTTGGCTCGCTGCGATGACACTCAATACGCTTGAGGCTTGGGTTCGCATTCGCTTTTGCCGCCGAAGGGGAAACGTGGATGGCGGATGGAGCTCGTTAAAGCTAGTTAAAGTCGGCTTTAAAATGGCAATGCCAGTGCCACGCCCACTTGTGCTCGACATCCCATTTTTCCCCCACGTCGATGACGAAGGATGCGGGCTCAAATGTCACGGGGTTTGGCCATAAATTCCACGTCTTGGTGGTCGAGAATACCGAACTGAGGGCCAATTATAGCCAGGTATTTATATGCGAATTCCAAACCGTTGGTTTCACATGTCATGTTTGGCTTAAAGCTCACCTGTATTAATTAATTGGGCAAGTAGTATTAATTAGGGGGACTCTGTCCCTCTATTGACTTGTGTTTCAGTTGGCTTAGTGATGTCCCGAAAACGTTTCGATTCCCCCCCTCTGTCTCAGCATCTCTCTGACCCCGGGGTGTATTCAAATGGAAAAGGGCTGGCCAAAAGGTCGAGAGTCAAGGCATCCAAGCTGGGTTCACCGGTCAAATGTGGTTGTGCTCCTGCATCCTTGTGCTCCCTGTCAATGGGTTGCTCGAAAATCAGGAATTTCCGATAGCACATGCGACATGCGGCATGTTTTCGGGCCCGAAACACAAATTGAGTTTTTTGGGGGTTCGTTGGCCAGGCTTTTGCTGTTGCTGCCGGCAAAAGTCAATACAAAAGCTAATTGATTGGAAAATTATGTGACTTTGAATATGGCCGGAGTAGCAATACACAGAAATATACGACTCGACCATTTTTGTCCAGCCGCAGTGGCAACCGACTGGGGAGTAGGCATAAAAATTATTACAGCTCTGCGGCGCACATTTATATCAAGAAATATATAGTATGTATTTTGCAAACACAGCTGGCCGGCTTAATGATTATGCATTAAGTTGCCATTAAAAAATCTACTTGATTGCCGGCGACGCAGGCGAGCGGCGACACTCAGTAATGAATTGATAAATTGAATTAGAAGGCCCTGCCGACATGGAGTATCGGCTAACTAACACTAATGAAATTACAAGTTGTGACGTGGCCAGACATAATTTGTGATTGATGATTGACGGAGCTGCTTCTGGGTTAAGGATCCCAGCGAAATGGCCACAACACTATACTTAAAGCGGAATGCTCGTCATTAATCAGCATTTTTCAATTAGAGAGCGCGGCGAGCTGAGTTTTCAGTGTTGACAAGACCTAAAAACATCGCGAGGGTGGGTGAAAAAGTTTGCACAATAATAAAAATCGCAGACAAAAGGCGCTAAACGATTGGCGTCAGAGAGCATGGGCACTGGTTGGTTGGAAGAGGATGGGGGAGACGTATAACCTAGCCAAGTTGGGGTTTTCCCACCACACCTCGTTCGATTTATAACATTTTCCATTTCAATTGCGGCACTGTTGACTGCATTCGATTCGATTGATTTCATTTGCCTGCTCGCCGTTTGGCGGTTATAAAAATTCATTGCAACCGTTTTTATACGAATGACGAGGTTTTCCATTCCTCCCTTTTTTCAGATTTGTTGTCAAATCAACAGGGAGTGTGTGTGTGGGGGTTTGGGCCAATAAAACGTGTTCAGTGCTCGCAACTTCCGTTTCATTTCATTTTACCCATAATATGCGGCGCTGACGTCGCTGCCTTGCTGCATTTTTCATCATCGTCACTCAAACACTTTTTGGCAACAATGCAAGCCCTTTTTCACCCATTTTCCGCAACTTTTCCGCCCTTTTTCCACGGTTACCCCTTTGATACCCACTTTGCATGCATTTACGCTTATTTGAGCATAATAATTTTTGTTTATTGCCCACAAAAAGTGGCAGTGAATGGAAACGAAACTACCATGACAATTCCACTGGCGACAGTTGGCTCTCACTCACTGAAAAAGAAGTGGCCGAAAAAAATGGTTAAATATTTAAGTGTTCTGGATTGTTGATGATGCGCTTTTTAATTGTTGCGAAATCAATTTTGCATATTGCCCGTTTATGCATTCATCTCTGCGAGATTTATTAGGCTGCAAATATCAGCATATAACGATTTAAATGGTTTAATTTCACGTGCATATGATTGCATGGTAACGATGTTTTTCCTCTGATTAAATATTATTTCAACCAAATTTAAATGCTGACCATAATCGAGCGTGAAACGCGTCGTCTTGCTATGTGATTTTTTATAAGCGAACGTAGCAATTGAGGTAATTTTTAGTAGTTTTTAAAAGAGTAATGTGCGAATAAATATATACTGCCAAATTAAGCTTAAAAACTCCCCATTAGAAGTTATATTTTGTATTTCAAAATCTTACCTTCCATTCCGTTTGTATGAATACAAAAATCTCTGAATAGCCAACGTTGAATGTAATTTACTTAAGTGTTTCCTACGCATGAACATAAATTTATTCGGCTATATTCCTTCTCCAGCTTGAAGAAAAATATTAAAAATATGCAAATTGTTGCCTTCTTGCCTTTGTTTATACTCCTGCTTAACCCTTTTCATTGCGGCCCAACCCAAAAAACAAACTAAATAATCTGAGACAGACCACTCTGCACACTCCATTTGCCAAATAAAATAAATATTTCGTTGGCGCTTTATAGGGGGAACAACTAGTTTCTCGTTGGCCCTTTTAAGACAATTTTTCATGTTCTATTTTTGCGTTGGCCGCTTACGACTTTTTGTCTGGTCAAGAGAGACAGCCAGCGGAAAATGAATGTGCAAAATATTTTAATGTGGCACTAGGCTTTTAGATGCCTTGATATCTGGGGAAAGGAAATTGAGATAGGCAAATTGTCATAAGTAAGTGCGGTGGCTCCACAAGAATTTCAAACAGTGACAGCATCGGCCCAACGAAAATTAATAAATGGCCACGGTCATTTGATATTTTCCCAAACGAATTGCCGCCCGCAGGTTGTGCAAATAAAATATAGACATTTCCGTCTTTCTATTTGCTCAACCAATAATCATCACATTTCCGCAAACACTCGAAAAGACCTATCCGCAAGTCACATGAAAATTTCATGACCTCCTCCTGGCCAGCTCAAATATTCATAAACGACGAAAAATGACAGATTAACACAAATATTGATACAGCCACGGTCGAGGTCCAATTCCAAGTCATCTCTGCTGACCCACAAAGTGAGTGGGTGGCTTCGGTTGGGTTGGGTTATACGTGGGGGACACGGGTATACGGATGATACCAAAACATCCCTCTGAGTACTCCAAAAATCCCGATGGCTTCGGGCTGGGTTTGAGATTTTTGCTATGCTCATCGCGTTCATTTGGGTTCCCCGCATTGTTTTGAATAATTCGCATTCGAACATGAAATATTAATGAGCGGCTTTGGTTTCTGGCTTTTTTCGTCTCTTTTTTTTCGTTACGTACAACATTGCGTATGCGCAATAACATTGAGTATGCAGCAAATGATGCAGGAAAGAAAGGGCAAAAGTTATTGGCCAGACGGCATAATCACTCGACTTGAACAGAAGGTGATGTGGTGAAGGCTTAAACATATATATATATATATATTCGAAAGTATAAACTTTATGTTTATATCTATTTTTTGGCAAAAGCTAGCCGTTTCTCAAAGTAAAATGGGAGAAAGTGAGACTGTGTGTGCTACATAAATTTAACTTTTAATGCGTTGCGTACGCGAATGTGTAAAAGATTATCTTTATTGGCCATTAATTCATATTTAAGCTGGCGCGGCAAAAGAAAAGGCGCCATTCCACGCCATACATTTATTCCACCACTCCTTGCTCCCCTTTTATTTTTTTTTTTGGAAAACGTTTGTAAAACACTGGATTTGCGAAAGGATAAAATTATGCTTTGTAAAACAATTAAGTGGCATTATTTATGGCCTGCTGGAGAGCCCACCCCAAAGGCTGGCCTCTTTCAGCTGGATATACGTAATTGCCTTTAGGCCTTCCCCCAAATTTCTGGCCATGTATTTATGAACTTCATCTAATGGTCCCGGGGTACAACAAATTTTCTAAATAGTCGGGGGATTTTCTAAGTTACTGCCAAGGGTAGGAAGTGATTATTTGTTCGGTTTTGTCGGTTAATTAGGGGCCTTAACTTGAACCGGAAGTAAATTTACGGCTGGATGTGAAAATCAAGAAAGTTGATTTATCTAGCGGATCGTTGGAAAATCTCGCAGCGCACACAGGCACCATAAAATATTTACAAATCGGACGCAATTTACCGTCGCTACGCTGCTTCCTTCAATCACCACAACAAATTTGAATGCTTCTGGAAATCTCAATTGAATATCCCGTAGTGCCAACAGCAGACAGCACTCACTCACTCTCCACCCATAACAATATCAATATTCCATTTTTACCTGAGCCACTTCACTGACAACAAAACCCCTTTAGCAAATTTACAAATTTCCGCAATAAACCAAATAACGAAAATGAATACAAAACATTTGCAGGAAGTTGAAGAGAGGAGGCGGAGCTGGCGACGGAGGCAAGGACCATCGAATCCTTTGCCAAAAAATGAAATGGAAAACTGCTGACATATGCAGGAGGAGCACGCAAAGGACGACAACGGGTATTGGCAAGTCCACAAAGTTCGTGGCTCGATGACAGAGTTCCGAGTAGCGAATTTCCCAAGTTTGAAGTGAGCAAACGCGACTTCCATTTTCCTTTTCTCGTTGGTTTTTCCCATTTCCCGAGGGTGGGGCTGCCGCCAATTTGATTCTCAAGTGAGCAGCAGCGCAGTTGGGGCGCCCAACTTTCCTACCTGGACTCCAAAACGCAAAATGAACGCCCCCAACATGGTCCTCTAATAGATAAAAAGCCAGCTCTAGCCCCCGTCTTTGTTGCGGTAATGAAATTTATTAGATCATTATACATACTGCCGCCGTGCCATCCTACTTCTACACGACGTTTCGAGAATTTGTTGACGTTGATTATCATTTTCAAGTTCTGACTTTTCATTTTCAATTTGAGCGAACAACAAAAAATTGCCGTTTCCCTTGGCTTTTCCAGGCTTTGTCTTTGCGGGAGTTATCTGGGCGTTGCCTCTGCGCATTCTGCGGTATTCTTTATTGTGTGGGTTTGTGCGTCTCCTGGCATAATTTAACTTAATTTTTGGCACAAATTCGTAATTTGCATTAAATTTATTGAGTCTGAAGGCGGAGGAGTTACTTCTCTCGACAGCGACTCAAGTTCAAGTTCCTGTCCTTCCTATTAATAGACTTCCATCCCCCGGAAGCTTAAAGGGCCACTTCATCTATGCGTCGAACATAATCAAACCGCATTCAGAATGCCTCACCCGACTGGGTTTCAAAAAATCCACGTCGAAAATGATGGCGGAAAATCTCAGTTGGGAAATATGGCTGCATATGGGGCAACTTTAAAATGAAATTGACAACACTGTCAAGTAGCTGTCTGTTTGGCCTTTCAACCCCTCGCAGCTTTGCTTACTTTCTCCGCTTTCTCTTGTCACGCATGCAAAAGAAAAAAAGGAAAGATAAACCCCGAACCCCTTAAAGAAAAACAATACGGAAAATCCACACAACAGCGGAGTTTGGGGAGTGTTGAAAATTCCCGCGGGAATTTTCATGCCTCCTTGTCTGCGAGAAATTCGCTTAATAACTTTGCCACGAAAAGAGGAGGCACAAGCAAAAGGTGGTGGGTGGTCGCAAGTGGGTGGCCAAGCCCCACAGGTACACGGCACACGCAACCAGACAGTAATTTGTTTTAACAGCGCCTTTTAAAGATATTTACAGCACGGCCCGAGTCCTTGGCAGCCTGCTGTGGCCAACGCCGTCGCTTCATAAATTACCAGACACGCGGCGCTAATATGGCGCAACATCCATGGCGAGTACTTGCCACCTGGACACCAGAACACCGGGACGCAGGTCGCTGGACGCAGGACTCTGGACCACCGGACACCTGGACGGGGCTAATGCCAAATTCTGTTTCGACTGTTCACGCTGTTGCGCATAGCAAGGATATTGGTCGGATCGGTTGGGGCCATGGTGGTCAGCTGAGAGTGGGGAAAGTGCCACAAGTTGCTTTTCATTTAAGCAGCCTGGGGGCCAGTAAGTGCGTCCAGCACTTTCTATTGACAGGGGACGTGGCCGTTTGGAAGGAGTGCTGTGGCATTCTGCACTGCAAAAAATATTCAAGAACTACCTATAAGCATGCACTAAACATAATATTTGTGTAAAAATGTGAAATAAAGTAACTAGTTAGTAAACAGCAGTTAACTTTTGCAATAATTTTAGGAACTTACTTTGCACTGTTTTCTGTTTAGTGCAGCCTGAAATATTTATGGCCCTGCGGGTATATGAAGTCATGTGCATGTTCAAAAGGGCAAAGTATCAGTTGGGCAGGCGATTTATGAAATGAAGCCAACCGGAGATGGAGGAGTTCCCGGCCGAGGGAGCACTATAATGCCATAATTCAGCCAGCAATTGCTTTAATGCGCCGGGCAAATCATCAAAGCCAAACCGATGTCAAATGCTCGTATCGTGAATCAACTACAAATGGTCCTCTGTCCGCTGCCGAAAAACTTCAGTTAAACTCGCATCAAAGCCGGCGAAATAAAAGCGAGAAAAATGCCAACCGCCAAACGCCATAATAAAGCTCAAAATAAAATCAATTACGCTCGATTAACTGAAATAGTTACATAAATTACAAATAAACCAAGGCAGGACCTCAGTCTAGGACAATTGAAGCGCAAAGCCCGCCCAAAAAATAGCAGCAAGAAGGGAAAAAATAAAATTGGGTGGAGAAGATACCACAGAAGCGGGGCCGCGTCGAGATAACTATTAACATTATATAAGGGAAAAAATTTGCGATTATTTTCCGCAACATAAAACAAAAGACAACAAACAGAAATAGAAGTGGATGGGAGCCGTCAGTGGAGTAAGCCTTAAAACAACACTAGGCTAGGGCGCAATGCTTGGTAAAATAATAAATAATACCATTTGATGCTGAAAGCCAGGGACGCATTTAAAACGAACAAATTTGCGCGCTTGTTTCGCGGCGGAGGAGGACAAGGACCTCTAGGACTCCACCTCATTCGATGTTGTTTGCAACTTTACGCGCAATTAATCTAAAACAAATTCGTTTTTAATTTGGCAACAAGCGCGAAAAAATCCTTCGCCTATAATTTTAAAGCTTTAAAATAATCAAACAAGTTTGGGGTGCTGGAGAGCACTTCTATCTGCCATCTGGGGTACACAATTGGGATTGTCTACACGCCAGGCGCGTAAATTCAATTGGCGAAGACAAATAAATGCTGCCAGCAGCCGGAGATGTCGATAAGCAGTACGTATAGCCAAAGATCCAGCAACAATGGATATAGCAACAATCGCTCTACCCACAGACACAACAACAACAACCACAACAGCAACGAGCTGGGGCGAGGATTCCAAGGGTCCTGGATCCCGACGACTCGGATCCCGAGTTCAGGTCAACAAAGCAAATGGCTTTAAATTGAACGTAAAGCAATTGAAACCGAATGTCTGCCGAGCGAGTGCAGCCGCCCAAGGAAATGGTCGGTTCCATTGTCATTGTTGCCGCTTTTTGGTGTTTCTGTTGCTTTTGCGCTGTAGCTCTGTCACAATGCTCGTAAATTATTATTTAATGACAGACCAAATTGAAAATAAATTTAAACCTAATAAGCGTTGAAATAAACGCGGTGTGGTGCGGTCGAAATAAATTGGGCACAGCATTCTGTGGAGCACCGGTTGGGTTGAGTTGGTTTGGATTCTGTTGGGTTTGGAGTAGGCAAGCAGGAGAGCATAAGTTAAATGGCTTTTATATTGATACTGGATGGTAGTTAAACGGTTGCCACGGCAAAACGGGCCAATGAGCTTAGATCGGTTGGTTGGCCACACGGCTCGATAAGCAAGTGAAATGTCTAGATTATGGCCATTAGCATCACAATTGCCTGACCTCTAAAGCTACGTTAACTCGATTTGACTAACAATTTCCGGTTCGCCAGCAACCAAAACGTAACTACAATGAACGGTGCGCATTGCAACTATACGTTTAGATACCCTGTTGACAAATCAAAATTCCTGTTTAACTATACATTAAAGCTAAAATGTGCAAGTAATATGTTTTGAGTTTGGTCATACTATTAGTTATTTTCCTTGTGCTATAGCTCACTTGAAATAACCTTAAATATCCGCAGGAGGGTATAAAAATTCCACAGCTGCAGCGCAAAAATCGTTGCCTACTTTTTGGGGCCCGCTTAATATGCTTGACCGTTGGCATCCTTGCTGGCTTTAACCCATACAGCCGTGTGTGCTTGTGTGCGTGAGTGCGAGCGTCCCCTGCTGCGACATCGCTGCTGTCACAGAAAGATAACGGTATTATGCTCAATGACAACAGGCGACACAGGGGCGGTGGGAAAAAAGGGTGCAGTGGGCAGGATGTGGGGCTCCACTGGGGCTTACAACCACCCCCCCAAAACGCCCTTGGGGTATGTTAAGCGCCGGCCATTGAAGCGCTCGATTGGCCAATTGCGTTAAACAAATAGAGCAACAATAATGCCAATTCCCCCAACTGCTGCACCTGCCACTATCCCTACCCCCTCACCAACCCTTTCCCCTGATCCCGATTATGATTACGATTCAGATCCCACCTGCCTATATTTCCGGCACCACCTGCAAGTTGGAATACAATCCGCAGACAATTGTAAATTCTTTGTATGCGGTGGCTAATTTTTTATCTGCTTGTTTTGCGATCCGTTCCAATATGTTTTCACTACGTGAGCTTTGTTTGCATGCGGGTTTCATTGCCATGCATTTTTTATAAGTAATTAATTCCGCACAAAAACCTGAAAAGGCCCGAGAGAAATGCCGGGCATATAATTGCCGATGGACCAGGCTGGCTGTATTGCGATTTCTATATGTTACGACTCATTTGAAATTCAATTTTCGAAGGAAAATCGCATAGCTCTGGACACGCCCCCTGCAAACGGGCCAAACGGGTGCCATAACTCATATTTTACCATTCCCCAATCTGTATGCTTTGAATATGCAATTCCCCTATATGTGCACATATATTGATTTTCGCATTGAAATCGGAAGGAAGGAAGGAAGGATGGGGGGAGGGGCAACTGGAGGGACGGTGAAGGATATAAGGGCAAGCAGGCGGAACTTCATTGTTTTATTTGGCATACACTTCTGTTAAAGTTAATTTACAAAGCAAACAGCCGGCTTAAAAACACAGTGCCACATCCGAGGTCCTGGCTCTCATTTAAGGACCGCTTGGCGGCACAAAAAATAGTTATCACGCAACATAATTGTCGGATGCGAAAAAATGCCCACGGCAGGTGGAAAAAAAAATATAGAGGCAGCTGAGCAAATATGGCAGGGTTTAAAACTTTACCACTTAGCTTGAATGCTATGAACGCTTAAGGGCCGCGAAAAGTTTAAGAGCAGCTAATCCAGTTGCAAGACTGATTGGCAATTGAATTGAACACATGCAGCCATTACCTAGGCAATAAATACCCGAAGTAAGAAAAAGGCCCTGGCGAAAACCCTTGCCGCTCCTTGGACTCCCCAAGGATATACGAAAAGCCTACAAAATGCGTACAAATTAGCCAGCACAAGCCCATTGTCCCTCGCAATCACCGAACTGGCAGACACAATCATTTATGGCGGGCTTAGGCACAGAAGTCGGCCAATCAGCCCTCCAAGTCCCCTCCACTCTGCTCCGCTGGATCCAATCGCCAAAGCGTGTCTTAACATAATTTTTCTTATGCTTTAGAGCCGCCTTTTCCCAGGACACAATGGGCCAGTGTACAAAAAATTACATTTACGTGCTTCCAATGTGTAATTAAGGATTATTTTGTGCTCAAGTGCCTGCCGCGACCAACTCTTCTCCCAGCCGCTGTCCCTGTCCATGTCCATGTCGCTGTCTATGTCCTTTTCCCCTGACTTGTCTGGGCCAAGTAAATCAGTTCAAAAGGCCAAGCTGCGTGACTTTTTGGGCAGCCAGAACAGTTTGCTTTTGTTGCCTGCATGAAAATTGACTAATGACCCTGGCGGCTTCTCGGCTGATGGGCCGAGTTTGTTTCTGCAGCTGGTTTGAAGGACTCTTTAATTAGATGGGTGGCATAATTTTGGGCAGGAGCAGGAAAGGATTTCAGATCATTAATTCCGTTTGGAAATGCTACTTAGGCAGTACATTTACAAAACCCAACACTAATAATCTGCTGAGTCATTAAAGCAGTCTATAAGTATATTTAAACTAGTTTTTTACTTTATAATTTAATTTGGCTATAAACTGTCAATAAGTTAAAGGGTTAAACAAAATCTACAAATCATCTTAATGCTTTTTAAGTGACACGCAGAGTCCATCGGTGTTCAATGCGTTAAGTCGGTGAAATTCTAAAGGGAAAACTGAGCCAACTTGGGCAAGGTACTGTTGCTGTTATGGGCCACACTCTCGCCTGCTTTCTTATGCACACGTCGTGTCACTTTGTTGTGATGGAGTGCGGTGTGGAGTCAGGACTCCGAAAACAGGATCCTGCAGCCCGAAGCCAGCAGCTCTGGCTCTCCCTGTGAGCCCCCAGCTTGTGTGTTATGACACGTTCGGCCGGCTATCCGTAGCGGAGCTAAGCTGCGCTGTGGTGCCAAGCCCGGGAAATCCCATAGCTCGATACCTGTCGGATAGATGGCTGAGGACGGAGGACGCTGGAAGGTGTGTATGAGCAATTTGCATTATGCACAGTTTAGCATGCAAAATGCCACTGGGAGCGAACGGGCACTCAGGCTCTGTAGTATCCAATGTGTGCCATTTGTCAAGAAGGAAAACTTCGAGGCAGCGCAGCAGTTATTAAGCAAATTCATTTCAGTCTAATCAAGTTGGTCAAACAACTTTAAATTGATTTCGCTGGCAAATGCGGGGAGACTGCAGAAACCGTGCAACAAAAAAAATAGGGACAATTTTAACGGACAATTAAAATTTACGCCGCAACGACAATGATAATGAGATTTTTAATAACCTCGTAAAGCGTTCGTCCCTCGTTGCCGCTCCCTATCCCGCCGCCATCGCCGCCGCCGGATCCGGTTAAGAGCCCGGTTGACAATGGACCCGGACCCGGACCCGGACTCCGAGCAACTCCTAGCACGGCAAAAGTTAAGAAAGCCGGAACGACATGCGCGGGCTTGCTGCTTGGCTGGCCAAAAGAAGTAGCCAAATAACCGCAGGCAACAATGTGCGGAAAGGGATGGCTTCCCCATCGCCTTTTTTCGCCAGCGTACGGCTTAATGTTTTTCTTGCGTCGTTGGCTTTTTGTTCTTGGACGTGCTGCAAGAAACGGAAGCGCAAAGGCAACAGCAGAAACAATTAAAAGTTTCCGTTGGCACTTGCACTTCCTGGCCACTTTTGCCCGCTGACGGCACAATCATCTATGCATGGCCAAGATGTCCTGGCGAGGGGATGTGTGTGAGTGTGAGTGGATTATCCTGAACATAAACGCCTGCTGCCTGCCGCCTGCCAAGCCGGCCTGCGATACAAAATGAACTTAATAAAGCAGTTGATTGGCTCATGAAATAATTAACTGAGTGCGGTGAAGATGCCAGTCAAGCGAGCAGAGCATTTCCCATTCGATTTTGAATTCCGGCGATCAAGCCTTTCTTTTGCCACTTCTGTTTGATTCTCGGCAATATTCCATTTGAGCGTGAAATGAGATTTTTAGCAATCTTATGCTAATATTTGAGCTGATACCACAGAAGATATTAGGACTCAAGTCAACTGGGCGCAAAGATATTTGCTTATGCTGCTAGTTGACCAAAAAGTAAATTGAATTCAATCCTGCAATGGCAATTAGCTAAAATGTTATGCAAATGCAAATTTATTTAATGTGGAAGAGCCTAAGGAGGTTGTTTACAGATAGGAACTTGAAGGATTCAAAACTAAATTCCTATTAAAAACATCATACAATTAAAGCTTACATTAAGATCCAAGAAATAAAATTCTTTATA
The DNA here is from genome assembly GCF_004382145.1 of Drosophila mauritiana. NCBI lineage: Eukaryota > Metazoa > Arthropoda > Insecta > Diptera > Drosophilidae > Drosophila > Drosophila mauritiana. Next base: position 18,719,203 of record NC_046668.1, on the reverse strand, counting down.
AGCTGACTAATGATATTCTTCTCTATTAAACTATTATTCATTTTACTTTCATTTGATACGAATTCACAAATTAGAATCCATTGATGAGAAATTTTTAAATACGATCAAAGAATCAAAAGACTTTTATCGAGACTAGCTAGAGCTCGCAGAACCCCAGGGACTTAGTTTATTGTTTAAGTTCAAGTGGTCAGCTTCGAACGAGTGACCAACAAGACAAGTTTCTACCCTCAAATATTGCAAAAAACTTTGCTGGCCAAATTTGCTTGGAATATTGCGCATACGCTCCGTGGCAGCAGCGGCAAAACAAGCAAGTAACGGACATGGGATGGAATGCGCTCATTTATCTGGCCAGCGCGCAGAATGCAACCCATGGTCCATAACTCATTGCTTTTGGCCACGACCCATTCCCGCGAAGCTGCGCGCCCGTATGTGATTCCACCCAAAATGTTGGAGTCAGCGCCGCAAGTGTTAAATGTGACCACTTAAGAGAATGACAATAGTTTTTAACTTGGCTAGAAGTTTTGGCGTCACCGCAAAGTGGTTTTAGCGCAAATCTCGCCGAGCGACCAGCAAAGAAACTTTTCGCATCTAGTATCCGACCGTATGTACAAGTGTACGAGAATATTATCTATGTTCTTATTTTTGTGTGCGCGGTGATTGGTGCCAAGTCTGGACTGCTCCAATTGCATATGTGTCCGGGCCGGAGCAGCAGATGCTGCTGGAAGCGACCCAAAAACTTGACGAAATATGCTGCTAATACCCGGGCAGCGATGGCCAAAAATTGCCGGCATTAAATATGCATGTGACCCCAGCCAGTTTAGTGGAATCCTGAACCCAAAATGCGTGCCGCAAAATGCTGCGAGTCACAGTTTCAAACTCATGGTCATCCGCTGGCTTCGGTGACGGCATCAGCGACCCACCACCACCACCAGGCAAACAAACACAAGGGACGCAGGATGCTGGATGCAGGACACGGGCACAGATACAAATGCGAACACGGATTGGGAGCACGGACGGACAGGCGGAAGCGGTATTTGGTCGGAACCTTCCGTTCCGCTGAATGCAGCCGACATTTTGCGGTCACTTTTCATCTGTCTCGCCTGTACTTCAAACGCCAGAAATTAAATTCAAATTTTTACTCGCCCCACACACACACATTTACATTCGCATGATATTTCCATTTCAATTTCGCTTGGTTCGCTAACAGTCACATGGGTTGGCTGGCATTGCCCCCCGATTGAGCTCGAGGTTATTGTTTCGTCGACATTCCCTAATGAGACGAGAGTTCGAAGAATCGTATTCCCTTTCCAATTAATACGGAATTTTATACCTTTTCAAAGAAGTTCTGGCGTTATTACGCTTTCCTATGACTTCCCAATACCAGTTTCAGTTTGGGTTAATATTGCATTCCTCGAGACTGTGTGCGCTTAGCAGCAGCATGTGCCAACCTCCGAACTGGGCGCACAGTGCGTATACACGATATTAAGTGTGCTTGCTCGGTGGCAGCCACTATACCACGTTGCCGGCTGGCTGTTAAGTAATTAATTATCTCTGCAATGGATTACTGTCCCGGACAGCAGAAATTACATATGCACAACAACAAAGCAGATCAGCAAAACCGAAAAAAAAGGAATGAAAGCGAAAAGTTACGCTTGAAATGCTTCATCTCGTAACAAGCAAAAATCCCATACACCATGCAGATAAGGGACTCGAAAATATCGAAGGCTTATTTACAGACCTGACCTCAAAAGCATACTATCCGGGTGAAATTAAATAATTCTTTGCGCAACGTCATTATCATTTATATTATTACTTTTATCAACAACGCTGCAAGTGTAATCTTTGGGAGCAGCAACATTAAAGCCGACAACAAATAAAGCCAGGCCGGGAAGAAAAGAAAAAACCAGCAGGTAAATATGAAAAGAGCAGTGGAATTATCTGGAGATATTTTACAAGCAGATGTTGCATGCCACTGGCTTTAAAATTTTCTGCTTTTCTGGGAAACTTTAAGTTCTCATCTGCGAAGCGCTTTAAAGCTTTGGAATTCGTCATAAATATATCATATCTAATAACACAATCAGAAGTCGCCACCGCAGTGCACGTCACTCGACTGTCAGCATAAACCAAACATGACAGCCAATCCCCGATGCCAATCCCCACAGAAATGCTAACTGATCTCAACTGATTGCGTGTCAACGTGGCCCGCCCAGCTCCTTTGCACCATGTCCAGGCTCTGTGTGAAACAAAAACAGTCCCCACACGTCAATATTTATCAGAGATAACCCCCAACCTTGCCAGCAACGTCGAGGAGACCAACTTTCAATGCCTATTATAATATATTAGGGGGTAAAATCAAAACAACACGAGAACGAAATGGAAATGGAAAGAGAAGGCAACTGATATTTCTTTTTTTATATCAAAAATCTGTCTCCATCTCGGGTTTTTTTGTTTTTATTTTTTGTACTCCTACGTTTAATATAAACACATTTAATTTATACAACATGACAGCGACAAGATTCTGGGGCTTAGATTGACGAGGCATAAGCAGATACGCAGATACCAAGATACCCGGATTCGAAAGCGAGTGTGAGCGCCTTAGTTGCCTTTCAACTCGAGCTCTACGCCCCCGAAGAAAAAGCGAGGGTTTTCAGGGATCTAGGGTCTTCGGAGGCTCCAAGGGTACCAGGGGGAGTGGCTTCAAGTTTGGCGCATACCTTAAAGAACTTGCAAATTGTCAGCATATCTGTATGTGTTTTCTAAGGGTGGGCGCCATTGAGTGCCTTTCTTTGTGTGTTTTTAAGTTTGTTTGACATGACTTGGGGTGCACACGCAAGCGCGTGTGTGGGGGAGTATAAAATTGGAAATACTTTGGGATTATATGCTGATTTAACGCATGGAAACCGAGCAAATCTTCTGGGGAAATGTCTGTTTTATCCAGCAAGTGTGTGTGTGTGTTTGGCCGCTTGTGAAATTGAGCAACTGATAGGGCAAAAGTTGAGTGCCATTCCAATTTCCCCAGCTACGCCAAACCATTTCTTCTATTTGAATATTAAAACAGTTTCGGCTGGCAAAAGTTGTACATTAAACAAATTAATGCCATAAAAATCGGGTGGCAAAAAGTTCGCTGAGACAGTTTCTATTGTTGTTTTCGCCAAAAAATATTTGATGTGCTTGGCTTTGGAATGGTTCATTGAAAATAAACAAAATTTATTAACAATAAAACTAAACTAACTGATCATAAAGTTCATTCGGGCGCCTAAAAGCAGGCCGTAAACCAATGACAAAAGTAAAAGTTTTTCCCCCAGCCACATCGCGCATACGCCACGTTGCCACCGACGACTATCATTTCCCGAGACCTGCCCCCCAAAAAAAAAAACAAATACACAGTGCACAATTGCGGCATATGGAAATCGTTGCCATTTTAAAACCCAAATGAAATTAAATCTCTTGTTTTCCGATCCGTTCCAATCCGCACAGCACACACACGCGAATATTTTGTTAAATAAATCCTCCATGCCACCCAAACAAACACACACCAGCACACACACACACTCAGATGGTCGCCATGCAAAACGTTTAAAAAAACATTTTGTATATTGCGGCATTTTGGGCCACTCATTCGGTTTCGGTTTGGTTTCGGTTTCAGGACACTCGGCGTTGTTACTATCACGGTTATTTGTAATTGAATGGGTTTGCAGTACGTTTTGGATCATTATTAGTTCAAAGCCGCGGTATGCATATCGGTCAACAGCCACAAGCACAGATTTAACGTTTGGCATTGAAATCGATGGCCAGGTTCGTTGCAACTCCGCTGGGAAGCCAAGAAAATCAATCAAACTTTCCAATCAATATCCATTATTGCCTCAGGTTAGACATCAAGGCGCGATTTATTGCGCTGTGCCCTGCAAATATCCTGCTACCAGCTTTGCTGTCGCCTGAACTTTGTGCAGATTGTCGTCATTGTCAACACGCATTCAATTGCAAGACGGTGTCGAGCCCCCGATTTTCCCCGACTTGCCCCGCTTCCACATTTTCCGCACACACACACACAGAATTTTCCGGGCTCTGTGCGCCCGTGTTGCATGGCAACTTCATGAAATCCTTTCACACTATTTCATACGTTCGTGCGAGTACCCAACAAGTTTTTATTGCTTCGGCGTGCTTAAAAGTGCCAAGCCAGAAAGAGAGGAACTCTAAATTGTTTTTCCATTGCTACCAGCTTCCAGCTACCCAATAACAAATTGTATCGAATGGTCGGAGGACGCTGAAAAATCCCTTGGATTTCCCTCAGCCAGGACACGCAACTGGAAGCTGGCAACTGTAAACTCAGCTGCGTAACGGATGCGGAAACGGAAATCCGATATTATTGCGTTTGTATTGTATTAGAAGTGCGTCGTTGTCATTGTCTGTTTCCCGTTGGCTGCTGCAGGTGTCTTCCCCTCGTCCCCGCCTATCGTGCTACTGCTGGCCTGTTGTTGATGAAAATTGAAATGTCATATTGGCCCGGCTTTGCATCTGATTCAAGCTTAGCCGGAGACCACAGTTTTGTGGCCACGCTGCAAATTTGAAAAACGGAAAAGTGTGTCTCTTTCACATGTGCGCCACTTCAAAACCAAATTAGAGATGGGCGAAAGGCCTGGAACCTGACTTACTCACTTGATATCCGACACAAAAACACAGCTTGTGGCAAAATTAATATTATAATAAATAAGCCACTTGTTATTGTATTTTGTGACCATACTAGGCAATCGAACACGCCGATACAATATCCCCTCTGATTACCCAGTACCGAAACTTCACCTACATTTTACATAAGATTTGTGCAGAGAACGTGATCATATTACCATCTGCAGATTCGCCGAAACTTCGCCTACATTTACTGCGTAGACATTATATATTTTCCTTTTTTTTTGTCTTAAACAAAGGTCAGCACAAACACACACACACGCAACGGAAAGATACCTTACAAACAATGAAACAAAATGGCGCGCACAGAATGTTATTTATTGTTGCTCAGGTTGTCAGGACGCTAATAAAGTGTCATGCTTTGGGGGGATGGGGAAGTCAGAGATGTGGAGCAGTCGTAGCTGTAAACATTACGAATGCCCCTTGGCGACCAACTTTGTTTGACCAACTTGCCGTCCCCCACCGCCGAAGGCGTCTATTTGGCACAGGTGCTGTCAGAGCTTCCTCCACGAAGCTGCTCCCCTGCCCCCCAAAAATAAAAGAAGCTCAAGTTGCACATTTTTATTTTCTAACGAAATTTATTAAGTAGATTTGGAGGCAGGAGGAGGACAGAACTGAGGAGCCGGAGTGGACGACATTTGCCGGAATATTAAAAAAGATAATTGCTAGGGCTGTAAAGAAATTAGTGCCAACATAATGGGCATATTTCAAATTTCATTTATCAGTTGGCAAATAGAATAAGAACAAAGAGGATGGACGCAAGCTGGGGTAATTATATTTTCCACTCAAAGCATTTTTGAGACTGAACACTGCCAGTTTTGTATGTATATATTGTATATTGTATACAAAGTGCTTGTTCGGTTGGTTGTATGCCAGGCGGTTAACCCACATTTGACTGGCCATTAATTTCGCAAAGCAAGCGAAATGAACAATGCACATTGAGCCATGGAGCTCCGAAGTGTATGCCTTTCATTTGGGGTCGCCTTATCATGCATAAGTAATCGTTTCAATTGCCGAATCGCAATCTAGCCAAACTAATTTCATCAAAAATAAGCATAACTACCTAATTCATGGCTGCACACAGTCAAGTCAGGACACAAACAAGATCTGAGGGACATGCTGTCTACGGTAATCTACAACTTAAATGAGTTTCTGCCGAGCAAAGGTGGCTGGGCTGGGGATTATAAACAAATATTATTTAAAACAAACTGCCAACTCGACTAACCTGTCTGCACTTTGTACTGCCACTTGTCACTCCTTCAACCCAAAGTTGCTTTCAGGTTCGAGTTAAGTGCAATTTGAGACACACTCCATTCCACACACATGAAGCCGGCTCATTTAACGGCTGCTCTGCTGTGTAATTACCCATTAAGACGAACCATAAGACGGCAGAATGGGGCTCAGGCTGCCTACTTTCCGCAGTGAGTGTGCAGATTTCAGTGGTACTGAAATCGTTTTAATGCAAAACGCTGAAATATAGTTAAACGGGCTAAATAAAATGCCGACTTCATTGCCATTAAATAACTGCGGGAAGGAAGTACCAAGGCAACTGCATATAACTGCATAATTGCGTTTAAGTAAAGTTTTTCAGAAGTTATGTAGGTTGCGGTGGGCGTAGTAAAGCATTCAGATTGCAGATTGCCTTGCCAACTGGCTGTCCCGCGAGTACTCGCACTTCTAATTAAGATCCTGGGCCAAACAACCGCAGCCTAATCACGCTGCACCTGCCATCTTTGCACCTTTCCACTTGTTTGCCAGCTGACAGCGAGTGGTTGAGTCAACGTCAAGGAGCAACTGTCATTCCGGTCAGGACAGCGCAGAAGTCCTTTGGTTGCACGCATTTTGACAGCCAGCAGGCTAGCAGCCGTCCCCGCAACATTTAATCAAGTTTGCAGCTCAGCTGTGTTTATGTCAAGTGTCTATTTGCCTATAACAAACAGACAACTCGCTCTCGCACTTTGCAATTTACAAGGCGGCATTAATTAAACAAATAAAGTGCAGATGTCCTTAAAGGACCAGGACCCAGACCGCAAGTATGGCTCGGTTAGCTGTTGAGGCGGCAGTGGTTTGATGGAAAAATACGAGATCACCCCTCTTGGGTGGCGAGGCACACATCAAGTGTGTCCTGGCTGTGCTTAATGCGGAGCATTTGCCACAGGATACCGCATAACTGTCATTGTGAACTCCCCTGCCTTTTTATGTGGCACGCTTACCTGCGAGTTTATTTAATTCCTCGGCCTGCCTTTTGACTGCTGAATGCCGCTCCCTCTGCCCAAGGGGCCATAATTGAATTTTTTACGCACGCTCATTTGTGTTTGCGTAGATATTAACAAAGCAGTCAGCTCGACGACCCACCCGCTCCGGACTAAGTTTATAAAAATAAAGCATAAAAAAGTCCGTAAGCAGGGAGGTGGAAAGCCTGTCAACTCGCACACGTCCTGCAACTGTCTATCAATTATAACGTGACTGCTACTCAACCCCGCCTCCTGCCCTTCACCACCTTTTCGCCCCCTGACAAGGACATGAACTTTATTTGAATTCCTTGGGCGTCGTTCGCTGCGGTTCCCATTCCTTGGTCCCACGTTTGGCGCCAGTTAAGTCACTCACACGAAAAGTTTCTGCCTGAGTTTCCCCCAGTTCCAGTCCCGTTTGCCGTTTGTTTGCTTGTTTGTTTAGCAGGAAATTAAAATTTGCTCAAAAAGTGGCAAACATAATGATACTTTTTTTAATGTCTATTAGAATGAAATGTAATTGGAATACGTTTGGTTTGTGATGTGCTGGTGTCTTACGCAGTTAGTATATTAAGGAAATTTAATGTGTGCCCTCATTTTTTCTTCATTCTAAAAGAGCTTAGTATCTTTACTAGGCCTTTGAAAACTTAAAGTTTTCTGGAAAACTTCAAACTAACGCAGCACTTGGTTTGCTTCAAAAATATCTCTTCTCCGGCGCTCATTGGGAATGTTGCATTTGTTGCATGCAGGCTGCACTAATTGCAGTTGCTGTTGTCGGTAGCGTGTCGGTTGTTACCCTAGGCCCTTAGCCAGCTCTGTTCTAATAACGGCTGCAGTTGTTGCAATTTCCGACCAAAATCCCTATGCTCCCATTGGAGCCTTGTAATTTGCCTGCATGGCAGGGAAAGTCCTTCATTTCCTGCATACTTGCACAAATACACGCACATGGAGATGCCTATGGTGGGGCTGAAACAATTAAATATTAATTTGAGAGCCATCTCGGACAGCCTTGACCACCCACAAGCACTCACACCGCCACTCAGCCACTCAAAATGCTTAAGGAATTTGTTTCAATTTTTGTATAATTTATTAGCTAAATACTTTTAGTTTTCGGGGGATTTGGCAGGAAAGTTTTTGGACTCGGCTACAATCACCGCTTACTGCAGAAGGCAAAGCCGTAAGCAGAGCATGCAAGCCGCTTAAGTCCTTAAGTTTATCAAGATCGGTCCGATGCCAAGGCAATGGCAACCAACTTGTCGTCCTGGTCAATCTCAATCTGACTTCGTTCCCAGCGATTTGCCCATCGTTCCAGCCGGCTGGCTGCTGGCATGACAATCATATTTACGTGACCTGCATGTATAATTAATTCCCGGGCTCGATTCCTCCTGCATGGCGAAGGAAAGTGACTTAGGCGAAAAGTTTTGCCAAAAATTATACACAAAGCAACACCAACAGCAGGAAAAGCAACACAGGACTCGGAGATTCCAAAGACAAAGTCATAGTCGGAGTGGGACTTCCGCTTTCATCTGCGTGCTTGACTTTTTGTTTCGTAAGCAGTTTCTGTTTGCCTTGGCTACTTAACTTTTGCTGCCGAGATTTGGACAACCATCCCCAGCATCCCCAGCATCCTCGGAAAATTAAGCCTTGATAAGTTCCTTTGCTCGGCGGCCCACATAGACACTCACACAGCAGCCAAGATGCTGATCCGATAATTAAGTCGGCCATTTCGTCCGGCGAACCTTGCGGCTGCTTTCATATTAACATGTAAATATGTCATTTATTATGCCTGTCCACTTTGCCATCCGAGGTGCAGTCGCCTTGGCTGGTGTGCTATAATTAGTTTCGAGTGGAGCCTTTTCATTAATGCGGCTAATAAATGAAGACCTCTGATTGTGAAACGCTATTAATAAGCAGGAGATTGGCTGGAAGTGGGCCCTTGCAAGCCACTCTTTTATTCATGCCCTCCATCGGTTATTACTTTTTCGCTGTATAGAGTAAAAACTATCAATATGAAGAGTCATCCGCACCACTGATAAACGCAGTTTCCAACCACGTATATTTTTATTGCATAAACTACGGGCAAACAACAAGCTCGAAACACCACGTTCCACATAGTAATAGTTGTTTTAACCCATTTCCGCCACCGACGCTCATTATGACTTTGCGTTTAATGGGCAATAAGGGCCGTGTTTATCCCCAGCTCGCTCTCTCTCTGCCTACTACACACACACAGAGTCGATTTCCCGGGGTATTCAAGTGCGCAGCTTAAGCATAATAGCCCTGGTTCCTGGTTCCTGGCTCCTGAATCCTGCGTCCTAAGTCCCCTGACACCAAGCTCCGGCTGATGGCCATCGCATCCTCACATTAAAATAAATATTTGCGCTAATCTGTCATTTGTCGCTCGTCTCACCCGCGGGCAGCTGTCGCTGCTCGGTCAAATATCCCCAGGTCCCTTCGCGAGTTTCGCGCGATTATAATTAAAGTTTCATATAGATAAGCGAAAATTTGAGCTGGATGGCGATGCATGCTAGAAGCACTTGAACAGGACTTTAAGTCGGTGAATATGCATGCAGAGGTTTAGTAAGTAGCTCAGTCTAAAGCTTATGCTAGCAATCAGAAGTCACTTTAAACCTTACCCAAAATCTATTCATTTGTATCCAGGTAAACCTCTGATCCTAGAAAATCGAAATATTGCGACTTATTTTAATAAAGTGTTCTGCAGAGAACTGGCACTGCCTGTGTGCCGTGTTTTTCTATAATTTCCGAATTGTAATTCAGGTGCAAGCCAGGCATAACTTTTAATTGGCTTTGCCAACTCCTCCAGGACAAGAGTGGGTTGCAGTGGGTGGGCGGGCGACGGCTGGTAATTAGTCACAGCCCCACGGAGCCTCTCCATTTGCTTGATTTATGTAAAACGGTCCCACCATCTATTGCTCATCTCAGCAGCCGACCCAGCAGCCACTACCACTGCCACTCCACCAGTCCACTTGTCATAAATATAATTTTATTGCCGCCCGGAAAAGGCAGCAGTGACAAAAGTGCGCAAAGTGTTTATGTTGGCTTGTTTGTGTGTGTGTGCGTGCGTTCGGTTATTAATAATATATTTTTCCATGGCTCAGCACTAAAGCCGAATGCTAGATGCTAGATTGGAATAGTTTTTCGGGAGCAGGACGGCATCGAGGGGCGAGTGAAAGAGCTGTGCGAAGTTTTTATTGCCCTGACACCCGCTCATTCTAGGTGGCACCCTTTGACCCGCGTCCCATGCCCTTCACCCTTACCCTGTTCCTCATAATCGCATGTTTGACGCTATAAAATCAATTCTTTATCTCTCACACACCGAGAGTTCCCGGCGTCAGCATCAGCCATATACATGTATTATATATATACGTACATATGTAGCTCCGGTTCAGCCAGCGCCTGGTGCGTGTCATAAAAACGATTTGGCCCCAGAGCGACCCCACCCTGAGCATAAAAATGATATTACGACAAGTGTTGTTATTGAGGCCAACTGTAGTAGTCAGCATCTAGAGCAGCTAGAAAAGTCCTTCTGCTGCTGCTGATGAAAGTGGCAAGGAAAAAGGGGAAAGTCTCCCGCTCCGCCAGCGCTTGCGATAACCGTTACAATGGCAAGATATATAAAATTTAGCTCAAATGGCTTTGGCAGCTCCGGCTAAACTTGCCATTTATATGGGACACTGTATGTATGCGAAGCAGAAAACAAAAACAAATTGAAAAGCTCACATAAGCAGGGGAATGGCGAATGGCTCAGGCGGACAACAGGGCGTATGATTATTGCGAGTGTGAAACAAGCGGAGACAACAATAAGCGGTTGTCTAAACATGTATGTATGTGTACACTGCGATCTCAGCTGTCTAATGAAAGGGGTGTATTAGATGAAATATTCAATCATTTCAATAGAACTGATCTTTCAGCAATTTTAATTGCATTCGCAACAAAACATGAGTTCTGCCTTCTAAAACCGCAAATTTAACTTCCACTGATGATGAATTGAAATGGTGAGACACTGTTTTCTCTGCTCACAAATTAACTTTCTTGACTCCGTGCCTCGCTCCGTAAAATGTAATTTCAGTGTGGTTAGCAACAACTGTCGTAGAAAGCGCCTGCACTCAAGCATGAAATGCAACTTTAAATTCGGGAAATAACCGCCGACAGCAGAAATGTGTCCATTTGTACATTTAATCAAAAAGTTCGGCGAGCAAGGCAAGAGCAAAACCGACGGCGTGTAGCGGCAGTAATAAAAAACATTGTCGCCCAGCATGCAAATTTGTTTATTATGTTTTGATAAAGCACACAGGAAAAACGAAAAAACAAAAAACACAAAAACAGAACCGTATTTGGCCAGCATGAATATTTAATGCAGCCGCAAAAGAAAGCACACAAAAATTGGGCAGAGCCAAATCCCTTTCAGCGCACTCGGACAGACTCCAACTAATAACACTGTCAACGTGGTGCTCGCATTGCTCGCTTGATAGCCCGTCCAGGCCCGTCCTGGCCACGCCCCCTTGCCCCTTTGGCCACCCCACCGAGGAAAACCCATGCAAATCTGTGTTGACAATGTTTAGCAGGAAAAACAGACACAGCAATACGCATGGAAATCGCACGTGGCCAGATATATACACCAAGTGCGAAACAGGAGTGAGAAATTAAAACAGGATCTTTGGCATTTAGAGTTCTCTATCCGATTTTAAACGCAATTATCATGATTGTCCAAATTATGTTATGATTTAAAACAAGCAACTTTAAGAACAAACTTTAAGAAATTAGTTTCATGTGAAACGATTGGAAAACCCTTTCCATAATTCAGTGCGCTTCGAGTCCTTCTCAATGCAATCTTTCTGTTGCTGCTGTTCATTTGGTTTTTCCCAATTTTCATATAATACAATTTGCTTCTTTGACCCATCCTTTTCAGGCACTTGATATGGTTCCTTTTCCAAATGGACCTCCTAACTCACTGAGTGCTGCAGCTGGAAGAGAAAAGAAACAGAGACGTTGCAACTGCAGCAGGTAGGAAAAAGTGTTGGCTCCGGTATATAAATGTGGTTTTTAAGCTGCGAAAATTGTTTTTGATTGCATTCGTGCAGTAAATTGCATAAAATATTGAAGAACTGTGGTGCAAAAGTCGATCTACGTGCTCCATTTCATTTGGGCCCACCCAACATACCCACATGCAGTTCGATGTGGCTTCGGGAAACTCCGGGGCTGAACTCTTTAAATTATGGCCCTAGTTTCGCCTGTGATTTATGCGACTTTTGAAGCACGAATGCACGCCAGGGGTCTTGGCTGTATGGAATTAATGAGAGCCAAGCCACATGCTGACTGCTGCAACACAGCTAAGGCCAAACATGGAATTTGTATCTCAGTATCTCAGTATCTTCTCAGTCATTCTCAGTCGTCATTTCCGGTGCTCGCTGTGACCTGATGTGTGCCAAGCGAATAAATCCTCCAGACCCGCTCGCATTTTTCTCAACTTCGCAGCTTTGTTTTGGGGTGTAGTGCAGTGGCACTTTTAATTAAGTTATCTGGAAGTTTGACAGCCACGTAAGATATCGATTTGATTTTAATAAGCTGGCGACAGACAGCAAATGCAATTAACTCGTTTAGTCTGCGACCCGGCTAACAAAAGTAATCGAGTGGCCCCAGTTAATTGCAGTAATTTAGTGCAGACAGCAGCTAATTAAGATAAATTAACTGCACTGACTATGGGTTTCATTTTCATCCGCGCCACGTGGCGAATACTTATCCAGAAACCACTGCAACGACACCGATAACCAAACGCCATTCTCCTGCCACTTTCGTATAATTTTCCAGCTGATAGCAATGGGACACAATCGGTGGCCTACGGTTCGGCTTTCGCCCCCTTATCGCCACATGTTTGGCTTTGTGCCCCTGCAGCGCCCTTGCTGTTGCAACAAAGAAGTGGCCAAATGTAATTGGCCGAAAATGCGAATGGACAACTGAGATTGGCGAATTAAGATCCCATCTGCACGGCATCATCGAAATGAGTTTTACAAATCAGGGGGATGTGACACCGCCTGATGACCCAAGATTTAACAAGGCTAATAGTTAAGGTATCAAACAGTAATATAATATTCTGCTGTTTCTTATAAACATATATTACTTATATGAATGATATAAATAACCATTTTAATAATTTCAAATTTGTTTTAATTATAGCTACAGTGTTTAAGCAAAATGGGTTGACATATTTGCCAAGTTTTTAATTACAAAATGTTTACAAAACATTTTACAAACTTCTTCTGTATTCGAAACTTAAAGCTCAATCTTTCTGTTGCTGCTGTTCATTTGGTTTTTCCCAATTTTCATATAATACAATTTGCTTCTTTGACACATCCTTTTCAGGCACTTGATATGGTTCCTTTTCCAAATGGAGCTCCTAACTCACTGAGTGCTGCAGCTGCAAGAGAAAAGAAACAGAGACGTTGCAACTGCAGCAGGTAGGAAAAAGTGTTAGCTCCGGTATATAAATGTGGTTTTTAAGCTAATTTCAAATCATCGAAATGAGTTTTACAAATCAGGGGGATGTGACACCGCCTGATGACCCAAGATTTAACAAGGCTAATAGTTAAGGTATCAAACAGTAATATAATATTCTGCTGTTTCTTATAAACATATATTACTTATATGAATGATATAAATAACCATTTTAATAATTTCAAATTTGTTTTAATTATAGCTACAGTGTTTAAGCAAAATGGGTTGACATATTTGCCAAGTTTTTAATTACAAAATGTTTACAAAACATTTTACAAACTTCTTCTGTATTCGAAACTTAAAGCTCAATCTGAAATTTGGAAATGAAATGATGCAGAACTCTATATTTCAGCGACCGCGTCGTTCTGGCGACCAATCCTGCCGCTGCAATCGGTTGCCATTACACTCACGCCCCCATTTGGAAAATCGGAAACACAGCGATAATGCTGTCCCGCTGAATTTGGCTCCGTGCTCCCCTAAACATTATTCGCACATTTGATGTCCACCTCTGGCGACAATCCGTTGTGGTCCACGCTTGTAGCTCATTGTTGTCCGTCCGTCCGGCGAAAAGCCGAAAAAGCTGGCTCAAATAATGGCATTTTCATTGAATTTTACGCGCAAAGTCAGAAAGTTGTTTGCCGAAACTTTTGCAGTAATTGCACAGCCCCTCCTACCGCCCACCCCTTCCATCACGCTCCATCTCTATCTCTCTGGGCGACCTGTGACCTGTGACCCATGCCATGCGACTAATGAAGTTGGGGCCACAAAAACGAGGCGTGGCGCGGCTCACAATGCGGCAAATGACATTTGAAAAGTGCTGGGAATGCGTATGGCTAATGACCAGTTTTCAAGTGAAGTTCAAAGTCTGACTGGAGGCCGAGTGAATTATGAAAATTGCCCATGCACCTCCCACCGACCGACCTCCGACCTCTGAGCCCTTTTTTCGGTCCTGAGTGTAGCAAATTAGGCGCACTGAATCGACATTACAAGCACGTTGTGTACAGCGTACACCTTGCCGTGTGTGAGCTCGGTTTCTTTTTACTTTTCTTTTTTTTTGTTGGGCGGGAGGAGAACTTTACCAAATCACTTACAATATTTGGACCCGCAGTACGTGCAGGGCTTAGGAATCGCAGTGACTTCTGGGGCCGAGCCGGCCGCCCACACACCGCGCTGAGTTTTCCCAGTTTTCCCCCGGTTTTCCGCCCTTCTCACACTGCCCGGTGTCATACGCATCGAAGTATCTACTACCCCTACAGCTGTTGGTTTTTCGAGGAGTTCTGCGCTCCGGCAAAGTTAATTTTCTTAGCGTCAAGCGTGAAATCGATATGGCCGCGAGCTGTTTCATAAGTTGAATTGAAACTCTGAAAATTGTTCAGGTTGCAGTTTTCCGTTTCCCTTTGCCAACCCGCCTTTTGCGTTTGCTTCTTTTTTTTTTTTGGTTTCCTTGCTGCGTGAGTTGATAAATAAAATACTCAGAATTCCTGACTTGGCCGTAGGGATTGATTCTTTTGGTTCGGTTTTTTTCCCGGTTTAATTTTTTTTATTTTTTAGTGGCTCTGGCAAACTTTGGGGGCGGCTAATAAAAATTTTCCGACTTGAGAGCAAACAAGTTTCGCCCGCTCTGCCATTTTTTTTTTATAACAGCTATTTGATTTTATTTATTTTGTTTTCATATTTTCTGCGAATAAGTTGGCCGCTTTGTGGCACACCAGCAAATTAAGTTAATAATAAAACAGTTGCTGGGGTTACGTTTTTTAGTATTTCGTCCGGGAAAAAGTTGGCAAAAGTTTGTTGTTTAATTTGCCAAGCTTCGGCGGCAGCAGGACCTTAAAGTTATTCACCGCGTATTTTGAATTTAAAATTAATATTATAAACTTTGATTTATTGTCGCCCTGACGCCACCGAGTCGCCAGTCCGCCAGTCGAATATGCCAAAAACTTATTCGAGTTTGTGCGGTGCGGTGGCGGGGTGCAAAGATACGGAGTACAGCAAAACAAAGTGTTGTATTAACATAATGTTTTACTTTATAATATTTCTTTTTTATTTCCACTGCCGCTGCTGCGACAGTCGATAACAAAAGTTTGGCAAAGCAAACTTGGATAAAGCAAAAAAGCTGGGCGGCGCAAGCAGGCAGTCGACCATTTAGTTACCCTCTCTTCAAAGAAGTTCTTCAAAAAGTGGGTTTTAAAGTCTATGCTCCAAGGGCTTATTGTTTCCAAAAGGCTTTGTAAGCTCACCAGAGGAGTATGCTCAAATACTTTATCCAATTCTTGACTTACAACATTCACGTTGCAGAAAGGTACAGCCCCAAAAATTTCCTGCAACGCAGTGTGGCATAAAAAGCAAAGTTGAATTGAATTCACCAACTGAAGTTTTTGAATATATTCCGTTCGCTATGTCTAGAGTTGATATCTGAGACGGTAGCTATGACAGTGCCAAGAGCCACCTCCTCTGGTTCTCCGCATAATTCCAGCAGCATTGTCACCTTAGCAATGCGCTTAGAAGTTGCCAAAGTCGCAACCGTTTAGGCAACATTTTTATGGCTCATTAGAGCAGACGTGGCAAATAGGTTTTCGGGCCTGCGAGCCTCTTGTCAGGGCCCTTTGATCTCTCGACGACGACGATGATGATGATGACAAAAACCAAAAGCCGGCAAAGCAACTTCCTACATGCCGCGCATATCAAGTGAATCCAGTAGCTGGAGGGATTCCGATTCCCCCCGCAAGTAGTATAGCTACAAATTCGTTTATAATTTCGACCAGATACATGCGATGCGATGCGTTGCGGTGCTTTCCTGTTAACAGATTTCCGATAATGCCAGGAACTTGCTACCGAAATCCCCACGATTGTAGTGCAGCATCCACCGCCAAAACTCGAAGCCACATGAGTGCCATTAGAATTTGCATTGATTTGGTTCGAGATTTGGGCAAAACGGAAAAGAAAACTCAAAAAGAGAAAATCTGCTTGCAGAGCACTTGAATTTCTGTTGTTTTTCCTCGAGTGTTGGGTAAATATGCATGCACAAATATTTTAAATGCAATTGCACGAGTAGAAATCAAATGTTTCCCATCCAGCCTGGCAGAATAATAGATTAGAGCAGCTTTAACCACAAAGCCTTTTTAATTTTAATATGTCAGCTTTGGCCGTTTGATGAAGGTGTGGCCATTCTGACACATCCAGTTGGCTAAACTTAATTAACAAATGGGTCAAGACCTCGGGCTCAGATTGATGGGTTATGTCAAATCTGTGACATTGCTGAGCCTTCCTTTGGTTTCCTCTGATTTAATTAGACGCTTAACCTGTTTGCATTTAATTTGCCTGCCACCTATTTTTTTGTTGACTATTTCTTTTGGCATTATTTTATGTGGCACTTTAAGCCGTTTACACGCATGCATAAATCTTCTCTGGGCTCGGGCTCTAATTATCTGTAGGCCAGCATCAGTTGGACCCACATTTCCGTCAGTTCTGGGGATTAGTCCCCTCAGTGTTTTAAAAGCACAACCAGTGCCGTTCGGGGAGCATATGTCCCCGGCGCAGAGGTGATAAATTACCATCGGCCAAGGTGTCATATTAAAACCAAGCAGCACACACACACCCACACCCACACACGCACACACTACCCCACAGAAACGAAACCTCAAACATGTGGCACTGGCCTTTTAAATAAACCTCAGGTCCCAGTTCAGCCCCCCCTCCGTCCCTGCTCTGTGCATAACTAACGAGCTGAAGGCAAATGGAGCTGCTCCAACGGCAACCGCAAATCCAAAACCAAATCAAAAAGGGTCTTTGCCTGCTTATCACACGGCCATAAAGTCAGCCTTGTCCTCCGTCCGCCGAGCCCACCAGCCACAATGCCCCCTCCCCTTTTTGGGGGGATCCCCACCTGGTGGCTGCTCATTTAAACTATTTAATATTGGCACCTGCCAGGAAAGGGACCGAGAGCCAATCCAACCTACCATGGGCTCTTGAATAATTAAACCTTTTTCGAAAAACGGAAAGGTAAGTAAAACTATGCGAGAGTATTAAGCCAGGCACGTCAAATCAACGCCTGAACTAATCGTAGCTTCTAAACATTTTGAATTATATAAAGGTGTTTCACTTACTTACTAACTGAGTGAGTAACTTGTTTTTCCATCGAATAAAAAATAATAAAAGCGCCATTTAAAGTCACCAGTGCCAAAAGGTATGCTAGTTTCAATACATTTTCCCTTTCACGATACCCTGACCTCTCACCTTTTTCGCCATTTCGCAGACATTTGTTTGTATTACTATTTTTGCGGGGAGCCATCGTAAATTTCAATCCGAGCCACTTAGCACACAGCGCCAGCAGATTATGCGACACAACCTTGCCACCGAAATGAAGTCAAATGGCGAGGACACACCAACACGTATGTATGTTTGTATATGTATAGGTTAGCCAGTCGGTTGAGTAAAGTGCGGTGAAAGCGAGGAGAAAGCGCATGGAATTTGTTTTTCTTTTCCTTTTTGGCTAATTAAAATGTTGATAAAAGCCAGCAGGAAATAAGTAAGACAGCAAAACATTTTTACAACGCATCGTTTGACTTCTTTTGTGGAGTCAATTTCAGCAACGGATGGCATAATAAATAAATAAATAACACAACATTTACATACACATGTACATTGACATGTGCATGTGTGAGTAGGGGGCGGGACCCTATGGTTTGTTTACGCCTTTTAACCCTTTCGAATCAACACAGACCGCAAAGCTCGTGGCCTGTGTAAACACATTAATCATACAACTGCCACAGACAGAGATCGAAAGTGTTCGCCCAGCCACCCACAAGGACACCAAAAAAGCACCCCTAGCCACCCATAGCCACCCCAACTAACCCACAACCACCCCCTCAGTTCCAGTTAGCAGTATCTTTCGTTACCTCGCTGGTTTTTGGCAGTCATAAGCAGCACACGGCGGAGGAAATTAAAAGCGAAAACAAGAGCAACCGAAATGCCGAAAAAGTAATACAGGAAAGGAGCCAAAGCCACGGAACCATGGGATTTCGGGGGAAACGGGGCCAAAGAGCACAGCAGATCGGAGGATACGACACGTGTGGCTCGGACTTTCGAGAGGACAGAGCCAAATAATATGCAAATACTTGGCCCCAACTCCCCGACAACAGCAAATGCAAATTTGCCCCCAACCCACAGACATCAACGTCGGTTTTGTGGTCTCATTTGTATTTTGCGGCAGTTGAACAACAGTTATTATTACATTGCTACACTAATTGACTTGATTAAAGGACATTGAGCGCAAGGACTTTCATCTTGTCAAACAAAAAGTGGTAAGTATAGTCCACCCAACTTGGTTAGTCATACATTTTACACATAGAAAATTATAGGAATTGAATTTTTAATTTATGGAATTGGTCTTTAAAATGAAGTCCTTGTTAAAGGAGTTCGTCCTTCGGAGAGAAGCCAGAACAAGCAATTTGAATTATATTTTTTATTAAGGAGGGTTAATTAGCTTAATCCAGATTTAATATTTAATAGCTATGTCATTGTTTCGCTTAAATTTATATTTTTTTTATTTTGGCTCATACAGTTCCGGCCACATATTCCCATTCAGACTTCACACAAGTAACCGAATAAATCACAGCCATTGTTGGGGACTTTTTAGGTAATTAAATTATATACACACACAAAGAGAGTAAAGGCAATCATGTTGCAGGGAAAGTATTTCGGTGGGGGCGCCATAATAAGCCACTTACCCGCTGAGCAGGGAGAAAATAAACTTTTCCACCACTTTAAGAGGAATTTCTCCGTCAGTTGTTTCGCATCTTGTCTCTCGGTTCCTGTATCTTAGCCCGAAGCCAGCAATAAGTTGACAATTTGCAAGTTATGAAAGTAAATAAGTGAAATAGTTTCCAGGGCGGGCGCAAAGTTTCTCCCACAACTGAAGCCCGCATCCACACTCGCATCCCAGCCCGAAACTACAACAGATAAACACGACTTGCAACAAATTGAAATGATGTATTAGGCCGCCAGGGATTAACGCCCAACTAATAAATCTCTCCGGGTCGAAGTCTTGGGGCTTTGGTCCACAGGGAACTCCCGTCATATGGAACCACTCTGTGGCATTGCCACAGCGTGTTCATTCGAACGAGTTCCGACTGTGGCCATTCATATATTAATAAGACACAAAGTTAGTCCGGTTCCTCCATATGTTTCCAACTTATTTCACGGTTTCCTTGCAATTTGTCGTCTGGGGTCAATAGACCCAATCCCAGAAATTCGCCTGACATTTGTGCGTCGGAATATTTCCATGGATACACACAAGTAGATTTGATGCCAAAGTGCGTAGATAATGCGAGTAATTTAAGCTGAAACCATAAATATGTGACTGTGCGTGGCGAGGAAGTGGCATATACAAAAAATATGTTAAAAAAAAATCCGATGCAAGGGAATTTAATATTCTGCGACATTTCTGGTGATTTGAAACCACTTTAAAAGTCATTTTTCAGTTTGATTAAGACGACAGTCGTAGCCTATGGCACATTTTTTTAAAGTGATTTTAGATTACTGGATTTCGTTGTTACCTCGAAATGCTTCACAGTTTAAATCTTTGAGTATAGGAAGCATCTTTTAAGCTCCGGCTTACCGTTGCCTTTGGGCGAATAGTTATGGCAGAACTGAAACAACCAACCCGGCCAAGACAATCTCTGATAACTGTGCTGAGACAAAGCCAAAGTGTCAGAAATTTTATGTGACTGTTTGTGCTGCGAGTGGGTTCGAGCGCCATAAAAAGCTGGAAAAAACAATATGCTCGGCAACACGACTAACTTAAAAAACTAGCCAAGCAAAAGTCACAGTCTTATCAGCAACAAAGTGCCAGAAAAAAAAACACAAGGGGCGACACACCCATGAGGCGTCGAAGGAAGATGTTAGAAATTGTGGAAAATTCAAGGCGATATGCCGATGTACTGCTTTAAAGTGTACTCCTTCCACGGATTGTCTCATTGCCCAGCGTCGTCGAACTGGCGACACTTTTCCAGTTCAACTGTCGAGGTGTTGGGCGTCCGAGCCAAAGCAACTGTCATAAATTCAAACACAAATTCGGGTCCTGACGCGGCAACTGGACGGACACTGATAAACAATACATACTCTGACGAACCTATATATATGCTCTTATATATATATCTACATATATATACGCACATATATCTAGCAGGCAACAAAAAATGGCTTTTTATGAAATTACATTAAATGTGTACGCTTGAGTGGGCAGGAATTTATATTTCGTTGCAGAAGGTCCTTGGCATCTCCAACAGTCTCGTCCATAAGGACTAAGTACAAAGGACTAAGGACCCAGAAGTGCCGGACAATCGATGGCGGGCAAAACAAATTGCTCGCTGGACTATGCAATTCCAGTCGCAACGAGATCGAGACTTTAAGGCATACGAACACTCCATGACAAATTACTTGGCCAAATTCATAAATATATAAAACTAATTAGCTAAGAGATAAAAAACAAATGTCTGTGTCTGGAGAATGATATCATTATGTGGAATGCAAATTAGAGTGTGCCCATTAAAAAAATGTCTTCCTTATTATTAAGAATTATAGATATTATTTTAGATATTTTTTGGTTCCCAATTTTAATAGTAGAGTCTACATTTCCTAAATATGACATATTACAGTGTATTTTTTATTTTTAATTATTTTCAGTGGCAATCGTCGATTCGTCAAAAAGTCTTGATTCACATAATCCCCGAAAAAATGCCGCATTTCAGGGAAATCAAAGCAAGCGTAGCATATTTATTGGGGCTCGAATTGTCGCAACTAATTAGTGGCCGGTTCCTTTGAGCCGAACTTCAAAGCAAATAATACAGCCAGAAAAAATAATTGTCATCATTCTGGCCGGGCAAAAATTAATTGCAGGCGGCATCACTCAGTCACTCAGTCAGTCGGTCAGAAAGTCAGTCTTTGGCGGTACGACGATTGCTGTTGCCATTGATCCCGCTCCGTTGTCGGGCAAAAGTTGTCAAGTGGTCGCTATTGAGTGGCCAGCGTAGAGTCAAGGATATACATACATATATATGTCCTCTTTTTTTTATATCGGATCCCGCTGCACGTTCATTTGCTGGTCGCATTGTGAGCGCTGAAGTGTTTGCTGCGGCCCAACAAAAGCTGTCAGCGCAGAAACGAGAGCCAAAAAAGAAAATGGGGAAAAGAGGAAAATTCTAGCGATGGAAGGCGGCCAGGAGCGCCAAGATGATGGGGAAAACATGGCGAAAGTGCCGTCTATGCGGCGTTACAATAACAGTAGAGTCAACAATAATAACAACAGCCACAAAGCAACAATGAGCGCAGTATAATGGCAAAAGCTTTTCATATGACTCCATCTTCGCATCGCTTTCCCGAAAAACTGACGGTGGCATTTTGTCAGTAAATTTCTGAAGCGTTTGATGAGGCACGAAACACACGCTTACACACCACAGCAAAAAAAAGAATGAAAGAAAGTAAAAAAATTGGAAATTTATCTTTGATCTTTTTGTTCGGGTATCGCTTGATGGGGAATAAACAACGAGTTTGTGCCTTGTTAGATCCCCAAATTATATCGAATAAGTGGAAGTCGATATGGAGGAGGTGTGAATAAAGAATGAGAGCCTGGCATCAGGAAGGAAATCAATTAAAATCGCGAAAAACAACTTTAAGGCGCAAATATGAGAATCAACTTTGAAGGTTAGCTCGCAATAATTGAATATTAAGCTGACGAAAAATCCATGGCATCCTGCGCAGACGAGGGGGCCATCAAAAATGTTTCGCCCCCCACAAAAAGTTGTCACAAAAGCGACTGAAATGTCACAATTTTGTGGGGGGGCGAATAGAGGTTTAGGGCATTAGAGATGGAGATGGAGATGGCCCCGCCCTTTGATGTAGCAAATTTTTCGGACACTAAGCGCCTAATTACTTTATTGGCGGCCTTTTCTCGTGGATGCCACTTGAACCTTTTACCCCTTTTCACTCGACATGGTTTCAATTATGAGCCGGGGCTTTGTTCCACGAATGGCGAGTGCCACTCTGCGTCCGCCTATTGGCAACTTAACTTAATTATAAATTAAAATCCCTTCATTCCCTGTGAGCAAAATTGAGTTTGGCTAGCCATTTGCCGTGCGCCATGTGGCAGGACTATTGGGCCAAGGCCCCCAAACGGCCATGATGCCACATGTCCACCCACCTAATAAACATATCGCATTAAGCTGGCCGGATGATTTTCTTGAATCACAATTGTGACTCGGGAAAAACAATGGGCGCCATAAATCCAAATTAAGGTCATGTCTGCTGGTCATCGCACACGTGTGTCAATTGGACACACATATTCCTATCTAACTGCGGAATACTATAGTCATGTTACCATTTTACCAGATCTTGCCAAAAATGGTTATCTTTTCTGATTGTGTTAAATATTTGTTACATATGATGCTCCTTTATCATAATAATTTATAAAATATATTTTGATGGAAACTGAAAATTGTTACCAAAGCATTTCTTTTGACCAAATTAATCCTAAATCATTTTTCCGTACAATTTGTATCTTGCATTTTTAAACCGTTCTCAGCCTCGCAACTTTACAGCTTAAGAGAGACTTTTTCAGCCAGCAAAGAGCAGCACAGCTTCCAGTTAACAGTAACAGAAAGCTTTCGTCTGGTAAGTAACACGAAAGTGTTAACATTACATTCAAAAACTTTGATTACTTTGAGTTACTTTGCTTGTATTTTCGACTTGTACACCCCCAAAAATGTTGATGCAGGTCCTTTGGGACTAGAATACTTAATAATAATGCAGAATACCAGCAACTTCATAACTTGAAGCTCTAGCAAACACTACAAAAGTCAGCAATTATGCAGCACACAAGTTCAATTTTAATAATCATCACTGGAGAGTGTTTGAAATACACAAAAAACACACACTTGCCAAGTGCAAATAAGTTCCCATTTAATTGCAATTTAATGTAAAAGCAACAGCACCAGTCCGAATCGTCCATCAGTCCGGCTCAGATTCAGATTCGTAATAGAAAGGAGGATGGCCATGGAAAGTCCAGAGCTCGTATTTGTAGTCAATATTTGATATTTGCACAGATGTTCAGCTGCCAAATTGAATATGGATTTTGCATAAAATCTACTAACACACTCAAGCCAACCGGCGTGGAGAAGCAGCATAATGATGAGCAAAAAGCCAAAGTAGATAAATACTAAAGTGGACTGACCGGAAACCAAATTGAAAGCAACAACCGACCCACACCGACCCATTGACCTCAGCACAATTGCAGACACGGTTCGAAAAACAATATGTATTAGAAATCAGGAGTGGACAACCGAAGGCCGACTATATATATGCTTTCTGGTCGCATGTGGGAAAGAACATGAATCAATATATGCACGAAACATTATTTTCCAATCAATTAATTTTCGGGTCACTAGATTTGCCTGTAACACATGCGCTGCACTGCACCCACTCACCCTCTTGACCGATGAACTGTCGGGTAAATCATATGGAATGATTTCATACACACAGCACCACTCTCAGCACAACCTCATCGCATCGGCTATTGAGCATAAATGTTTAATCAAATGAAGCATGCACAAATTGGGGTCCGCTCCGGAGCCTGAAGCCCACGGCCTTTGCTGCCGGCCCCGAATGCTCCTCCACCCGGTGACCAGTGCGTCCATGGCCGTGGCACTGATTTAATAAACATAAAATGTGTCAGTATTGTAAAATTATTTGGTCGCCGTCGGGCACAAATAAGCAGCGGCCAACAGAAACAATGGCACTCGACCTTAATGTATCTGTTTTTTATGTTTTATGACAAGATTCCTTTTTATTCCCTTTTTTTACATTGACTCCGTGCAATTTTCCGATACATTGACCCCTCGGCAGGTTCGTCAGCGCATCGCCTCCATCAGCGCCAGCTGCACGACAGGGCGTATACGCAATATTCGCATATGCAAATTAAGTGACGATCGGCTGGCGCCAGTCTTTTATCATGTTACCGAAATTGCATTATTAAAGTGGAAAAAATAAAACCTCCCGATTTGTAAGAAAAACACCAAATAATTTAATAAAGTCAAAAGTTAATTAAAAGCCATAAGCAATAACAATAAGTTTTGTAAGCCTTAAAAGTAGTAGCTAGTAGTCAGTCTTTAGTGTCAGGTTCATTTTAGTTATAAAATCTGTGTTTCTTATTACTGCGAAACAATCATTAAAATTTATTTTGCAAACCTAATCAGCTTTCGAGTGGAATGCCTAAGCGTCTTCGCCATAAGTACAAAAACACACGCACTCAAACAGACTCCGAAGCCCACACACTCGAACATATTCAAGGCAATAGAACCGCAATTCACAAAGGCAAACACATACGAATGTAAAAAATACAACAAGCCAGTTACACGATAATAAAACATATTTTAGAGCGGGCAACAAGGAAAATTGCAAGCGGAGGGAGCAGCAAGAAAATGCTTACGACAGTTGCCTTGCCAACCCCAAAAGTGGGCGTGGTGGGTGGAAGAGCAAGCACTCAGCCATATACGCATACACAAACAGCCAGAGAGTGAGAGAGAGAGAGTACTACTTATGCCAGTCAGCTAAAGTGCAGGAAAAACTATTGCCCACACGCACACATATGCGTCCATCTTGCAACTGCCTCGCTCCCCGAGTTGGTATTACATTTATTTGTTTTTGTCGGAAATACTTGGTGCGTATGATAATAAATACTTAATCCTCAACAAAAGAATATTAAAAACAACAATAAATGGAAATGCTAAAAAGCATAAAGAAATGCATAAAAACAAACGCTGAAGAGAGGCGGAGAAAAGCTAGGATGTGTGTGTCTGTGTGTGTGTGTGTGTTCAGGATAACAAAAGGCTCTTTTGAAATGTAAAATGAACTTGGTTGCTTGCTTTTCATGCTCCTCAAACATGCATGCATATAAAATTAAACATAAAAACAAACGCTTAGCCCTGGGCGATGGCTTTAAAAAAGTACCCGGAGACACTCAGCCAGGTTGGTCCAATTAAATTAAGCTGCAGAATTCGACGTCAATGCCCCAAAAATATGCTAAAACGCTACTTTCGTGGGAAAGATGAAAGACCATTAGAACAATGGCAAATAGAAAGCGAGATTTCGCTTCGCAATTACTACAACAATAATCATACGCCCCGTTGCACATCGACGCTGGCAAATCTATTACAGATAGCGGAGGGCTTTCCATGACAATTTCTCTCTTAGTTTTATAATTACCATTTTATGTGGTTTATATTTACACATAGACTCGCAGCGCAGTGTTTTGTGAGTTTTTACCCAGCGTTTCGGCAAATATTAACATTTTGCCGCAGCGATAAGCGAAAACTTTTCGGTGCGTCCTTCCTCCCGAAAAGCGATCCTGATGCGTGAGTAGAGCTTGTGTGTGTTGGAGTCTATGGGCGCATTATTATAGAAATGTTTGGAAAAAACTTTGCATTGCCATCGGGGCTGCAAAAGTGGGAGGCGATGGCGATGATGATGATGCCGAGGTGGAGGCAATCTAAAGCCGAAACACGCTGCCGCTGCCGAAAAGTTGGATGTGTAAAACTTTAATTACAACTACGAGTATTTGGCGAGTTTCCCCCATTCCCGCATTGCCAATCTCCCCAGCGATAAATGAAAACTTTGCCTATTTACATGTGTAGACATTAGATAATAACATATTTGAAATGCCTGGCTGGCTGACAGAGAGCAATTACTTGTAAATATTACTGGCTAAATGGGAGCAGATCAAAGGCGGCAGTTGCTCACATGTTTGCGTTTGCCTATTTCGCTTGTGTGTGGCACATCTCGTTGACTCTTGACACAAGTGGCAAGAGATGGCAGAAGATGTTGCAGCATTTAATTAATTTTGTGGAAATCATTAACAGAAATGGGTAAATATGGGAATTATACGCATAATACATATGTATATATGTGGGCTTTGGCCCATTAGGCGCTGTCTATTAATTCGTGGAAATTAACTCGCATTCCTGTCGCTACCATAAATCACTTATTGTTAGTATCCCGAATCCTGGCGCGCTGTTTCCTCGCCGTACCATCTTTCCTAATTAATTCAGCAAAAACTTACAGTCCAACTTTTTGGCATCTTATAAATTTTAAAATGCTTAACTGCTGCTCTATCTCTGTCCTTGTCTCTCTAGCTGGATCCTTCGCCACCTCACTCTTAATGGCATGTTGCTAATCGAATTTCATGGCATTTCTCGGGTTTTCCTTGGCCTGTGTCAGAGTCCTTTTCCCGGCAGTCCTTTTCCATGACAGTTTAGCCGGGAGTAGTTTACATATTTTCACCATCGCCATCACCATCTCCATCAGCATCCGCATCCGCATCCTCCACTCCGGTTGGAAATCCATTTAGCGTAACTCAACACTTAAGCATATTCCTTGGCGTTGGACTCTCGCCTTTCTCGCGACGTTTTTTTCTATCATTTCCTAATATAAACTTACAGTCAGCTGACAGCTTTTTTAATTGATTTCATTAAAAATTTGTGCGCAGCAAACTTTTTCAATTCGCATGCAAAGCGACAGCGACTTAGTTTCAACTGATTCTGATCCGCATTCGCATTCTGATCCACTGCAGTTGATTAGTTGTGTATTTTGGGCTGATTAAGTCGCATTAACACGCATATACCGCACTCGTTGTGGAGCATTATCCTTTGGGGTTAGGGACTTCAAAAGCACAAGAACTCATCGAGATTATTGAAAACCGAGAGTGGTTAGAGGAGTGCCAGTGTGTGCGAGAGAGCAAGGAAAATAAACAAACTGAAGAGGAATCTGCACACTTGACTTTTCCCACAATTCCCGCAGGCAGCACCGATCCCTGATCCAAACTCGTATTTCTTCTTTTTTTTGCCAACTCAATTAAATCTTATCACATGAAAGGCGGACTGAGGCGGGGAGGTGAGTCCCCCATCTGTTCCTGCAGCAACACAAATATCAAACAAACTAATGTCAGTTGTCATAATAAAGCGCAAATACTTTTGATGCCACTTGCTCACATCCACGCGCTTTTCTTTTTTCCCAACGATACGATGGTGGGTCGCGAAATGGGGGTTCAGGCGGATTGTACATACATATAAAGTGAAAAGCAAACAGCTGCGCAATTTAACGTCGAAAGTAGAGCCAAGGGCATATATATACAGCCATATAGCCATATAGCCGGGCCAAGAGAAAGAAGGCAAACAAACACAACAGACAGCGAGACAGACAAACAAATATACGGCAAATATACACTCGCGTACACATGAGCCATTGCTCCCTCTTCCGCCCGCCGCTCGTCTTGTTCATACATATTTATAATAACTTTAATTAAGATTTTACAAGTAGATTATTTCTTAATAACAAACACAACATCTAGATAACACGGCCGCAGCAACAAGGACACTCACATCAGGCACATCTGGCACCGATTCACTCCGGCTTTGTTGTCTCAGTTTCTGCCTTGTCCTCCTTTTGATAAAATCTAAATTTTATTAATTAACACAAAGCGCAAATATTCATGAATAACTTTAGGTGCTAGTTGAATCTATCTGTATAACACTAAAATAGTTGACATTGTTTGAATGATTGCTCTTATTATATATTATTTATTGCATTCATATACCAACTTTTTCTTTCAAAAATACATACAAATTGCTATTTAAATATATGAAATAAAATTTTGGGAACAGAAACTTTAATATCGCAATTGTTCATAAATGATTTAATGTGCTAGTTGTTCACTTACGATAATAACGCCATTAAAGCCAGTTAAACTTTTTTAGTCCTGTTGTGCACTCTCAACTCACCGTTGACTGAACTTCGGCAGGAAAATTCGTAGAACAAAGAGGACTAATTTCATTATGACCAGCAAATCACATGTACATAATTTTTAAGCATTTAGCCACAGCTGACTGCCGAAGGGAAACCTTGGCAGCTCAACAGTTCCGAGGGGCTTATATGTACACACAGACATATACGTACGGATGTGCGGCTAAGGACTCTGGCTGCAGTCGTGTCCTTCAGGCAGTTAGCACTGGCACTTAAAAATTAATTAGAGAACTTATAAACAAGTGCAGCATGTGCAAACTAACTCGAGCGGCAAATCAAACGCACTTGACGACGACGATGTCGGATGTCGGCAGTAGAATGCAGGATGCAGGATGCCGGAACTCCAAGGATACAGGTGTGCCCACCACCCATTTCCATTTCCCATATCCCATTTAAATGGGCCTCCATCGAGGGAGGGCAGCTATTTGTGATTCTCGCACCTGGCCCGCCGCCACAACATTTGGCGCGTTTACTTAATGAACACCGTTCGTGTGTAATTATGCATTAAGCCAGGCGGTTTACACTTTGCATGCCCAGAAGTTGGCCCTCTCGAGAGCGAAAAACAAGGTGGAAAAAGGCGAGCGGCATTCCTTGCGGCTCCACGACAGCGTAAGATTTTAATTAGTTCGGGTTGAGATACAAACTCAGTCTCAACTATCAGTTTGGCAATACGATACGGTCAAGCTGGAGGAAATAACATTATCTATTATCTTAACATCACGTTTTTAGATCTTTAAACCCATGCGAACTGTATCCAATCGATAGCCACTAGATATCTAGAGTCATTATTTCAATCAAGGTGGAATCAGGCCAAATGCCATTCAGCTCTCGACTGTCCAGCAACTTTGACGCATGTTGTTAGTAAAACGAAATGTCGGACAATTAATTTGCGATAACATGTAATCGTGGTAAGTTAAGTAGTTTTGATTGTAATGCCCCATCCATGAGATGGCGCGACGTGGTGGGGCAGGAGGTCGAGAAGTGCGGAGATACTGTGGGAATGGCAAGGACAACATTTCCATTGATGACAATGGCCGGGACAAGGACATGGACATGGACACAAAGCTTCACGTCTAATGAAATTGTTGTCAATGACTCGAGTGCCTTGAGCGGTGGGTGGTGGTGGGTGGTTGCTCTTCACTTTACCGGCTGCCACGCCCTTAAACTATACGAATTTGTCTAGATATGTACGGCGTAGACACACATCTACGTAGCGATATATTGTATTGTATGTCGATTGCTGTTGTCATGCCAATTATTTAATTTGTTTCAAGCCAACAAGCGCACCAAACACACAGTTTCAGATTGGATGGGTATTTGGTCTAATGCGATTGGTGGAAAATGTGGCGGAATGCTTCTTAAATCATTCTATTTGTTTTTGAACATTTTTAGGCCTTTTGTTATTGCAGCATATTTTTTTCGAATAAATTTCCGACTTACCCACACACTGCGCATTTATTAATAATTCAGCAAAGTCGAACGCAGAACTGCATAACTAATAAACCTGCCAAGCCGAACAAACTGGATATTCGAAAGAGACCCAAAACTTGGATTGGCCCACAGAACAAGATGTCCAGAAATAATAAATAACCAAAACCTTGTAAACATGCGCATAATCCGGCAGAACTGAGTCCAAGCCCAATGAAAAAAATCCCACACAGGTTCCCCCAACCGGAATACTTTTAATCCTCGACATACAATCGACACATTAATTTATCACTACCAAGCCAAGCCGAACGTAGGCCAAACAAAAACAAACCAAAATAAACAAAAAGCCTTTCAATTAATTCCAGAGCACACAGAGAGAAATATCCTATATCCCATCAGTTGCCGGGTGGCTTGGTTTTTCCTTACGTATTCGTTAGTTTCGTATTAGAGTAGTAGTTGCTCGGGCTAGTGGACTCAACTCCATAAATACTTTATCGTTGGGAGTGGGGAATATTTTGGCATTTCTGGCATTTGGCATATTGACTTATGAGCGCTGATTTGTAAGCAGATTCTAGCGCCTTGAGCTTGTAATTAATTCACGTCCGGTTTTTCCTTCGACATTTGTCTTCCGTTTGTTGGATGGAAGGAAGGGTGGTCTGGAAAACATCAAATGATCGAAAGAAGGGACAGTAACTCATCTGCGTGAGTGCATTTTTGGCAGACACTCAGCGAGTGCATTTCCCAGGACTTTCGCATTCCCAAATCCCTGCCAGCGACACATTTGTGGTCTGCTAGTGTTTTACAGGCGCCAGACAAGTGCCAAAAGTAATTACCAACAACAGCCTGCTGCTAAGTGACTCTGGAATTTGGCAAGGTGAATGACCAATGTGCGAGTATCCGTAGGCGAACTGCAGAAATGACGAGGATTGACTGAGCTATCCGATGGATATAAATGTCCTTATTGTACATATGCAAATGCTCGGGGGCATGGGAAGGGACATGAGGCGGCAAAAGAAGAAGAAGAAGAAGCAGAAGGACGAGCAGCCGCAAAGGATGTGGTAAGTAAATACTAAATTTAGTTGGCTTTGCCACACAACCGCAGCGACATTTCCTGTTGGCAAGGCGTCGACATCATCCTTTCTTGTGTCTCTCCGCAGCCTTCGTCCTTTTTCGGCTCTCCCTGCCCCCTTCAACTTCAATTGTATGCACTCCGACTTGCCCCCGGCACCCCCGGCTACTCCCTCTCTACGGATTGCTCTGCATAAGAAAATTATGCAAAATAGTAGCAAAGTTTCAATTTCCTCCTCCGAAAAAAAAAAGCAGTGAAACCGAAGGGGGAAAGGATGATGGAAATGCCAAAAGGAGAGACGAGCTCAAATGCGGAAAGAAATAAAGAAAATGCAAAGTACAAAATTGTGGTCTCGTATAAATAAGCGTAACTTATGAAAAGTTATGAAAAACTTCTTGCCTTTTACAAGCAATACGTAATTTGGAATGTGTATATGGGGAGTTTTCACGATGTCGACGACGTAGATCTGTGAAAAACTTTCAACGGAACAGTTTTCGCCCTTTGTGCGTGGCTGTTGAACAGGAGTGAGTGATATTGAAAATTATGCTGTTCGGGCGGCATTTTCACTCCCAATTTCGACTTTCGATGGGCTCAAGGTGGGGCTAGGTATTGCAACACATATCTTAGGCGCTTTCAAGCCTAACTACTTGGTATTTTAGGAAACTAAAATAGATTGCAATTCAACTCACGCATTCTAACCAAAGAGAGTTTTTCAAAGTACATCAAATAATTTCCTTTCAAGCTCATAAGCTTCAAAGTACGCTAACAACTTTCGAGAAAACTTGAAAATTTAAAAAGTTTCGAGTAATTCAAGGACTTAAAGAGCTGCCACATCAATGAACTCTAGCCCACGAGCACGAAACACAAATGTTTGCCCAAGATTGTGCGAAAGTATCTTACCATTTATGCATATGCATAGGCGGCTCGGCTCCATTATAAAGGCAATAACCCCACGACAAGGCCCTCCGCAAAAGATAGTTTATAGTTTTAATTTCTCCCAATTTTGCTGGCAGTCACGCAGACAACCAAGAGGGACAGGATATGTATGTATGTACTACATAGAGGGGGCAGGTTAGGGGTACAAAAAATTTGCATGCCACCACATAAGACAATTGCCTGTCAAGCGTCTCTAGGAGGACAAAGATGTCTTCGGGGCAGCATGGAAAAAGAAAAGCAAAAGGAAAAGGGTTTTGCGGGCTGCTATTTGATTAGGCCAAAAGCTTGTTAAGAAAATTTGACTGC
The DNA here is from genome assembly GCF_004382145.1 of Drosophila mauritiana. Lineage (NCBI taxonomy): Eukaryota > Metazoa > Arthropoda > Insecta > Diptera > Drosophilidae > Drosophila > Drosophila mauritiana. The sequence goes on along the minus strand of NC_046668.1, from coordinate 18,687,187 downwards.
CAAGTTGAGTGGCTGGCCGCCCCTCGCACTCAAAGTGTCTCCTTCTCCCTGCTTTCAACATCCAATGATCCCGTCTTGCAGCATAATTTGCATATAGTTCTGCCATATTTCGCATCGGTTTTTTGCTCTTGCTGCGCAAATTTTGTTAAAATTTAAGTTTAAGTTGTACGTTTTACCAGCCACACGGTTCGTTGGCTACGAAATTGCAATGCCAGAAAGCGGAATGGCAAAATACATAGCATAAGAAAATTGAAAACTATTTTGAGTGCTAACGAAGGTAAATATTGTTTCATTATGCTGCATTTTCTTTTCCTTTGGCCGGCAAATTGTTGCATAACGAAATTGCCAACAGAAAGTGTTTATCTGCCTGGCCAAGACATGAGCCTGCTCTGATGGCTGATGGCATGGGCATTGTTTAAACAAAAAAAGGCACACACACACATGTTGCAATGTTGCAATAAGTCTTTGTTATGCATTTAATTGCCCTACACAGATGCAAAGTGGAAAAGATTGAAAGATTTCATTATTTTTGCAGTTTTTGTTGTTGCGGCCAAAAGTTGAGAGGGCTGAGGGCTGAGCGTTGGCCCTTTTTTATGTTGAAAATAAATGCAATTAAAAGTTTCAATTAAAATTAAGAACGGCAGCCAGGGTGCACTGCATTTAACAGAGTAAACATTATGCAATTATAAATAATTGAAGTGGTAAAGTCACGCACATGGCCTGTTTGATTTTTAAACGTTCCACACACACGCACTTTCATTGTTTAATGATATTAAATCCAAAAACAAACACGACGCAAATATCGCTTGTTTGCTCAGCGGTCTGTCAGATTGGGCGGCTGATTAATGAGCTTCATTTACGTGATGGTCAATTTAAAATAATTAGCCCATTCTAACTGCCCCTTGATAAACCGCACTGTTCGATATTTGTCCAATAACCAATCGAAGCCTCCTCATTCTAATTTGCAGCCCCCCATCAAAGTGCCATCCCTCGATTATACGCTTGGTTATCAGCAACCACTTTCCAGTCGCACCAAAACATTTTAAATGTCAATTTATAAGTGACAATTGGACCAGACTCCGCCGGTCTCCTGCCCTCCAATTCCCCCATCTCCGTTCCAATCCCGCCTGCATGGCCCGAAGCATGTGCTAACAGTTTTTGTGGGGTAATATAATATGCACAGCATGGCTTATAATAATAAAAGCGCCAGCAGGTCCTGCATGCCAGCATCCCAGTATCTGGCCAACAGCCCGATCGGCCAGAGATATATATATATAGTATGTAGTCGAGCGAATGGCCGAGCGCAGCATTGACAGCTCGCGGCTGTCAAACGCGTGATTGTCCCTTTGAAATATGAGAAGCTCTTTTCAATAACATTCGCCGGCGATTCCCACAGTGGAGCTTGCCTCGTAAAAGACTAGGCCGTATTATTTAAATTTATGAGTCCCCATTTCATCAGTCTTTATCTTGGAGAGCATCAGATTTTATAGGACAACATACATTTTCGGCACTGAATTAAATTTTATGAATGTCTTTAAGCAAATATATATTATGTGCCTATTTAAATGAAGATTTGTTTTATAAAGTAGAATCAAGTATTATTTTGCTATTTCTCATAATAATATGTAACTGGTTGAAGTTAACAATTTTAAGTGAGAAAGTCCCTAAAAAAGAAAAATAAATTTACTTTAAATCTATGATATAAATAAAATGCAGTAATAGTATTTTGTCGCCTTTAAGCAATTATCCAGAAAGTATCGAAAAGTTTGTTCACAGTTTTCATATGCATTGGAACCACTGTGCCCGGTGGCAGCTGCCTCAGCTGACTACACTATGCTGCACACGCATTTTTCCCACTCTCGCTCTGCGGGAAGGTCAAATACAATAAAGGCTGGCTGCGACGTTAAGCATTGGGAGAATCAGAGTTATGTTCGCATTTATTATGCCGCAGCCGTCGCCGCTGTGGTTGCCATCCGGATGCCCGGATGCCCGGACTCCGGATTTCAGGATCTCAGCCCAGGCCAGAGCCGAGCCAGGAATGGAGCTCGAACACGACCCGATTCTATGGACACCCCCAGGCCCGAAAGCCGGTTCGAATGTTTCGTTTGTAAATTAACTTTACAGCTCGCGGCAAAACGCATTTTTTAACGCCGGGCTCGGTGCTTCCTTTTTGTCTTTTGCCGTTTTATATATGTTTTTTATTTTGTTTTTTTTTTTTTGGTCCAGACTTTGGACGCGTATCAAATGCAACGCATGCGTCGTTCCCCTCCAAAATCAGTTAGTTCCGTCCTTCGTCTTGGTTTGGACTAGCTGCGAAAGAACACAGAATTTTTTTAAATTAAAAAAGTTTTCCAGTTGCCATTCGGCACGTACCAATACGCAGCGACAAACGGCAGTCGGATGTTCGTAGGAGTATGTGTATAGCTTCCCCCACCACCGCCTCCGCACATTGACAGGGGGCGTGGCTGGTAATAAATGCGACAGAGCTTCAGCATGCATAGCATGTCCATTTCCACGGAATCCCCTTCCACACAAAAGCGGATTTTCAAATTTTCCCCATACAGTTTTGCTTTATTCCTGTCAATTTCCGCGGCCGCAACAGCGAAATATTGGAAATGAAAAATGTCGAGAAGGGGCTAAAACAAAGTTGTAATATTTCCGAGTTGGGACTTAAGACATTAGTGATATATATATATATATATATATTGGGTTTTCTTGGCGGTATTTGGTGTACCAAACCTGTTCCTGTAAAGGATTGAAGCCTTGATTCCTTTTTGAAGCTCATTAATATTTTTCTGTGTTGACTCGCTGCCAGGGCTGAATAAATACGACAATGCAAATATCTATGTGCAACCTTTTGAAGGTCACAAATGGAATTTCACTGCCAGAGACTCCGAAAAAATTGACTCAGTCCCTTAGTCAGTTAGTCAGTCACTCCGCCAGTCCATCACTCATTCAGTCAGTTGAGTTCAGTTCAGTTCAGGCAGTCAGTCAACGCCTAAAGTTTTATTACTTTTGCTGCTGTCAACAGTGTTTGTTGGCTTTTTGGTCGCTTGGTTTGTCTGTGCGGCAGCCTTGGGCCAGGAAATGGATGTATAAACGCACTGAATATTATGTGCCATAGTTGGCAGTGAGCTGGTGCTTTAGATGGAGCTGGATCTGTCGAAAGGAACGCAAAGGCAGGAGGAGTCCGCTCTGCTAGCTGCTTATTTTTTAATATTTGAGCAAGGGCTACATGTCGTATGCGCAATGCCGGCACACCAGCCAACGGGGCGGATGATACTCGTTCTCCAGTGTTGCATGTTGTGCCCGGACACAGAGTCGGGTAAATATTTAATCTCTGTACGTCATTTGCCCGGCAATGATAATGCGACCGATGTTTGCATTTGCTCGGCTGGTTGTTGCCTGTTGGTTGTTGGTTGTCTGTCGGTTTGGTTGTTTGGCTGGTTGGCAAAGCGAGCCATGTTGGGTTTGTGGCAAACTCCAGCTAATATGCCACACACTGTTTGCCCATCGGCATTATTATTTTGTGTGATCTTGCTGCTTCTTCTGCTCACTGCCCCGCCCCGCCTTTTGCAATTCAACTTTTGGCAAAACGCACTTCATTATTAACCCGGTCATTGGGCGGATTTTCGCCCAGCCTTTGAGTACTAGTCAAATTTTTATCAATTTCCCCAGCAGCAAATGAAGTTCTCTTGCAAACTCATCTGCATACACATGCGAGTATGCAAAATCTAAACTACCCCGAGCGTTGACTACTTAAGAAAATTGTTTGTTAACTTTGAACGAAAAATTTGACTGCCTGCCCTTGCGAAAGTCCCTGTATTATGTAATCCCCTATGTGTGCGTGTGTAATAATATTCAAATTGCCAAAATCCATTATGATCGCAAATATTATTTCAACAGCCAACAGACCAAGCAAAGCTCAGAACTGCTGGAAAAACTGTTAATGCTCGACGCAGTGCAATTGTGGGCCTTCAAGTGCTAGATGGATATAGAATGGATAAAAAACGGTAGGAGACAGAGTGGGGAAGATGAAAGAGTGGGACGGAGTCTTAGTCTGAAGAGCAAATGAATAAAAAAGTACTCGCAGATGCACTGGCTACAGTGAGGCATTAATAAGTGCGTTAGTTACTAAAAAAAAGAATAAATATTCAAGATTATATTATATATATTATTCATAAATTATAAATTAATTCAGGAAAAAGCTAATTTACCCTAGTAACTATTTGCAAGGATATAGTGATCCTTAAAAAGTGGGCAACACATTTCGAACTTACTCTATTTCCATTTTCAGAGCGATAAAGTTCATTCACTTTATCTCCACTGTACTCGATCCATCTGCATAGCCAAAATGTACAACCAACAAAAATGGGTTAAAAGTGTTGACAGTCAGACAAAGCGCAAATTATACACTCAACTGGCGCTTTTGTCTGTCGGTATGTCAGTGGTTTTAGGTGGGCGTTGGGCGCTGGAAGGCGTGGCACTGACTGCGAATAGTAACAAAGTCCCCTTTTTTCGTGCTGAAAAGCTGTTGAAATATTTGCACACGATATTGGCAATCGAGTTAACATAAAGATTGAGCAAATATCACTGGCGAGCGAAATGCATTAATGGGTCAGCGAAAAAGGACCAATTGCAGCTTAACAAATATACCCGTTACTCACCCGTAACCCGTTCTGGGATATACAGAAATTTACACGATTAATAAGAATTTGAAAAACTATCCAAAAATTTTTCAAAAATAGTTTTTGTCAAATCAATATTATGACGACTCCACGAGTAACGGATATAAATACAGCAAGGCAACTAAAAAAGGAAAATACGAGCTGATTGGGGTACAGAAAATTATGTAAATTTAATCAAAATAAGTAGCAGCAGACGCGGATTGTCAGAGCAGCGGCTAAAAGCGGCTTATAACAACAGCAGTCAGAGCCAAGAGCCAAGAGCAAAAACAGTCCAAGCCCAGAAAAACTCGAGACGATTGTGGTGGAGGCATAAGACCGTCAACTGGAAAGTGGCAGGATAATAAGGATTCAGCATCCTGCGATGATGCTAAGTAGCCGCCGTTCCAGCCACATGCTGTCAACGCGCTAAACCCAAAATAACCAACAACAACGGCGAACGGACAGCGCCAGCCACTCATAAATAAGAGAAATATATGTATATTTTCTTGGAGCGGCCAGAAATTATGTGTAACAGCGTCGGGGGGGAAATAAGTCATAAAGCCACCGCCATGGAAAGAACAATAAAAATTTTAATGCCTCTTATTGTTTCGGGCTATCTGCTATCCATTTAAATGCCCTCGAAAAGGTAATTCAGCGTGCTAGACCATCGTTTACTACAAAACAGGAAAGGACTTTCCGCCACAATTGCTCAAAAAGAGGAAATAAGATTAGTAGTTTGTTAAAGGAAAGAAAAATCTATATTTATTTTAGTAAGGTAATGTTTTAAAGGTGGCGAGTATAAAAACAATTTACAACATTTTTAGTATTTAAAGTAATACAAAAATTATTTAATCCAATGAATTATAAATATGTGTTGTTTTTCATAACACGAATGAACATTATTTGTTCATTAAATACATATCCTAATTCACTGTGGTACATTTTCAAAAGCATTTAAATGTACTTGGTTTCTTTAGGGCTTCCACAACTTTATCGTTTTCAGCCCAAAAAAAAAAGAAGTTAATGTAGAGCAAAGCATTTTTATGGCTCTTCCGCAAAAATGTTCTAATAAATGCAAACTACATTTTCACTCGTTCACTCACACAGCCGCACTCGCAAACTACTTTGCACACACACACACGCACACTGCTATAGCACACATATACGACTACATAAAACCAAAGCCATTTTGAAGCACATTTTAATAGCATTGTACGAATTTTTTGCACTTAATTAAGTGTAATTAAATTTGCGCTGCTTACTCGCACAATTTTCCACTTCCCCTCCACCCACCCGTCGTCTCCCTCCCTCCCCAGCCGCAGCCTGACAACGCGCTGTGGGAGAGAGCGAGAGAGAGGGCGGCAGGCGGGGGCCTAGGATACCTAACAATTTGTGCCGTGCCTCACTTGAAGTTTCCAAAGCGCCACAACTCGAGTGCCATTTACTGATTTTTCTGCTGCAACGAGAGTTGTTCGCTCTTGAAGGTGGCGACTAAATAAAAAGCGAGTAAAGAGCGCCACGTTTGGGTTTTGCAACCCGTTCCTGTGACAAATGATCTACGCAGGGTGCAAGAGATTACTTTAATAAATTCATATAATGTTCTGAGAACATTTTGAAAAAGGAATTAACATAATTTCAAAACGATATAAGGACATACAGTCCACCTAACTTACCGCTAAATGTGGTTGCAGCTCGCGAGTTCATAGCAAGGACAATAGAAATCCGTCCCGGAACGTGGTATTTCATTCATCTGCGTTATCAAATTTCAAATTGCTCCTGGTCAAAACTGGCCAGGGCCAAAAGCTTCGCTGTTGACTCTAACGCCACAAGCTCGAACTACTACAGCGCAGTGCCCTGGCCGCAAAGCATGCACAGTTCTTGTTTGACAGAAAACTGCAGCGTTGCAGATGACCAGGATGCAGGAACCGGGAGGCAGGATTCAAGATCCAGTTACCAGCAGGCAGCAGCCGTAAGCAGTCGGCAGCAGCCGTAACATTAGCAGTTAAAAAGCCGGCGAACAATGGCGAATGGAGGGCATGTCAATCGCTACCGGCCCTGTTGACTGAAGCGTTGCTGCGTTAAGTATACGCCGTGTGGTGCTGGCGAGCTGACGAGCTGGTGGTCTGCCAGCCGCCGGATGTCATATTGCAAAATTGAATTTTTCGTTGCACAGCACAGCTGTTTGCATCGTCATCACTGCAATGATTTTGAATTGTTGACATCGCCGTTGACGTTTGTCCTGCGAACATGAAGCCAAGCGATTCAATTCGATTCGATACGACACGATTCCCTACATCAATATACTTACATAGCTGTATCAGCTTTATTTGATGTTTAGCAATTTCCTGATTTATCCCTCATGTCATTTCCGTTTTGCATTTGTATGCGCTGACCACCGTTCGACCCTCTACGAACCCAAATAGAAAAAAACTTCACAAATATGATAACCATTGAAATGAAATTCTATGATTTCTCCCCCAATAGCCGGAATGTGTGTGTTCTATGTGATTACGTGTTTTTCAATGGCATTTCCTGCTTAGTCGTTGAGTTACTCGAAATACCTCGCCTCCCAACGATTTTGGCTATTTTTGTGGCTTTTGTGATTTGATTTATATGTTTATATTGCAGTTTATCTTTGTCATTGCTGTTGTTCCTGCTGACAAATTATTGGTTTGATTGGACCGACGAAACATATGTGACTATCTTCCAAAGTATACAATGGTCCTAAAGCTAGCAATAACCAAAATTTAGAAATAAGTATTTATTCGAAGTATTTACGCACTTTACAGCTCCGTGGAATTTGATGCCATGAGATGGGTTAATTAAATTCTTCCTCATTACCAAATCAATTGAATTTACAAGCCACAGAACATACTCGGAACTGTATGGTGTGTAAAATACCCATACTCCACAACAAATGGAGCTCATCTCATTGTAGCCAGTCGACTTTATTTTTTGGGCAACATTACTTTTATGCAAAACATGAACATTTAATAGAACGCTCTAGGAATTTTTAATGAGCTCCTTCAGCAGGGAAAATATAAGAGGGAGCGGAATTTTTTTCCTGGCATTTTACATGTTTTATGAGTTTTACCTTGCTCCTGTTTTTTGAATTTTATTTTTTTCTGTGGGTTCAGGTAGACCGTCTCAATTTTGGCTGGCACCTCCACCTGGTTTTGGCCTTGCACTTTCCGCTACACGTACGGGTAATCAAATCAGTTGGTGAGGCAACTGCGTGCGTCACATAAATTTGCGCACATTTAGCAGATAATGAGCACAATTAGCAAATGGCTGTCGTACGTAGGTGGTTATTTGGAGGACTTTGCAGCAGATTGTATGAATAAGTTATGCGGATTGTTGGTAAAAGCTTTCTTTCCTTTCCCTTTCAACGACGCCCAGTCAAATCGTTCGCAGCAATTACTCAAGTTGTCGCTTGCGAACAACCGCATTGCACCTAAGTAAATTATCGTGTTTCATTTGCCAGGCCATCAGTGCTGACCGACAGCCACACTTTCGCCTCACAAGCGACTCTGGGCACACTTAGTCACTTGGTTTCATGAGTAAACACCTCTTATAAATTATTCAAAAACGCAAAAAAGCTATTTGCAACACTTTACCGTTAGCAATGCCACCGACGCTGCCGTTGGCATACATTTTTTAGAATTTCTTCGATGTTGCTGCTGCTGTTGTTGCTGTTGCTACGGCTGCTGCTGCTGCTGCTGTCCCCGGCAATCAGTCAAAAACTTTGGCGCAACATATGCGTGGGAGGAAGAGAGATGATGTCGCACTGAAAAGCAGAGGAAGCCAGGTAAAAGCTGAAGCAGTAGCGCCAGCAAAAAGGATGACAAATGAAATGTTCAACTTGCGCTTAAGGGAGAATCAAAAAAAAAAAGAAAGAGGAACGAATGAGCCCAGAAAATGGGGTCGAAAAAAGCGGGAAAAATATCCGTGTAGTATATTTTGGAAGACGGACGAAGTAAACTGAAGTGGTGTGGAGTGGAGCGGAGTTTCGGCTGATAAAGTGGCTCGTCTTACCGGCAGCTCTTGGCTAAAGTAAAAAGAGCCCTGTCCGGTCGAATTCACTACTTGACTTGGCTCCGGGCTACTTTTCTTTGCGCTGCTGTCGTGCTAAGGCTTCGTTCAAATATTTAACTCAAGTAAGCGTTTGTAATTAATTTCGCGCTTAATACTGACACTTTACCACACTTTTCAACACTTTTTCGGGACCCACGCTTCGCTCTCGCTTTTATGGCATAATAAACACGCATTTTATAATAAAGTCAAAAAAATTGACTGCATAATTTATGTGCGAGGAGGAAGCAAGGAGTTTGCGGCAAAGCGTTTTCCTTGTTTTTTCTTGCCCCATACCCGCATCGCCTTTTGCGTTTTTTGTGGGTAGTTGATGTTCTTTACCCTGCAATTAACCCCACCTCAGCCATCCCCCTCCACATCACGAGATTTATGCCCTGACGAGAGTTATGTGACGAATTTTCTGAGAGAATTCTCAATTACAAGCAATTAACTCGAACAATTTCGACAATAAAATGCCACGGAAGAACAAAGACCAGCCGCAATCGAGGTAAGATTACTTATACATCATTTGGATGTATGAAAAAGTTACAAATCGCAAAGCTTGTGCACAAGCTAAATAAAATGTTAACCCATATAAAACCTATAAAACGATACCTATAAAATGTGTGCTCTTAAGATAGGGAAACACGTATTTTTACTTTATTATAGTTGTTTCCAATCTATGTTCGTAGTTATATTAATTGGATGTTTATATTAAAGCATCACAAACGAAAAAATCGAAAAACACAATATTGCTCAACCAGTTATGACAAAAACCCAGAATAAAGTTCACTACTCATTATCTAACTTATAATGAATAACAGTGTTAATAGTTAACATATAACCACTTAACATTCCATTTCCAATAGTTCGTTTTTTGTTTAACTTTATATAGTAGCGGAAAAAAAATGCAGCCGCAAAAAGTTCAGCGTTACATGCAGGACAATTATTCAACTTACTTGTTAAATCGTCTGAATTATGTATAAAGCAAGAAATACATACGAATCCTTTGCCCTGCATTTTATTAACTCCTGCCATGTTTAATTAATTGCTGGACAGGCAATTAGCATGTGCAGCAGCAGAAAGTCCCACTCCACCGTGTGTCAGCAGCAGCAAATTGAATTTTGTTAAAATGTAAACTACATGTGTATGTGCACTGGAATAAGCATATATTTGTGGCTTCTGCCATTGTTTACTGCCGGGCAGGCAAAATGAAACAATTAGTGCCTACCCGCACTGACACTTTGACTTTCCTGGCCCCTCCTCATCTGATTGTGTAAAATGTATCTCGTCCTCTGCACTATCTCCGAAGCTGAGAATGGTCCTCAGAATATTTATGCAATTCATTTTTGTCTAAACTAATAAGTTGCAGCAAGTCCAGCAGCAGGTTGTTTTATCTCATAATGAAATAGTAGACTGACTGACTCTATGCAAATAATGCGGATACACATGTCTCGCCTGGGATCTGGCCTGGCTGCCCAAGTTGTTAACATATTCATTGAATCTGAATCAACTTTTCCACTCCCCCTCCCTTGGCCGGGCAGCTGTGAAATATGACTCCTTATCCAGGCCAAAACGAAGGATTTGTGTGCCTCCTTCCAAGGACTATATGTGGAGACCTGTGTAATTGAACATTATGCAGGCAATCTAATTGGGTTTCGTTTTCCCCTGCCGAAACTAACTTTAATCCACAGAGTGTGTGAAATACAAATTGTTACAAGAAGTCACTTTTATCTTTTTCTCTGATGTTATTTAGGGCTACATTTTCAGTGCTAATATGTGTTATTTTATCTTTTAAAAATCTTCTTTATCAATAAATATATCGTACAAGCATTATATATGTAAAATACACAAGAAAAAGCCCCATTTGCCAGTCACATTTCGCTACATCAACAAATGCCAAGGTTATTGGGTCAAAGTCAGATAGCGCGTATATAACACCTCGGTGAATAATCAAATAGGAAGTAGAGATAAGGTAGGTGAATATTACCCAAATTGGCGAATGGCAAACACATTTAATCACACAGTCTGTTGACAAGCCGATAAGTTGCGACCCACTGCCGGTGATATAAAGCCAAGACGCGGAAGTGCCATTCATTCAGTCAGACGGTGCCATGTACTCAACGGGACTTTTATGGTGGCTAATGGCACTCGTGGCATATGCCGGAGCCACGCCCACTCCCGGCGATGGGCGGATTGTGGGCGGCGAGGTGACCACCATTCAAGAATTTCCCTATCAAGTATCCGTCCAGTTGCACGGCCGGCACATATGCGGTGGAGCCATCATTGGCACCGACACCGTGCTGACAGCGGCCCATTGCTTCGAGGATCCCTGGAGCAGTGCAGATTACACAGTGCGAGTGGGATCCAGCGAGCATGAGAGTGGGGGCCATGTGCTCAGCCTGCGGCGAGTCATCGCCCACGGCGACTATAATCCCCAGAGCCACGACAACGACCTGGCGTTGCTCATCTTGAATGGCCGGCTCAATTTCACCGAGCACCTGCAGCCAGTGCCACTGGCCGCATTAGCGGACCCGCCCACCGCGGACACCCGTCTCCTGGTCAGCGGTTGGGGTTTCCAGGCCGAGGAGAGTGCAGTTAGCGGTGAGGTTGCAGTGTCTCCGCAACTCCGTTTCGTAGACGTGGATCTGGTGGAATCGAATCAGTGCCGGCGTGCCTATAGCCAGGTTTTGCCCATAACCCGGCGGATGATCTGTGCCGCGCGTCCAGGTCGGGATAGTTGCCAGGGCGACTCCGGCGGACCACTGGTGGGTTACCCAGCGGAGGAAGGACCGGCCCGGCTATACGGCATCGTTTCCTGGGGCCTGGGCTGCGCAAATCCCAACTTTCCAGGAGTGTACACCAACGTGGCTGTCTTCCGCAGCTGGATAGATGAGCAGGTGGACGCCAGGGGATGGAACGAACTGCTGGCGGGCTGGAGTGGATTGCAATAAAGTGCGTGAAAATTAAAAGCCTAGATAATAGTATTAAGTGTTATACAAATATTTGTTTTAAAATAAAATAAAATATATTTAAATAAAAATGCTGTTTAATTAAAATTAAGTGATTTTAGCTGATTGTTGTTCGGGGCAACTTATAATATTAATGAAATTATGGTAAGAATTAATTTAATTCAACTGGTCTGAAAGAAAAAACAACAAATTAATAAAACAATTTATATTCTTTTGTAAGAAAAACCCCATGCATGACCAAATAATCCCACTCAAATGAGTCTCGGCAATATAAGCTAAACTTTTCTTCTGGGAAACCCCAATACAATATACTGAACAAGTTGTGCGGCTAGCCGGCCTAATGTTTGTTTTGGCCTAAGTGCATAAGTTACCTGACCACACCTCCCTGGGATTGCTTTTCTTGTTGTGATTTCATTTGAATAAATCAATTGCCACATGCGCCTTTGTTGCCACACCGACCGCAACAACCACATAGCAGACCAGACTGGGCCAAAACAGTCGGTCGTGATAGTTCGTCGGTCGCAGAGTCATTTTGTCAGTTTGCTGCTGCGGTTTTCACACTTTTTTGGCAGCTACGCAGTTATCTTTGGTGTTATTTCAATTTCTGTTTTCCTTACATTTTGGCCCACTGCCCGGAAAAGTCAACGAACCGCCAGCGAAATATTTAGCAAGTCCATAAGCCTTTTCGCGTGGCCCACGAAATTGGATTGGCTGTCGATGCTGATTTAGGCCTAATCTCGATATTTGGCTAATCGGCACACAGTCGGCCCATAAATTGCCACGGCTTAAAAATCTAGTCACATTGAATGGGATCCTCCTCAAGATGCGGGACCATAAATAAGCATGACTGTCAGAAAATGAAAGGCAATGGAAGTTGGGCAGTTGGCTAAGTGAAAGTCCTGGTCCAGATAGCTGGCACACTTATTTATTTTATTTTGCCACAAACAAATTCTTCTTTAGAAGTGCAGAAACGTAGAAGTTTTCCAATATTGTAACTGTCACATTCGCGAAACTAGACAAGATGTTTTTACATATGGGCGAGTTTCTTATAATTTTTTAAACCCTGACTATGAAATGAAATGTCGATTAGCTATCCGTCCTTTGGGCATTCTTGTATGGGGTTTAGGGTCAATCCGTTAACTTCTATGTCCTTTGTGCTAGCCAACTAGCTTAGACTTAGTTCAGACTTCAAAGTGGCGGCAAATGCTTGATGGACGGCCTCTGAAAGGGGAACTGATGCATTTTGGCCAGCTAACGGTGCTCAAGATTGGCCCTAACCGGTAGTTTAGTGGTTATGGCAGGTTCCACCCAAAAGGACAGACCCTTTTGCCTTTGATCAAACATTTTGCCTTCATTGGGCGGGCTCAGGCCTCCGAAATGCATCTACACGGATTTAAGAATATGTCTTAAATTCATGTAATTACGTTCGTTCGACGTTTTGATTCTTTTTTCCTGAAACTGCGATATAAATTATTCATACTTGGGTATTTTATTGTAAAAACATCAAGATGCACCTGAGTGGAAATTTCAGCTAAACGAATCCTCCACCTTTGCATTGCTCATTGCTCACTAAACACGTTTCGATGTGTTTTTCGAGTTCTGTAACTCATTTGCAACTAAACTGGGTTCATTAAAGTTAATTTGAACGTGCAACATTGGCATGCCACGCAGTGTAGCAACGAGGTGGGCAGACGGGGCAGGGGTGGGGAAAATCGGAAAATGGTGAGTGGTTGCCTGGGCGGTTGACTAGTTGACTGGTTGCCTGGTTGGCAACTAGGGGGCCCGGTCCTTTTCTGGCACGTGGCTTAGCGTCTATAAGTTTGACATTTGCGCAACGCAAAATGACAACTGCATACCCAAGTCCTGGCAGAGTTGCAAAATGAAAAAGTTGCCAACACTCTGCTGACATTTGCATTTGTCTTTGTGGAAGGCGATGGGAGTGCAGGTATGGCCCGAGGTAAGTAGCAAAAGAAAAACCTTTCAAATTAGGACCAACTCCCGGAGTTTCATGTCGCACGTCTGGCCGGGTAAAAGAAATATGCAAATAATTAGCTGCGTTGCAAAAATTGTATTCGCAAAGTTTGAGTTTGACACCGAAGTTTCTGCCGCTAATCAATTTTATGTCCTGATGGACGCACACCTAGATACAAGCAACTGAAGACAGTATCCTCTTGAAGGAGTCCAAAAACAAAGACATAAAGCGAACATTAGGAGCATTTGCATTGCCAAGCGTCCTCCATCCTTTAACTCCTCGGTTGGCAGCTACTCTAGACAGCTTTTGCACACTTTTCCGCTTTTGTTATTCTGCGTATTATGTTACCCATTCCTTGCCACATTCCACTCCCTTGTGTTTTTTCCATGCATGCCACTTACATTTTACTTTACGCGCTTTCCCACGCAGCGGAAATGCAGAAATGATATGAGGAATGTCGGGTATCCCGCGAAAAATTCCATTGGCGGCGAACTGATTGCCTGATATGCTCCGCTGAATTTCCGAGGTGGTATCGCAAAGAAAATGCAAGCAGATGGAAAAAATTTCCATGCGTTAGGTAAGTGAAAGGCTGGCAGACAGGGACAGCTGAAGAAAAGAGGGGGTGAAAAGCACTAAAAAGTATTATCTAAATGATAATTTGTTGCTTTGTTTTGTTGAGTAATGTAATTTTATATTCCTCCCTCATGGCTTTTTGCATAATGCACGATGGACACTTTTCCGCTTCCTGTTCCTCGTGGAATCCCTTACAGCCGAGGTACCAGTCTTGGAAAAGCCAAACAAAGGTTTAGAGATATACTTTTATACGTCTGTTGGAAATAAAAAGTGTCCTTAAAAAATATTCGTATCATTAAAGGTAGCTCTGGCTTACACTCCCCTAAAAATTACTCATACGACTAGTTGGTCGGCGTAAATTTTAGACTAAAAGTCACAGCAATTACCTAATTCAACTCAACGTAAATAACGCAGCTGTTGGCTAAATTTGATTCTAAAAGTCGGACTTCAATTTGATTTGTTTGATTAAACTTCCCAGAGATTAGGAACTCCGCAAGGGTATTTTGGCTGCACTGTATTATTTTTACTCACTATTTTAGTTTGCTCAGTCAATCGGCAGGTTAAACTAACTAAAGCAAACAATGTTAAATTCACATAAGTTGTGTCAACTAACTAATAGCAAAACTATTTCGCATTACGCTTTAAAAGACAATCCAATTGGATGGGATTGAATCGTTTTTGGGGCCGCTTCACCTGCAGCACTCAGCTCATTCGGAATCAATTGGAATTGCAACGCAACTTGCAATGCAATTAAATGCCAAACAAAGTTCTGAAAATTCAATTTGAGAAACTAAAATCGCTGTCCTCTCATCTTGGTCTCTATCTGCCCATCTCCGTTCCCGGATCTTTATTCCTCCGGTTGTCCAGTTTAGTAGTAGCTGCGGACAAGTCAAAGGCCGAAAGGCAAAAGGCACAAAAAGCCAATGGCAAAGCTCTGAAATTCAATTCTGTTGCGCTCGATTGCGTTGCATTTCAATATAAATATTTATTTTATTTATATACCAGGAGGTGGAGGGCAGCAGCAGCAGTGGCCCACCCCAAATGGACAGGGCGACAAGTTGCAGCTGACAGTAAAAGATGTTGTGGAGCCCATTTGTTTTAGTCAATGGCAAGCACAAAGTCACTTCGAGTCCACTCAGCCAGTGGAGTTCCAGTTGAGTTCTCGGTATGCCAGCAGCCCAATCTGGAGGGCCCTTTTTCCTTTTCCACCACACCCTGCAGCAGTCGAATTCAATTTCCAAACTGATTTTCCCTGCCATGTGCGAGTGTGTGTGGAGATGCACATTTCCAACTGCAATCGCCATAACTTTGGCTTAGCCATGGGTAACCATCTCGAAGTCCTTGTCACAACAACTGTTCGGCTGCTGAGGTAAGGGGGAATACTTCAGCTGGGTGGGTCAACGTGATGCAGTTTGGCATTCGGAAAATGCATTTGCAGCCGGCCATGCTGGCCAATTTGTACAGCCTAGTGTTAAACTAAAACCATTTTACATACCAAACAAGTGGGTTTAGCTGAACACGTTGGCTAAACCAACATTTTCTTATCTGCAAAGAAAAAGCTTAAGCCTGCAAAACTGCACAAGCTTTATTAAATATGATGAGAATGTTATTTACAACACTCAACTGGAATGAATAACAAGCAAATATTCAAATAAATAAATAAATATTTAATAGGAAATTCACCACAAAAAAATGATTTTGTGAAAGATATTATTCACATGTTAACTGTGTTTTTATTGAAGAATGTTTTTAAGTGGCATTAAGATGCAACCTGTAAGCTAATGAGCCGATAAACCTTCACCTTGCTGCCCTGTGACCCCACACTCATTCATTTATGCACTTGCACTTACATATATTTGCGTGATATGAGTATTTCATGCACTCAGCCGCATTAAGTTCGTAATGCCGTGTGTAATTATTCTTTGTTTAAATATTTCACAAAGATGCACTTAAAATGTCAGCGCAAAAAGTGACGCGCTTTCACGCACACACACACACGCTCACACACAACCTTTGGCTCAAATGTGTTTTCGCCTTTTCTTTTCGCTGGCTCTTTCATTGCGATTTCCCACTCTTTCACCATTTTGCACATTTGCATTTTTATGAACATTTTGCTGCTTACCCTAAGCCCCCCTTCCCCACCGCAGCCCCCGCAGCCGCTTCGCTCTAACTGCCGTAATGCATGTCCTTTATATGCGCATACACTAAATATACATTATGTACATACGTGGGTCAGAGTGGGATGGCAGATGCAGAATGGTAAGAGTGAGTCGGCATTAAAGTGTATTAAATTACTTAAGCCGGCGAGCAACAACGAAGACATATGCTCGAATTTTAAAGCATAATTTCTCAAGCATAAATCTTTGTGGCTCTTCGCGAACAAACAAAAATTAGTTGCACTCGGCGACAGGCGAGGAATCAGGAAAAGTGCACGAGCACGGAGCAGTGTGGCCAGAGGCAGAGAAATAGCAGGCGGGAGCAACGGTAAATTATGCCCCGCAATATGTCAGCATGTTGCCACGAAGCGACCACGCGAGTGGGAACGGTACAGCAACGGGGAGTGAGAGAGCGGGACGGACAGATGGTGACTGCTGCACCCATTGCGTTTGTCACACTGCGGGGGTCAGAGATTTTCCCTTGTGGCGAAGGGATGGGGTGGGGTGTTGGGGCTCACTCCCCTGCTTAATCAGAAATTATTTGAAAATGTAAAGTCGACATGCACGCACAGCGAGTGCAACCGCAAGGATACCAGCCCAGCGCCACCCAAAAAACACGCCCCCGCTGGCAGCTGCAATTTGCACACGCCACGACCCCATGACCCACTTCGTTTCGAGCGAGAAGGAAAGAAATCTGCAACAAGGAGCCAAACAAAAGCCAGCTAGAAAACAAAAACCGCCGACAACGAATGCAAGAAAGAGCCCCAAAGACGCGCCCCCAACTTGCATAGACTAATGCAGACTTTGCACCATGCTGAGCGCGACAGAGAAGAAAGCCGCTGGAGGGGAAAGGGCAGCGGGCTACGAAGAAAGACTGCCGGAGTCGTGGCTCATTTGTTTGGCCGACTCACACACAAAAGTAAGACACAGGACAAGACAGGATATGCAGAGGGGTATGCCTGGAAATGCCCAGTTGTATGTTACCCTCTATTCTCATTCAATTCAAAATCATAGTTAACTCTACAAACGAATTAGGTAAATGCCAAGAAATATTGTAAATATATTTCTACTTTTTAGACCAGATATCAACAGGATTTCCTTACCATCCAATTCATTTTACATCTGAGGGTATCTCATTCGCATATTAGTTTGCCGTTGTGGGTGGCATGACAAAAGAAGAAGTCTTTATTTTCGTGGCATTCGCTGTGATCCATTTCCACCAGGACTTCATCTTGAACTAGTTGGCAAGTCTGAGCCCTGAGTCCGCACTGCCACTCCCACTTTTGCCCCCATAATAATAAGTCATGTTAACCGAAAACCGGGCGTTGTGTTTTTTTTTCTTGCTCCACCATCTTCATTTTCCCCCCTTTGTATTTTTTTCCAGCGCGTGGCATCAACAAAAAACTTTTCGCGCACAATCAGTTGCGTTTCAACGTGGCACTGCATCATTGTTGCAACTGGCAACTCCTGCTGTTGCTGCCGCCATTGTTGCCTTTACTTATAATTTACTTTTACTTGTGCGCTTTGGCTTTGTGCCGCTCGTGTGTCGTGTAAAATATTTGCACAACAAGCCAAGAAGTCGGAGGGAACTCGACAATGGCACGAGCATTAACCATAATATTTTTCTGTGGCAGGGAAACTCGGATCCCGGACATGCCCATATAGTCAAGGTTTCTGCAGCTGCCATTGTTAATCAGCAGCTGGTAAACAAAAGTTGCATTGAGTCCTTCATCAGAAAGGGAGTCGCGAATGCAGCGATTTTATGGGTAGAAATCTTATTTACTTGGTTGGTTGGATATTCTTTCTAAAAACGTAACTGTGTGCAGTTACAACGTGTAGTATTGGTGTTTCCGAAAATTTCTTTAATCACTTAAATTTTTAAAAACGTAGCTCATAACATCCCGGCAAATCATAGAAAATCAAGTAATTGAAGTAATAAATCATTTACTTAGCACACCAGAGCGTGAAACTGCAAAACGGCGACTGAAGTTGCGATTACAGATTTGGCATTTGTGGATATTTAACCACGCGAGCGACGTCTACGAGGGAATCACACGCCTCTGTAGCCAAGAACGTTTGCGTGGGAGTCGAATTGTGGAAGTTAAATCGGCGTCCTTGCGGCCGGACTCTTGCTTGATCACCTGATCGTTAATCTTCTCCGGAGCGGACCGACCATTGAACTTGGCACTCCACGTGCCGTCTTGGGCGAACACGGCTGGGCAACCGGCAGCCAATTTTCCAGGTTCCGACGGACTGATCGGGGGTTGCTCATCCGCAACCATATCCACATCCACATCCAGCTAGTCAGGACACGAAGCTAAAATAATTGATAACAGATTATGTTTTACAATCTAAGCAGGGAGAGATATAATACGAACATTTTAATGGCCACGTGCACACGTAGTGCACACCCGGATCCGGCTCCATCAACCCGGGCACCCCGGTTCCGAGTTACTCGCAAAACGTTTGCAAAACTTAATTATTTCGTTTTGACCTTTTTGTCTTCATGTGTGTGCGAGTGTGGATGTGGATATGGGGTTAGGGTTCGGGGGTCTGGGGGTCGGGAAGTGCGCAGAGATGGACAGTTAAAAAAGTTATTTATTTTATGGCCCAAAGTTACTTTGGCCTGTTTTATGGCTCCAAAGGCCGGAAGGGCGAGGAAACTCTAGGCGCCCAGTCTATTGCCAGTGCTGATGAGCTAAAAACATATAAGCAGGGTCTACAAAATAGCTATGTTTCTCAATTAATAAAATATTTCAAAAGTGTTAGCTGATATTTTATATTGTATGCTATGATTGCTCATATCTTTTGGCTTTATCATACCTCAAGCTCAGAAGTTAATTGGTAATGTAATAACTTATCTAACAACTCCCGTCATCACTACCTGCTTTTGCAATTAAAAACGAAACCAGATTTTCCAAGTGAATAATTTTCCCATCTTTATTTAGGGCTTTTTAGCTTGTTTTCTTCGGCCATCACTTGGTTCTTTCCTTAGCTTCATGTGGCCACGTGAATTCACTGGAGCGTGGATCATAAATCAAAAACGAAATGGATTTAAAACTGGAACAAACGTGGAGCAGAGCCCTTGGCCACTTTATTCATGGAACGATATCTGGGAAGCGCTCTTGGGTGCCGACTGATCCGCAGCGCCCTCAGTGTTTCGGATCATGGACTGATGTGGCGAATCCAATTGGGACTGCGATTGCGAATCGATCAAGCCGTTAGCATCTGATTCCTCCCTATTCTCCATCGACCGCAACACGGAGTCCTTGTAGAACGCGGTCTCATCGATCTTGCGCCGGTACAGTCCGGTCGGGTGCTCCGGATCGAAAACAATGTCCGGACGTATATCGCTATCGGTGACCAGGACCCGAGCACCGGGAATCGGCAGGAACTTGAACAGGCGCTTTCGCAACTTGGGCATGTAGGTGACCCTCTGGTGATCGGGCACCTGGGTCAGTCGACTGGGAATCACCTCGGGCAGCTCAATGGGGTAGTCCATCAGTCGCCTTTCCGGCGGAAGCTTCTGCTTGATGGCCTCCAGTTGGCGGGCGGTCAGCTGCATCGGTCGTTCGCCATCCTTCCACCGCTCCTGGCCACTATTGAAGGCGATCTTCTTGTTGTTCTTCAATTGCTTGCGGATCACCCGCTTGGCCGCACAGTTGTAGGTGATCTTGGGCACGTACGGAGGAACCGGATATTGCCGAATGGAAATGGGATGTCGCTGCGGCTGGCTCAGCATGTTAATGTACTTGGAATCGGCATACATGCTTATCGGCTTGCCCTGCTTTTTGGAAGAAGTGGGTTTCTTGGTGGGCTTTGGTCTATCTTTGCGTCCCATTAGGAAGACATGACGGTGGCCTTGGCCCTCGACGTGACGCCAATCCGGCTCACAGAGTCGTTTTCGACTGATCCTTTCAAATGGCTGGCGGCGAAACTTCAGGCGCTTCTGGTCATCAATCATCAGCTGTAGTCCCGGCACACTGGTCTTACCAGCCGGACAGGGACACACGTTCGGATAACTGGTGCAGTAGCGACCTGGAGCCGGCTCCATGCTTATGTGGCGTCGGATCAGGCGATTGGGCTTGGTGGGCACACAAGAGTGGCGCAGAAACAGGTGCGGATTAGGGCGTGGCGCCTTTGTGATGGGTACAGCATTTGCGGCCAGTTCAAAGATGTTGGTATGGGTGTCGCAGGGACCGGCATCCTTGGGATTACGCCAGCAGCCAGAGAGATTGGATATCATCGCGTGCGTGGTCGGTCGACGATCGCGGGCATCTGTATATATATTTTATACTGATATATATCTCTTACAAACATTAAGGTTTCATGGATTTTTATATTAAGTATCTTATTATCTGTTTCATCTACTTACTTGAAAGGAAGATGCCCTTCTGCAAGTTCGGGCGCTTGAAGAGCCTCTCGATTTCCGCCGGAAGTTCGTAAAAGTGATATGGCGGTGGTTTAATGGAGACGCGACTATGATTCGTGTGCGGCTTGGCGAATACGGAGCCCTTGGTGCCCTTCAGTCGGAGGTACGGTTCCGGGGGCACTCCGTAATGATTGGGGGGCAGTTGCCAGCCCCTCCATTTGGTCATAGTCCGATCGATGTGGAGCCGTCGACGTTCCGGATACGGATTCTTTGGCGTCTTGTCGAAACCCGTAATGTGGCGGTAGTGATCAAAGGTGGATTTGCTGAAGGCCTCTCGTCTGTTTTCTGGGAAAAAGAATTCACTCTCAGCCCATTTGGAAACTGTAAGAACACTTACCCTTCTGGCAGAACTCATTGTAATGCTGGCCGGCCAACTTGAATTGCTTCTCAACTCGCGGTAAATTTTCCCTTCTGATACGATTGCCTAAATGGAATGGTTATTAATGAATGATTCAATGGTAGTTAAATACATACGGGACACCATAAAGAGCGGCAGACTCATCCGTGTGGCCACAAAATTCTGCCGGTCCTCATTATTGATCTTCAGTGTGCTCTTCTCCATGTTTGCTGTACTACTTTATTTCTTAAATATATACATTAACTTTACAGGGTTTGTGTTTGTACAGAAATGTTTGCTGTTTGAATTAAGCCCGGTATACTAAGATTTATATAAATATTCCCAAACCAATTCATGATTCATGGCGGCAATGATTGGAAACAAATTAATGGCCAATAAAGGGTATCTAATAATTTAAGCAGAATAACAAATGGCCCTAGCCGAGCTGCTGTTTAAGTATTGTGTCGAATTCCAATGTATCGATAAATCGCAACACTCAGATTTAGATGGTAATCCATCCTAGTAGATATACACATATTTCCAAAGGTACAATTCTGACTACATGCCCAATATATCAATGTATGCGATTCGCTTGGAGTATACTTCACCAATGCTTTTACAACCGCTGTTCAATTTATTGTTTGTTTATCAATTTGCAGGGACAACCAAAGCCATCAATTCAGTCCAATTTAAATTGCAGACCATTCGACAACCGAATAATTTGGTTACGTTACCCAGATATCCGTACACACGCCCCTCCTCCCTGCCGAGAATATTTGTAAATATATCAGTACGCCCACCTCTGCTCACATATAGTGGCCACATAATTAGCGTAGCCAAGCGAACTGATTAACTTGCATTCAACGATTTTCAATTGAATTTCGCAGTTCGTTGATTTGTGCCAAAAAAAGAATGCCACCGTGAACAAAAAATTCGCAACAAAAAGCTGTGTATGGTATGAAAAGCGGCGACTGCCGTGCAATTTCAATCTCAATCGCGAGCGAAGGGGCGGGAAAATGTGGGCGTGCCTCCAGCCAGAGAAGCCCGAAGCGGAGCACTGGCTTTTTGCTGCATCGAAGAATGGGAAAATATGCAACCGGGCAAATGATGAATGTGAAATGTGCCATTAATTAATTTGATTAAATGCAGGCAATCAGTCGAGCGAGGGCAGCCCAAGGGGTTCCAATAAAATGAAGCGCGAATCCAGCGGTATGGGGAAAAGGGCCAGTTGAGAATTTCCCAATCTGAAAAGCCAACCAAAGGATGAGCACCCATTTAAAATGTTGCAGATTCAAGGGCAGCTCAAGTACCTCCATGAAATAATAATAATAAAGAAAGGACTAAGTTGACATTTTTTATGCGCCTTAAAAACGTTTAAAAATGATCGAAATTCACTTTAATACACCGGGATTTGAATAAAATGTGTAATCATTATGCTTTCTCGGCGTCTTCGTATGTCCTAATGACCTTTGGCTTAAGATCGTCCTTGCCGCCCTTTCCTTTGCCCTTTTTGGCCGCCTTCTTGGCCTTCTTCGCTTCCATTTTAGCCTTTTTAGCTGCCTGTTTTTCGCGCTTCGCCTTCTTGCGCAGCTCCACTGCAAGAATTTAACAAGAATTATGGTAAAATGTTTAATTTTTTGGCCAAATTCATCTTACCTTTGACGACTCGAGCGGTGGCCAGATTGACGGGCAGTGGTGCGCACTTGAAGCCCGCTGGTGGTGCCTTGGTCAGTCGAATGAATCTGTTGCCCGTGGCATAGAGCAATCCCAAGCAGGCCTGTGGACGGATGCGGGTTTTGGGCCACTTGGTGAAGTACAGATCCTTCAGCTTGATCTCCGTCTTCTTCACGCCCTCGATGTCGCGCCAATAGTACATTTCCCGCGAGGTGGTCTTATCGTGAATCTTCCAGCTGTGCGTGGGTGGATACTTTTGGTAGCTGTTCAAGCAGCTGGGCTTGTCCACATAGAACCAGACATCTGCATTCGGATAGAACTTCATGGCGGCCTCTGTACTAAGTTCACACGATTCAAAATTTAAAACCGAAATTTGGTCAGATTTTTTGATTTTATTTTTTCAAAGAGTACGTCTAAATGTTGAATTAAAAACGAAAATGCCAAATTTGATTTAAAATCACTGCTATGTTAGTCGAGGGTAACTTGAGCAAGTTGCATTCACAAAATGTATTCATACTTACGTTTTTTTTTTGTATTTTTCCTTCTGCTTCAGCTGCTTAAAATGTATTTTATTCCGCCTGCGAGAATTAAACTTAACTAAAAGTAGCTAACTAACTGGCTACTTACTCTCGGCCGTAAAAACTAAGCAGGCACTTGCTGCTAAAAGTTAAGCTCGTTAGGAGGAGGCAGTGAGTTGGTAGTGGAAAAGTGTCCTGACTTGTCACACCAAAGCGGCAAAGGTGATGTCGAAAAACTGTCAATTAAGTTTAATTATTTTATGCAGCAAGAGAGTGGAAAGGATCTCCAAACACACACACACACACTGGGGGCAGCTAATGTGCAAAAGGCGTCTTATGCAAACCCAGCGGAGTGGAGTGAAGTGAAGGCTAAGCAAAGTCAATTATCCAAGCAGCTTTGATGCAAGTAATTGGCATAATGAAATTTCCTCTCCAGGCCAACCGCAAAGAATAGAAGCCGCAGGAGCAGCCAGAGCATCCATAGCGGCTGGCTGAGGAGCAGGTTGGAGGAGCAGTGGCAGTAGCCAGTAACCAGTAGCCATAACCGTATTAGCATATCGCACAGTTCCCGGGGGTTAACTGACAAGCCGTGGCTTTTTTAAGTTCCTGTCCTGCGTATTGAGTAAATATTTAAGCAGTTCGCCAGCTGTCGCACAATATTAATAGCATGCATTCGGGCGCAACTTGGGTCCCAAACTCGACTTCAGTTCTTCTGGCCGTGGGGGAAAAGAAGAAAGGATAAGGACAAATAGTCGGAGAGCAGACCGTGGCCCCAAAGTGCAAATATGTTGCGGCCAAAGCCGCAAAAACGTTTAAATATTTTATAAGCCAAAGGCACTTGCCAGCCGCAGTTGCAAGTGAGCCAGTGCAGCAGCCAGAGGATAAGGAACAGCTAACTGCTGCAGTTACCAAATCGTCAACAACTAAGGCAGACAGCACAGATCCACACGTACATATATCTGTGTATAATATGCACATACCTACACATATATACATATATATCCCAGTCTAATGGGAATCGGTTCAAGTTGGCTGGTGAAAAGCGATGGGTATATTGGATGAGAATGCCAGCTTAGCACAGATCTATTTTGTTATGCTTAGCCGAAAGCTGCAGCTTGTGGAGCCACAAGTGCTGTCTGTATCTGCAGGGATTTGGCTAGTCTAGATTATAATAATAAATAAGGATTAAAATACATATAAAAGGTAAGTTCTATAGTCTAGAACTATCTATCAAAACGGCTGATCCTGTGTGGCTCCTAATGGAGAATAGTTTGTATCCAATCTACTGGATATCATTATGTCGACCCATTACTGTGCCATAATCTCTCTAAATACCCCGACTCCTTTAAGTTGATTCCGTTGCCATGTTGCCCAGCTCGTTTGGCATTCCCCTAATGCCATGAATTTTCGTCGGTTGCATTTCAGACCGACCCGCCCCCCTTTACACCAGTAAACCGGGGGACACTGCACATTGTCTTTGGTGGTTGCGGTGGTGATGACGGTGGCGATGGGTGGTGCCTGGGTGGTGCTAGCTGGTTGTATTGTTGCATTGTTACGGTTGCATATGAACGACAGCTTTCCACACTTTTTATCGCTCCACTCTGCCACTTATTATAGCATTTTTCTTCGCTTTCTTGGCTTTTGTGCGCAAATTTCCATGGGGAGGCTGAGCCGCAAAGTTTTCGAGCTGTGTTCAGCTGTTGAGCTGATTTCGCAGCGACACAATACACTTGTAAAGCATTCAGTAACTTAAAGCACAGTGCCACTCCACTGGCCACTGAGCCTCCTGCTCAGTCCCTGTGAAATTATCGTATTTCAATTGAATTTCTCACATGCGATTTGCATAATTGAATTTGGACTTGCAGTGCCGCCATCAGATGGTTTCGGATAATTTATGGGTACCAAAAAGCGAACGACAACGCCGGTTTGAGCCGCTCATTTCTGGATAATTATGCCGAAGAAGATGCGTCTGCTTTATTTTTATCGATGCGCATTAAAAGGCTTTTAAAATTTATTGATATTACCAACTCTATTAAATTATGCCACCACCTCGGTGTATGGATGGCTGGCTCTTTGTGCTGCCGCCGCTGCTGTTTTTGTTGCCTGGATGCCTGTTTTACAGCCTGACTGAGTGACGCCTGGCGATGGCAGCAAATTTTCCATGTCGCCAGTGGCAGTAGCAGCAAACAGCAGCAGCAGCAGCATCAAGGCTGCTGCGTCCGTTGACTGGCAGCAAAATTGGCAATTCCAAAGCAGCAGCGACGGCGCAGGCGACTTTCCCCAATGCCATCGCCCAGGGGAGGCGGATGGCTGGGCGTTTTCGGGTGGGGGCGTGGCCCAGGGACTGGGCTCAAACTCAATTTGTGTGAAAAATACTTTTAGTTACTGTGCATATTTTAAATGTTACACACAGCGGCAGCCACAAAAGCAGCAACAGCAGTAACAACGCATCAGCGAGATGTGAATTTTATTTTATATCTACATATATATGTATATATACTTATAAAAAAATGGGAAAAAAATTAAAAATTATATTTCACACAACGGGTAGCATGAGCTGTAAGCTGAATATGGGATAAATTAATGCATGAAGACTGGCAGCCATTGAAATCAGTTTATTATGCGCACACATACACAAGCACTGTGCCGGCATACGTGTCGTATGATTGATAAATTTGCACTTTGAAAGCACTCAAAATGTGTAAAAAGGAAGGTGAACCGATAGGAAGACATTAAGCCAACGAACTGTATAAACAATAGCTTAATATTTTTTGCTCTATAGCGCAAATTAAAAATATGAAAAAAATATTAAAAAAAAATAAATTTATAAAAATTATATAAACCATCTCCATTACTTTTAAACAGCGATTATATATAATAAAATATAAACGGTGTGTAAAATTTTTTTTTGGTTGAATATGTTCCATTAGCTGAGATTAAAAACTTTTTTTTATAAATTTTGATTTTACACATTTGCAAAAAGCAAACGGCTGAATTACCGCACTAATTCAAATTCATAGCATGTTTAGGAAATGCAAGTTGCTCTAATATAGACTATTAATTCGGTGACACGATTATATTATTATTTTTTTACAAAGCTACATTTGACCAAAAATAAAATGTAATAAATTATGTCTATCATACAGCCTATCTATCTATATCATAGTAATTCAATTATAATTCACTACGAATTCGTTAAGTAAAAAAATATTTAACAAATTTGATTGCAATATAAAACTCTGAATAAAAGTTACTAAACAACTATATCATTATTGTGCGAATATTATTTGGAGGTTGCAGTTGGCCACCTAGCAATTAGAATTCACCACGCATCCGGATATTGAAATAGTCACAAAGAAGCGGCAGAGGGAATCGCATTTTGGCCAACATCACACTTCATTAGCACAGGTTATCGCGCTGTCTGCCGTCCAAAATGTGCTTGGGTGTTTGTGTGTGGCACACCCCTCCTTGGGCTCCACGGGGAAATTTCGCATGCACATGGCGCAGACATTTGAAAAACGGCCAAAGCAATGGGAGATGGGCCATGCCGAGGAGTTCGGGAAAACCCCCGAAAACTGTGCAACTCCCAGGCACGAAAAAACTGCAAAGTTCGAAAACAGACGCAGACACGAGCGGCGAAGGATTTGTGCGATAGGAGTTGGGCGGTCCGAGTTTCTGGGGGCGTGGCAGCATGCCACTGAAGTGGCAGACACGTAACCCCTTTAGCTGGTGTCAAAGGCAACATACAAATTCGAAGCTCCAACAACAGCTAAAGCTGGCCAAAAAAAAAACGAATTTGCGAGTCGGGGGCACACTGGGTGCCATAAATTATGCAGCGCGCGGTATATGCTGCAATCTGATGCCCTTCTGGCCCCCCTTCGCTCCAACCCCAGCCTTACACTGCATTCAATTTGGACCGCTCCGCATCCCCAGACCCCCAGAAACCCCACCCCACCGTACAGCCAGCTCAATTGCCGTGTCGGAAGTAGCAATCCAAGCTTATCCATGGAATTTGGCATCCAACCAGCCGAACTGGCTGCTCAATCATCAATCCGCGTGCTAGCAGGCAAAAACGGCAACAAGAGTTGGCCCAAACTGGTGCAGCCAAACGGAAAAAGGTCACGGCAACTCGGACCGAACACAATCGAATTTGCGTCCTGATTTAGGCCACAGATCTGAAATTTCAAGCGTTCGATTCTTAATGAGTGAATTGCCGAAGGTGTGTGTTTTAGTCCCTTGAAGCATACATGGCTCGCTCTTTCAACTTTTAATATCACAGGTGCCCATAAAATAGGACTAAAAGGCACAAAAAGGACATAAAGGATTCACTTTTAAGATAATGAACTGATTTGCTTTTGAAGTAAGCTTCATTAAAAGATTAAATAAATCTACACACAGCCCATAAAGGAATTAATTTAAGTATATATTATAACTGAAATAAAACCGTATGTAAGTTATACCAAACACTATTTAATTTTGTCGAACAGATTTCTTTATAGTTCTGCACCAATTGTAAACTGAAAACAAAGAACATTGCAAACCCAACCACCCATGCAGCTTCTCTGCCTCCTAATTAGCGCCGGACCACTCAAGTTGAGTTGACAGAAATATGATTAAACTAATATCAATTATCCAAGGCGCAGAGACACTCGGGGGATCCGCCAATGGAGGCCAGATCAAGTGGTTAACTCCGCGCGGCGTCTGCGAGTGTCATCAATGCCAAATTGGCCATGGGTCAACGGTGGAGCTCGAGGGGATTGGGTATGCATAATGCAATATTTACATAAATTGATACAAGATTACACTTGCAAATGAGTAATAATGAAATACTTAGTTTTATGCATAGATATAATGTGAATTGGCACAGATATCACCTAATTTATAATTAATCATTCTCATAGATGCAATTAAATTCTAGTTCATCAAATATTTTTGTTAGCACTTAAAATATCTTAACCCCCTAAAATCTTTTATGAACTAAGCTGCTGACTGGTTTTTTACTTCCGTTTCCGCTTTGCATTGGTCCCTTTAGTGGACTTTATCCAACGTCTTCATTAGCTGGAATATTTGTCTCCTTTTCTTTCGCTCTCCCTCTGTCTCCGTCTCCCTCTTTTCGCTTGAGAGCGAGAGAGAGCAGCAAAGGAAACTAATAATTAACACTTTTTACTGCCAAGAGTCGATAATTGAATTACAGAGTGCAGTCAATGGCAGTTTTAACCCTGCAATTTCAACTCGCCTCCTTCGTGTTCTGCATCAGGAGGATCCTCTGCGCCTTCTTTAAGTTTTTAGCAGCTGCCAGAAAAATATTCGCAATCGCTTATACACTGAAAAACAACAAAAGCAAGAGCAAAGGCAAAGGCAAAGGCAAAAATTCAAATGCAGCCCCATGACCAAACAAAATGAATCAAAAAACGGGCGGATTTGGGGGCCAGGAAGGAGGCGAGGCGCCGGCAGTCGGAATTCTTGCATAAAAACGTTTAATTAAAATTCAAGAGGTTTTGTTTTCAGAGGCTGCAAGTTTTTGTTTTAATTTCCCCCACAGCCCGCCCCCCATTTCATTCCATCAGTGTGTGTTTGAACGTCTTGAGTAATAAGTTCTCCAATCCGAACGGGGGCCTTGTGGGTGGTGGGCGAATATCGGGGGGCTTACGAACGGGGGTCAACTATGCAAATTGGTGTCTGTTTTGGAGCGGCGTTAATTACTTTGAAGTAAAATGCAAGCGACTAGCAAGTGGAATCGAGAAGCGACAGGCTGGAAAAGAGTTGAATGGGGTCTGTGATGGCGATCCGGAGAATTATGTGAAGACAATAGCGAGAAATGCATCAATGATTAAAAAACATGAAGTGGACAAAGAACAATGTAATAAAATTAGGTATCTTAAGCTTTTGTGTATGTTGGTTATCTTATCTTATTAATTAGTTATTTCTACAATCAATATTCAGAGTTAATCCCTATTGATTTAGTGATATATTGCTTGGGGAAATCTGTTGCAAATAACTTTCCCGGAATATATAAAACTCTCGCTGGATAAGCTCTGGCTCATTGATAAATGCTACTTTTTGGCTGTCCTTGATAATTTTCCATAAATCCCGGGTAAAAGTGAGAAATCCCCAGCGAATCTTTAGCTCTTTTGCACCCTGCGTTTTTCCTCTTCCGACACTTTTGTGTGTCGATTGGCAGAGCAAACAGGGAAGTAAATTTGAAAATCCAATTTGCATTTCCATCAATAATAACGGCCGCACAAAGGAATATTAGACGACTACGATCCTGGCCAGCACCCACCCAAAAATCCTTCGCATCGAAGGCAATGCGTTTTGGGACAGCGGGGGTGAGGGACTGCTGGAGAGGAGCCGTCAAAAAATTTACCAATCATTAAAAATACTTCCACTTCCGTTTCCGCTGCGCACCATTTTCTAATGCGCCGCCTTGGCTTCCGCTGGAACAGAGAGAAAATTCTCTAAGTTTTTAGTTCAAATGTTACTAATGAATGTTCGAAATACTAGAAACTCACTCACATCATATGCTCCCTTAAAAGAAAAACACACGAATGAATGATACTGGTATAAAAACTACTATATTGATACACGAAACTTGTCAAATTTTCTCTCAGTGCTGAGACTTTGCTTCTCCAATCGCAAGGCCCCAATGAAGACCCTCTGAAGCTTTGTTTGAACAGCTAATGCCGGCCACGTTCCGTTGTCGTGGAGCAGCTCTGGCCTGCCACAGTTAGTCATCTCGCGCTGCTTTATGTAATTTATATCCTGGCTGCATTATCCTTTATTTACTTTACTTTTTAGCATTATATTTCCCGCATTTCTTTTTCTCTTTGGCTCGGACCGGACCGCCTCACTCGTGGACTTGCCTGGCAAATTTATGTATAAAAATGAGCGAAATTGCAGAACACATTTTTTCCATTACTGAAAATAAATGTCTGAAGGATGTGCCAAGGCCCAGTCGTCGCAGCAGGACTCCTGCCACGGCTCCAGCTTCATCTGATGCCTTAGATAGAAAAAAATCGCTTCTTACTGATGAGCTTCAATGAATTCAATCAGAATTCATTTGAATACAGTCCGTGCATACCAAAAGGGCGAGATTAAGTGGCCAAGCCGAGTCGAGTTGAGTTGAGTCGAGTCGAGGAGTCCAAGTCCAAGTCGCAGGAGTCGAGTGAAAGTGTGGAGGAGTCAACTCCTTTTGACTAATATGCTTGTGGCCTGGGCGGTGCAGAAGTGGGCCAGCTTATACCAATCCCCCGAAACCCCCCCTTGGATTTCCGGTCATGACGCTGACGAATAAGTAATCAGCGCTAAGTTGGTAATTGAAAGCGCTGCCAAGGGTTTCTTAAAGCGGTTGCTCGACGTTTACCTCTCGACCAAATGCGTCGGGGAAATAAAATATTTAAAGACAGTCAGTCATATATGCAGCAAAGTGGGTGGTGAGGGCTGAAGGCCACCAAACCAAGGTGAAAATCAAGCAGGGAAAACAATAAGTAAAGCAGGGCTTTTCTGATTAATCATAATTTAAATCATAGAAACGAATCTTGTAGTAAAATCATACATATAAAATAATAAAATAAGTTATTTTGAATACATCTTCGCAAATATATATTATTTAACCTAAGCACCGATAGTAGTTCATTCTAATAAATATGCGCTGAACCAGATTTCATTAAACGAAAGCAGGCATATTTAGTAATTAACAAAATTGCCAAAGCCTTCAGATAAACCAGGTTACCTTAAATGGAGAAGAGCTTGTGTTATTCCGCAGAAGCGGAAAGAATGCGCCATACATACATTGCGTAACATGAAGTCGCAAAAATTATGTACGGAGATTAAGAAAGTAAACCGTTATCTGCCAACGCCCCCGGGCTAAGAAAAGTGGGCGGGGCAGGCCAAAATGTGGTGGGAGTTGGTGGAAAATTGTTGCAGAGAGGGTGGAGGTATGCCAACCGTGTTGACA
The DNA here is from genome assembly GCF_004382145.1 of Drosophila mauritiana. Lineage (NCBI taxonomy): Eukaryota > Metazoa > Arthropoda > Insecta > Diptera > Drosophilidae > Drosophila > Drosophila mauritiana. The sequence continues at coordinate 18,655,858 of NC_046668.1, read as the reverse complement.
GTTTGTGCTGCAGGCGATTCCAGGGAACAGCGGGGAGAAACATAATGAAATTATGTATTTCCTGAACATTTCGTGTGTGGCAGATGAGCTCTGTTTTATATCTGTATGAGATTTACTTCTGTTTTATGTTCCGGGGAAAATTAATGTTAAAATTTTCTACAATAATAAAATAAGCGAAGAAAAACAAGTATGGGACGTAAAAACAAATGAGAGATTTAAACAAAGCGGGATGTAAAAAGTAGACATGCAATAAAATGTATTATATTATAAAAAATACAACTATAAAAAACAAAACACGTTAAAAGTATTTTAAAATTTTTTTTAAATTAGTTTTTCTTTCCTTCCCTTTCCTTTAAATACAATGCAAATTATGTTTAAATACAGCAACAATGTCAATTTGGATTCATATTCTTGTCTTCAATGTTTTGATATTCTGAGTTAAAAAAGCTAGTCATATACATATATCTATCCCTATATAAATAAGATATCCGCCAAGAAAATCTGTTAAACCATCCTGCTGTTGACTTTGTATCGTTTCAACAAATAGCGAACAAAACGAACGTGATGCTTGATTTTGGACTTCAGGTATCTGAATGTTTTATGGGCAAGCGGAATCACTTTCCTGATATCCGATTGCTGTGGGTGGTGGTGGTGGGGGGTGTTGTTTCCGTCTTGCCTCGATTGATTCCGATTCTAATTGTTTTGGTCTAGTGGTAATCGCCCTGTGTCTGTGCAAATTACCTGAGCCGTGGCAAAACTTCAACCCCCAAATGGGCAAATAATTATTCGTGCAAACCCAAATCCCCCAAGTTCGCCCGGGGTAAGAACAAAAGTAGTTGGTAAAAGGGAAAAATTAAGCAAATATCACGTCGTTCGCATTTGAACTTCAGAGAAAATCAAAGACAAGCTACCTTTTTGGATACAATGGAAACTTAGCCAACTTGAATAAACGTTGTGTGGCAAAGTGTACCTTGCCACAGAGTTCGAATGTTTGTGCGTTTTGACTGGGACTCCGTTCGAAACAAGTTCGGTTTAATTACAGAAAGGGCTTACAGCCAGACAATGAAGTTTAGATTGCCCGGATGAAGCTCTCTAAATTGGCAATGGATGCGGGTGTTATTATTGGGCTAGCATTTTGTATGGCAATTGAGTTTAACCCAGTGCACCTGTTAATGAGTGCAGCTGATGAAGAACCATTGTTTTTTCGAACAGAAATAATAACAAAATTTATATAAATATTTTTAATATTTCTAAATTTGGTCATATTCCAGAAAAAACAAATTTAATAAAATAGTTGTACACCTTTTAAAGCTTGAACTTTTTCTCCGTGCAGCAACAAACAAATAAACACTGAGTTTGCAACAAACAAGCGAATTCATTGCTAAATCATCGAGTGCAGGGAACTCGTTTAACTTCGTTCGTCAAAAAAAAGAAGAACATTCGGGGGACTCCCCCAAAAGCGAGTGTGTGAGGGTGTGCGTGTGTGTGAGTAAATTGTAGAGTTGGCGCAAACGAGTAAAGAAATCGCTCATGCAAAACTGATTGACTGTAACGAAGAAAGTGTAAAAAGAAATACGAAACTTGTTACAGTTGCTGCTGATTTTTAGACCGTGCCACGCCCCCTTGCAACCCGACTTTTCGCTGCCCGCCCCTTTGTTTTCTGTCTGTTATCTGTCGGCGTTTATTTATGTACACATATGTACGTATGTACATCCATATGTACACGGCTCGCCTTCACATATGCAACGTATTCATTTACCCCCCGATTTCAGGATATCCCGCCCCTACATCCTTTTATTGAAAGGAAAATATCGCTGGTTGTGCTCTCCTTTGATATCCTTTCCTTTTCTACTCGTCAGTTTTCAGCTCGCCATCGCTTCACTTTTTGGGGGCACAACTTCTCTTTTTTGTCGGTTGCGCACTTAATTGAAAGGAATTGTTAATTCACACAGGACCCCATCCCTTTGCTCGATTACTCGTCCTTTGTGTGTAATTGGCTGTACTGATGCTGAACATTCGAAAAAGGAATACACGGTACCCTCACATCCCTCAACTTGTTAAAAAATTAGGCCTAAAACAAGTAAGTTTGTTTATTTAAAAAAGCAGAACAAATAGCATATTTTAAACTTTTGCCTAATTATAAGAAATGCATGTATGTATGTTTAATGTTTAAAGGAATATTTAAGATTTTCACTGGTCTAGTTGTTTGCCAGAGGGCGTCTGTCGGACTCCATCCGGATGAACAATTTGTTGTATTTATTCGTGACACTTATTTGTCATTTTGAGCATATAATAGCATTGTGTGGATTATAAAGGGATTATAGCCCCAGTCGCCCCACTTCTTGAGCACACCCCACTACGCCGTAGTAATTGCTCACGTTCTCACGCGCTCTCAACGCCTCACCCCCTGTGGCTTTTAAAACCAATTTGGTAAAACCGTCCGACCAACGGCAGCCAGCCAAGTAAGTCAACCAGGTCAAAAAGCTGCTTCAAGATGTGTGTAATTAGACGTGACTTTTCCTCGAGTTCTACTGAAGGGTTTTCTGGTGGCCGGGGGCCAAATCGGGCCTTAAAGCCATCTTAACGCTGTTGTTATTTAGAGCTTAATTGTGCCGGGACACGGAGGAGGAGCAGTGCCCACGGTCGGGCATCGGGCGCCAATTATTGGGCCGAGGTGATGGGTTGAAGGGGAACCGCCCTTAGGGTTCAAGATGGATTAAAATCCGCTTCAATGGCTAATCCGTGGAGCATTTGTCCCCCCACCCCAAATGATGCCCCACTCAACCGCAATTAGCTTGGCAGAAGCTCGATATCGACACATTAGCATCCCCTGTGCACCGGGCATAATCTGATTATCAGCCGCCACCCCTGGAAAAAGCAAGTGAAAAAGTGCTAATTTGTGCACGGAAATCACGCCCAGGAGCTGGGATGGATATCAGGGATTTTTCCCGATGCCCTCCATGTGCGTGTCACCTCCAGCCGACTGTTTCCCTTATCGCCTTTGTGCAAATTGAAAATATGCCAAATAATTACACATTTTTATGTGAATTTTTCAATTTATATGCCGTCAAATAAACGCTGCGTGCACATCACAGTATTGACATCCAGTTGGGTGGCACTTGCGCCCACTTTTTCCACATTTCCGACGATTTTCGCAATGTCGTCAGACATCTTCTGGCAGCTTATTTATTCAAAAATGTATTTGACCTTGAAAAGCTCTAGCCAGCTTTCGAAAAATGTCCAAAGATGGCGTTATATCGCTTTCTACTTACGAGCGTAAGTTACATTTGTAAAATCCCGTCAAATGTAAGTAATGTCGTGAAAGCATGGAAATCAAATAACCAGGCCCAGTAAAAGACAAGATTTATGAACCGACTGTTGTTTAATGCGTTTACAAGTATATGATGGGTGTGTTGTGCTAAACAACATGCACTCGAAAAAAAACTTACAAAGTTCAGTGTTAATGAAAGCCCTACACCAACAGCAGGAAGTCAGAGGCCAAGAGCCAAACATCTCCGGGTGCTTGGCTTTTAATTATATTGATTATCAAAATATAAGTTGACAAGTGCAGTTTCATACATTTTAAATGTACAAACGGGGAAGGTGGGATGAGGAAATGATTAAGATACAACGAAAAGGAAGGAAATAGTAGGTCAAGTAAATGAGCTGAATTGGAAGTGGGGAAGTAAAAGAATTAATGAAATGATTCAGATGATGGGGGCACTCAATTCAAGCGCTGAGTTACCGGCAGCTTTTTGCGCCTTCTGCGCAATTGCTGACTGCGATCCCAGTACTCATAGTAGCGTTCCTGTTTCAACCATTCCTGATATTTATACCACCACTCCTCCCACTTGATATAGTCCTGAAAGATATAGATAAATAAATGTTACCATTTGTACTGGACTGCTGATAAAATCGGCACCTACCTTTAGGTCCAAGTCTCTTAGGTAGCCACGACTCTTGTAGTACTCGTAACGGACGCGCACATCGTCCCACGACAGCATTCCCGACGGTGCTGTGGTGGCCAACTCCTCCGGAAAGTGCCCGGCCGGTGCCGGCGAATACGAATAGCGACGCGGCGGCGACTCCAGGCCCTCCTCAATCATCACTTTGAGGGCCCCACCGGCGGAGTCTTTGGTGATGCGCATGTTCTCCATGTTGCTGCGATCGATGCTCCACTGCGCCATTTTGCCGAATCGATCCGAGAGCGTCAGCCGCGTAGTAGCCGAGAATGTGGGCAACGTGCCAACCTCGTCGCTGTCCGAGCCGTTCGAATCGTCCGAGTCCGAGGAGGAGTTTGCCGCGTTAGCTCCGGTGCCACTGGACGTCCCGCTCGGATGTTTTTTGCGTTTCTCACCTTCAATTTTAATGCGTGGCCTCACCTGATGGAAAATAATATATGGATTGTTAAATTTGGTTTTAAATTGCTTTACTGTTAGCTTTGGGCAATGCTTACCTCCTTTTCCTTCTTCTTCTTTTTTGCCTGTGCTGTAGGTGCTGCAGCTGGCGCTGACGCCGGCTCTGGTGGCTCTGGCGGGCGGTGCTTCAGACGCGGATCTTCCGGCGGAGGCGAATGGCGCGAGGACCGCGCGATCTTCATGTGGGCTTCCGACGAGGCGACACGTTCGTGCCCGATGTGACGCATCTTCGCCTGGCGATACTTCTCCATGGCGGAAACCGAACTGCCTCCACCTCCGCGCACGGGCGGTGGAGTGGTGGGGCGACCATGGATACGGCCATGTGACTCCGACGGAGGGGGCGGAGGCGCCCCCGAACGATAATGGCCACGTGGCTTGGGTGGCGGCGAGCGCGGACCGCGGGATCTTAAAGTTGAAAAAAACAATAAGGTTAATAGGAATAAAGAAACCACAATTCTTCACATATCCATATTTACCGAGATCTGTGACGATGACTGGGTGAGCAGAGGGAGCAGGAATCATCGGAGCTGGTGCTCATAGAGCTGTTTGATCGCGAACGCATCGAGTGCTGCAAAGGCACATGAATATATGTACAATTAGTATGGTTCTCACTGACACAATAATGTATTAAAAATAATTGGCACTATCTGGTTTAAAACTCACCCTCGGTGGTGGCGATGGCGGTCGCTTGGAGCGCGGCAGGATATGGGCGACTGGACCTCGCTTCTCCATTACCGACGACGAGGGCGGAGGAAGCGGTGGAGACCGGCGTCGTCCGAGCGGAGAACGCGACGCGTTTGGCTTGCGTCGCAACGACGAGGACGACGAGCCACCACTGGGTTCCGGCGGTGATCGGGGCCTTCCGCCGTGGCCGTTTCCGGGTCGACGCATGAGGGCATCGTGGCTATTGTTGGGCGATCGTGGCATGGGCGGCGAGCGAGGTCCACCACGGCGATCCATGCCACTGTGCATAGCCATTGGCGGTGAACGACGACGCGGAGGTGGTGAAAGCGGCGGCGACTTCCGCAAACGCGACCGACTGCGCGAGTGCGGCGAACGGGAGCGTCCGTAACGCTGCGACGGAGGCGGTGGACCGGGCGGCGGTCCACCGGTGGGCGGATAACGACCGTAGGGCGGTGCTCCACCCTCACGACCTTCGCGACCGTCGCGTTCGCTCTCGCCAGAGCTGCTCTCCCCCTGGATGTACATCTTCTTGTAGCCCGTGTGGCGCCATCGGTTTGGATCCTTCTCCTCGGCCTCGATCAGCTTCTTGTCCCAGTAATCGTTGGTGGTGTTGGCGCGCGCCTTCTTCATCACGTTGTCGATCTCGCGTCGCTTTCCAGCGGGTAATGAGGGATCTGCAAGGTTGAGAGGTAAAAGGTCAGCTTCGGTTGGCAGGGTGGTGGGCAGTGCTTTGTTCCGGGAAGCCCCTAAGACGGGCTGATGGGTTTATGGGCCCTTAGACATCGCTAATCCCGGCGAGGCATTTGGGTTTTCCCACTTCTATGCAGTTGCTTGCTGGTAGTTGGTAGAAGTTTCAGTTCAGGTACCTGTTATGCGGGCAGCTGTCGGCTGCCTGTCCATGTGCAGTTTGGGATTCAGTTCGGCGCGCCTGCGCGACGCCATCGCGAGATTTCGGATTTCTCTCGCTCTGGCAACTATGTATATATATATATATCGCGCGACAGATATATGTATGTATGTACTCGGGTTTCAATGTTTATTACCCCCAATCGGTTAGGGTTTGGTTTACTGTTTCGGATTCGGTTTGGCGAACGCGACAACACACTTTACCATTTCAAAAACATACACAACAAGCTGCAAATATATTACAATTGAATATAGAAACATGTAAAGAGAGCATTAGAAATGGCCAACACAAAGCATCAACAATATCAGGAGCGGAGTTATACAGAAGGGGAATAGAGCGGAGAGACCTGAAAACGCAGAGAGAATCGCGGACGCGCTCCGACTGTCATTTAACCCATATCACGCCGCGGGGGTCGGGGACCTGTGGTCCCAATCAAAATCGTGCGAGAGAGCCGATTTTTAATCGGCTTGCGCGTATATCTTTTCACATATGCATTTTCCATTTCTTCCATTTTTCACACATACACTCACACCAGCACCAATATATTTGCCTTGTCAGCACGAGAGGAATGCAGAGCGAGACAGAGAGAGAGAGTGTGAGGCAAAAGTTGGCTCCCGACGGCAGCAACTAAATTCCGAATTTCAGCTCTGGCGATTATGTAAACGATGTAAAACAGGCACTAAAATAATTTGCTTACATTTGGCGACGTTTGCGGGCACGCTTTACGATATTCCGTGAGCTGTTAATGTTTTATTGGCAAATGAAAAACACGGCGTTGCGTTCACTTCAATTTTTCTCGACGGCCATGTTGGTAGTATCGATATGCGGGGCCACCATCGATGGCTTGGTTTCGGTAGTCTGAGGACTGTTCAGCGTCAGATGAACTTTGTATCGATTCAGCTTATATATCTTAATAATACATATTGTGGTATTTCAAGAGAGGATTTTAGTTGAAAACTCTATTCGCTTTGGGAATGTTATATATATGGTTTTGATTTTATTTCAAGTATGCATTAACGATAATTGCTATGCATTAACGATCTGCTAATTATTGCACAAGTAAATGTTATTAGCTATATCTCAATTAAAAAAGAAACAAATAATAATGTTGAATTATTATTAATGAGTAAGCATTAATTAATTTTGTACTGTTCATTTTTTTAAATTGACCTTATGATTTGGATTTTATGCTCCAATCTCTATTGTAAATTGAATGTAGTGTGGACGGCGGTTCTCTGCTATCGCATAAGTTATCGATACTACGGCGGTGATTATAAGCAGAAATCTGGCAGATCCACGGTCACACTTCCCGCTTTGTGTCAATCCGACTGAAGTTAAAAATAATAGTTAAATTGGGAGTTGGCAAAATGCAGCGCGACGAAAAGCTTTTTGAGCTGACGCTGGAAACGGTCCTTCAGCGCCTGAACGACCTGAAGCTGGCAGTTCTCTCGATGATCCAAAAACTTGAGCTAGAGTACGAGACCATCAACTGGCCGACTTTCCTGGACAACTTTGCCATTATCTCAAGTCACTTGACGGGATTGACGAAAATCCTGGCAAAGGAACAGTGTCCGCCGCTGAGAAATCGAACGGTACTGCCCCTTCTGGTCTCCATGGACAGGGATGACACCCTCATCAACATCACAGAGGGCCGGGTGCCGGTCTTTTCACACGACATTGTTCCAGATTATCTGAGAACTCGGCCGGATCCGATTACGGAACAAAAAATGCTGCAGAACGAGCAGAAGGCGGCGAACCTCACCAACGACGCTGCCATGAAACAGGTTACTCAATACAACAAGGTCGTCTCCCACGTCCTGGACATGGTCAGCAAAGCGCGCGAAGAGTGGGAAATCGAGAGCTCCTCGCGCACCGGCATCCAGCAGACGAGTAGCATGGCCGACACACAGCTCCTGGTGGCCGCTGTGGGTATGGGAAAAGGACTCAAGCTGACCAACTATGGACCCGGACCCGGCATGATGGTACCGCCTTCAATTCGAGCACCCTCGCCAATGGGTGGACCCGCTATGAGTCCCGGCAACGTGCAGCAGCAGATGGGAAAGGCGCCATCGGCTGTGAAAACGAACATCAAGTCCGCAAATCAAGTACATCCGTTCTCTCGATAAAAAACACATCAGTTTATTAGCTATTATCGGTTCCATCTGGCGGAATGTTTCGTCATAATAAGTTATATGTATATCCCTAATTCTAAAACTAGGATTACGCAAACATAAACATGAACAAATTTAAATGGATCGTCTCCTCCGACTCAGACTTCCTTTGTTGCTGGCTGTGCGTGCTTCTCATTGATGAGAATCTCGTGCAGCTTAATATCTTTCGGCGTGGAGGTGTCCACCAGCTCCAGGCACATCGCTCGTCCGCCATCCCTTTGCTTAGTCATGCGCCGCACAATGCCAATAAACTTCTGGCCCAACGACAGTTCGCGGAATCGGACGCAGTTCTCCTTGCTCCATACTACATCAGTCAGTTGTATGCCTGAAAGGAGATCGTTTTTAGCTATAACGCCAAACAGCTCAAGTTCTCTTGAACTTGCCATAAAGTTGTGCTGGCAGTGCCATTTTGGGCAGCTTTCTTAACTCCGGATTTAGAGTTTTCAGTTGATCACAGGCAATTACTCCATCGTCGCCCACGTCGACGAAACGCACGTGTATAATCTCATCGTAAATCTTGTGAATACTTACGCTGCAAGATATTCATAATTAGTTTGCGTTTTCATTGCAAGACCTGAATGAGTTCTTACCGATGATAAAGGCCTGCGGAGTCGGGAGCAGCGTAGGCCTCTCCAATGGCCAGTTGTGAAGGCTGGACTGCCTTGGCTGTCGGTTTTTGGCAATGCTCTTGCAAATTCTTCATCAAAGTCTGCAGCTGGTTATAGCATTTATACGGTTGCACCTGCGGCAGAAACGCACATTATAATCGGAGTCATTCATTTGCTGATGATTGACTTACCGCAAAGTGACCGGGATTGACGGACAGGGCAACGCGCACCTCGAAATAGGTACCCACTGCCGGAATAGCCTCGTAATCCTTGAGCATGAGCGACGAGAAGGTGCTGGCGCCCGATCTTGCAGATGATTTCTCCTCTGGCGTCACCGGGGGAGTGGTAGCGACAAGGTCGCTGTTGCTGCTCTGATTGGAGAACACGGAGCTGAAGCTACCTCGTCTGGGCAGCTGGACATTGGAGCTCAGGAGCGTATAATCCGGATGAATGGAGCTGTGTGGGTGGGGAATCAATGGTGGGGCGGGAACAAGCCAGATTGGGGGATTGGGGGGCAATTGTTGTTTTCTAGGCTTAAAAATCTGATTGCTTTCGGGCTTATTGGGTAGTAAAGTATGTGTATCAGCTTAAAAGTATATTTTTCAAATTATATACAAAGATGTGCGTGATTTAGTGTAAGCTTACAAAACGTAGATCGAATTTGTGTTAGCGATAACTTATCAAGTTAGTTCCGGTTTATTGAAGCACTATTAGAGATAGCATTAAGCAAAGGATCAATTATATTGTTAATATAACTTATAGGGCAGCAGTCACAATTCAGATGTCGTTGTTTAGGGAGCTTGATGACGATGTGATTAGATGACATTGACCATAATGATATAGAATGCACGAAGTCTTTAATAAAGGCACTTACCTAGCCATCTCGAACTCCAAGCGAAGGCCAATGTTCACGCACATATACATGGACTCCGGGTCCTCGCGGATGAATACGTTTACCAGAGGCTTGCCACTATCCTTGGCCACAAACTTCAGCTGCGGGAGAAAGTGGTGTTACGGATTCGACAAGCTTTCAAAACATCCCTTCATATAAAACACTTACCAGAGCTTCTGTGCGCCAAGGTATCAGACCCCGCAGGCGATGAAGCATATGACCTCCGATCTCTGGAACGTCGTGCAGACGAACGGGTATCGCCTGTGGTGGGAACGTAGCCAGAGCTCTGTTGTTGGCCTCCAGGCGGTAGATATTAGAGATGTGCGTCTTACGCTGCCGTCCATCGTCCACGTAGTAGACATCGAAAGTCTCTTCCTCCGGATTGAGTGGTCTGGTGACCAGTCGCCCGCGGAACCACTGCTTCACGCCATCGACAGTCTCGTCGCACACAAATATATGGCGGTCGTGCAGCAGATCGGAATAGCTCACTCGGTCCTGCTCGCCCAAATCAGCCACAGTTTGCGCAATACTGCGTTCCACAAACTTAAGGTCATCATTGCGTAGCAGCACCATTAGATCACCATCATCGTTGATGTGAGACACAAGAATGGCCGTGGTCTTGCCGTCACTTAGGGATGGTGCCGGCGTGCACTTGGTTATTCTGCTCGCAACCAGATCGTTCAAATGTATGTCCTCAGCCGTAGAGGTGTCGTACAGCGTGGCCACCAAGCACGCCCGACGCTTACCGTTCTCCACCACACCCTGGGCAGATCCACCCAGTTCCAGGAACTGCTTCTCCGTGGTGAGCACATGGGCCACAACCGTCTGGCCGTCCAGCTCCTTCGTTAACACCTTGAGAGCGTGCGGATGATCTTCGAACTTATCCAACGCGTACATGCTAAGGCAAACGGCCTGGGCCGGGAGCACCAAGAATTGCGGTGGACACTGGAACAGATCTTCTAAATGAAACATGCCCACATCGCCAAAGTCGATAAAGTGACAACGGCACGAGCGGGTCTCCTCATCCACGGAAATCGCACGAACACGGTTCCAGCCATCGGGCATCTCCACCAGATAGACTTCCTGAGCGTAAAATTTAGAGACCTTTTGCCGGAAATGCGGAGACTCCATTTGTCGTCCAATTTGCTTCGTCAGTTCCTCAAAGTTTGCGATCTGATGGATCATCCGAGCCCACACTAACTTGGTGGAGTCGCAGAAGCTGATGAACATGTTCCAGTCGTGTGATCCTCCTTCGCTTGCCTGCCACGGCAGCACCATCTGTGGCAGGGTGGTTATGCTGGCGCGGTCCGGTTTCAATGAACCAGGATCGTTGGCAAACAATATGATCCTTGGGTCAATGCCGTGCTCAACACGAATTTTATTTGAATTCAGGATCAAATCGTACCAATGACTGGGCAAATGTTGCCGGAAGGTGCTGCCGTACCAATCCTCCAGCTTGTGACCCAATATGCCATGTGGGTGCTTCAACAGCTCCTCGTACAATCCATCGATAAACTCCTCATCGCTAAATGTGCAAGCAGAGCGCTTTTGGTGTGACTGGGCATGCAGGATGCGCTGGATAGCGATCTTTGCCGTGCATTGGTATGCTGTCTCCTTATCAGTGAACTCCTGCGGATAGCTACTGTAGACATCGCCAGCGATTTGCACTGAACAATGTAGGTGCCGTAGCTTGTTGAATACGTTGTACGCAGGTTTCTCAAAGTCATTTGCCTCGCAATAGATATTGAGCGTGGAGACGGGATCAAATGAGGGATCGTATTTAAGTGGCACCTTAACTTTTGGATTTGTAACGACATTGCCTGTTTGACCCTGACCGCCGTGGATATCTTCCTTGTACGTCGTTTTGGCAGCGGATGTCGTTTGAGCATATTCCGGCGAAGCTGGCGGAGTGATGGGCGCTCCCGCTGGCGTTGGTGCATCCGATTGCGGCGTTACTTTCAGTCTGTGATTCACAGAGACGCCCGTGGTGCGCTGAGGACCAGGGAACATTACTCGCGGATGACGTGGCCGCCTGAATGAGGATTCAGGGCTGTGATAGACGGTGCTTGTATCTTGCTGGCGCTGCGAAGCACTGTTGCCCAGTATGGCACGCAGCGGAGGTTTGCCGTCATTGCCTTTGTCTTGCCCGTTAACCGTAACGTGGCTTGGTCCATGTCCATTCATGGCCGGTGCCTTTTTGTTCTCAATTGTTACGCTGATCGTTTCCTGATCCAACTTTGCAGCTCGCATGGTAACCTTCACAGCCCGATCGCGGGTTTCTTTTACTACGCGCTTCTGTCGGTTCTGCTGCTGCTGCTGCCAATAATCCGGTTGCCAATGCGCTGGCTGTGTTGGACAATATCGGTGGTCCTGCTTTTGATGATTCCACTGCGTATTCTGTTCTTGCTTGTGGTACCTCTGGCCGTAAATGGGATTCTGGGCAATTGGCGGGGGCGTCGATAAGGATTTGGAAGTTCTGGTCCTTTGCTCGCGTACCATACGCACAATGTGTTCTGTGCTAGCGTTATACGTCGCTTTTATAAACACCTGTTACGGGATTGATGAGAAGGTAATTAGTTTTGAAACTCGCATTATGCTGCATATTATGCTGCTTGTATTAAGTGCTTATCTGTATGTATTAGGTGAATATACATAATATATATTAGGTATATTAGGAGAACTTAAGATGTAAAATCTTTCGACAATCTTAGTTCCGGCTATTGCTTACGACGACCCTTAACCAGGAAACCCAACACTGTATATATTAGCTACCACTTCTAGGAAGGGGAAAGTGGCTCCGCTCGAACAACTCTTGAGTTTGGAAATCCAATATGCTCCATTAAACTGGAGAGTCAGCTATTTTACAGCCAAGCCCAGTGAGTTTACTTAAGTGTTTGGAAATCCAAGTGGATTGAAGTTGGGTTTATGTTTATGATTCACATTGAGTCGAGCTGTTTCGCTGCTGCAATCATCTTTATAGGGTCACAGCGATCTGGATATGGGCAGGGGGTTTTTTCAAGCCCCAAACGTGATAATGGTGCAGAGCGAGAGCTCGGAATGCTAGATACAGAATACATAATTGCAATTAAATGAATATCACTCGTTCGTTTGGTTCGTCTGATTATTGATTTGGCAAGCAATGCAAAAGCGTTGGCCGGAAGAGCCCGCCCACCCAAGCGCCCACGTTCGCCCACAGGTGTGGAGGCAGACGGCTAAACAAGAATAATGCACACAGTTCAAGTGCAATACGCGCAGATGGGGACGGGGACTGGCATTTATAGAGAAAAAATCAAAATATACGACTGGCGAACGTTTGTTCACTTTCACCATGCAAACATGCAATCGCACACGAACGAACACACAGGCAATTTCAAATTGCTGGCCTTTTCGATTTTCGCGTTGTACACTTTTGTTTTCGTCTGTCGTTGCACTTATTAAAGCAAAGCGCTTAATCAGCACGCATTTGTTTAATATGTACAAGTGCCAGGCGACAACGAAACTAGACTAAGTAGGATCCATTGTTTACACTTTTCACGGCGCAGATGAAAAGAAGAAGACGCCGTTGACACGTTGCCCCTTCAGCGGCGGGCGGCCCCTTTGCGACGAAGAGAGCGGGCGGGAACGGTCCGTCGAGCGGTCAGATAGAGTGAAGCGGTAAGGTAGCAGCGCAGCAGCAGCGGCTCACCGCACGCGTTCAGCCAGAGAATCGAACTGAAAGCGGTGGGCGCCGCTCGCGAAAAGCTCGGTAGTCAGCGGCGATGACCACCTGTCTAAGTTAACGACAGATCTGGCGGTTTTTATGGTCATACCAGTAATTGCAAACTTTTATTAAAGATGCGAGCATAACGGAACTAGCTAAGGCCTCATCTCGTTTTCCTAAATTCATTAACACTACTTCCTTTAATTCTGATTAATGAAAATACATTGAAAGGAATCTAGCTATTTTTAGCTAACAGCTATGGTGACACCAGCAGAGAGCAACTCGAAAGCTGCGCACGTGAGAGAGGCACCCAGAGAGCAAGCTCAGGCAAAGTGGGCGAAAGAAAGCGGTTAAAGTGGGTGGAAGAGAGCCGCTCACTCCCTGACATTTGCGATAAGCAATAATTCGCAAAGAATATTGGCAACTATTAAGGTAACATGCGTAACAATTGGCAGGATGGACGGATGGAGATGGCACTTACCTGATTGCCGTAATGGAGAAACTTAAACTGATTCGTAGCCCTAAGCAGCTCTTGCACATTCGAGTAGCCCAGCCTGTGAAAGGGTATCGGCTCACCCTCGACATCCATGTAATCTCTGACGATGGACCGCAGCTCGACCGGCGGCTTAGTTGACGTGATCAGGGCCCTGACCACCTTGGCCACGTGTCCCAGGACCTCCTGCTTTTCCATTGCGATCGTTCAACGATTCTGCCAAAGAGAGCGAGAGGCGGAGAGAGGTTAACCCATTGAGCATGATTCAAGTGGCGTGGAATGCGTGCGCCCACCGCCACCCCCACTCCCAAATCAGCAACAATTAAGCATGCACAGAAAAAAAGAACGCGGCAGAAAGTAATTTGTTTCAAACACATGGCGAATCGAATATACTATTTTTCAAAAATCCCATTTACATTTACGTAAAGAAAGAAAGCACTATTATCAAGGGTCTAAATTATTCTGCAAACATTGAGTTGCGCCTGTTTCGCTTTATTCTTTCAGTTCAGTGTGCAAAATAAAATTGGCAAACACAAGGCTAGAAGAGATACGGCGGACAAGGAACAAAAAATAAAGAGAATTAGAGGCAAGAAAGAGATGGACGAAAGCGGCGGCGCAGAAGCAGAAATTAAACAAAAATTTAGCAACGTGTCGAATTTTTGATATCCGTCTATATTTCAGAATTTGATTTGGTTTGTGCGCATATAAAGAATGTGTCGTAATGCAATATTGTGAGTTTTCTGTCCTTACCAAGCTATTAAACAATTAATATAAACCGAGTCTCAGCGAGATATGCACTGCAAATTGCATAAAAGAGACTTGAGTTTTTCTTGCGAAAGGAATATTCCGAGGATCCCGAACGAAATTTGTTCTATTAACACAACGAACACTAAAACACAACTAAAATAAAAGGAGTTTATTCTCGTTTGACGTTTCTAAAATTTTCGGCGCCTTCTAGTGGGACCGTGGGCTGGATGTCAAAAAATACGTCAAGTGGAATATAAATACCGAAAGCTATAAGCAAGCTATTGGCGCCAAAGTTCAATTTCTTATTTCTAAAATATATTTAAATGTTGAATAATTGTGTCAATAAAACTCTGTTAGTATTTATACAAATGACTTAATAAATAACGTCTGCAATGGGTAGCTTTTTAGCCTGTGTCTGCTTTTCCATAGAGTAAAACTTGTGTTTTTTCTTCTTCCTTGGTCTCAATTCAAATGCATGCATTGGATGCAGTTCATCATCGCTTGTGCCCTCCAATTGAACGGCATTCATTTGTGCCCGTGGCGACGCGCTAACAGAATCCTTTCTGGGAAAGGAGGACATTGGTTTGACTACCACGCTCAAGGCTTCCAGATTGATGCGTCTGTTATCGACGGAAGTTTCTGGTTCCAAAGGAGTAAAAGGCTGCATGGAATTCAGGGACTTCAGTGGCTTTCGAGGCTCCTGAAAAGGTTCGAGGCGTGCAGCAGCCGCCGGAGCAACCTCAAACCTCTTTGGCTTCATGGGCCTCCTTAGCCTCATCTGCTGCTGGTGCTCCTCCCACACCCGATCCTGCAGCTTCATTTCCTCCTCCTTGGCCATTGCCAAGTCGTACAAGGTCTCTTTCTGGCTCGCAGGTCGAATTCCAAAGGAAAAGACCCTAGATGGTGGCCTTGGCTCGGGCTTGTCGATACGTTCACTCGTCTTTGTCTGTGGTTCTTTCTCCTTAACTTGGTTTTCCGATACAACGTCGTCCGTTGAGCGACTCAGTAGTTCCATTTCCAGGTAGTTGAGATTCTTAAGCACCGACAGTGCATGCTGCTTGGTGGCCAAAATGATTTCCAGCAGCAACTTGGCACTTCCTGGCTTTTGAGATTTCGTCGATATGAGGCACTTACTGGGCTTAATCCTTTGAGCAGATGGTTTTCGCGTCGTTGGTGGACGCGAAGGTGCGAGAGGCGAAGGACGAGGTGTTGGTGAAGGTGTGGGAAGCGGCTTGAGCGGAGGATCGGATGAGGGTTCCGGGAGGCAGAAAGTGGTGGGACTGCGCGTTGTGGTACTCAGGGTCGTCCGATGAGTCGTCGTGCTCCTTGTGGTGGGCCCGTGGGATCGAGTCGTGGTGCCACGACAAGTCCCAGACTTCCTGGGCTGATCGACCTTGGAGCTAATGACCTTCGCCAGCAGATTGGCTGTGGCCACAGCTGGTTTTCCCTCCAGCTGCTGGTTGTTTATGTAGCCACCCAGCACCCTCTCAAGCTCACGATCGGACTTACGCTCCTTCATATGCTCATTGAAGTTCATCATGGCCAGGGACTCGAAGGGATCATCCACGTCCTCCTTACCCAGACAAGCATCGTGCAATCCCTGTCCACTGGCGCCCTCATCAATCGGAAATTTGTACAGGTTCTCTTTGAGCAGCTGGGCGGCAACATTCTTGGGACCAACAAGATAGTGTTCCGGTTTCACCTTGCCAGCAGCCATTTCTTCAGGAATCCCCAGTTTCTGCTCCATGTCGTCCAGCCGCTGGAAGAGCAGTTCCGGATCGGTGAAGTACCGCTGCTCCGAAGGCGCCATGTCCCTAAGTCTCATCTCATCCCTTCGCTCGCTGTCGAACTGCCGCCTGGGCCACGAGGTATCCGCATATGAGTACCTGCGTACTGATCTTCCTTCGGATCGGTCGGTCGCTTGCCCAACGCTCGCCAGGATTGCCATTGCCAGTAATGAAAGTCGGACTGCGCTGTGGCTCCAAATCCGCGTTGACATTGTTCTCAAAAGCACAACATCTTGCTGGAATTATCGCCGAGTTCTTGTTTTTAAAATTCCTTATATTCGAAATTAGGTCCATGACATGTTATGCTCGTTGGTTGTTTTTATTTTTAAATAATTTTTAAAAATTTACTATAATTAAAGCGAAGAATTCTAAAAAAATTATATATTAAAAGTGAGTTGGTGACTAATTTCCCAAAGAACTAAGTGGTCAAGTGGAGTTTTAATGGTCGTAAATAATCTTTTTAATATTTTGTTGAATGAAGACAGTCATATATTTCTTGCCCAACAAAGGACGACGTCTGGTCGAACTTCTAAGGACACGGAGAATGCTTGTTCAAGCAACAAAGCATAACGGGGAATCAGTGGTTGGAAGGTTACTGGAAATCGGACTGGAAAGTGGAAATGCTGTGCTCATTCAGTTCGTAAGCCACAGTCGAGTTTTTCACGACCAACTGTGCAGCACATCCTGAAAATAAATGGACACATCAAATACAAATTAAATTAGAATAAACTGTGAAGTTAATCGAGGAACAGAGATTTCCCGTATCTCCCTAAAAGTTTAGTGTCATAGGCGGTTTTCTACAACAGTATAGTGAAAGTTAAACACAAAGTGTAAAGTGCAGTTTGCACAACTAACAATTATTGACTATAGTAATTATTTACTAAAATAAATAATTATTCCATATTGTTCTGGTAATTGTTATATGTGGACTTAGAACAATGAATCAAAACGACATACGTTCTCAGCGACAATGTGAACAAGACGAGCGCCGGCTCTCTTTACAACGCAACAATGCATACTTTTCTTTCGTCTCACCGCAAATCGGTGATCGAGCACCCTCACCTTCAACTAACTCGAAACTTTTGCCCTCAGCGAACGACAGACCGCGTTCTTGCTCTCCCTCTCTGCCTGCTTCGGCTCACAAGTCGTGGAGCGAAGAGACCGCCTCTCCTACCCCGCTCCTCTCGCAGCGCCAAACGACCGTCCCGGGTAACTGTAACACTGCAATAACGAGTGCAGTGACCTCACTGGCAACTGCCACAACATCAACTTCGTCAGCGGCCCAACTAATTATCGCTGTGCCAGCTGTAAATAATTCAGCAGCACTGACCGTTTGCAACAACAATAATGCACGTAAAGAAGAATCAAAACAAAAGCAGAAGTCGATTTCGACTGTGCAGACTGGCATGGATCGCTACATCCAAATCAAGAGAAAGCTCAGCCCTCAAAACAATAAGGCAGGTAATCAACCCAAAATCAATCGAACCAACAACGGCAATGAAAACTCTGCAGTAAATAATTCAAACCGATATGCTATCTTGGCTGATTCTGCGACCGAACAACCCAACGAAAAAACGGTAGGGGAGCCAAAAAAGACCAGGCCTCCACCAATTTTCATACGAGAACAAAGTACAAATGCACTTGTAAATAAACTCGTTGCTTTGATTGGTGACAGCAAGTTCCACATTATCCCACTTAAAAAAGGAAATATTCATGAAATAAAACTACAGATCCAAACAGAAGCAGACCACCGTATAGTGACTAAATACCTAAATGATGCTGGTAAAAACTACTACACATACCAATTAAAAAGTTGCAAAGGGCTACAGGTAGTACTTAAGGGCATTGAAGCAACAGTGACACCAGCTGAGATAATTGAGGCTCTGAAGGCCAAAAACTTTTCTGCAAAGACAGCTATTAATATTTTAAACAAAGACAAAGTTCCGCAGCCACTATTCAAAATAGAACTCGAACCAGAGCTCCAGGCACTAAAGAAAAACGAAGTGCACCCAATATACAATTTACAGTACTTGCTACATCGGAGGATCACCGTGGAGGAGCCGCACAAACGTATCAATCCAGTTCAATGTACTAATTGCCAAGAATACGGCCACACCAAGGCATACTGCACCCTTAAGTCCGTATGTGTTGTCTGTAGCGAACCTCATACTACCGCAAACTGCCCCAAAAACAAGGACGATAAGTCTGTGAAGAAATGCAGTAACTGCGGGGAAAAACATACTGCAAACTACAGAGGCTGTGTGGTGTACAAAGAATTGAAGAGCCGCCTAAACAAACGTATTGCCACAGCACATACATACAACAAAGTCAATTTCTACTCTCCGCAACCGATTTTTCAACCACCCCTAACTGTCCCAAGCACTACTCCAACAATTTCTTTCGCTAGCGCCCTAAAATCCGGACTAGAAGTGCCCGCCCCACCGACAAGAACTGCTCATTCCGAACATACACCGACAAACATCCAACAAACACAACAAAGTGGCATCGAAGCTATGATGCTATCCCTACAGCAAAGCATGAAAGACTTCATGACGTTCATGCAAAATACTTTGCAAGAGCTCATGAAAAACCAAAATATCCTGATTCAACTTCTTGTATCTTCAAAATCCCCATAATGGCTTCCCTACGGATATCTCTGTGGAACGCAAATGGCGTTTCACGGCATACACAAGAGCTCACACAGTTCATTTACGAAAAAAACATCGACGTAATGCTACTATCAGAAACGCACCTCACAAATAAAAACAATTTTCATATACCAGGATACTTGTTCTATGGTACAAATCATCCAGATGGTAAAGCTCATGGAGGCACTGGAATACTCATCAGAAATCGCATAAAACACCACCACTTAAACAATTTTGACAAAAACTACTTACAATCTACGTCCATAGCCTTACAACTCAACAATGGTTCAACGACTCTAGCCGCAGTCTACTGCCCACCGCGCTTTCCAATCTCTGAGGATCAATTCATGGAATTCTTTAACACACTAGGTGACAGGTTCATCGCAGCGGGTGACTATAACGCCAAGCACACCCATTGGGGATCTCGACTTGTGTCGCCAAAGGGTAAGCAATTGTACAATGCGCTTACGAAGCCAGAAAACAAGCTAGACTATGTATCCCCGGGTAAGCCTACATACTGGCCAGCAGACCCAAGAAAAATCCCAGACCTGATCGATTTTGCAATTACTAAACATGTCCCCCGCAACATGGTCACCGCCGAAGCACTAGCAGATTTATCATCAGATCACTCACCTGTTTTTCTAAATATGCTAACTCGCCCCCACATCGTCGACCCACCGTATAGACTCACAAATTTTAGAACAAACTGGCCAAGGTATCAAAAGTATGTCTGTTCACACATAGAACTAACGACGGCATTATCTACAAAGGAGGATATAGACAAGTCAACGGAAACTCTTGAAAACATTTTAGTTTCGGCTGCAAAGGCTTCAACCCCGCCAGTGACGTATGCAAAACCAAACTACATCAAAACTAATCGCGAAATCGAGCGGCTGGTATTAGATAAACGACGCCTACGAAGGGATTGGCAGTCTAATAGATCACCAATTACTAAGCACATGCTTAAGATAGCCACACGCAGGCTTACCAATGCTCTCAAACAAGAGGAAAAAAACAGCCAACGTTCATATATCGAGCAACTCTCTCCCACCAGCACTAAGTACCCTCTTTGGAGAGCTCACAGAAACCTAAAGACTCCAATAGCGCCAATTATGCCACTCCGAAGTCCCTCTGGCACCTGGTTTCGAAGTGATGAAGAAAGAGCCAGTGCTTTCGCTGACCATTTACAAAATGTATTCCGACCAAATCCCTCTACCAACACATTTATTCTCCCTCCATTAATAGCAGCCAATCTAGATCCTCAAGAACCCTTTGAATTCCGACCATGTGAACTAGCAAAGGTTATCAAAGAGCAACTGAACCCAAGAAAATCGCCTGGCTACGACCTAATAACTCCAAGAATGCTCATTGAACTCCCAAAGTGTGCTATTCTTCACATCTGCCTGTTGTTCAACGCAATCGCCAAGCTTGGATACTTCCCTCAAAAATGGAAAAAGTCGACCATAGTAATGATTCCAAAGCCAGGAAAAGATAAAACGCAGCCATCATCATATAGACCGATAAGCTTACTAACATGTCTTTCAAAGCTGTTTGAAAAAATGCTACTCCTTCGGATTAGCCCTCATCTTAGAATAAACAACACACTTCCAACACATCAATTTGGCTTTAGAGAAAAACATGGAACCATCGAACAGGTCAACCGAATCACGTCAGAAATTCGTACTGCTTTTGAACATCGAGAATACTGCACAGCCATTTTTCTAGACGTCGCGCAGGCATTTGACAGAGTGTGGCTCGATGGACTTTTGTTTAAAATAATCAAGCTGTTGCCCCAAAACACACATAAGATACTGAAGTCATACCTATATAACAGAGTGTTTGCAATAAGATGCGATACAAGCACTTCACGCGATTGCGCAATCGAAGCTGGAGTGCCGCAAGGCAGTGTACTGGGTCCAATCTTATACACCCTGTATACGGCGGATTTCCCCATAGACTACAATCTAACAACCTCCACGTTCGCTGATGATACCGCGATACTCAGTCGCTCGAAATGCCCAATAAAAGCCACGGCACTCCTATCCCGACACTTAACATCTGTAGAACGATGGCTTGCCGACTGGAGAATTTCAATAAATGTTCAAAAATGCAAGCAGGTTACCTTTACCTTAAACAAACAAACATGCCCACCACTGGTCTTGAATAACATATGCATTCCACAAGCCGACGAGGTAACATATCTGGGAGTTCATCTGGACAGGCGGCTCACTTGGCGCAAACATATAGAAGCCAAATCGAAACATCTTAAACTTAAAGCAAGGAACCTCCACTGGCTCATAAATGCTCGCTCTCCACTTAGTCTGGAGTTCAAAGCTCTTCTATACAACTCCGTCTTAAAACCTATCTGGACTTATGGCTCCGAGCTGTGGGGCAACGCATCCAGAAGTAACATAGACATTATTCAGCGAGCACAGTCAAGAATTCTGAGAATTATCACTGGAGCGCCGTGGTACCTTCGAAACGAAAACATACACAGAGACCTAAAAATCAAATTAGTAATCGAAGTAATAGCTGAGAAAAAAACGAAGTATAACGAAAAGCTGACCACCCATACAAATCCCCTCGCAAGAAAACTAATCCGAGTATGCAGTCAAAGCCGGCTGCACCGCAACGACCTCCCAGCCCAGCAATAAACTTATTAGGGCATTAATGAAAAAAAAAAAAAAACTATCACTAAGCGAAAGTTAATTAAGTTAGATTAAGATTTGAACACTTATTGTTAGTCTCTTAACACAAAGGGAAGATTCAATAAATAATAAAAAAAAAAAAAAAAAAAAAAAAAAATAGGCGGTTTTCCAGAGTTGCGAACTCATCGTTAAATGACACTCAAACGCAAAAGGCACAAAAACTAATCGCTGAACGGGGCCCAAATCCTTAGTTATTGCCTTAAATACAAGCGAAAAAATCGTGTTGCGAAACCAAGTGCAATGACTGTCCTCAATATGCACGCCAAAATGATAATATTGATTTTGTTTTTCTACAACGGTTCCTACAACTGGAGTAAAAAGCTGTAAGAGGCTCCTGGCATCCACGCATTTCCTGCGGCAGGCGGCGTTTGATTTCATGTGTGTGCCGTCCTGCGAATGATAATACTCCCAATTATAATAAGGTAATGAGCTCCTCGCTCCTGGCTCCTCCGACTCCCCCTATTGATTTTGCCAAACGTGGCCAAACGCCTGCGGTAACCAGGCAACTCGGACCGAAAAGCAACACCAACGGGGGGCAGACAACAAAGAAATTGTCAATAAAAGTGCGCAAGAGCAGGGCATCCCCAACGCGACAGTGGCGTCCCGGAATATTGGGCCCACTAGTAATAATTTCAAATTTAAAATAATAATGCCAATCGAATGATTTCTTTTGTAAAGAAAGAAGGTTAAAAGAAACTTGCCTGTTAAAAGATATATAATTCTATATATTTGTAAAAAAAAAAGTACAAAAGCCTAGTGCTCTTTTCTAGAATTAATGTTTATGCATTTAATATAAATATTTATTGCAGTAGTAGAAGTAGTAGTTTCTTTCGACTAGCTTTATATTAACATTAATCAACTTGTACGCATAAGTAATATTTGAGTCAGGACATTCGGGTATACACATTTGAACGCCCTGGAGTGTCGGCCCGCATTGCACTGTGTTCTTGTTCCTCCTTCCAGGACTTCCAGCCTCTGTTCCGTGTGGAATGTGCACAGCCTTCCAGCGCCTGCGCCCTGTCATCCTGTTGTTTTGATAGTAAAAAGGACATGGCACTGCAGTTGTTTACAAACACGGACGAAAGACACGCGACACGTGGCGCAGGGAAGTTTCTGGAAGGCATATCGGGTCATGGATGTTGCTGCTTGATGGTGGGAGTGAGAAACAACGAATCTCGAGCGGATCCCATGTTACCCCCTTTCCAAAGGCCGGCCGGCTGGGCCGACTGGGCCGACGTGGCGGATGAGCAATGTCTACCAACGGTGACGTCATAGTGGGCCAGCGACATTGAACTAGTTTCATCAGCACACACCGCTCACATTTCTCCAGTGACGTCAATGGAGAAAGCGACACGGACTAAGCCAATAAGGCTTAAGTCAGCTCGACCTCCGAACTTTGTCTTCCGATTCAATAAAACAACTCAACTCTTCCAATAACATTTTGCGACCAATTGTTATTGGCCTGCCTCGTAAATCGTCTGCCGCAACAGCCATGAGCTTCATTTGCGTGTCGAATTCATTAGCTAATTAATAATTATGAATTCGTTTAATAGTTTATTTGAAGCTTGCCCTCTGAATCGATGTCGCACTACATATTTGCAACCATGTTTCCTTCTTTGGCTTTCAAAATAAGATTACTGGTCCAAATGAATTGGTATGGAACATAGATAAGTGTGGGGGTCTGTGGTAATAATTTTAATTTTATGATTACTCTCCCTGATAAGGAATCATATTTCGAGTGGCATTAAAGCACTCAAAATAGCTGAATAATCAGCAAATTCCCTTTCAAAGTGCGCAGTCTTTACAACTCTCAAGAATTGAGTTTTCTTTTTAGTCAAAAACAAAAAAAAACCTTCTCGCATTGCAATTGCAGTTTTTCTAGTTTCATTATCTTTAGATATTTGAATAACCTTGGGCTGGTGCAATACACTAAATTCAAATTGCACCATCAAAAAATGTTTGTCTACAACTCGGCAAACACGGAGAGAATTTCATTACGACGCAGTTATACAGATCTCGACTATATGGCCGCTATATAAAACGCGACCCACCCAAGGGGGCGGTACGGTGGGTGCGGGGGGCGTGGCAGTCGGCCTGGTTGGCACAAGCCGTAAACAAAAACAAATGAATAGCGCCCCACAGCTTTGGCATTGTTCCGTATGGCGGTGGGGCCTCGAGAAAAATGGGATCACAAGAGCAGCTGCCAAAGGCGCCCTAGGCCTACGATTTTGATTACAGTGTAGGGTCGAATTAATGAGCTTCTGTTCGGACAAAGAAGCAATGAAGTTGCATATAAGACTTAGGATGTATAACTATAACAAATCACCATCTAAGTAATTATGAAAACATTTCAGCAGTATTCTTTTCACCTGTCATTATCTAGTCTTATGTTTATGTTATGTTGAAAGTCCACTGTAATTAAATCTTTTGTTATCGCAAATAAGCTGTTTACATCGTGCAGCCAGGCAAATCCCATTGGTTGCCAATTAGTCTGTGACAGTCGGAAAAGCCTGAGCCCGCGCGTCAGCATTTATAATATTAAGTATACGTAAAGCGGGGCCCTTTTTCCGCCCACTTTGGCGCGCGGCGACCTTGGCTGCTTGCAACCAGTTGGCATTTCGAGTGGCGCCTAAGCTCTTGCCCATCCGATTTAGGGGAAGTTTGTAGCTTAGCAGAATGCCAGAGTATCTGAAAAGTGCATCCAGTCGTGTGATAACAAACACAAACTCCGGGGACAAATTTTCCACTCTGTGGGTCATAAAATTCAAGGTTCACCCACTCTGCTCGCACTAGGCACAAAAATAGTTCATAAACAACAGTTGACTCAGTGCGATAAGCTTAGTAACTAAAATCAAAGTAAGCAAATCAACTGATTGCATGACTGACTGGCTATCATCATGGGTGTTTATTATTATCATGAGCTCACAAGACCGAATTTATTTGCTAATTATACACCGCAAAGTACAATATATACATATGTTTATATTATATTCTGACAACTTTCTCTCTTTTTGTTGCAGTGTTCCCGTCCCAAACAATAACATCCGATTTGTTTACCTACGAAGCGTTGGAGCAAAACAAAAATCGCGTTCAAGTTTGGCTCCCCTTATCGTTTTAATTTTTTTTGTGTGGAATTTTTCAAGCTTTTTTGCGTCATAAATTGAAATATTTTCGAGTTCACGCTTCGCGCAGTCGACGTCGGCAGAGCGGCGAGAAAGGCAGAGATCGTTTATATAGCGGCATACTCGCAGCCGATTTTCATCAGTCGCAACGCGTCTCTCGTTCTCAGCGGAGCTCAGGCGGAAAAAACAAGGGGAAATCGTTAAACGGCAAATTCGAAAATTCGAAAATAGCGCAGTGCAAGTGCAAGTGCATCTAGTAACTAGTAGAGGCCAGTGACGAACGAAATCCACTTCGATGTCGATTAATTCGCCAATATCGTTGAAAAACTCGGACCTGCATTGAACAGGCAAAAGCGACACCAGTACTAAACAAAACCAAACTAAACGCACAAATTGTTTAAATAACCATAAAAAACAAAGACAAAGCCACGGCAAAATTCGCAGACAACAACGAGTTGTTTGCTTTTAGTTCGCATTCTCCTTATTTTATTTTCCTTCCGTTCGATTTGATTTTCCACGCACGCGCGTCGCGGGAAACGCCAAATTGAAAACATCAACAGTTGAAAGCCAACTGTTGCATTCTACCAACCGAATCGAATCCAATTCAAGCCAGACTTTCCAGTGGTAACACACAGGCCGTCGAGCATTGAGAGTTTCGTGTGGAAAAAAAGCGAACTAAAGCCGAGATCTTACCTGGAAAACAACGATTTCGTTAATAGGGCTTAGGCCATTGTATGGGTAAGTAATCAAATGCATCCCTATTATATTATTACGACTATTATATATTACAAATATATCATTGGGCAAATACAACAAAAAGTGGGAAATCGAATATCGCTAATCATAGACAGGTATTTTAGTGGGAAAACATTTGAGCAGACGAAAAACGATATCGCCAGACTGGGAACAAAGAAGATTACTCAGTACTAAGAATTTATAAGAAGAAAATCACCTCATCTTACACTCGAAAAAATCGTTTAATACATGACGAAAATGTCGTAAAAAGCAATAATAATAATAATAGCTGGACTTAAGACTCGTACGCTTTTCTTCGAGCGTAGACAGTAGCATAAATTCCTAAGAAGAAAATCAACTCATCTTGCATCACGTTGCACAAAATAGTCTAGAAAACAAAAATCCATTATGACTTGAATTAAGTTCGCTTTTCTTCGAGTGTAGACAACGAAATAAACAGCAACACATTGTTGTGCTGGGGGAAAATAAACTTCATAGCCCACTCTCACATCCGGTGATTCACGTGCAATTAGCAACAATTGCGCGTGCCTGCGCTTGAATACGCAAATGCGGCTATTTTGAATGTGCCACATATGCGGATCCAGAGCTGCCTGCTCCACATTGAGTCACATTACAAACAAAGCGAATTCGCAACGCAGAATGTCTAATCAAAAACAAGCACACAAACGCGCAGATAGCGCATGGCTCTGGATTTTTCAGCATGTCACATGCTGGGTGGTGACCTGACCTCCACTCCATGCTGCTCCATGTCCATGCCATACTAAGGCATCTGGCGGCACGTGGACACTTGGAGGGGGAAAAACAATTGTGCCTTTGTACTTGTACTTGTGCTGTGTTTTATTGCCTGCAACTAACGAAAGTTAGCAATCAGCACTTGGAACCCATTTAGAAGTGCCCGCCCACTTCCTGCCTCCCGTTGATAACAAGTACTTACGTAGTACGTGTATATGGACATTGTATTGTCGTATGGCAATTGTTTATTGCCCGATGGCCGGAGCGACTGTACGTAGATCACGGACTTCATGACAACACACTGCTCGAAAAACTGGGTACTAGACAGTAACAGATGGTTACGAGATGTTTTTTTATTTTGCGTACCTAGGGGTAATTACAAATGACTTGACTTTGATAAGGGCACAACTACCTGCTGCGATGTAAGCTAATTGCTGGAGGGATTTCCTAATCAGTGAAAAGGGATCACCACGGGTGCAGGTCAAGGGTCCGTAATCTAGCGCTCAAGATTGAAAAGCAGATGGAGTAGAGGGAATTTATATAATTTATAATTACCTACCTTATCTTGGTGTAAAAAGAAGAAACGCTAAAAAACAAACACCTGTCGTCCTTTTTTCTTCTTAAACCACACTTGTTTATAGTTTAATCAATGTGCCTAGATGTCTTTTAGTAGGTTAGTTCTTACAAATTCATCTTCTAATCAACTTTCTTGACCTTCTTTCTCCCACAAATGGTATACAGATCAGTCTAAACCAACGACGAAATTTGGAGACGAGCCGGACCTCCTGTTCAAGCGAGCGCAGGGCCGGATTAGTCTGATCAGTGCTGGAGCTGGAGCCGCCCAGGCTGGCCAAGCTGCCCAACAACCATCACTGCATTCAAGCCAACAACAGTTCGCCAACATTCAACTAGACGCCACGCTCAATGACTGCGAAAGTGGCTATGTGCCCACCGTGGGCCGCTGGGGCTCCGAATGGCCGAGTTGACTCGCCGTTGCCGCCAGTCACCGACGGGGGGATGGGGGAGTGGCCTCTCCGGATGAGGATGAGGAGGCCACTGCCGCCGCCGCTGCCCACGATCCGTTGCTCCCGGCGGATCAGCAGCTGGCGGATGCGGTGGTGCGCGGAATGGGATTGGGATTGACTACGACGCGATCTGATTTATCCGAAAGTGAGCACCCAACTGCACATGGCACTGGCGCCATCCGTCGCACACCCTCCACCTCCAGCGAGGAGGAGGAGGAGGACCTCGAGGACCACGAGCTGGTGCCTTCGCCCGATCTGACATCGGTGGATAGATCGGAGCGTTACTCCGACATCAGGCAGCTGCTGGCCAGACAGCAGCCCGTCGCAGCCGCGCTGGAGGGCATCTCCGGCGCCCAATGGATAGTGGGCGACGGCTACGACCTGGAGGCCTTCAACCAGGTGAACGGAGTGTGGCCCCTGGGTCATCCGCTGCCGCTGCCCGACTGGTCGAGCTCGGAGTCCGCTGGCAAGGGCACCCTGATCTTCGACAACGTCTGGCAGTATGAGGAGCTGAACGGAATAGTGGAGACCACGCTGCAGCGAATGCTGGAGGAGACGCACTACAATACGGTCAACCTCTTCGTCGACTTCTATCGCAGCTTCAAGCGCACCCGTCGCTCCGATCTGCGCAGCTTCTTCCAGTTCTACGATGTACCCATCAACAGACGCCATCACATGTGCGTCTCGCTGGCGTTCGAGATCATGGCCAGGATGGTGCAGATGTTCCCGGTGCTGGCCAACTACCTGTACGTTGTGTCCTGCGAGGAGCAAGTGATGGACTGCAACGACTACGTTCAGCTGGACGAGGAGTGCGGCCTGAATTCGGTGGACGCGGGTGTGGAGAAGGAGCACGTCATGGTGGCCATGCGCATTGCCATCGGCGAGCGACGGGGTGTGATGATCCTTGACCCAGGTTACCATGTCAGCCGGGCGGTGACTGTTATGCAGGATCAGAGCTATCCGCACACTGGTAAGTTGTAATCTTCACTTAGCCCATTGTAATATAAACTGATGGTTGCAACTTGTTTCTAGGCTGGTTCACCCAATCCAAGGAGCCGCATCTGCAGCGTGATTATTGCTATGCCTACAGTCAGCAGAAAGGCAAATTCGTGGAGTGGAAGGAGCGCGAGATCCGTGGCGAGGATACCAGCTACAAGACATCGCTGATCTACGTGGCCCAGGAGTACATCACGGCCATCGACGTGACCGTGCGCCGCAATCTGGTGTACAACTTCCGATCGCTGCTCTCCCGCGACGCCAAGGGTCAGGTCTATGCGGGCATCTACTTCCCGCTGGTGGCCAACGGCCAGGAGGCCTACCTCACCATCTTCTACGACGGACCCAATGAGCAGCGAGTGCGGACGAAGCTGATGTTCAGCGCGTTTAAAGTGGGCAAGGGAAAGGTAAGGATCACTGATAGCTAAGCTAATGGAGAATCTTGCTAACCCAGTAATTATCACCCTTCAGCTGCCGGACTATGTGGGTCAACATCTTAGCAGGCTGGCTCCGCAATTGAAGATGCCTCTGCCGGAACTGACCGAACTGTGCAAATCCCTGGCCGAGGTGGTCACCGACCAGAGCTTCATCAGCCAGGTGCTGGCCATAAACGATGACATCGGCAACATGTCCGTGGAGAATTGACAGTTAAAGGAGCCTAAGGATGTCGCTGCTACGGAAACGGAAACGAAGATGGAGGAACAGGCGATAAAAGACACTGACAACGCAGCTGCAACTTAGAGTTCCGAACCGTTGACCCTACTTTGAATACTTTGTCCTTTCCACAGTAATATTCTTTTTAGTAGCATATAGGCACCTCTTACACCAGCACACACGATTCAAGTATATATTCAATTTAGTCTAGTATATATTTCAAAATATGTATTCACCTATAAACACGACAACACGCTCTATATGGTAATCCCAACTGAATTATTTAATCGAAAGCGAAACGATATTTTATTCAAAATATTTAAAAGAAATGCGCAAAGTCTAGACTTCAATGTTTCGCTTAGGTTCTCTTAATTTCAAACTAAGTATATACTTATGCGCAACTATATAATGGCAAAATTAGTTATAACTGGTATCAAGGCAAAACATAAATTGTAATTGTTGTACGAACATATTTCCGTTTAAACACTTAAATGCACTGTACTATTTCGGTTCAATAAATAAATCAGCTAGCAAAAGTAAGAAGGTATTTTGTTGGGAGGTTGTTTTTCACAATGTACATTTTATTTGACATAACAAGATAAAAGGTGTATTACCGCCTTAAATTTAAATTTCGATTTCTTATGGCAGTGATATCGATTAGTTTGGTAACAGTACCTTAACATAGAATAGCCATGTTACTGTTAATAAGCTTAGCTCAACATTTAGGTATTTTTTGCACACGCAAACTCTGTTTCTTTGTAAGACGTAATAAAAACATTTGTTTAAAGACCTCTAGTTTCTTATGATTAACAAATCAATGAAATCAAATTGAAGTGAAATGCATACTGACGGCAAACATCGATGACTACAGCAACAATCGATATTTGAAAACAGAGGAAGTGCAGCCCTGGTGCCATCGAAGTATATCCACCTTGGATTTTCGCTCGTCTGCAGTTATTTCAATTAAATTGTTTCAAATCAGCGTTTTTGTGAGTGCACACAAAGGTAACAACACGCCGCCCACCCCGCTCAACCATTGCATAACCAAGTAATTGTACAAAATCAGCTGTTTTTCTGCGCGATCAGCCGGCAAGTGGGTAAAATTCACCTGTTGACCAGCGGCAATAAGCCAAAACAAAACAACAACAATGGTGGATCAAGTTCTTGGCGGAAAGGCGCGCAATTAAAACCTAACGTTCAGTTCGCTTTTGAATTTCTCGCCGAGCGGTTGTGGCGAAAATAAGGGCCCGCTGGAAAAACCGGTTTTCAAACACCAGCGATTGATCTTCTTCGAAAACGTGATAGAAAACAAAAAGACGAGGAAGCGCAGCCGCAGCCTTTAATTGAAAAAGGGTGTCAATATTAGCATAGAAATCGAGGCACAGGTGCATTTTCGCCTGCGACAGCCAAATTGAAGGTAAAATTGAAAAGCCCTCTGCAAGGGCAACAACAATAGAAAAAGAAAGTTAACCATATGCAGCCAAATTAAAAACGACCGCGGCTACAGCGGCAGCAACAGTAAAACTGCTAAGCTTTTGCGTTTTGTTGACGGAAGTCGAAACTCTTGACAGCACGTTCGTGGTGTCATGCGTACACACAAAAAAAATCGAATTACTTTCGGTGAAAAATTAAAAATTCATGTAAATCCTATTACAAACCTGTAGTGAAGTTCTTATCTTAAAAGTTCTTATTATAAACGGTATATAGAATTTCAAACTTTCTATATACAACATACACATTTGAAGACTATAATCATAAGCAAATAAGTTGCTTAACTTTCTTAAAATGAAGAACCACTCTATGCAATACAATTCGTAAATAATATTAATATTTTACGCCAATGCCAAAGAGTTTTTCTCAGTGTACTATGCTAGGTCGTCCGTACAGATATTCCCCCGCTGCCCCCGCAAGAAGAGCCCGAAGAAACCGACCCTAGTTGTTGCTGTTTAGCGCCTCAGTCATTTTCAGATCTGGCCCCAAATTCACTATTTTGGCCCCGTTCATTGGCTTTGGCTCGAAGCTCGGTTCTTCAACTTTCATTCCGCCGCTGTTTGGGTTTTTAATTTGCATTTTACGAGCACACCTTAGCCAGTTCTCTCGCTGTCTCCCAATAAACGCGCCCAACTATCTTCTGTCTAATTAATTTAATTGTTCCCCGCTCGGTTAAAATTAAAGTTTCGAGTGCAACGCTCAAAGTGCAGGTGGCAAATATGCACTGCAAATAACGGTGGTCAAACAATCGCATTAGCTTTATAAACCCGGCTAACCAACGCTCGAAATTGCTGGGCAAACAAGAAAAAACTGAGGGAAAAGAGGCAACAACTCAAGCTATTCGACGGCCAATGGGGTCAAGTCGATTTCGGAACACGCTCACTGATAAAAATCATTAAAAAGTTTTTTAATTATTTGTCTTCTATCCCCAAAAATGGGGTTTCCTGGTGAAAATTCGGAGATTTTGAACATAATTCTAGTTACTCTGTCGAATTAGAATTAGTGCGTTAAAACAGAATATTTTTAAAGGCCTTTTTAATTGATAGCAAAGATCATTTTACAAAAAGATTTCGAGCATTTTAATTAAACCACATTTAAGTGATTAGTTGATCCTATAATTGTGTTGTTACTCTCTATTGTTAGACCAACTTGATAATATAAAGGCATGATAATTGTGGAAGCGTGACTATTCACAGCTGAATCGTGACACGAATCAATCTCTGGCAGGTATATATGGCCAGCACACCTAGAATTCCCAACGAATATGGCCAACAGATGTACCCGCTGGCACTCGGGTCGTGAAATCTTGCTGACTCAGTTGAAGAGTTTCGCAAAGTGCACTCGAGGCGAATTTACCCGCCAATATTGATAATGTTGCCGGCTAATGGCTAATTTCTGTGACGAACCAGAATCGGTTTTCGTTATCAGCCGGCGTACTTTGCCCGATTTCTTATCAATACCCGTATTCCCTTTGCAGAGTTCCGGAGAGACGGCGATCCGATCCGATAAGAGCGTATAATGTTGGGAACTTTGCTGTGGATTTTCTTCGTCGGCCTGCTGCTGTGCGCGTTCCTCTTTTCGAAGACCACCAAGGAGTTCCCGAAGTCCTGGTTCGAGTGGAAGACTGAGTTTCGGTATCAGTACCTGGGAATCGTCGGGCTCGTCCACGATGCCCAGTATAAAGCACGGGATCGAGTGGGTAAGTCAATTTGCCAGCCGATGCTTATCCCACGATCGCTAATTGTTGCCATTATCCATTAAGCACTTTATAAACAACCGGACCGCATTGCTGTCATCACCGGAGGCAATCGCGGCATCGGACTGCGGATCGTGGAGAAGCTGCTGGCCTGCGACATGACTGTCGTCATGGGTGAGTTGACCAATCCCCGCCCAACAACTTGTTTCAGCCCTATTCCTATCCAAAAGTCGCCGATCTGCTTATGAATTCCACAAACATTTAACCGTGCTGCAAGTGCACGTGCTCGGCAAGCTAAAATCGATCGTCAAATCACCGATCGTCGAAATGCAGATCCATTCCCACCCTTGTCAATGCGATCCAGAAATCATGACCCATTCGCCTGATTTCATTATCTAACCAAGTCGCGTAGAAGTCTCGATTTTCGGGAAAGAGAAGCGATAAGAGTTCATTGACTGGTCAGAGAAAATAATTCTAAATGTTAATGCAAAGTTTATTAGTTATCAACAAATATTTTGTATTTTCACGTTTACATTTTTGAAAGCAAGATTTTTAGTGAATTTAAAAGCCGCTTTTCCAAATTCTTACTTACCAATTCACTACATATTTTAGGCTTCTAAAATAATTCATTTATTGAGAAATCATTTTTTTAAATGTATTTAATTTAATTGTTAGTGCTACTTAAAATATACATTTTAATCTGTTAAATGATTATGTTCAACTGTTATTTTATACATTGAACATATGTAAAATGTAGAATGTAAAAACAGAACTAGAAGTACGCTATACAGACGCTAGGTGTCGCCTATATGGCATCTATTTGTGTAAAATAATTGTGTAAAATAGTGTAGATCAGAGAAAACATTCATTTAAAAAGGTATTTTATTTAATAATTAAGTTCTGCATTCTCATCAATGTTTGTCAGTGGCTCACTTTTATTTATGTATTTATTACAGGCGTTCGTGATCCCAAAAGTGCCGAAACCGCAGTTGCATCGATAGTGGACCTAAAAGCTACCAAGGGTAAGCTCATCTGCGAGCAACTGGATGTTGGGGATCTGAAATCCGTAAAGGCCTTTGCCCAGCTCATCAAGGAGCGGTATTCAAAAGTGGATTTGTTGCTGAACAATGCTGGCATCATGTTTGCGCCCTTCAAACTAACCGCCGATGGCTACGAGTCTCACTTTGCCATCAACTTCCTGGGTCACTTTCTGCTCACCCACCTGCTCCTGCCTCAATTGAGGGCGGCAGGCAAGGAGGGAAGGAACTCCAGGATCGTGAACGTCAGCTCCTGCGTAAATCTCATTGGACGCATCAACTATAAGGACATCAACGGAACGTACGTTTGAATAATTTTATCATAGTTCCTTATTAACTATGTTTTACTCTTTTCAGGAAACACTATTACCCGGGAACCGCCTACAGTCAGTCCAAGCTTGCTCAAATCTTGTTCACCCGTCATCTGCAGACACTGCTCGATGCGGAAAAGTCGCACGTGCAGGTCAACGTAGTGCATCCGGGCATTGTGGACACGGATCTGTTCGAGCACTCGGCCACCACATCGGTGCCCATCTTTAAGAAGCTATTCTTCAAGACTCCGGAACGGGGATCCCGCACGGTGGTCTTCGCGGCCATTGATCCCTCCATCGAGGGCCAGGGTGGCACTTACCTCTCCAACGGCGGAAAGGGGCCTTTCCATCCGGATGCCAAGAAGCCGGCCAAGTGCGAGCAGCTTTTCCAGTTCTCCTGCGACCTGCTGAAGATTCAGCAGTACGGAAATGGCGAATACTAAATGAACCCCACACGCAGCCTATCTCACATTCCTCCCACTGGTGCAACGTACTTTTCTAGATACCGTCAGCTTTTTTTGTAAATCGATTGCTTTTGTATAAAAACACTTTTATATAGAACTGCAGCTGGTGTTCTCTGTTCAGGATCTGCTGATGCTAATCTGGTCAAATTGCTGTGCTAGGTTTTAATTAACTTGTCTGCGCTTGATTGCCATCGCGGGGCTAGGGAATGCAATTAAAAGAGCTGCAAGAAACATTTTTGAAAATGCACTCAGCTGTTGGCGGCGGCAGCTTGAAAGGTGACAACAACAACCGCAACAACAGCAGCAGCAACAACCACGTCAAATCTGCTGTATGTCAAATTTTCGAAAAAGCAAACAATTTAATTTTGTGCGCCTCCTCAAACAATGAGCGATTAACATTCAACATTTTGGAGGAATTTTAATCGACTTCAGTTAAGGGGACAGGAGTATGGGGGATCCAGGAGAGCGGGACGGAGACGGAGGAACTCAGGTAGGTGGGCAGGTAGGTAGGTGTATCATCTTGAAAAACAACTGCGAAGTAACTACAACTCGGCTGTCACTTAAGCGAACTGAACGCTTAAAAGCGAACGACATGATGGCTGCAAAAACAAAAAAAAAACAATCTCATATTTAATGCATATCCAAAAAGAGACTCCATCGCTATATGAAGAGATAGACCCGGCGATAACTCAATGTGTGAAGCTGCCGATGCGGTGGGCGCTGTCATCAATCAAAGCCCCAGTGGACGAAGACGGCCCAGATTCCCAGGCTGTCTTCGATGCGGATTGGATTGGATGAACTCACCTTCTGCGGCTTCTTTCATCGGTTGCATGCCTCGCGAGTATTAGCCGCTTGATTGGATTTTGGGAGTAAGGATAAGCAAATCGCAGATATATGAAAGTTCCTTAATTCAAGACCAACGATCTCTTTTGGAACATTAGATGTTATCTAATTAAAATTATAATTAAATTTTGAATTATTTTCACAGATTATTTTATTTTAATCAGACTTTTTTTTAATTTATTTGCCATACTCTTTGACTTTATTCCACTTACTCGAGCACCCATTGACCATTTCTGGTTGGCTGGTCAATGGTGGCGAGTATGGCCAGCCATTCTGGCATTCCCCTTTCAACAAGATTCTTGGCTGGGTCCGGCTTCAGATTTAGTTTTCAATTCAATTTCGGTGGCATCTCCGGCTACGGCTGCCACAATCCAATTAACCTTTTGACATTTCTCGACAGGCAGACTGCGCCAAGACCAAGACTTCTTAGCCACTTGGCAATGGCTAATGACCACGCGTAAATCAAATAAACCTGGCCACAGTTGCCGGTTTATGCGGATGCAACCGATCTCGCTGTCCGCAGTGCACCGGCGGTAATTAAAACACTCAACGTGCCTCACCTGACAAGCTCAAACGATCCGCCGGCAGCTGCTGCACCGAAAGAATTTATTTGGTTGATCATAAATCCAATGCCTAGCTTGTGGGGATAATTTGGCTAATTGATTTTTGTAAAAGATTAATATAAATCAGTATAGTTATGTTTATTATTATTCCTAAGTATTGAACATTATTCTGATCATGGGTCAATTAAAAAGTGAATTCATGTATTAACAATTAATTTTTTTTGTAAAGTGCCAGCTTAATAAACTCATCGGATCGCCTGGCACCAATGGGCATTTGGACTGCGGATTGTGGATGTTGTATTCCTCATCTTGGTTATGGCTGGCTTTTGACACCTGGTCGAGGAAGTTTTCGGAAGGGGATGCTACTGATGCTGCTGTTACTGATGTTGCAGCTCCTACGCCCACGGCAGCAATTTGGTCGACTCTTGCCACATCGTTTAGTTGCCACACGCTTCTAAAACGGCTAACGGAGCATAACAATGCATGCCCCCACCGCAGGTGTTTTCCGGGGGAATCGGAGGAGTGGGAGTGGGTGGGTGGCGGTGGGCTGCCCACACGCGCTGATGTTGCTGCTGGCGGCGAGAAAAACGTGAGCACATGCGTCGATGGCGTGGGCGCCATAAATCACCTCATGATTAATGTACTGACACTTGGCCGCAGCCAGAAGAAGCCTCCGAGTTCGTAGTTGGGAATTTAATTGGAGCAGCAAATTGTTGCTAAGAATTCGCCGCCAGTTGAGTGCAACCAAATTGCTGTTGCTGCTGCTGCTGCTGCTGCTTCTTTTGTTCAGCAAGCACATTTAAATAAAAACCACATTAAGTGGGAGAGCGACTTAGGGTTGGTCAAGCAGATGACCAGTGCGATATTAGGAAACTCTTCGCACAATTAATGGCTAGAGATCCATGGCATCCATCTGAAGATCCGCTGGGGAATGTTACCGCGTCCGAGAACTCCAGCTGTGCATACGAATGTGGCTTACTAGGATGATGGATATGACTGAGATAATTATATGAGCGCACTCAACGTGGCCCAAAGTGATTGAAAAGTGAATAATAAAGATCTGGCCAAAGCACTGTTTAACTTTACGATCTTTAATTGCTTTCAAGATACTCGGTGTTTTTATGGTCTTTGCATCTGATAATGGCAAAGAGATCCTAAACGAAAGGGCTATATAAGGTATTTTGCAAGTTTCGTTTTATAGTAAAAATCTATAAATGTGGCATTAATAAACCGTTTTTAGAATGTATCTTCCTTAAACATATGTAAAATAAATAGGAACATCATCGGAAAGCTTGTTAAGACACAAAGATAAAACATAGGATTATGTTATGGATTATTATAAATATAATAGCCTATAATATAATATGGTAGCCGTCCACGGGTCGTATACGTAATGGGAAAACAAAGCATGGTGTAACTATAGTAGAAGTAAATTCCTTCATTTAAATTATTATTATGCTGTAAATAGATACAGCATAACAATAATAGACAATAGTTACAGCAAATAGTTACAGCCCAATAATTCATATATATAGTAATGGACGTTTATAGATATCAGCCTTCTTGTATTGTCAAGCACTTACCACTGCTTTGTTTTCCCGTCACGTATACGCCCCGTGGCCGGCTACCATATTATTTTCGCTTATTTCGCTAGATTATTATGCATAATTACTTTGAGAGGCGATCAATCAATTCGACCCTTGCCAATTTGCATATTGACACCTTCTCCCGCCCCTCGTCGCATTTAAAATGGTACAAACTTTTCGAATTATTTTTGGAAGCACTTGAATAATTTGGCCTGCCAAAAAAGGCGGCTTGTGAGAAAGAAACTTTAAGTACATACGGATATTCGCATTATTTTCGATGCCCTTTGGCGCCACTTTGATGTGGTTTATGCCCGATAATGATGGTGGCGTTGCTAACCCATTTAACGCTCCATTATTATGGCATTGTATGGGCCATAAAGGCCAAAGACTCTCAGCAGCAAAGAAATTTGCCATCGAACCCATTGAGTTACTGGGCTCAAGTGCAATTAATCCTAAGTACTTACACCGTTTGTGGTATATCCGACTTTAGGATGTGGAGGCAGGCATCCGTTTCCTTGGCGGAAAATGTGAGTTTGTGGAGCGATGACACATTGACAGGAATTAAGGAGCCACTGCTAACTCACTGACTGACTTACCAGCCTGGCATCAATTACCCTTACCCATTGTTGTGATGTTTGCCTATTGCATAAACAAAAGAGCCGGAAAAAAAATGTGTGTGTTAGCATTGAATGACAGGCGGCTCTCCAACGACCTTGTCCACGTTAAAAAACTGTATCAAGTAGCAGCAGGAAATTGGGTGACGACGACGCTCCATTCGTCGCTGCATTTCGTAGATAAAAGTGAATGTTTATGATACTTCACATGTCGAACTCTTGTGGCAACACAGCCACAGAAATTTCCAACAGCCAACAACAAAGAAGACACATCAGCGCGAGTGGATTTCGGATTGGAATTGAATTGGATTGGTTTTCGGTTTCGTCTCTTTTTTTTGGGATTTTGGTTTGGGTTTTTGGGGTGGGATGGGGTCTGGTTGCTGTTTGGGGCCGCGATTACGCAGCTTCGAAAATACCCGTACTCGAGTATTGAGAGCAAAATGCGAGTTAGAAAGTGAGCAAAGACCCTTTTCAGCGGCTCCCACCAGCCGCAATCGTTCGAACTTATTTGAATACTTTAATTAAGTAAGCTGGCACTTATGCAACGCTCACCTAATTGAATCCACTGTTGTAATTGTTATCTTGTTATTGTTTCTGCGAAGAAAAGCAATTCGATCAAGCTGGCTTGCAGAATAATTAAGCAAGTGTAAAAAATACTCTTTCAATATAATATCATATAAGCTATGATTAGAATTTTCTAAAAACTCTTAAAGGGTTTAAAAATGTGCTAAAAGCAGATGCTTTGACGATTTCCCAATTCGTTCCTCTTGTTCAGGTGGTTTGATTTTGCAGCATCATGGCCACAATTATGCGATGTGCCAATGGTGGGCCAGCCTGCTCCGCCGGA
Organism: Drosophila mauritiana; assembly: GCF_004382145.1. Lineage (NCBI taxonomy): Eukaryota > Metazoa > Arthropoda > Insecta > Diptera > Drosophilidae > Drosophila > Drosophila mauritiana. The sequence continues at coordinate 18,617,358 of NC_046668.1, read as the reverse complement.
TGACTCCTGGTGCAGCAACAGGCGGCAATTGGACCGCCTAATCCGAGCCATTGTTGCCGCCGTGGGTGCCAATTAAACTGCTATTTAGTGCCCAGTATTAGGAGGCCGCTCGGTTCCGCTCTAAACTTATTTATGCTCATTGATTTCTTGTCAGCCTTTTATTGCCAAGCAAGGAGATCTGCTGCGGCAGGTGGGGGGATTGGCATGGGTATTGGATATGAGGCTGGAGAGCTCAGCCAAGTCGAATGGGTTGTGAAAGAACCGACTGACTAACCGGCAAATAAAAGATTTTTCGCAATAGCCCCAAAAACCATTACGAAAATTCTGCCAACTGCAAGTCGAAGACTCGAAAGATTTTTCATTTAGCAAAAATCATATGTCAAACACTCAACAAAAATAGACGCTGCCATGTGCCTGGTGGCATTCAGCACATTCACCTGCCTCAAAACTGAGCCAAGATTGCTTCCTAAGCTTCCTTCTGGCTGTCGGCCCAGCTCAGACTCAAAACTCTGGCTGAGACTCGGGGCTTCATAATTAATCTGCTTTGGCGTCTCATTTTTGTGATTTTTTCTCGATTTTTTTACTATTTTTGTTTTGCGTGTTGCAGCAATGTGAAGTGGAGAGTCCCCGACTTTTGATTACTAGTCGAAGATGAAGCCCGAAATTGCATTGGCGCTAGCTTTAATAGATAGATAGATAGATAGATAGGTAGATACATAGATAGATGGGTGCTTTCAAGTCAGTCTATGATTTTGGGTTTTTGTCTTTAATCTTCAGTATTTCTGGTGGCATGCCACTTGAGCAGAAGCGGCGACCCAGACAACAGCCGTCAGCAATTCGGTTTACATTTGGCATTCTTACAATATACTCGTACTCATTGTCTGTTTGTCTGGGTCGCTCGAAGGTGGAGGGGGAGGGGGGAGCGGCTCCTAGCTCAGAGGCCTTAGATCCATAGAACAATTTCAGTCGAGAACCCATTGTAATCTATCTCATTTGCGGGCACAAACTGACTGATTGACTGACTCAACGCCAAACACTGATCGCTATTTGTTCAACTGCCATTTTCACACAGAAGCCAACAAGTTTAGGGTTTCAACGTCAAGGCGACAAGGTCGAAAGAATGATTGAATGTCTCTTAGCGCTCTTCGAGTGCCTGCTAAAGACCAAAAAAAAGGGGAGCATTTTGCAGTCTGACCTTCACATTTTGTATCTCGAACTTGCCTTGGAAGTTCCCAACTGCCAATAGCCAGAGGTGCCACATAACACTTATCTAACCCATTAAATTTGTAGCTATTACATTTCAAACCGACAATATCTCGTTGAAATTTTATAAGAATTGCCATCATTGAAATTGGCGTTGACAGCATTGGCATTATTGAAAGCAGTTTAATTACCCAGAAGTCATTTTGAGTCTTAAACGAACTTAAAATATAAAATACAAGCGCTATAAAAATCATTTACTAATCACTTCGATACAAATATTTATAATGCCACAACTATAAATGTCCACTTTATATTATTGTTATATTTCCGAGATAATTTCGTGTTTTCACTCTTGGCTTGGTAGGTTTCCCAGTCGCCAGGCGTACTGAGATCCACTGAAAAAACATGCAATGTGCAATAAATAATGTGCCAGCCAATACGTGCATATCTAATTAGCCCAGCGAACTTCACATTCTAAAAATTCGAAATCTGTAGCAGCGACAGCGGCGGTCTCAGCAATAAAGAAGCGATTTGGAGGCCCATAAAAAAGCGACCCATGTTGCGATGGTGGGGCCCACAACAACCCACAAGGTGGAAGGGGGCTGGACTGGCAACTTGCAACTTGCAACTGCAGCAGCTTGCTGCGGTGCCGCATCACGTTGTTGCGACTGGCAGAGCCATCAAATTGTAACAATTTTTCACCTGTCGTCTGGGGCTGTGCATGATTATTATTACATCAGTAGAAAATCATAAATTCCGAAATTCGTGAGCCGAGCTGCAGCAGATGCCTTGCAAAACATCTAGTTCGTCCGTCCGTGGATCATCCTCGTCACCCACACTCAAAGGCACAGATATATCATATGTACATTTACGTAGGTATGGCACGGAATCAAGGAAGCGAATTTGCGGCTGCTGCAACAATGCGTTTGATTTATGCCACAAAATGTGGCATCATTTTGTCAGAGTTTATTGAATTCGATGGCGAATCAATTGCACAGATAAGCACTCAAGAGGAAACCTATGCTTGCCCATTGCAAGTGGAATTGAAAACCCAAGTGCCTCGTATCTAGTATCTTTTTGGCTGCCAGCGCTTCGTTTTCATTTAAGCCTGAATCCCTCAAGGTTGACGGCTCTTATCGCTGATTTTCTGCCACCTTTTGCAATTTGCCAACGCAATAATGTCCGAAAATTAGGACCACAACTAATCGCGGCCTAGAGAGTCCGTCGGATGCCTTTCGTCTTTTGGGGCCAAGCAATTAATTTTCGGCAAGACAATTGCTCCAATGATGAGGGTTGAACTCCAAAGGCGCTCAATTCGACTTCAAATTGATTCGAAATTGCTTTTTGCTCTACAAGAAGCAAGTGCAAAGCGAGTTGCAGTGTTTATGGGATCGGAAATATCATGATCATGAAATATCATATTTTTAAGCAAACTGAATGTAATATAAGTACCAATTGGGCTTTTGATTTTTCCAAAAAAAAGTATATTTGGTCATTGAAATGACATTCCTACCACCTGTGTAAACCGCTCTTCATATTACGAATAACAAACCTCGCGGCATTCGCTCGGTTTTTCTGAGGCAAAGCACTTATTACGGGGCAACTTATTATTATTAATTGTTAGGGGTTAGATTGTTCAGCATTCTGCGAGGCGACATGCAAAAGAAGAAAGGATGTGCCTTGACATTTGGCTGCGAGCAGATGAAGATCGACAACCGAGAAGCGTTCGGATAATGGTGATAATGATCGATCGACTCCCCCACTCAGAGACGGATCTCCGCTTTCGGCGAATTGCATTCGTGATAATGACAGCCTCGTCATTCATTCATTCACATGCCAATTGAGAGTCGTCTGTGGCTGTGGCCAGCAGTTCCAGTTCCAATCCAAATGACAGGAATTATGAGCCGAGTTGGAGGCTCCCACAATTTCCCAGCACCCAGTTGCTCGTATAATGGCCATAACGAGACGTGTTCTGCGCTGGTAAAAGTCTGAATTCAGGTGGGCCAGCTGCTACTTGGTGGGGAGCTGACCCGACCTGGACTACCGACCCACTGAGCCATCACCATCTTGCACAATCATCTGCTGAAATCGAAAGTGTTTTTCGAAACTACATAACATTACTATGGTATTCGGCCCTAAGACTTTGTCGGCTTCGCCTGCTTGTAGCTTTGAAAAATTCCACAACTTAAGATGCTCTTTATTAAAGTTTTCGGTGTCTTGTAGTTGGGCTTGTTATTGTTTTCGCTGTTGGTTTTTAATTGTTTAATAGCCAACAGCCACAGTGGGGCAAAAGCAATAATTAATTTTCTATACTGCATATACTAGCCAATCCTATTGCTTTCGATGGCTTACACCACTGTGCTACCCAAACATAGGGTTCAATTGAGATGAATTACACCCGAGATCAAATTTGCCGGCTCGTTTCAGCGTGTCAGAGTTTCAATGTCAATGCTGCGAGCTAAGGATGAGGCCGCCGAGGTTCAGTGTCATGGATAGATGTAGATACTCCGATGTAGATGGTGTAGAGATACACCTAGTTGGCCCAACCTTATCTTCGCGGATCTCACAGAGTTCGCTGGGAAGGCGGAAGTTGGATCAAAGTGCTTATCGATATGGCAACGTGCGAGAGTAGTAAGCATGTTTGCCCATTGTCTATTAAAAGGTGTGCTGATTCAGTTTCGGAATACGAATCCGTGAGCACATGCTCATCATCGAGGTGCTGATGTGCTGATGTGGATGTGGGTAGGCCCGCAGAAAGTGCCAATCAAATGGCCCGCGCCCCCACCCCCGACGAACAGCAAACAGAAACAGGTTGACCCCCACGCAAGAGGATGTAGTCGGAGCTCAAGTTCTTACAAGTGGCGTCGAGTTGATCCACACGTAGCTCCACACTTGGCCAGCGGATTAGCCGCGAACTCCGGCACATTATCGCTGTGCAATCTGCGGCATTCCATGGCCAGAGACAATGGACCATTCATCCGATGACCTGTGGGGCAAACCACAAACGTGGCACGCATTAATCGAGGGTTCTTCAATTGATTTCGGCCATCTAATATGGCTCAGACCAAATCCGGAATTGTGTAACAATGACTAAAGTGCACTGCACACCAGTCCCAAACAAAAGGCAAATTTTTCGGTAGCTGCAACACCATCATCATTGTTGCCTTGACTGGCAGTGGGAACCATCTTTATGACCGCTGGGGCCGTAAATAAATCACAGGACCCATGCTCCCATCGCCCACAAAATGCAATGTTTAGTCACAAGCTTTTATTTGCTTTGGTTACGTGTGCACATGAAAATATATAAAAAACCGACATAAGTCCATGATTTTCATTTGCAAAATGTATTGAGTATAATTATTAATGAATTCAGTGTTCCATTCTTAGGAAGACACTAATTTCATTGGCTCATAATGTTTAAAAGTTATCCAGGTAAATATGTTCTTTGTCTAAATTTAACGTATTTAACTTTTTGAGAACATCGATGTTTTTCTGAGTGTATTGGCCGACATCAATCATTATGCCCCTGCCTGCGCCCGAATTTTGCCGCATATGAATGCCCGTGCCACAGCTCGCAGGCCAGCTCCTTCTGCCCCACCGTTCTGTTTCAAGTTTAATTGCTTCGCATACGTTTTAATTATGCCGTGTAGTAGTGAGATCCACATGCCCAGAGCTGCGAGAGTTGGGCTCCACTGAATGGTGCTGCACTAGCAGCAACTAATTTGGCAATTTGGCCAACTGCACAAGGCGGCCTGTGTGTGAGTGCAATTACTTTATGGAGTATGGAGTGCACTGTGAATGCGTCTTTTATGACAGCCATTGAGTTGCAGAGCGATCGAGATCGCGGGTCCATCGCTCAAATGCCATAGGTGAGTGGAGCCACGGAGGATGAGCGCCAACGATTCCCAGGTGCGACCTTCGCGTGCCTTCGTCTCTTGACGGAATGTTATCAATATCTGCCGGCATGATTTTGGAAGTTGTTAATTAAGACGTTAAACGAAAATAGGTGTTTAAACGACAATATTATAGATTTATTTCATGGCCTTTTTAAGACATTTGCTCCCTCAATTTGTTAAATAAAAAAGGTTACTTTTAGCTCAACATTATAAGCTTTCTTTATAAATAGATTCTCGGAAGAATCAGTTGTTGAAACCCCTAATTTCCTTATAGTCATCCCTATCATAATTCATCCACACCCAGCTTACTCACATCCACTTCAGTTCACTTTAGAGCGGTTCCAAAATGTCAAAGTTTGGCAATTTTGTGTGTGAGTCAATCGACTTTTACTCCGGATTCTGGCAAAAGGCAGCGACCTTCGCGTCGGGCGAAAAATGCAGTCGGTGTGCGAAGAACTCGGTGCCACGGAGATCTCGAATCCAAAATCGCTCTCGAAATATCATCATCTAGAGTGGCACGGCGTATTCAAAGTGAGGCGCAATTTACATCAAAAGACGCCTTAATTGATTCTGTGCGTCTTGGGGGGCATTGCATCAGAAATTATCGTAGTTTAATTTAAATTACACGTTGGCGGCGCTCCACTCGTCAGCATTCTAGGTTACAAAGCAAACATGGATCGGATCTGCAGATACAGATACGGATACATATGTATTTCAAGGTCCGCCCCTCTCGAAGCTCTAGAGCAGCAGGCATCAGAAATTACAAATCGTCATTGTCTTCGACTTGGCGCATCATCACCTGGCTGGGTGCCATTAGCTTCCCTCTCCATCTCCATATCCACATACAACTCCAAGTCTAGATGGCCTCTCTGTCTGGCACGTTCAATGTAAATTAGCCGATGCAGGAAATTAAATGATTTTTTAATGTGCTGGAAAAATGATTACAAACGTAAAAAAACAAGCAGAAGACTGAAGCTGAAAACTGAAAACCGAAAACAGATTTCAAGTCGTTCATGGAGTGCTATTGAATATGAATTTCAGTTTTGGTTTCCGAGACTAGGAATGCGGCATACGAAGGTTTATTTAATTGTTTTGCTTACATTTCAAGATTCATATTAGCCATTATGAAGTCAAGTATTACCTGCTCTGCTATAATTTCTGTTTGTTTATTTGAATTTTTCGCATTCGCATATTTGCACACATAACTCCAAATGATCTTGGTAATTACAAAAGCTTGGCAGTATATTCTCTAATTTATTTTTATTGTGGTCTGTGGCAAGGTCGAGTATTACTTGCAGAAAATCAAAAAAAAAAAAAAAAAAAAATACGCAGCGAGGAAGCAATTCCATCCCACCCCATCCCTGCAATCCCTCAATACCTCATTAATTTCCAGCTCATTTGGGGCGTGGCTTCGCACGGCCTTTAATTTACAACTCATAAACTTGGCATTATCGAATGTGAAAGTCAGCTCGTGCCAAATCGCAAAATAAGCAGGGTCCGTTATAACAAAATGTTAAAAATTTAAATTTGCTACGCATTCGACCAATGAGCCAAAAGACAATTGACCAAAGAAATATTTGCAGATCGTGATGGATGCTACGCCCACTGTTTAAATCAACATGGAATATGGCAATAAAAATATTGAGTTACTTTTCCCTGTTGTCAAGTATTGTGTTCGAGTATTTTTTAAGAGTTCAAGTTTCCTTTGTGTTATGCAATCGACTTTTTAATGGGATAAATAAGTATCCAAGACTATTGAGCAAACACATTTCAATACAACTAGCAGGAAATGGATAAATGGGAAAAACAAAACATGTTATTTCTTTAATATATATGTTTATTTTAAAACTTTTTTTTTTCTAAAAATAATTTCTTTAAAAAGTAAATATATCAAATACTTTATAGCTCATTTAAATTGATGCATGTTTTACCCATAAATGAATGTTCCCATTGTGGAGATCTTTAGGTAATTTTGTTTAGCATAACAACTACAATTAGTTACTAATGCTCAGATTAATAACAATCAACATTTTCGACACCACAGCGTATCTTTCCCAACAGGAAGATAACGTATCTAAAAACGCTTTTTCCCTCGCTGTGCTCACATCTCAATTGCAGCTTATCCGACTTGAATCCATGTCAACGCCAATCCAAACGGACACATTTGTGAAGTCGGGGGCATAATCCAGCTCATTAGTTGTGCCGAAAAACAAAACCGAGCCAAACCCAGCGAAAACTCCCACGCACTAAGGGGAAACAATTTGCAGCAGCATTGCCTGCAGCAAGTTCGTTGCCTGAGTCTTTTGTTTCTGCTTCGCCTTTCGAGGCGGCCGCCGCTGAAGCTGCCGCGCGACTGAAGCCGAAGCCTCCGATGCGAGATGAAGATGCGTGGAGCAGCTGCCTCCGCTCACTTGGCTTTTGGACGCTACCGTCGACGTCGCTGCCCGCTGCCTGCTGCATGACTAATTCCATTACAAATAAGTGTTTCTGCTATTACACGAGCGGCAACAAATGTTTATGGCCTGCAGCCGCAGGAGCGCGGTACTCCCTCGTCTCATTTGTTTGGATGTTTGGCACTCATCTTCGCTCATTTGCCGAGCCCGACCGCAGATACGAAGTCAGCGTCGTCAAAATGTTTGGCGCTTTAATTTCCAAAGTAACTAGTTTACTATAACAAATCCACCTCAAGCGTTTCCCCTCTTTTCTCGGCAGCACCACCGAGAGCGATTTGCTCTTCCTCCGCTCCGTGTGCTTTGCATTATTTTGTAATGTTTTTCAAGTGCTCGTTCGTTCGGCACTGTGGCACTCATTTTTTTCTCGACTAACCGAAAATTGAAATAACGAACTAAGCTGAACAAAAAACACACACATTTTGGCGCGCAATTTTTTGAAGCCGACGTCGACGCCGCCGCGTTAGCTGCTGCTCATTTCAAATATAAATACTGGCCTACGAAATTGTTTCAGTATCACAATCAAGTCAACCATCTTCACAAGAAGAACACAGCCAACAGAGCAAAGTTAACAAAAACCGTTTCGTGTGTGCCAAAATCCCAAACAAGTGACAACACAATATGAAGGTATATAGCCGAATAGAACTTTCGAGTCAAGTGCCAAGTGGTGTGCTGTGTGAAAATGAAGTCCTCACAAAAGGATACGGGCAGCCAAAACGAAGGATGTCAAAGTCAAAATATATAGGTTTAAAATACAATGCCTCTTATGGCATTCGGGAAACGATAGGACTAAAGGATATAAAACTTGAATAGATATAAAGATCATCTTTTATTAGATACAGTTTCATCTTTTTATTAAATATTCGAAGGATATTGGAGTTTGCTCTAGCTAAAATACCAACCACTTTGGGTTACAAAATCTTAGAAGATCAATAAACATCACTATATTTGCAAAGGTGTTAAAACATGTTCGAATTTTGTATTCATATTTCTGTATCCAATCAATAGCCCTCATTTAAAATCGTTTTTGGCACTAGATCGATCAATCAATTAAACAGCTCATCAAACTAATGAAGCTTTCATTGTCTCACATGGCACTTAATCAGCTAATCGGAAGGAGAAGACATGAAATATTAATATTCGAGCCATATTAAAAGTCAAGTTCAGCTGGGTGATTAATCAAGCGGAGATCCGCATAATAAATTTCATAAGCTGCCATCATCATCACGGTTAAGATTACCATCAATTTGTTTAGGATAGCTACTGTTTTTTATGGTAGGTTGCGGAATTAGAACACCGATATCATCCGCCTGGGAAACAATTGCAACCAGCGATCCCAGTTCATTTCTAGGGTGTGGGTAACAAACAGAAGCAACAACAGCTGCCGCTGCTTGGGGTCATTTTGCAATGAATAAATTAGAGAAACTTTAAGTGGCGGAAGAAGAACTACTGGACATGCCCAAGTAAGGCAGTCTGGAGATGGCCAGGCGGCGATAAAAAAAATACAGACAAAAGCGCAGCCAAAAAGCATAGCATTTTAACGCCAATGAAGCATGAAAGTCATTGACGGCCCTGTGCCTAAACATTCGGCCAGAAGATCTTTTGCACAAGATTCGGAAATAAGTTGTGCAAGAGTGAGCCGAAGAGGTTCTCCCACAGGTTGTCCGCGCCACACGGCGAATACTTAAGATTCAGACGCATTGCGCAAGATCACGAGATCAGCCCTTCACTTGCAGCCCAGCTGAATCCAATCCAATCCGATGGGAGCTTCATCTGGGACCCAATTACCGCAGATTTGCATATGCCCCAGCTAAATGCTGTAAAGATGGGAGAGACAAAGCCGATTCTGGGCCTGCTCGCAGGCAATCAAATCCAAACAAAAGATTGTCAAGCGGGTTACAGCCTGAGCAGTTATTGTTATGAGAGTTTAATGAGCTGGAAGCCAGCCGGGGGAACAGTGCCCATTTATTCGTGAAGTACGCGACAGTTGCTTATGATCAGATGTGGGATGGGCTATCGATTTCTCCCACTGGCGACACTGTCGCATCTTTTTGGTTCTCAGCGGCAGTTCGGTAGGCCGTGTGGTGGATCTTAAAGCCAAAAAGCCTGGGAAAACATAGTTACATTAGTTATACAATTTTAGTAAGTAATAGAAGACACAGAAGACAGAATATCTAACCTGGGCACAAACTTCTGCTTTCCCCGCTTGGGCCTAGCATCCGGTTTCTCCATGAACAGCATATGAGGGAATCCAGTGCCAAAGAAGGCTCCATCCAGATTCGAGTGTCTCGATGCCTTGGGAATGTACACATCATTGCACTTCGGGCAATAGATGGCGACCATATCCTCGCCGGGATTATCGCTCAAGCCAATGGGCAGCACCGGCTGCTGATGGCAAAATACTCGTGGACACGTCCCGAATTCGCCCTTATTGTACTTCTCCAACATCAGTTCGATGCCCCGGTTGGTTAGGATAAAGCGAGCGTGGATCAAGCCATACAGTTTCTCTGCACTAGCCTCCAGTTCTGGTTCAGCGGGGTCTTCCGAGCCTGAACCCGGATTGAGATCCAGGATCACCTCCAAGGCACATTTGTAGTTCTTCACGTTCGAGTCAAGAAAGTTTAGGTTGAACTTGTCCTGGATGTATTCCTCATCCACTTCGCAAAAGAACTCGTTGCCACGCTGCTTGCAAAACCAATGAATCCAGGAAGACTCGTCCGAATCAGTCATAGTTGCTTCACTTTCGTTTTAATTTATTCAGTGAAAACCTCGCGAGCTTAACAATGGGACTTATTTAATTTCGAATGGCAGCTGTCAGGGACGGAGTGTTCGATAAAAGGTTGCCAACTCAAAACGAAAACTGTAATCTAAATGCAGCCCTGAATTTTCATTCCCAGGCTTTTACATCCATTGCCCTGCTCGTGTGCCTGGCTGCCTGGACCCATGCGGAACCACCAGTTCCCCAGAACCAATACCTGCCACCGAACCAGTCGCCCCAGGCGCCGTCCAACAACTACCTGCCGCCCACGCAGGGCTACCAGTCGCCGTCGAACAACTACTTGCCACCCCAGCGGACTGGCGGCAATGGAGGAGCGCCCAGCAACAGCTATGGCGCCCCCATCGCTCCTCCTCAGGGTCAATACGGTGCTCCAGCGCTAACTGGTGCCATCTTCAAGGGCGGAAACGGAAACGGCGGCTATGGCGGCGGCAATGGCAACGGCAACGGCTACGGACAACGGGATGAGGAGCAGTACGGACCGGCCAAGTACGAGTTCAAGTACGACGTACAGGACTACGAGTCGGGCAATGACTTCGGACACATGGAGTCCCGCGATGGCGATCTTGCCGTGGGCCGCTACTACGTCCTGCTGCCCGATGGTCGCAAACAGATTGTTGAGTACGAGGCCGACCAGAATGGATACCGCCCAACCATTCGGTACGAGCAGGTCGGCAATGGCAACGGAAACGGCAATGGCAATGGTCGCAACGGTGGCGGTTATGATAGCAACGCGCAGCAGGGCAAGTTCAACGGCTACTAAGATGGGGTAGTGAGGATACCCGATTTAGGTCGACCCCGCAACTATACTCGTCTACTTCATGGGATCGCTGGCCGAGTATTAAACGCACATCCAGCCAGTGGGCCAGCGATCGCAGTCAGTCTATCCATATATCCCTATCCCCATCTCTGTGTATCCCCTTAGTGGGACGCCCGCCATTTTGCCATAGACAGGCGCGTTCCTTTCCGTTTCCGTTTCACTGCTGTTCGTTATCCTGTTTTCCGTCTCTACGCCTGGAACTCCTTGCCGTTTTGTTTTGTTTAAGCGCCTTCATTTTGTGTTAGTCTACGCACACACACCAACACACCACTCACCCACAACATGACCATTACGCATTCATACATACATGCATAAGGATTGTATTTAGTTTTTAAACGAAAATGGAAATTCGAAAGTGAAACGAACTTATGAGATTTTTGTGTATATTTAATAATTATTAAATGAATAAAGAAGCATTTTTGTATAAAACAAAGTCAAAAAGAAAAACCAAACCGTCTTTATAATTTACAACTCAAATTATTCTGAGAATAGAATACATTTTTAAATACCAATATCCAAAATGCCTACTTCAGGACCCTCTCCAGTTGTCCCTGGCTGTTGTATCGATACACTGGATCCTTGAGTTGCCCCACAGTGGAGTAAGTCAACTGAGCCGTAAAATCCTCTGCATTCTCGTTTTGCTGGGAGCTGAAAGTAACTCTCTGCAGCCTATTGTCCTGCGAAATGACGAAGTAACGTCCCTCTCTGATTTTGGGCTGCTGATTGTCTACGACATCTTTTGCAGTAACTGGCTCCTCATCGTCGGGATAAATGATTTTAAATTTCGGATCTGGAGGACCGTACTGATTAGACGGTCGGGAGGGTGGAAAAATATCTTCCTCGGGTATATCCAGTTGTTTTGGAGGCAAATAATTTGGCTTGGGCTTTTCCACTGGATCGAACTGGTCGACTCGTGCCTTTGTGATTTCTACTTCTTGACCTGGTCGGATAGGAGGCACATACTCGTTGGGTAAGTTGAATGGAATCTGCGGATGCCACCCAGCTGGTGCATAAGGTGCTATACGTCCATCAGTAAAATCCACTTCAGTTCGTACAATGGCCACAAATGGCAGCAGTAGAAGCAACTTTAGGAATGCCAAAAAGATTTACGTATAAATGTTTATTTAATAACTCCACATCATACCTTTGTCACCATTTTGATGAACGTTTCGATTGAAACTGCGGTGCAATATTTGGGATTTGCTCATTTTTATATTGAACAATTGGAACCATTGAAATATTTATCATGCCGGACACGCACCTTGTTCGTCTGACACCAATTGGACTGCATCTGTTCCATCTTCGGACTACATAGTCACGTATCCAGCCGACAAAAATAAAAAAGAATCAAATGCACACAACCTTGACAACGGATGAGCGAATAATTGGCAAAGGCTCAACTTGGGTTTCGATCACAGACGTTGGTTAATAGTCGCTAGCTTGTAGATGCACATAAAAAGTGAAAGGGAAAGTGTAATAAGTAGCATTGATTTGCAAAAGAATCTAGAGAAAACCCAACTAAGAAAATATTTCAATGCAATTATTATTTATTAAAGCGCGTATGCATTTCAAGAATATTGAGTAAATGCAACTTATAAAATGCTCAGTTAATTTGAAATTTTCGAAAATACGTTATTTCTAGGGTAACCACATTCTAACTTTAAAGTTATATGCAGCCACACTGCTGAGTCGCATTTTTGTATCTTCCGCATGCTGCCCTATAATTTACGACATACGGTCACACTGCGCATGTGGAATTTTAAGAAAATCTGCAAAACATTGACAAAATTATTCAATTTAATAGCTTAATCGGAGGAATACGAGTGTATTTATGCTAATTAGTTGTTGTCCCCGAGCCAGAGGGCAATGTTCACTTGCTTACTATGCCTAACACCGAGGAATCAGCGAGATTTATGTGACGAAATTCCGTAAACAAATCAGCGTGCAGCTCGAGAAGAACCTGGTAATATAGAATTCCTGAAGAGGAAACCACTGATGCTAACATATCATTGTCTTGCAGATATGCGGTAAATTCAAAAGTATGCTCCAGTGGCCACGCAGCCCGCCGGAACCACCAAAACCATGTGGCCCAACAGCCACCTAAACGCTGTGCTGCTCATTCTGGCAGTGCTGGCGTGCCCAACTAGCAGCCAACATGTTCCTCTGGCCATGGCCAACTCAACTAGCAACCAAGTGCCTACGGATCCTGGCTTCATGCCGCTGCAGCAATCGCCGGGAAGCGTCTTTTTCGTGCACCACAACCAGCAGAATGCCATGCAGCTGCGACACAGCATGGAGGGCAAGCTGCGGAACATTCGCAATACGGAGCTGAGGGTGGCCAAGATACAGGTGGGCTATCTATACTGAACAAACTTTTAAACTCGGTTTTAATACCCTTAATGGTTTCAGGAAATCTTTGACTCCATGCACTTCAGCAGCGCCAAAGGAGCGTCAAACACTCGTCAAGCTCCGAACAACGATAGCAGTCTGGTCAATCCCCAGTTGCAGCGGGATTTGCAGTTGTTCAGCGAGCGTCTGAGCAAAAAAATCCAGAAAGCCACTTACGTGGTGTTGGAACTGCGCGAACTGCTTCGCTACAACCTCACCAAGGTCTGGCAGTACAGCTACGACGACGAGGATGAGGAGTCGGAGAGCGAAATGGATCTAGAGATGGAGCTGGAAGATCTGCATGCCAGGAACACGGCCTCACCAACCGATGAGCATGTCCAACTCTACTTAAACACCCAAATAGAGAGCTGCCAGCCTGACTACGAAACGGACTTGGAGTACGGCTCCTCGTCGACCCAATCGATTCACTACAACAGGCAGCAGATCCAAATCCTAAACTATCTCAAGTCGGATGATGCACGCGCTACCTTCCTGAACGAGAATAATGCCCGTTCCTTGGCTGTCAATGGCTACATATCGAATCAACTAGTACTACTCAAGCGCAGGCTCAGTCGAAGCGATGCGGAAAACTCGAATAGCAAGCCAATTAGCGGCAATCACTTTAAACACATATATTTCCTGTCCAATTCGGATGGAGCTTCTGCTAGCCTTCACTTTCGTCAGCTCTACGTGTCAGCTATTAAGCAGAAATTTGTGCTCTTCCTCATCGACGTGGGATCAGCTCTAAGCGCGGAGTTATTCGACCTCTCAAAAAGCTTTGGTAAATTATTGATTCTTATTGAAAGGCAAACAAAATAATTTGGGTTTATTTTCAGTACACGAAATGCTTCAGCTGCTGGAAGACACGGATAAAGTTTCACTGGTGACAGTTGCGAGTGAAGCGAACTTCATGTCCCTAGAAGCCTTTCCCGCCGAGGCTGGCCACGGCATCTACAGTGCGACTCGTGCGCACAAGGAGGAAATTATTAGCTTCATTAACAACTTGAGCCGGGCACAAGCTTTTACAAACCACTCCTTGGGATTTGAGTACTCCTTTGAGCTACTCCATCGACTGCAACAGTCGGGTATGATAAATACGGCAGAGCAACCAGTGGAATTCGTTTACATTACTCGCGGTCTGCTGACCAACTTGTCTGATGCAATGGCAGTACTGCGAGTAGTGGCCGATGGTCAAAGACGACTCAGGGCTCCAGTGATCATTAACACATGCGCGGTCGTGCTCGACGAGAAGCGGATAATGTACGAAAAGCAATTCCTTAACGATGTGGCCAGTCAGAACTACACCAAGTACGAGATTGATGTTGCAAGTTGGTGGCCCAGTGGACAGGAAGCGACTGAGTTGGTTGGACGGTTCTATGTGCTAAGCAAAATGCACGCGGAGACATCGTTACCCCAAACGAGTTCACGGATATTTGGACCGCTCTTTCAAGAGCGATATTTGAGTGATACGCTGGAAGTTCACCCGCCAGTTGTGGACGCAGACAGCGGAGGTGAGTTAAATAACGATTAATCTTGATTTCCCAATCATTATTTTGCCTTCTTGCAGATGTTCTTGTCTCCATCACGCATGCCGTTCCTCCCTACGGTCTTGTAGGAGTAAACTTGTACCTGTCGGATCTGCTTGAGGATCTACTTAACTACCCCAGTACTACAACCAGTGCCAAGCAGGGCTTAGGTTATGCCTTTCTGCTCGATCGCTCGACGGGAAACACGCTAGCTCATCCGGCTTTTCCGCGACCGCTCATTCAGCGCGAGACCTCGTATCCCGTAAACATCGCTTACCTGGAAAATGCCACGGATTTTTCCAGCCATATACGGGATCGCCTTCTGCGCGAGGAGAGCGGTAATGTCACCACGGATGTCTATGTGGGCAGACAGCGGCTCCAGCGTACCTACTACTGGCAATCCGTGTTGGGATTTTATGTACTATGCCTGGTAAGCAATGGAGGCGACCCACTGCGCAATGTTTCCTCCACGCAACGATATAACCTGAAGGACACCGTGTCCAACTACGAGCCCGGCTACTATGGTGAGAGCATGGACCTGCTCTACCATCGCCTGGATTTAAACCAAGGCGGCAGTGCGCCGCCCAAAACCTGTCGCTACTTCAGACAAGTAGCTACAATGGGTGAGTTTTAGAGATGCGCCAATAGGTCTAAATGTTACAACATCATTTTATTTAAAATTCTTCCAGATGCTCCAACCCTGTTCCTGAGTGCTGCAGCATTCGAGTCTCCGTTCGGATTCCTTCACAACAATAGGCCTCGCACCCAGCTGAGGCATGTGGAGTCTATAATGGCCTATCTTCGCGACTCAAGTGGCCTGCTGGCCAATATGGGGCTGCGTCCCAGTATTCGTCACGAAGTGGGTGTCCTGTACCAGGCAATGCAGCAGTTGAGACGACGGCACCAGGACGCAAGGGGATCACTGCGCAGCCATGTCATTCGACGGTACATCGCCAGTGTGAGCGGAGTGCTGCAATTATACCCAGGCTGCTTGCTCAGCAGCAGCTATGATCCAACGCGGAGACCATGGTTCCGACAGGCAATAGCGCAGCCTGGAAAGATTGTTAGCACAACTCCGTATCTGGATGCCGGAGGAGCTGGATACATAATCACCATTGCGCACACTATCTTCGAAGGCAAGGCACATGCGCTGCACTCTGCCCAGCAGGACAGACCAGTAGCAGTGGTAGCCCTGGACGTTCCTTATGCCTTCTACTATCGCCTGATCCTGGAGGGCACACCGATCTGCCAGCTGCCGCACATAAAGTGTCTGCTGTTCGAGCACGAGGGATATTTGTTGGCCCACCCCAGCATGTTGCAGCCCGCCACACTCACGAAAAACCAGCGACGTCCACATGAGCACCTCACACACAAGGAATCGTATTTGGCCAACGATATGCTGAACCACGGCCAGTTGGTACGGAAACTCGGCTGTGCCAGCTACCAAAACCGCACGTTGCAGCGCTACTACGCCTTCAACACATCTCTGTCCAGCATCCTGGGCAACGTAGTGCACGGCGAGAGGACCAAGTACGCGATTGCCCTGATCCGCGGCAGCAATCTATTCGCAGCCGTACTAAACTCCAGCTGCGATGGCGGCGCCTTTTGCCCGTGCAGCACAATCGACAGAGAGTGTCTCAACTGCAAGCGGATGGACCAAACGGACTGTGAGTGTCCCTGCGAGTGTCCAATGGTGGGAGACAGCAGTTCGCCATCGTCCCTCATGTACTTTGCCAACTACACGCGACAATTTCCGTACTGTCCACCGCCAAGTGAACATTTCATTGCACTTCCGCCGACCACGCAGCTACTGAGTGCTCTACCCAATTGTCCCGGCTCTGCTGGCATATGCGAAACGTACTCCACCCAACGGGAATGCCTCGGAGTGATGGGCTGCGAATGGTGCCAGTTGGATGTGGACGGCAATAGTTTTTCGACCGCCTTCTGCTCGTCCCAGGCGAGCTGCTTCAACGGAGTGCTTGCCTCGCTGACACCCTACGGTGAGCTGGACGAGATGGAACTGCTGGCCGCACACAATCCGCAGAGAGAGCAGCACGCTTACTCTGCATTTGGTCCGCTGGGAGGAGCCATTGTGGTGCTTGTCATGGTGATTGGCTTTGCCATCTACTGCTACAGGCACAATCTGGATGCGCAGACGCAGGAGCACTTCTATGTGGATTCCGTGCAGGAAGAGAATTACGGCTTGCCGCTGTCCAGGTTCAACTTTGACGATTGCAAAGCGCATGACGAGCCGCCTCTTGGTGGCGGCTATGACCACGCATCTGCACAGCGGCAGCTGATGCACGCGGCGGATATTTCGCCCTACCACGTTTCCAGCGGCAGTAGCTATCGCCGGCCGCCCAACGGTGAGTCGGATCACGGATACAGCACAATGACGCCGCACGAGGACAGTTCCGACCAGCAGTGCTTCACGCTGGCGGAACCTTTGCTGCTGCACGACAAGCGGCACAGCAAATCGGACACCATGTCCATATCCACATCCATATCGAGTCCCACGAATCGCCAGCAGTCCTCCTCGCAGCCCAACACGCATCCCTACTTGAGCAATCAGCCGACCTCAAAGACGGAGCGCTACAAGCAGGTGCAGGCCACGCCCTCGCCATGTCGCGGTCCGCCAGCAGGTGGTGTCTACGGGCAGACGACGTTGCCCCTCGAGGGGGATGAGACCCGGCCGCACTACATCCTGGCACCAGTGACGGTGCACCGGCACATGGAAACTGCCGAATCGTAGTCCACAATAGCGTTGTTAAGTTTTAGAGCGTAAGATGTCCGCTTGTTTGCCAATTTAGTTATGTAAGTTTCCGAAATGGGCAGTTCAACTGCCGCCAGTCCAGAATGCTGGGCCCGCATTCCAAACCCGCAATTTGTGAGCTCGCGGTGGCCTCCATTGTTGGCCCATCTGTATCTATTAGAGCCCCCGAAGACGAGACGAACACCAACTATTAAGTGATGACATTGTTTCTGCCATTTTTGATCGATGTATTGTATTTGTATTGTATTGTATTTTACTGTAATTTATTGCGAAAAGTATTACTATATTATGTGCAGCTATATACTTCCGATATTTTTAGCATTTATTTGATAAGCACCAACAACAGAAATGTACTTACTTGCCTGATTGTAAGATACCATGTCGTATACCGTTTTTTGTAATAGCCCCTAAGACCACAGAGTTACTAACTACTGATTTTAGTAATACACATCTATAATAGCATTGTACGTTTCAAATAAAATGTTTAAATTTTGCAAAAAACCCATAAGATCTTAACCTTGATCCAGAGCGATCGGATGAATCGATTGGTCTGCCAATTGCTCGTCCTCCGATCAGCTGGCCGTACGTTAATGAAATTATTTTTACACCTATACGTTTTATAAGCAAACCAGACGCTGCTCAATGGGCTTTTTTTGCTGTGGTGGCCAAGAATTGCCAATTTATAAATAACAATCTCTGTTCGGGGGTTGTCAGGTGGCTTATAGGGCACAACTATTCAGAGCTAAGCTATGAATCTTTCCTGTAAGTTTTTACCCGATACCCAACCGTTTCATAACCCTTATTAACCGATGTCATAACGCTGAGTGAGCAAACATATTCAATATCTTGCAAAAGAAAGTCTCTTTATACCGTTTGGCTATGAATTTGTGGTGTAAGTTCTTACCCGATACGCAACCGTTTCGAAACCGTTATCAACCGGTTGGCTTTGCACTTGGCTGACAACCCTGAACAGAAGCTGCTAGCTCTCACTATTCCATTGCAGCCACTGCATTTGGTTTTCTGGTCTGGCGCACGACGAACGTTGTTTTGGGTCCCCACATTTCAGCCCAACAACGACTCTATACTTCAACTATATCTCAACCCTATCTGCACTTCACCTCCTTCGATACCCCGCACTTTGAAGTGAGTGTTTAAGTTTGCTCGGTGTTTTGAAAACCGTTCTGTTTTCGAACATTTTCGAAATATATGCAAAGTGATACAATACGTACTCAGGGGAGAACATTACGCAATGCATAAAAAGTGTTTGGCGAATGAGAAAAAACAATAGTTATGTAAAAAAGAATGCAACTATACATTCTCTATTTGAAAATAACATAATGAAAAAGAAAGTTTATGAAAATTATGGTGTTTTGCCGAAGTGGTTTGGATTGAATATATTATTGCCAATACTCATAATTTACTATTGCTAATTAATACTTAAATGATTATGATACTAGAAAAACAGTTTTTAAATAATTGTATAATCTTTCAGGATTAAAGAACAACTTCTATGAACTAAAAAATTTTTGGCAAAAGAAAGTACAAAATATTAATTTATAGATTTAAAAACAATTAAAATAGATCAAGTATTTTGTGTAGGCGGTACTACTTGGAATTTAATTTGTTACATCATGACCTTAACCTTAAACCTTTCGAAACCCTTGATCTCCATTTTCAAAGGCACTTTTCTAAGGCATCATGTTTAAGTCCCTGTTCGATGCCGCGCAGAACTCAACGTTCAAGTCGCCATTCACCAGCGTCAACTGCCAGTCAGCCACGCCCACTTCCGCCCCCACATCCTCCGCGGTGGTGACCCCCACCCTGAGGGATGTTGCTCCACGCCAGCTGACTCCAAACCACAACATCGCTGCCGCTGCCGTTGCCGAGGGTGGTAAGTGGGATGACACCTCCTGGAATCTCCAATGAGTTGGATATAATTATTGTTAATCCTCTGCAGACTCCTGCGAATTCGGCTCGAACCACTACTTCCTGCTGTGCGGCCTGGGCGGCATCATCTCGTGCGGCTCCACACACACCATGGTGGTGCCCCTGGATTTGGTCAAGTGCCGCCTGCAGGTGGACCCGGCCAAGTACAAGAGCGTGTTCACCGGCTTCCGCATCAGCTTGGCTGAGGAGGGCGTCCGCGGATTGGCCAAGGGATGGGCACCCACCTTCATCGGCTACTCGATGCAGGGTCTGTGCAAGTTCGGCCTGTACGAGGTCTTCAAGAAGGTGTACGGCGATGCTATCGGCGAGGAGAACGCATTCCTCTACAGAACCGGACTCTATTTGGCTGCATCGGCCTCCGCCGAGTTCTTCGCCGACATCGCCCTGGCGCCCATGGAGGCGGCCAAGGTCAAGATCCAGACCACGCCCGGATTCGCGAAGACATTGCGCGAAGCTCTGCCCAAGATGACGGCCCAGGAGGGCGTGACCGCCTTCTACAAGGGCCTGGTACCATTGTGGATGCGCCAGATCCCGTACACCATGATGAAGTTCGCCTGCTTCGAGCGGACGCTGGAGCTGCTGTACAAGTATGTGGTGCCCAAGCCACGTGCCGATTGCACCAAGGGTGAGCAGTTGGTGGTGACCTTCGCCGCCGGCTACATTGCCGGCGTGTTCTGCGCCATCGTCTCGCATCCGGCGGACACAGTGGTGTCCAAGCTGAACCAGGCCAAGGGTGCCTCCGCCCTGGACGTGGCCAAGCAGCTGGGTTGGTCTGGTAAGTGCTGACACTTGGAGGGATTTCCTGTGCCTCATCTAAACGGTCGCTTTTTTTTGATTTCAGGATTGTGGGGCGGTTTGGTGCCCAGGATCGTGATGATCGGCACATTGACCGCCGCCCAGTGGTTCATCTACGATGCCGTCAAGGTGTTCCTGCGCATGCCACGCCCACCACCACCAGAAATGCCCGAGTCCCTGAAGAAGAAGCTGGGCGTGACTGGCGAGCAGTAAACCAAATATAAGCTAACTGTTTTTAAATTTAGAGCGAGCAGAATGTTAATCGAATTAAACTTGATTTGTATAGATAAACCACACAGTAAATAAAAACCACACAAAAATTAAACGCTCTTTGTATCAAGTGGTAAAACAAAATTTCAATTCAAAATAACCGCCAAGCTCGAGTGCACATCTCGCCATTTTCCAACACCATTTTAGCACTTTTAGTTCTATACCAAACAGCTGAGCATAACAGCCCTGTCCAATGTCAACAAACAGCGGCAAGAAGAAGCAGCATTCAACACGCGGTTTTTTGAACTGCATGTTTATTAAACTTTTATTAATTTAAAACATACAATTATGGTTCAGAATAAGCAGAAAACAGCGAAGCCACCAAAGCTGCTAAAAGGCGCAGCCAAGGAGCATGCACTTTCGAAGGCGGAAAACTGGCAGAAGGTGAAAATCAAGGGCCACGTGATATCCGACGATTGTGGCGGCTACGAGGGATTAATTGGCCTGGAGGTCCTCAAGGACTACGATGCATCGCTGGTGAAGTCCTCGCAGAAGAGGACCACATCTCGGAATCCAGACAGAGAGTGCAAGCTGAAGAAGAAAAAGAGGAAGGTATCGAAGGGCGACGAGGAGGAATCCAGCGAGAGTTCCACCGAATCCGAAAGCGAGGATGAAGTGGCGGTCGCTGCCAGGACCAGTAAGAAAGCCCGCCTGGCCGAGCGACATGCGCAAAAAATGCAAAAACTACGGGAGAAGCGTGAAAAGCGAAAGGAGCTGCGGAAACAGAAGAAATCGAAGGGCAAGGAAAACGACAACAGCGAGGAATCCAGTGATGAACACCCGGCAGATCGTTTCGCATTGCTCAGACCACCACCATCAGACGACGAAGAAGTGGCCAAGGCGGAAGATTCGGCAGACCAGCAGGAGTCGAGCGACGAAGAAGCTCCCGAATTAGTGCCCATCCCTACGGACGAAGCCGAAGATGTGTCCGCCTGGAACGGCCTGGGTGTTCCCGCTTCCATTCTGCGTGCCCTCGGCGAGCAAGGCTTCAAGACGCCCACACAAATCCAGGCACTGACTCTGCCGGCTGCCATCCACGGCAAAAAGGACATCCTTGGAGCAGCTGAGACGGGCAGCGGAAAAACCCTGGCCTTTGGCATACCCATGCTTGCCGGAATCATGGAGCTGAAGCAAAGGAATATTCGCTCTGGCATACGCAAGGCGCCCAAGGTGAAGGGACAGCAGCCTGAGCCAGCGGCAGATGAGCACGAGCTGACGCCCCCGCCGGAGGAACTGGATCATGTTTCCGGTGCCAGTGATGAGGAGAGCGATGCGGAGGAGCATACCCAGCGTGTGCAGACCCCCCTGTACGGTCTGGTTCTCACACCCACCAGGGAGTTGGCCGTGCAGGTCAAGAATCACCTGGTGGCCGCTGCAAAGTATACAGGCTTTCGAGTGGCAGCCATCTTCGGAGGTCTAGCAGTTGCGAAACAAGAGCGAGTACTTCGCCAGTGCCCGGACATCGTGGTGGCCACGCCTGGTCGCCTCTGGGAACTCTACGCCCAGGGTAACCGACATTTGGGCAAGATCGAGGATGTCAGTTTCCTGGTCATCGACGAAACGGATCGCATGGTGGAGAAGGGACACTTCGAAGAGCTGCGCAGTCTACTCAAGGTTCTCAATTCGGACGAGCAGAAGAAGCATCAGCGCCAAAATTTTGTTTACTCGGCCACTCTGACGTTGGTCCATGATCTTCCCGATCACATGCAGAGTAAGTTACTCGGATCTTTCGAGATTCCATGAAGTAACCAGAACTCTTTCACTTTCAGAGCGAAATGTGGGTAAGCGACCCAAGTTCGTGAAACAGACGGTGGATCAGAAGATTGAAAGTCTTATTGAGGAGTTGGGCATCTCCCAGCCGAAGATTGTGGATATAACCAGCTCGCAGCGTAAGTATTCATAGTTAATCATGCACTAAACAGCAGATTTATAAGGATCAATTGCAGAGACCGCACAAACATTGACCGAGAGCCGTCTGCTGTGCCCCATTGATCACAAGGACTACCACCTTTACTACTTCATTCAGCGCCATCCCGGACGCACCATTGTTTTTTGCAATTCCATCGACTGCGTGAAACGACTGGCCACGCTCTTCGGGCTGCTGGACTGCAATCCTCTGCCCCTGCATGCCAACATGATCCAGAAGCAGCGTCTGAAGAACCTGGAGCGATTCCGTGACAGTCCGACAGGTTTGCTAATAGCCACTGACGTGGCTGCTCGTGGCCTGGACATACCGAATGTGGAGCATGTGATCCACTACCAAGTGCCGCGCACCAGTGAGAACTACGTACACCGATCGGGACGCACAGCACGAGCGAATAAGCATGGCATAACAGTCATGTTCATGGAGCCGGGAGAGGTCAAGAGCTATGTGAAGCTGTACAAAACATTGGAGAGAAGTGAGTGAAAGACTTTCTAACTGGAAGAGGTTCTTCATATCCGTATACTTTTCAGCTGAGGATCTGCCGCTTTTCCCCATTTCGGAGCGTTTTCTGGGAGCTGTCCGCGAGCGTGTGAATCTGGCGCGAGATCTGGACAAGGAGGAGCTGAAGCTGAAGCGCGTGCAGAGTGAGCGCGGCTGGATGAAGAAGCACGCTGAGGAAATGGACATGATTATTGATGGCTACAATGACGAATCGTAAGTTCTCTATACGATTCTTCCTTCAAATGGAGTCTATAACTAACTTACTTTTGCAGTGGCAGTGACCAGGATGAGGACCCCTTTGTGATTGAGCGACGTCGCAATCGGCTGCGCGTGGAGACGGTCAGAGCCCAGCTTAATGCCCTGCTGGCGCAGCCCATCTTCCCCAGAGGCTTCAGCTTCAAGTATCCCAACAGCGAGGCGACCCAATTAGCCACGAGTCATACTCAAAGCGCCGTGGAGACCATGAAGGCAGCTATAGAAGACCAGAAGCAGGCCAAAAAAGATCGCAACAAGCGAAAACGAAATGCCTAATCTAACATAAAGCTGTTATATTGAATAAGAGATACAGAGTTAATGCCTTGGATGTTTCCATCAATGCTTTGAAACAAAGTATCGCACACCTCCATCGGTCAATGAGCGAGCGTGCTTGGCCAGCAGTGTGGAAACGGACAAGTTTGGGGTGGTAAAGCACCTAGTTATAAAACCGAAAATCAAAAACAATCTAGATGTGTGTTCATCATTACTTACTCTATGTACGGTTCCATTTCCTCCATCGTCCATCTCTGTTTAGTCTTAAATAGCGCCCGCATGCGATCGCTTATATTGGTGGGCAGTAACTCCTCTGCCAGGGAGCGTATGCAAGGCTGCGCTCCCTCCTTGTCGCAAATGCCCAGGCCACGTAGGTACTTTAAGTCGCAGGACATGCCTTCGGGCAGAGCCTCCTGCCAGGTGCGCATGAACTCCTCGTTGCGGAATCGCAAACCCGGCTGAAGAATGTTCTGTGCCACAATGCGGGAGACCATCGACTCCTGGTACTCAAACTTGCCCGGGCAACGTTCGCTGGGAGTGGTGTAGATATCAAACAGCCCAGCCACAACATCCTCTGGAGCTATGCCCTTCAGTGCGTTGATGGTCTCCTCCCGTTCCACTTCGTCCAAGGCCCAGGAGTTTTCGCTTATCAAACCCAGCATCATGTTAATAATGCGATACTCGTATTCGTACTCCATCACGCGCATTCGCCCGTCCAGTTCTATGGCTCGATATTGGTTCAATCCCTCCATGAACTGACCCCGGCTGCACTGCACCGTGTCCAGGAGCTGCGAAAAGGTGAAGAGTAGCTTCTGCTCCACGCAGAACTCGTTTTCCGGCCCCGAATAACGAGTCAGCTGCAGTAGTTCGCCCAGCTTGCGAAAGCGTGGCCTGATCTCGCGGCACTCGAAGTACTCGTGGAACACCTTGAGCACCGGCCGCTGCTCCAGAGTTCGCGGCACCTCCAGTTCATCCTCCGTGCTGTCATTGAGGCTGCGCTCCAGGGAGGCGTTGGCGTTGCCAGTGCGCGGACTCTTCAGCGGCGAGGTGCTGGTGGCGGCGGCAAACTTGAGGTCCGGTACCAGCAACAGGCTGTTGGAGATTTCCGCACCCTTCACGTCGTACGTTCGCTCATCGGTGCACAGCACCAGTTTCTCGTTCTGGCCACCCTTGAAATACAGCGTCTGTCCGTCGCGGATTTGTCCCAGCATGTGCCCATCGAGCTCCAGCAGGCGCAGATTGTCCGAATCCACGTCCGCCGAGGGAAAGTACAGAGCCTGGGTGAGTTGGGTCAACTGGCGCTCGTCCAGTTTCGCATGCTTCACAATGGCCTTCACATCCTCCGGCGTGCGAACGTAGCTATGGCGGGTGGTTGGGTATCATTATAACTCCTAAGCAGGCATACCAAAGGCACTCACAGCTGGGCAGCAGACTCATCAACCTCCATGGACTCCATGTTCGCTGCATGTAAACAAAACAAAATAATTAACCAAAACAATGAGCGGGAAAAAGTAGTGGGACCAAAGCATAGCAATGTTGCTTTTGTTGAGGGTATTCAACGGCCTGTTGATATGTAAGCTTAATGTGCTTGGAAAACACTACAGCATTAAACCGCACACCGTGCAAGGCCACACTAACCGCTCAGCTGATCAGTTATTTAACGGTCGTAGCCTCGGCGAGAACGTTTTTTTTTTTGCGCGGAGATTTCGCGAGCACGCGTCTTGTTTTACGCCGTTCGCCGTGCACTTGGACGTACTTTAGAAAACGTTGACTGCGCCAAAGGTCACTGCTGGGCAAGAGGAGCGTCCAATCGCCGCTGGTGGTGACGCTTGTGGAAAAATCAATTAGGGCCAGTGACGGACGTCGAACTTCCAGTTCTGTGACAAGCGGAATCCAGTCAACAACAACATGCCCGTGGGAACGTTCGACGCCTGGGATGCGGCCGTGCTGATCACCATCCTGGTCATATCGGCTCTGATTGGCATCTACTATCGGTATACGGGCGGCAAGCAAAGGACCACACAGGAGTACCTGATGGCGGACCAGAGCATGACCACTTTTCCGGTCTCCTTCAGCCTGATGGCCAGCTTCATGTCCGCCATCTCACTGATGGGCGTCTCCAACGAGTCCTACGAATTCGGGACCATCTTCTGTGTGATCAACATTGCCTACGTGCTGAGTACGCCCATTGCCGCGTACTTCTTCCTTCCTGTTTTCTATAGGATGCGGACGACCAGTGTGTACGAGTATCTGGAGCGGCGCTTCGGCCAGGCCACCCGTCTGTCCGCCTCCCTGGCCTTCACCGTGCAAATGGTGCTTTACATGGGCATTGCACTGTATGCACCAGCGCTCGCTTTGGAAGCTGTAACCGGCATTCATCGATCAATGGCCATCGTGGTCATTGGACTGGTGTGCACCTTTTATTCTACACTTGGCGGCCTGAAGGCGGTGCTCATCACGGATGTGTTTCAGTCCTTCCTCATGTTTGCCGCCATCTACGCCGTGATTGCAGTGTCGGCCATTAAGGCCGGCGGATTCGCGGCCATTTGGGAGGTGGCTGTGGAGCGAGGACGCGTCAACTTCATTGAGTTTTCATTGGATCCCACCGTGAGGCATACGTGGTGGTCTCTGATCATTGGCGGCATGGTCACTTACCTCTCCTTGTATGGAGTTAATCAAACGCAAGTGCAGCGACTCCTGAGTGTCCGCAATTTGAAGAGCGCTCAGTCGGCGCTTTGGTGGAACCTGCCCATCCTAGGAATGCTTAGTTTTAGCACCATTTTCAGTGGACTGTCCATATTCTACTATTATCGAGATTGTGACCCAGTGCTAAAGGGACGCATTGACAAGCGGGATCAGATCATGCCCCTCTTCGCACTGGAGACTATGGGTAAGTAGGAAAGACATCCAATAAGGAATTCCATTATTTGATTTCTTTTTTCGGCAGGTCAATATCCTGGACTGTGCGGGCTGTTCGTGTCCGGAATATTCTCCGCCAGTCTTTCCACGATTTCGTCGGCAGTTACCTCGCTGTCGGCTGTAACACTGGAGGATTACCTGAAGCCCTTGTACAAGGCGATATTTAAACGGACGCTAATTGACTCCAAGTCCACGATGCCCACCAAGATTGTGGCATGCATCTTTGGCCTACTGTGCATCGGGCTGGCTTTTGTGGCTGGCTCCATGGGCGGAGTTCTCCAGGCCTCGCTTACCATTTTCGGCGTGGTGGGCGGCCCTTTGCTGGCCATTTTCACACTAGGAGTCTGCACTACGCGCAGCAACCAAAGAGGCGTGCTGCTTGGCTTCCTCGTTTCCCTAATAGTTTCCTTCTGGATGGGATTCGGCGGACCCAAACCAAAGCCAGTTACCTTGGAGTTTAGCACAGCGGGTTGTGAGAATGCCACCGCTGTAATGGCGCGTGCCATCGAGCTCAGCTCAAAGAGCAGTGGAGTGGTCATCGAACCGGACTACTTCTGGTTATATCGAATTTCCTACTTGTGGCTGAGCGTGATCGGCTTTCTTATCGCCGTGGTCGTCGGCTATGGCAGCAGCATTGTGCTGGCTCACTTTGGAAAGGCAGAAAACGCGGAAATCTATTTGGACAAGTCTCGGAAGCAGCTGGACTACGATCTCTTCGCACCCATGCTGTCTCGCCGCTGGCGACGCCATGAAGAAGAACAGGACCAAACTGCCCAGGACGAAACGCTCACTAAACTAACTGAGCAGTAGTTCCGCCCGGCTTAGATTTAGTGTAGAATATATATACATATAAAAGAATTTCCAGAAGGCGTCGGCTATTTGCTTAGTCTTGTTACGGATGTCGTACCTAAAAGTGCATAACTATGTGACCTTTTTGTATACCTGTGTGAACGAAACTGGCATACAGAGCGACCAAAACAGAGTCTTCCATATACATGTAAACAACGATAATTAGTAGTTAGTAGTCGTGTTGCAAATGTTCACAAGCGCGTCATTAAGAATAGTCAAATGTTTTTTACAATAACGTATAAAAAGTAGGATTCTACCTCAATGAACTTTTACAGAGCGACAATAATCAATTTGAAGCCTGAAAGCGTGTTGGCCGACTACTTTCCCATGTTGAGCATTGGCAGCCACAATGCGCCACATAAATGATTGATTTAGTAGTACATCTAATTTTAATGGGTTATTTATATTCATACCTTATAGTTACTCGATATTGTCATACATAGTTACTATAATAATCATTCAGCTCGAAGTCGGGATTTTAGATATACACTACAGTGAGCACCGCCTATAAATAGTTACTACATGGCTCTTAAATCATTACATTGCGCCACAGTGTGAGTTCTGTTTACTTATATACCTCTACTATATGTACACAAATATACTATAGACTAATTATATACTCGTGTCGTGTCGCAATCAACCATTGAACAATAACTCGCAGCAGTGAAAGTTATGTGTATTTGTAAAGCCAAACTGCTGATCATTAAAGAAATCTGTTCTACAAAAAGTGTGATTGCCTTTTTTTGCTGCTGCTGGGGAAACATGATACTTGCAATCCCCAGCTGCAGCTTGGATGGAAATAATTACCTCGGTTGGCTTACGGCTCATGTGTGTTTTCAGAAATCACGATTTGTGGAATACTTCCTGCGATAAGCAAATTCGTACGCTATCAGCTACCAAGGTTATGCGAGGCTCTCCCAACATTGCTCACTCGATGAGGAATCTATTTCGGAACGAATGCCATAACTTTCAAGCGCTTACCTTTGCCAATTGACTATTGCGCCATGCGGGAACAAAGTCTAATTGAGGGTCGGAGACAGCAAATTGCTTAAAATTGGAGAAGCCATCGGGGTCAGCCATGTGAATGGTTTCGCCTGTAAACAAACGCCAATTGATAGATTTGTCGAAACATCATTAATAAGCGTCTTCGACTAGCTCTTGTCGAACGCGGTTGTAAAAATTGAACGCTGCGATCGTTATCTTCTGTTCTCTCTGAGAACATTTTGGTGTACATTAGATATTTTCTGTTTTCTTCTTTAATTGTGATATTCGCAAAGGACTACAATCAAACGTTCAAGTGATGCAATTGGTGATGCTGAAGCATCTGCCGTTGAAAAAATGCGTACTAAAAGGAATAAACCACTAGTGGAGCGCCAGAACGAACGGGGCTCCAAGCAATTTACAAATTATTTTCGTCCACTACAAACTTTAGACGATGATAATGATGATAAACCTATTGAAACGGACACACTTGATGAAATAATAATCAAACCACCTCCTATAACATTAATTAAACAAAATACAAAATTTGTACACGAGCTAATGGCTAAAATTAAAACTGATGATTACTTTATTAAAACCATCTCAATTGGAATTAAAATATTTTTACCAAATATGGACTGTTTCAATGCAGCTTGTAACCAACTCAAGGAACATAACTGTGAGTTCTACACGTACGATACTAGATCAAACAAGCCATACAAAGCCATTTTATCCGGGCTGGATAAACTACCAATTGAAACTGTCAAATCCATGCTACAAAACCTAGGATTACAATGCACCGAAGTCAAAATTGTGGAAAAGAAAACTAAGTCTGATCATGAATTATTACTGTACATTGTTTATTTCGTTAACAAAAGTATCACAGTAAAGGAACTGCGCAAAAACTTTATGTATGTCAACCACACTAAAGTACGCTGGGAGTATAAAGTGAAATTGCAGAATAAAATTACTCAATGCTACAATTGCCAACTATTTGGACATGGATCAAATAATTGTTCAGTTAAAACATCATGTGCCCATTGTGCTGGATCACACCAGACTGCCGTATGTATGGACGTAAACAACAAAAAATGCGCTAACTGTAAAGGCGACCATCCATCGACAGAACTGACATGCCCATGCCGAATTTCTTATCTCAATTTACTTTCCAAACGCTCATCACAACGCATTGGAAGAAATAACTTGGAAGCTCATGGAATGAGGAATTCTAAGCAACACATCGCTCCATCTGCTCTCTTTGGAAATCAACCCCAGATCTCATTGCCTACTCAAACTAAGAGAGTGCAACAACTCAACTTTGGTAGCTATAGTAATGCACTCACCAATATTCATACTTTGCCTAATCCCAAAGCAAATATCACAAATGAAACTAATCTCTTTTCATGTGAAGAGATAAATTCTCTTTTGTCTGAATTAATAACAAGACTTAATGAATGCTCCAATAAGGGAGAGCAATTTCAAGTAATTTCTCAGTTAGCGATTAAGTATGTTTACACAAACAAATAATTTTATTGATAATTTGAATATTATGGCATGGAATGCTCGTGCCGTTAGAAACAAACGTATAGAACTGATCAAGTTCTTAGAAAATAATCACATTCACATAGCACTTATAAATGAAACGTGGCTGACTCATAGTGACCGTTTTAATATACCCGAATACACTATATACAGAAATGACAGGAAGGAAAGTAGGGGAGGCGGCGTTGCCATTGCAGTTAGTAACACATTGATACATGAACAAATACCCTGCATTAAAAGTCATGTTATTGAAAATGTAGGTATACAAATCAACACTGACTCTAATTCCAGTCTAAAAATTTACTCTATTTACTTTGCTGGAAATACTTCAAAATGTATTCCTAGTTCATGTGATTTATCTTGGGACCATAATCATTTAAAAAGTTTGTATAGATCTGATCTCCTTAAGATCTCACAAATAAATGGAAATTTTCTAATTTGCGGGGACTTCAACTCGCGCCACAGAGCATGGAAGTGTACCCGAGCCAATGGTTGGGGCAAAATTCTCAATGAACTTTCAGACCTGGGAAAATTCAGTATTTTGTACCCTACGCAACCCACATATATTCCGCATAACCATAAAGCAAAAGCATCAACATTGGACCTATGCCTCACTAATATCCCTAACCAGCTGGCTAATCCAGCAGTAATGCAAGAGCTTTCCTCTGATCACCTACCAGTGGTTATTAAATACTCTACAAATTTTATGCGCAATGTAAAAACATATCCGATTTTGGGAAGGGCAAATTGGGCGCTTTTTAAGAGAATTATAAATGAAAGGCTGATGGTTGAAGAGGTGGTTGTCAACTGCTCACAGATATCGACTTTGGATATTGATAATTTAATCGGCTCTTTCACTAGAGTAATCAATTATGCCTTTCTTAAAGCAGTCCCTCATAAACCTATACATCACTCCAAGCTTACACTCCCTGTACATATAACTGAATTATTTAAAACAAGAAATATTATCCAAAGACAATGGTTTAGGTCACGTCATCCATTATTAAAATCAAGATGTGATCATTTAAATTACATCATACGAAAAGAGCTTTTCATTTATAATAATGCAAAATGGAACAATAAACTTCAAAAGCTGGATAAATGCAGCAAACCCTTTTGGAATATAACCAAAGCAATTAAAAAAAGAAAACAAATTGTTCCGTGTCTAAGTAAAGCTGATGAAATATACGCTTCTGGAAAAGAAAAAGCGAATATTCTTGCTGATGTCTTTCAACTGAAGCATAATCTGACACATTCATATTCAAACCAAAATACAATTGACCAAGTCAAAATATCTTTACAATCTATAGCTGAAACCCCAAACAACATCGCAGAAATTTGTAGAGTCACTTATCCAGAGGTTTTTTCAATTGTAAAAGCTCTCCATACTAGAAAATCTCCTGGAATTGATGGAATACCTAATATATCCTTGAAAAACCTTCCTACAAGCGCCATTAATCATATTGTTAACATTGCCAATCACTGTCTTCAGGCAGGCTATTTCCCACGGGATTGGAAGATAGCAAAAATAGTTCCAATTCTCAAACCAGGAAAACCTCCTGATAACCCTGAAAGCTACCGACCAATAAGCCTATTAAGCGGATTGTCCAAGATTCTGGAAAAATTAATTAAATTGAGATTGGTGAAATTTTTGGACATACACAACACACTACCAACGGTACAGTATGGTTTTAGAAATGGTCTAAATACCATACTGCCGACCTTAAAACTAAGAAATTATATTAAAGAAAGTATCCAATCCAAACAATCTGTAGGGCTGGTTACACTTGATATTGAGGCTGCATTTGATACTGTATGGCATGACGGACTGTTGCACAAACTAAAGATGATTGGAACTCCCATATACCTCATTAAAATAGTTCAAAATTTTTTGACACATCGATACTTTAGCGTTAATTTGGACAGTAGTCAATCTGCTAGACGAATCTTAAATGCAGGTGTGCCACAGGGTTCTGTCTTAGGACCTACATTGTTTAATATTTTTACACACGATATTCCACAAGCTACAAACTGTGTACTTTCACTGTTTGCTGACGACGCCGCTGTCTACAGTGCTGGTTTCTCGTACAGCGAGATAAATCAATCCATGCAGAGTTACTTAAATGAATTAGACATATATTACAAAAAATGGAAAATTAAAATTAACCCTAATAAAACGAATGCTATATTTTTTACAAAAAGAAGGAAACCTCGTTATCTTCCTGATAGACAGTTGCGAATACTAGACTCTCCAATACAATGGGTTGACAACATTCGATATTTGGGTATAATTTTTGATAAAAAACTAACATTTAAATACCACATCAACAACACAATTATGAAAGTTAATAAAATTATTTGCACACTGTACCCTCTAATAAATCGTAAATCTAAATTATCAATATCCAATAAGATCATAATTTTTAAAACAATTTTTAATCCAATATTAATGTATGGGTCACCTGTTTGGGGTAGATGTGCTCAAACTCATATCAAAAAACTTCAAATATGCCAAAACAAGCTGTTAAAATTAATAATGAACTTACCTTATTACACAAACACTAAGTACCTACATATAAAAGTAGGTGTACAAAAAGTTCAACAAAAAATACAATATTAACAATCTTTTGTTTCAAGTCTTAGTTTTTTAAGTTAGTTGTAAGTCAATTAAGGTTTTTCTTCTCCCTTGTTTTCCTTAATAAATAATAAATATTGTTATACAAAAAACTAAAAACAGGTCAACTAGACATAATTAATAAATATTTCAGATGAAAGCCTTAGCTAAACACTGTAAATACCAAATTATACCATTAGCTTTAATGAAATGTACATATATATATAAGGGATAAAGCACAAATAAATAAAATAAAAAAATCATTAATAAGCCCAGACCACGCTCGTCTTGCGCGTGGAAAGTTTTCAGAACGGATTGGGAGTTCAAAGTACCAACAGACACACATTTTTGGCTAATGTTCTGGCGAAAGAGGAGACCAAAAGCGTTGGATGGACAATAGTTACGCCATAACCGATTCTTGTTTACTCTAACTTAGGGTGCGATTTCCTATTTTTAACCATATTTACGTTGACCAACGAGAATCTCAAGGCATTTGTTTGCATTCATTAGCAACGTCATAAAATATAACCATACAGATTTACATATAAGAGTATCAATTGGCCGACTGTTGATTGTTTAGCCGCTTTTTGCAATGCCAACTGATGATTTGGGCCATTTGTTAGCATTTGGAAGCAAAGCTTTCACAGATAGTTTCGCTGATACGATAAGGTGTTCGTTTGGATAGCATTCATTTGTGTGATTCATTGGGGGATTTATGGTTCTATTGATTGTGCTTCCTCACAAACTCCATGAACACATCCTGGAAAGTTGTATGACTGACCGAGTAGTAGAGTATCTGCAGCTCATCCTTCAAGTTCTCCATGTAGTCGAAGATGGCGGACCACTTGATCTGCCCCCTGGGAATGCAGAAGGTGATCATGCCGCGGTAGGAGTACTTCTCGCTGGTGGGAACAATTAATTATAATTAATTAAATATATATAACTCTTAGATCTTTAAATAAATTACCAGATATAACTATGATTTGTACCTACTTTAATATGTGAGTTCACAATAACTTTCCTTTAATCAAGCATGACTTCTTTAAACACAACATAAACAAGATTATTTTCAATTCTGCGCCAGTATGCGCGATTTACCCAGACTATAAATAAATATATTAATTGTAAATAAACCGCAGTTCATATCCAAAGTGAGCAGCAAATGTTTATGTAGATATCTTTGTGTGTGCACCAGTGTATTGAAAATTTCAATCTGCTGTTGCAAGTGCTGAATATCGATAATTAGCAATGATCGTGACCCAAATAAAACGAAAATAGAAAAACCTACTTTTTCAATTCATATGGATACTGTTTTAGTTTGTTGCATTTTTTCAGAAAACTTTGAGGCGATAAGTAATTTCAAAATATGCATAGAAAATTACTCATACGAAACGTATGCCAAATATAATCTGAGCAAAAAGCTTGTGAGCCCATATGCATTTTCTGATACAATATATATATTATATATACTTTATATACCTGACCGTACTGTATGGATGGTCCCTTTTGAAGACCTCCTCCAATTCCCGCAGCAACGCCTCGTAGTCCTTGCGCATGTTCAATTCCGAATTTGTGGTGTCCGGCTGGGCTCGACTGGTCCCCGACTTCTTGACTGGTTCCACTGGAGGATTGTGATGTCTAAGCAAGTGCGCCAACATCATGCGGCGAGCGCCCACTATGCTTCCCATTTCATTATCGTTTGGGGCCATCATAGTGAGCCGCATCCAATTGTCCCGGTCATCGTCCAATTCTGCTCTGGTGCCCATCTTCACCTTGACGAAAATGCCCATGTTGAAGCGGTGCTTCAGACGCGACAAGGATCCGTAGCAGAGCAGCGAGCCGTGGTCCATGATGCCCACATTGGTGCACAGAAACTCGCACTCCTCCAAGTTGTGCGTGGTCAGCAGAATGCTGCGACCACCCTGGCGGATGCCGTCCAAAATCCTCCATATCTCGTACTTGGCATGCATGTCCACGCCGGCGGTGGGCTCGTCCAGGCACATGAGCGAGGGCGCCAGGGTGCCCATGGCAATCATTAGCTTCCGCTTCGTTCCATTGCTGTATGTGCTGATGCGCTTGTTCATGTGCGGCACGAGTTCAAAGCACTCGGCCAATGACGCCACCAAGCTCTTGATATATTCCTTGCGAATGCCGTTGATCATGCAACAGAAGCGCAGCGCATCCTTGCCAGTCATGAACGACGAGAGCATCGGTTCCCGCGGACAGAAGCCCACGTGTCGCGAGGCGTCATTGGGACGCGTCTTCAGGCTGTAGCCCTTGATGTGAATGCTGCCCGCCGTGATCGACTCCATGCCCACGATCATGCGGAAGGTGCTGGACTTGCCAGACCCATTCCTGCCCAGCAAGCCAACGCACTCGAACCTGGAAAAAGATGTTGTGACTTAGCTTCACCTTCATACTTAAGTGATACTCACGGATTGAGATCCAATGTTAGGGACCGTACTGCCACAAAGCTGCCATAGCGCTTCGATAGGTTCTTCAGGATCAGAGGAAAGAAGGCGTAATGCGCGGTGGTCAGGTAGGCTAATCTCCGCCGGATTTTGTCAACTTCTTTATCCTCATCCTCGTAGCGCGGGTATATCTTTTCGTTGCGAATGGACCTAAACAACAATTGGTAATCGGTTAGTATTACGTTTAGAGCACAATTGATCTCAACATAACTTGAAGACATAGTTTAGTCGGCGCGGAACCCATGCGAACACCACAATGATGAGATACACCGCTCCGCCGAATATCAGGTGAAGTAGCGCCTTCAAGCTGTAGGTACTCGTACGTATCGCCTCATACATTCCGCAACACAATGAATAATGTGGATGGACCAAAAGCACGGACTCAATAACAGCGTACCGAGCTTGCGGACTCTTTGGGTGGATGAAGAGGGCCAAGACACCTGGAAACAAAGTTACCTTACAGTATCCAAAAGGCATACAATGAAGCCATAATTACCTATCATATTGATGTACAATATAATGCTGAACATCTTGCCGAAATCATGGGACATCAGGCACAACATATAGGTGAATGAAATGGCGGAGAACCCGAAGGCAAGCAACTGAACTATCACGGGCAACACGGAACCTATTGTGATTCCGG
This sequence comes from Drosophila mauritiana, assembly GCF_004382145.1. Lineage (NCBI taxonomy): Eukaryota > Metazoa > Arthropoda > Insecta > Diptera > Drosophilidae > Drosophila > Drosophila mauritiana. Next base: position 18,581,542 of record NC_046668.1, on the reverse strand, counting down.
CGACCACGATCAGAGGCAAGATCATTGCGATGTAAAAGCAATAGTCCCAGGACAGGTGCGACAGCCAGTAGGTGCTCCTGCTCACCCCGCTGCTGAATTGCTGATGCTGCACTTTGGACCGGCGCTCAAGGATCGGCAAAACTGCAAAGATGGTGGTGCTCAGGACAAGGTAATGGAACACAAGCACGGCGAACTCAATGGTGCTGGCGTAGATCAGTCCCCGCACTGCCTGCTGCACCGTATCCTGGTACGGTTTGTTCACAATCCGTATATCCAGTTGGGCCAGCTCCTGCCCAATGGCCGCGTACACCAGGCCCAATGAGAGTGGAGAGCCGTGCTTGAGCTTGTTGTTCGACCAGGCGACGATCGAGTTGGCTTCGCTGTCGAAGGTGGCGCCGGCCAAAAACGTATGCTGCACCTTCACCTGATCCGACTTCATCTCCGCCAGGAGATAGTCATCGATAGGAGTACCAGCCGTACTCCGAACTGTGCCTCCCTGCCCGATGACATTCGCCATGTAGCGTCGTTCAAACCTATTCCCCTCCGCTGGTGAATCGATCACAAAGACCGCCTTGGGGTAGATGCTCAAATCCGTGACCAGCAGCTCGCACAGATGATGATCGACCAGGAAGATGAAGATGGCAAACGAGATGATGAGCAGGCAGATGATGATTGGCGTCGCAATGATCGTGCAGTAGAACTTGCGGTGGCGCCAAGTGAACAGACTCTTCTTCCCCACGATCGCCCGCCACTGGTTGCAACACTTCACGCTACCATCGTCCTCGCGCACTTCGAAGGTGGGCAGGAGATCTGGATATTGGATTTTAGTGCTTATAAAGATGCTCAAACATATGTATGCACATATTCCACTTACTGAGCAGGGACGACATGGGCGATGGACTGGACAGCAAGTCAAAGGAGCTAATTCGGTTCCAGGACTGCCTCATATCCTCCCCCATCCGCAGAAAGACACTTCCCAGCGTGGGGGCACACACGCTGATCTCTGCCAGATTCAGTTCGCCTAATGCCTCCTCCAGCTCCAGAAACAAGCCCGCATATTGCGCCACATGCTTGGTGGGCAGCTCGTAAGTCACGTAAATGCTGAACTCGTTGTGCAGCTTGATGTCCGGAAAACGGATCTGCAGAAAGTTCGTCACCTCCGCCACAAAGCACGTGTCCATCTTGGTGCAGATCAGCAGGTAAGATGAGCCCGTGCCCGCGATCTGGGTGAGAAAGCCCATGGTGCCGTATCCGATCACCTGGGCGTCGCACAGAACCACAATCTGATCCGCAACCACCTCGGCCTCATGCATGTTGTGCGTGGCCATGATGATGCAGCGACCCTTGCGTTCCCGCCGCAGCAGGTCCCACATGCTGCTGCGCATTGCAGGATCCATGCTGGTGCCGGGCTCGTCCAACAGGAGTATCTGGAATGCAGGAAACCTACACTAAAGGCCACAAGGATAGGCGTAGTACCTTGGAGTTTCCGCACAGATTGCAGCACAGCATGAGCATACGCTTAATACCGCTCGGCAGATTCTTCACCTTGGTGTTGGCAAAGTCCTGCAAGCGGCCGATCTCCAGATACTTGTCCGTCTCGGCAGAAGCCTCCCGCCGGCTCAGTCCCTTGAGGCGGCAGTAGAACTGGAGGTGCCATCGTGCGTCAACCTTCTCGAACAGCACATTGTGCTGCGGGCAAATGCACATGGATTGTCGTGCTTTCCTCTGATTGGTGGCCAGGTCGTAGCCGTTGATGGTGATTTCGCCGGCGCTGGGACTTAAGAAGCCGGCCAGCAGCATAAAGATTGTCGACTTGCCCGAATCGTTGTGGCCCAGAAACACGGTGATCTCGTCTTGGTAAAAGTTCAGATTGAGCTCTTTAACTGCAACCGATTCGTTGAAGACCTTTTCAATGTTCCGGGCCTGTACGATCAGGGGATGGCCTCTGATGCCCGTCTCCTGCCCTTCGACATCGAAGTCATCGGATCGAGGTCGCCTATTCCATCGACACCAAAATGAACGCTGGACCGGAAAATACCACTTTCTATTTCGATAACTCCTCAGCTGTTCCATGTAAGCCAGCACCAGTATGCGCAACACGCAGCCAAACAGCATGAAGAGGAGGATGGGGCCCAGGTGCACAAATTCATCCCAATCGGTGCGCTTAAAGAGACAACTCCAGTGCATGCCCAAGCGGAGGTTCTCGCTCTTAATGAACTGCTGCAGCCCCATGGACAACGAGCTGTTCAGGAACAAGCAGACGAATATGGTGCGCGGTAAAGTGGGATTATAGCCCATGAGCAATAGGCGCCATGGCAGGCAGCCAACCAGGTGCACGATCACTATGGCCACTTGCACGCCGACCGTGTCCGAGAAAAAGGACGAAATCATGAAGGCCGACGTGAGGACCTCCAAGTTGTAGACCAGCAGAAAGAACAGCACCAGCGACGAATCACTCAGCGAAAAGTAGCGCCACCTCAGCAAGAGAACCATGAATACGGTGGGAATGGACAGGAGCAGGAAGGCCACCAGAAACCAGGACAACCAGTATATCCATGCCCTCACGCCCATGAGTTCCAGCATGTCCCTCAAATGATCGCGCCTTTCCATCACAATCATCTAAAAATACCATCAAGCTAGCATAAATGGAAGTAAATAACTTAGTGCATACTTGGGCAAGATATGCGGCGGATATGGTGACGGGCAGGAAAAGAACTCCGCACAAAGCTACCCTATTATCCAAGTTGTCCACTTCCGCGACATCGGGATAGTGTTGCAGGATTACTTCCGGCAGGTCGACGGCTTCGTTTTTGGCCCTGATCAACGCCTCGCTGAGCTTGGCTTGCACAACCAAAAATCCCTCCACCTGATAGTAATCAATGTCCATTTTGGAGTGCTTCAAGATCGAAGTGTTGTCCCAAACCATCTTGGGATTCTTGCGCAGGTGAAGCGGAAAACGCAGGCCCACCGTGACATTAACAGGAAGCTCATTTATGTCGCTGAAGCTGTCGTCAAACTCAATGCCCACGTAGCCATATGTATCCTTTCCTATCAGCGCATTATTCAGTTCAGAGGCGCTGGCAAAGGCCTGACTGCCCACGGCCTTCAGATCGTGAACGACATCCTCGATGACAGCAGCCAAGACTAGGTTCTCAGGTGAGTAGAATATGTACCTGGTTCATGTGGTGTTGTCAGGGTGGCCTGGACTATTGTGGCAATCGGCTTATACATACGGCACTTTGGTTGTGATGTTGACGGGCGGGTACTTCACCGACGTCTCCTCTTGCGGCTCTCGGAACAAAGCTGTCGCCGCATAAACGAGGAAGACGACGATGGGCCCCACAATGATCACGCTGGTTAGCGTATTGGAGAACTGGAAGCGGGCCGTCTTGCATATGACCAGCCACAGCAGGCATATGCTGCTCTGCGGATTCACCGGCGATTCGCCACTGGACATATTCGTACAATTTAGATGACGCCAATACGTAAACAGATTAGAAATATAACAAACTTCACGTATACTCCGCACTAAAACGTTCCGGCTTCCGTGTTTTCTTTTATTTTGTGGTTGATGTGAAAATTAAAGTCGAATCGGAAATCCGTTCCGGCAGGGAACGCTGCTAAGCTTACTTCTTCTTGGACACACCCACGGTGCGACCACGGCGACCGGTGGTCTTGGTGTGCTGGCCACGCACACGGAGGCCCCAGTAGTGACGCAGACCACGGTGGGAGCGGATCTTCTTCAGACGCTCCAAATCATCACGCAGCTTCGAGTCCAAGTTGGAGGAGGTCAGCTGCCAGTACTTGCCATCGATGATGTCCTTCTGCCTGTTGAGGAACCAGTTGGGCACCTTGTACTGCAGAGGGTTCGAGATGATGGTCACCACCTTGTCGACCTGCAAACATGGAATTTGGGTTGGTGTGTGTCTCGAACGGATTGGGCGTGCTCAACTTACCTCCTCCTCGGTGCACTCACCGGCGCGCTTGGTAAGATCGACATCGGCCTTCTTCAGCACAATGTTGGAGTAGCGGCGACCCACTCCCTTGATGGCGGTCATGGCGATGCCCACCTTGCGCTTGCCGTCGATGTTCGTATTCATGATACGCAGGATGTGCTGGAACTTCTCTGGGATGACGAGCGACTGCAAGAATGCAACAAAAAAACATTAGTATAATGCATATAAACCACGCCATTTTTGCCAACAGCTAACGGCATTTGCAATTTACATCCTATTTGTCGCTTGGCGCTAAGAATCGCTAATATTTTAGGGTAACTCACCATTTTGCCGTTTATATTCTCGTATTTACTCCTCACTGTAAAGAATTAAGAGATATTTTGGTTTAAAATTTTGGCAAAATCAAATGGGCAGCACACTACTCACCGGAAACGGGAAAAGAAAAGAAGGCCGAATTAATGTGGCTGCCTGAGGCGGAGTAAAAGACCTAAAATTGCCTGCCACGTTCCGTTCGCGTGCTGTTAATAGTACGCCGTGTGCTGTTAGGCGCACTCTGGTCCATCACTAATGCAAATTTAAAAATTCAAAAGGCGCCGAACTTTTGTTCAATGAAAATGCTTAAAGTGCCACTTAGATATGCTCTCTGTGCACCTTTGAAACATCAAACAACATATCTTATGTTACTTGATATCTTTAATTTTATTCCCCGCATTTCGTAATAAGTTATAGCGTACTGCATCCCTAGAGCACCGTTAAATGAAAGCTTTGCAAAATGGGTGAAATAAATGGTAAATAAAATTAGCAATGCGAATTCCTAATAATGATACAAATTTGCATTTAAGCGCTCAGCTGCGTCGGACAGGATGATGTCGTTTCCCTGCGCATCGTGTGCACCATGGCTCGCGACGGCAGGCAACACAACCTCGAGGATGTGGACATGTATGGGAACACCGCCCTATTGAAGGCCTGCTATTTGGGGCGATTTGAGTGCGCCCGTACGCTGCTGGAATTCGGGGCAAACATCTTTGCTATGAACTACTTTGGCCAAAATGCCCTGACACTTGCCACTTATGCTGGGCATTTGACTTTAGTAAAGGAGCTGTTGCGACGCAGATCCTACAAGGATTTCAATCTGTCTTCGATGATACCGGCTCTTTGTGTGGCTACACTGCAAAAACACTCCGCCTTAGTTGCCTATTTTACCCAATTGGATCCGAGGGGCGTGCAAGAAACTCAAACAGTGCATGGTTGGTAAAAATCAAGTGTATTTATAAAGTAACAAAGTAAAAGAAATTTATTTCAGGTCTGGGAGTTGCTGAGCTGCGTGGAATGATTAAAGCTGCAGGCCGCTTAGATAAGCGCAATGCGCGCTCCCCTCCCACTTTTATTACCAATCGTCTGCGTTAATGTATTGTCATATTGTAATAATTTATTCATTTTTTTAAATATATATATATTCTTTTAACAGAACATATGTCTGTTTTGTTAATCAAACCAGTTGGCAGGTTGGCAGGCCCGCTGGCTGCTATCGATAGATTCAGGCGATATCGCCCGTGGCTTTTCACATCCCTATCCCGCTCATTTAGCCCGCCTGAAAGTATAAAAAAAACAGCCCACGTTCATCATTCATACGAAAGTCACAGCCGCGGCAACATTACTGCTGTTGAATTCTTAAGCCCGTCACCAGTATTTAAATAATAAAACACATTCAATATGTTTGAGGCACGCCTGGGTCAAGCCACCATCCTGAAGAAGATCTTGGATGCCATCAAAGATCTGCTCAATGAGGCAACCTTCGATTGCAGCGACTCCGGCATTCAGGTACAAACTGCACCAAAAAGATCTTAAATGCATATCCTAACACCTTGTTCAACCCACAGCTACAGGCCATGGACAACTCCCATGTGTCGCTTGTCTCGCTGACCCTGCGTTCCGATGGATTCGACAAGTTCCGCTGCGACCGCAATCTCTCCATGGGCATGAATCTGGGCAGCATGGCGAAGATTCTGAAGTGCGCCAACAACGAGGACAATGTGACGATGAAGGCGCAGGATAACGCCGACACCGTCACGATCATGTTCGAATCGGCTAACCAGGAGAAGGTATCCGACTACGAGATGAAGCTGATGAACCTCGACCAGGAGCACCTGGGCATACCGGAGACGGACTTCTCGTGCGTGGTCCGCATGCCGGCCATGGAGTTCGCTCGCATCTGCCGCGATCTGGCGCAATTCAGCGAATCCGTTGTAATCTGCTGCACCAAGGAGGGCGTCAAGTTCTCGGCCAGCGGCGATGTGGGCACCGCCAACATTAAGCTCGCCCAAACTGGCTCTGTCGACAAGGAGGAGGAGGCCGTGATCATCGAGATGCAGGAGCCGGTGACGCTGACCTTTGCCTGTCGCTACCTGAACGCCTTCACAAAGGCGACGCCATTGTCCACCCAAGTGCAGCTGTCGATGTGTGCAAATGTTCCGCTGGTAGTAGAATATGCGATTAAGGATCTGGGTCACATTCGCTACTACCTGGCACCCAAGATCGAGGACAACGAGACATAAGTCAGCTGTGCTCCTCATATTTATGTTCCCCCATCGTCACCACGTTCACTTCATTCCTAACTTTTAAGTAAATCCGCATTTTTTGATCAATAAAAGCTATACTGTGTAATGTTAACTGGTTGAGTTGTACAATTGATTTTAGGCGTAATAACCATTTATTCGCATTCCATATATAACACTGGGTATCGTTTAAGGAGAGAGATTGCAAACGTATATTAAGATTATTGGTTCATCAAACACCTTGGCGTGGGATATACAAAAAACATTGGCATATATCCAACATTGACGTTTGTTAGCCTCCGCAGCTGCAAAAAATCTGGACAGACTATTGGGGGAGTTTGAAATCAAGGGTAATAATGGGCGATTATTCTATTCACTGTGTATATAAGTACTCGTTCCGTATGAGGCACATAGTCGGGAGTTTTGCAACAAAGAGCTCTAAGCGAGTGTGTGCCTGCATTCAAGAGCATTAATCGTATGTAAATACATGTAATAAATAATGCGTGTTTACACGCTTCCAATACTTGCATACTTGGCTTGCTTATGCTAGAAGCTACATACATACGTATCCTATACTTAGTTTGTGAGTATATAAAACATAGAAAGCTGTGTCATATAAAATTGTATAAAAAAACCTTTGAGATTACACATACGTAATAAAAAGCAAGAAAGTGCGTATAACAATGAACAATTTAAATTGTTCCTGCGCATAACAAAATTCGATATACACGCCTATGTGGGTGGAGAAATCCAATGGGTATAAATGCAGGTGACAATATTTTACAGTGATGGTGAAATCCCATTGCCACTTACAATCTGCCATCGGTTAATATTGTTCATTGTCGGGGGCTTAGTTCTCCAGTCCAATAGGCATATACACCGATGGAAATTCATCCTATGAAGCGCCTAGACTTGCACTGGGACTGGAGGACTCCTCGTCATCCATCGAGTTGCCTTTGTCAATGTTCTTCAGCTTCGAATCGGTTTGAAGCAACGTCTGTAGAGATTTGATGCACTTCTTTGAACCCTCCATGGCTTCGTTGGATAACTGAACGTTTAAACAATGTTATTAGTTTTCAATATTATTAAGCTTCTGTAGCCAGCGCATTTCATACCATTGTGAAATTTAGGAATCCGTGCGGCAGCCCCTCAAGTATTTCCAAGTCAACTTGTCGCCCCAGCCGCTTCAGTTTCTTGGCAAACATAACACAGTCATCCAGACAGGGGTCCATGTTAAGTGTCTGTATGGAAAATAAATAAAAATATTTACCAATTATTTACCAATACTTCTTTTAACTATGTGAACTCACAAGTATTTTGGTCTCTGGCAGTTGGGAAAGCCACTCATCACTGGCCCAGTATGGCGACAAGAATGGATCCTTAGGCACATCGAAGGCGAACTCCTCGCTGGGACTCCGAGCTATCAGAGCGTCCATGTTGCGCACGTCCTGTTGACCCATCACGTTGCTCCCATGAATCTCATAGGACTGCGTGCAGCGCGTCAAGGTGTTGGTTATGTTGTTGACGGCTTCCTGCAGACGACCCTGCAGCGTATCTATTGCAACGAGATCCCGACCCGTCTCCACCAGAATATCATCATCGGAGCTGATCTTCGCATGACCATTTGCCTGCGCTTGCGCCGCTTCGGGAGCGGTCTCTTCGGTTACCTCCATTGTGGCCGTGTCAATGAGATACTTGTCCAGAAAGTTGTCAATATAGGCTGCAGAGGCGGTATCCTTAGGTGGGTCGGCTGATATTTCGATTGGGTAGTGCACTATGGGCTGTGAGTCGTCCTCGAACGAGACGCACGAGCTGTTGTCGCCTTCGGTGTGGGGCAGATCGGTACGCTCCACCGTCTGGCTGTGGTAAGAGGCTGAGGCACTGGCAAAGGTGTCGCTGCTTTCGTCATCTGGTTCCATGCTGGCTTCCAGCGGCGAAAGCGGACTTCTGGCCATCGAGGTGCGGCGACTGGAGTTCAAGCTTCCCACATTCGACTTGGGGGCATTGCGTATCTGGGCCGCATCCTCGACTTGCTTGGCATTCTGCTGCAGTGTCTCCTGGGCGGGAGCGGCATAGGCACGAAGGCAGCGCATCATGAAACCGAAGGGCAGCAGGGGATCCATCAGGCAGAGAAGGCGGGCGGGACTGGGCACGAAGCTGACGAGTGTTGGGCAGTAGGCCAGAAACAGACCATCTGGCACTCGGACTCCCTGCTCAATGCACTTGAGTGCCACTCCAATAGACAGATTTGCTCCAGCCGAGTCACCTGCGCACACAATGCGCTCAGCCGTTGTGCCCAGGAGTTCGGTATTGTTCAGAAGCCAGCAGTAGGCGTAGTAAACTTCCTGAAGGGCGCGTGGAAATGGTGCCTCAGGAGCTAGGCTGTAATCCACCGACAGAATAGGACAGTCCAGTGCCACGGCCCAGTCGCGCAAATACAGTTCGTGGGACTTGGACGATTGGGCCACAAAGCCACCGCCATGGCAGTGAAACAGAATCGAAGGACTCGGCGGAATGGGCTTGTGCCAGCCACGATAGCGACCCTCACCCAGCATTCCCGCACGTCGCCTCGCGCTCAGCAAGCGGACAGAGACCGGTAGACCAGGTCCCAAATGTGCCGAGGGCACGGGAATCTCCACAAAATCACCATCGCCTTGGTTTTGGTTAACGTCACTGCTGAGATTCTCCGATGCCTTGAAATCCTTACGGCGAGGCAGCTTTAGCGGCTCGGCTGGCAATTCGATAAGTCGGTTTACCTTAATGGAGCTGCCCACAATGCTGGGCAGCTTGTGCATCATCTCGGACTCGGCCAGAAACCAGAAGGATTTGCAAAAGTCTATCTTAGCATTCTGCGAGATGTTAACGATGCGACGGGCGCGCAGCTCAGGATTCATAAGATACTTGCCGCTGGTCCACAGGCTGCGTGTGGTCTTGACGATGGGACCGTCGTCCTCCTGCGAATAGTACGACTCCGAGTAGCTGGCCATGCTGATGCCGAGGAATCGGAGAACTCCGCGTATCGAGTCGCCATACTGAAAGCCCAGGCAGCGTCCGTAAAAGCAATACTGGTTGATGGTGTCGCCCAGCTCGAAGAGCTGCTCGGCAGTGTGGTTTCCGCATGCGAACAGATCACCCGTGCTAGCCGACCACTGGCGTAGTATCAGCAGGTATTGCAGACATGTGCACAGCGACGACAACAGCTGGGAACAGGCCTCCACCTCCTTCATGTAAAACTTCTTGCGGAAGAAAATTGTGGAACGGGTGGCCGTCAGCTGCTGGCAGATGCTAATGCCATGCGCGATGCAGGCGTTGGTCACGTAGATGAAGCTCCTGTATCCATTGCCCGGCGTCTGCTCGTCGAAATCGTACTCGTGGGCGAAGGCGGCGATCTGCTGGACCAGTCGGTTGGCCAGGACGATGAAGTCCTGCCAGGCAATGTGGGCGGCATGCAGGCGCTGGCCGAATTCGGTGTGGTCCCTGGCAAAGAAGGCGGCGTGATCCTGGCAGACGGCGTACAAGGTTCCATAGGCCGCCTCCAGGTCGGCGGGTACGTGCTGGTGGGTGTCCTTCCCATTGACTGCCTGTGGGCCGTCGTGGCCCAGTTTCAGATTGTCATTGAAGAGGGCAATAAACTGGGGGCTTCCCCGCTCGGCGGAAGCCGCGTCAATCATTGTGTACTGCAGAGAAAACCAATTTAGTTATGCACTTATTGCAAGCCAACAAAGACAATCGTACTAGCACAGCTGCAACGACAGGTGATAACCATGTTCGATGCACTGCTTTTCCGGATTAGAGTGACTAACTTTGTGGGTATGAAGGTCGCTTTGAGACTGAAACCAGTTTATTGGTGCTCTCAAAACAGGGAACTTTATACTTGGATGAGTATATTGTTTGCTTTCTACCTATATGCCAATAAATGCCACTCTGAATTTTGCTGAAACTTAGTGAATTTGGATTTTCTTGCAGTGTAGTTGCATTGCAATTACAATGTAAGCCACTAAAAACTTTCACTTAACAACTACGCACTAAACGGATTTGTCTGAAGTTTCCAACTGTCAATGCGACGTGTTTATGCACTGTAGCTTTTATTGACAAATTTACTTACAGATTCTTAACTCGTTGCTTTTAGCTTAATGCATTTTTAATTGGTGCACCTATTGCGGCTCCAAACATTACTATTATTATAAGACTTCGCACCGATTTAACCGATTTGGCCAGTGTGGCCGTGTTGAGACACAATAGGGGCATTCCCATAATATTGTAAGTTTAAATTTAGTCATACAATGATTCAATATAAAATTTAATATATATAACTTTATAAGTCCAAATATACTTTATCTCTCAGATAAGATAAGTTAGTAATTTCTAATTGCAGTGTACATGGCCTATTACCATTTATTGCGCAGGTGTTTTTTAATCGTAGAGCACTGGTCACACTGCTTGCATATAAAATTTCGCAACAGAGCGGCTTGCAGCTTAAATATTTTAGTCGTAATTAAATGCACTATGCTTGTAATCTAATCGGTGTTGGAAGAGCTTTATAATGAGCGGCAGCATTGTGCAGTACTATGGCAGCCAGCAGAGCAAGTGCGGCTACTGCGCGGGAGCGAACTGCAGCCTGTCGCACGGTGAGAACACGCAAAACCAGTCCAAAAACCAGGTGCAATGTACCATTAATTGCGGATTCGTCATGAATGACAGGTATGCACGCGTATCGGCTGGACTGCAAGGACTACCAGGACCTCATCGATCGCGGCTGGCGGCGGTGCGGCAACTACTGCTACAAGCTGCGCAACCAGGAGACCTGCTGCCCCTGCTACACAATCAAGTGTAATGGCCTGGAGTTCAAGCTCTCCAAGTCGAACAAGCGCATTCTTCGACGAATAAATCGCTTTTTGCGCGACGGCAAGCGAGATTCCAAACCGGAAGCCGGCGACGGTGACGGGGAAGCCGATGCCGATGACGCCATAGGGGCTCCCGAGGTCACGGCCAGCGAACCGCAACCCCAGCTGCCCGATAAGAGTCCCACTGTTATCAACGTCGATCATGTTGCATCACTGGCAACGGCTCAGAAGAAGCCGCCGAAGCAGGCAGCTGCTCCCGCGGTCGAAGCTCCTACGCTGGGGTCCAACAAATGTGCGTATGCTCCTTTAATTGTGCTTGGTAGCGAACCCGTGCAAAAGGGGTTTGATTCGATTATAATGCTTTGTCAAGTCTTTAGCATCGTAATAAGTAAAAAAATAATCTATAAGCAAACTGAGCAATAGTATCAACTCGTGTAATTAATGATTATCTTATCTAAGATTCTTTAAACAAAAGTTTATGTACAATTTGGAACAAAATGTTCAACTTAGCGTAGTCATCGAATCATTATCTTTTTGTAAATCTTTATTCTTTTCGTTATTATATATATCATTCCCTCTTTTGTTTATTAGCCGCAGCACCGATCTCAAACAAGCCGTGCAAGAAGGCCAAGCAGATGCGATTGGATCGACGGCGTGCCAAGCTGGGTGACTCGGCCTCCATCTCAACGAAATCCGTTTCCCAGGAGAAGACTCTTCGCGACTTCTTGAACACGGACAGCGAGACAAACAAACATCGGCTAAAGGTGCGTTGCGGATAAATGTCGATAGAATAATTAGTTAGACCGTTTGCAAAGCTGAGCTGGATTGCGTGAACCTATGTACATATGTTTATGAGGGTTTATACTGTATGTTGCGCCTATGTGTTTCCTGTGTCCGTCCCCCGAGTATGAGTCTCCCGCTACATGTAGACACATCTGTCTTTGTGCTGTTTGTGTTCTTGCAGATCGTTCTGGTCGCTTCCTCAGACACAGAGCGCACTTGTGCCGATGCAGTGATCACGTTGTATCGCAAATACCAAATAACCGTTCATAATGATAACCCAGCATGCCTCACCCTAGCTAGTATGCAGCGGTTCTTGGTCAAATCGCCTCTTAAGGTAATTATAAACGAGTATTCATCTTGCCTCAAAAATATATTCGCAGCTGCGCTTAATTCACGTCTACGACGACGAGTTCCGGCGGACCCTGCCCCAGAGTTTTGCGCTCTATAAGAAGTACCAGATATCGATACATAATGATCCGCCAAAGAATCAGGACGCGTACAAGGACCATCTGCAGGCGACTCCCCTGAAGGTTTTCCTCTATAATAGTGCAAACACTTAAAAGTCTTACTTCTAACCTCATATCTCCGGGACGCTTTTGCTTGCAGAATGAGAAACCCAGGGATGGTCCCGAAATGGGCTATGGTTCGTTTCATCAACAGTACTGGCTGGACGACAAGCTGATTGCCGTGGGCGTGATTGACATTCTGCCGGGTTGTGTAAGCTCGGTGTACTTTTTCTACGATCCGGACTATAGCTTTTTATCGCTTGGCACATATGGTTCACTCAGGTATAGCAAGATTCCGTTCAAAGAAAGATAAAACTGCATAGAGGAAATTCTTACAGGGAAATTGAATTGGTGCAGTCGCTCGCCGAGAATGTGCCTTCTCTTAAGTATTACTATATGGGTTTCTACATACACTCCTGCCCCAAAATGCGCTACAAGGGCAAGTTGTCCCCCTCTTACTTGCTGTGCCCGGAGACCTATGAATGGCTACCGCTCACCGATGGTAAGTTTGCAATTTTATTGCCAATATGCTGTACTAATAACAATCACGTGTATATTCAGTCATTCGTGCTAAGCTAGACGAACATAAATACCAGCGCTTAAACGAAGATCCTGCAGCTAGGGATGTGAATGAGTTCTTGAAGGAGCACTTAGACGAAGTTATGATGCTCTTGGATGCGAAAACCTGCACGAACTACAGGCACTACAGACAGGCATGTTTATTAACCATAAAATCAATGGTTCATAATTAATATAAGTTTTTTTTACAGCTGCGCGGGGCTGTCTGCGATGTCGATACCATTATTGAGTACAGCAAACTCGTGGGAAAAGCGTGTGCTTGTCGCATGCTATACGTGAAGTAATGTTGCCATTAATTGAATTTTGAATTATTTGCCGTTCGCAAGAGTAATATGTTGAAAATATAAAATGATTTAATAATTTCGCCATTAAATGGTCTAGCACCCAATATAGTTGTAACCATTAAGAGGCCATTGATTACCCCTTGTTGGTTGCCTACACCAGGTAGGCGCCTCCACTGGAATGTAAAGAATAATATGCTCGTCACTCGTACATATTTTACTGAAAAGCTGACATTTTCCACTCATAATCGCCTCTTATCAGAAACAAGCAGCTAAATGCATCAATTAAGCTTTATGGGCTGGCAACATGTATGTACATTCTGTGTTGGTACAAGTCGGATAACCGCTGGAGATAAAGCACTTTATAAGCCACTCCAGGGTGAGATAGTTGGCCAGGAAGCCAATTGTTGCCGTGAAATCAAGTCGTTTACAGCGGTGGAACAAGTCGGATGTGTCCAAACGGTTCGGATTACCAACTGTCTATGCTGGAAATAGCGTTCTTACCCAAGGTGAGGATTGTGAGAAGTTATTTGCGTCTGAAGACGAGCGCTTAATTATAAATAAACTTGTGTCAATAGTATCTGTTCTGCTCTGGCTTTTCACCGGCATTTGCCAAGTGCGCTAATTAAACAAAAATTTAAGTTATAAAACACCGGTCAAGTGAGTTTTTACAGCACGTGTATTTTATGGTGATATTTTTTCCAAATTTATGAATACTACTATCATTCGCCAGTTTGGACTGGGATGTGCCCAAAAAATTAGTAATATTTTTGAATTATTAGTCACCGTGTTTATTGGCTTACATTTTAGCACAATTTTGTGAGATTTGTTGTTAACAAATTTCGCGGCACAATCGCATGCGATTTTTGGCACGCTATCAGAAAGCGTTAAAAAAGCAGTCGCCGACGATGAGCTTCAACCGACGGCAGCAATTTAAACAATTTTTAACCGTTTTAACCGGTGCTGCTGCCGCCGCTGAAAACGAGACTGCGACTGCGGCAGGTGGAAGTTTTGCTTAAATCGTCGCCCCAAGTATATGTATATATGCCATTGGCAACCGCCGATTTAGCTTCATTCGCCGCGCGACGTTCTCAGCAGTCCGTTTCGCCCGCTGAGCAGCTCCTCCTAGACAACAAGTGGCAGCCACACAAAGTGAGTTCGGTGCAGCCAAGCCATTTCCACGCATTTCGACGAGAAAGTCCAGTTTTCTTCGAGCAGTTAAAAAAAACAAAAAACAGAAAAAAGTGCTGCAGCTGCGTGCAGATGAGATGTTTCCCAAATTAATCCGATATTATTTCTGTGGGCTCCGTGGTAAAATTCCATGCAAAATTGGTGCCACGAAGAAGTGCGAGCGCGCAGATAAGCGAAGATGACTTGGAGTGTTTTGTGATCGCGAGTGGATGGATTGTTGTGTGTGGGGTCTAGGGTCTACATCCATGGTCTATTGCAAATTTTCCATAACAAATCGATGCGAAGAAATCGGCCGAGACAGGCCCCCTTTTCATGTTATATTCGGATGTTTGCCTGTACGTATTCAAATCAAATAGGAACATTCAGAGTTTCGGAAGAGAGAAATCGAATCGAATCGTATCGTATCGTATTGGAATGCCAGCTTAATTAGGCTTTGACCGTTATATTTTCAGTTACCCGAAAATTTGCATCCCAAATAATAACAGGTTTCGTTATTTTGATTCATTGAACCGCGACCACCGACCCCACCGTCCACCATTCCCAGCAATTTCAATTTTATAGCGCTAGTTCCACCACGCCTTGCCAACAAGTTGGTCCACTGTCATCCCGAGTGGTGGTTGCAGCTCAGGATTAGAGACTTTGGACCCAGGCTGGGCAGGTTGGTCAAAAGAAGACTCCAGCTTGTGCAGGTACAGGTTTGGATTCATGGGGCATTCGAAGCGTTCGCTTGGCGAACTTTCTTAGTTTTGTGAATAACAAATATTCACTTCACACTTGTGATTTTCTATTAGCATGTGCGTGCAATAGTATTCACAATTGTCGCATTGATTTGGACAGGCATTTACTACAATCATATTGCTAGAGTTTCATGCGCCACGTAATTTTCCGAAATTTAATTATAACGTGCAAAAATGCAAAACTAAAAACAAAAAAAACAGCACAAATTATATGATTTCAATGGGAATTGGTGCAAAATGGCAGTTCATTTCGCCCCAGTGAGGCTATGAGAAACCAATTTGAGCAAATACAATGTTCCACAACAATAACTGACAAGCGAAGTGGGTTCATTACCGGTCTTGATTTGTTTTAGCCAGTTACGCCTGATTGCGCTGAAATAACCAGCAGAGTTCTATGCCAGAATCGAACTCCACTTTGATGTGGGCCTCCACTGCCACCAGGAGGATCCCGAGAAAAGGGCGAAGAGAGATGGGACCAACCTTATAATAAATCGTGCCAACTGGATAGCCAGCCAGCCAGCAGCGAGTCTTATGTAAATGGAACGCGTGTTATGAATACCCGTGAATACTCGGTTGCTTCATCTTGGGAGTCGTGGCTGACCTGCATATATAGTGATACGAATATACTATATGGCTCAAATGCGATCCTTCGAATCGAGCGCTCTGCGATCGTAAATCAAATCATTTAACGTGGTAAACACACAGTTCGCTGTTAACGGGGTCCACTGCGATTGCGGCTAATTGCCGATTAACCTGACTCTAATGATGGTCGTTCGCCAGTTGATATAGCCAACTAAAACTTATCACGACCATGCCCATGCGCTATAAAACACCTCTTTATGGCCCATAAATTGCCTAGCTGATTTTATAAACTCAATGGCGAGGATGTTGATAAGGGCGTAACACCTTAGATTAGAACGAGAAGCTGGCGCTAACTTAATGGCCCATCTATATATAGTGAAAATATAGGAGAAACAAAACCTAATGATTTGTTTGGGCTTTCAGCAGTTTATCGGGAACCCAGATCGCTGTAACATTATTCCCTGCAATTAGTCAGAAGTGCGGCCAAAATGAATGCCAAGGTCATTAGTCGCGTTCTTTGATCTCTGCGCAGGGGTATAATTAAAAGATTTCAATACACGTAGTGCACATCAATAGTTCCCAAAACTAGTTCCCACTATTCTGCCAAATTAGTGAGCTCAAAAGCATCTACGGGTGAGTGTTCGCAGTCAACTCACGTAATTAAAACCATATGCAACCATAAAACTATAAAACCATATGCCCCAAAGGGTTAGATGGCCTTTGGTTTTGCCTCCTTATTTTGCCATAATCCAGTTTGTGGTCTAGTCCACAGGATGTGGTACGAAAAACCCGTCTAGAAATGGATAGAAAGGGAGCTATTTTTACTGCTGTTGGACATTCCCTGGCTCCATTCAGGTAACGCACTGTGCCTGCGTTGAGATTGCTTATCACAGCGTGCATAAAGTAGGTATATGTATTTATGGCCACCTTCTCAGCCAGACCTTTAATCGGATTTCATGATTTAAGGGGACAATCGTCTGGATTGTGGTGTGTGTTTAGTACGGGAAGTCGATCCAATTTGGGCACTTGCATTTTCGATTTTGGCCGGCTATCTAGGGCGATCATTAAGCTAGCCAAGCAACAAGTGTTCGATCTCAATATAATTCTTAATTAAACGCCAGTATGTATTAAGTGCCTTTATGTCGCAAACTTGAATAGCATATCTTTTTTTTTGTTTGTTTGTGCGAAATGCAGCGAGGGCAGCTGTTTAAATGATCCAACTACCAGAACATTACTTCCCATCTGTCATCTAAGCCATATTATCGCCAGATCACATCCCATAGATAGAGTTAGAATGGCTAGATTGGAAAATGGACATAGCATGCCACGGGTCAATTATCATGCTGCTTCCTCTGACGTCGCCAATGCCATTCGACACTTTGGTGGCACGAAATTAAATCGGCGACGAAATTGTTTAAATTCGATTTAGTTATGCATTTTGTCATTTCGAGCGCAACTCGATTTGACTAAACGGGGCACTCACGTGCCGGTTTTCGAGTACGTGCTTATAAAATTTGACAAGTGCACTGCACGCAGATAATGCCAAAAAGCACTTTCGGCCGATATGAAAAAAAACGTAAAAAATTCACGGCTAATACCAAATAGACCGTTACACGTGCAAGTTAATAAGTTGAGTTTGTTAGTTACTATATAACAATATTAACAGATTGTTGAAGTTATCTGGGTGTTGCATTTAATGAACGGAAATGGGCATTTGAACTAATATTAAATTGTATTTTTATTGTCATTTAGATGACAGTACTAACTAAGCAGCCGATTAAGTTATCTGCTTTTTGTCAGCCAAAAAAGCAACTTTTCAAGTTTTCAGTTCAGTTTACTCGGTGCATTAGTAATAATTTTAGAGCTGTAATTATAGTACTTATTTAATAATAATAATAGATGAATAGATGAATTGCTTTTTAAAAGACCATTATTCATTTCCTTAAACTACTAGAGCAAAAACAAATTAAAAGCAAATAAATAATGAGTTGGACAACGGGTATGTAAATTTATTGAAATTTATCTAGTGTTTCCGAAAATAGCCCTGAATGATTTGGCATTTTTAGCCTCCATAATTTAATTCAATAAATTCGCAAATATTTTGTTTTTTTGGTGATTGCCTGGGGAAGTACCCACACTCGTATGTACGTAAAGTGATCTGCATCCGAAGATCTGGCTAACAGTTTCCTGTTTTTTTCTTCGTTTTTCAGCTGACAAGCGACGTGAGGCAACGGAGTCATAACAAAAGCCGCCGAAATGGCCTTCATGCCGTGCTGTAAGTACCCAAAATATATTATGGCCACACGCTCGGAATTGTCGTTAATAAGGCCTCACGTGATGATCTTCGATCGGAGCACCGACATCCCCGAAATACCCGAAATCCCCGACATGTTATCCACCACAAATATTGAGATTTGCGCATGCGCAGCCCATTAGAGATCTGTGACCCGTTCCCCAAAAAACGGGAATGGGGAGATCTTTCCAATCCGCTAATTGATCTAATGTGCTGCGAGAGGCCTGCCTGTACCTCTATTCATGAATTGAATAACGATCCGTTGGTCAATAATCAATATTTGCTGTCGTTTGCAGTCTATGTGCCCAAGCGGATTAACGTGGCGATCATGCTTTTCATGGCCTGCCTCCTCAGCTACATGATGCGGGTGAATCTCTCGATCAACATCATCGCCATGGTGGAGGACACGAGCAGCCACGAGAATGGAACGGAGGTGGAGGTACTGCCCGATGTGAGTTCGATCAATGGGAATCAGGATACTAAGGACTATCCTCTGTCAATCCTATCTAATCCATTGTATATTTGCCATTTCCCACTTAGTATGGACCGCGTTACAACTGGACGCAATCGGATCAGGCTCTGCTGCTGGGTGCCTATTTCTATGGCTATATGATCACCTCACTCCCTGCCGGCACTCTAGCCGAGATGCTGGGAGCCAGAAATGTGGCAGGTTACAGTTGCCTGGTGGCTGGAATCCTCACAGCTCTGACTCCGGCGGCAGCTGCCTGGGACAAATATGCTGTGTTTGCCGTCCGTTTCCTGATCGGCTTCCTCAACGGTGTCGTGTATCCGTGTTGCCACAGCCTGGTGTCCAAGTGGTCGCCCCCGGATGAGAAGGGCAAGTTTGTGGCCTCGTTGATGGGTGGCACCTTTGGCACCGTCATCACATGGCCCATTAGCGGTGTGATCATCGAGAATCTGGGCTGGGACTGGGCCTTCTACATTGTGGGCATATTCGTGCTGGTGGTGGTCGCCATATGGTTCTACCTGGTGGCGGACACTCCTGCCCAGCACAATACGATCAGTCTGAAGGAGCGGGAATATATCGAGAGCAGCTTGGGTGACACTCTAAGCAACAAGAAGGTATGTTGGTCCATAAAAGGCAAGAAGTACTCACTTACACATTTGTTGCAACCTTTGTAGAAGTGGCCACCATACAAGGAGCTCATCCTGTCGCTGCCCTTCTGGTCACTCATGATGCTCCACTACGGCAGCATGTGGGGTCTGTTCTTCCTGATCACCGCCACGCCCAAGTTCTTGAGCGAGGTCCTGGGCTTCAATCTCTCGTCCGCCGGCTTCTTGTCCAGCTTGCCGCATGTGGCACGTCTGCTCTGCGCCTTCGGCTTCGGCGCCGTGGCGGATTGGATTCGTCGACGTGGCTGGTTGTCGGTGACTCGCATGCGCAAGGCCTTCTGCCTGCCCTGTAAGTTTGGCTATATTATTCACCTTATTATTATACTATAGCTTTTTGATTTTACTTTGATTAGCTCACATCTTGCCCGGCATCATGCTGATCATCCTGGCCTACTTTGGTCGCGATCCCTATGTGTGCGTTGCCATCATGACCATTTCGCTGGGCTTCAATGGAGCTGCCACCGCCTCCAATTTGGCCAACTCACAGGATCTGGCGCCCAACTATGCGGGCACGCTGTACGGCATCATCAACTGTGTTGGCACCACGCCCGGAATCTTCTCGCCTCTGATTGTGGCCGCTTTTACAAAGAACGAGGTTTGTGTTGATGCTCTAGAAATTCCGAGTATCCGTATTCATTAATTTTCCATACTCCATAGAACACAATCGATCAGTGGCACTGGGTGTTCATCATTGGAGCCGCTGCATACATATTGCCCGCGCTGTTCTTCTGGGTCTTCGGATCGGGCAAGATCCAGAAGTGGAACGAGGTTAAGACCACCGAGTCGCGAGAGGATATTGTCAACACAAAGTTGTAGTTTGTGCCCTGGCAATCACCTGTGATTATGTACTTTAAGTATTAATGCCATAACGACTTCTTGTGTACTTCTTTATGGAGAGTCCTATTAAAACCTTAGCCGTGTATTTATTATTAATCTTAATGGTTTCATTCCGCGCACGTGAATTCTGACTCACGAGTCAGCTGAGATCGAAACCAGTTCCTCTTAGATTGGCACAACGACCTTAACCTGGTCGGGGAATATACTCTCTCGAACTGGTTGGGACTCTTTGCTGAGTTTGTTTGCTGATTAGGAACTCATGGTTGAAGAAACGGAATTGACACCCGTAATTAGTCAAATGCTAATCAATTTTGAGGACACTTTTAGCCAACAAATTGACGCTTTTAATTGCGTATTAACTTCGAGCTCAACAAGTTGTTAGTAGGTTAGCGGCTAAGTCAAAAACGCAATTTATAAGGTGTGAAAATTCAGTTTAAATTCAAAATTAAAAGATTTAGTCATAGAAATTGGGGGAAATACAAGTTACTCAAAATATTTATTATATCCACACATCTTAGTGTATTATAATTAATGCTTATACTGTACAAGTTAATTAATTCGACCAATAAACTTTTAGAATAGTAAACTTACGGCTAATGGTCACAAGTTAGTCACTCAATCAACCTATAATTAGCAGCCATTATTCCAGGCATTAAGGACACTAGCGTGGCCTATAAAAGCCAGGAAGTTGGGCACCAGCTGCAGACAGTACAAAATGATAAAATCGGGAAAGTGGCCAACGCCTGGCAAAAGGACCTCCAAAGGCGATGGGAGCAGAAAGCGTGGAAAGGATCCAAGTTCGATTAGGACAGCCATACTGGCCACTTTCTGGGAGTACACGGAGCGGACCAAGGTGAGCGGCATGTGGCTTATGCGGCGGAATCGCACCTACGGTCTGTCCCGGTTCATTTGGTCCTCGGTACTGCTGCAGTTGCTCCTGCTGAGCATCTACCTCACCCTGCTGCTGTGGCTCAAGTTTTACTCCTATCCCATCCTGAACACCATCTCCAACGATCTCTCTATTACGGATGTGGCCTTTCCGGGCGTTACCATCTGCAGTCCGAAGGTGGTCAACTCGGAGCGGGTCGATCGCTATGTGAAAACGCTGTAAGGAGCAGAGAAGTAAGTTT
This sequence comes from Drosophila mauritiana, assembly GCF_004382145.1. Lineage (NCBI taxonomy): Eukaryota > Metazoa > Arthropoda > Insecta > Diptera > Drosophilidae > Drosophila > Drosophila mauritiana. The sequence goes on along the minus strand of NC_046668.1, from coordinate 18,560,134 downwards.
AGGATATCTACTTACAGCTTTGCTTCCCTTGTAGTAAAATTCCCAAGGAGTACGACATGGCAGAAGTGATCGCTGGGTTCGATTTCCTTAACGCCTTCACGGATCAGAGCTTTGAGCCGCCGGGACACGATAGCTATCGGGCCACGGATGCCGTTCTGCGGCTGAACAACGTGTCCATCTGGGAGGCGGCCATGGCCGTCAGTCCGGGTTGCTTCGATTACGTAAAACGCTGCTTCTGGGGCCACACGGAGTTTCAGTGCAACCAGAGCCACGAGTACCTATCGTTCATTCCCACCACTGCGTACCTGGGACCCTGTTGTTCCTTCAACTATAATCCCAGGAACGCCAGCTTTGTGCCCTTCTCGGCTAACATTTTTGGCATGGACGGAGGACTGACCTTCGTGGGTGCGGAGGGCAGCGAGCGGAACTTAAACACCGGCCTGATAGTACTGGTCCACCATCCCATGGACTATGTGACTGAGGCGGCTGCTTCGGTAACCATTACTGCCCAATCCGAGAGCTTTGTGGAGGTATCGCCGACGGTGCAGAGCTCCTCGGTGGAAGTGCTGGAACTTTCGGAACGTAAGAGGGACTGCCTCATCTCGGGCGACCTGCAGCTGAGCAACTATCGCCAGGCCGCCTGTCTTCTCGCCTGCCAGACGGAGGCCATCGTCCAGAAGTGCGGCTGCCATCCGTATCTGCTGCCCATCGTGGGCAACAAGTTCAAGGAGTGCAATCTAAACGACACCTTCTGCTATTCTGCCAACTATGGTGGGTTTTAAAGGGATTTAAAAAGGGGTTCCTTTAACAAAAAGGGTTTTCCTTTCCATCTGGGTAGATAACTTCAAAAGTGTGCGATGTGATCAGTGCCTGCCCAATTGCTATGATGTCACCTACTCCACGCTGTCTTACAAAACCGATCTCAACCAGCATCAGTACTCAGTCAGCCGCTTCTAGTGAGTAATAATACGGATTACTTAATGGGTTCTAGACTAGTTTTTAATTCGCAGCTCTCCGGAACTGCTTAACAACGACAGTTTTGTTCTCAGGGTCTATTTGGCCAAACAAGTGGTTCCAGTTATCCGGAAAGTGACTGTTATGTCTTGGATAGGACTACTATGTGAGTGTATATACCGTCGCAAAGATCAGATATTTTAAATTGCATAAATTGCAGCGGATTTGGGTGGTATCTTCAATCTCTGCCTGGGACTAAGTATGATTTCAGTGGTTGAGTTCTTTTACTATTGCACATATCGCTTGTACATAAACTACCAACTGCAGAAGGCTCAGCAACCCAGGAAGGCATGGCAATAAAACAAATACAAAAAAAAAAAAAAAAAAAAATTTGGTATCTTAGAAAAAAGTTCGAATATAGGCGGGAAATTAGAACAAATCGATAAAAGGGCTGTCTCATCGATAGCTAGCTGGTATGTAACTGTTGGTATTTTTACACAACTGATTTTGACACAGGTTTGGTATTTTTTACGATATGTGGTTACTAGAGCTGAGAGTGTTTCAAATATTAACAATTTTAAAAAAAATCACTTACATTTTATCTTTCTGATGACATGATTTAAGTTATGCAGTTACCTTACTGAACTTACTCGCATAATTAAAAATGTATGTTTTCTTTCAACGACGATCGCATAAGTACACACTGACTGTGGGCATCGATAGCCACAACAATCGATGTGCTGGGGGTAGGAAATCATCGATACCGATGCATCGATAGCGGTCACCGCTTCTGTTGGACTCTACATTTTAATTTGTTTAACAAATTCTGGGGCCAGTACGCAAGTAAACGCGGCGGCGTATAATACATTTTTAGTCAATTCTCACTGAAAACCGCGCAAAATGGCCGAGGTTGAAGCCGTGCAGATAATTGCCGAGTCATTGAAGCAACAGGTAAGAGGATCACCTGGTCGTCCAGCCATTTGTCCGACATTTTGGCACTGCACTTTCCTGCACTTGGGATATTGCCCAACTACTATATATGCCATTTGTGAACGGGGGTCGCGGAATCTGTGGCGCTGGCAAGAACAATGGAGTGGTCTCTTATCTTGAGGCACCTGTTTGTTGTGCAAAGTTCAAAAACACTTGGTAAAGTGTGGTTATTGTTGCTGTTGTTGTTTTGCTGGTGAGAATGGCCCCCGATTACTCCGGTTAATAAAAGACGGAGCGGATTTGATAAAGACCATGTTCCAAAGGTTTGGGACCACGACCCAAACACCTTGGTGCTTGCAGCGGCGATTATCGCCGGGGGGCAGATTAAAATCAATAAAACTTTAACCGGATTCCGGGCAAATCACTTAAGAACGTGTTTGCACATTGGATAGTGATGTGCTCTATAAATTTCCATAGTTATTGACTTGATTTATTGATTGATGGCTGAATAAATAATCTAAATATGTACACTGTATTCCTAAGGGCGTGGAATATGTCTTTGGTATCATCGGCATCCCGGTCATCGAGCTGTCCATGGCCTTCCAGGCCGCCGGACTTAAGTACATCGGAATGCGCAACGAGCAGGCCGCCTGCTATGCTGCCCAGGCCATTGGCTACCTGACTGGAAAGCCAGGAGTCTGCCTGGTTGTGTCCGGACCGGGGTTGCTCCATGTTACTGGTAAGAATACGAATAAGTTATCCCAGATGGGCTAATCCTTACTAATCCCTTTCAATTTATCAACCAGGTGGCATGGCCAACGCCCAGGTGAACTGCTGGCCACTGATCGTCATTGGCGGTGCCACCAACCAGGATCACGAGGGTATCGGAGGCTTCCAGGAGTGCCCGCAGGTCGAATTGTCCCGTCCGTACTGCAAGTACGCTGCCCGTCCGGCCACTGCTGCTCTAATTCCATTGCACGTGGAAAAAGCGGTTCGCTATGCCACCTATGGACGCCCTGGAGTTGCCTACCTGGACTTCCCTGGCAACATCTTGCAGTCGAAGGCCCAGGAGGCCCGCATCTACAAGGCTTTGGCCCATCCGGCTCCCCCACTAGCCTATCCGCCACACGATGATGTGATCAAGGCCGCCAAGTTGCTGCGACAGGCCAAGCGACCCTTGGTGATCGTGGGCAAGGGTTCCGCCTACGCCCATGCCGAGAACACACTGCGCCACTTCATCGAGAACACCAACCTGCCCTTCCTCCCCACCCCAATGGGCAAGGGCGTTGTATCCGACACGGCTCCGCAGTGCGTTTCCTCGGCTCGCACCCTGGCCTTGCAAAAGGCCGATGTGGTGCTGCTCCTGGGCGCTCGCCTCAACTGGATTCTCCATTTCGGAAAGGCTCCACGCTACGACAAGGACGTGAAGTTTATCCAGGTGGACATCAATCCTGAGGAGCTGCATAACTCGGTTGTGGCTTCGGTGGCCATCCAGGCGGACATCCGCCCGTTCGCCGAGCAATTGTTCGAGCAAATGAACGCTGTTAACTTCCGCTTCGGCTACGAGCAGGATTGGTGGAAGCAGTTGGCCGTCAAGTGCAAGCAGAACCGCGACACCGTGCAAAAGATGTCCTTGAACACGGAGACGCCGCTCAACTACTACGCGGTGTTCCACCATCTCCGGGAGCTGCTGCCCAAGGACACGATCATTGTTAGTGAGGGGGCCAACACCATGGACATTGGTCGCTCCATGCTGCTGAACGAGCAGCCCCGTCATCGCCTGGATGCCGGTACCTTTGGCACCATGGGCGTGGGACCTGGATTCGCCGTAGCCGCCGCGCTTTTCTGCCGCGACTTTGCGCCCGGAAAGCGAGTCCTGTGCGTGGAGGGAGACAGCGCCTTCGGATTCTCGGGCATGGAAATTGAGACCATGGTGCGCTATAAGCTGCCCGTCACCATTGTGATTGTGAACAACAATGGCATCTATGGCGGCTTCGACAAGGACACTTTTGAGGCCATTCGCAGTGAGGGCGATCTTACCCAAATGTGAGTGCTAGCAGCTTATCGGTTTATCTGGTACAAGTACTTACGGCTAATCTTATCTTGCAGCACGCCACCATCGGCATTGGGAGTTCAGGTGCGCTACGAGGAGATGATGAAAATGTTCGGCATGAAGGGCTACTTCTGCACAGAGATCGAACAGCTGCAGGCGGCTGTCAAGGCGGCCAATCAGCTCACCGACAGGCCGACCATCATTAACGTGGCAATCAGCCCGTCATCCGATCGCAAGCCGCAGTCCTTCAACTGGCTCACAGAGTCAAAACTGTAGAATACCATTAGGGTTTAGGTCTTAAGCACGATGTTCACCATTCCGAAAGTTATATTGCCACGAATTTTTCTGTATATACATGCAATTTTTGATACGCCCTCGCTACTCATTAATTGTTGGCTCGCTTTAGTTCTTCCTCTATTCCAAGGTAGTCTAGGAACCAGGTGAAGTCCACCAGGCGCCCTTTGTGCAGGAAGGGCAACTTGGGGCAGAGCTCAAAGGCAATGTTGAGAGGAGCAATGTCGGGCACTTGGTCGTTGCGCATGTTGAAGAAGGCGAGAAAGTCGCGCACCTCGATTTCGTTTTGTCCGTTGCGCTGCAGCACCATCAGTATGTCCTCCACCAGCTCCAAGCTGAAGGGCAGCCGGCAGCCTCGCAAAGTGGACCTCACCTGACCCTCGCTGATGTACGGCTTGCACGCCGGATTGATGTGGCTCAGATGATCGTTTAGCTGATCCACGCCGTTCCACAAAGCTCGCTTCAGCTCCAGTTGGGCGGCAGCGCGCACTCGATTCCTGTCGCAGCTGGAAGGCATTGCCTGTTCAGCCGAGAAGAAGCGACACACGGTCACGATCTCATGGTTGAGCAGACAATCCTTGGACAGATAGGACAGGAGGGTCGAGCGCAGCGTTTCGAAGCTAACGGTGGTGTAGTCCCCGAGGTCGCCATCCGGTTTGCAGCGCAGCACGAACTGCTTGTAATCCGGACGCACTGCCTCGCGTATCTTCTGCATGATTTGTCGAATGTCCGCTACGGGGAACTGAAAATATAATATATATGTAAAGCGGTATTACAGAATTGTAACTATAACGATATACGGATGATACTTGATTAAATAGACATGGTAAAGTAATTTAATTTGTTCAGAACACTGTCCATAAAATATACTTACCTCGCTGGGATGTTGCTCCATGTACATCAGCGTAAACTCATCAGCGGAAACGATGTGGAAAATGTGATCCTTAAGAGTCATTGTGCGTCCTATATAGAAGTCATTGGCCCTGTAGTATTCAGGTCTTGAGGAACTGAACATATCCTGGCCAGGCAGTGGTACACGTGCCCTTTTAAGGAACTCGCCGCCCAGAAAGCCCGAGTTTCGACGTGACGTCTCATAGATTTGCAACGTGTCATCGGCCAGGAAATAGCTGATGACAAAGTCACGATCTCCATTGTCCCGTATGGCCGAGATCAGCTTGGCTCCGAAGCGCAGAATGCATCCGTCGTATTTGAAGAGCTTCTTGAAGTCGGCCTGCGGCGGCTTGGGTTCCACTGTAATGCAGTTGCCTTCGGAATCCTCGTGGCTACCCCAGCCATTGTAGGGTGGCAACCGACGGGATGACATGCCACCTTGAGTGTACGGTCGAATATCACTCCGTTCTGGAATCGGCTGAGGGCAAAACTCTTGGATGCCGTACTTAAAAACAAAGTAACAGGTCAACTTAATTTATGATATATGAACTTTAAGATTAGTTTTACTTTACTTTTTCTCTGTAGTAGCTCTGTGTAAACTGATCGCAGCCTGTAAGTATGACACTCCTCCCAAAAACATTTAGCACTGCACCTATCTGCAGATCCTGATCGGTGTAATGTTGCACCTCTTTTTGACCAGTGTTCAATGGGTCGGCTACGTAACGCACATCGCGCATACTGTTTCCCAGGACATTGAGCAACGTCATGGCCGTTTGTTGCCCAGGCAAGGGAAGACCAGAGAACTCCTTTGGCAACTTGCCTCGTTTTAGAAATGTTGTGGGTCCTTCGCGCCCAGAATTTCGTGGAAATTTCTCCTTGATGTCAATGGTGTCATCGGCCAGATAATAGCAGACTTCCAGCTTTCGCACATCACCAAACTCACTACGATCGTTCCAATACCCCTGAAACTTAAGGACTCGCCTGTCGAACTCCAGGAACTGGGCAAACGCATGTTTTTTGGGCAGAGCCGAGGTGCAGGTATTACCCGTTTGCTTCAAGCCTGAACGCTTTCGAATTTCTGTTGTGGGATCACTAAGTAAGAAATCAAAGTTGGCTTTGATTTATTCAATTCATCATTACTATAGCAATATTCATTTAAAGTGTTTTTTTGAAATTAAAATACTTAAATGTGGAAAGAGGAATCCCTGACTTACCATGGCTCCTGCTTGGCCTCAGGCACGAAGATGCCAGCTCGATTGAGGAACTGCCGCGTGAAGATGTCACATCCGCTGATGTGATACACTCGATCGAAGATCTGCACATCCGTGTCCACGTTCAGGTCGAAGATGGAGATGAACTCGCGGTCGGTGGGTGGAGCTTTTGGGATGCGCTGGCGGTGAACTAGACAGCCCTGCGGTATGCCGGAGTTCTCCACCTTCGGCTCCGTGACCTGCATGGTGCCATCCTCGAGGTAGAAGAAGATCTTCACCTTGCGCACCTGGTAGGGAGCGTGGTAGATCTCCGTCAGGTTCTCCTTGAAGTAGGCGTTGAAGCACAGCACCTGCTTGTCGTAGGCCAACCAGGGTGGCAACTTGGTGGTGGCCTTCGGAGCCCACAGGCTGTTGAGCTGGGCAGGCACGGGCGGACACTTGGGATCGGCCACAATGCCATTGGGCTCCACCAGTTCCGGCTCCCGGCGGTCCGAAAGCATCTGAATGCCCTGGTAGTGCATCAGCGTTTGCTGCCGCGGATGGCGACGCTTTCCACGCTGTCGGGAAGTCGATGTTTAATAATTGGAGGACACCCCATAGCCAAGTACTTACATCGTAGAACTGCGCACCTGGCAGCATGGGCATTCCCGGTAGTCGCATCATTTTCACAGATAATTTCGTACTCTTTTGTCTAAACCAAAATCAAATTTTGCTGCACTTCCTTGGCCAAATCGTTGTTGTTACATTTGCCTCGAAGCCAAAACAGTTATATGGCAGTTAACGCCACGCAATTTATTTCTGGACTGGACTGCTTGAGTGTTCCGACATTTACGCTGCTGTTCGATAAATGGAACAAACGGAACTATGGTAATGCCACCTCACCATGGCAGCCCCAAAAAGTGAACTGGACAACAAGCCAACTGCAACTGGTAGCGGTTTCCAAGGAAAGTATGGGTCAGCTCCTTCCACTTATGATTCAAATATATAACTATGTAAATGTTTTCACCTTAACACGCTCTAGTTTGCAGTTAAGAGGCAAATATAACCGTCGAGTGCCAGACCAACCTGTAGTTGACTCACGTCGCAGCGACGTTTCCATTGAACCCGAAAGCATTCACTGCAATCGGTCCAATGACTTTCCGAAGTCATGGCCACCGTTTACAGTGGTCTGGTGGCTCAGACGCAGTGTTTGCTAATTAGTCGGGCAGGCAAAAGTAGGGAACCCATAGGATCACGTGCTTTTTCTCACCTCTCTTTAACACCATACACACACCCATCTCGCCGGCTTACAAACTGTCGTAGAACGATGCCATGACTGCGGAGCTGTAAGAATCGAGGCGGTAAACGTTAGCAAGAGCTCGAGCGGACAACATGAACTTGTTGTGAGTTAATAAGCCATGAGGTGTTATTTTTAGTTTCCACTGACACATGATCCTCTAATATAGGGCGAAAAGCATACTGTTCCTTTTCACTCTGGAGGCTGTGAGTGCTTTAGAGGCCAATCTCACTTCGTGGCGACATCACAGAAGGCAAAAACGGTTCCTGATTTATCAGAATGGCGGTGTGGTCAAGGTTGGACATCAAATATTTATTTAGTATTAATCGATATACAATAATACATGTGTGTCACTACAGTTTGTTTCGGGATGTGCATTTCCGGTTCCGTTTATGGAGAAAAAGGCGTGGCGCCAGTTGGTTTGGCTGATGAACTTTCACTATCAGTTCAACGAGCCACAAACTCCAATCTACTGGTGGAAACTGTGGGATGGCTCCCGAAATCTCAAGGGACCCTTGACCCAACCAGCTCCTCCATCGGCTCCAGCTCGTCTTTTGGTGGATGAGCCTCAGCTGCTGCTTTTCAAGTTCGCCGAGGCGTATATGAACCAGTTGGGTCAAAATGGTAGTGCCTGTCTGGAACGTCTGATCTGCGAAAATGGTCAGGTGGATGAGCATAGTGGACTCTACGCCCAACTGCTCCACAGGCTGTTAAGGTAAGTTGACTTTCGCGTAAGCTCAAGTCGCAGATAACTCGATGTATCCTTTAGACCTCATCGAACGCTGGACGTGAGGTATTTGGATGCCTACAGGATGGGTCGCCATGGCGTTGACTGCCGAAATGCCTTTCCAGAGGCCCATCATTGCGTTTTGGATGACTACATACACCTCCATGAGCGAGGACCGAAACAGAGTTTTCTTTAGCCGTAGAATTCGATTTCTCTTTGGACACATGGCGCTGGCTGTCAGTAGTTCGATAACATTTACATGACATGTACAAAACTAATTAATGATAATTAAATGTAATAACTAAATAATTATATACAGCGAGTTCATCTCAATTACTGCAGCTCTATTTGCTGCTGGCCATGTGTTCTTCCTCATCATCGTCGTCATCATCTGACACTCGCCAAGCCAATTGGTAGTACTTCTTATCATTGCTGGTCAACCAAAGGAGACCACATCGGTTGGTGCAGAAGTTGCAGGTGAAGAGCTGCTTGGACGTACTGCCACGCCTATAAAGGGTTATTGGTTATTAATCATTCAAGACAAACTAAGCCCGCAATTTGAAGAAAGGATTACGATTGAAGCATAATCTTGAGAAAGCATTTCCTTTGCAAGCAGTCTTCACTGTACTTCTTGCGATTGTGATAGGTCCATTTCTCCCAATTAGAAAGCGGACCGGTTTGGGCGGTATCAAAACAATGACCACATGACTAACGCCGAGCAAACATTAGCGTAACCCCAACCCACCTTTTCACAACCATGAAGTAGTACGAGGTATACAGACATCTGGAGCAGGTGGAGTTCGTGCAGCGCGCGATGGGTCCATTGTTGATGTGGGAACTGATGTACGGTTCTGGGAGCAGACGGTGCATGGCTACATTCTCATAAACGGGCGTGAAGCGGTTCAGCGTCTGCAGAGCGTGCAGACAGTCGTCGTAGAGCGAGACCCGGTTCTCCGCCGACGGAACCGGAAATACTGTGCGGGTGCCCACCGGAAGCAGCAACCTGGTGCTGGTCTCCAGCTCGCGGACCCAAAACAAACCCTTGCGATGAACGGCGCTAGAAAGAGGATATGTTTGCAAATTACTTAATTTCTAATTTTTCCCCCTTTGCTTGCTACAATTTAGCTGAAATCCCTTAGTCATGATTAAAGGCAATCTGCCAGGAAATGCACATCACCGACAAACAGTTCGAATTTATTAAGACCCAATTTTGTTTACGAAACTAAAAGACATTGGGCTGCCAAATAAATCAATCAAATCAATCAATCATCTAATATCAAATAGCAGCGCCAATTTCTTCGCTAGTTAGTAACTTACACGGGAGTATTCCTCTGGCGGTTGTCGTAAAAGTTTTGATAGAACCTTTCATAGACCATGGGTATGTAGTTGATAGCGGTGTTGTGGAAGATGCGCACATGGTTCATGAACTTGGAGAGAGCTGCCGGCAAGTAGACGAGCGCGCAACCTGCCAACGAGAGCAGCCATTAGTGTGCTCTACTATCCCCGATCTCACGATCCGGATACCGATACGCGGGTGTACTTACGATCGGCGGCAAGGGACTGCAGCATGGGCAGGTTGGAGATGCGCTCGGGGATGTGGACCAGCGCCTCGTTGTCGCTCACATTCAGCTCGTTGAGGCGGACGCACTCGCTCAGCTGCACCGGCAGGCGGCGAAATTGGTTCTTGCCGATGTTCAGGTGCTCCAGATTGCGCAAACCACTGAGCTCTGCAAGCGGTACAAGTGAATGGATTCCACGGTGGGGACTGTAAAGCATCCTACTCACCCACTGGAAGTTCGGTGAGCTGATTGCCCGATACATTCAGCTGCTGGAGATTCAACAGGAGACCCAGTGTGGGGGGCAGCTCCTTGAGCTCATTGTTGGACACGTCCAGGAACTCTAGATTCTCCAGCATATAGATGTCCACCGGCAGCTCACTCAGATTGTTGCCAGCCAAATGAATAAACTTCAGTGTGGTGATGTTCAGCAGCCATTTGGGTATCACCGAGATGAAGTTCTCCTTGAGGTAGACCTCCTCGAGATCCTCGTAGAGGAACAGATCCATCGGCACATCCTTGAAATTCAGATAGCTCCAGTGCAGAATCGTTTTGTTCATGTTGACGATGCCGTTGCAGTTACACAATTGCCGTATTTGCTTATAGTTTGATCGTGTTTCAATTATATTTATTTGCGTCTCTACGCGGTCATGATCATCATTTGGCACCGCCGCCCGCCAAACAAAAACTGCCACCGCCACCAGCGCCACCACAGCCACCCAGTGGCTCAGGCCCAGTGGCAGCACCACTAGAATCAGCAGCAACAGTTTGCTCTCCACCAAGAATCTCTATCTATCTCGGCTAAATTTGTCTCACTGTCCGCCTGTCGCAATTTCTCGCGAGCACCGCCTTCGAATTTTATTTTCTTCTTACTTATTTATTGTTGCAATAACGAATCGCCGCCCATCATAGCACCTTTCACTGACCAGCGCGGCGTATACGTAATGCGATGAATGCCCGAAAGTATACTGTTCAGTTTTGTAGGCGGTTAAATGCCTTCCGAGCTTTGACACTGACATTGAATTTTCCTGGTGCATTGATTCGCCCTCCCCTTTTCGGGTTGTGGCTGTGCATTCAAGGTCGTTGCTGCAAGCCAAATGCAAAGGGCAAGCTTTCGAAGCTCACATGTTGCAAGAGCTTTGTGGCAAAGGAAAGGGGTTATGGCAAGTTACCATAAAATTTCTTAGGGAAAGTTTATTGGTTGCAAAAATCAAGCTGAGCTTTTGTACATTTTTTCGAAAAGCCATTGTTCTATAATATATAATCATAGTGAAATGTTTCCACATCTAAAGCAAACGTGCTGTTTAGCTTATTTACTTTTTCTTTATTTATATAAATAATTTAATAAATAAAATTCCATAAAACTCTAAATTCCAGTCAGTGGGGTTCCTCAATATCCATAGTTTCCATAACCGTAGTCATAGCCGTATCCATGATTATGATGATGGTGGTGGTGATGTGGGTATGAATAGTATCCGTACGACGGAGGTGGAGGCGGTGGTATTCCAAATCCCACGCCAATTGGCAGCGGAAGAGGCAGTCCAACAACAACAGGTGTACCCATCACTCCAGCAATGGCGAGCAGCACAATTCCGATAAGAGCGATTATAGCTTTCATGTTTCTTGGCAAGATTTCGCAAACGACTGACAAGTCTGCGGAGAGGCTATCGGCTTTTAAGCATTATGATGGTGGCGATACGATTTTGGGAATTTCAATCGCAGCGTGGACAAACAAAATAAATTGAATTTCACCTGCCGAAAGGTGCGAATTGCTCCATGAGTTGTATTTCCCCCCCAGAGTTATTCACCGAATTGTTGGCTTTATTTTGCACATGAGTTTCGGATAGTCTAGTACATAACAGAACTAGAACATTAAAAGTTGGTTTTTGTTTTGATAGTTTTTATTGTATTTTTACATTGTTGAATATATGTGCAAATTTTGTTGTGCACTTTGAAATGTTTTACTTTTTAATAATGATGATGGTCGTGGTGGTGCGGATCGTAGTGAGGATCAGCATGAGGATCGTGGTGCCGATAGTAATGACGATTTTGGTGGGGATCGTGATGGGAATCGTAGTTGAGATCGACTTCTAAATGTGGTGTTGCAAAAGTGGCAGCAATCATGAGCAATAGCACGATGAGAGCAAATGCTGCATTCATGATTCTAGTACGGCGATTCAACGAACTGATGCATTCACCACGGATGCACTAGATCTTATATCATTCGAGCAACTGCTTTTTGGAAATCTCCCACCATGATGGATAAACAGAGTCAAAAGTAAAGTAAATATCATTAACCCCTTTGCAAGCTGTTAATTGGTCTCAATATTTGGGTTATTTATTAAAGCTCTACACCGTTTATCACAAGTCTTAATGGGCATACAAAAATTTGTCGCATCCTTGGCATCTAGGCTCCTGATTTGACATTCACAGTCAGCTGCTTGAAGTCCCGATCGCTAAGCAGGCGCCACTTGTAGCCCAAGATTTGTGAGATCTCCCGCTCGACGGCTTCATAGGATCGGGAATTTCGCTTCAGCCAGGCATAGAACTCATTGCTCCACTCCGGATGCCTTGGCCAATCGCATCGCAGAATCACAGCAAATCGTCGCACGTGGAGATGCTGCAGATTCTTGGCCGTTTGTGCAATGAGTAAAAGCGTCGAGGTGGAAACTTTCTCGCGTATGATCTGTGGGATAGGATGACAAGGTGTTAAGTGAGTGCCAATATAATTAAGTAATATCCCCGATTGTCATCGAATTAGAAGATTTTTTATCTCAACTGGATATTATATAGGTACACCAATACATTGCCTCTATTATGCCACTTAAGGGATTTCCAAAATGTGCAATAGCTGTCCACTCAGATTTGGTATGACTATGACAGAACTCACCAGAGTGTCAACATTGAAGCACTGCCGGCACATCAGCAACATCAAACTGTCGATGCGGCTGTGAAAAGGCTTGGGGCTGGTAAAGCGCGGCAGTAGCTCGTGGCCATAGACGGCCAGGGTGCTCCTATAGTGGTCCACTATGCGGACAAGCAGCTCGGCCCGTATCCGGGTCTGGGGTGCACAGTACGTGATGCTGTGGACAGGCGCCTCCGGCTGCAACACCACCTCGCCGTCCGTCAGATTCTCTAATCGCAGGTGAACGCGCAGGCGCGGATTGGTCTTCTTCACATTTCGCCAGGCCTTCGCGCCGCAAGCACTTATTGTCAGGTGGCTGGGTGTGTAGCAGTTTTGTAGCAGGTGCAGGTGGCGCAACTTGGTGTCCGCCAGCAGGGACAAAACGTCATCGTCTATGTTCTGGGGGGATATGGTGAGCACCTGGATCAAGATATTTGGATTAGTGCTGTAGCAAGTGAAAATGAAATTGAATAGCTGTCACCTGCAGATTGAGAAACAGACCCACATGCATGATGGGGCAATGCATTGTGGTTACATTCACCAGATTAAGCACCCTCATTTTGGTGCAGCAGCTGCAGACGACCTCGTCCAGCAAGTGATTCGCCTCGTATCGTTCCAATACAAAGTCCACCAGCTTGAGAGTGTGAAGATCTGTCAATCGCAGGAGCAGCTCCTTCAGAACCCTCAGCAGTTGTCCTCCAGTGCCGAAGAGCTTTATTCCTTCAGGATCATTCGGCTGCGACATATTGCACGGAAAGTGGTAGACCAGTGTTCGTATACGACTACCGATGCCAATGAACTGTGTATCTGGATTCACCTCTCTGCCCTAAAAAAGTTTCAAATTATAAGTTTAGCTCTTTAATATGGAGAATATTCCTATACCTTGTCAATGTTCCACGTTAACATGGTCATGAACTGAAAGATATTATTGAAACTGTGCCACGGTCGAAACTCGATTCCCCGCACATATCTTCCGATCCTCGAAAGGCAGAACTGGGTGCGCATGTGATCCAGACAAAACTGCCAGCCGGAATAGTAGTTGAACTTCGGTTTGGTCAAAGTGCGATCATCCACCAAGAAGTTATTCCAAACAGTTGGTAAATAGAAGGCCCTATACCACTGCCGACAAACCTGGAAAATTTCACAAAGTGAAGTTTGATACTTTAGTTTTGGAACTTGTAGGATGGATGTAGATTTTTTAGAGTTTATATACATATGGAACATTACCCCATTATAAACCAAGCAAGCCAAAATACCGAACAGCTGCTGCTAATATTTTGTTTTGCTTTCAAAGGTCACGTCGGGCCAATGTAATGTAAACATACCAAACATGTTGTTTAATATTTGGTTGAAAAATATATCTGTCTAGCTTGAGATATAAAATTGATTTTTTAAATTATAAAAAATCGATGTTTCAAATAATTTAGTTTTATAAATCTAGATAGTTTGACAAAAAACTTGGCATGCATCGGCCGGGAATCGAACCCGGGCCGCCCGCGTGGCAGGCGAGCATTCTACCACTGAACCACCGATGCTTGGTGAAGGGATTGCTTTGCAAAATAACTCTAATTATGAGGAATCAGGCTTTAAAGTTAATTTAACCTTTATTAATAGGACTTTGTTCTATATTTGCGTTCACTTATTAGGGAATTTATTAAAAGAACGATCTCTAATTATGACCTCGATTTTGTGCGATACTAGAGATATGTTCTATACATTATAGTGCTTAATATGTGATTAATATATTGATATTTAAGCATACGCACCAGTCCGGCATAATAGCGCTCCTTGGGGGTGAGGTAGGTAAAGATCTGCTCGAGTACCAGATCAGGCAGGTACCGCCAGTTGGACTCTATCATGTTTTCGGTGTCCTGGTCCTCATCCTCGTCCACATCTATGTAACAGGCTGGTTGATTGTGTGGGGAAAACTCAGATTATTCCGGTGACTGACATGGGAGTCTGTGGCCTACCCTTCTCGTCTCCATCGATCTTCCAGCCAGCCTTTTGCATAACCTCCAGCTGGGCGCTGCTCTTCCGCCTCAGGCCCAATTCACTCATGTTTGTGGTGGGGCTATTGTTATTATTATTTTACGAATTTACGAAATATTTACAACGCTTGCGACGGCACAGAACTATATGTACTCTAATTTTGAAAATTTTTTTGGCACAGCCTGCGCTGACAGCTTCTTCTTGCTGTCGGTTTATTTTTATATAGTTGGACCGACCGACTGTCCGCTGCACTCGCAGTTGCGTCGCGTTTGGCCAGCGACTGTCTCCCGAATAGATTGGGATTCTTTCAGATGTTCAAATCGCACTGTTGGCTATTTTCGATAAACTGAAAAACTGAAAAACTGTTTTCAGTTCTCGCGCTCGAAATTGTTGGGTACTCGTCTTCTCTTCGCAGCGCTTCCGATTTATTTTGGTTATTATTTCTTTGTTGATTTCTGTTGATGCTTGGAACTGCGCTCGAGATGATATGGCCACTGTTGTGATTCCGATTCCACGATGTTTTCGTTTACCGATTTTAAAATTAGACACCGGCACTTTGGGCAAGGTCTTAGGGCCTCCGTTGTGTGGCACGAAACTGGAGCAACTTGTTGATGCCACCGCCGGCTGTTGAGGTGTAAATTATAAATAAACACTTGAGTTGTTTGGAACTGTGGTGATCTGATTGATCCGTATTTCGTTGCATGTGCACCTAAGTGTGCGTTTACGCACGTGCTGTAATAACATTAGTGCACAGTAGTATTTCAGCACTATAAATTAAACAAAATAACCTTGCTTCTTTACATATGAAATATGATTTTTCAAAGCAGTGGCTCAAAAGTACAATCCTCGCCACTTAGTAGCATAGAAAAAAAACTACTGTAAGCTACTTACCAATTCGGACGTTATCTTATTCTTCGCCTTTGACCCTTGACCCCACTTTGCCGTTTCAGTGGATGGCGGAAGAAAATTCCATCGGCCACCAAACGATGCCATCGTCGTTTCCTTGACGATGCCACCAACTGAGCCAGCTGTTATCCCGTTTTCCGATTTTCCGCTGTCCACTTGTGCATTGTCATTTTCTCGCACACACATTCACCTGCTTACGTATACGTAATATGGCCAAGTTGGTCGAGTGTCCAGGTACACTTAGCGGATACAGCTGTTTATGTTGATGGGCCACCGCCAAGGAAACTGCAGCAAGGCATTTGGCCATTTTCCTGGCTCCTGTTTGGACCTACCATTCTACTTTTTCATTCAGCGAAAACGACAGCGGCAACTTTTCCGTATTGCAATTTCCTCTTTGCGTTGCATACTTTTAGGATAACGGAATTTTTCCGCGCCCAAGCACTTAAAAATATGTTGAATATTGAATGAACCCAGCTGAGTGGCGGAATGGGTATGGGATTTTGGAGTCGCCTGGCTGCAGGGGGAGGGGGAGTGCTGCAACAATGCGCAGCAATACAGGCTTAATTAAAACAATTTTAAAACCAGTTAAAACACACTCGCCGCTCGCCAAAATATGCACACACACATATGCAACACGCTTGACAGTTGGAAAAGCGCCCTTCCGCCTTTGGTTTGCGAACACATCAAATATGACGGGCCGGGTCGTGCCGGACTGGCCCTGCGACCAAAATGTTGCCATGCAAATTTAAATGTCAACAAAAACTTGCAGTTTAACCCAAAAACCTTATTTGTGTCTGCCGGGCAACCGGCCATCATCTCGTAGCGTTTTCCAGGGCTGCGAAATTGTTTGTAAACTCGATTAAATGGAATGGGTGTGCGGCTATTAGAGATGAGTATGTGGAGCTAGGTATTTTAAAAACGATTAAAAAAAGCAAAAAATATATTATTTATTATATTAATAAAGAGTATGTTAATCTTCCATTTAACTTGAAATTAAAAGCATCCATCCAAACACTTTTAACTCATTAAATATCATCAGATATCAGCTTTAACATTTTCATTCGGTTTTATAACATTATGCAGGGAAATATTTCAATTTGTATTTGCATCAGAAAGTATGAGTATATTTTGAAGATTGATCTCTTGATTTTTTGATGCTATCCATTTTACAAAAAAGGGTATTTTCTAATTTCCCCAATTGTTTTCGCACCACTAGCACGCGTTTGTGAAAATCATGGGTCAGACTGACTAGCCGGTGGAAATATGCATATGGATATTCCTCTCTGCGTGCCGGTGGGTCGGCGGCGGCTTAAACTGGGAAACAGGAAGTGGCTGGTTGGCTTGGCTAACCAAGCTGGCAGGAGCCGGCCGGCCAACAAGTCCTGTTATTGTTGGTTCTGGCGTTTTGTTGTGCTGGCCTTGCTCAGGTGCATCGCACTGGCAGCTGTTTGGGGCCATTGTTTGTCCATCGGATGTTGCCAAGTTTCGGAATTTAATGTATAATTTTGTAGCATTTTAACCACTGCCCCGACCCGATGTGACCCAATATGCCGCAATGCCACTCTGCCATGTGGTTATGTAAATTGTTGACTTCTGCTTGGGGGACATCACCAAGACGCTTGATGTATGGCCTGACTGTGCATTTGTGAATTGCATTTTAATGGCTACTTGGAGGGCACTTCCTTTGGCTGTAAATGCATTACTGATCTTTCTTGAGTACTTTGTTGTAAAAGAAAATGGGAAGAGCTCTGCTTTTTCCTTTTTGCTTAAAAAAAATATATATAAATTATTGTTACCGAACAATATAAATAAGAAGCTTAAGAACATATATGTATCAATTCATTTAAATGGAAAAAAGTGGTTTGCATCGGCCGGGAATCGAACCCGGGCCGCCCGCGTGGCAGGCGAGCATTCTACCACTGAACCACCGATGCTTACTGTAAGTCAAAGTGCCAAAACATTTGGAGTTTATTTTGGTGCTTACCTAAACTATATAGTATAAATATTTCCAATCAGTATTCCATATAATCTAGAGATATACAAAAATAGAAAAATTTATGAAATTTTTGGAGAGGAACTTTAATCCATTCATACAATCAGTTTAGAATATACTATTTGTTGAATCAAACTCAATTACAAATTTCCAAAGGATTTCGTAAAAAGTTTGCTTACCTTCTACTGTGTCGAGGTTACATTTGTTTGATCCGATTGCACACTGGTTATTTGGGAAGTTCGTTTTGTCCATTTTCCGGCAAACTTTGTGACAGCACAAACTGCCTAAAATAACAATGAAATCCGAAAGCGCAGCTGCTGCTTATGCAAAGTTTTTGTGGTGAGTGGATAACTTAAAGCCCAAAAAGTTTGCATAAACATATAGGGCTCAATCACATCAGTAATTTCCATGGCCCTTTCGACTTCCGTCCCAGTCCCATTTTCATCCCGACTCAATTGTTCTGCCATTGTCACAGCAAGCAATTTGCCCTGACAATAGTCATGCATTTTAATTGTGCAGCAGCTGCGGTTCATCGGAAGGAATTGGCCACCCTCGAAATGGCGACTGCTAAACGCAGCAAATTGTGTGGCCATTAAAAAAGTGGCGTATAAAATAGAAACTTTTCGAAATATTCTTTTATTTTTAGACGGCAGGGGGTGTGGCGAAGCAATTATTTGTAAAATATTTATTTTGCAATTGAATTGAAAAAGTTTCTGCCTGTGGCAGTTGTCCCCCAAAAATGTATAGAAGGAGCAACTTTGGCCCACTAATCAAATGAATAGGAATTAAGGCAGTGCCACCCGGAAAGAATATTTTCGCTGGCGTGTGGAAAACAATTAAGCTAAAATGGTTATTGCAATTTGAAAACAATTGTCAAATTATGCAAATTCCGTCTGATTGCCTCGAGTATTTTTCAACAGAACCCCACCCCAACCAGATCCTTCCATGCTAACAAGGTAAACAAGCTTCAGACTTTTTCACCCAAAACCCTCCAGTGGAAACTCGGTTGGGTGGTGGCGAAAACTGCTCAAAGATTTATGGCGATGCCTCAAGTGTTTCTGGCGGGGATGGGAAAAAGTTTTGGGAGTGCGTCGCCAGCTTCGTTGGCGTTGTCAACTGCAAGAAGACTGCAATTTGCATAAAAATTCATTGGTTTGGCGGCAAGTTGACAAAAAAGGTAGAAACGCAGAGCGCTAAAAGAATTATCCTTGCGTTAACAAAATGTTAATACTCTTCGAAGAATATTTTAGTGAATTAGGCACTTGGAATTAATTGGAAAAGTTCTAATATTTATGGGTTGGCCGCTCTTGTCGTCTTAATAACTTGAATATTTATTAACTGACTTGTATTTTCAGTGTCTGTGGCTTTCGCGATACAAATTTTATCTAGTACCATGGCAAAGAAAAGA
The DNA here is from genome assembly GCF_004382145.1 of Drosophila mauritiana. NCBI lineage: Eukaryota > Metazoa > Arthropoda > Insecta > Diptera > Drosophilidae > Drosophila > Drosophila mauritiana. The sequence goes on along the minus strand of NC_046668.1, from coordinate 18,541,041 downwards.
ATTGTTATATAAGGTGTTCATTTGAAATATCTGAAAAATTATTAAGGAGGGAAGAAATATTGAAACCTATATTTAAATTTAAGCTTAACATCAAAAAAAGGTTCGTTATATAAGTGAGCAGGTTTCTGGTGCGAAAATGCACTACACAGCCTCGTCGAAACCTGTGAAACGCATAATGACCAGGATCAAAACATGTGCCACCAACTTCCCCGCAACATTTCCGTTACATTAACAAAGCGCCATTGTGTGGCACGAACGGCAGCAACAATAATGGCCAAGTCAGGGGACAGCTGCGAAAATGGCGCACATTCGGCGCTTTACAAGCGAAACTAGGATATATATTTTTTTTGTTTTGCAAGGAGTGGACGAAACATACACATCCTGCCTCACACACACACACACAGTCTTTCCCTTTAACAGAGTAACATGTACAGAGTGCGTGTGTATTTTTCGGTCAGTTTTTGTAATTGAATCACGTTTTGTATTAAATAAACTTTTCAAATTATCGAAAAATTGACTTGCACTACAAACGGCGTCCTGCCTAGTTTAATTTACTTGTGTGTGCGTGCCCCACTCACACACAGCCAGCAGTGCGTGTGTGTTAACCATTAACATAAAAAAGAGCGACCCAACTGAAACTCCTCTCCCCCCTACCCCGCCGACTCATTTTGGTCGGTTTTTTATGCAAAACACTTGACAGCCTCATTAGTATTGAAACGGTCAAAGTTGTTCGAGCGCTCTCCCCTTCTCACTCTCGAATGTTGCCATCCTGTTCGCGCACTGACGCGTACCCACATAAGTATGCTATGAAAATTTCGTTAGTGATGGGAAAAAGATAATGCGTTTGAAAGCTTATGAAATATATAGGATTGTGAAAGAGCTCGCCTTCTGATAATTTGTAATTTAATTAGCTTGATTTTTTGATATTGTTGTGATTCCTAATTTTTAAGTTATATATTTTTTACACAGCTAATATATTAAAATACATATTTTTTTAAGTCTTTAATCAAAGTAAGCAGCTTATGCGATATTGCGACAGCTTTGGTAAACGTAATTGGTAATGTTTTCGACTTTACAAGCTTTCCATTATTGCACATGCATTTATTTCTGTTCCTGTTCTATCCTTTAATCCCATTGTTTGCGCATAATTGAGATAAAATGAGTTAACAAACAAATGGATTCATTTCTGTGATCACGTGCACTCCGAGGCGTCCATGTCCGTGCACTTGCTCACTTATTGGGCGCTCGGGCTGATGTACGTGTCCAACTGGCCACCAGACCATTGAGGCCAACAAAAACCACGTTGGCAATACACAATACAACGTCCGAATTCCTTTCATAACATATTTTGCATGCAACGCTGCGTGTCCGGCAGAGCTTGGCGCCATCATTTTCACCCATGCAATGCTCCAGGTCGTCCGGGTCCAGCCTCCCCCTCTAGGGGCCACGCCCACTCACCCTTCCCTCTTACCCGCTTTCAATTTGGCCCACACACTCGCGGGCCAACTTGTTTTCGCGCCATTTGCACGCGTCATGAATTTTTCATAAACATTTAAAGGGATTTCATTACATCGCCCACACACATGCAAGCATCAGGAACTCCCTTGACATGTTGAAATTCTTCGACTTAAAATGTGTGTGTGTGTACAGTTAAACTTCGAGAAGTTTGATCTTTTCAAAATTAATAATACATTTCAGCACTATAAAATAGTTCTTTGTGCATTAAATGACAATATTTTTTATGAGTTTATTGTTAGAAACATGGACAAAAAGCATGGTTAGTGATAGAAGCTTTCCTGTATGTTTACATATAATTATTCACCCAAAGAGCAAGTAAATTATAAATGCATTTTTTATCGTTGCTTATTCCTTGATGATTGATGTCCTTCGCCTTTTAACCAGGAAGCCGATCGTAGCTATGAGTGCGCCTTGGGAAAATCAATTGAATCTGAAATATTATAAATTAAATTGGGATCGACGTGAATTTATTTCTTTAATAAATTTGCTGTAAATTTATTAAGAAAATTGCTGTTTGTTTGCCACTGACCTGTTAACCCAAAATATTAAGTTAATTAAGAAATATTAAGCTTGCAAAAATTCGGGGTGTCGGCCTATAAATATAATTAAAATGCTGTTTTCAGCTTAATATGCAATTTGCATAATATATTGTGTATACACCATCCACTGCAATAACGAAAGTATCGCCCTTGACAATTTTCGCATCAGCGTTGACATGTGGTTCCCAATGGTGCAGCAGGTCACGACTGACATTTCGTGACAGGATGTTGGTCCTTGGACATCCTGTGGGCGGCCCCAATAGGACATGCGACATTTAATTGCATACTCGGATAAGCAAATATTCAATTCTTTGGCTCCTTTTTTATTTCCCACTAGAGGAAATATCCAATTTTAGCTTCTGATGGATAAATGATCCTTGTGGCGTTCTTGGTTACTTCCTTATTGTGATATTTTCTTCTTTTTAAGTTAAATTACTTAAGCAAGTTAATGGTGCTCAGTTGTAATTGTTGCTAATAGACTTAGCAATGATTATTCTAGACACTGGAAATCTTTTTATCTACCCAAAGCAGGTTGCCACGCTCACCACCTAAGCCATCCTTACTTGGCCACTCATTTTAATTACCGCCACGTGGCTTAACAAATATTATACTGCGAGGGCTAAAATGCAAATACCTCATCGTTTTCATCATCCGCGGCTCGTGTCACCGGAGATGTTGGCTGTAAAGTACGGCCAATTTGCAGTTACGAGCCCGTGAAAGTGACTCCGGCCCCATTTCATTAGGAATAATAACGAAACCTTCTCCAAGTCAAACTATCATCCCCATCCGAAGAGCGCAGCGCCCGCTGGCAGCGAATTAAGCGAAATTAGGAAAGGGGGCTCATTAAATGGGTTTAGCAAATATTACGCACATCACACTGCCGAGCACATGCAGCAGGAACTCCATCCATCCATCCACCTCCTCCACATTTGGCCAACTGTGAACCGGTCCTGGGACTGACATTATTCATATTTCATGGCCCCAACGGCGGCTGCTGACTACGACACAAAAAGCGAGGAGAGAACTCAAGTTGCCAAGTACAACAATTATGGTTTCGCTCTATTTGCCCCGCACAAGCAGGCGGTTTTAGTTGGTTAGATGGGGGTATTATGTAGCCAGGGCATGGGCATGGGCATGGGGCAGATCCCTGCCATGGGAAGAGGTGTGCTTGTGCTAGCGATTAGCCTGACGTGTGCATAAAAGCCAGCCGCCTGACATTATAATGCCTTTAGTTTTTATACCCAGTGCGGGGCAATGGCAATGGGTTCGTTTTGGTTTGCATTATGGCAAGACCTTTGCCAACATGCACAATTCTTGCATATTTATGCACTTTTAATTGTGTGTTTGTTTGCACGCGTTTGTGTGCTAATTATTGTCAGTTAGCTGGCGCATATGGATTTTAATTAGTGGGTGATTGTAGGTTACCTACCTCCGTGGAGGCGGGACTCAATGTTGTGCTAATGCTAGCACTGATTTTGATATATCAATTTAAAACTATGACTATGACTATACAGTTAATAAAGCTAGTTTGGCCAAAGGTGGTAATAACACGGTAGGTTAACTAAGGTTCAAATAAATGTATATATATATAGAGTTTAGTCAATTAAAGAAAATGGTGAAATAACTTATTCATGTGCACAATTGTCAATAAATGAAACTACAAGTTAAAGTGACGCTAGTTAAGTAAGAATAACCATAATAAAATCAAATAACTGTGCAAAACAACTAAAATTGAATTGAAAGTCAAAGAAATATTTGCAAATTCCTCTCTAATCACAACAGTCTGTAATTCGCTTTAGCTTTAAATACTAACTTCTGATTGGCTCCCTAAAGCCGAATATTCGTTTGCCTTTGCTTTCCAATTTGCAGACACATATCAGAAACGCATATTGAAATGCAATATACAAAATGTAACTAAAATGTTTTGAAAGACAGCCAAAAACACAAAAGGGAAGTGAGTGGAAGGCAAAGGAAGTGGGGGCAACGGCTATTTCATCGTCTAAATGGAGTGCAACTGGGCGAATCTGAATCGAGCTGGGCTCCATGCCATTTGTTAAGTGCAAGTTCAATAGCATTAAGGGTGCAACACAAATAACCATAAATTCGGGAAAGCTGCAAATTTTGCATATTTCTGCCAGATACCCACGCCCTTGCCCTGATTGGTAAGCAAAAGGAAACAAAAAATGTGTATAAAAATTGAGTTCTTTACCCCCCGCACACACAGGGCAGCTGGAGTGGCATTTTTGTTTGCCAATGCCATTTTCAAATAGATTACGTATGCGCCCGGTGGTACGTACTACGTACTGCGTTCAATGCTCTTTTTCGTGTGATTTATTGGGGCGCCTCGATGTCCACACGACCAGTCGGCCAGTCAAGGAATTCCTAGCCGACTTCCTTAAGTTATTTCAATATTTACACTCGTGTAACATATGGCCAAATGGATGGGATGGTGGAAGGGGGCGGGGGCGGGGGCGGTGCGATAAATTGCCAGCCCAACCGCAATGATTTACTGCCCCAGTTCGTCCAAATGTGCATGTGTATACATATATACTCGTATAAGTATACTAAGTATACAATGTATACGCACCTTTGTGTGCGCCAAATGATCCTATGTTTCTATTTTCTACTCAAAACCGCATTTATATTTATTACTTTGGCATAAATCTTGTCGCATTTTCACATTTGTGTCGAATTTGTCGAGTTCGCAGGTGTTTATGTATTCACATAAGACCGAACATGGAATATCCAACGATATCCCCTTGTAGCTATTGGCACGTCCACAGCTTTCGCCATTCTAGCTGCTGTTTGAAGTGGGTGAACAATAAACTGACCCCCAAGTTCAGGTCAACGTTCAACTAACGTCTGCACCTGATGTGTGTTTCCCGAGTTTCCCTGGGCTTTCCCCGAGTTTTCTTCTTCACGGCGAAAGTGCGAAATATATGGCGTGTGCTTGCTTCGTTATTGTACACGAAATGAAGTGTACATAATGCGGCACCACACATTGAGTTGCATAAATTTAGTACGGTGTCCCAATAAAACCATTGTGGATGTCAAACACAAAGTGGGAGTTCGGAATTTTTCGATGCGGGTGAAGCCAGAAGCCAGAAGAGTGTGGGCAAATGGACAAGGAGCTCCAAATATGTTTTGGTAATTGTTTTCTTTATGGCCGCAATAGCTGAACAGTATTAAATTCCATGTCCGTAATAAATATCATAGTAAAATATCTATCGTCAAGTTGGGCTTGCTATTTCATGACTAAATTAAAGGCATCAATAAATTATCATACATTTCTCACACCTTTAATCCAAATTCATTTGCCGTTCTCTATTATTTATTTACTATTATTATTATTATGTAGCGAGGCACAAAGTAATCAAACTATAATTTGGTCAGCTCACCTGTAAAATCACAAACACTCCACTAAATACTTTGCCATCGTCATGGCTCTTTAATAAACTATTTCTATTATCTAATAAAGCGAATGAAAGACAATTTGCATTTAATTGCTCGACATGTGCAGTGTGAAATTTTTGACCATAATTTTAAATGCCGACCAAATCAACTGCCAGTCAAATTGTCAAAATATTTGTACAAAAAGTGTTGGCCAAAGTGTCACAGGCAGGAAAAAATGAAAACTATTCCAATTCTGGCCATGACACGGCAGTCAAATATGTAAATTTAGCCAGCATTCTGAAACTGGTTAGCATTTTGGGATCCTGGTTTTTGTGGCGTCGAGTGTGGAAAAATGGAAAATTGATGGACAAATTGATTATGTCGTGCTTTGGCAGTTTCTGCAACCAATAATGCATGTTGGGCAAACAATTGCAGATATTAGCCCCATTAACTGCTCGCCTGGAAGTTTGTCTCAAAATGGAAAATAGAAATCAATTAGGTCTGCGTCAGAGGAACTCATAAAGGCATTGGCATAGCATCGGGCCAAGTGAAAATTGTGTCAACCGAAGTCTGGGAAAATTGCCTAACCTCCAAGGGTGCTGCGGTGCGGCATTATCGCAAAAGGGCAGAGGAACTCGTTCGGTTCGTTGGCTCTGCTCAAAAATAACAAACTTATTGTTTAGATTTTGCCAATGACAGTTTTCCCTGGCCTTTTGTGTGCATCGAAGTAAAAGTAAAGCATAACACACAGGCGGGCACCAGCCAGAAAATACGAGCTCCAAGCTCCATGCACATGGCAACTGGCAGCTCTGGGTGTCTCCCAGATCCAAATCCAAGTGCTTCTCGGCTCCTCCCGTTCGGAATCCCTGCATAAATGTGGCTAAAATGTAATGCAAACAATTGAAAACTGTCAATGCGGGTGGCGGCACCAGAAGCAAAAGTATTCCATATAACTCTTATAGTCACTTTCCTAGCCAAAATGTAACTACGAAAATTATATATAAATCAACTTTAATAATTTATTTTCAGTTGCCAACGCTTTCGGCGTTAGAATAGCGAGTTTTTATATACTGCTTTAGGATTCCCAAATGTGAAACATTTCCATTTTATTTAGCTATTCCACCGAAACGGTAGGTAGTAACGTTGGAACTCACTTAACTTGTTGGACACCCACAGGCACGCCCCTTCTGTCCGCCCACCGCCCACAGTGGCAGCCACGCCCACATCCCGAGTGGAGGAGCGTCAGTCAAACACACCCTCACAGACTCTAATTTGATCAGACTCAATCCAGGAGTGCCTGGGGTAGTGACTCCTTGGCAGTGACATGGCATACCTTTTGGCATTTGAAAGCTGTTTGCCAGTGCGACAGCTGCTGTCGCTTATTCCGTCACTTTGTTATTAACTGCGATGCCCTTTTATTTCTTTCATTCCTTGCATTTCACCCCCCGCACTCAAGAAAAAAAAATGGAAAATAACTGAGGGAGATGCGGGAAAAACCTGTCACTGCGACTCCGCGACAGATGACAGGATGGATTCCGCGTGTCTTGGTGGCTGCCACAAATAAACTAATCTAATGGCAATTTGCATTTTATTGCGAATTAGATTTGATTTGGTCCGTTCCGCGTGCGAAGTTTCAGTTCAGCGGGAATTAAAAAACCATTGGCACTCCAACTTGTTGTGGCTGTTCCACTAGCCATGCGGCATCTACATGGAGTTTTTTGGTCCAGTTGCTGTCACCGCAACCGAAAGACTTCCACTTGATATAGCGCACTCTGCGAACTTTTGGCCACAAACGGTCGGTTTGGTTCAGTTTAGTTCTGGCCCTGTTAGATAACTAAATCGAGCTGTCGCATAATGGCACACATTCCGTTTCCGCATTGTGCGATGCCAACAACTTTGTGCCGAGCCTTCATCATCAATGCCTCAAATGGAATAATTTTAATTGTTCTTGCCATTGCCAACAAGAGCTAACGAATTGCCAGCGCTGCCCACAACATCCGCTTTGGCATTGGCTTTTCGACGGGGCCAGTTGGCTCTTCTGGTCAGCACTTCGCTGCGCTTCAACAATTTTAATTGTAACTTTTGCTGCCAACTGCAGCAAACGGGTAGTAAACAGCCTCAGATGGTGTTTTCTGTGAAAGAGCTCTCAGCAAATATTTTTCTTAGTTTTAACGCTAAAATGTGATAAATGAGGTGAGTTTTCATTTGCTATGTAACCAGTTAGCCAATAAAACCCAGTAAATATTTAATATAACTTAAGAATGTTACAATAGCTTACCATTTCTCTTAAGTTTGTAGAACATATGTTCAAGTTCAAGTACTGAACCCCTTTACCCATAACTATATCCTTCTATCTGGACATATTTAAGACAATTTCTCTACTTGCTATTCCCATGGTTATGTGCCGTTCCCCTTTCCGCAATTGTGGCCTTTAGCTTAGACCATTTTATGAGGCTGACCATCAACACGGACATTTATCGAATGACACATTTTTTTGCTGCCGCTCCTGCCTTTTCCCCTGCTGCCGCAGCAGATCGGCAAATTTGCGGCTTTGCTTTCTTGTGTCAATTATTTAGCTGCTTTTTCCGCTGGCCCCAACTGATTTTAATTGAACCTCATATACAAAGCAGGGCCAACTGCAGATCCCAAGTGCGGCCTTAACTTGGCCCGTTGGCGATGCTACTGAACCCGGAGGAGCAGCGCGGTCCATTGGCGATGTCGATGTCGATGCCGTTGCTATCAGGCACTTTTATCGCCAGCCACATCTGCACCAAATAAAATAATTGAACGTTTTGCGATAAGCATCACCCAGCAGCAACTTCAGCTAAAGAAGCGGTTTAAACGAGGCAGCAGCATCTTGGCCAAGTTGTTGCTGCAACTCCTGGCTGGGATTCGTGTACAGCAAATGTCATGTTTACAGACCGCACTCAGCCGATTTGTGTCAAAGTTGAGTTTAGTATCTATAAAATTATATAATACACTTCCTGATTTCATCGTTTGTTGTTCTTTTTGTTTTTCAATCTCATTCTTGGCTTAATTCCTACTTCTTTACTGTGTGCCATGAAAATCTAGTTCAGTGTCCGCAGCTTTGGCCACTGTGTGTGTTTTTACAAGCCAAGAGTGGCATTGTTTGGTTTTGGCCCTATGCTGCGACTGGATTTGACTGCACCCCAGGCCTTGGCCATTGTGCTGCGCGATGCCTTTTGTTGAACTTGTTAGGCGAGTTGAAGTTGGCCCACGGTCTGCATAAGGTGGCAGCCACACAGCAGAGTTCATGGTCCAGGAATTCGATGTAGCGTTTTGTGCCCGCTGGTTCCCAGATCAGGTTCCGATCAATTAAGCCAACTTATTAATTAAATGCCAATGCAGATTTGCGATTAAAAGAGTATAACTTTATAGCAATTTTCCTAAATTTAATATAATAAATACAAATAACTTTAAATGACATAATGAGCCGCTCAATTGCTCTGATATGACGATTCCCTTGAACATGGGCGGTTTCTCAACGATGTGCCGATAAATGCTACGCTGTTAATAAATAACTGCCCGAGGTGGAGAAGACAATCCGGCAGGCAGTCTGCTTGAGTTGTCTTGGCCCTGTTTCCGCGGATTTTGATTAACTGTTGTCAGGGCAGAGAAGGAACCATGGCACGAGCTTCTCGTGGCTGATGGCTCTTTTCGATTGCCGCTGCTTGGGCTGCTGCAAATTACTTATGCATTATTATAGCTTTGATTTTCGGCTCACGGTGGCTGGGCAGATATATCTGAATATACATACATATGTACTATTATGCCAACCAACCAATCCTGAGGAGCTGAGGACCCGGGCGCACGCTCGTTTATCTTGATGCGGACGCATCCACTCCATCCATCTGCTGATGCTGCTGCTTCTGGTCAGGCTCGAGCACCGATTTTTCAACAGCGGCGCGTTATGCTGTCTTCATTGTGGCATTATCTCGACTCCTCCTCTGGCTTTGTTTCCTCCTTAATCCCCCGTTTCTGTTGTATTTTTCGATTTTTTATATGCTTGCATTTTTTTTTGGGTGCATCCGTCAGCGGAGTTGCAACTGATAAGGAAACGCTGCGAAGCTGCTACCATTTTTGCATTGTACGCTAAAATATTTCTCATGTAAGGGCCTCGCCGACCAGGAGACTCTGATTTGGCCATCCGATGGGATGGCCCCTTTCTTCTCCAGCGAGCATTAAGGCAGCAACCAAAGGGTAGATCTGCACAACTGATAACATTACGTATACGCCGAGCTGTCTTCCTGTATTTGTATTTACCTTTCAGTCGCTGCCGCTGCCTGTGAATTATTTTTGACAACTCTCTGGTCATCGATTAAGCAGCTTAAGGCTTATCAGCCAGTCGGCTGTCGGCCGCTAACCAAAAAAGGGGAGCAATCGAAGAGACTTGGGTGACTTACCTCGTGCATAAACTTAAGCTGTTTGTAAATAAGGACTGGAATGTTCACAAACCAAAAAACAGCATCGATTTATGGGCGGGTTGTAAAATATATAAATAAAATCACCTTACAAATTTCACATTAATTCACCGTGGACTTTCAGCTGAGCAAACCAAGCTGTGAAGTAAAATTTGCAAATATTAATACTTGTACTAATTCTGATGTTGGCTTAACTAACTCATTAAAAAGGGGACACAAATTACAAGAAACTTAACCTTTTAGGTAAGCTCCATTCTTCGGTTGGCAGCTGCATGGGCCGAACTTCAAAGATCAGAATCAATTAATACAAGATTCTTTGTACTGCTTTTTACTCCACTCCGACCACAAATGCCAAGTTCAAATGGATTGGCCCGGAGATATACGGAATGGAGCTCCCAGCTAAACGATTTATTAATGCAAACTGTCTATCGCCGTTGATGCGGTTGTGGTTTGATTCGCTTTTTTGTTTGTTTAATTGAAATGAATTCATTAGGCCTTTGATTTGCCTTGCAAATTGCACAGATGGATCATTGAGCCGCATGGAGCTTGGAGCTCGAAGCTTGAGCGGCACAGACTGCTCCTTTTTGCCGGCCTTACCTTTGGCGTTTCGTCTTTTTGGCCAGGCTAATGGTTAATGGTAAATGGTAAATGGCTAACGGGTGATGGGGCGATGGGTTGATGGGTGACGGGGCGCACATCAAAGAGCGGCCAGCTACCAACGTCATGGTCGCTCTGCAATAATTTAAAGCGAATTAAATATACGAAAATTAACTACAGCAACAGTTGCTCCAATTTCAATTTCAATTCCGATTCCCCAGCCAAGTCAAGCATTTGCAACAGTCGCAACTGTTGCACGTTTTGCATGTCAGGAAAATTGCTTCATTTGCGTCCGCGCGAATGTCAACAAGGAACATGATAAAGCGAGCGGACATAATGAGAGTGACTGACTTGGAGGGCTTCACCCTTTCAGAGTTGGCTGGTCAAAGGGCTGACTGTGCAGCTAACAAGGCTAACGAAAATGCAAAAAAAGGAAAAAAAATAAAACCCAAAAGCCAGTGGGGAGTTTTCTGAAAATTTTAATTATTTCCCGAGGCAGTTGAACAAGTCTGCAATGCTAGGTTAATGAATTGTTAGACACCCTAGAATGAAACATCCAGTTGGCATGTGAGGGTAAATGTTTAATTAATTAATTACAAATTTTAAAAATATGTATATACTTTTTGAATTATATAAAAGCACCACTTTAGACTTATACACTTTGTGGCTTAAAAGTGATTAAAAATTGAGGTATTTGAAAGTTCTAAGCGGCGTAGTCACTTCTGCCCCATATGCCAGGTTTGATGGTCTCAATTTGAGGCCACGAAAACTTTTCAATTTTCCGGCAACAACAATGGACTTAGCAATGCGTTATGTCTACGTGACTGCCCCAAAACTTTTACCAAGAATTCAGGTCGTTTGGAGTATTAATACTTTGGCACCCATCGGCATTCCAACCAACTAAGATGGAATGGGGCTTATGGGACGTGCTTATCGAGCAGATCGGCTGGCATTATGTCACCCATCGAGAGTGATTGCCAGGAAGATATAATAAGTGTGCTATAAAAATTGAATTTGCACTTGAGTTTCAGACTATGTACATACTTATTTGGGTCGGAAGTGTCCCCCAGCTAAATGCTTGGCCAAGAGACTGCAATGGATGGAGGGCAATTATGCAATTGTTTGTGGGCAAATAAAATCATGCCCAAGTATTTGGGGGAAACTCTCAGCGAAGCCAGTGGGTTCTGGCGGACTAAAAACTCCAAATCGATATGCAAATAAACGAATGAGGCGTACACACAAATCGCAGAAACGAGCTGACTTGCCACGCCCCCCCTCCGTCCAGCCGCCGCCCCTTCCTTGGCCAGGAGATAAAAAAGGAAACAAATAAGAAAAAAGCAAAAGAAGTTCTGACCAAATTCGTCCGCCAGATATTCCGACTGCGATTCGTTTGGATGGAAACCATTCTCTGGTGGTCCTCCGTGGGTATTTTGTTGTTCCAACTTGTGCCACTGCCACTGCCACCGCTGCTACTGCTTTTGCTGCAATTGCTATTGCTACCAATTGTGCATGCAATTTATTTTTAAAGAAATAATTGCTTTGCCGCATGTTGGCCAGCACGGCTCAGCTTCGTTTGAGCTGCCTGCGATTATGCAAATATTAGTAGACCGTCGTTGTTTTTGCTCCTTTCGGTCGGCATTCCTATATAATAATAAAGAACGGCAAGTGAAAGAGTTGGCCGGTGTTTGCATATAATCTAATTTGAATTTGAATAAGCCACACACAGTGCACTCCGGAGTCTGGGATTGAGTTTAACCAATAACCTTACTCCATTCCATCCCACCCGATACTTTTCGCATAAATCAATTTTGGCTGAAAATGATTCGCATTTCCACACACATTGCAATGTGTTGGCTTTAAGTTTGCCACTATTTATGACACTGCCTGAAAGTATGCCACAACCACCAATAAAGATTAGTTGCATGCATCATAATTCATTGTGTACCGATATTTTCCATCCTTTCAGGATTCAGTAACTCAAGTATGAGAAATTAAAATGGATCGTTTTTCTGGATATATAAAGATTACAATAAGGCTACTTTATAGCAACTGATTTTTTGAGATAGCTGTTTGTATACAAAAAACTATCTCGAGTATTAAAGGTGTTGAACAAATGCAATTTTTTCGAATTTTCCACTGCCTCAGCCGTTTTGACCACACTCTGCTGCTTTCCCCCATATACAACTGATTGATAGCAATCACCGAATCTGGAATACGAGCCCATTTCATTTGAGTTCAGTTCGCGGAAATCCCCTTCCATGGCAGAAAGGCCAAATATTTGCGGCCAACCCGCAACTTTCAGCAAGAACTTTAAAACACGCCAATTCGTTTATTTTATTCGACTTTGATGCCGTTTGCTTTTTTTGCTCTTTGGGTATGGGCTGTTCGCGTTGGTTAATGAAAGTGCCAGTAAATGAAATTGGCAACGCGTTATCCGCCGACTCCTCCAAAAGTGGCCGCATGTGGGCCCCGAAAGAGTTTATCTTATAAAACAACAACAGGCACTTAAGTGTTATATGCCACCGTATTACAAATGCCGGACCTCAAAATCGGGCTGGATTGGTTGGATGGCTGGATGGCTGGGTTTCCTGGGTAGCCGGTGTTTTTCGATCCCGAAAGGCAACGCAGCATAAAATGAAGAAAGCTGATAAGAAGGACAGCCAACAAGGCGGAGAAATTGCTGCCCGCATATGAGAGCTTGAGCTGGGATGAAATCCCAAATTGAATGCTGGACTCGTGGCCGGTCGAATGGTCCAGGTGACAGGCAGTGGTATCCCAATCCCAGTCCACATCCCCCACAGGTGCAATCCACGGAATCGGGGCACATATTAGCAATTGCCTGGGGCCAAAGCATATGACATGGGTTTCTTCTACACCTGGAGAAATTAAGTTTGTTTGTATTATTAAATATCTTTTATCAAGTATTTTACCACTTTATTCTACGATAAGATAAAGGGCACAGCAGCTTTTAAAGATAAATCGGTACTACAACTTCTAGAGTTTTATATAAACCATTTATATTAACCATTTATAAACATTAATCTTGTTTTTCTCTGTGTGCCTCCTTGTGGCATTGTAGGTGAAAATGACTTGGCCTCGTATCCCTTTCCACGCCTGGGTGTTGCACCCATGTCAGTGCAGCCAGACAACTGGCGTTAACCACCAGGTCGGTTCGAGTCCCATTCGGGTCGAAAGAAATAAAGAAAGTCTCGCCTTTGCGGAGTCCGCAAATCATAACGTATCATATCGCCGCATATCGCGGTATAATTTTTAATGAGTTCCAGCACCGCAGCAGCAACTTTGATTTCCGTTCATTACTTTTGGCAATTCCCTTATCTTTTGCACGTTTATTCATTCGTTTCATTCCCTTTTTCTGGGCTGAAACTTATCAAGGAAGTGTTATTGTCTGTCTGTCGCTGTCAGTGGAGTGTTTTGGATATGTTTGCCAAAATAAATAAATTTTTTAAGAAAATCGTAAATAAAGTTTTTGGTTCGCAAAGCCGAAGCTGGCAATACGCTTTCGGATATTATCTGTGGTAGGTACTCTTTTGCTATACGTTTGTATGAATGAAAATCATGCTTTAAGCAAAATCGAAATACTGCATTAAAAAGCAGAAACACCCACTGCTAGGGTAACTCATCCCCCCCAAAAAGTGTCAAAAATATCAAAAGCAACCTCTCCCTTTTCCAGAGAACCATTTCTCGTGGAGGAAAGGTGAACGTGGCCAATTAGCAGCTGCGCCCATCGGCATCGTCATCAACATGCAAACATCTCCGCCTGTTTGACCAGTTGCGAGTTGGCTTAGTCGTGCCACAGCCACTTCCGTCACATAATAAATTCATAACAAATCACACGGACGCAGAGCCAAGCACCACCAGTCCGTAGTCCACAGTCCGCAGTCCACATGGCCGGTGCATGCGACATTATAATGCCACATTATGTTGCCAGTGCGTGAAAGAACCGTACATCAGAGCATCATGGCGACAATAAATCAAATATCCGCACACTCACACATGCGATGTGGTCTAAGCCCCGTCTCCTGGACCTACAGGCTCCCAGTTCTCCAAATCCCCAACTCCCCAAGGCTGCGGGCTTGGTTTTTGCGTGTATCTGGTATTCGCAAAATTATTACACTTGACATGATTGAATACGCCGCTGAGTACCAGTTCCAGATCCCCAGTTCCAGTCCCATCTGCAGGTGACTCCCGCCACCTCCTCGCAAATCGTGGTTTATACCATAGTATGTAGTTGTTTTTTTAAGGTTTCTGCGGGAAATTACCGTTTTCGAGCCGAATGATGTTATGCAGTAAGTTGACATGCCGCATAAATGTAAGTACACACATAATTCGATTGAAAATACACTGAACGCAGCAATAAAACATTAAAAATTGTTACAAGATTTCTAATTCAGATATTGCTTTTGTAAAAGTTTGTGCAGTTTACTAGGAATTTTCTATCAAAAATTTTTATTTTCATTCACCCAAACCTGCCGCAGGATTCCACGAGCTCTTCCAAGTTTTAGGTGGTCACAGCTTAAATATTTGGTGGAGCCATAGACACCATCTCGTGCGATAGCCAAACAGTGCCATCACCATGTGGTATACTACGGTTAGGAACCCAAGTATTGCCCTCATCAAACAGGGCTACCATATCCTCGCCGAGTACAATCTGGTGAAGGAGGAGCTAAAGAACATCTATGCCATTCCCACTTACGCATGTGGATTGCACTGGTTTGGCGTGATCTTTGTGCACAGTGGAATCTATGCGGGCAGCGTGTTTCGCTTCTCCATTCTGCTGCCGGATAATTTTCCGGTGGACATCAGCCTGCCCACGGTGGTCTTCTCCACGGCAGTCCTACATCCGCACATCTGTCCGCAGAACAAGACCCTTGATCTGGCGCATTTCCTGAACGAGTGGCGCAAGGAAGAACACCACATCTGGCACGTGCTTCGCTATATCCAGGCCATTTTCGCGGATCCAGAGGGCAGTATTTGCACCGGACAATCCTCGTCGGGGGATCTCGTGGTCATGGATGAGGTTAGAAACATGGATGCCTTGAATATGTTGGCCAAAAGCCGGCCTGAATACATCAAACGAGTCCAGGAGCAAGCAATCTTGTCGAGAAATCTTATTTACGACCGACCACCAACGGAAGATCCTCACTATATCATCGTGGAGCCCTATTGTGCGGAACGGCATCTGAAGTTCATGGACCAACTCAAGAGTCCCTGTTGGAAGGAGGCCACTTCCATGGACTGCACCCAGCCGTCGCAGTACCTGGGACACATCGATTCCTCGAGACAGCTGGACGAGGAAGAGGTGGAGAAGCTACATCGCAGGCTGATTCCGGAACCCCAGCGTGAAGAGGCAGAAGTTTCCATGTAGCTAAATGGAGAGGCTTACATACACGAACCATAACACATTTGTTTACCCTGTATATATAAAATAAAAATATTTAATTTTGTATTGTAATATATATCAATCTTAATTTTATCGGATTTTTGAATTAAATTTTTACTTTGTTTGTAAAAGTGTTTGTTTTGTAGTAATTATTTCAAACAACCAACACTTTCAGTACCAGTTTATGCTATTGTTAGATATTAATAACATATTTAAACAATTATAGTATTACAAACACATTATCCGAAGTGAGCTGTGAATGGTCATTCACACTTTTCTAAAGAGTTGCAACTAAACAATAGATATTTGCATGAATGGTCGTTAAAAAGTACGTGCTCTAAACAGTAATGTTCTCTATTTAATTAAAAGTTTTATTTTATAAAGTGGTCACTTGTTTCTCCCAGTGAGTCACAGCCTTCGGTGTGTGGGTAACATGTATAAGTATATGGCATCCATGTTTCGCCACATTAGCGATGTTAATAATGTCATCTTTCAGGTGCAATAATCAAAATAATAATAATTATGACTCGTTGCGTTGCCTGTTGGCAAAGTGAAATGCATTCCTGTTCTCCTGCTTTTAGCTCCCTTCCCTTTTTGCAAGTGCATTTTTAGGCCTGCATGCGATACAGTGGTGTTCAAGATAATAAGACCGCATTTTAAATTAGAATTCTTAAGTGCTGTTTAGCTTTTGTGTAGCACACATATCTGAAATATACTCTATGCCAATTGTTCTGTTTCTTGCACAATATTTAAGGGATGTTCTATTTGAATGCCCGCTGCTGTGCATAAACGCATCAAAAGCCTGCTTTCGCATGCGTGCAACTGAGTTTCAAGGGAGACGGCGTCGTCAGTTGGCGCAAATATACAAAAGTGACAATCTGATTTATCACTGCACTTTGCCAGCAACATCGTACGTGGCCATGCGAGCTGTCTTCCTGCCTCCCGTATCCACCATCCCATCCGAAAGGCCAGCTCTCTCTCCTTCGGCTGGCTCCCAAAATTGCTCATGAAATTATGGCCGTTAGTTGGTAGCCATATTTTAGGCCATTTCGCTAGCGGGCCTACTAAGTGGGCGACTATATCACCGTCACACACTGCATTTGAACTAATTGCCTGGGAAGCAAATCCACTGAAAAACCCAATTGGCCATCTAGGGAGAGTGAGAAATGCGAACTCGTGGGCGTTGCAATAGGAGAATTCGAAGTAACAGATTGCATACACATAACTACTAACAAAAATAGAAAATAGTAATTGTAATGCCGCATTAAAACAATCTAATAACTAAAATACCATACAACTATGCCAACTAGATGGGCTTAGTTTATAGTGCACTAATGCTATTTATAGCACAACAGCTGCTCATTATTGGTCACTAATTTGTTTTAACAAATCTACACCGATTTTATCACCATCCTAACATACTGTCGAGTACCTAGAACCTCTTCAGCAATTTAGTTGTGTATAGAAATTAAGTCACGTCCGACTTGAGGAAACGCCCGAAACCCATTCGATGGCTTTATTGAGTGGGCGTTATGCCAAAAATGAAGACATATTCGTAAGCTAAACGGCAGATACAACGCCAAACAGCAACGCAAACATTAACAATTAAGTTGTAATAAATTTAAGCTCCATCGCGTGGGCTGGAACCGCTTGGGCCAATGTTAATGGTCTCGGCTTCAATTAAAAGGCCATAAAGAACTGTTTCCAGACTGGTGACAAAATATATATAAGGTTCCATTGTATTGAACTCCGTTTTGTCGGGGTTTTGTTGTTTTTGGGACCTCAGTCCGCTGTGGAGTCGAATCCAATCGACTTGCCCCCGCCGCTGCAGTTATCAGCGGCCATCAAAACAATTGCCACCATCGTGGCGGATGCGACAATGATCACCGGGTCGCAGTGGATGGAATGGGATGGGATCGGATCGGCATGGTCTGGTCTGGTCTGCTCTTGTGGATTGGTATGCCAAGGCAGCCAGGGATGTGATGTGGATTGTGGGGTGGTTGTGGGTTCGTTAGCTCCGCATTCGTTTGTCTGACAAGTTGGCGGGCTAACTAAACTGAAACGCCGCTGCGGCAGCGTATTCAAGTTCAATTGCGCCAACACTTAAGACGGGCGGACAAGGTAGCCAGACTACACTGTACAGTGGTGTCGAGCAAAACAATTATGCAAAAACCATTTTAAACTTTTTTAACATTTTCAAAAAAAAAATTAAAATGAGTGACTTTTAATAATAGAATTGAATTTTCTGTAACTTCAACAATTTCCGTTTGGATATGTGTATCTATGAATAAATGTATCTATATTTCCAACTACTTCCCACTGTGCAGCGCCAGTTGCCTCTTCCCTGCGGCCAGACAAGATTGAACTTCTGCTCGAATCTGCGGCAGCGTTTCGATTTCCTTGGAAAACCGCTAGAGACCGCCGACCCCCGATCCGCACTGCTTAGCATCCCCGGCACCACCATCCACCTACCCGCTGGCCAACTCACCATTGCCCCAACTGCCCCAACTTTGCGTCTGAGGCTGGCAAAGACACAGATTGGTATTTATATGCAAGTTCATGGCTCGGCCGAAGCGCGCACACACATCATCATCGATTATAATCGAAATGGGATTGTAAATCAAATCGCATTGAATGGTAGTGACTTTAAAATGGGCTTCATTATCGCCACTTCCAGTCCCGCCGCATCCTGGCCGCGGATTCGGACTCGGATTCGGATTCGGAATCGGAATCGGGCTTGAGTTTGTTGCCATTGTCGGCGTTCGCGGTGGCTGAAGTGACATTCAATGCCATAATTTATGAGTTTATCTTTTTCGCGCCGCCAAATCGTACGCTAAATGCTGTCTGCCTCGGCGCGGTTTTGGTCTCAGTCTCAGTTTTCGATTCGCGCGGACCATATCGCCGGGCTCGTTGGGTTGGGTATAGATGGGTCCGGGCATGGGGACATATGCAAACCATCGGCAAACAAACGAAACGTGCATATTTTATGGCACTGCTGCGGTCTGCAGTGCTCGACTATGGGGCTATAGTATCGGCTATATCCAAAGCCCAAGTTGCTGCTGCTGCTCTTGTCGTCGATCGTTTAATGTCGAGCAATTAAAATTGGAGTTTTTCGTGTGGCGGCGGCAGACAGTAGACCCTTGGTATTTGGTATGTGCTGTAAGTTTATGAGTTATGGCCCTCGTTGTCGGCATGGCCCTGCATAGCTTTTTGTGCTGTCAATTTCGCCGGTGCCATTAGATACGAGTCCGCAGACTACAAAACGTATTGCACTCCCAGCTGTTGGAGTGTTGGCATTGAAAACTGTTGCGGAAAATGCTTTGGGCACCTTAAAACATTTTTTAAACTCATTCTAGCAAATAAGCTAACTCAGCATAGATTAACAATGTGTCTTCTTTTTATGTTCAAAATTTATTCTGATATTTAATTAAATTCCTTTTTATTAGTCAATAAAACAGCACCACATTTACGGAAACATTCGTTGAGCTGTTAAAGCACCACTCCAATCTGGTTCCCCACCAGCAACATGAGGCACTGCAGCCATGGCAACAGCCACATACCAACATGAAGCCCACTTCTTTTCAATTTCAACGCACTCGGGTCCGTGGCATGGGGCACCAGAAGTATGTAATCACGGCTCCTAATTCTAAACCGTTTTTCATGGCCGAAATGCGAACCGGTTGGCCAAGTTTAACTAATACATCATTACGCTGGTATGTTCCTGATGTTGCTAGTGTTGCTGCTGTTGTGATGTTGCTGGTGGTGTTGCTGTTGCACTCTCGTAATAATCAATTACGCGTCAGGCACGATCTTGGCTAAGAAGAGCGCGCGATCTTCGCATGCCTGGCCGCTCAATCATCATCACCATCATCATCATTATCATCAGCCGCTGATGATCACTCGGCTGATGACGATCGTGGAGCTATAAGCAATAAGCTCCCAACTCGGGCTATTTTCTCTGCTTTTCGGCCAGCATCTTGCAACTCTCTCATGCGCCAATAATAAATTACGAAACAAAACTTAAAGAACAGGTTCAATTACATTTAACAAGAGCGACGGCCGAACAGCTGATTTGTGGTCGGATTGCATGGGGGCCCAATGGCAAATTAAATAGATTTACGCTGGTAAAGTGTTGTTGATTGGGATAATCAACGCGCTCGCAGAAATGCACTTCTGCCGCTTGATGCCGCTGCTGCTGCTGTCGAGGCATTATTATGCCGTCGTGTTGCAGCTCTTGTTATTGCTGTTGCAACTAGTTCAGAACAACTTGGGTCGGGTCTCGATTGTTGCTGGTGCTTGCAGCCGCCTCGGTAATCCCAATTTTGTATTAAAATTTGCATGCTCGCTGACGTCCACGAACAGCAACAGTAACAGCAGCAGCCGCAACAACAACAGCATTGGCAACATGCAACACCATTATCAACACACATTGACACACTTTCCGCCGCGGTTGTTGTTGCATTTCCGGTGGTGTTGAAGTAAGCGTCCGGTTTTAATAAAATTGCTGACTCCGCTCAAGTGTTGCTGCTGGCTGATGCAGCAGCAGCAGCAGCGGCAGCAACACCACCAACGACATCAACATGTTGCCGCCGTAGCTGTTGCTACGTTGCCATGCTGATATCACCCGCAGCGTAAATCTTCTGGATTAATCCAATTTAACACTTTATGCTGCACTGCGCTTTGGCCATGTTGCTGCTGCAGCAGTGGCAGACGGCAAAGTTGCGGTAAGTAACATCAGCAGCGATATGCTTGTGGCCCTTTGCACAGCGAGAAAAAAGGGGTATCATTTTTAAAATAATTTAAATATCTTCCCTTTTTAGTTTTATGCCCAGAAAAAGCTGTACATATTTAAAGCAACTATGTCGCTTTGTGTGTTTAAAATAAATTTTTTTCTATGTAATGCATTGTTTTTTTTTTGCCAGTATTATCACCTTTTTTCTTTCAGTGCTCCGCACTGACCTTTCCCACTGGCAGTCACTTTGTGACTATGTTAGTTGGCTACCTTTGGCCCCCTTTTGCCGCCACCCATGTGCTTTTATTTTAAGCCATACCGTCCAAGTTCTGGCCATGTCTGTTATTTGTGCTTTTATTTTGGATTTCGCTTTGCTTTTTGGGGGGAGCGCACAAAATTTAATACGCTTGTGGTCACATGTGTTGCACTCGGGCTTTTTTCAACACATTTTTTTTTTTAATAGCAAAGACTGTGGGCAGGGAAACTCCCCCCTTTATGTGTTCACTTTGGCGACCGTGTTGCGCTTTTCTCTGGCGGAGGTTCTTTTTAATTTCGTTTTTTTTTTATTCCGGAGAGCAAAGCGCGAATTTAATTAAAATATGCAAATCGCTTTGTGGCATTTTGATCAA
Source organism: Drosophila mauritiana (assembly GCF_004382145.1). NCBI lineage: Eukaryota > Metazoa > Arthropoda > Insecta > Diptera > Drosophilidae > Drosophila > Drosophila mauritiana. The sequence goes on along the minus strand of NC_046668.1, from coordinate 18,519,790 downwards.
GTGTTGAGCTCGCTGCGAGTCCGCTTAAGCTGCGAAGTTCCACTGACACTTTTTTCCCTATTCTGTTCTTCATTTTTTTTTTATTCGGCAACTCCAAGTTTGTCGATAAAACCTGGCGATAACAGCGGACAAAGTCGGGGGAAGTCGGTCCCTGTTCCACTTATTCGAAAAGATATAGGGGGGATATGGGGGGATATAGGGAAGGCAGGAAGGAAGTCACTCCTTCATGGGGGAGTGTGATTTTTATTCCGCGAAGCAAGCAGTGCCAGTGCAAATTAAATTTATTGCACATTTTATTTTCTTTGATGTTCGTTTGTTAACAAAATTGTTTCGAAGGGGATTAAGGTAACGGACGGGGATTAGCCGTGGCATTAACCAAACACAGACAACATCGTGATATGGCGTAACTCTTGCACTTCATCACTTCTTCGCCGCTCTTTCCTGCCACTCCTTCCCCCTTGAATTTCCCCCTTTTCCAGCGGAGTTTTTCATTTGCATTTTTATGGCAAACGTCTGGGAGAAAGGGAGCAGGGGAGCAGGGGAACTGGGGAGCTGAAAGCAGAGCAAGGGAGCAGATCGACAACAAAGTCGCTTCAACGCGATTAAGTCATTTGGTTGGCTTGCACTGCAGGTTACCACCATATCCACAACTTTACCCATTTTCCCGGATTCCCTTCATATAGTCTCCATAGCATTGTGCGCTTTTAATTCGGTCTAATTAAACTGGGAATGTGTAAGGAAGTGAAAATTACAAAAACCAGTGATTAAGCGACAAAACAGTCAAATTTACATTCTCAACAAACTGAAAATGGTTTGAGTGAAGTATCTGAACATTAAGGCTAATGATTTTTTTGTTTTTATGAAAAAGATACTTGCTTTTTACTGCTTTTTACTTTTTACTTTAAAATAACTTTATTAGCATCTTTGTTTCAGTTTAGACACCTCACAAATTGCACTGCTGATTCAGTACTCATCTTAAAATTCCTGCCACTTCGTAATAAGGTAATAAAGTCCACACTCCGAATTCAATTTGCCATCATGAAAGGCAGCCAGGGAAGCAAACAAACACATTGTCTTTCAATATCCCGCCAAATGTTTACGTTATATCCGTTCCATATACACTTCATCATACTCAAAAGCCGCCAGCACCTGTGCAAAAGACCATTCGGAGACCATTACCTGTGAAGGGGGCCAAAAGCCCCACTTTGTATGTGTGTGTGTGTGTGTGTGAGTGTGTTGTGACAATGTGAGCCAAATTCTAGTCAAGGAAATTTCCTTTCTGCCAAAAGAACACTGCAGCGTGGCCAACCAACCAGCAGCTGTCTGCCAAGAAGGAAGTCGAAACGAAACGAAGCGATTTGGCCCAGGTAACAGGTAACTGCGAAGTAAACGGGGGCAATGTTTGAATTTTCATTTTCTTGGTTCTTTACTTAGTTTTTTTTTCTTTTTTTGTGCATTTTTGGTAATATTTGCACTGGGTAAACGGAGCCAGGATACTTTGCATTCGTAATTTGGCGTCATTTTCAGATAGTTGCCACTACGTGTCCTGGCTGTGTTCGCAGCTCGGTCTAAGAGAATTGACCCAGTTTCGTTCCCCGAGGACCCTGGCTCCCTCCTCGTTATTCAGCAACAAAGCAGTCGCAGTGACAAACAGAGAAAACCTGCCCATCGACAAAACAGCACTGGAATATCCTTGCAACTTGAGCCAGGCTGTCCGCAACATGCAACATGACGAGTTTTGTTGTCCTGACGGGATCCACCCTAGATCCCTACCCCATCTCCCCTTGATTCCCGCATATCCTTGAGGGGATGTCTTGGCCATCCGGTCGGTTACCGTTCCCCGATTTCCTCCGCTCTCCATCGCTTTTCACATGAGCTGCAGCTCAGCAGAATGTTGCTAAGGCTTCTAATCAATTTTTGAAATGGCTGAAATTCCGATTCAAGATTTCTATTTTCCTGACCCCATTTGTTGTCTTGTTTTTGCTTTTTTCACAACCATTCGGTGTCTTATTCCATGTTTGATTTTTCTGTGTGTTGCTGTGGTTTTTCTCTGCTGTTTTAAAATTCGAGCACTTATATTCCGGGCCCGAAAAGCGGAGGCCTCTATGCGAGGCGACTGTCTTTGTAACTTTGGTAGTTGTCATGTCCAGGATGTTTAACATGTCCACTCTTATTTACCTTTGCCTCGACCATCTTTCCTCACTTTCCCACCACTAAACGCCCCCCCAATCCTGCCCAGAGCCATTGGTTGTCCGGACATCGCCTGCATTTGACTGACAAAACGCACTTTGTATAATCGAAAATTCTTTTAATTGAATGCAACTCGGTTTCCATTCCATGCCAACTTTACTTTCCTTTCGTTTCGTTTCGAATCCAGCGTACGGGGCTTTTCCTCCGGCAGTCCAAATATTTGTGCTTCAATTTAAATTCCGTGTACTCGTAACTGATTTTTATTTCGCCAAGAATTGAGATTGGCATGTGATTGTGTGCGGACAGTTTTGGAAATTAAGTGGAACAGCTCCGTGCGTGTGTATAAATGTGGGTATATATATGTGAGATTTGTCGGAAAACTTTTGTGGGTTTGCTCTGGGTTTTAGGACTTTGTTCTTTGTTCGCTTGACCAGCACAGAAGAGTCCAATTAATTCAGAAAAAAGTGCAACACTTTCAATTTTTAAGTAGAGTTATCTTTTAAATGTGTTATGTGTTCCTCTACTGAATTTAAGATACATTTTTCAGATACATTTTGACCTATACAATCAAGTATCTTATGCACTACAATGAAACAGTTCCTAATTGTTTAGCAAACATTTTATTTTCTTTTGTCGAATCCTTTCTAATAGCCGAATAAAAATTTATTGATTGCATTTTCATGAAGTCATATTGTTAAATTCATCTCCAACCATTGTATTGTTTTTAAATCAACCCGAGAACGTAAAACTCTGGCACAAGAATTTTATAAATAACTTAAATAAACTATTTATAATGAATAAATCAGAATGAGTCTTGTTGCTAGGGCTGCCTGGTTGATTGCGATTGCCAGCAGCCGCAAAATCATTCATTCTATTCATGCAGCCTGGCTAATTCAAATCCAACCCACACACACACACATACGAGGTTGCCTTTAAAATCAATTTAAGTTTCAGATCCATTCCAAAAACCGCAACGCAATAAAACACAATGGCATTGCATTTGTTGAAAGTTACGACAAAAATGTGATTTAATGCTGACGATAACCACTGACCCCGATTCAATCAAGAACACGGTCTCAGCGGGCGGGCGAAAATCAATTAACCGGAAGAACAGAGGTGAGTTTTGAATCGAAGATAAGCCACAACAAAGTAATTAATTAAAGCTACAAGTATCTAATCTAAATTCGAAATAATAGTATGATATTTATGAACAGCAGCAACACATTGCAATTGTGAAATTTATATCGCCCCTTTTTCGGTTAATTGTGGATGAAAGCTGTCGACTGGAAGACTTGAAGCTGGGAGTTGGGAGACTAGAAGCTGGATAATCAATTTGCGGTTACATAAACATGCATCAATGTCGCTGTCCGTTTGTCTGTCCGTCCGTATGCCCGTCTGTCTCTCCGTTTGTTCTGGCAATCTGGCAGCCTGACAGCCGTGGAATGCTCCGACTGCTCATTTCTGGTAAGATAAGAACGCTGTAGATTTTAGATTCCTGCCTGCGATCGCTTGAACAAGCCTGGCTACAAGCGCCAATTAGAAAGAGCTGGAAAAATATTTCACTCATTTTCGTTTGTCAACAAACGGGCAACGAGGAGACTGGTTCCCGATACTCCATCCAAACTACCCCTTCCTATATACCATACCCATACCCATACCCATACCATCCCATCCGTGCTCGAAGTCCATGTTCCAATGTTCTCTGATTACAGGCCGGGGCCAACTGCGGAATGAGACTGAGACTAAGAATGAGAATGAGGAGATGTCTGTGTGTTGCACCACCAGATCATAGATAATAATATTAAATTGGTTAAATGCCGTCTTGGATTACCCGAACCAGACATGGGCATACCATTTCGGTTCCGACTTGGACTCCAATTCCTGGACAGGCGACGACCACCCCGGGAGAAGAGGTGATGTGCCGAAGAAACTAAACTGCATTTTGGGCGGCGAAGAATGCTTATCTATAGCATATTGATATTATATTTTAATGGGGAGAGAGAAATCAAGATGCTTTTGCGTTCGGTAATTAATAGCCAAAGTTCAAAATGTTTTGGCTGCCCCAAGAAATCGGTGATAAGTAATCGATTTCGTTGGCCTGCTCTGACATTATTGAATTACCAGGCGACTTTTGATTAATTTGCATACGACAACAAATTCGTGATCTAAATTATTTGCAGATCTGTGAGAAGCTGGTATATAAATCGAGAGAGCAGTAGATCCGTTCTTGGCTCTGCCTTTTATGGCCAATTGTAAATGTTTTCCCGGATTTCGGGATCTGTGTGGCGGTGGCGTGATTGAAGGAAAAGGGCATGTTTCCCCCGCCGTTGACAAGGCGCCCGCCTAATGAGCTACCATAATTCAATGCCTCAAACGACCCAAATTTGAATGCCTCTGCCGATTCTTCTGGCTGCCGATTCTTCTGGTTGGGAAATTTGTGCACTTCAGATCTGCATTTACCCCACCCCCTACCTTCGATTTATAATTTCACCAGGAAGTCGGTAAACAATGGCAGCGCGATTTTATTGTTTTATTTGATTGTCCGAGATCATGAACTTGCTCTCTGTTCCCAAAAGCCTTTGTCTACAGATCACTTTGGTAGCACAAATCAATACGGGAAATGTGATTTTAAACGGTCATAACGTGCTGCAACAAACAAATGCAATATTTGTGACACAAAATCGAGTTTATTTGTTTTTTTTTTTGGTAGCGAACTTTGGGCCTAAGGCTCCTAATATAACGGTTTATAGCCTAGTGGGTGGTGCAGTTGGAAAAATAATTAGCCAATAAATAGAACGACATAATCAATAAGCTGTAGCCATTAGTCAGATATAAAATCCTAAATTAAAACAAAAGTATAAGCACATCGATTTATTTAAAGAGCTAATTAGCATATTAGCTGTGAAAGCATGTTGATTCCATTCAAAATGTATTAATTTGTGGCATGCAGGGCTAAAAAAATCAATTAGCATAAATATTTATATTTGCTTTGAACAGTAGTTACTCGAAACTTAAATAAATTTATTTCTGGTAACTTTAATAGATTTAGATTAATTTATACAGAACCTTAACTACATTTTAGAATATTCATATAATCATTTTTCATTATATCTTAGTAATCCTTTTAGTTGGAGTGTATTCTCTAGCATTCAGCTTTAAATTCAAAGGTAACTATGGCAAGCAAATACAGCGACGACAAAGCGGTTAATTTTGCCGCTTTTGTTGCCCGATTTTCCCGGCTTTGTTTTCCAACTGGCAGTCAGAAAAAGCGGCGCACAGTCAGCAAAGTCAGCCGGAGTCACAGCCAAAGTAGGATTTTCATTCGGGTCTTGGAGTAGAGGAGTAGGAGTTGAAGTCGGAGTTGGAGTCGAGCAATACCTAATTTCATGTCATTAGTTTGTGTGATAACTGTTACCATTGAAAACGAGCCAAAACGGAGAAGCTAACTTGGCCAACAGTCGTCCTCGTTGTCGTCTGTGTTTCTCTTTTCTTTTCGATTTTTCTGCCTTTTTTTTTGGCCAAGAAACTCCTCCTCCAGCGCCGGCAATCCGAGTCGGAGGCAGAGCTATTGAAATCATTTAAACCATTTAGACCATTTAAGCTATTTACAATTTGCCATCATCACGACATTTTCGGCTGCCGCTGTAGCCGCCAGCGTTAGCGTTAACGGCTTGAACGAGTGGGCCAAAACGGGGGGAATTGGCCAAAATCAGAGCAATTCAATTGGAAACATTTGTAAAATGTCTCGCTGTTGTGTGCTGGCCAGACCTCAGAGTTTAGAGCTCAGAGTTGTCCCTATATGAGTGGCTAAGGCACGACAACGTCAGCAGCAGCGACATCAACTGTTGCAAGTTGCAACTGTAGCAACTTTGGCCACCAAGTCCCGACCAAGTTAAGAAGTCACACAGAGCCAAAGCCAAAGCCAGAGCCAGAGCCAGAGCAAGAGCCATATGTCAAGAGGTCATCGCTGATTTTTGGGATTTCCTGCAGTGGCTGCCGTAAAATTTGTTAGCAAAACGTTTGGAATTGCTTAAATGTCAGCTACGTTGAGCGGCCTAATGGTGACATTTCTTTCAGCTGGCTTTTCCGATCGACTTCAGCCCAAATTAGCAATGCAGCCAGCTCCTGCTCCTAATGGAGTCAAAGTTGCTGCATTTTCGTATTTGCATTTGCATTTTCGCCAGCATGATCCGACGACTGTCATATTAATTAAAATGGAATGAAGGGACCCACACACGAAACGGCAGGACCCCCGTGATTCATGGCAGGCTTTTGCTTAATTTTGATTGCATTTTGATGCATTTGGCTAGGTCTGCGGCTGCAGAAGATTTGCATGCCTCTGAGTCAGCATCTGCACGCTCCGTGGCTCCGGCGGTCATTGATTGAAAGATCGATCGGTTAGACAAAGGCAGCCAAATGAATTTCCTCCATCCCATCGCATCGCATCCCATCCCATGCGATCCCATTCCATCCAGTTGCTGCATCATTGTCTTGCCAGTCGGCTCCAAATGGAGCAAAAGCCTTGTCAAGATTCTCAAAATGCAAATGCAAAATGCAGCCAAGTGACTTGACTGGATGTTTTGCAGTTGCTTCCCGGCCTCCCAGCCTTCTTTTTGCCCCAAACGCCCCTCTTTAGATGGAGTTCGCCTTTCTTTCATTGCGCTCATTGGGTCGTCTGTCATTGGCTTTGATTAAATTGGCTTAAAAATTGTTAGTCGGTTTCTTCTGCTAGGGATGGGAAAGCTAATGACTTTAAGATATAGTATATTGCAGTTCCAGTTTCTCAAATTAAGATTTTACTATGCAAAATTGTAATTGTACTGCAAATATCTGGAGATGCTTTTAAAGTCCTAAATAATTTAAGAGCACAAGGATCTTTGGTGTGATAAAACCTACAAAATCATATGTTTAGGTATATTTCTTATATTTTTTACAAAAAACTTAATATTGTTATCCATTACAGTCACTTAAAGTGTTTTGCCATCCCTGAACTTGTTGTTATCGTTCCTCTTACCGTTTGGCCAAATCAAAATGCAAATTATGATGATCTCTGCTAAATTGCTGAAATTGAACTCCCACTGTGTTTGTTTGGAATAATTAGTTTGGATACATGTTGGCTGGCCACAAAAAAAAAAAATAACAGCTGGGAGCAGAGAAAAGCCTGGAGTTAACAAAATTTGTAACCAACTATTTAGCAAACAAAACTTTCGCAGGACTTTTATTGCACCCGGCAGGATTCTGCATCCGGATACTGGAAACACTGGATACACTTTTGGCCTCCAGCTTGCCAAGTCAGCGAGCATGGCGTGTTTTTTGTGCGGCAAAAGGGACATGCGGGCTGCCAAAAAATTATATGCAAATCTAATTAGTAAATTATTTGAAGCGTGAAATTGAAAAATGATTTTGTTTTGTCCTTTTCGACTGCGTGTGCCCTGCGAAAAGATTCCAAAAAGCCCAGCACCGTGCTTCCGAATCGGAATCCTCCAGTCTCGCTTAATGCAGATTTTTTAAATGCACTCAGCTGTAATCGGTCAGATACGCAAAATGCAAGCCGTAAAAAAAGTTCCGTGGCTCGCAAGTTAAAAATGCCACTGGCCATTTCTCGGACTAACGGTTTTCGTTAATTTGAGCGCAACTAACGCATTAAATTTGATTTTAAATCAATGTGACAACTGTTGTTTTAACGCTTCAACTGCGGATTCGCCGGCAGCCTTAAAAAAATAAATATGCTCGGGAATTCGACCCTTTTTTTATGGAAAATGAAACTCACATGATTTATCATTTCAAATAAGTAGGTAATAGGGATATTACTTTCAGCTCATAAAATAAGAAGAAATTTTCATAAAAATGCACAGAACTTTCCCAATTATTTAGAAAAAATAATATTTTTAGTGCCTTCTATGATTAATATCATATTTCAACCCCATTCTGTATTATTATGTTGATGTAATTAAGATAAATTAAATAGTACCTTTTAAATATTTTTAATACATTTTGTATAAATTTAATTATTATAAATTTTACTCAACTGTTTTCGGCAAAGTCAAAAAGTGAGAGCAATAAACTGATTTTCCTTTCGACTTTTTGCCAGACATTTTGTGGGGAGTGAGAAACTTATACGAAATTCTAATTTGCCGGGTATAGATGGAGATGGGATGCAGCTTTGTCTGTTCTGCAATTCAGAGGTGACGACAGCCTAGTAAAATTAAAGCAATTTTCAAATTGAATTCGCATTTATGAATAACAATTGCCGGCAACTGCAATTGCAACGGCAAACGCAACGGATGATCAACGGGAAGGCAGCGGCAGCAATTGCAATTGCAACTCGCAGCTGGCAACTTGCAACTGGCAACTTGCGCCCACGTGATGCGGAGTACTCCGCTTTTCCGTTTCGTAGGACCGACAGACGGTAGCGATGCACAGTAGGCAGCAAATTGGTCTATTTTCCAAATGTATTCGCTTCCTTGTGCCTTTATGTGGGCCGAGTAACAGCGGCAGCCTAAATGGCGTTGTTGTACGCGCATTTGATGTCGCCAGAGCATCATCATCGCCATTAACATCATGCCCAGAAACACCAGAATCCCCTTTAAGAATCATCATCATCGTGATTATCCGCAGTCGCAACTCCATACCCATCCCCATGCCCATCCCCATCTCCATCCGCACAACCATTCGCATAACCAGCTCCATTTCGGCGTCATCATTGCTGTTGTCGCCATCGTATATCATGCACAATTGTTGGTCGCATGTTCGCCGTGCCGGGCAGCAACAATTGCGGAGGAGATGACAACATAAACAATCCTAAATGTAATCCAACAGTATCATCAAGTCGAGCGCGACGCAGTGGAGCGGATCGACCCCCAGACAAGTTTTGCACGGTTCCCGAAAATATGATTGCATACAAATCAGACGACATTGCACAGTGGCTTACAGGATATAAGCTTGATTTTTTTTTAATTTATCAAAAAGACTTTCTTACAAAAGTGTCTAAAAGTGTGCAGCAAACAAGTATTATCTGGAATACAGTTCATACTACTACAGACAACATATTTAGGCACTTAGGCAGCTATAAGGTAATCTCCCTGTGCATATATATTTTATATAGTATCATTTGTACACTTAATCATCATCATTTGTTCCACTGTGAGGCGGCCACTTGGCAGGCAGGCTTGCATTATGCGAAATTCAAATGCCTGACGGCATATTTCACAGCTGTCGCTTGGCTAGCAAAACTTTTCGCAGCCGCCGGTGGCGTCGTCATCATCATCGTCACCATCGTAGGGTCGTCCATCGTTCTCGGCGCTCCATTCTGAGTGCTATGCTCCAGCTCCATGCGGCGGGAAGGCTTCCATCCCGATGACACTGCCCCTGGCACTTCGATATCCCCGTTGCAATGAGGCATGTGCTGCAGCGGAATTGTCGCTGTAAAAAGCCCACGATTATATGGGCGCTGGTATTGGTGTTGCTGCTGCTCTTTCCGCTCGGGAATCGCTTGGGATTGGATTAGATGCTGGCCATGGGTGCAGGCAATAGATGGTGCTTACCTCTGAAATGGCATCTTTTCGAGGCAGATGCTTAATTGGGACAGCTCCTTAGACCTCAATTAGTTGAAATTATAAGGTCTTATATGAAATATATTTATTCTACAATTCTCCTCAAAGATTTGTAATATATAAAGATAAGTAAATTTTTGAGTATCATCCGTATTTAAACCTTGATCTTTCAGTACCCCTGATTCACTTTGCATGTGCCACACACATACGGACATAAAATGCACGCAAATTTCATGAGCATCGTCTGGTTCAGATGCATTCGCTACACCAACTGCAGATGCTGGTTGCAGTTGCATTTGCAGTTGCAATTGCAGTTTCATTTGCAGTGACTGCTGCTGTTGTTGTCGCTGAATTTTGATTTAGTTACGCGGCATAATGCGTGAGTTTTGGAGTAGAGTGGAATGCGATGCACACACTTTGCCAGCGAGCAGCTGAAGATGTTTTTGGGTTGGGGCTAGGGATTGGGATTGGGATTGGCATAGGGAGTCCATGAATGTGGATGCATTAATTGAAAATTGCGCGCGTCGCCTGTGAGGCGTTTATGCAGCAATGCATCTGTCCGCCTGTTTGGTTGGCTGCTCTGCCCGCTCATTACACGTCCGCCCTGACATGATATGCATATGATATTTGTCGCCTGGCTGCGCCGGCAACTTGACTGGTTGACTGACTGACTGGCTGGCTCCCTTGCACCACCACACAGCAGATACACAGAAGAGCATCAACACTTAATTTCAATTGTCAAGCGGCAACCCACACTCTGCCGGATATACGCTTGCCAATGTCATATTTAATTATACTAACTCAATTTGCTGTAGCCGTGTGCGGTGGCAGCACACAGTTTAAGTGCAAGAGCCCAGGATGGGTGGATCTGGGTGGATCTGGGTGGCCCACGGAGAGCATTTCAAAAGCCAAAGGCGAATCGCCGCCACGGCATTGCTTAAAAATAAGCAGGCACAGCGGAAATCGATAGCAGCCAACTTGTAGGTGCTCTATAAAAAAGTTCGATAGTTAAAATGTAAAGTAATGTTCTTGCTTTTGCTGGCTTACATCATATCAGATGAGGTTTAATTCTACTATTAAACAGGATACTCTGTATATTTATCTTAATAGTATAATTACTCAAATTAAAGTTGTACTCAATTGAAAAGAGCTAAAGATCCTATAACTAAAGTATTTACAAAACCATAGCCATTAAAAAAGTTAAAGTTCCTTGGCGAACGACTGCGTGAAATGTGTCCGTGTGTAAAATAAATGAGGAAAAGACATTAAAGAAAGTCATTAATATGCAACAGCAGACTGTCAGGCGGTAACGGACTGAGGGACGGAATGTCAGACAGCCGGACAGCAGCTGTCCGGACAGCTATGTGGTGTACTTCTGCCCGGAAAATCGAGAATGGGGAATGGAGAACGGAGAATGGGAGGTGATGCTGCGACGCGGCAGAGTATCAATTACTTGAGAAAAATTACTTGTCCATCTTGCAGGAAATCCAAACTGTTCCGAACTGAAAGACGCGTGTGTGTTCTTGGCGGCGGCGATCAAACGCTTTTCATTTTGTGTGCCACAACTACAACGCATCGGCATATCGGAAAATGGGAAATGTGCCTCGCAAACGTATGAATTTTCGTGTGTGCGAAGGTGAGTCGACATCACAATGTTTGGTGGGGGGAAGTCTTAATTTCCTATGGGTAAACGTGGCCATTTGTCGTAGTCGTTCGGCTAAATGCTCCATTCATTCAGGGCTCAATCTCCGACCAACCGACCGACCAACCATTCCTGTGCCCCAACTTCGAGCTGTGGGGCGGTGCATTTTTTAAGCCTCGTGTTTTGTGTTATATATTTTGCACTTCTAAGACATAAATTTTACTGCGACTGTGGCCCATAAATATGCACTGGGTACGGAGGGGGAGTCACCACCACCGCATCCATCCACTGGTTGGCTTTTTAGGATTAGCGGAGTGCTGTCGGCTGCGTCCATAAAACGGTGGCATACGAGCTAGGTGCGTCAAAATGCACTAAACCATTTCAGTTTAATAAAAGAGGAAACAGCTATTACTCGAAATGCTTAATAGTCACATATTGCTTGCTTAGTGGATAAACTATTTAATTATTAGTAGTAATTTTATATACCATATACTATAGCTATCTTTTGTTAATTAGGATCTTTAATCGAACTTTCCTAATGGGTATTTCCAAGTCCGTACAACTGCGTCTCATCCAGCTAGTTCCAACTTGTTTTATCTCCTGACGTTGACTCAATGTCGAAGCCAAAGTCAAGACGACTAGGCTGCAGCTCCAGCTTCAGCTTCAACTCTGAATCCGAATCCGAATCCAAGACCAAATCCGACTGCGAGTGCGACTTTGTCCCTCAGAGCTCTCGGTGCTCTGGGCTCAATGAAAATGTCATCCTGCTGTGTTCCAGTTACTTGGCCCCATGCATTCGCGATTGCCTCGATTGTGCGACTGGGCGATGTATCTTTTGGTGGCCCGCTGCTCGCCTCGATATTGGAACGGTTTATGGTTTTTAGTGACGCACGGTGGGGAGTTGAGGAGGGGGATGGCGGTATTCTATCGGGGTATGGGATGTATACATAGAACTGAGACTTCGACTGAGACTGCGACTGCGACTGCCTAGGCTGGCCAAACTTGATTCGATTTTTCTTATCGTTTTGCGTTCGCTTTTGCATTTTTGGAAGGCCAGGCAGTTGGCTTCTCCCTTGCGGTGGTGCACTTGTGCAGTGCGTGGCATTGGTATCTATAACTGCAAATCTCGAACGTGCCTCGGTACACATAATTCCCTCAATCCCCTCAAGCTGCGTACATCCCGCAGCGGAGGAGACGCACATGCTCCACAAAGATTAAGCCAAAATCGTATATCAGGCGCGGTCTTATTGCGCATATGGCCATGTTCTGATTTGTATGGCCCGAGCGTGTGCAGCAAACCGGCTCGCCCGATCCCTTCCCTCCCCCCTCTCCACTTTTACTATATCCCATATATCCGCAAGCCCCCAACTCCGATCCACTCGCATATTGGGTGGCATGGCAAACATTAATAATGTCAAAATTGAGACACTCGAAGTGAATTCTGTGTCGTTTGTAATTAAAGCGCAACGCTTGCGGTTATAAATTTCTAGCACACAGCACTCCATCGTCTGTAAAATCGGATAGTTGGCTCAAAGGCTTTCCAGTTTGACTTTCTTTTTGGCGTTTTTTTTTGTTCTTCCACCCAAAGTCGATTGTGTTCTTGGCTCGTTTTTTACGCATCGTTGATTGAATTGTCCGCTGAGTAAACAGAAGACTTACAAACATTTGTTTGAGCATTATGATGATGGCATGTGTGAGTTTCTTTTCTTTTCGTTCCGCGTACACATTTCTCCTTTTTCGAAACCGAAACCGCATTTGTCAAAAGGCGAATTTTCTCCACTTGACGGCACACGTCGCTGGTGCTTGGGGGTCACACGTGTCAAAGGTGGGCAGTTGACTGCGATTCCCATTTGTCGGAGCCCCTGGTGGCACATATACCACCCAAACCTACTCCTCCTCCCACTTCCAATCGGGCCTGACTAATCGAGCATTCAGTTTTTTAATGAAAGCGTATTAATATGACGCTAAGTAAACTCGAACGGCGAGTGTCTGGGCATTTGTTACGTTTCTATTTGGCTGGCTGGCTGGCTTCGAGTCCATTCAATATTTGTTGTCTATTTTTATAAGCCCAGTTGACAAGTGAAACATGTTGCGTGGAAATCGGGCGGAAAATATATTTGTTGATCCCATGTTTTTCTGACTTTCGCTTTGTTCGCTGCATGGAAAAGAAATGGATATGCATCTCTGAAAAAGAGGTTCGAACCTCTGGCCTGGATATTTTACAGATTAATCTGTGCAATATCAACGAGCTGTGGAATTTTAATAAATCTTGAATTTCAATAGAAATTCGGACTGAACAAAACAATTTTGTTAGAAAGCTGGAACATGGATTTATAACAATAATGGTAATTTTGCCATTGAAGCTCTAGAAATTTCATGAAAATTCAATAATTCACCAAGTTCGATTTGTTTGATTTTCCTTTAAAAGGAGAGATTCCTGCATGGAGGATATTAATTGAACCCTTGCAGCACTTGGGGAATTAGTCACTAAAACGCCTTGCATTATGTGCCTGCAGAAGTCCTTATCTGTGCATCTAACCAGTGGACCCATCGAAGGCTCCGAAGCAAATAGAAACCAATGCAAACATGCAAGCAAATATCACAAAATTGCCAGAAGTAGGCAGTGGCAGCCGAGTAGCAAACAGCAAACCAGCAGAAGAACAAAACCTGGTCCAAATCAGAATCTCCGGGGGACGACGGAGACTCCGTCGCAGGCACATAACATAAACATAACTTTGGGGTCCGGGCTTAATGCCAACGATTTGCGGTGCGATTAGACCAAAATGATGCATCACATCCAGTGCACACTGTGCAGGAGGAAAGAAGCAACTGGGGGGAACTTAGACACACGCAGCGAGAGTTAAATATGCGCACCGTGGGCACACTGTAACGCAGGAGATGGCTGATAAGGCGAAAAAGAAACCATTTCGTAGTTAGTTTTGCCTACTTTCAAGGAAACTCGCTCACATAAGGGCCCTGGTAATCTGCGTAAGAAATGCGGCAGCAGCCACATTGCACACTACTTATGCCGAGCAAATAGCAATAGTAGCTGCTGCTGCCGTTGTTGTTCCTCATCAAGTATGGCTGTTGATGGTGTATCCAAGCCAAGTCAAGCCAAACCAAGCCAAGCCAAGCCAAACCAAACACCACGATGAATAATCCAAAATTTGCAAATACACCGAGCTAGCTGCGGATTGCTGAAATCTCCAGCAGCAGCAGCAGCAGCAGCAACACCAACAGCATCAGCTTTTGAATGCTGCGAATCTCTGCCACTTTATCTCGGTGGTTTCTCATTTTTGTGCTATCCGCACCCAGCCATTCCATTCCATCTCATCCCAGAATATTTTCCCCATTGCTCAGCACTTGAGTGAGTAGTTTTGGCCAGAAGTCTCGAATGGTAGCAGCAGCCGCTTTTGTTCATCCAGATCTCACTGATAAGCATTTAAATGAGGCTCTGTTCTGGGTCTGGTTCTGCTGGCTCGTTGTTTTGGCCCATAGTCTATGGTCTTGAACTGGAGATTCGCTTAACGAATCTTGTATACACAGATAGATGTGCGTATTATACAAATATTGCACTACTTTAGTTATGGATTTGTGTAACTAGGATGCAACCTTGGCAACATCCAACAAAAGTTTCTTCTCGGCACGAAGTACAGTGGGCTGCAGTCTAAGCGAAATGGATTAGATCGATAACTATTAGTTAAATTACAAGGTATGATATTCAATTTGGTGTTATTAAGGTTCACTTTCATTACTCCTTTGGTAAATGAAAATATCAGAATATTTCAATTATTAATTTATCAATAATGCAGAATATCAAATAATATACAAAATTTTATCAATTTGTTTTCATAATTTCAAAATTATACCTCATAACACTCTACTTTATGGCAAATTATACCAATAAAATCATTTTTAGCAGCAAGCTTTGCAAGAATTTGTGGATATTAAATTACCGAAATTGTCTGGTAAGCTTGTTCCTCTGAAAATACTTCCGCTGAGAAATGTCCGCGGTGGAATGGAAGCAATGGTACCATTTGCTGGACTCCAACCCACGGCATTGTCCACGTTCCGAGGAAAGCGAGTCAGGCACAGACATTCAGTGCCCACTTCCAAGTAAAGAAATCGAAACCGGGCAACAATAAAACACATGGTGATGCGGCGAGGGGCTGAAATCAGTGCGCCTTGCAGCCTCCGGGCGATGGATGCAGTGGAGTGCAGTGCAGTGCATAGACTTCATATTCTACGTAGAGGCTCCCAGTGGAGGGCAGCCACAAATGGGAAATTCCTCGGTATTTAGTGCAGCGGCAGCAACAAATGCACTTACGACTGATATTATGATTGTTATTACGGCCAAGTCCAGGACGTGGCAGCAGCAACAAAAGCAAAGACAATAAATCTGCAGCAGCTTCTTTTCAGCGGCAAATGAAAATGTTTGAAAGCGAATGCTGCAAACAGCAGGAGGAGCTGGAGGAAGGCAACCGGGTGGAGTAAATGCGGCGGCAGGCAGGAGGAGAATCGCCCGAGGTGCTCAGATGCATACCAGCTGATAAGGAATATCTCATATTTTTGTTTCACTCCTGCCAACTGCCTACAGTTCCTTTGGACCGCACTGAACTCAACTAAAGTGGAGTGGAGTGGAGTGGAGTGGCCTGGCCTTCTTCTTCATCGCTTAAGTGCAGTAAGTAAGCCCTTAAAAGTAGTGCAGCCTGCTGCTTCTGCTGCTGCTGTTGCTTTTGCTTTTTCTGTTGCGACTGCTTTTGCTTTTTTCTTTGCTGCTGCTGCTGGGCTGTTGCAAGTTGCAAGTTGCAGGTTGAAGGAAGGACTGCAAGTCGTGGCGTTTTTGCAAGCGCGTTATCGCTGAACAGCCGCATAAATAATGCGGCTTAAAGAGCAGGTTGACGCCTACAAAAACAAAGGGGATTGAGCCAGGAGAAGTCGCTCCCATTCCCAATTCCAATACCAAACAGAACACAAAAAAAATATAAGTAAAACCCGTCTCATCCCGTTTTGGTTACCTCGGGTAACCCTAAGTAGTTGTTACTTTTTGGCATTTGTTGAAGTTCCGGGCGGTGATTAAGTTGGCCATCGTATGGCTTTCTGTTCAATAACTTTTTCCCTGGAAAATAATTGCAGTCGAGTGGATACATTTTTTGCACCCCTTACGTAATTTATCACTCTGACTAAGGCCTGTGCCTGTGATTTCAATTAAAATGTCCGGCTAGCGCGCCTGGCGATCACCTTTCGGGCGAAATTACATAAAACCGCCCAATATCCAAATGGCAATGTACGAGTAGTCTTCTGCGTCTATTCTCTGTAAGCACCGGTGGTGTTTTTTTATGACAATTTCTCTCGGCTCTTGGCCAGGTTGGCGCTTCCGTTGCCAACAGCCTTATCCATATCCACAACCACATCCACATCCAGTCTGGACCAGCTAGTCCGAGAGCAATTATACCGATGGCAAAAAGAACAGGACCGGTCAACAGCAGATATTTTATGAGCCAGCATTTCGAACTCCATTAGCTGCAGAGTTATGAAAGTTTTATTGCCAGTCAACCGACTTTGCTGCGCTGTTCTGTTCAGTTCTGTAAAAGAAGTCATTGGCATTGCGATGGACATGGATTGGATGGAAGTGGCTGGAGAAGATGGTTCCGGGGGCTATCTGCTGCCATTCATATACTCGAATGTTTCAACACACAGGCACTTGCATTTGGATTCCTCTTTAAGCCGCCTGATCCATGTGAGTCGGCTATGACTTGGTTTTCGGTTTGGTCTGGCCAATGCATATAACTATTTTATATATATTTTATGTTATTTACCGATGGTCGTGGCAAATTGTTTTCCTTGTTTGCCTCGTGCAGGCCGAAATGAATTTTAATATTTTAGCACTGAATAAGAACAGTTGTCAAGTGCATAATAAATGCTTGCATTCTATGGAATATTTATTTATGCTTTAAAGCTGAAGCTCAAATAAAGACTTAACAATTGCTACCTTTAAATATGTTCTTTAAAGTTTCCAACTCTCTCTCGAGTGTTTTCTTAAAGCAAAAAATTTACCAAATATATATGTATTTTAAATGTTAAATTAGAAACATTGGTGCAGCAAAAACTTAAAGTAATCAGTAGTAGCCCAGTAACATTATTCAGTTCTTGGCTAGAAAAACAATGAAAACCGAGTAAATTACAAGCTATTTATTTTGCCAAAGTTCATTTAACTCCATTGCTCCATTGGCCAAATATGCAACAGGTCACTGCGAGCATTGCCAAAAAGAAAAAAAAATTAACAGTCGCAGACAAATAATTTTTACGGCTAAGTCTAACAAAAAACGCGATTCTCGAACATTGACTGCTGCTTGGGTTTGGGCCAAAAGGGAGTCGTTTTGTTTTCGCTCTTACAATGGCCAAATGGCCATTTCTCGCTGCTCAGTTGTTGCTGGCTGGTTTTTATGGCAGACTGCAAAGTTTAGTTTAACGTGCGGTTATGTGCAGCAATTAAAAGTCACAAAGCAGACATAAACATTCCACCGCCCGCCCACTAGCAAAAAAAAAAGGGAGTACAGAGAAAAATTCAGCTAACAGCCAAAGGAGGAAAATATTGTTACGAGCTGTTGTTGATGGAAGACCGACGGATGTTGCAAGATACCAAGTATTTTTCCAGGTCGCCAACTTGAACAACTTATTTGCTCTTTCCGCCGCGGCATTAGTTTTATGACTTAATTAGAAACTGCAGCGTTAGATCGCCAAAAGATTGTTTCGTCAAATCGGCGTGAACCATAGCGGTGTTCTATGGGCTTTTCTTTCAAGGCATCAAAGCTATCTCTTAAAAGTTTCCTTCGCTTCGTCTTGGTAATTATGCACGCGACACATGTTTCCGCGCACACTTCACCAGAATGCGCAGTGCGGACAGGCCAACACAACTTTGGAGGTGACCATGGGTTAGTCGACTTGTCTCATTATCATTACAATAATCACTTGGCGGCGGTGGCGATGGCGATGGCGACGACGCGGCTGCTGACGTTGATACCAATCGGCGAACGTTCCGGCCCGAGCTTCATTATCAGCCGCAGCTATCCTCATCATCGCCAAAACCTCAGCACTCCCTGCGTATACGTATTATGAGGCAGACGGGGCCACGCCCCCTGACGCATTGGCGTCAGTTCGCAAGAAGCCAAGCCTGACATTCATTCGCCGGGGGTTTTGACTTGCAACCGATCGCATAGAGCAGATAGCGAATATGTAGGAGCAGATACAATATGTATGTAAGAAGACGACGATGCGGCTTAAACATTGTGTTGCCACTCAGCAGGACTTAGCGTGCATAACCATATTGTTTTCAGAGATTGTAAAACTTCGGTGATAAGATGCGCCTAAAGAAATAAACGCTGACTAGATAGTTAATTTGCAGCTATAATTAGTTATTTTTAATGAATTTATTGAGCAGGTGAAATCTTAGTTTAATGTTCAAAATAACTAAAGATTGATTACACAATCATATTTTCGATTGAAAAAGTATCTGCAACCCTTTGCTAAGCGCCTTTGCACGTATTGTTGGTATCATTTAAAATGAATTATCCTAAGCCTATAACTTTCTTTGAACATTCTAATGCCCGTTGTCCGTTCCAGTCCTTTTGTGCCAGTTTTTGCTTTTACCTCCTCACTTTCAGCCCATGCTCGAAATGAAAGGTTAACAGATTTAAGGGTTTTCTTTTCTTTTTCGGCCACGAAACTAAAACTGAACACTTGTCGTCATCTTGCAGTCGTCGTGGTTGCAGTCGCCTTGGAAATCACAAAAGTTTAACAAGTTTTTCACTTCGTTTTTTAGCCGCCTCACAAAGTTGCATTTCACAATTTTCTTTCGTGTTGTTTGTCTCTTCCGCTCCAAGCAGCTCGAGCTTAAAGGGAAAATTTTAATTAAACTATTCATGCGGTTGCTCTCGGCAGGAGGAGGACCCGGATCGGGGATCGGGCCTGGGATTGGAGCAGCCTGTGGCCCTGGAGCCGGCATTTACGTGCAACAGCTGCCAGACTTGAGCACAGACACTTTTCAAGTGCGTACTTTCTAATTTTCACTGCAACACGCAGCTCGGCAAACAAACAAACGAGCAACAAAACAATGCGCCAAACAGTGGCAGGCTTATTTGCCCAAGGAGCCGTCTAGAAGGCGTACAGATGACTCTGCACACTGTGCGAAAAACCTTATTATTTGTCATAAAATAAAACGAAATTTAAGCGTGCATAGTTACGAAACTTACACGTAACTTTTTCAATATAAATGTTGGAAAAGCATTAATCTACTTTAACCCTAAAATGTTTGTGGCTGACAAAATGCTGCATAAAAGTTTGAACCGAACTATGTTTAAACTAAAACTATGGATTTTGCAGAGCAATTTTTTAATTTGAGGTAGCCAATGAATTTGGTATTTTAAAATGAACTACATTTTTGTTTGCGGTCAATTGCACAGAATTCTTATACATTTATGAGCATGTAATGCATTTGATTAGCATTCCTGGGAAACTGGCTCATCTCGAAGTTTGCGACCAGATTGATAACCAGGTATTTCTCGCAGTGTTCTCTGGTGTGACTTTTGCCTGAGACGAGTGGGTGTTGTTTAGGCATTGGTTATTGTGTCTCGTCTCCGAGCTGCTTAGTGGTTCCTTCTTCCCCGCGGTGGCAGTGTCTTCTCGGGGAGATTTCAATGTCGAGACACTGCCTTGCCTCGTTGTCGTGGGCAACAAGTGCAGATGGCTGGATGGATGTACATGGACGGGGATGTGGCTATGAATGTGGAAGGCAGGGAGCTGGAAGAGTTGGGTTTATCTCAACAAGCAGGCATTACACGTGTATGTGGGAAATGGTCTTGTAAGCAGTCTGCAATGCATATTAGGGGAATGTGTACGCTTCTGGCTTGTTATCCTTCATAATAATTAGTTCAAGTACAGTTTGAGAAGAACTAATAACGTACAATTGCTGCATAATACCCACTTTAGTTGAAGAGGCTGGCTTTTGCTTACTTATTGTAGTGCTTTTGTGGACTTATAGTTATACTTATTTTACTAAATGAAAGTTGTTCAACTGACCACCCCGATGGAAAGAAATCGACTGCCGAACATTTATTGTTATTAAAATCTGAAGCACTTTTTGGGAGAAGTTTCAAAAAGTGTAATCCGTTTATGTCATGGCACAAAACTATAGAGTATTTCCTTATGGCAACCGCAAATGCGAATGCAGCACTTCAAGTTTTTCAATCAAAACCAATTCTGTAAACCGCAAAAATAATTATACGAGGTGTGAAATTTTGTAACACAATCAGATCGCTGGGCATTTAAAACATATATAAATCAATAAAACTGAAAATGCTTCTTTCCACACGCCCCTCGTTTTTTCCCCCCTTCACAGCGAATTCCAACTATTAATGACACTAACAAATGGCAAATGATAATAAAAGGCGGCAAGAATAGGAACAACTAGATGGTTTGGCCTACAAATTACACTCTAAAAATGTAGAACAAGTCCCGAAAGAGTTCTTCGCCGGAAATTTACGATAGAGTGACGCTGCAATGTGTTTTCGGACCACTACAAAATTATGTTTTCGCTTTTACGAGAGATAACAAATTTTTATTGATGTTGGGTGGCTGGGAGCTTTTCCATGGGCAGCGGTCGTCGAGTTCAAAATGTCAAGCTGGAAACAACGCCAATGGGTTGGGGGATCGAAGGGCTATATATATATATTTTTAATGGAAATACGTATGGCAGGCAAGTCTTACAACATATTCAATATTTCAATATGTATGTACGTCGAAATCGAAGCAAAGTGCTGATAACGATTTCCGTTTGCTTTTTTGGGGTCCCCTTAATGACTTCATCTCGAAAACGTTTTGTTCGACTCTTGGATGCATTTGCACGCCCGTTTTGTTGCTTGCCGTTTTGTTGCCGATAAGCGTTGACACCATTAAAAAATAAAACATATATATATTTTTTTTGGTTACTCCGCCTGGCCTGCTGCTGCTGCTCCAATTATAATTTTCATCAGCTCCGGCGATGGGGCATCATTCATTTGCATTCGCTTTGTCTGCCGGCTCTGCTATCAAGGCACAAGTGACAAACTGGAAATTTATGATTTGAAAGTGTGTCGCTGAGGCTCTGGCTTTCCTCCACTCTCCTCCACGAGTGTCAATGCAATAAACACTTTGGCTCGGACTTGTCCGGGAAGCCAGCCGGGTTCCCAAGACACGTTGCATGTGTCATCTGCAGCAGCCTCACTGTTTTCTTGGTCGTGCCTCGGGCACTTAGATAAGAGCCTGGGACCCCGGACCTTTCGAGTGCCTCTCACCCTCTGGTCGACTACAAATTGTCAACTGAATATGCATTCCACACGCCCCTAAGCGCCTTATTCGCCAGCAATGAAATAAATTTGGTTGTATTTGTTAATGGGAATGACTCTACTAGCGACCTAGGGTTGGCAAGCTCACAAGTGCATCGAGAGATCAATTGAATTGGGTTGGGTAATATCTAAAATCAAATTAATTTAATTTTTTTTAAATTAAAAAATCAATGTACAACTGCAAATAAGAGAATATAAATAATTGTGCTCCAAAGTAATATAATCATTTTTTGAGGAATTTATTATATATTTTGTTAAAGTTTTAATTCCATGATCTGTACTATAGTTTAGTCTGTTTGCTTAACGGTAAACGGCATGCAATCGATGCAACCCTAAGCCGCACATCCTCTAAATTGGCCTCACACAAAGTGCAGTTTAAGTAGCCGGCTCACAGCAGTTGACAACTGCAAAATGTTGATGATGACTTAATCTTGGCAGGCTGCACAGCAGTCAGGGTCCCAGTTCCAGGCCCCAGCTGCATCTCCATCTCCATCTCTCGACTCCCGACTTCCAACCTCCCAATCCCAAAGAACATGGCCAGTAGCGGCGCATTGGATGGCAGGTTGGGGAGCGGGATTCTCGGAGCGGGTATGGCAATACTTACTACCAACAGGGCCATTACCAGACGCCATTTGGCTGCCGCATCTCCATCTCCATCGCCTGGCTTAACGAGTGCGGAATGGGGATCCCCAGCTCCCATCTCCGTCGCCAGAGTTCCACTACGAATCCCCCCCCCCCCCCCCCCCCCCCCCACCCAGACCGGGTAGTCAACAGTTAATCTGCAATTTTATTATAATTTGATTTTTTAATGCTCAGCGAGCAATGCGCGCGCTTCTTGGCTCGTTATATCGTTATATCGGCCCAATGTCTGTCGGCTAGCCGAGAGTTATGCTTTCTTTTAGCCAGAGTCGACGTTTTACGATTTTGCTGCGTTTTTACAATGTTGCCAAACTATCGAGGCGGCCGCTAAATAATGCACATTTTAATATTCGGCGGTGAGGCAGAAATATTCTTTTATTCCGTTTACAGTTTGCAGAGTAGAGAGAGCGAGCTCAAATGGCATATGAAATGTTTCCGGCTCGACGACGACGTTTGTGTTTTAATAAAAACATAAACAATGTTAACACACAGCCAATGGTCAGTTCTGGCCAGCTCGGCTGGAAATGGGCATAAATATGGATATGGGCTCCAGTTTCTGGCTGCCACAGGCACTGACTGAATTTATTCAAAAATATGTTTTTTTTCCCCTGCGCTGACCATTTTTCCCACAACAATCAATCAAAAATCAAGTGACATTCTAAACGGCGGAGCCCAACAGCACGAAAAAAGCAACGACAAAAAATTGTGATTGTAAATTCCTGCAGGGAGTTGGAGGCAGTGGTCAGTGGTCACTTCGTCATTCGGTCATCCATGTGTGAGCTGCTGTGGAATACTGTTTCGGAGGAGGATTGGCCATTAGCATACGCAGACGGAGGCCACTCGAAAATATAAAAAATCACGGGGCTTACCCTCGGGGAATCTTTTCTACCCAGTGAAAGAGGGAGCCAAAAAGTATATCTAGCTGTATACAATTTTAATTCAATTATTAGAAGATTGGGAACTAATTAAATGGGTATTGTATTAAATGTACAATATAATGCCTTAAGTGTTAGTGGCATATTTGGACGATACTTTCTTATTTGAATCCGATCTGTGAAGAGGATAACCTGAAGAAAGAACCTTATCCTTTTAAATCATTATACGATTCTTCAATTAAACTAAAATATTTTCTCCTGGAATATCTGCGTAACTTCTACTCAACCCGGCTACTTAGCTGCTATTCCCCAATCAATTTTCACTATTTTGTGCCAAGACATTGAAGTGCAAAACCCATTGACTCTGACTCGCGGCCAATCTTGAAGTCTTGTCAAAACGGCATTTTGACGCGAATATACAGAAACTCCCTTTTCTTCTGCTCCGCCAGGCTGTGAGTCTTCAAATTGGATTCTGAGCCCGGAGTCTGGGTATGCTGCCAACTTTTTTGATGGCATAACGATGCCAGCCAATGTTGCAGCCAATGCAGCCAAGTTGCAACTTCCGCGGCGGGTGTTGCGTCGAAAAAATGAAAATTCTGAAATGCAATTTGCTGTTATTTTGCTGTAGCTCGCTGATTTGTTGTTCTCCGGCTGCGTCGTTGACTCTTTTGTTTTAGCAAATTCAATTGTATTATGCAACAGCTGCTGATGCCGTTGGTCGCGTATCTAAAACTTAAATTTATACAAATATGCAATACATGAAGCCGATTTGAGTTGAGCTTTGGCTGCGCTGCTCCCCCAGCCGGCAGCATTTATTGTTGCCATCAATAAAGTTATGTAAACACGAGCTCACACACGCTGCCCATTTTACATATGCAACATTTAAGGTTTTTTCCTCATTTCATCGACCCCAAGCAACCAACCAGACCGCCGGCCAAATAGTCAGTCAGTCAGTCACTCAGTCGGTCTGTCACTCCGTCATTTTGGCATTCGCTTTCAGTCAGTCAGCCAAAGAAGCAGTCAGGCGGCGAGTGAAATTTACATGAAGTACATCATTGTTCAGCGTTGTCAAGAGCGCAAAATTTGTATGAATGAATGCAGCACAAGCAGTGGCAAAAACACACAAAACAACGACATTAAAATTAGTTCAAACTGCCAGGCGACTTTAAAATGCTCTTTAAATAAGAGTATTAATACTGCTTACTATTCCACTAGAATTATGAATAGATTTTAAGCTTATGTTATCGCCACACAGTTTAATATTCTAATATATATTCAAATTAAGTTTCAGAAGCAAAGATAAAAAGATACATTTATCATTTCTTACGTTTTCCAAATGTATCACCACTTATTTGAGGCTTTTAAGATACATTTGCACTATGCTTCGATAATTGACGATTTTTATGACTTCTTTCCTGCTAATTGAGAGTACTGCCCAAATGCATTCGATAGCCAATACTCTGCGCTGCGCAAGTGCATCCATAAATCGTTACTATTGCTACCTTTTGGGCAACGTGGTGTGGCGGCTGGCTATTGTTGCATGCCGAGAACAAAACGAGACGCGCAACAAAAGGCGAGTGGACAGGGCCAGATTGGGAATTTCTTTGGTCTTTGGTCTTGGGTTTGGGGCATGGTTTGTTTGGCTCGGTTTCAGTCAGGCTCTCGTTCAGCCGGGCATTTGCATATGTTTCCTGTGACTTTTGACGATTATATGATTTTTCTGCTCTTTACACGAAGCTGCTGGCTTCAGTTTTTATTTTGTTTTCGGCTGCCACTTGTGCAACGTGTCCGTGGCAACTCCTCCGGAGTCCGGACGCCGCTGCTACTGCATCTCAGCTAAAACTGCAACGGAGCAGACGCGTTGCATAAAAATAAATCTGCACACAGAATAGAAGAGCTCGGACTTGCCATATAGAGGGCTGTGGAAATGGAAATCGGAATGGGAATGGGAATGGAAATGGTGTCTCTCCCCCCGGTGGAGTGCAAAGCCCTGGAGATTTACGTGCAATTCAACAGTTTTATGACTTTACCATCTTTATACTGCACTCGTATGTATACATATAGTTGCCCTCGCCCCTCTCGGATGGTTTTTATTTCACGTATTTCAATCCAGCTTTTTTGCTCGTCGAGCATGCTTTTTCGCTTGTTACTGGCCAAGATTTGCTTTGGGGGATTTTTTTGGCATCATTGAAAATAATAACAAGAAAAGCGTATATTCCGCAATTTGTGGTGATTTTTCAGAGATAATTGAACGCGATAATTTGCATACTAGTTAAGAGATACTGCCAAAATTGATTGCTGGCAGAAAAGCTAAGCATTTGAAAAAAAATATAATCATAATATTAAGACGTAAAACATAATTAAAAAATAGTAATAAAACCTATAGTAGGCAGCCCATAAATTAAAAAATATTTATATTGATTCGGTAACTATGCATCTGCCAAAAATTAGCATCTTAAAGCCAATAAATATTTCCAGCTAAGGCTTCGCATTGACCATATACGTAAGTATTCAGAAAATTAATGGATATTTTAGGTTCATTCAGGCCATTGAATGCTTTTCGTTAAATAAGTGAGTTGTTGAATAGTAGTGGGCTTCGATTTGGGGGAAACCACAGTGAACTGGGCTCAGCGACTGTTTAAGGCAACGTCGAGGTGACAACCAATTAAATAACCATATTTTTCATTGCCCAAAGAGGCCATTAATATTTCTTAAATATACAGCTGCGCAGGGGCTACAAAAGCTCCGGATTCGAAAATCGAGATGTTGGGAGGAGCAGAGGTGGCACAACTCACTAGTAAATGAAGCCATTTAGCTGCTTGTTCTCAGGTTGGTCAGCAATGGATCATGGGATCATCGGATTTTTTAGAGCATTGTTATGCAAATGCCATTCGGCTGCAAAGCACCGATGATATATGCCCGAAATTGGAAAATAAACTTTAAAGACGCATTCGAGTGGCGGAGACAAAACCCCAATTCTTAATTATAAGCCATGAAGCCCGAAAACCAGTTACAAAACGTTTTCGTCTTGGGCCAGACCGGGCCTATTTGCATAAGAATCGGTAGGCCCAACTACAATGTATTAACTTGTTTTATGTTTGCCATTATTGGCGATTTTACAGACAACTCTCGGGGCTACCGTGCATCGGGGACAGTGGCTGGCTGGGTGCCGAGATAATTATAGGAGACCCTCCAGCCATCGAAGAAGTGCCACAGCAGGTTCAAGATCAACTCCCGTCGCCGTCATTAGCACGCGGATAGATATAGATGGAATCCATCCAACCGGTGGTTGGACGGTGTCCATCCCATAAAACTATGTACAATTTTTAGTGGGCCTGGGTGCCGCTGGGCCGCTGTGCTAATGAATATTTATGGCACCTTAAACGTAAATTATTTTGCATAATATCGAGAAATGCGAAAGCCAGAGAAATTTATAGTTAATTTGATTGATTTTATGTGCAACAAGGGAGCACCTAGTATCCGCCAACTCTCCGACCATAAACCGCAACACAATGAGATATTTTCTTGAACAATTTGTAGGCTTCAAATTGATTAATGAACAATGTATATATGAGAGTGTCTTTCTTGGACCGAATGTGTGATTTCTAGCGCGCCCATCGATCGACGCGGTCGAGTGTTAAAGATGCGCAATCATTAGGCAGCTGCGATCCTTTCAGCATGACACCGCAGGATCAAAAGGGCTAAAATGGGCAACGAAATGTGCTATTCACACAGGCGGACAAGACAAGCAAACGCTTAACGATTACAAAACAAATTCGATATTGATTATGGTGCGGCATAAACAAAACGAAATGGTCGAAACACAATCAAAACGCCTCGAAGTGAAGAGCCCTGTTGGGAAGATCATTAGATTGATTGATGTTCAAGGATGTGCTATGTGGGAACCGAAGGTGTTGAGCAATTTGGCTAGTAAATTCTAAGTTAAGGGAAAGAAAATTCTCTGTTCCACATTCATAAACGTAATATAAAATCACGTTTATATAAGCAGTATTTCTAGTCGCTTGAAATTATCTTTGTAAATCAATTGGAATTTATAGTGCAAAAGGAAGCTCACCAATATTTAATTTAATTTGATCAGTTTCCATTAAGTCTTAGCTAGGAATTTCCCTTCTGCCATCACTCCCAAATGCTATTTTATTGAGCTGGGAAAATGAGAAACTCCTACAGCTCCTTTCTCATCTGGAGGGCTATGTAAATCAAAGACTTTTGCATTGGCTGCCAGGTGCCCTGCAGCTTTCTAACTAATTAACACTTAATTCTACATCATCCATTCGGATTGGCTTTCGGAGCAAGGGGGAAGGGCGGGCAGAGGGGTCAGGAAAACGAGCAGATGGCCAGTATTTGGCTTTTCCGGACGGCAGCAAATGCAATGCATTTCATGTTATAAATTCTGTGGCAATGTCTTCGAATCTCGAATTGTTGTTAATCGCATGTTTGTCGAGCGTGTAATGCGCCGCATGCAGCGGGCGGCAATTACTTTAGACCATGGCTATTACAACACGGCCCAGACAACTGGCCAAAAATGTGTGCAAGTGTGCACTACACTTGTATGCATAATGAAACAAGCAGCAGAATGTTTGGCTTAATGATTCACAAAATGGTCGAAAATTTACGGCAAGCCCACTGGCAAAGGTTATTCGGAAATCTAAATGTGTATGGCATTAATTATATGGCCAAGTTAATGCATTGGGCGCATCGTACGCAAAACAACTAATTGTTATTTTCATCGCAAATTGCATTTTCATAAAGATTATGACAATACATTTTGCATATCCCCCCCAGATATTGATATTACAGTTTACATACCGTCTTTGTTTGCTGGCCAGAACACAAATATTTAGAATTCTCTGCGTGCAGTCTTACCTTAGAGCTCATTTTGGCCGGCTAATAGACTAAGAGCGAGGTCTATTAAATTAATAATAATGACGCACCCGGTTATGAGATCTCGACAATTTCCACAATCAGCTTTCAAACTTTCCAGACAAAGCTTGAGGGGATAGCCCGGTCCTGGTCCATGTGCAAAATGTTTTTGTGTGTGCTCCGGGGACCAGTAACTTGTATTCATACGGAATGCATTTCCCAAGCCAGCCAGACCGAGGAGTCCCAAATAGTCGTCAGCCATATCAACTGGTAAGAAAATATGGCCTGAGAAAAATAAAGTGCAACATCGGTGCGGAGATGTGTTGACAAGCCGTTAAGTGATTACATTTAATTATTGAAACAACACATTTCGTTGCCTCTATGTTCAAAACCATAAAACATTATTTTTAAAAAGGCATAAATATTATTTGAAATACTAATTAAGTGGCTGCCAACTGCGAGGCTTCACTGTAGAAGGCAGACGAAACGGGGCGCCACATACCGGGCGGTGGGCGGTGGGGCATGGACTGGCGCCCGCCTCGCACTCGTGTGTATGTGTGCCGCACGCACAGACATACTCTTCTGTGGAATGGAAATAGGGTGAGGAGTAGTGCGGTGGGGTTGTGGGGCGGGAACGGACGCCAATTAGCGTTCAACATTTTATGACAATTCGAGCGTGGCACAAGGAACGTTCGTGTGTGTGTGTGCATTGCTTAGGGGTGCAAGCACAGGAAAATTGCAAAAAGCGAGCGAGGAAAATGAGGAGGAATTCCACGGCTCCTTCTGCTCTATGAGGAGCCACAAGGTGCCCGGAGGAGGTGGCACGAACAGGCAGAGCGGCAAAGTAAACGCGCTGCAGCTCTTAATTATAATTATGGCAGCGAGCTGCTGGCAACAGGAGTTGCAGTTGCCTTCCCATCCGCTCACACACACACGCAGGTTATTGAATGTCCTCCGGGGACAAGGCAACAACCGGGACGGGACTCTTTGACATTGGCGCGACATTGACACAAAATGTCGGTTAATAAATCTCCCCTGGCTGAAAGCGAAAAGTTTTCAGTGTCAAGTGGCGGTGACACTTGAACTTTTGTGGCGTGGTTGCAATAAGCTTTGAAAGGGGGGAACTTCAATTGGCGCTTCACAATCGAAGTGTTATGGTCTTTAAGGTTCATATTGAAGTTTTTTACATGTATGATATTTTAAATGGAAATAAAAAAGTAAAATCCAATGGGGGGAGAACCTCAGCTTGGTCACACCTAATTTGTCAGTGGTTCCTTTGCTTTCTTTAAGCATTTCTTAATCAAAAATAACTTTGACGTCACGGCATATGAATAAAGAGCCGCCACTGAAAGAAGCCAAAAAATGATATGTGAACATGCCTTTTGTGTGTGAGCTGCACTCCTGATAAATGACCACACCTTTAATCACTCCGCCACCGCAAAGTCCAGCGGCGAATGGATCAGTATCTCACTTTGATCTGACCGAAGTTGAGTCGAACTCATTTCGCGTAAGCTTAAGCAGTTGATTTGTGCCGAGATATTCGACGAATTCGCAGCCGAAAATGATAATTTATTTAGAACGGCGAACAGAAGTGTTGCCTGAAAAGAGCTTCTGCTTTTGCCAGTCAGTCAGCCAGCCAGCGAATGAAACAAATTCATCCGAAATTCGGGCTTAAGGTCTTCTTTATATTTCATTATTTTTTTGGGCTTTCGCATTCCTTTTCCGGACTCCGGACTCCAGGCAATTAAAACAAATCGACCTTCCAGAGCGTGGAACTAAATCACTGAGTTGTGAGTGGCACTCTTCGTTTGACGCGGGGCATTTGGCGATTGACGTGGCCAAAATATCACTTTTTTTTTGGCCCATCTAAGCCTTTGAGCATGGCCAAAAGGATCAGCTGAACGAAAGATTGAAGCAGATGGAGATGGAGATTATAATTAAATGGGCTCACCTGGATGTTTTTGCAGTTGATGCAGCAAACGGGATTACGTTAATCTTAATGGGGTTATTTCCATAAAAATGTTTTGCACTGGCCATTAAAAGTTTGCTCATTAAAATCGATTATTATTCACAAGCAATCCTCCAAGCTTTGAAGTGTCAATAAGTGCACTCAAAGCGTGCTTCATGCATTAACTTAACCATTTAAACAGTAATTAAATCTTGTTTAAAGCCTTCGATTTGACACTTTGTCTGGCCACTACTACGGACACAAAGGCCAAGTCAGAGCCAAAGTTTCGGCCCATGAATCACGCAAATTGACTGACACTTAAGCCAAATTGGAATAAAAAGAGGAAACGACAACAAAAGCCCCGCACAACATGACAAAGTTTGATGGAGTGCACTTAAAGCTAATGATTTTCAGACTTAACTCGCCGGATTTACCATTATCTTTGCGACTGTAAAGCTGTGAGACATGACTGGGTGTGTTGCACTTGGTGGCATATGGTGTATGGTGTATGGTATATGGGTGTTTGCACAGCTGTTGGTGTTATTTTTATCAAAGCCTCTGTTGATTTAAAGCGCATCCTGCAGCGGCCAGGAGGCAACCGCATAAACGAAGCGCAAGCTCACCTTGTGAAAAAGGTTTATAATGCATAAAATATATAATTTGCAAAATTAATTAATTTTTACAACACATTAATTTCACCCCGGCCAGAAGCACTCACACACACACACACCAAGTGAGACGCACACACGCAACGGCACTCAGTCAGCCGTGCCACATGCACCGTTGTTGCCCCACTGCCATCAGTCCATGTCCCGTATGCCATATATAACATATATGCACACACTATATCCCATACCAAACAGCCCGATTCCCTGGCCACCGACCAAAGTTGCGGTCGTCTGGCCATTGAGGCAGGAGTAACTGGAAAAGCGCTTCCAGCGCTCATTATGCTGCGCCACTTGTATAATTTTTATTTAATTTATTTAAAGGTAGCTGAAAGAATCGTACATGATGACCGCAAATGGACCAGGGCTGCCGAACTGAGCGAGAATTATCCGGGATCTATTATTCCTTTTTATACAAGTTATGCTCATTGTTCATCGGAGATAACACACATATTTTAATATTATGCTTCATAAATTACATTCGCTATGAGCTTAAATTTTTTCAGAACTATTTGATATGATATTGTGAAAGTTATTTCTTCACATAAATAAATACTTCAATGGTTTTAAGTATATTTTCGCTCAACACTCTGAATTCTGCTTTCCGAATCAGTAGCTATCGTGAGATTTTGCATAAATTAAGCATCCCTGGATGAAACACAAGCCCCGTTCCACACAACAAAGTCCCTTCTTTGTGTGAGAGGTGTGTAACACACAAGTTCATGTAGCACTTAGGTGTATGTAGATTCTGCGGAGGAAGCATAACTTTTTGAGGGCTTCGATCATTATGCCAGGACCCCCGACCGGATCGACTCCTCCGTTTTGCCCAGCTGGTCATGTTGGAAATGATGTCTTTTGACACGCAGGTCTCCGCATCGCCCGCCCGAGGCCAAAAGAATGGGAACTCCTTCCAGACGTGAAGGGTGGTCGAGGCAGAGGCACACTTTGTTGAGCTGTGGGTCCGTCAAGCAGGGGCTTCACTGAATATAGAGCTGTTGTGCGAAACTAAAATGTGCCACATTCGCATGTTTAATTAACGAATTGTTTGACAATGGTCGGAAGACCCTTGGTGGAAAGCGCTTTGATGGAATGCTGGCACAAAATGCCAGAGCACATAGCACGCACATGGTGTGTGTTTGTATGGTATACGTACGTAAGTGTAATGAGTCTCCTGCATTATTGAAATCGACACAATTTTACTTTTAAGCATGTGCATCCATACCCCTGCTACTTGCGGTCTGAGTGACGGAGCAGCAACATCAACCGGCAACATGTTGCGTGCATTCTGCCCCGGCGTTGGTAATGTGTGTTCAACGTTCAACGCAGACAGACAGACGGAGAGACAGAGCCGCCATCAAGTTCAAAGTCGAAATGCTTGTAATATGCAAAAATGTTTTAATTAATCACTTTGATGCGCACCGGCATCCCCGGCGACCAGACGCAGTGCAGGCTCGTGACATATTGAGCCAAGATGATGATTGCCGGAGCACCGCGATTCTGGGGATCGGAACGCCGCTTTTGGAAGCCACACCACATGACTGCACCCATGGCGTCCATGGGTTATTTATGTCTTAATAACATCCATTAATCGGTGAAAAAATGTTTTAAGGCGATATGTTTGCATATCCTCGAACAAGTTTCACCCGCAATTTGTCAAAATTCGATGGAAAAAAAAATAACTTGGCATTTTATTGTTATAATGAAAATGCATAACATATTTTTGCGCTTTCTTTAAAAACTTTGCATAGCAGATGTAGTATGTAATTCAACAATAAAAACTTAATTAAAAGCTATATTTATTTGAATTCATTGCAACTTGTAATATAACATGAACGATCGCTTTAAATATAATTAAAATAAACCATTTCATTCCAACACAAGTTAAATTGTTCTTGATAATAGTATTAACTGCTTATTAATTGTACCATTCAGCGGTTTTTCCATTAGCGAAAAGCATAGGCGGCACCACATTTATTGCAACTTTAACGCGGCCAATTCGATTTTCCACCATCAATTTTATGCCAATTTGGCGCATAAAAAATAGCTCCAAACCTTAATGAAAAACGATATTGGGTCATTAACATCCGACTCTTCCCATTCGATCGTTCTGGCTGCCATTTCGCATAAAGTTAAATATGCAGCTGGGCGCACCCGCAAGTCAGGCACCGAAGGCTACAACGAGTTTAATTTCATTTAAATCTCGGCCCATAAAATATATATTCACATAACCAACTGCATAATTCAGTCGAACGCTCCGTCACAGTGGTTCAAACTGGGTTAATGACAAGCTTAACGGTCACAGGTGGAAAATTAAAAAAAAAGGGAGTTCTGGGTGGAGCTGGTAAAAATTCCAGCAAAAGTGTGAAAATTTCAGGCGAGCACCAGATGGAAAAGTATGGAAAATATTGAACGCAAGGCACGTGGATCCGTGGTTGGGGGGATCCGTATCCGGTTTCCCTGTGGCCATTTTCATTGGGTCGGATTCCAGTGGGATTTTGTGTGCCCAAAAATGTAATTTAACTAGTGTTTTTCGTGGAAACCCTTCGCAACAAAAAAGAGCGGAAGCCAGAGCAAAGGGACATTTTTAATCAAAATTCACGCCTCTCTGATGTGGGTGAGCTTTTGTCCTGGCGAAAGTTAGAAAATGATGCCGTGGATTTCCGATATTAAAACAGAGCGGCATTGTTGCTGGCAAAATATATGATTTCAATTTGAGTTTCTGACTGCACTTTCAATGAAATTTAAGAATATTAAATGCTAGAAAAATATTTATATTTCGAAATCAAATCTGAATTTGACTTTAAAAGCTGACTTGTTTCAAACAAGTGCGCGGCCTTGAAAGACTGGGTCTTAGAACAAGAATATCGACTGTATGCCAAGTCAGAACAATGAGAACATAAAATTCCACAAAAATATGCTTGTCTCGACTGACTTTGTGTGCGATATTTCTTAATTTTTTGTCTTCTTCATAACTTGGCCCAAAATGCCACACAGGGAGTGCGGAGACCTTTGTCTGTTTCGATCGTAAAAGCTTCAAAAGCCAACCAGCCAAATATGCCAATAAATGGAACACAAAAACCAAACCAGCGCCAAGGAAAAACCAAAATGGAACGGCATATTTTTTGTTTTTTTATATAGCATTTTTAGTTACCCCGGATCTACCGCCATAAAGCGTAGAAATAAAAGCACTTAAAGTTTGTCATCCGCTGGATTCATATAGCATATAGCAAGTTAAAATCGAACTGAAATTGCGGCACTTAAGCCGGTCTAGAAGTTGGCTTTTAGTCGGAGAGAAATTTATGACCCTGGTGATAATGCGAGGCGCCGCAAGGTGCACGCCATAACTGGATTTCGAATCACAGACGCGGCCCTCATATGCATTATAATGCTGATAAGATGAGGAGCTGCATCGCGATGCCATGCCGGCCAACCAACTTCCGATTTATCTCAATTGGTGAAAATTGAAACGCCAGCGCATTTAGCACCAATTTAGAACACGAAAACCTGAAAACCGATACATACCAAAGGGTTAACCGTACCGAACGATTTCATTCCATTCGAATGTCTTCATTTCACGACAGCCAACGGCGAATGGCTTTGGCATATTATCCAGTCTGTTCTTTTTTTTTAAGCCTCATTATGATTATTATAATATATTTCGTGAGCGGAGCTGTTAACTCTTTGAAATTGGAGTAGGCTGAGTGAGTCGTTGGCCAGAGACGGCGGAATGTGTAATCAGAGAAGCGGGAAAGTCATTGTAATCTTGGGTGCTTTGTGGATACAAAAAGATGTGAATATGTTCGAGAAACAAATAAAGGTAAATCGTTTTAATTCCCCCTTAATAAATGTATAATATACCGGGTCTTATGTTACAAATGCATTGATTTGAAAATGTGTAGAAAAATCACATTTACCTCAACGGAAAACAGCTGTTGCCGCGGAAGTTTACGCCCAGCTATAAAAATCATGGCCACATATCAAATTATTCGCAAAAAAAAAAAATATAATAAAAAAAA
This sequence comes from Drosophila mauritiana, assembly GCF_004382145.1. Lineage (NCBI taxonomy): Eukaryota > Metazoa > Arthropoda > Insecta > Diptera > Drosophilidae > Drosophila > Drosophila mauritiana. Next base: position 18,484,999 of record NC_046668.1, on the reverse strand, counting down.
ACGGGGGAAAATAATCTGTCCAAACACTTCAAAATAATTTGACATCAACTCGCTTGATTCCCACAAGAATCCCCAGCACAAGCAAAAGATTTCACAGATATCCTGAAAGATTGTCAAACTAATTTGGCGCAGGTAGTTTCCCGGCTTTGAGTACGAGATGCCTGCCTGCCCCCGATCATTATGAAGATGTTGAGTAAAAGTATCGTATGACATGGTTCTAAAAAGGTTGACAAACGTCTAGGGTTTCCGACTGAGCCCAAAAATGGAATAGGAATGGGGATGGGGATAGGGATAAGGGGTAGGGGAGCCTTCTGGATCGCAGTCAGCGTTTTCGGAGCTTTCAATCTGTTTCAATCTGTGGCCAGCCGTGAGTTTATGAAGCGTATAATTTTCATATGCAACACCTGCTGCTGCAGCACATTTTCGTCTGGGGGTCTGGGAGTCGGGAGTCTGAGACTCCGATTCCTTAATGGCCGCCGAGATTCTTGCATAAATAAAAACTTTATAATTGCCGACGGACTGTATGCAGCCTGCATTATTGTGCCCGGCTGGGCTGGTGGGGGCGGTCTGCTTATAAATTAAGTCGAGCTCCCACGGCCACTGCTTGTACTGTACATTAAGGACACTTGATAGCTTAATTTATTGCGAGGCAGAAGATGCAGGACGAAGGACACGGCGCGCGGACTGCAGGAAAGGGCAGTGAAAAGATAATTGCATGCAGGCGCAACAGAAGCCGAGGACCAGACCACGGCCAGGACACGATGTCCTTGTAGTATTCCACTCCCCAGGATACCCAGTTGCCCAGCTCCTCCGTCCCTGGCACCCACATCTCCATATCCCTCATATGCGAGGGTGCCCCAGCATGTGTGGCGACTGAGTCCTCGCGATGCTGCTGCATAAAACATTTTAAATTGAGCGTTAAAATTAAACGATGCATCGCAAAACTAACAAACGTGGCAAGCAAAAGGGCAAAAGGACCTCCTGCCATCCTTGCTGCACTTGTTTATAAGGCCGTTAATCGTATGTGTGTATGGCACCGTAAGCAGCACATAAAAGTTCACCATATAAATTCAAATGTCGAGTGCTCCGCTGTTCTATTTTTCTATGGACATTAAATTGCCAAGATTTGTTTGGCGTGAAAACGGAGTCATTTGGGTTAATATACTTGGGGATTTGCGGCATTCAATTGGAGTAGTTTGCATAGTAGCCTTAAAATAATATGCATGGCATTTAAACAATTAACGGAGCTTGTCATTTTAATTTACAACTAACCAGGCATAAATAAGTTTAGGATATTTAGATCTGCACTCCTGACTTAATGGACTTTTCCAAATAAACTCTGCTTTATTGATTATTGTGCTTCATCTTTAATTTGATCCAGAAAAGGCAGACTAAACTGAAAATGGGCTGGCTAAAACAATATAAAAAGTGCACATCTGGCTGGCAAATACTTTCACTTCCTGGCTTAATTAAACTGGGTCGAACAAATTTCGTGCAGAATTTTTCATAAATGCTCAATGGCTTGGACCATCGAAAATAAACAAAATCGGGGCCGAAGCAGTTAGGGGGGATTAACTGTAGGTATGGATAGTTTGCCAGCTAGTTAGTTGGCCAGTCAGTCAGGCAGTCAGCCAGTCACTCATCCAGCTACGTCAGCAGTGCAAACAAACTGATAGATATGTCTGAATAAAGGGTGCACTGATTGACTCAGTTTAAGTCCCGAAAATAACAACCTAGTGAAATGGAAATGCGCCCGTTGTGGGTATTTTGTCTGCAGCTCGCTTTTTTTGTTTTTTTTTTTTGTTTTGGCCCAATCAAAAACAAGTCAACGAGGCGACCCACTTGGCCCGACCAAAATCGGTTTACATTTCGACCAGGCTTGGGTTTAGTTTGGGGTTTTGCTTTTGGCCCGCTTGCAAATTGACAATTTAGCCTTTCACCTGTCTAAACGAATCTATCGCACATCAAAATAAATATTAAAAACCAGCTAACAATGGCCACCAGGCAGGCAGGCAGTAGGTAGGTATCCAGGCATCAGGCATTCAGGTATCAGGCAAGGCTAGACAAGGTTGTTGTTGCCAGTCAGAGTGGGACAGTCGGACAGCCGGACATTCCGGCATTCAGACCGAAAAGACTGCCAAGTAGCGCAACGTCACTCAAATGCTCGCTCCGGCATGGTTTCGTTGATCAAATTTTGAAATTTGAGGCCGCCGCACTGCACTCCATTCCACTCGAGAGTCAAGGCGAAGCCGTGGCCATACTTTTATTGACATTTCGGCGCGTTATCGCCGCGCCGGGCAACAAAAGGAGTCAAGTCAGCTCGAGAGGCAGTCAGCCATATAGCCATCTAGCCATAGAGCCATATAGCCATCTAGCCATCCAGTCAGTCAGTTAGACAGTCGAGCAAAAAGTCAGGCACTCGGACAGCCCCTAATCAACTCAACTGGTTGGAGGTCGGTTATGGCCACAAAAACTATGCAGTTAGGTGAGCAGAAAGGAAAATAGCTGAACCGAATGATATCAGCATTGGCGGCGACTGGGGAATACCCTAAAGATTAGAACGTTGAGCAGTATGTAGAAGATGAGTTATTTAATGGTGTCACTCTTAAATCATGTTCTTATATGTAAAGTGAGATTATTTTGACATCGTTTCTGATATCTATAGGGGATAGGAAAATCTCCAAGGAATACAAAAATGATAAAATATTAATGTTGAGTAAAGAAAAATTTAAATGATTGTTGGAGAATTCCAGTAATATTTTATATAAATGCAACTATAATATAAGGATTTTTATTAGGAGTATTTTGCAAACTTTCTTCGCTGATGATTTTTAGTAAATTTAAGTTTAGCCAGCTACTCGTTTAGAAACATTTCTGGCTATTTACCAGAGTAACTGCAATGCCGAGCGGAAAAAAGTCGAACGGCAACTGAGACTGCAACTGCACCGCACATTATAATTTCCATTAGAAGGCAACAAGTCGCGAGTTGCAAGTTGCAAGTAGCAAGTCCAAGTCCAAAGTGGCGATGCCACGACTCCGGCGATGGCGTAAACAGAGAACTGTCATTATGACAGTTGATTCTTTGCTGCGGCTGCTGATGCTGCTGCTGCTGCTGTTGCTGATGCTGCTGCTGCAAGTGCTGTTGCTGCTGCTGGTTCTGCCCATTTAAAATTATGGCCACCGACTTGAGTTGCCGCTGCAGTTGCAACAACTGGCAGGCAGAGATATATAATTTTATACTTTCGCATAATGTTTTGCATTAAAATTATAATAAGATTCAACTTTTGCATTGCAGTTGCGCCAGTCGAGTTCAGTTGAGTTGAGTCCATTTCAGGCACACAGCTTTCGGTTTTCCAGAGTTCTGAGTTCTTTGGGTCAATATCGCAGCGTTATCTCGACGGCAGCAGCGGAAAAGTGGAGCAAGTGTGCCCACTCCATCGACAGGAGGACAGTGAAGCACTGACAGACGGACAGGCTGCCATTTATTTAATGTCTGAATGTTTGTGGGGGAATACAGTCGTTGCAGGGCATTCATAATAGGTTTTTTAATGACACTTTCCATGGCTAAAAGGGTCGTTGCGAGTTGTTGCTTTGTGGGAGTCGCTTTCTATAAACGATATGTGCGAAAGTTTTAACTGGGAGCATTCGTAATAAGTTGGGTCCTGGCATAAGCAATTTTAGCACGCCCAACTTTCGTTTCTTAACTAACTCTGATCTGAACTAACTTGTAATACAAATTAAGCTCATAATTTTCGGCTTGTTTTCCACATTTTTCAATTATTTCTTTCACACCTCTCGCCCCAGCCTATCAATAACAAATTGTCTAATAATCCCCGTTCGCCGGTTCGCCTCGAGCGTCTTAAGAATGATTAACACCAAACTTTTGCCGGCCCCCGGACAAAGTTTGTTTTCCATTTTCCCCACAAATACGAGTATCTGCGTGCATCGGAAGGAGGCAGCTACAAAATACCCAAAACATCAATTTATTCTCATTAAAAGATATGAAGGTGTTTGCCTGTCGCCTTGACAGCAACCGGGAACCCCAGAAGAAAAACTTTCTGTGGAAAATCGCAACAAAGGCATGCAATTTACAAACTGTTGCTGCCGCCGGGATGCAATGTTAGTGTTGCTGGTGTTGCTGCTGCTGCCGTGGCAGGAACTTGAGAAAACAGCTGCTTTAGAATTAATGCAACAAATAGACCACAAGTCCCCGGGCGGTTAAGCCTGTGAAGGCCAAAGGGGGTTAAGCCAAAGGTAATAAACTTTAATTGAATTTTCATTATACGCAATTTTTCTAGGTCCGTTGTGTGTTGGCCCTTTACATCTCATTCTTTGGCCCAGCGCTAATGAAAAATGCATTTCAATATTCAATTACGCTTTCACAAACAAACCTGGCCTTGCGAGGGTAGCTTGAAAACTTATTGCAGACCTTTAATGTCAAAAACCGAAGAAGAACTACCATTACTTAGGGAAATATAAGTGATAAATACATTAATGTATGTTTGATAAAAAACATTTATTATTTTCTGGGCATGCAACTTAGGTGCTGCACCTCTGTCTTGCAGAGAGGATCTTCCTAGATTTTCCAAGGAGCAGCATAACCATCAGGCCGGCACAAAGAGCAGCGTGCAATTTGTGTAGCCTTTGTAATGCAAATTCAAGTGGGAGTCAAGCCGCGCAGGAGAGTGCCGCATGGCCACGCCTACAAAGGCGGATGGAGGCAAGCATTTGGCACTTGCGCCCCCAACAACAACAACAACAGCAGTCATCGCATTGGCATTCATCAGCGGCTTGAAAAACACACGTTGCCGTGCCGCATGTTGCATATAAATGTTGCCCTGCCACATATGGTTGCTGCTGCTGCTGCTGTTGCCTGTGATGTTGCATTCAGGCAAATCGAATCACTGCCGCCTGCTCATCATCAACATCATCAGCCGCATCTGCATCAGCATCTGCAACATCATATGAGACCAGCGCCAACCCATCCCCAAGCTCGTCCTCCTCCTCAGCGAATCTCCCCTGGTGGTGTCAAGTGCAGTATCTAATAAATCATTTATGTCGGCGGTTTGTTTGCATTTTGTTTACAAATACCAGTCTCGGCGGAGCTTCAAATTGGTCTCATTAATGACTCGGCGATGGTTTCTCCAAAAGTATTCCACCAAAATAGTTTTCGGGGGGAGATATTCAACGCTTTCTGCCAGCTAAACGCATTATCTTCACCAGAAAGCAATGAAAAAACCTCTGGCCCGGTGCCGCTCATTAATCAATTTTCAAAACGATATCTATCAAATTTATAAGCAGTTCGATTAATGTTAAACATCATCAAAAGTCACACTAGCAAAACATATTTTGGCATGTGCCGTCGCAGGTGATTTACATAAAATTGTATTTTAAATATGTGGTAGATTGATTGCGGGTCTCAGAAACGCCCCAAGTCGAAGTCGGCGCCTATCGTGCCGCAAGTGAAATTTTGGTTTCTATTTATAGGCTTTCAAAGATTTTTGTGTACGGTGGGGAAACCCATTAAGTGGAATTTTAAAAATTTAACTTTACTTAGCTGTGTAAATATTAAACCGAAGCCTTTCTTAACAAACCCCTTTTAATATTCTGAAATGTAATGCTTGAGAACCTATACTATCCTTAGTCCTCTCTAAACAGAATAAACCAGTTTTTTCCTCGACATAAATGTAAACCACTTTCCTGCCTTCGGAATTCTTGATCGCGGCCAAGACTCCCCTTAATTTTCCGTTTCCTCTTCGCTCCTAATGCTAATTTGGCGTCGCCTGGTCTAAGCGTTTCCTGCACCTTTCAGCCTGGAAACTCCCTTTGACATTTTCCACGCCGACCTCGGCACTTTAAAGTGGAATGCCGACTTTAGCGATTTACGGAGGACGCGGTGGTGGAGGGGAAGGGGCTAATGGCGAGGTGTTACGGTCGAGCATTCGGTCTCGGGTGATATAAAGCTAAAAGCCGCAACACTATTCCCCACATTGACAATAAAAAATCTTTATTTAAAACATCTCACGGCACTGGCAATAAAACACCGAAAAAGTGTTAGGTTCAAACCGAAAACCGCAACATGTTTGGAGCATTTACACGTGCGGCAAACAGAGCGGGCCAAAGGCGCTGGCCAGACAGGAAGCCAAAGTATGTGAGTAGTGTAGCATGTAACTGCAGTGAGAGAAAATTCAAGAACTTACAGTCATCGAAGAAATTCGAGGAGTCAGCAGTAACTGCAACTTAAAAGAAAATTAAATATATATACAAACCATTTAGGCATATTAAACATATTACTCTAGTCATTAACTTACCAGCAACAAAATTATTATCATTTAATTATGATATATTGCATACATTTTAGGTAGAAGTTAAAGTGCTTAATGACCTTAGTTAAGCCTGTAATAGTACATTAAATCATGCCATATAACTTTAATGCACAGCTCATTATTAAACATATCTAACGATTAATATGAAATATAATTAGCGACCAACATAAAAAACCATTTAGACATGCATTTTTCTTGCAGTGCAAGGACAAATGAAGAAGGGGCCAAGGGTTTTGTGGCATTGACGTTGGCAACGTTGTTGCCGCTGCTGCAGCCATTTGAGTTCGAAACTGTCTCAACTATAAAGGAAATCAATTACTTTTGCTCCGCATAGTGACTGAACCACCGGACCACGGGATGGACGGACGGTCGGGTGGGGCGGTTCGGAGCACTCAAACTTCCGCCCGGCAATGGCGTTTAGATCGGGATATAGTGCTGCATTTAGGGAGCTTGGCTTGGCTCGAGTTCCTCTGCTGCTGGGTTTTTTGGCCCGGCTGCAGAGTCACGTGCTCCCCAGAACGCGCTACAAATTTGTTACAACAAATGCGTGGGTGCAATTCGAAATGTGCTGCTTGCAGATATCGCGAGGGTGAATCGGTGAGTTCCCAAGAGTATGCAGGGATAGGGGAGCAATATGTACCAATGCAATGAAAGCACATAATTAAAAGACTTAATCATCAATGACGACATTTTTTAAAAATTCGTTCTACTTTTGTTTCTATTTTTGCTTTTCTTTAGCTACCCTCGCATTGAACTTTGCACGAAATGGACCTAGAGCGGGCCATGTGGGTTTAGGTTCAGTTTGTAGTGTGTGGGGCTTCTCGACTGGCAGTTTGAATATAGTTACGCTCCATTTGGGTTCGTTGACTTGCCCCCGGGCGTGCCCGCTGTCCAAGCTTCGAGTTCCACGTCTCAAGCCATGAAAAACAGAAACGGACAGCGGACAGCGGACAACGGACGAGGCGTCGAACCTTCGACGGACACTTTGAAGTGCAGTTTATTTTATCAGAGTTATTTTCGTTCGCGCTTTTGAGTTGCCCAGGGCCAGGTCGATAAGATGCGTTAAGTAATTATAAATGTTTAGCGGCCAAATGCTAAAACGCAACATTTGCTATCTGGCATCTTAATGCAAATATTTGACGCGCTTACGTGCTGGGCTCTCCATCACCTTCAGATGCCTGACTTTGACTCCACGGATTGGATTGGGTTATCTAATCACCGCGCCGGAAGATGCCAACTTTCTGTGCTGCCAATTTCGAGGGGCTGAAAACGCAATTGCAATCCACTTGCCACTGGAAACTGGCAACTCGCAACGCGCAACTGGCGGTGGCACATTAAGCAGGAAAAGGTGTCGGCGGCAAGAGCCCAATGCCGTCAACACCGGTAACACACCACATGGCCCAAGAGCTCGCAAGGAAGCCCCAAGGGAGTCAGCCAACAGAACACCAGCAGCTCCACGGCAACAACCACAAACGACGTCAACGACGACCATTATCAACGAGGCGCAACTAAAATATTTTAATTAACGCAATATTTGCACAAAATAACCAACATTACAAGTTCAAGGCGCTAGATAAGCGAACGTATCGTACAAAGTACTGGGCGGATCGAAAGGGGCATTGCGAATGGGAATGGGAATGGGTGGTGGGTATGCGCCAGTCCACTAAGAAAAAATACGGGTGCAAATTAAACCCAGTAAACAGATGTGATATTTACAATTATTGAAAAAATAATCTTAAGTTCTTAAAAGCTTTTGATGATGTTTTGGAATTTAAGCAGTAGAGTGAAATATTATTGTTGCCAAATAATATCTTTTCCTGCTGAATTGCTTGCTGGGTTACCTAAACTGTTTGTCGCTAAAGTGATCCCCCTGTGTGTGCCGCAGTGTGTGTGTGCTTGACACATGCGGACCTTTGCTGCACTTGACTCGCCACAGCACGCAATCGAATGTAATGGCCCAAAGCAGTGCGGACCTGGCCGGACCGGACCGGGCCAAGACGAACCGAACCCAGAAAGCGAGAGAGCCAGAAAGAGGTAGCCACGCAGGCGTACACCACTCAACGCCTTTCGCAACTGTGCGTGTGTGCTGCGGCGGTGAGACTGTGTGTGCCCATCTAAGATAGACATGCAGATATCATTGTGGCAAGTACTTGCCGGACACTAGCGGAGTACATACATAAGTATCGGAGCGCAGTACGTCGCAGTGCCAGTCGCAGTTCGAGTTGCAGTCGCAGTCCAGTGCGGCGGCTATCGCCTTGCAATCAGCGCATGCGTTTACAACGTCCGATCAACTGGCCATAGTCCCTTTCACAGTAGCCATCGCCATCGCCATCGCTCTGCGGACGGCTCTGTTCCGGGGAGATGCCCCTTTGGCTCTTACTTGGGCCAGGTCTGACGCTACTCACCTCGAATCAGGTGTAGTTACTTTATACTAAAATGTATCTAATTGAATCACTTATCTTTAAGTTAGAATCAAATTGTTGCATACTTTTCATTTCCTTCATATAAGGTTTGTAAAACCTAGAAAGATCTGTTGGGGATTTCATCGTCTAAATTTTGAACTAAACATATATTTTTGATTCCACTTTTGGCATCACTAGCGTTCTGGGGTCGCAGCTTGCCGCCTGCTGCTGGAACTAAAGTAGGGGGCCTTGGGACTCCTCATCAGTGCGATGCGACGGTCGCGCTCGCACGCTTATCGCATTTTAGTAGTGCAGCGATTTATCAAAGTTAACATAGACTTTTAGCTTGCGCACCGCTCGTCGGTCGAAAGATAGTCCCAGAACGAGAACGCGAACGGGAATCGGGAATCAGAATCAGACCGTGAGTAAGGGGTAGCTGGGGGATCTGGGGATTGCTGGAACTGGTGGAGCGGGGAGTGGAAAGCCGGAGCGGACAACCTTCTCGATGTCCATTCGCCCCGAGGGCCGGCGGTTGGCACTTGGCGCTTTTGGCGGCGCTGCAACCTCAACGCACTGCGTTATAAATCATTTTTATTTGTTTGCTTTTTTAAGCAGCACAAAGGGTTGGCCTTCTCGCCTTCTGCCTGTATCTCTAATGTTTTCGGGCTGGCTGGCTTGGTAGTCGGAACTCGGGAGATTCCCATGCGTGGTTATCTGGGCACAAGATCTAAGCCAACAAATGCACATTAATGATGCATCTAAAGCCGGCTAGTTAGGCTAATGCGCACGGCATCTGCTGTTTCGTAGATTATACAGTCAGATGTTGGGGATATGCGAAATATGTTGAATTAAATACCCGGCCGCGGAATGTGCTAAATAGTAATACCCCCCCACCAACACGGATACATCAAGCCACCCAACTCTCACTATTTATCTTCGGGGTTATCCAAAGTTTCCAACACTCTTCCAGTGACCTTGAGTTGCGCTTGTATCGGAACTATGCTGCAACTGCCAGAAAGACAAGGAGTGGCTGAAAAAAGTTTACACCACGCACAAACGCCGTAGTTCGTAGAACAACTTAATTACAGTGACTGCCAAAAGGCGAGGAGGCGGCAGTGGGCCCAGTTGGGACGCGGATGGCCGAATAGCTGGGATGTCTGCGCGGTGCCGAAAATATCACTTAATTAACATTTTCGCCTGAACCCTGTGCCTCACTCACTTCGAATCGCATCGCATCGCGTCGCGTCGCACGGTGGCGTAATTAACGCGTCCACTTAATGCAAACGCCATTGAATAAACGAGTAATTGGACGACATGTTCCTGTTCCTCCGATGTGGCCCGAAAAAGCGAAAAGCCCAGACCGGCGCAGGACCAAAACGGGTCTGCCTGTGGGGCAATCGAAGGCCTTGGCTCGGCTCTATGGCTATGCAAATCAGTTTTGGACCCGGTCTTCCTCTCGCTCTTTAGTTTGCATTTTCCATTCTTTTTTTTTTTGGTTTTTTGCCGGTCGGCCACTTGCTGGGTGGCCGTGCGACAAAAATTAAAACCAAACAACGATTTCCAATCAAAGCAACAACTTGGCCAAAAGGAGACGGCTGAGCTGGCTTTGTTGGCCGGCCGGACTTTGTTGCCTGCGCAATTCGCGCCCCGTAATTATGCGACAAATGCGTGAGGCAGCCGCAGCACTGGCGTTCCAAGTTTATAACGTAATTTAATTAATTTATGCACTCGCATTATTCAATGAAGCGCGCCACCTGCATGCGTAATTATTGCAGGCACTGTGTGCCGCCAGGCAGGATCGCCTTTTCGTGTGGCTATCAGTGCGATTCGATCCTCGGGCTTTTCGTAGCTGGCGTCACATCGACTGCCGCTGAGGCGCCGCTTTGCATGCCAAAAGGTTGACAGTGAGTACTCCCTAAGGCGCCTTCGCCTTGGCAGTGGATTTAACGCAGGCCATAACAGTTTTTACGGCCCCAAAGATATTCAAAAGCTTTTATGATAAGGTGCCGTAATGGTTCATAAATAGCTAAATGTGCCTGGGGGCAGGTGCAACTACAGATGTTCCTTAAAACTGAAGCGTTTCGCGTGTTACCAACCTAGGGTATTTCGATACTCATGTAAATTATATGTATTTTGACCATAAAACAAAATGGAATTTTTTTCGCGAATGTGTGTGAAGTTTTGCTAATAAAAGTTAGCACTATTGTTGCTTTAACTATGGTTCCAAAGTGCAGAAAGTTTAGTAGTTTCGTACGATCACTAGTGTGGAAACATTTTATGCCTATAAAAGCCAATTTCTATTTTGTAGGAATTAGCTTAATACTTGCACATATTATTATGTGCATTATTTGTAGCGGATATCTTTCTTAGTAAATTACTTGATAATGTGCTAAAAACAAGGCAATCATCGTCGACCAGCTTGTTCCTCGTTTCTTAGCCCCGATTATCCAGTCATCTCAATCAAGTAAAGCGCAAAGTATCTTGCCATATATTTATCGCAAAATCAAAACAATGGACACAGATCACACAATTCGCTCATTGTGCTTGTTTCTGTATCTTTTTTGGGTTGGTGATGGAGGGGCTTTCGAAACCCCGAGGGGCGTGTCATCTGGCCGGACATGTGCGCGCAATTAGACATGGCTGGCACTGTGTGTAAGCCTAAGTATCCGTAAGATGCGCGCGGGTAGTTGGGGAGTCTGGGAGATCTGGCAGATCTGGGAGATCGGGAGTCTGGGCGACTGGAGCTTTAGCCATGCTATGGGGAGCACAAAATCATAATCCGCCACAAGCCGTTTGTACAATTGAACGCACTGTCGTTGCTGTACATTTGTACAGTGGAAATCGTAACCCAAGTTGGGCATCGGCCTCTGAAGTTGATTGAATGACTGGGAGTCGGGTGCGTAGTTGTATCTGCTGAGTGTGTGCCTCTGACAGCTGGACAGTCGGATAGTTGGGCTTCGCTTTGCCTTGCCTTGCTTTTGTTTATGTGAAGTATCTGCAGTTGACGGCGAGGTTGTTGCTTTGGTTGCTTTGGTTGCTGCCGTTGTCGCGTGTGACATGACACAAAGTGGACAGTTTTGATTACTGTTGAAATCGAAAGGGAAATGGTCGAGCTGCAGCGCTGCATTGTGTGTCTGTGGGTCAAATGGTCGTCCAAATCCCTCTGAGCACCTCACCTAGCCCAAATTGGATTTGGGTTGCGGGTGCAGTGTGAGTAGTTTGTTTTTCGGAGCTCCGCCTTCGGATTAATCGCTCAACCGTTGGACAGGTTTGCGTCTAAAGGGAGTTAGGGGATTTTCTTGTTGCGGCGATAAGGGAAACATGTCGGGTAAATTTTCTGTAAAATTTAAAGTGGAATGTTACACTGAAAAAATAGCTCTATCTAAGCAAAGGAATATAAAAAGTTAAATCAGTTTCTTAAGAATGTAATATCCCTACATATTGTTACGTTAAATGACAAATTACCAAATGTGTGTATTTATAAAACTTTTGAAGCATTAAGCCTCTTTAGCCATAATGAATGACTTAACATTTCCAGTTAATCATAATATCTTCCTGGCGTCGCTGTTCGAATGAAAGGAGCGTGGAATGGAATGGAATCATTAGATTTCTAATGTTTCCTGCTTCCCGCTTATCTGGAACAAGTCCGTGGGCCCACTCCCAATCGCTTTGTCTTTAATTCAGACCTTGATTTATGATCATTACCATTGCCGTCGCGTCGTCCTGGTTGCCCAGATGGGGAGATGAGAAGAAGAACCAGCCCCAGGGCATCTATTTAGATGTGCAGTTCGGCATCCATTACTCATAAGCCGGCACTGCCAACGAAAATCAATTAGTGCAACCCACCCAGGCCAAGACATCCAAGAAGTCCTCGTCGTCTTGGGAACAGCATCCTACTAAGCCGGAGAACAAAGTCATCGCTGCAGTCAGCGGGTTGATGAATTGGTTTTAAATCAAAGATAATGCAATAGCGAACGTCACAGTCATAGATAGTCGCTTACTAGCTTAAAGTCGCAAAAGGGGACCTGTGTGTGTTGGCCAAGTTATAAATTCAAATCTTACAACCACGCAAAAATGGAATTCATTCAGCCAAGAGCGGCGGGGCATGTGGGCTGCGCCGGGTTTTGGCCATGGTACCGACACGAGCTGCCCGTTGTTATCGGCATGGGCAACATGTTGCTAGTTGCAACTTGCTGGTTGCTGGTTGTTTGCTTGCGCTGCAGTTGCACATGTTCCTTCCCCAAAAACACGAAACAAAAATATCAATTATGAAGCGAAAGTCGCCAGACGATGATGATCATGACCATGATGATGATGATGCCGATGGTGGGGATGGGAATGGGGATGGCCGAGGAAGCCAGAGTACGGCCATGGGGAATAGCCTCGTATCATATTAGTCGGACAAGCAATGCGGTAGTTGGCGAGAGCTGGCTGCAACACATGTTGCTACCGTGCTGCCGCAAGTATGACATTTGTTTTAGCCGCTTATCGCGATGCGAAGGCCCTGCCTTCTTGGCCTCGCCCAATGGCTAGGAGATTTCTGTACTGGCTCATCGGTTCCGTCATTGATTATGCGCTAAATTCCAACTGCTGCTCGTTTATTATGTTGCACAGTATTGAGGCAGGCATGCAGGCTGGCAGGCAGGCAGCCTGGGATTTGGCTTGCCATAATGAAGGCATCTAATTTGTTGGCTTAGCAATGTAATTGATGCATTGGGGTTATGACATAGTTTGTGATAATTCGTTGCGGCTTCCATCCAATAACCAATCCACCGAGCAATGTGCAATGCAATGTGCATGAGCTTTCTGCCGGCGAGGCGTTGGTATTAGGGCCAAGTTGCCCCTGTCGCACCACCGCCCATTGCAACACGGCTCATCCGTCTGCCACACGCAATTGTTGTTCGGGTTCCGGGCTTTGGACTGCGGCGCAAACAACATATGCCAATAATGGCAGTTGCTTTAGGCCCGCTTGACAACTTGATAACTGTGTTAGACCCTACCAAAGTTCATGTGTGTTCGTGTGTGCATTTGGGATTCTGAATGGCAATTTCCCATGTGGTTTTCGTTTGTCGGACACGCAACTGTGCGGAATCTAAAAATAATTCGATGTGCTATGTTCGACTTGATGAAAGGCCTGTCAATGTGAAAATATTAATCCAAGCTCCGTCATCGAACAACCAACCACCGCAATAAGTTACTCACTGCTGACCAGGTTTCTGTGTGAGTGTATTGAATGGGGGAAGTTAACAGATAATGACTTTGTTAGCTTGTTAAGATAGCAATTCAAAATGTTGTTATAAATATTAGTTCATCTTAACATATGATAAATAACATTTTTTCTTCAACTCTTATTATTAAATTATCATATGCAGTAGCATTTTTTATTACAAAAAGATAACCATTGCAACATCGTTTGACAATTTGCTATCTTTTTTAATGGGGGATTTCATGTGTCATCTTAGCATAATCTATTACTCATAAAAATCCATGTTTGCCGTTTTATGAGTTTAGTGACTTGCACGTCCTATCTAATCCTAGAGCTCCAGCACTTTTGCAAGCCTCTAAAATATCGCCACGTAGTTTCTGCATTTCCAGTGCACTTCAAACCAATAATTGTAATAGCATTTTCATACTAACCAAATTGATGATCATATTTTTTAATGGCATTTTCGATAAATTAAATGTGATTTTTATGAGCTCACTTCGAGTGCAGCACGAATAGCCGGTGTCCGAATGGCCAGGGCATTTTCAATTTGATTCACTCAGAGCCATTGAACCAGCTAAAGGCAACTTTTGTGGCATCATAAAAATCAAAACATACAAATCTTTATCAGCAAATGCATCGCCGAGGGAGGAGTGGAGGCCAGGGCAAGTTCCTACAGGGCTCTTTGACTTTTATTAAAAAATAAAAGACATGCATTCTGAATGCAGGTAAGGGAATGAAAAGAGGTACACGCTGCCAGCTACTGTTATCTAGTTTTGATTTGATTTTGTTTTTTACCATGAAGCTTGGGGAATTTTTTAATATGCATAAATAGCTCGTAAATATGCAACATTTGCTTGAGCCGCGTCGGGGCAATCCAAGTTGCCGGCTTTGTGAAGACTCGGGCATCTTCTTCTCAGACTAAGAAGAAGATGAAGCGGGCCATAGGGAGAAACAAATTTTCATTCAAATTCATCCGGGGCACACATATTTCAGGCCATTTTCAATTTATTTAATTCGTTTGGATGTCAATGGAGATGCGACGGCAGATAAGGCGACATCTCTGCCCAATCGGAATTCTGCTATCGCTCTCGTAATATATTCTAATTTTTTAATTAATTGCTAATGGTTAGGCACATCGACAATCGCTGCTAATGGCCAACAGTCTGGGACTCTTAACGGTTGCCTTATCGTCTGGGCCTTCTACGCAGATCAGACCCAAAGCCTTCGGACTTCAGACTTCAGTCTTCAGTCTTGGGTCTCAATTTCAGTCTCTCCACTCGATTCTCGGTTGTGGCGAGTCTTTAATTAGGGCTGCATTCGGTTTTATGGCCCACAAATCGCAGCGAGTGAATCAGCTGCCGGTTTCCATAAGCCATAAAGCATAACCATTCAATTTGTTCGGCCCATGTTTTGGCAATACCCAAAAGAGGCTCGCCATCCCATCCGCTGGGTTTATCTCGCTCTTCAAATCGCAATATTCCGTTGGGGATACTGACGGGTATGGGTATGGGTACTGCCTTCCTTTGCACTTTCTTTTTGGGGCAGAGAATTGGAGAACCGGAGAACATCATGTAAATCGCCCAGATATCGAACTTGTTAACAAGTACTTAAGGGCTCTTTATAATTATGTATGGCCCGTTGCTGTTGCCAAAAGGTGTATGCCATAATGAGATTGTGATTTCTTTTTCGTGTGGCACAAATGCCGGCTACCAACAAATTATGCGGCATGCAAAGAATTTCGCGGCCATTTCTGCTGTAATTTCATATTCTTCGCCGTATTCCTTTTGCCGGCTTTGTTGTTATATGGTATATATGCCTTTTGGCCGTGTAATTTTGATGGGGGGGCGCGAGAGCGAAGTTGCATATCGGTAGCTGTCATCATTTAGTTTTCGTTACCCACCACTCGCATTGGGGTCAAACGCGGGCTAAAATTAAGCCTTGGCATATGTGCTCTGGATCAGGGAGCAGATTGATGTGAATCGATGGAATTTCAGCCCCCAAACGATGGATTTCGCTGCCCTAAATGGTGTTTATAAGATTTATGCTAAATAAGGTTTTCTAACGGGAGTATCTTAAAGTAGAGGCTCCTTATTTAAAAATTTCATATTAAGCTAGGTTTTTCTGCTAAAGTTATCCTATCCATTAAATGTCATCCGCACATAACTTTATGCGATAACCCTATGAAAACACTAAACGCCCCTTACTTTCTTACGTAGGATCTTTTCTGAGCTCAGGTTTCAACGCTTTTGGGAATGTGTCTCCAAAGATAAATCTGCGTAGATACATAGGTGCGTAGATATTTGCTTAGACTTGTGTTACTTTCTGGGTTAAAGGTCAACTTATTCGCATGCCCAACATATACACACATGATAGCATTGACGCGTTTAGAAAGCCAAAACCCTGAAAAGCCGAAGTGCATCTATGGCCGGAGCCAGTGCCTCACCAAGCCCACCTTTTAATAATTCGCCTGGCCGTAAAGAAACTCAATACGACACTGAGAAAAACTAAAACTATAGTTTTATTATAATGGAAGTAATATATAACAATCCTTCAGTGAGATGTAGGAATATTTACGAACTTTTCAAGGGTCAAATGGAGTTTTGGCTTAAAAAGCTCGAGTGGATTATGTTTTAATTGCGGCACCAGTGTGTCTGGTTTTTCCCAGTGTAGCTGGTCCCTGCCTGTGCCTCTCAATTAATGACGATCATTGTCAAGGCTTCGGCGCAGCTAAATAGAGGCAGGCAGCAATGTCGCTGTTGCGTAGGAGTCGACATTGCTGTTGCTGTTGCAGTTGTTGCTGTTGCATTTGTTGCAGATGTGGCTGTTGACGGTGCTCATGTTGCCGTTGGGTAGAGTTGCTGCTGGCCCGTTAGTGCGCCTGAACCCGTGCTTGTGTGTGGCGCATATTTAGGCTTGTTGCAACATGCCATTTACAAGTGCGCCTGGGATCGCCTTTGTCGTCTTGTCGCTGGATCGAATGCCGGATCCCAGGCATCCAGGTCTCCAGCACCGGAGGACTTAGTGCTCGGTATCGAACCGTATCGCCTTCGGCGTGGCCGATTATGTTGTCGCTTTTGGAGGGTGCGTCAATTTATGAGTTCATTGTGCGTCTCCTCGCACAGGAAATGTTCTGCAGTCGCGGGGGATTTTTCATCGATGGTTTAATAATAGGTCGTAATCATACGATTCGAAAAGCAGCCAAATGAGATTTGTGCGGATGTTGGAGGTGGCGAAGGTGTGAGCCGACATGAGCCGAAAATACCTGCTGAATCGAATATTCTCTAATCGAATATTCCTAGGCCAAATACTTAAATACAAAGAGGTGTGACAAGAATCGCTTGAGCGATCTAAAGAATAAGCCCCTAGAATGTATATACACAAAAGTTTTTCATATATAGAACCATTTGAGTGCGTCGAGTATAACTTTGCGTGCATTTTATTAGGGGCATCAGATGGCTCCCTGGGCACTTGTTGCTCATTCCCCGCCCAAACGAAGGTGCGTAACTCCGGTTGGAAAGTTTTCCAAGAAAGAGGCAACAGCTAACTCCGCTCGAAGTTTTGGAATATAGAGGTCCAAGGCATCGGCAACTTCATTCATTGGTTCGGTTGGCGGAGGGAGTTTTTGGATCTCCTCGCTGCTGAGTCTATTAAACATTTGATAATTTCATTGGGTTTCAGCTTTGTTTTTGCTGCTCATGCTGCCAGCCCCAACTTCTATTTCTCCAGCCAAAGTTGTTCTATTTGAGTTTATGTGTGCGCCGGGGGGAAACAGCTGTGGAAGCAGCAAACAGTGGGTGGCCAGGCTATGGGTTAAGGGTTTTGGGGTCTGGGTGCTTGGGTGTTTGGATCTCGATGGTGCTTTATGCTCAATGGGTTCTGGGTGGTGTGGTGTGGCGGTGCTTGACTTACGACTTTTGCGGTTGCGAAAAGCGCACGGCGGTGTTATGATTTTCAAGTTTTCAAGTTTATTGCGGACGCGCTGCGAGCATCGAACAGGCAACTTTCCATTGTGGTTAAGCTGCAAATAGGTTCCCTCTTTTCCAATTTTTTTTCTTAATATTTGTTTCTTTTTTAGTTGTTTTTCTCCCTGCAGCTCCACAGCCCACAGAGGGCAAATGCCACATTGTTGTTGAGCGGCGAGAACTTGACAAAACATTTCGACAACGTTGTAACGACGGCCCGCATGCCGATGCAGCTTGATGTTGATGTGGATGTTGCTGTTGCTGTTGCTGTTGCCGTTGATGTTGGCAAGTTTTAGGCGCAGACAACGCCTCAAACTAAACAACAGGAACGGAACGGAACGGAACCGAGGAACTCAGGATCGGATCGGAGTGGAGTGGTGAAAAGGAGCCGCCACAATGCGATGCCGCCATGCCGAAGACTTTGCAACGATTAATGATGCAAATATTTTTTGAAAGCGCGAAAAATTGTGCATAAATTTACCATGACCATGGACAACAGCAACAGCAACACCAACATCAGCGGCAGCAGCAACAACCAACGGTAACAACAACATTTCGCTTGTTTACGAGCTGCACTTTGTTGCAGCATACCCTTATGGAACGGCTATATGGAATTGGTCAGAACATAAAAGGTAAATTATTTCGGTTCTTTCGGGCATGAATCTTTTGATAACTTTTGTGGAATATTCATCTTGAAACAACCACAAGTGGCATGTGCCAATATACTCGTCTATATGATAGGAATGCATATGCTACATAATTCAGTACTATGCCATATAGAACCCCTACTTTCTTGTTAATAAATCTCACTCCCATCTGAAAATAAACCCTTAAATCGTGATTGTCTTGTAGTAAGCTAAGGGCATCACAATATACCGATGCCGGGGACAAATTTCGCCACCAGCCCAGTTTGTTGATGTTGCGGCTGTTCTTGAGTTGTTTTCCTGCCCATATGCCGGCGCGATGACACTTAACAAATGATCGCATAAGTGCACACAAAACGCACATTGCACGGGCGAGCACTGGGGCCATTGATTGGGTTGTTCCAGGTCCGGGCATGGGATCGGTATTGGATTCGGGTCTGGGATTGGGATAGGAGTAGGGATGCGGCCTTTTGTGTGGGCAATTCTCGAGTGCTATCACTGCTCAGCCGGCATATTTTGTATGACAACAAGTCGTGCGGATGCGGATAGGGAATTCCTGGCGCAGAGCACAGAGTGCGGTGTGAAATGTTTACAAAATAAATGCGGCACTTGAATTAGGCAACATTTGTTGCCGCCCCAGTCAAGTGCTGATGCATTTCTCTTCTCTTCTTTTCGTGCTGAAGCCACGAACCTTATTAAACTCAATCTGTTTAATCAAATTAGGAGAAATCAGCACTGCAGATGCTGGATGCGAAGGTGGTGCTGGCGAGGATCGGATGCTCACGAGATGCGTTGGCGTTGCTTGTGGACCAAAAGTTGGCAATGGCATTTGGTGCCGCTACACCCACTTTTTATTTTGGCACTGGCACTGCCACAGCGCAGGAACCTTTGTCCGCCTGAGCTTGACTCTTGAGGTTGAGAGCCTGGCTTGGAGCCTCACTTTTTAGCCAGAGTCTTGCCCGCCTGAGTTTTCCTGCCTGTCAGCCTCGGTTGCACATTAAGCCGTGCATTTAGTCGCCGGGTCTCTGGGCTGGCATTTGAACTTATTGCCACAGTTGGGCGCGCTGTCATAAAACCAAAATAAAAACCGATGAGGAAAAACAAATCTCTGTAGGTTGGTTGGCATATGGGTGAATGCTGCTCAGAAACCATGAGCGTCGGTTTAGTCAAGTTTAAGAGGGTATTTAGTTGGTATAATTAAAATCAAAGCTTAAAGGGACTACCAATCTATTTATAGATTATTTATATTTCGTAACTTCGTTTATTTTTCTGGAATATTCACCCATATTGCCCCTGCCCCAGTGAAGGTTGTAACTCACACAAACAGCCTGTTTATGGCTAAAAACAAAAGCCACAAAAGCCAAGAAACTCGGTGCCATGTGTGCCCTTTGGCACTTTATTTTTCTCCAGCTGCATGGCCTCAACGTCTTGGGCTTAGTGGATGTGGATGATCCACGTTTTGGACCCGGCCAAGTCGCAATCTGGACGTTTTTGGGAGTGGGTGAAACCTTGACTTGGAAACTGTGGAAAATCCTTTAGAGCGTAGCTAATTAAAATATCAACATTTTTAAGAGGCGTAGTGAATGTGTAAAATTGACTTTTATCGGGGGTGGTTTTGTCAATGCCCGATACCCGATGCTCGATGGCTTTTCCGTGAGTGGGTCGCCCAGCGAAAAACCTGAACCCCACTCTCGTTGCGACTTTGGGGTCAGCGTTGGCATTTGGCAAAAGCTGCATTCGTGAGAAGTGCCCCACCAGACCTTCAACTAATTAAGTTGCAATTAAATGTTTTAATAGCTGAGTGGCCAACATCCGTTGGCTGGTAAACGGGTACAAGACCAAGAAATGCGTGGCGTCCAAATGAGGAGCGCGCCTCATTAAAGCGCGCACGGTCTGCGGAGCCATTACCAAAAGACGTGCAAGGCTCCCAATGCAATTGCAAAAAAAAGAGCAAAAGAGCAGGGAAAATATTAAAAAAGTGAAACGATATCAAAACAATACCGAACAGTTAAATACCCTGAAGAGGAAAATGAAAGCCCAATCTAAAAGTAAGCTAAACAACTTATGCTAAGATAGAGTACAACTAGTTTTTATAAGGGATTTTTGTATATCTAAACTTAGATGCAAAACTGAGATCTTTATTATTTTTGTACAAGCAGTTAATAGTTTCATCTTTCACTAAGGAAGGGCATCGGAGGAGGCTCTCAATGGCCTCCCTTTGTAACCTGGCTCCGACTTGGTCGCCGTCTGCGCTTGAGTCGCTGCTGTTAAAAGGGCTGCGCGCATGCGCAAAACACATGCCGTGGGCACTGGTCGCTTTTGCTGTTGTTGCTGTTGGTGTGGCTGCTACGGCCCTTGCCACTGCTGCAATAAACGTCAAAATGCGGCCCATTGCTGTCCATTTCATCAACGTGTGAAATAAATCACTCAAAGTGCTGCAGATCCATTAAGGGCAGCCGCAGCAAAAGCAAAGCAAAAGCACAACGGCATAAGCACAACAGCAAAAGCCACAGCAGCAATGAGCAAAACTCGTCGTCGCGTTGCCTTTGTGGTAAATACATTTTTAGCATTTTGTCTGCTGATACCTATGGGTGTTGTACATGGCAGCGACGACGTCAGATGATGATGATGATGAGGATGAGGATGACGATGAGGATGACGATGACGATGATGTCGACGGCTGCTGCAACAATAAAGACTGTATGCCAGTGGCCACGCTTTTTTCCCCCATCAATTGCATGTTGTTCACCTTTTGCAATTTCAGTTCTTACCTTGGACTCTGTTTCTTTTCGCCGACTTTGACTTTCCATTTGGGTTTCCCTTTTTGGCGTGCTACGCGCCAGGGAAACATGCAAAAATCCAAATTATATTTTATTGCTTAAATTCAATTAACGGTGGGGCAGGAAAAGCACTCGAAATCAAAATTGCAAGCGTCTGCTTGCGCTTTCATTCCGTTCTCGGAGCGTTGCAGCTGCACGAAGTATCCGAGTGCGCCAAATCCACATTTCGATTCCGAATATGTATCTGAATCTGCAACGGAGTTGCCAGTTCTTTGGGGCAGCTGTAACGAAAGCGAGGCTTGCCATCAAAGCGAGGTAGGCATCAAAACAAGTGCCTCTGCAGGCAAACTGTGGGTAAACAGAAAGTTGATTGAAAGTTCGGGCGTTGCAGCTGGAAAATGAAAACGGCTGAGGAAGTGAGGCACACGGAAAATCAGGGGAAGCGGGGCGATAGATTTGGTGCAATTAGGTGCAGAAATATGCGGAAAAGTGAAGGAAGTTAAGTGAAACGGAATTAAAAAATGCTGTCATTTGAAGAACACATTTTTTCTTCACCTGCCAGTACATTATAGTTTTAAATAAATGAAAACGCCTTGCTGAATTTCCCGAACCTTACAACAAAACATATTTTTGTAGTTAATATGTGAAAACAAAGCAAGCCCAATCAATTAATGTTAATAATTAATTCATAATACTTGGATTGTGAAAACAACCTCTGGCTGATATCAATCAAGGTGCATAAATGTTTACTCCCTGCCGCCGCCCACTCTTTAGGAAGCCCCCTTGAGGGTCGTAAATACATATTTTATTCCTGGCGTGTTGGCTGGGGGGCTCGTCATTTCTGGCCATTGTCACAGAATGCAACTAATTGCTTTAATTTGCAACACACACACATGCACGCTTGCAATAACAGGCAATCATTGATGCGTATAAATCTTATAGGAACTCTTTCTACTTAATTAGTTTTAGTGTCGCACAAACAAAAGGGCATAACTAACAATTAAGCCATTGGTACTTGTAAACTGAAATACGCAACAATGTGCCATACGCATGTATTTTGCAAACGAGTGTGGAGCATAAATCTTAATTACGCTCCGTCGAGCGTAAATCATCATCAGTCGAAGGAGCCTCCAGTGCCAGCTTTTTGGTCCCAGAAAGGCACTGCGAATTGATTCAAGCGAATCAGCAGCTCCCCAGAGAGGCTCCACCAAACTTTGACAATTTGCTCGGCAGTTTTAAATCTTTTTACGATCCCCGCTTCCAGACTGACTGACTACTGTTAGATATTCTGGGCTACTTGGCCCTGTTTTTTAAACATAATTCTTCAATATGATTGCACTTCAAGAAATATTCTTCTGTATTTGAACAGTTTACATTTATAAAAGCAATTTCGTATGTGAAAACTGCATTTTGGTATTAGGAGCCTTTCTCTTAAAGCACGATTCCAGAGCAAGTATCTTAAGAACTCTTAGAACCAAGAAATGTATAAGAAGTTCTTTTATAATAAAACTTGAAAACAACGATTATTTTCATAGCTCCTTCAGCATAAATCACCATTCTTTTCCTCCAAGTGCAGGGTCATCAAATGGCAAAGGAAAAGCAAATCTAATATCTGCTTTATGCAGTTGGCATCCTCTTTATGACTCTGACAATCAGGTTCGCCAGTTCGGTCGGCGCAATTCAAAAACGAAATTTTTATAAGTTGTAAAGATTAAAAGTCCATTAGGCCGCAGCCGCAGTCACAGTGGAAGCCGCACGTAGAACTTGTTTGGACCAACCCAGCATCCATTTAAATGCGCGCAATGCAATCACTCAAATTGGCCAAAGCGCCAGAACGTGCAAATGGCCGGGACGGAGCGGGGATTACAT
Source organism: Drosophila mauritiana (assembly GCF_004382145.1). NCBI lineage: Eukaryota > Metazoa > Arthropoda > Insecta > Diptera > Drosophilidae > Drosophila > Drosophila mauritiana. Next base: position 18,461,810 of record NC_046668.1, on the reverse strand, counting down.
GAAATATTTTAATCCATAAGATGCAGTTAAGTGCATCCATCAGCGCGTATTTAGAATTTAATAAATACGGAAGCGAGAACACGACTCCGAACACGACTCCCTAGCAAATGCACTTCGAGAGCTAGCTATTTTAATTTATTTAAATTTCCAGCCGCTCTCGCACATAACCAACTGCAATTTGGACTGCAGTTCAGCGGCGAGGAGGTGAGAGCACCAGCACACGACTTGGACTCCAGGTAAGAAAAGTGAACATCCATTAGTTGTGCTAATGATGCGCAACCCACTTTGCAGCGTTCCGCCCCAAGTAGAACTCCAGATGCAGCGGCTCCTCCTCTGCCACATCCACATCCACATCCCCATTCCCATCCATATCCGAAACCAAAGCCAAAAGCCAGTGTCCTGTGCCGGTGACTTTGCCGGCTACTTTGCAACGCATTTGGCCAGTTTGGTTAGTTAGCTCCGCTCCTCTGTGTGTGTGCAGCTAATGTAAGTAAGCCAAGAAAGGGAGTGGACAGTGGCAAGAGATTTGCTTAGTGAAATAGTCAGAATAGCAAATGCGCTGAGTGCTAAAAACTCTCCGTTGACTAGTGTAATTTTGGGACTTTATTGAACTCAACTTGCACTTCTAGAGGTGCCTTAGGTTAATAAAGAAGGGAACTGGATGTGGAATAGCTAGACTTGAATTGGAATCTTTATTAAACCACTCTGTTTCCCTTAAAGATAGACCTGCAATTAAAGTACATACCACATTAAATGAAAGCTGATTAAGAGTATTAATTGAATTACCATGAGCTGGTTAAGGTAGAATTCATAGGGTATGTGTCCGCTTATTGGGTCGATGGCCACTGGCCACATCTCGTCCATTTCCTCCTGGGTGAATGGCTCGCCCTCCTCCATCATCACTTTGCCAAAGCTCTCCTTGGTGAGATAGCCCTTGTTCTCCGGATCCAAGATCTTAAAGGCCTGGAGAATTTTCTCTGGCGGAGCAGGCTCCATTCTGTTGAATGTATGATTTTCAAGGAACTATAATTACTAAGCATTGGTACCCACTTTCTTTCCATGAGCAATTGCGAGACGTGTGGCAAAAATTTGGTCAAATGCACTTCGCCACTGGTCTCCTCCGATTCTGTGGCCGAGATTACTTCGTTGACCTCCTCCTCGGTGGGAACACAGCCCAGGAGTCTGAGCACAGTGCCCACTTCCCTAACATCGATGAACTTGTCGCCATGATGATCGAACACACAAAAGGCATCCGAAATGCGCTTTTCCAAGTCGTTATTCACTAAAAGAAATACCCTATTTAATTACTAAGTTCTTTTTGAGAATTGGTCATTTACTATCCATATCCATGTTAATGGCTTGAGGTTTTCTTACCAACTGAGACTCATAGTGGGTGGAAAGTATTAAATCAATATCCCACTAAAACAAACACTGTTGCTAAGGGTGATTTGAATAGAAGCAGAAAATCATTACTATTTTTTTTTGATACATGCGTTTTTAAGTAGCTATTTCTTATGGCATTCTTTGATTTCATTACAAAGAGAACAACCTGTCGTTTACGTTTGGATCGACCGCATCCAAATCCGCAAAAGGCTGTGGCTGCCGCCGAGGCGGGCCCATAATGCTACAGTAAAAACCTCCATAGAGCGGCCCATTAGGCAGCTCATGGAGGCCATCATATTGGCCCATTACCATTTCGCCGAGATCCACCGGCTGTCTAGTAAGGAACACGGAAGTATTCCTCTGCCTTACTGGGTGCCTGGCCAGCAGCAACAAGTGCATTTTCGGAGCTGTGCCCACTTTAATGGAAATTACTGCAGAGCTCGCCATTAATTTTCCCTCACATTTGTCTGGCCAGTTTGAGGCCCGGCTCTCAACGCATTCGATTCGATTAAAAAATGGCAAAGGCAAGTACAAGAACTGCTCCATTCACGCTAATGCGTGTCGTGTACAACACGCTTGCCACTTGAGCTGTTTGCCGCATCGCATCTCCTAGAATATATGTGTATACACGTATGTATATAGCTATGTATATATATATATATGCCCTGCGTACCGCTCAGATTTCCCGCAGCTCCCATCATCACCATCATCGAATCCACGTACACACTTGCCTATCTGCCGCCATCTCCTTTGCTGTTTGTGGACCGTGGACCTGGCTTTGGATCTCCACTTGGCCCTCTGCCTGGGCCCGGGCTACTGCCATAAACACTAAAAGTGTTCGTCATTTGCTGTTCCAGATCCAATTAACCATTTTGATGCATTTGCCTCCATTAACTCTTTCTCTCTCTCTCATTCGGACCCTTTTGCAAGGGCATAGGCCCAGTCTGCTACACAGAGAGAAAACACATAGTTAGTCCGGTTCGTGCATTGTTAATATATTGATATAAAAATGTATAAAACTTATATTTAAGATTTCTCGTATTTCGAATATGATCCCGATTTCATTTCCAATCTTGGCTGAACTTGATCACCGCTGGGGAATGCACTTTTTCATTCTGTGTACAATTTCGCTGCTGACTTACAACGTGATCGGAAGTTTGTCTTAGCCCATCTTCAACAAACCATTCCATACCATACCATACCATGCTCCATAGTATACCCATACCCCGGACTGCATCTGACGACGTGTCCGTGACTCGCAGACGCTCATACGAGGCTGGCATGAGGACGGGGCTCCTGCAAAGTACTTTGTAAATGTTGGCATGATTTAAGTCGGCTCTTAGTCTCTTTATTCTGACATTTACCCCAGGTTTGTCTATTAGGCATGCGATTAAAATTTAAATTAAAGTCGCGCTGACTCCGCTGCGGGATTGGGTTTCGCCATTGGATTGTATCGGCTGGGATGATGGCGATTCTTTTATAGAACCAGCCACGCCCGTTGCAATCTCCTCCTGGTCCGCCAGTTCCGGTTACTGCCCTGCGTTTTGCTCATCTGTCAATTTCGACACCTGTGGCAGACAGTTCGGGCACCTGGATATGGGGACATGGTAGCGTTTCCTGTATGGGAAATTACACGGCTTAAAGGAAGAAATCTATTTGGATGGAAATGAGACAGCGATCGCTTTGCTTCGTGTAAGCAATTAAGTCAGAGCTAATTTATTTCAATTCTAGTTCAGAGATCTTTATTAATCAATCGCCAAGCCCTTCACTTGGCACCATAGGCAACCACAAAATAAGGTCACATCCACTCGAATCGATTGCCCTTTCCAGATGCCAATCGCAATAGCGATTTTCCATTAATAAACAATTATTATTATGGCTTCGTATTTTTTTTCTTTTTGCAATTGAAATCGCGTTACAATGCGTGCGTACGCAGACTGGAGTAATTAAATGGAATTTAATAAACATAAACATTCGAATAATGAATGCTACCTTTCGCAGCACCAGCACCACTGGCCAGTAAGCGGAAAACTCCGGACAAAAGGCGGCCCAGATACTTTTGTTGAATTAATTAGAGTAAGAAAGGCTGCCAGACAGCAGCAGCAGCAGTCTTTAGCTACCTTTGTACTCACATGCCTTTAAACGATTCGTAAAAAGAATTCAATTCAGTCGAACTCGAGTCGAAGTGATATGAAAGAATTGATTAATAATCATAGCTAAAACCTCAAAAGACCAACCCAGGGGCTTGATCTGCCCCACTCCCTCCATTCCCCCATTCCCAAATGGTCGGCTACTGGCAAAAGAGCCACAAAAGCGCTGACGCCATGGTCCCACTCTCGACTCACATCAAGGCCAATTGGGCTGGCTCCAAGCTCTGAGCTCCAACGGATCCATGCTTACACATGAAAAATAAAATGATTTTCCTCTTGAATGCTAAGTATTTCCAGACATCATTTGCAGTTGTTCCCAAAAAATTTTTAAGTTTAAGAACGGATTTTTAAGATCAAGCGATCTTAATATGCATAGAGCTCAATATAACCATTATTGTATCTAAAACTGTAAAATATATTCATATTTTAATAATAACTCTTGGATAAGTTTATAAGGTATCCATCATTGATGTATCATTTTTAAAAATATAGAACTCTTTTGAAAACCAACTTTTTTGACGTTCTACTTCGCCTGATTTAACTTTTACCCATTTTGTTAACACGAATATGTTACAAATTATTTCCTGTGCAGCTCTTCTATTGCTGGCCCAAACCGAGTACACATGTTGCTAGTTGCTGCCGTGCTCCATATTCTGGATACTCTGTGCTCGGGACTTGACTTTGATTCAATTTCCATATGAAAACATCGATTTGCGTTTGTGCGCCCGCGTCGTCGTAATCAAAGTGTTGTTTATGGAACACGTCCGGCGTGTTTTTCTTATTTTTTTTTTGCTTTTGGCATTTCTGGTTGCCTGACTTGCTGTTGTTGTTGTTGTTGCTTTTTCCTTGTTGGCTGGCTATAAAAAATTGCTCACGGCAACAATTGCGCTGGTCGGCTAAAAAAAATATGTAGCAACGATTACATTTGCCTATTGCATGGAGGGGCCGATGCCAAAGCCAAAGCCAGGCTAAAAGCAAACGAGTCCGAGTACGAGTCCCGAGTTATGATTGAGTTCTAATGAGTTGAGAAAAATGTATCAAGGAAAACCAGTTCCCGGATTCGCAATTAGATAAGTGGGTTTATTCATGCCACAAACGTGAGCTGCAAGAAAGCGCAACAAGGAGAGTCGGATCGAATCGAATCGAATGGCATCGGGAAATGGAAATTGTTTCCACCGAACAACGCTGGCCTAACAAATGTGTAGCACATTTATATAATAAGGCGTTACAAATATTTTTCAATTTCATTAATTTTTTTTATTTTTGTGGGCAGAAGGAAAAATGTACCTGTCCATGGGAGAAACTTGTTTAACTGGCTCAACGAGAAGGGCATTTGGCATAGGAAATGCAAAATTTAAATTGCCAAGAATTTACGACGGATAATAACAGAGCAATGTGTGCATAATTGAATGAACATAATAATCGGATTATTTATATACCATAAAAGATATGGTTTGGTATTAAGCCAATAAGTTTATCTACATTTTATTTAGTTTCTTGGAATCAGTTTACAAAAGCCTTTTTAAGACCATTAACTTTTGCCAGCATGAATATTTTAATGCTCTTTTTTATTTTTATTTTTAAATGACCCTTCCCGCGGTCTGTAAATATCCGTAACTTGTGATATCCAATTGGACGGCATTAGTTCCATTCAGCCGAGATTCATTCACCTTTTCCAGGTGAACTCCAGATTCTGCACTAGTTTAGGCCTCGATTGGAAGGCGTGAAATACTAATATGGAGAACACGCCTGGCAGTCAAATGGAAAGGAAAGGAAAGGTCGAGCGAGGTATTTGGAGTTCCAACAACGATTTTCCGTATCTGCCCCGTCAGTTAATTGCCTCACTTTCTAGCCGTAAAAATTGACTACGCCCTAATGTGCGTGCCTTTCCAATTACCAGGTCCAAGTTTGCAGGCCAGCCGATCATTAGCCACGTTTACTAATGATTTCCAGCCAACCTAGACCTCAGCCCAAGCCTGGGAACCTGGGAATGAGAACTGTTCCAAGTTTTCGCATGCATGTGATAATGGTTTTTGGCGGCGCTTTGATTTTCCGCCCCGTTTCGAATGGGACAGCGAACAAGACAATAAATCAATAATTATTGCAAAATAATACTGCAGTCCCCCCTAAAAAAAAAAACAAGATAAATGGCGATACTGTGCAGCGGACGGGCGTATGACTTAATTTGCCAATTTGAACGCCAAAGGCTAAAGCGTACTTACTTCTTGGCCGAAAAAGGCCAGGCAGCTGGCCAACATGGTCCCCAGATCGTTCTAAACTTCAATTTCCGTGCCAGTGGCAGCAGCAGCAGTCGAACTCCGTTGTCTTATTAAGGCCCAAACCAAACGCGTGCGCGGTGCCCAGCAAAAAGCAACAAGCCAGGCCAAAAGCGAACAGCAGCCGGCTGGAAAAAATATAAGAATTCTATTATGCCCATGCCACACAATGTGATTAACTTGTTGACCCTGTCGAAAGAGCAAACAATAAAAGTGGGTATTCTTAAAAATTTAGAACGGATTTTCGATCGCTCGGTTGTGGCCCAAATTGCACACGAAAGGTAACCAACCGCATGCACTTCCGTGCCCTGTGGTCAAAATGATTTTATGCAAACAGAAAAACCGAAACGGAAAGCGAGTTCGAAAATTGGCATTCGTTAGGCGTTGCTAATAATTGAAAATCTCCAAAAAGCCAAGACCGCAGAAAAACAAGTTGGGAACGCTCAGGAATGCAACTGCCAATGCGCACCTGACTTTCGGGCCAGCAGTGGTCACTAAAAAACTGATTGGTAAGGGGTTCTTTTTTAGAAAAAACAATTACAAAACCATTTACAACACTATTAGCTTTAACATTTTTAAATGAATTTTTGTTAGCTCTACAATAATTTTTCAATCCTTTTTATATACATTTTTATAAAAAGTAAAAACCATTTCATTTATTTTTTGTTTAACATTTTGCCAATATTTTTGAATTTATTGTTAATTTTTTAGCTTTTACTGACTTGCAAACTGTAGCCCACTATACTTATTGGACATGTTAATTTTCATTGTCAGCTTTCGCTGCAAATTTATGAACACTTTATACCCGGGCATTGCAACTGACAGAGGCAAATGAAAATTTCATTGAAACACACACTCACTGGGCGGAAAACCTGATGGAAAATTGATTTTGCCATAGCATGACAATCACTCGGCCCAATGGCCACCTTTAGCTGCAAGGCTCACGCCCACCGAAAAAATCGAGAAATAATAGCATAAAACAGTCATAGTTAGCTAGCTGGCCAAAAGCGAACCGTTACTCGCCGCTAAGCCAGCTGATTCATGGCTTAATCACGGGGAATCGGTAGCAGAGACTTGCAGCCAAGTTGCTGCACCCAAAAAAGACGGCTTTATCAGTGGATCGTCGAGGTATCGCAGCATCGAGTAGTGAGTGGCTCGTGCCTGGAGGCTGCCACCGTCCCACTTGGACGACTTTTTGTGGCTGGCTGGCCAATTGATTGTTTGCGCCGAAAACTGCAGGACTCGCCTGGGATTTTCGCTTTTTTCGAACTCGCTCTCCGCAGTACTTTAATTGCCAAGTTATTACCCAGCCAGTTTTCACTCTTTTTTTTTGTGCCGAAGACAACGGGCCACATCCGCTAGATGCCTGCTAGGAGGAGTGAGTGGCCACCAGCTTCCTCAAGCCATAAACAACTGTTTGGAGTGATCTCTGCCAGCGATCTTCCATCATCTCCGATCCACGATCCGCAGTTCGCGCATGCGCACCGCTGCCGAGTTATAAAAGTGTAAATAAGGTAATTAGTGCTTCCGGGCATAATCATACAAACATGAAGTAGCGTGGTGGCTGTGGCGCTGTACGGGTGCACTGAAAAAAAAAAGAATATTTTATTAATATTATAAGAATATATATACAAAAAAAATCCAGTAAAATCGTAGCAAATGTGGTCAACAGATTGCGTTGCTATTGTTATAACGTTAACCCTTTAAGGCAATGTATGTCTGGTAATGTAATGCTTAACTTGGTGAAATTTTTCTGAGTGTGGAATTGTGTCCCTAACTTCGACTTGTTGTTTTTTTTAGGCTTCCAGCTAACGAACTGACGCATCGCGCGCTCCACAGCTGGGTGTGCGAATACAAGCGGCGTGGAACAACCATGTTGCTGATGACAGCAGCGACTTGGACGACAATGTTACGCTTTGATGGAGGACGCGAGACGCCGTCGGAGCCGGAGGAGAAGCCGGAGGAGGCTTCAATTGCTGATAAGCAATAAAAACAAATGGCAAGAGCATGGGCAGAGAACTCAGACTCCCCAATCCAATCCGGCGGTGGGTCATAAAAGCCGTGTGTGCGAGAATGCGAGGCCTGTTGTCGACTTGGCGCTATCCATTAGGAGCGCGAGATTTGGCTAATTATGATGCCAGCTGATCGGCTAGTTGACTTTTAAGTGCCCCATGGAGCTTTGTTTGTCGAGCTGCTGTTGATGCTGCTTAATTGGCAGATTGGAGTGCCAATCGATGAGTCTCGCCTGAGAGCCGCAACGAGATTAAGGCAAATTGGCTAAAAGCCTCGATATGAAATGAATACCAATCAAACAGTTTCTAAAGGAGTAGGAAGTAGCAATGATTGGGGTTACGCCCCGTAATGGAAACCAAGAACTGGTTAGAAATAGAGACGCCATGCCATGAGAAAATCGCGGCCTAATGTGATCGACAGGCAAAGATTCTCATTAATATTAACTGTTTTCCTGGCGAGTTAAGACCAAGTTTAGTTATTCAAACTCATGTTGGGAACCTGACAACTTAATTACAAGCGCTTTTCTGTGGCTGCCACTTCGGTTGTCTCTGTCGGTCTTTTGTGGGCACATTAAACCATGATTTGTAGTGTTTAAAATTTGATTTTTCCCTTTCAGCTTTTATTTCGAAATTAATTAACCGAAAACTACTGTTAACTCAGGGGGCATTGTCTATGCGCGCAATCGTGGACACAAAAAACGTGATGTTTTGACGGATTTCTCAACATGTCGATGCCCGCGGTATTGTTTGTCTTTTCGTAGAAAGCCCCATTTTGATGTCTTAATTAGGTCTGAATACGAAATGCGAAATCTAACAGGCTCCTTTTCTATTGTACATTTTTATTTATTTTTCTTATATTTTTTTTGCACTTTTCGCCGCAGAACAGATAAACTGCAAAGGGCGGTGCCAATCAAAGGCGCCAATTAACACGAAGTTGTTTGGACAAGTTGTATTTACTCTCGCCCATTCGAGTGTGAAATTTAATCAGTGTGCGACCGGCGGATCCATTTGAAATTCATTTCGCCCCAACTCCAAACTGTTGTTTATTAATTTTTATGCCAAATTTATTTGCCTTATTAGCATTTCCACATAATTTTGATAAAACAATTTGTTGTGTCTCGCTCGCAATGCCAAAAACAAGGGGAAGAGATCAGATCTCGACACCGGGCCACGCATTTATATGGCATTTCATTGACTTGCTTCACGTAATTTATGGATACTCCACAGTCGGAACCAAAAGCTAAACTCAACGCCCTCGCTAAAAATTTATCATCATCCTCTTGAGTAGAGATCTAGGCTGAGATAGTATTCAAAGGGATTTGCATAGGACAACTGGGATCGGATAGGATGGAAGGGATATCTTATTCAGAACTTAACATATGTGACATACATATTAAAGGTAAAAATATCCTTATAGCCACACTCACCTTTAAGGAACTCGGAGTGATCAGCACTTATAGCTCGGTTAATGGTTTAAAAGATACATTTTCTTATGCTGCGTAGAGTAGCCGAAATTCGTTGTATATAAATCCACGACCATCACTCTTTTTCCTATTTAATTGTGTGTTGGTATTGCCATTTTGTATCGCTTTGGCTGTCCCATCATAAATTTGCAGTCTTATCTGCCCAGCCAGATCTCCTGTTTCCAGCGACCTAAGCATTTGTGTTGATTCTCATAATATGCTAATTAAAATCTTCGTCTTCTTCTCCGCCAATGCCGCCGCGCTTTGGCTTTTGGTGGTGGTCAATTAAACAATATCGACATCTAGTTTTGTTTAAATTAGCATACAATTTTTGGTCTGCCCCTTCTGGAGCGACGGCGATGAGGTAACAAATTACGTACAAGCATTTATCATGTTATTGGCATCGAGCTACAAATAGCCGCGTTTCAAATAGATTTTTATTCAAATCCCACCGATTAGGCGGACTTTTGGCCGGGGCATAAATTCACTTTGGCTTTCATAAAAGTGACAGTTTCTAATGTCAAACAAAATTCGCCGCACGTTGGCCTGGCTATCGGCTGGCTATCTGGCATGGCCATCAATAAGTGTTCGATATATTATTTGACGTTTGTGGCCGGTTTTATTGTGCCGGCTTGCAAATTGCCATGTTTATGCACTGGCCGTTGTCGTGTGTTAATAGTGTTTCGTTTAAATGTTAAATAGCTAGTTTAATTAAACTGATTTATTGTGGGTGATCAGGTGATTTGTTGCCGCTGCTCCATGCCAAAGTTCACTGTGCAATTAATAGTCATTCCGATGCAAATTGAGAACTGTGCTTGCTTGTTCTGTGTTTTCTCATTGCTCACAAAAGTGTATACTAAAGTTAGATGGCCCTGGAATCCCCTGTAGAATGTCTTAAATTTGTTTAAATTGCCAGTAATTGCGCCGGGTTAAATGGGCTGCCAAAAAGCACTCAGAGATGTTTTATAGCGCGCTCTGCTCTCGCCTTTGCTGGCAGCCAAGCTCAACCCTTTTCTTTTTATCAGCTGCAGCCGGCGATCATCATTTAAATGCCCGCGAATGCAGCAGCTGCGCTTGTGAAACCGAGCGGAAGAGCTGGCCACGGCTCAAATAACCACTCAAAAATTTATAACTGTGTCTGATCATAGCAATTAGTGTGAGTTTGATTTTATTGCCGACTAAGAAAACCGAAAGTGTTCAGAACCAGCCAGCAGCAACAAAGGCGGTGGTAAAGCCAATGCGTAGCTAAAAGCTGCGAATGCACACCCAACACTGTGAGAAAAAATTACATAATTTGTAAAAGGCCACTGCATTTTGACCAAGATAAGGGTTCATTCATGGTTCACTTACCATTAACACAGCTTACCTTTGACTGACTATAAATAATACTCAAAGCTATCGATGTATGTATGTACTTCATGGTAAATAGTGGTTTGACCATTGTTTTTTTTTCAGTGCACCTTACTCCTCCCGCTGCAACTGAAACTCCAACTCCGGAGACAGTTAATTGGGGGTCCGCCTTGTGGTCACACGCAGCAGCCGCAGAAGGAACCGCAGTCAAAGTCGAAGTCAGAGCCAAAGTCAGGCATTCATAATAAAAGCTGAGGAATGAGTAAATTAAGAATTATGGCTTTTGCATGCAAATTCAAAATTTCCGATACACAATAAATTACTTAAGAGCGCTCCACGACCAAAAAAAGGGGTAAAAAAGGAGGAGCAGAGCCAAAAGCTAAATAACGATAACCGAACAAAAGCGTCGAAATACAACTGGCGATGCTTTCAATAAAGAAGTTGTAGACATTCGCGATCTGCGAGCTAAACTTGTGAGTTATTCGAATTGTATCTGTCTGTCTACACGGGGAAATCAGATCAAGATCAAATTGAAATAAGAAACTTTTATACAAGTTTTAAATATATAAACGAAATGAGCAATGGATTGGATTTGAAAACTAAATTTGAGAAGAAGGATCTGTAAACTAAATTACTTGCTTTTAAATCATAATTGTAAATAGCACATTTTAAAGCAAGATTTTGTAAATTTCTTTCAGTGCATGGAAGCAGGCCTTGAACCAAGATCCCAGGCGGGCAGGAAGATTAAAAGGGTCAGGCATTCGCATTCATGTGGGTGGCCTCATGTGGAGTAACTGTCAGCCAGAAGTTTGCATTCCGCCAAGTTATGATTTGGCCGAAAGTGAAAAGGAGCATCTTCAATAGCCCCGCCCATTTGGCCAGCTTTTCAGGTCAAGGCAGCCGGCTAAATTCGTTGACCTAAAGTTAACGCGAAAAGTTCCTTACCTGAGGCGAAGGAGTTTGGTAGCCTTCCAGCTGGTAAATTAATAAGCCAAATTAAGTGCGACTCCTAGGAAATGGTTAAAAATCGACTGGGATAATATCCAGCGGCGTGCAATCGGAGATTTTATTTTTCCAGCTACCATTTACATACCGTGCGAGCCACTGGAGCACTCCACTTCGATTGCATGTGCTCATTTTCCCACAATAAATTGATAAATGGATTTCAAACTGTGCACGGCATTCAAGACCAACTGTCCATCAGTCTTTTGGCCGCTGCTAGATTACCGGGCAACTGTGAGGTTGCGATGGTATTGAAGCTGGCCAAGTTCCAAATTGAAGTGGCATCTTGGGTTGATGAAAAACGGGAAATGATTGTTAAAATTTAACAGCAATTTCTAGAGAGTTAAATCAAGTCTCTAAAATAAAACACTGTTCAATTAATTTATAGCGACTTAAGAATGTGTGGGATTGTGTAGGATTGCAATTGACTCATTATCTGTCAATTTAACTCCATCGTAGAGTATTAGCTACTTTCTATCCATCAGACCCATATTCAATTACATTCATTTGCAATCGGAGTGGTTTTATTTTCTTTATAGCCTTCTGCGTCAGCTACAGTTATGGCAATAACTATGGTCATTTCCAGTATGGCTGCCATTACGATTCCGGCCAGCCTTTCAGCGATTGTTAATTGCTTTTGGCCCAGAAGAAGAAGGGGGTGCAAGTGTGGGTGGGGACCATGGGGAGGCGCTACCTGGATGGATGCGTGTGCTGGCCATCTAGGAGCGGTGGGTCCTGCAGAGCCAGCTCCCATCTCCTGCTGCTCCAGCTGCAGCTCCTTGATGCTGATGCGCTAAACGTGCGGCGGTCATTTGGCCAAACGATTGGCGATCATGAGTGGGCCATTTTGATAGCTGGCAAGAAAGTTGTAGTAAAAAAGGCCGCAGCAGGCGCAATTAAAGTGCAGCTGGCCGACAGCGATTCACTGTTATGTCATAAACACTCGCTTTTTGAGTTGCGCTGACAGGGCGGCCGCAAGTGTCAAAATGCCTGTCAAAAGCCACCCACATGTCGGCAATAACGATCGGGCGGCATTAACCATCAGCCGAAGGAATCGACTTCATGCCATCTTGCCAGCCGTCAAGAGATTTATTAGCTTGCAGTTTCTTTTCGGGGCCAGTCGATATGCGATTATCGGGCGCGAAATCTATAATAACCAGCTGTCGCCGAGCCACTTGAAATATGTATTTATGTATCTCGCAGATGCAGTTTTCGCCTGACTGTCGGCTTAGATTGACTGTGCGTGCTGAGCGCTTGATTTGCAAATAGAAAAAAATCGAATTAAATCAGTTGCTCAATCTTTTTTGGCTGCTGGCGTTTTCAATTAGTTCTCTAGAGCAGCGCCTTTGAAGTGTCAAGGTCTCGTCGCTAGACTTGATTTATGCTAATTCCCGAGCCACGTCCAACGATTCGACTTGGTCAAGTGTCAGGCGTTCGTTCAACTGGGTCATCAGGTGATTGAAGGCCGCCTCCTAGCTCCGATTTTATCCGATTTAATTCGTCTCCCCCGAGCATTAATCACTCCCTGTGGCGGAGCGTACTTTCTCCAATGCTCTGAGTAATCATCGTCGGGTAACACACATCACCTCAGCCGCAGCTGCAGTTGCCTTCTCCTCTGGCCAAAATAGCCATTTGGCGGCCAATACGCTCTGAGTGAGCAATTGCAAATCTCGGGAATGTTAATGCCAGCATTGACTGACAGCCGTCTGATTTTGGCCTCATGCAGTTGTTGTGACGACAAATTTATGCCCTACAATGGAATTTTTGCGAAATGCTGGATCCATTGGGTATTTAATTCACTTGTCATGAAATCTTAAACTCTTTTAAATTCGCTAAATAACACTTTGAGCATCGAATGGTTTAAACCGTTTCTAACGAAATAACAGTAATTATTCAATTTACTAATTAAGAGAATATTGTGTAATATCATTTGTCCACACCCAGCTTAAAATACAATTTTATCACTTTAAGTTGTTCAAGTGGGAAGAATTTAATTGAAGTGGGTCGGAGCTTAAAAGCATTTCACCTGTTCGTCTAGCAAATTTAATTTGCTGCCCCACGTGACTCATCCGCAACCGGAATTCGGATGACAGCGGCAACGGCGCGGTTGTGGCCGCATGTCAAAGTCGTCGAAAGGGAGTGTGTTGAAAAAAGGGAAAAGTTTTCTAGCCGCAAACGTTAAACGCAAATGAAGGCAGAAGTTGGAGATACTATATAGCTGTGGCTTTTAGCGAAAATCAAGCAAACTCCCAGATGCTTGTGCACTGGAATTAATGAAGTCACACACGCCGGCATCTGGGAACTTAAAATCAAAGTCACAAGACAACAGTGCGTATGATTTATGTCCACTGGCCAACTGCAAATGTCGCAATAAAAGGTACTGCTTCGCTCGAAATAAAAATAAAAAGGAATGCTACACAATTGCATAACTAATCTGCAGCGACGCAGAGTGACATTTTAATTGTGCCTCCATGATATATGGATGGAAGACCGATTGCCGATTGCAGATTGCCGTTCCCATCAATGCGGCATGGTAAGAGAGTAGATGCATGTAACTGCCATATGTTGCCGCTGCCAATTAGACATCGCAAGTTGTTGCCACGTAAATTAATTTAATTATGTCAATGCAGCTTACCTTGGAGTCAACGTCGCAGCAGCAGCAGCACCAGCTGAAGCTGGCTTAGTTTATTTGTCAAGCGGTGTAAAATGGCGTAAACTACATTGGTAGCAAGGCATTCGGGCCAGCAGGAGGAGAGCAGCTGGAGCTCCGGAGCACTATATGGAATAGGAGCCGCTGACATGCAATGTTCCCGGGTCGGTTGGCGAGTATTAAGATCGATATTGGGTGCCTACATGTGAAAGTTGTGGAACACTAAAGCTGGTGCCATGCAACTGATTTTAGTTATTAATTTTAAGTTTATTCCAAATTAACTAATCAGGCTCTTATATTGATTTTAAACAGTAACTAATCTAAAAAGCTAATTATAGAGTAGCACAACCTTACAAGCGACCCTCGCTGCGAGTGTCAACTGTTGTTGGTCGAGCTTGAGCTGATGTTGCTCTTGCTGCTCTCGTTGCATGTTGTTGCTGCGCGGCGCTTTTGTAATTAATCAAACCCAAGCACATTGACAGCGCGTAGACAGAGCACGGAGCTGGAACTAAAGCTGGGTGCTGAGCTGGGGGCTTAAGAGAGCTATCCACCATCCACATCCATCCTGCCCAGCTGCCCCAATCCGGCATGTTCGTGGCCATGTCGATGTCCCTGACCGACCGCATCGGTGAACTTTAAACTTTTAAACTGAGGGGACTTTCAGCCAAGTCCGCCCGCAATGTCACCAATGTCACGAAGCCAAAACGCTGAGAGCTGCATGCAGCATTCAGGTGCAGTAAACTCGAGGACTGTGCCAGGATATGCCGGCCAAGATGGTTACCCGCAGTCCCAAGTCGAAATCGAAGTGTAGTGAAAATAAATGGCCCGGCATTATCGCACTTGCCATCGAAAATAAATTTCCACCTGTACAATTGCAAATTGCAGTGATTCCTCCGATGTCGTTGTTTCCCAAGTTGTTGCTCCTGCTGGCTTTTCACTCGGCGCGAAACTACTGACATACAGCTCGCGAGCGACAGGCGAATTTCCTTTTCGTTGGCGGTAACAAGGGGCACTTCACTTGGGGATTGTCGTGGTAATTATAAAGCAATTTCCACACGTATCGAACGGCGATCGCATTGGGAGCAGCACCTGGAAAAAAGGAGGGCCCTCGCCGCTGGACAGTGAAATTAACCTGTGCCGAGTTCCACTTCATCGGGGCGACTAGTTTGTCCAGCTCTCTCGCATTTGTCAGGGCAATTTATGCACAATGCGAGGCTGAAATGTATCTTAAGCTCTTGCAAAAGTGTATCTTATGCCTGACGATGTTGCAAGTGCAACAACTGCTGCTGCCGCACTTCAAAGGAAAATGCAGTACGTGCAATTATGCGCCGCGTTGCACATTATTAGAAGTGACTGTTGGACGTCGATGATGTGGTTACATTTGATAGCCCGCCCGCCTATCCGTACGTGCATGCCGGCGATTAATGCCTGATTAGACACTCGACAGGGGCCGATTTAGATCGAGATGGCGATATGGATATGGGATATGGCCAGAGATGACAGCGGACCAGAAGAGCTGGCGATGATTGAAATGTATCTGGGACGATGTTGCCACGTACGCGTGTTATTGGGCATTTCCCGGCCACATGTTGTACTTATCGGGCACTAGAACGTAAAAGAATGTTTCCTATATATCTCAAGTCCGCAATTGATTTACGGAATCGCAAATGGAGGAAATGCCTCACTAATTAGAGGCAAACGCTTGGATAACCCACTTCCCAAGGTTGCAGCATCCACTTGAACTTCTTTCTGATATTTTATAGATTTGCCTTCAATTAAATTGGATAAATTTATGGTATTCTGCCGAATAATTCGCATAAATCACTGGCGCAAGGGAAAGCATATTTGGGTCACTAGGCAGAGAGTCCCATTTAAATGGAAAATCACTTGAGAATCTTCCAAGAAATTGCCCCAGACTAGCAGGCAGCAGCATCACATTTTGATTTTTATGCGATGGAGCCACACAGAAGCTCCCACAAAGATGTCCAAACAATCCGAAAGGAAAAATGTAATGTAACTTGCCCAATAATCGGTGCGGAGAGCAATTACCAGAACGAGATAAACACACAGATGAAAGGCGAACGTTAAAAGGCAACAATCACAGATTCAATTGAAATGAAAACCAAGTCGGAATGTTATTTTTTCCAGCTTTTGCTTTTCATTATTGAATTTATCTAGAAGATACACTCATGTCTACATGTACATGTACGTGCCACCGGGTCTGCAGTGTTTGGTTTTTGTGGCTGTGCGTTAATGAAAAATTTCACTTTTCAAAATGCTCAGCTCTGCGGACTTCAAAAGCAAACAGCCCAGTCCATTGTTGGTCTACAGAAATCCCAATCCACTTGAGCTACTTTTAACGCAGCAGCTACGAGGCAACGGCCAGAAACAATAATTATTACGATCAATTTAGATGCAGATTGCATGCGGCGGCAATTGAGGTGGGTCCGTCTTTGAACAACGCCCACTAAAGCCACACATACAGCCGGAACACACTGGTACACTGTAAAAAAAAGCAACAAACATAAAATCAATAAAATTCCAGGACTTATTCGTAAATTTCTTAGAATATCACTTTTATGCATTGAATGTTTTATTTGTTGGTATCCATTTCATAAATTATTCAATACAGTGTATACATCGCTTAGTCTGAACTTCGCTTAAATTTCTTTCAGTGCAGACAGTCGCAGATACAATTTCGACTTGATTACTAATGCATAGCTGCTTGGCTTTTCTTGGCCAGCTGGCTATTGGGACCTCAGCCGGGTGTTTTGTTTGCATACCGGGCAGCGGCCCCGAAACATTGTCATAATAATTATGAACCGAATAAAAGGCCTCAAGTGAAACGCCTTCGTGGTCAGTGGAGCAATTAGAGCGATCTCAGCCCGGAGATATTGCCATAATGAAGTCTGGAGAATCGAAATGCAATTGAAAAAGTCGCCCAACACAAATAAATGCATTGTTTGTCTCGTGCTGGAATTGATATCCTTCAAAAAATAGTGCTGAGCTGGCATTCAAATGTGTGTAATTCGGCAGCCGTGGATTTTGTGAGGTTTTAGAACTGAGATTCTAGTTACTATTCATTGCGAAGGGGTGGAACAAGTTAAGCAGTTTCTTTTCACTTTTCCTTTCGATATACAAATTAGTTAAATCAATAGCAACTCAACAACTAAGTTAAATTGCCAATAAAGGCACTGGAAGAGTTTCCTCATATTCGTCGTCACTTCAATCCCTTGTAATCAGTGCTCTGCAACGATAAGATTTTCCGAGTTGCAGTGGGGAAACCAATTAGAAGATGTCGGCGGAAAAATAAATGCAAGAATGCAAACAATGTGCTGCTTGATTGCTGTTTGTGGGCCGCAACTGACAACTGCAATTTGCCGATAAGACACGCTTAATTTGCTGCTGTTTCATAGATAACTTAGCTGCAATGCAAACACCATAAGGGTGCCATGAAATGGAATCTTTAAGATTAGGTATCTGTATAGACTACCATTTTAAAAAAGCGTTTCCCAATTCCCGACCATAACGAATGGTTAGCCAGCTAATGGAAAACTTCCGGTATTCAAAGTCTTAAGCTCCCCGCCCGCATGCCAGATGCTGTATTTAATTGTAAACAGAAATCTTACTGAAATTAATTTTAAAGTGAAATTCTCGAGACCTCCGCCATGGAACGCCTATGAAAATGAATGTCAGGTCCGCTTTCCAACCACAAAACCCGAATTGACAAGCGGAAGTAAGCAATGGCTTCATAGCTCCATTCCCAGCGGAAACTGCAGCTTTACATGTTGGTAGACGAGCATGCAGCTCGGCTTATACATTTTTAATTTTTCATTTTCCTTTAAAGCGGATTCCAAATCAATGGCCCTGGCCCAAACTACGCTACTGCATTCCATCTGCTAGGCACTGCAACCGCAGCACGTTCGTATGCCTCAAATGCCTGGCTGAGTCGCGGAACTCACGACAGGTGGCGCTCCTTCCTGTTGCCAGAGTCTCGCCGGGGTCATAAAAATTGAGCTATTAAATAATTTCTGTCACACAAATTTGCTTTTATTGTTTATTTCCGTTTTCGGTGCCAGTGCCAGGTGCCGCCCCCTTTTTTTTGGGGGGAACTTGGCCCCACACAAGTCTTCGCTTTCCTGGTCTTCCCAGCTAATTAGCATTATTATGCACAATTCTACATATTTACTTAGTGGTATTTGTTGTGCCATTAGCCCCGGCGAGCGCATTTTCCACTTAAGAGTTGCGCTGGCATTTTGTCTTCGCTTCATTTTTGTCACTTTGTGGCTTGTTTGTCGTCTTTGAGGTGTGTGACTCATACCCATTCCAAACTGCGACTTTGATCTCTGTTGTCTTTGCCATTCTGCTGGCCCTTTGATGTCTGTTTGGGACAATAAAATCTCGAGTTGCCGCAAAAGTTTCCGCAATTTGCGGTGGCGTGGCTTCATTCAAGGAAATGTCATTAAAACCCTAGGCGTCCAATAGTTTTTCCAAAGGAATGGAACGGCATGCAGCACGCAACAAGTGTCAACTTGGGACAACAAGGCGGCTTTTCCCTTTAACTTTCCAACATTATACGATGACAATAAATCCAAATAGCAGAAGATACACCGCCCAAAGTCGGACCAACTGTCAGTCTATATAATTGACAAGCTGTTGCCCGGCCTTCCACCTTTCCGACTATTTGTTTGCACGGCTTTTTTCTCACCCTAGTTAAGTTTTTCGGAGTTCCGGGCCAATACCAAGCCCATCTGTTATCGGAACGGAAAAAAAGGGGAAGCGGGTAGGGAAGACAACAAAAAGGCACCGAATGAGTAACTGGCACAAATCGTTGGCCCCGCGTAAATATCATTTTTAAATATTTATGTTTCAATGAAATGAAAATTGCAGGGCAACAGACGTTGTTTGCGATATTTTTGCTCCCATGCCGCCGACTCTTATTCACGTGCCATAAACAAATAGTCGGAATCTGCACCAGTTGTGACATATTGACCCGCCACGCCTCCTTTTCACCAACGCCCCCCGCATGAACGGCGTTCGAAAGTTTTTTCATTATTATTTGCTTGGCTCTCCTGAACTGCATTTCCGAAGTGTGTCAATAATTACAATAGCGGCATGGGTTGCGGAGGTGCAGTGACTGTAAAAAATATTAAAAAATTAAGAATGAATGGATATTCATTGGAGAATAGGTCAAGTTGCACAATCGCATTTAATGGAAGCAGTCGATGGCTTAACGCTTTATCTGACATACGGTCGGATAATCAGTCTTTATAGCTCGGGAATATATCTGTTTTGATCAGTTAATAAATACCATAATAAAACCTAATCAACAATCTTAACATGCCTAAGCTAATCAGTTCACCAAGAAATTAGTTGTGTAATTTTGTTAAACTAACTGGAGTTAATATTTCCTACCACATAAACCTTTAAATTAGCAGAGGCCTATTTCCGGCTCGATTTATTGCCTGCGAACCCTTCGATAAATTTAATTTTCATATGCCATAAACCCAATCAAGATGTGATTTAAATTTTTCCAAACTTCCTGCCACCACGAGCAAAGCGGCTCATATTCACCGCGTTCCATTCAAGAGTATTACAATTTTGGTTTAAGCGCATTTCCGCTGATATGCATTGTGTGCATTTATGCTCCGGCAATAACAACAACATATTATGTATAAATAAACAGCAGTGAACTTAAACAAACTGTTTGGTTTTCTGGCTCGACAGTCGCCATATTCCATATACGGTGTTCGATTTTGATTTCGATTTTTTTCCCGTCGTCGACGCATTGATTACGGGCGCACGTCTGTCTGCAACTCGAATCGAAGCTATATATATCAGTATATAGGTATGGGTGGTGGCACCATTAAGGCTGACTGACTGCCCTGACCATATAACTATAACTGGGTTTCCTCCGGATAAGATCGCGTACATAACTCATTACTGCATGGGCGATATGAGAGACGACACTCTGACTATTTAAGTTCTCTTTTCCGAGTGTTAAGAACCCAAAAGTGAGGGGGAGGCACATTGGAGCAGTACTGAAATCTGTTTCACTGCAACTGCATTGGGTCTTAATTATGCCCTATGATGAACAAGGAGTCTATCACATGATTGGGTTCTTCAGTTCATAGCTGAAATGAATTGTTAAGCAAGGTGTTATTAAATATATAATGACCAAAGAACAGCCAAAAAGTATGAACCGGAATATATATTATATTTACAAATCCTTTTATAATAGACGGTGGGTGTTTTTAACATAAGCATATCAGAAGAACATACCCCCATTTAAAAAAGATCAGATATTTATTTTTCGCACATCGCAGTACGATAACAGTCTTAAGTAAATAGTCTGCCATTAGGGCTTATGGTTTTTATGACTTCGAAATGGGTTTTATCTATACCTGCGAGGGTATTTCACAAGTCGTCTATTCAAACATCAGGCATTGGGTCTATCGAATGCCTGATATTGTTGTTCTTGGACATCGTTGGTTGCCGGCTGACTGATAATATGATTCGTGCCCATTGCCGATATGGGTGGAGGAGGTTGGGTTGTTGGAGGAAAACTACGTGGCAGTCGCATCGACTTTGCTGCAATCTGGTGCCCCAATCCCCCGATTGTTTTTCCATCGACTCGCTGTTGTTTTTCCTCAGTGCAGCTGTTTGCTTTGTCGCACGGAGAGAAACGCACGCGTTAAGCACACAATTATGCAGACAGTCAGGCATTCGGCATTTGCTCTCTGGTCGATCGAGGTCCGCACTACGGACAGCTCCATTTTACACACCAAAATTAGATAAACAAACAGAGACCCAAATTCAATAAACAAACACACAATACTTTGATTGCACTGCAGATAGTCACTCGGCCGGGAAGACGATACAAATACGGAGATACAGATACAGATACAGATACGAGGCCTTGTCCCCACAACGAATCATTTTTGATGCATCCATCGCAGTTGTATGGCTTTCGTTTGTCCGCAGGGCAAATATGACTCAATTTGGCTCGCCCGAGAAAGCCGAGTTGAGAAAACTTGTAACCTCCTGCTAATATGCAAAATCAATAGCTCCCCGGGGCGTATGTGGAATGGGAATTTTCCCAGTGCTTGGCTACTGTTTTCAATTTTCAGAAAGGTGTCACTCGGAATAGGGAGATCGATCGAGGGTGCTACATCGCAGCCAGCGCACTTTAATGCATAATTTAAGTAATTATATTAGCAAATGACAAAAAGCAATTAGACGGCTTTGCAAATCAAACAAACAAATGTATTGGGTTGACTGGTATGAGATATTTACACTCTTACACATGTGTGACTGCTGTCTGAATGGATTTGATGAGTTCTGCCTATGAATACATCAGTTCGTTTCGCATCCTGTAGATATTTCAGTGCTCTTAAAAAAATATTAATTTTGATGCCATAAATTATAAAATATCATTAAATACTAAAACATATCAGAAATAAGCTTATGTAAGCTGTGCCCTAAGAAATGTATACTGTTGTTACTTATTAACTTTCCTTTATCATTTTCATTTCAAATTGCATTTGAACAATCCCTTCGGCAAATGTTTACTGCGTAAAATTTTAATGACTGTGCTAAACTTGATATAATTAACTACTTATTGAGTGACTTAAAACCAATTTATAATTGCTTTTCTCGTGCATATTGATCCACAAAATGCACATGCACTTATGCTAAGTATATAGACACATTAGGGCATTATCAAATTCCATCTACGACAGAGTGTTATTTTATTGAACAGCTTTCCCCCCAAACACTACGTAATTGCTGTATGTGATTATGGCCGACGATATTAATGCAGGCAAGTAAATGCAAATCCGTAGCAATTGCCAATGCCTGAGAATTTTGTGCCAATGCAATCGCAATAAAACGCAATAATATCGGTTGCATTACAAATCAAACACACAGCGGTTATATCCATGCGAATGGAGCACTTGGATCCAATTGCCATTTTGGTAAGAGGGCGCTTCATGGGTGGGCTTAGCTTCAAGTGGGCGGCAAATATCCTAAACGATAAATATTTAAAAGGCTGTCGAACTTGGCCAAGGCGGTTCAGACCAGCCTCCTTTTCCAGTTGGATGCAGTTTCCGAAGCGCTCCGTTCCGGGCTTTCTGTGTGCAATTTAGATAAGTATTATGACATATTTGACACTCTTTCACTTTGCCAAATGGACAGCCAACGACTTAGTGATTATTTACTCGAAACTAAACTGCAATCGAGTCGCTCGAGATGCAAGGCGGGTGTGCAGGGTATAAAAATCAATGAAATGCAATTACCGAGAATGCCTGGCTGCCAGACGATACTCACTTATATTATAATAACATTTGTTGTTATTGCCGCTCGTATTGATAAAAAGGGCGTGGGCCGTGCGTATATACAATTTATACATATCTCATAGGCGGCATTTGTCGTTGTCGCCTAAGCCATAAGCATAACTGATAAGCTGCAATTACCTGCATTGATAATTTCGAATGTATTTCCATATAATGCATACAAACCCCAACAGTAATAATCGTAATACTCTGCCATAAAGGCCAAATGACAACTCTGGGTCTCTTCCATCTGCCCCTGAGCCCTCCACCCATCCCGATCCTGTGTCGGTCTACGGTTCTCCAACTCCAACTCCGACTCCAACTCCTATGCTAACTCCTCCGAGGCCCCGGGCACACCCATAATTGAATAGCTCAGCGACGTGTGTGAGATTGCGGGTGTTTGGACTCGGATTGCTTTTGGCTTGGTTTGTTTCAGTTTGGCTTGGTTTCATAGCATTTCCCTTTTTCAGGTTGCATGCAGCAGCAGGCATGAAACGAGTACGAGTACGTGTGATTACTATTTGTGCTTAAAGGAATATCCCTAAGAAAACGACCAAAATGCAAAGCCAAGGTAGCAAGTTCCTTTGGAAATCTTGCCTGTTTAAAACCTGACAATTTGTTAAGCTTCAATGCGTGATGCTCACAAAGTATTTAATATTCTCTTATGAAGCATGTGCGATAAATTATTGAAATAACATATAAGTGCATTTAAACACTTCGATCTCTTATTTAGCACTATCTGCAACACTATTCGTCTGGTGCAACTTCCAGGTCATCTGGAAGCTTTGTTTTTTTTTTATTTTGTTCGGTAGCTCATATCAACTTAAACACTATTTCAATTTTCCTTCGACATGCAACTCCAGCCGAAATTCAAACAATTCATGTGCCTGGGCTGCTGATCAATGATAATTTTTCCAACGAAATACCAGCTCTCGTGCATTCTTATCAGCGCTGTGGCAACCGAAAACTGACTTCGAGTGTTAAGAATTATTAATAATAAATTACAAATTATTACTGGAGCCAGGTTCCTCTGGTGGGCCAACGCTAATGAAATTTCAATTAGCTTGTCATGTCGTGGAGGAAGTGGCTGTCCCATCGACTGGGGCATGCAGTTATAATCAGTGACTGGCAGGCAGCAGATCTTATGAAATCTTAACCCATTTTATATTGACAAGCGTAATTATGCGCACGACACAATTGTCATGTTGAATATTGTCAAACAATTGTTTAAGCCCCAGCACAGTTATGCAACTTAGGGCCACGTGCATCCACCTGCAGTCACGTTGCAGTTTGTCATCCTTTTGGACATGTTGGCACTGGGTGCGGGGAAATCCGAGAGCCATTCCAAATGACAGTGGCTACGTGTCGGTGCTGGTCGGCCGGTGGTCCTTTTCGGTCAATTAGTGCTCGGGGAACTCGCTTTTTCCCCACTCAAATCCATCCACAATGAAGCACTTGTGCAATAGTTTGAATATCTTATGGATGCATACATTATTTATGACATGCTTCATTTTGGTAGCCCTGACACAAGTTGGCAAAGGGAAAGGTGTTCCTCGGTGCTGGAAGGATAGGAAAATTTAAATCTTTTCCTGATCAAGATAAGGATGGGTACAAAGTCTAAAAGGTTGTGTCCGGGCGAAGAAAGTCACAAACTACCCAAAAATTATTAGATATCTATCAGCTTAAATTAATAAATTAAAAGAGGACCCCATCAAAATACTTTGGTATCAAATTGAGTTTGGATTATGTTGTATCTGGGCTGAAACTGTAAGACTTGACTAAAAAATGCATACCTTCTGTATCAAGGGTATTTATTATTTCATGCAAACATCTACCAAAATTGTCTCTATTTGTGTTTACCTGTTTGACTTTGGTTTGAAAATGCTGCTTACAATTTTAGTCATTGATTGCCCAAGTGCACGATGGTTCGTTAGAATTCTTTTTTATTTGATTGGAAGAAAAATTATTTATGACTGTGTGTAGTCGTATTTGAAAATTCAAGCACACGCACATCCCATGGATATTTTGTTTCTACCAATACTCGTGCGCCATTCCCATCGTCTTTTTGCCTAATTGTAATTCATTCACCGGCATTTGCATATTGTTTTCTTGGCCCAAGCACTTGGCTCCTTCTCCTCTCCGTTTTTGTAACTGTAGTTTCGTTTTGGAGTGCCCAGAAAGGTTCTGCTTAATTGTGGCCTCGACTGGGGCCCAACTTAATCATAAACGACCTATCCGATCCAGGCCCACGGTCTCTAGTTCCAGAGGCAGTCAACACATTATAAGGGCCTTCTGCCCCAATCAAGCGTGCGCGTGAGTCCCATCTTTTTGCGGTGGCTAACTGAATTCAATTACCAAAGTGCCTACTATATGCAAATAAGCCAGGAGTGCACTTGACAAACGCACACACGGCGCAGATACCTAGATAGTGCTATGCAAAGATACGGATGCGGAGATACAGATACAGTGTATACAGTGGCTCAGATCGGCGACGACCGACCCCAACAAATAAGTCGAGTTGTTGCACTCGAGCTACCGGCACTTGCCTCTTCCTACCATGTGAAAAGTCAGCCGTGCAGATAAAAACCTTAATATAAGCATAATTAAGTTGATGATTTGTACAAAAAG
This sequence comes from Drosophila mauritiana, assembly GCF_004382145.1. Classification (NCBI taxonomy): domain Eukaryota; kingdom Metazoa; phylum Arthropoda; class Insecta; order Diptera; family Drosophilidae; genus Drosophila; species Drosophila mauritiana. The sequence goes on along the minus strand of NC_046668.1, from coordinate 18,436,563 downwards.
GGGAGAGATGATAAACACAAGTGGCCCGACTGCTCTCTTCTCTCCGGGTATCGCTTAGTGGTCGCCACACTCGAGTCACACACAGTGGACACTCGCATTGAGGGACAGTGGAATACATTTATAAATATGGTGCAATTTTATATGACAGTCTTAATGTCTTTAAATTAAAGTAATAACATTAATAATATCAAATAACAATTTCTTCACAAATGTCTGGTATATTAAACAGAGAATTGCCTGTATTTCCACTTGGGGTTCCATCGGCCAGATGGAGCCAGAAGCTTTTTGTTGCCTGTTGATGCGACTGTGACACTGCCAAAAAATGTGTCGATGACGTCGCACCAAGTTCAATGACTATCTCGGCTTGGCAGCGTTAATGGCGATGGCGTTTCCTTTGGCAGAACCTCAAATGCTCGATTGCCCCCGCAGCATTGCATAACAATTAGCTGGGAGTTGGGGATGGGAAACGGGCTCGTTGTTGATTGTGCCAAGTCAATCGAAATGAGGCACAAATAATAATTCACAATGGAGTCGAAAATGTGAATAGATGTCTTCATTAGGCATTCAGAGCTCTTGATGACACATTCGAAGTCCAAATCGGGCTGCACCCTTTTTTTTTGGGCAGCATTCTACAGTGGATCTATGCTAAATTTATGCCTAATGAGCGTAGCATTCGGTTTGATAACTCATTTGTTTCCCCACTTCTTCTAAACGAATTGAGGCTAAATTGGTTCCACATGATGTTCAGCTACCGATGATGAAATTCGGTTCTATCTCCGATTTTGGGAAGATGCTTTGGGGTAAGGTTTGTTGGTCTACGCAGCCAGCTGTGTGCCAATCACAAAGCCAAAAGGCAAGAACCCGTCCATAAATAACTTATGCCCGATTCTCTCTGCTTTTTGCCTTTTGCGAATATATTTTCATGCCGGGCTGGTATCCAACCATACAAATAACATGGAAAACTAAAATCAAAAGAAACAGAAGCAGCAGCAGCAATTCAAACGAAAACAAGGCGAAAAAAATTAAGAAATTCTCTGGCACACACTTTGGAGTTTATCATTGTAATGCAAATGAAGGAAGTGCGCGAGACTGCCTCCGACTCTACCCCTCACCTTTCTCCACTCTTTCTCCAGCCCACCTTTGCCATTCTGTAGAATTCGAGGTGAGGCTGTGGAGCAGCAACAACACATCAGAAGCAAAAGCAACAGCAACAAGCACAACGGCAACATTTTGATGCCGTGGGAAATGCGAAAGCGGCACACGATTCGCTGGCTTTCACACTGGGAGAAAATACAACTAGAATCTAATATTCACAGGAAAATAGGGGATATATAATATGAATTTGGAAATTAATGAAAATATACAAACGGAAATTTTCCTAAGAAGTACAATTTTTATAAAGTAAAAACATTGAATTTCAAATAAAACACTTGGTTCAAAATGATTGGTTTCTCTCAGTGCACTCGCTTTTCTTCAGCGGTGGGACCAAAGTGGTGCAAGGTGGGGCAGTGTGGCTGCTCTTACTGTTGCAGCAGTCGGATTGTCAGTGCGTCAGTCAGCCACTCTCGCAGCCAGTCAGCGAATGTGATTGCACAAGAATGGCAGCGAAAAAGTTATGAATATGAATAAATAATTTTACGCAGATTGCCACGGCTAAGATAAAATATGCTCGCTGGCACATGCACAAGTACAAGTGCGTTGCCCCCACAACAACCCCACTGTACTTTCTTTGGCAATCAGTGTCAACGTAATACAAGTATTTTTCGAGGGGAAGCACTTTGAGTAGTGTAAAAGTTCCAAAGTGATTGAAAACAAAAGTTTCCCTGAGTTTGATGGGAGCTCGATAAACACATTTAACCAGAAACTTGATCGTATTAAAAAGAGCTACGACCTATTCTAACCCACTTCACTATAGATATGGAATCTCAGTTTCAAATTTTTTTAAGTAAGTTACATTTTTCTTGAGCAAACTTTAAAGTTTTCATATATTGCTGAAGCTGTTTGGGTTCAAACCAATTTTTAGGACCCATTTAAACTGATTCTTTTTAGGTTTCTCAAGGACTCAAGCGGCGCAGAGCAAAATAGTTAAATATTCGAGTTCGCGAAAACCGCATGCATAAACAGCCAACTGCAGACAATAGTTCTCGGCAGCATTGCGGCCCAATTCAACCTGGCTAGAACGGCGATACGGCCAGATTGAGCGAAGGCCCAGACCCACGTAGAATAAAGCCACCTCTGCCTACCTACCTACCAAACGGCTGGCGGTCAGTCGTCTCGACCAAGTGACCAAATGGCCAACGAGCGATCGACCAACCAACCGACCAAGCGACCGTCGTGTCGGCCAACTTGTTTTGTAGTTGTCTATTTATGCGCTTAGTGCTGTACGAGTATGCAAATAGTTGGCGTACCTATCGCATTGCCCTCGCACTCCGCTGCCACAGTGAACCAGTTTTTGTTTTGTTTCCAGCGGCCCTCGTCCTGCCACTCCCCTTTTAAATCCACCCTTGTTTGCATTTTTTATTAACAAACAGTGGAAAAAACGCGGGCGGCAGCAAGGGAATCCCAAATATTAGGTAGAAATGAAAACCCTTTTTTGTATTATTTCCTCCGCTGGAGTGGGCGGCGGACGCCTAGCAATCCGGCTAAAATGCCGATAAGCCGGAGAGGGTTGTACAAAGCCACCCCAAAACACAAAAAAAAAAAAAAAACAAACCTGAAAGCCAACCTTCGGGCGGATTGTTTTTGTAGTTACAGCGATATTTCATGTATGCCACGCATAATCGTTGTTGTTCTAGTGTATTAATTTTGGTTTTTAATAAAGCATAAATATTTGTGTTGGCGCTTACGCCTCACGCCCTGTTTTTATTAAAGATTGGCAAATCAAAATTTAGTGGCAAGCCCAACGGGCCATAGACTTTCGTACATATGTAGAATGGATATTTGTTCTGTAAATAGCTATGGAGATGATGCCCCAGGGTCTCATTACAAGCCCGTTATTCGGCATTATCCGTGGGTAAGCCTACACTATATACGTCCACTGTTTATCGGTGCCTGTCAAGCAGCATTAATTGCAAATTCCTCTATGACAGCCGACCAACCGAACAACAGGTAAATGGTCGGCAATGGCTTTTAGCCATATCACAACCTGGTAATACCTTTTATGGCCCGCAAGTGATTTGCCTTACACATGCAGTTTGCATGTTTTAATTATTAAACAAATCAATTTTCTTGGGCTCCGCAACCCAGCAACTTAATGGCGAGTTATCCATTTCTTTGGCTGCCCCCAACGGTGGCTTATGCAAGTGTGCACACCCGTGCAATTAAATTTGCATAAATGCATTTTTAATATCGTTCAATTTTTGCAAACGCGTCAACCCACTTCACTTTACTGGGGCGTCGTTAGACGAGAACTGGTCAAGTCGGGAGTGCCGGCTAATGACATTGAGTGGGTGGCGCTCGGGAAAACTTTAAATCGATTTCCGAGTCTCCCGGACCCATAAGATATTAATGTTGCAAATTAAAGAAGTTGATTGAGCTGCCGGAATGGATAAAAGATCTGGGATCTAGCTAGCCCAACGTAGTTTCTGTGCAAATAAATATAAATTTAAATCATATTCTTCGTTTTATAGAAGCCCCGCATTTAAATTGCATTATTGCAACTGATTAAAAACGTCACTGAAGTGCACGGTTTTTGAGCCCAACAGCCTGACATGCCTGTCAATTACCGTATTAAGGAAGGATATACTTTTAAGCTTTCATATTCTGATACTCCAACTTTAATTAATCACAGATTTAATGGCCCCTTAATTAGTATTGACACATCCTGAAAACCTCTATCTGTCCTATGCAGTTTTGTTTTGCTTTTCCGTGAAAGGTCAAGAGTTTTTCCCGTAATTGTCAATGGTCAAAGCCAACGACCATCTGCTGGTGCCACCCGTTTTAATGTATCTGTATCTCAGTGAGTGTGTGTGCTTTCCATTTCGCCATTAAATTGGCCACTAGCAGGGCTTTCCTTCATTTTACTGCACTTATTTTGTTGTGCTTGGTTGTTTATTGATTTTCAATTAGTTGGCTTTGCTTTGGATTTTTTAGCTGGGATTCGGTTCCCCTTTTATTTTTTACAATTTCCACCATCGAATTGACATACTTAATTTGCCATCGATGGCATTGCCAGTGTGTGCATTACATGACAGAAAGTTTTGCCCTCATAAAGTCGGCAAGTTCAGTGTTTGTTTTAAGCCAGTGGCATCCATCGATTTTGGCCAACGACTTTGGCACGAGCTCATGGCTCTGCGGCTGACTTTGCCAAAAAGTGTCAGGGTTACACCAGAAATAGACACATGCCAATACGCTGGTCATAAATAAAGAAAAATGGTAGATGCTCTGAGGACCATCTCTATTCAGCTTAAAGTTTAAAGCACTGGCAAGCGAAGCTAATGGGAAAAACTGAAACGTTTGTAACATTAATGCATTTATATAGTTGTTCGGCCATGCGTCTAAATTAAATGTATTATATGGGTTTTGTTTCCTTCCTTTTTGTTTCGAATTTTATTATTTTATTTGGGGACATTAGCCGATGATAGAGTTGCGGTTTGCCAAAGCATGAAAATACTGTGGGGCGGCAAAAAAAAAATCGGGGAATATGCAATTGCAAATGGCGAGTTAAGCAAATGTGCAAAATACAATTTTCGCATTGGACCGCATTTTAATTTTGTTTTATAATTTCGCAAATAATAATTTACATAAAAGAATGTCCGAGTGTGGGCGTGGCTGTGGCATATGCAAAGTGTTTGTTTGAGTGCGTTTTCCATTAATTTATTTATGTACAATTATTTACAAGCAATTAACTTGCACATAGCTTTTGTTTAGTTGGTTTTCGCAATTCAGTTATGCGTTTGGGTTTTAGTTAACGTTTGCATTGTGACCTTTTGCATTTCCCACAGGTCAAATGCCGAATGGAAATGAATAAACTGCCATTTTCCTCTTTCAGTCCTTCTGGGAATAGTGTCAGTTGCATGTTTGGGGACACAGCAGGCTTCGCTTCTGTGAAAACCATAGGTAGTTCAATTAATTTTTCTCCTTTTGGAAAATTCCCCCCGATTACCCGTGTTGAGTAAGAAAACGTGTGTGAATTAATTTTTGTCAATATTTTGTAATGTTTTTGCATTTTATTTTCTCAGATATATTCCTCTGCTTGGTTTTATGTAATGGTAATAATTAATTTAATAATACATTTTTCATTAAGTAAATTTAATTGAATTAATTTAGCTCCATCATTTCTATACAGTACGATACATAAATACATTAAGTGCTCTAAATGGGTTTGCTCCTGCGATTTTCTATGTACATTTCAGTTTATCAAGTATTCATTTAGTTATTGTTTCGTGTAGCTTAGGATGAATGAATGAATCGACAAACACGATCAACTGGATGCGAACGAATGTGTGTACATATTTCATTAGGTTTACTTTAAGTTGTAGTTAACAATAGTTTAGTTTAGTTTTAGGTTTAGGTTTACGTTCTTTACGCCTGGCTAGAACTACTACATAGGTCTACGCATTACAGTAAGGGGCATACTCTCGTCTGCCGATTTAATTATAGTTAATTAATATATCACATTGAATTTGAAAGTGTTTCTGCAACATTTCTAGTAATTGTTTCTTTACGTTTATGGTAATTATATTAGAATAATGTATTCCTATATGCTCGTATATGAATGTGTTGTGGGCGTGTCTTGTGCGTTTTCTTTTTGGCAGTGCTACACAACTACGAAACGTCAACAACCACAACATCCAAAGGCGAAATGCTCCGACAAAAAAATACGTATAAATATATTGTGTGTTTCAAGAAATGCCTACGAAAAGTCTTTTTGTTTTGGATGTGAGTGTGTTGGTGTGTGCGTCCTGTTCCTGCTTCCTCTTCCCGAGTCCTTTTGCGCCAGTGAGCGATCAGCTTCAAGATGGCCGCTCCTGCGGAGAAGAACCCTGCGAGGCTGAGTGAGATGGATATGGCCATAGGGGGAGTTTTTTAGACCAGGAAAGCTTGGCCGTTCTTATTGGCTGCTTCACTGCCAGCTGCCTGTTGCTGCTGCTGTTGCTGTTGCTGCTGCTGCTGTGCCGCTGCTGCGGATGTGGAGGCCTGGGCCGTTGACTGAGTGCTGGTGCTGGCCTGGCTCAAACCACTACCACTGCGCAGGTGCACCGGCGCGGAAGGAGCGGGAATCGCCTGCTGCGGCATCGCCCGGAACTGCGGTTGCAGCAAACGCTGTTGCTGCTGCTGTTGTTGTTGCTGATGCAGACGCAACTGCTGCTGCTGGTGCTGATGCATTAGGCCAGTGGGAATCATCGACAGCGCCTCATGCTGATCATACGCACTGTACTCCGACTCGATGCTGTGGTAGATGTGCTCCGATGGCGGACGCATCGGCATGGGCATGGAATCCACGATCCTGGCGGCTCCTCCTGGTCTCGTTGGGCGTGGTGAGGGCGTGGCCGTGGTGGCTGAGCTATAGTTCGCCTCCATTTCCTCGGTGCAGTAGTAGGCTGGCGGTGGTGGCGCCTGGCGGAAGATCATGCCCGGCGACACTGGCTGCTTGAAGCGCTCATGATGGTCCAAAGTGTAGTTGTTGCCACGGGGCGACAGCTCAATTGGGATGGCGTATCGCAGCTTCTCCCAGAAGTATCTATCGCAGGTGAGCAGGCGGTTAGAGGGAACCGATTTCAAGTACGGCGACAGCTCGGCAACGTCCTCAGCCTCGGCGGAAACACTCGTCTCCTCGATGATCACCAGCTTCTGGGCCAAGCCCCTCAGGGACTCGTGGAAAGCATTTCGGAACTCGATGCGGTTCCATTCGGTGGCCAAGAGGTTGCGGGTCAGCACAAGGATGATCTTCCTCGACGCCCTGGCTCCCTCCACCAGCTGAAGGTGGGAGGCCTGGGGGGGCAGATCTCGCTGCTGAATGCAGAGCCGGAAGGGTGGGCGACCGTGCTCCAGTTCGGCGGCAATGTTGCGGCACACAAACTCGTAGTCCTTCTCCGAGTGCAGGATGATGGCGTCGTACAGTTTGCCGGCATCCTCGAAGCGGGGCTCGCACACCCTGACTCCGTAGTGGGCGAAGAGCCACATGCGCACGCTCTCGCGGAAGACGAAGACAATGATGAGCACCACGACCAGGAAGATCAGCACCAGGACAGCGGCCAACAATGGCAGCCTATAGCCTCCGGCCAGGTCCTGCGAGGAGCTGATATTGCTGGCACTGGCATCCAGAAGATCGGAACAATCGGGTCCATTGGCCAGGTTGCCGATCAGTTCCAGCTCGCGCTTGATGCCCGCATCCAAGCAGTAGATATCGTGGGCATCCCGCACCACCATGGCGTTATCGGAGACAAACTGCGCCAATTCCCTCAACTGCTGGCAGCGGCATGACCAGGCATTTCTGCCCAGCGTCAGTCCCTGGAGGCTGTGACGATATTGCAAATGCGGCAGGGAACTCAGGCGGTTGTTGTCCAGACGCAGCACTTCCAGGGACACCAGGGGCTCAAAGGTGGCATTCGAGATGTGGGTCAGCATATTGTTGTGCAGATACAGCTCCCGCAAAAGTCCCAGCGAGCGGAACTCGGTGCCCTCCAGGGCGGTAAGTTTGTTGTTCTCCAAGTGCAGCACTCGAAGATTGACCAACTGGGCCAGACTTCCGTTCTGCAGCGTCATCAGATTGGAGGCGTTCAGGTAGAGAGCCCGCAGATTGCGACGACCAGTTAGGTGGCCAACCTCCAGCTCGGGCATGTTGTTGCCATCCAAGTAGAGATCGCTCACATCCTGAGGGATGCGGTTGGGCAGGGCAGCCAGATCCTGGCGACCGCAGTCCACGATGTTGGTGGCCCAGGTGGCGTCATGGAAGCAGCTGCAGTTTCCAGGGCAGATCACTTCGCACTCGCACTGTTCGTACTCGCAGCAGTGGCACGTGGGCGGGCAGTGGCTCTCATACTTGCACACAAAGTCGGAGGCGGCGAGACTGGCCAGCGGACGCAGTGGAGCACTGCGGCTGTGCGGCATCAGGCACTCTATGTTTCCGAGATCCACAACATGAGGATGCTGGCGGGTGGTCAGATTGTTAATCCTCTGCAGCCACTCCATAGAGCAATCGCACTCAAAGGGATTGCCGCCCAGGTAAAACTCGGGAACTGGTTTCTCCGCCGAAACTGGGGCTACGCGCAAAGCATTAAGCGAGATTTTGGACAACACATTGGCATACAGATCCACGCGCGCCAGACGCGTCTTGTCCACAAAGGTGTTGGCCTGGATCTGTCCAATGATGTTGTTGTTGATGAACAGCAGCTCGATGGAATTCGGCACCGACATGGCGCCAATCTCCGTGATGCGGTTGTGAGAGGCATCCAGCGTGGTCACACGAATCTCCTCTTGCAGTTTGTAGTAGTTGCCCAGGGCTTCGATGTAGTTTCCATGGATATCCAGCCATTTCAAGTTCGATGGAATGAAGGCGTAATCGAACCAAACAAGGTGATTCTCGGAGAGATTCAGCCACAGCAAGGAGGCGAGAGTGGCAAAGATTCCATTGATGTCGGTGAGGAAGTTCTTGTCCAATCGGATCGCCTCGATCTCGGTGTTTTTGTCGAAGGCTCCACGCTCGATGCTCTGGATGCGGTTCTTGGCCAGGTTGAGAACACTCAAACGGGGCAGATCCTGAAACATGCCTACGGTGATGTTGCCGATACGATTGTCGATCAATCGCAGACCCGTCAGCTGATTGAGATTGCGGAAGGTGTTGTTCTTGAATTCCGAGATCTGATTCTCTCCGAGATCCAGAGTCTTGAGCATGCTCAAATCTTGCACAGCCTCGGGCACTTCAGTCAGCTGATTGGAGCTGAGATCCAGTTCCTTCAGATCGGAACAGTTGCGGAAGGCTTGCGACTCCACAATGCTCACAAGATTGTTGTTCAGCGTGAGTTTCGTCAGCACATACAATCCGTTGAAGATGCGGTTGTCCAGTGTGTGCAGGCGATTCTCGGCGAGATTGAGGGTGTGCAGATTGTACAGGGGCAGGAAGGCGCCCTCCTCAATGTGGCCAATGGAGTTGTTCCGCATGTCCAGAATCTGCAGGAAGTACAGCTCCTTGAAGGTTTTGGATCCAATGCGGGTGAGGGCATTGTTCGACAGATTCAGCACAATCAGGCGGATCAGACCGGCGAAGGTGCTGTTGTCAACATGGTGGCTGGTCAGCTGATTGCCACTCAGATCGAGAACCAACAGCTGCTCCAGACGATGCAACAGACCTTTGGGCAATTCGTACAGATCGTTGCCCTGCAGATGCAGTTCCCGCAACTCCTTGTTGCCGGCAAAGGCTTCTGAGGGCAGGGAAACGAGGTGGTTGTACGAGATGTTCAGCACTCGCAGCGAACTCAGACCGGCCAGGGCATTGGGTGCCAGGGTGCTGATGTTGTTGTGCTGCAGACTGAGGGTCTGCAGGCGCCTCAGTCGGGACGCTCCCCAGGCATCCGGCAGAGAACGCAGCTCGTTGAACGAGACATCCAGTGTCTGCAGCTCTGAGCCTCCGCTAACTGCTCCATTGGCATTGCTCAGGGCTGAGCCGGCACAGAGTTTCTCGGAGAAGCCTAGGAACTCCGCGGAACGTATCCGGTTCTGGGTGAGATTGAGCAGCTGCAGGCTGGGCATGGAGCACCAGACGCCCTCGGGCAACTGACGGATGTTGTTGTCGCCCAAATGCAGTTCGGACAGCTCCTTCAGTCCCTGGAACGACTGGCCGTGCAGCTCCAGGGTCTTTCCCGGACCCCAGACCGCGTTGTGTGACTCCAGGGAGAGTCGCTTGAGCGACATCAGGCCCTCAAATGCATTTGGAGGCACTCGCTGCAGTTTGCATGCATCGATTCGCAGCTCCGAGAGCTTCTGTAGCTGCCGGAAGAGTCCCGGGGCCAGTTCACTGGCGTGCAGGAGCTCCTGGCTGCACTGCAGATCCAGGCGGCCGGCCGCCTCCGCCACCTGGAGGTCAAGTGGCGATCCGGTGCCGGACTCCAGAGCGCGGACACTGCACCGGATGTCCATGGTGGTGAGGCCGTACTGCCAGTTGCACTGCTGCTGCGCATGCGCATCAGCCACAAGAAGCAACAGGCAGGCGGCAACTGCGATGATGGTGATGATGGAAGATGTGGCTGGCATTTTGGTGATTTGCTAGTTGGCTAGTTAACTTTAAATGAATTTGTTTAATTTGTAGCTTTTTAGCTGTGGGTTGTGGGTTGCGGTGGTGGTGCACAACTCAATCACTTTCTGGTTTTCATTTTTCGATCGCTTTTTCCGCAGCCCGAGTGCCCTGTAATCCTGGTGTGAGCTGGCTTTGCGTTTTGCGATTTTTCACTTTCGTTTCGTTTCTTTGTGATTTCTCACAAATCAACTCATAAGTTGGTAACTTGCGTATTTTATAATAATAATTTAAACTTGGCACTTGGCGCGACTCAGGGTGTTCGACTTCGTTTCGTTCGGCGAGAGCTCGTTTTCTCAAAACATGTTTACCGCCTCGCGTTTCGATTCAAACTGATTGCTGGAGTTGGCCATCTCGACTCCGTTGGCTCGTTGAAAATGTGAAACCGACGACGGCGCTGCCGAGCTGGCAGAGCTCACACACACACAGCCGGCGCCGCGGCAGACAGACAACACGGTACACGTGCATGTGCATGTGCATGTGCAATGCACTCTCGCGAGCGAGCACACACACATGCCGCGCTGTCGCTGCGCTGCTTTCGCTCTCTGCTCTGCTGCTGATACACGCACACACACAAGCACTGCATTTCCTGCCTGCTGCATATGTCGCTCACACACACGCTTGGGAGAGCGGAGCTCTCTCTCTCTCTCCCCGAAAGTAGGGGAAATGTTGCACACACACATGGGCATGGAATGGGGGAAACAGAAAGCATTAACCCTACGCTGCGCTCTCTCAGATTTCCGTCCACACAATTAGCACTAGGAAATGGAATAATTCCGAGGGGTTAGGATGGGTTATCGCTATCACTGATTCTTCGACTTGCCTTAAGTGGGAATTATTTCAAAATTAGCTGAGCGCATTAAAAAGCTATCTGATCAACTGTAAGTGCCCAGTATTAAATCGATGCTATTACAAATATAAAGAAATATATAGTGGTTCGGTTTATTAATATTTATTTCAATTCAAAGATCACAAAATTGAATTTAAATACATTTTTCTGTTGTTTTCTCTTGGAAATATCTTTAGAAAGTGAGAATTTCAAACCACCAAGATTCTATAGAGGGTTAATAGAACCTGCAACAGGCTGCTGCTGCTGCCAGTTGGCAACATTTCGCCCCTGCCCACCCCCCTAACGATGAAAATTCTCCGGCTCAGTTCGCTTTGCCGCCTCGTGTTGCACTCGCGATATGTGTTGCATGTATATGGTGTAGTATGTTGCCTCAGTTTCAGCATGTTGCATGCTGCTTGCCTCTTAACAGCTGCCGATGTTGCTGCTGTTGTTGCAGTTGCAATTGCCTTTACTGTTGCTGCTAGTGCTTTTGGTGCTTTGGACCACGTTTTCTGCGGTTCTCCGCAGAGTTTTGTTGTCGTAAAATGCCTAATCTATTGTCGTATGCTAAATATATTTTAGTAATATTGGTGGTGTGTGTTGCAGCAGTTGCTGTCAAACATTTCGTTGGGCTTCTTGGTGGGAGTTCGAATTTGTGACATTTGCACTGGCGGACTGGTCTTTAGGTTTCTTGTAGCGGAGTAAAAACTCCTGTAAATCCCGTTTTTTTCCGAATTGAAAACACCCGTAATGGCTTGTTTGAGTTTTGACTTTGCTGCCATTTCAAGTGGTGAAATTATTTGCTGCACAAAAAAAGCCACACATATTTGGCGCTTTGAGTGGCTCATGGAAACTTGTTGGTGCTCTTTATTGCCATTGCCATTTGCTTCATCATAATTTTCAGGTTTATTTACTCGCAGCTACTGCTGATGCTCGCCTCTCGGACCATAAATATCGCACATGAGTGTTGCATGCGACGGCAACAGCAGCACCATCGGCAGTAGCAATATTACAGTTTGAGTGCCACTATTATGCCAACTTTTGAATGCAACTGCGGCAAATGGGCTTCACGGAACTCCGGATGGTTTAGCGTCACTTGGGTTCGCTGTTCTAATTTCGCAGGTCTCTATCACCTGGCTGGCTTTTTCGGCTGTCGACTTATGCCACTTAAAATTACATTAAAAAACTTTCCGCCAAGAGCAACAACTTTGCTGCTGCTGCCCTACTCCCCAAAAAAACTGAAAGCAAAAAAGAACATGAAACGTAGAGTTGGAAACTTTGCCCGGCTTTTGCCATCCCAATGCTGCTGCAGTTCTAGTTGCTGTTGCTGTTCCTCCTGTTGCTGCTGCGTTTCTGTCCCGTTTTGTTTTTGTGGCGTTGCAAATATGAAACTTTTGTTACTTAATTATTTTGTTTGTTGTTCTTGTTAATGTTTCTGGTGCTGCTGCCGCTGCTGCTGCTGGTATATTGTTATTAATTAATTGAGTTACACTTCCCCTTTGCAGTTGCTGCTACTAGTGGGATTGTAGATGTTGCTGGCGTGGTTCTTACTGCTGTTTGCCTAGTGGTGCGAATATTTTATGAATTTTTAAATTTCATTAACTCGACATGTGCCGGCAACTTTGGGGCAGAGTTTGTCATATGTGTGTCGTGACCTTTTCCGTGTCTTCGGGCAGACTCAAGCCGACATAACTATAGTGGCAGTTTTTGGTAGAGCTTGAAACCAGATTAAAAATGGTCAGAAAATGAGACTTTTTTTCGGTTGGTTAACTCTTCAAAATTTCGCCTAGTAAAATGTTGCTAGCATTCTTTGGACATTACGGGAATTTCAAGTACCTGCTTGGCCAAAAGTGTCTTTCAGGAGGCTTCCATAAATGTGGCCTAATGTTAGTTTGTTGCAGGGGCAACTACCACAGCTTAAATATTATTCATACGCCGCGTTGGCCACGGCCAAAATCCTCATTGCAGCTTTCATTTCGACTCGCATAACTATGTCAAATTAGTGTCTGGCTGCCTGGATGCGATGCTCCAACTTTCCCAGCGGCCTATTCAGAAACTTTCCCGCTCCGCTCCTTGGGAAATCGTATTCAAATGCTCAGGCTTGGCTCAGCGAACTGCAGCAGCAACTGGAGAAACAAAAACCATTTTAATTGAATTAGAAAATGGCAATGGGTCAGAAGCACGTTTGTAATGCATAATTTATGTTTGCGCACTGAGTTTGTTTTGTGATTTCAGTTATTTTCCATTTTGCTGCGCTGCTGCTGTTGCGAATCCGAAATCCGAATACCGAATGCGAACGCGGCGAGCGTTTTGCCCGATTTTTTGAGGCCAAAATTTTCATAATCTTTTGGATGCAATTGAAAATTGCCATGGCAGTTGAAAAGGCAGTTATGAATATCATTGCTGGAGCTTTAATGAATGAACCCGGGAATAAGAAGGCCATCAATGGATGTGTGCCGCGTTGCACTGCTGGAGTGGAAAGTGCGTGTGACAGCAATGGAAATCCCCATCGAAGGAGTCATCCTGCTGGCAGCTGTCAGGCGCACTTGCATTACATTATTGCCGCCTCCGCATCGGTTAAACTGAACAACAAATCGAACATTACATTACCGTTGCTAAGATAAAAAACTGTAGAGATTTATAAAATATAAAAGCTGTATGCTCTTTGAGTAATATAAATTCCAATAATGATTTTATTTAGTTATTAATTCACTTCAAACTCTCCCAAAAGGGAAATTTTTTGACTAATTTATTTCAGACAAAACATTGATTTTATCTCCAGCCACATATCTTAAGATCCCCATCAGCTATAATGTCTGCTTGGTATTTCTCTATCTTGAAAATTCTTGTTCGATAGTGTGATTTGCTATTGCTGCCGTTGTTTTTGTGTTCTGTCTCGAACTCAGGACTCATTTGATATGCGGGCTCAGTAATGCGCCCACACGTCGATGCTGAAACAATGCCAGGCATTTTTATATGCCATGCGATATTTTATAAAATATATAAACCCATCGGTGGAGGAACACATATATATATATGCTGTGAGTAACGAGAGGAGAGATGCCGACGACCGCTCAAGTGCATCTTAAAGATACTTTTGCTGCATTGTGCTAGCTTCGCCGACTCGAGTGGATTGCCAGCATTCGAGGCTCTTGCAAAGGCTGTCTATTGTGGCTCCAACCCTCAGCCCCCTTGATTTGTGTAGGGGTTGATATATGAGCTTTAATGTGCATTAACTCTTGTGCCATATTTCTCTGCTCCTTTGCGGAGAATGGGGTTAATTACGCGTTTACTCTGTGGCTATGTAGAATCTCGAGTCCCGGCCGCAAGTATTTATTGGTCGGTTTGATTTATGTTCGCGGGCCATGTGTCTCTCGGTTAGAGGCTGACCGAAAACTTATGGCCGGATTTTTGGCTACCTGAAAAGCATTCCACGAAAACAAAAAAGCACAGACCACAGCGATTTGCATGCCCAGCGATGTTTATGTAATCGCCCACTTCCTAACTACTTATGAGTAATTTAAATATTTTTATAATTTTATAAACGAATGCCCAAGCCCTGAGCTGAGCACACAAAAACCTCTGAGTTGGCGGAAAAAGCTGGAAGAAAAAAGCCTCGAAAAGTGAAAAATACCGATTCATGTTGCTCAGCCAAAATGCCACAGAGCGTACAACCCATAATCATGGCTAAACATAAAAAACCAGCCAGACAATTCTAATTGTCAGCCTCTTTCGGCGTTTTGTGCTAAAGATTTCATTTCATTCCGTTTCGTTTTCGGGGTCGCAATTTTTCAGCATTTTGCTAATACCCACTTTAGAGGCCCCCCTCTGCAGAAAAAAAAACGTAAAAGAGAGAAGATCGATGGTGAGCTGATTCCGAGGGGTTCAGCGATTTTCGAGCAGAACCCTTCATTAAGAACACGAAGAGTCCAACGACGATCTTCGACAACTCATGTTTATAAATTGGTCTATAATTTCGATTTATTTATCCAGCTTACTGTGGTGGCAAGGTGTCTGAAGTTTACTGAAAATTTTTGGCGAAAAACTGTTTTTTCAGGCCTAACTAATTGCCAAAAATCTGTAGAAAATTTAAGGAAAGAAAACATTTTTGTTGCCCTTCCAGGCAGGTCTAAAAATAACATAGGCGCTTGTTGTTTGAGCAAACAGTTTAGAATGGGCCTCCTAATCCGAACCTAAGTAGTGGGTCTATCTGTATCTGCAAGATACTCTTGGCAGGTAGCGCTGAGATACATGATTTCGGTGAGTGTGGTGCGCTGAGAGTGTGAGTAACTGGAGGGGAAATATCACCAACACAGATGCAGACCACTTTCCGCTCTCACAAATACTATTGCAGAAGATCTCTCTCCGCTCTCTCAGATCTAGCATCCCTTTTTTGCCAGCCAGGAACTATATGTTCTCTTTCACTCGCACATTTGCCGCTGTTCTCTGAGTTTTGGTGGTGTTGGTGCTCTGCTCACCCACACACTCTCATGCGATCGCCGCGGCGCGCCGACGAGAGAGACTCTCTGTCATTGACACTCTCAGCAGGTTTTTAGACTCTGTTTTCCGTTTCAGCAATTATGTATCTTGTATCTGTAACTCGCTGGTTGTGTATCTGTTGGTTGAACAGCCTCAAATGCCTGACAAGTTACACTATTTCAGAAATTTGGTTAACATTTCTGATTCCCTATGAGTCAGGTTTCGCAATGCAAATGCTGCCTTAACTTTTATATTTCAGGATCCAGGGCTCCTGATTAAGACAATATCGTAAAGTATCGAATCGTGTGAAATTCGATCGCCCGGCCGCAAAATTTAGTTGCTTGTGTCGCCGTTTATTGCCCGTCGTTCTGCTTAACTTGTTTTACCACACGGCCAACACACAAAATGCTCTCATTTGGCCACAGCCACAAAACACTGCCATTTTTTTCTTCTTGTATTTTTCGCCTTTTACAATGTAGAGTCTTTTGGCTTAAATGAAACTAAATGAGCCAGTAATCAAGTTGTGTTCAAAGAGTCCCCACCACCGGGTTCCCCCAATTTCCCCGCCAGGCTCCACTCTTTGTGGTATTTTCGTTTCGCTTTTTTCCCGTTTTTTGTTCATTTTTTTAATATGTTTCTTGTGGTTTACAGCAAATTTCACACTTGGTGTATGTATGGCTGCGAGTGGGAAGTATCGCCCGGCGAGGCGTAGACGCCACAGAAACGCCACAAAAAACGACTTGCAGGCTTCGGAGGCTGATTGATTTTTTAATATCGAGCAGGGGTATGAGGTGGCTCCATTGTGATCGGGTTCTTCAAAGGGCCCAAGACCGCACCCAGCGAGGTGACAGCAGGATCTTATGTAAACTGGATCCGGCGCGCATTGAATGGCATGCACTAATCACCAGCTTTCCTTCTCGAGCTACGCATTCATCGCGATTCAGATTTATAAGGATCGTTTCGTAATTACAAGTGATCGTAAAAATCTTTTGTAGCAAAACAATTCACAATCTAAAGAAACTTACAGACAAAAATTGAATTTCTTCACTTTTTGTTTAAATTTTAATATATTGCCCTTGGTTCACGTACTTATTTGTGTCATGTGATCTTTGTACTTTTCAATACGAAATCCTAAGAAAAGTTTTGGTTATTCCCGTGAGCATTCTTCTCGGTAGCAGGCCAGATTTATTCATTGGCCACGGCCCACACGCTTTCACTATCAATCTCCGTGAAGATATTCGGTCTTGGCCAGCTCTCTTGACAATTTCATTTCAATATTTTCGTTACACTTGAGGGCGATCATCGCTACCGCTGGGAAACCGAGATCGGAGGCGGTCCAGGATGGGGCCTACTCCACATATATACATATATATTTTGTACAATAAATATTATTCATCTCTCCCAGTTTTACGTTTTGTTTTTGGACCACTCGAAGCCCACTTCCAGCTCCCGGGCCATGACTTAATTAAGAGCTGCACGTTTATTGTGCTTACCTGCGTAGTTTTGTTGGCTCTGTGTCTCTGTGGTTTTTATTAACCTTATAGCTGGGCTTTTTCTTTTGTGTTTTTTTTGTTTTTGGCCAGATCCCCTACATTTCCCAGCTTGTTTTTGTTGAAACGTCATCGTAAATTGCAATTAATTTCAACGGCTTGGGGCCGGCGACAGATGATGGCTCATAATTTTGGCCTGTAGGTGTTTCATTAAATTCAGCCTTGAGAGGCTGCGGCTCATGTTTTCAATTATTTTCACACCTTGGAAAACAACAGCAGCCGAGTGCAAAACTGAAGCCAATATAGGAAAAAATGAAAGAGAACTCCACTTAAAATTATGCCAATCACGAATTGTTTGCCGCCCGTCTTTGTTTTCTCAAGCGCACTTCACACAGTCGCGGCTCAATATTTTGAAAAGTGTTTGAGTAAATCACCGCCATAACTGCAGTATCATTGCCAAAATGAACTTGGTCTATTTCTGTTCAGTGCGGGCTATTTTTAGAGCCAATTTACATATTATCAAGGTGGTTCTCGGCCAGCGCTACTATCTCCTTGGGCAGCCATTGGAAAGCCATTAAAGTGAGCCAGCCAGCCAGCCACATGCGTTAGTTGAGTGCCGCTTTCTGGACTTAATTTTTAACCTTTTACGATCCCACCAAATGTCAATTGATATGAAATTTTTATGTTACAGCTGTTTTGGCCGCGACTCACTCGCGTGTGAGTTAACGTCAACGCCTACCGCCATTTCTGCTTTGGTCGCTTTGTGTCTCTTACCACTTTTACGGACAGTTGCAGTTGCAGGGCGGCCAAATGCAATTGGCCATCGCCGTAAAAAACACTCTGTGAAAGAGTTTACCCGTTTGATTGTGCCAACGAGTAAGTGTGTATGTGTGTGTGGTTGGACCTTTTTTATGCATCGTCGAGCAGAAAGTGTTGCATTTATCTGTTACTCGAGCCCGCCTTTTCGCCGTATACACTGAAAAAAATATACTCGTGCATAATAATAACAGATAGGGGGGCTTGTACAGCCTCTACGTCTATTATAATAAGGTCCCTTAAGGATGTATTTTGTATGATACGATGTTCTTAATAACAAATATTATTAACCAACTTTTGAGCTCTTTGTTCTAGTAGGGACTGTTATTCTGGCCAACACTTCAATTTCCACCCATGATTCACCGTCCATTTACTATCACTTCGCTCTCACTCCATACACCAATTTGCATATCGCCTTTAATCGCCTTTTCTCCGCTCAGTGTAGCTAGGAGAAATTACAATAACCGCAGCATAAAAAAGGATATGCCCCGACTTGCTTTTAGACTTTGTACTTCTAAGCCATGCCTTTGCTTTTATTATCGTCGGCAACTCAAGGGACTACGACCGAGGCCCATAAAAACACACGCTCTTGAAAAAACAAGACAAGACTTAAAGAAAAAAAAACTGGTAGCCTGGGCCATTAGACATAAAACGAAGTTGGGTAAGTGCAGGCGACTCTGACTATCTCAAGGATGGTGGAAGGAGAAGAGGTAGATAAGGTGCCACTACCACTAAAAGTTGACCCAAATTTTATCATCAATGTGACAGAAAGTAGCGATTAGAAGATGCCTTTTATGTGCTTGTCTCTGCACTGCGGTTGTTTCACCGACAAAGGTGCCCGATGCCACTGTGCGGGTTCTGTTCGCTCGACTTGGTAGATATGAATGGGTTTTCCTCCTTTTTCCGGGCCCATAAAGCGTTGCTGATATCTTAATTTGCCGCGTCTATCTGGGCCACTTGAGAGGGAGAATTCAAAATGCGAGGGAATGCAGCTGCCGCTGCTGCTGCTGCACTTGTTTGGATTTCCACGGACCCATATCCGGTTCGCTGAGAAGATTTTCAGTATTTGTCGTCTGCCAGGCGCCGCCTTCCAGTTGCATCCTGTGCGCCTCGAGGCCCTTGAGATGTTGTTTTCCCTACCATCTACGTGGAATCCCCAGTCCCCTTCGCTGATGCGGAAAATCAGAGGCAGGCGATTCGAGAAGGCATTTGATTTCTGTTTGCTGTCCCAGCTCAAACTAGCCATGAAATGTCCGAGCCTATCGGAAGTTGATAGCAGACGTGCCAACCGGGTAACCCTAGAAGGCTGGCTTCCTTTGAAGTGGCAGTTGCTCCGGATAAAGTGCTTGATAATCCAATATACCGAATGCAAATCTCAGCTGCTGCGGACATTTTGAGTCGCCCGCACAGGATCATGAAAAGAAAGCGCCGGCCATCCCAAGGTCCATAAATATTTATGGGACTTTGAAAGGCTCTCTGTGGCCCAGCTAACGAAATTAGCTCTAGTTCGCCACAGAATTACGCTGCCCGGAAAGTTCTTTCACTTTATATCAATAATGCCGCTGGCCCGTTGGCGCTTGTTTGACCAGCGCGCTTTTTAATCTTTGGAAAACTCCTTTGGGGCTGAGAGTTTTCCCTGGGCCGAGCGCATTTGACACGCAACTCGGCGCGACGACATCGCCTGTCGACCACTTCTCGGTGGGGTCCGTCTCACAAGTTGGGCTCAAAATCAACTGCTAACATGACATAACTTACGAGCCGGCCATGCAAAATTTTCCCCGCTTTTCCGCGTGGCACTTTTCCTCGGCCACTTTGCCGTTATGGTGGGAACTAGGCTGCGAGCGGACCTGGTAATGGATAGCCGGTCAGAAAGGGCTGCGACGTCAATTTAAGCCGAAAGTTATTGGCACTTTGTCAAGCCTGGAGTAATGTACACAATCATGGCTTCACGAAAAACACGTTTATGGGTACGGAAAATCCTTGATTTATGGTTAATTGGATATATAAATCTTGGTTTTTTGCTCATATTCCAAGTTTACCTCAGCTAATACATGTGGCGATGGGATATACATCCCATCCAATTTACAACACCAAGAACATCTTTTGTATCATTAAATAAGATATATTTAAATTAAACTAACCTTCTTTTTAAGACATTTTTAAGTTTTTATCGGGACTTAGAGAGAGATAATTATATTGTGCCTTCAATTTAGTTAATTACAAATACAAATATTAAAGTTAATTTGTTCCGGTAAATGCACATTTTGTGAACTATATTCTGGTTATATTTTTCGAGTTACAAAAACTTTCCCATGGAAAAGTTTTCGAGTTCGTTGCTCGCATGCCCAAAGGAATTTTCCCGTGCGGACTCCTTGCGTGTTCACCGTACAGGTACAGTGTGCCCCATATATAGTGTGTTTCATATAGTTAGCGAGTGTGTGGTTTGGTATCTAGGCCCGGCCAAGGAGGCACGATAATTGGACCCACTAATTTACCTATTTAACTGGATTTGTTCGGACCAACATGCAAATGGCTTAGCTAAGCCCTTTGCTTGCACTTTTTCCCTTGACTGGGTATTTTCTTGGAAAGCACTTGGATGTCAATTGCAAAATTGGGTGAACGCTGAGGGCTAATCAGCAGCAACTCGCTCTAAACATTCTTTGGGTTCTGGGTGAGTGTAAAGTGGAGCTTGGCACGGCATCTGCTTATCGAGAAAGTGTGTTTTTCGGGCTCTGGAGTAGACTGGTAAATATTTGAGCAAGCCATGCTGCAGGTTGCCCAACATTGGCTTATTGCCACATAATTGGAGAGATACCCAGATAGAAAAGTTAGACTAATCTAATCTTGGGCAATCTAATCGCATTTGTGTGCCACTTTGGGCTACCACAAACTCTTTCTCCGGCTGCAGCGACAACATCTCGTAAATGCATATGCTAATTGCATTAATAAATGAGCAGCAAACCGCGCGGGGGAGGCGCTTCCATCTGTTTGTTTCGTTTGTTCCTCCCACATAGCATCCACACACACCACCCCCTGGAAAAGCCGGCTGTCTGGCCTGCTGTCATTCAATTAAAAAAGAAAACAACGACACATTAGGAAAAACAAAAAGGTCTTGTCTCCGCCGCAGAAGAGTGTTTTACTTTGCCCCTGCCTCTGTGCCACGGTCTCGGTGCTGGAAAGCCCAAGGAAAATATTTAGAAAGTAAAGAAAGAAGCGGGCGACGGCAATGGAGCAACACATGTACCGAAGGTAATTGTCAAGTAGAGCAGCAGACGACAGCACGAACGGGCCAAAATGCACGGCCAGGCCCAGAGACATGGCCCAAAGAACGGACGGATCCGCCTGGCATAACCCCTTGCCGTCCCCACCCACAAATGACACACGAAAATGGTAACACAAATAAGATGGGGAACGTTGATCATACAAGTACGACGAATATATTTTACTCTACCGGAAGAGACTTAAGGGTATTGCTATTAAACTATCTAGTTTTGAGGTTTTGAGCATGGCTAAAACGAGACATTTAAGATGCGACGCAGTTGAATAGTGGGCTGTGTACAGATGCTACAAGATCAATTAAGTTCATTAACGCTTATATACCCCTTTAATAAGAGCATTAAAAACAACAGTAGTTTTATTTGGCTTGGCCTACGTAGCCGGGCAACACTTTTTGGTAACATTCTTGTGGTTTTGGCTTTTCAATAGACCCAAAAATATGCGCGGCGGCGAACCCCGTCTGTGGTTTTTCTGGGCCCAGGTCGGTGTTGTTCCTGCGGTTGTGGCTCTTGTTGTTGTTGTTGTTGTCAGAGGTTAGACATATGCGTGACAATTAATATAAGACCCGGCGTGTTGGGTTGGGTCGTCGGTGGGGTTAGCAGTCGCTGACATCGGTACACAAAACGGAACTGCAGACATAGCCGGGGCGAGAATATTGTGTTGGTCGTTGTCTTCCAAATACACTCGAAAAATAACTTTTCAGCAAAACTAAGCTCCGAGGAAATTCATTGGGTTGTTTTAAATATATTACTACCACCCACTGATTACCCTAGACCAACTAAGTGAAATCTTTTATACTTTCCACATTCAATATAATACTTTTACAAACTGCTTTCCAGCTTTAAATGTTTTGTCTCTGTGCACTGGTATTCCTACATGATTCGTGTCTCGGTGGGCCATGTTGCAGCATTCCGTGTGACAGCCCAGCGCCAGTTGGTGGGTGGGGCACCTGCCCCATCACCATCCTCCAGTCCAGACTGAGCCAAAAGCCCCCCACTCGGTGGCAGAAGCCAAACCAATTTGCGGGCCCAAAACAAACTGTACCTGTACCGGTTCCTGTTCCCGCTTTTGGCCAGGGATCCCAAGTTCCTGGGCTTTAGCCTGGCCCTCCGGCTGGACCCTCTTGTGGTCGCGTGTCGCTTATCGGGCGGCTTTATCAGCGGTGGCAGGGGCAAAAACTTTGTTAGCGTCTCAAGCTATTTGGCTACTTGTATTCAGCTCTTAGCACACTCCACACTCTTAGGACCCTTCAGGTGGCATTATTATTTTTGCTGCTGTTGCATATTTTAATTCAGCTTTGCTTTCCTGCTGCCTTGTTTTCATTATATGCATGTACGATATTGTGAAAATGCATTTCCACTTAGATCCTGGCTGATTGCGTTCCTTCGAAGGGGAGTCCTGCAATTGACAGACCCCGTGGAATGCCATTTGAAAAACCATTTCAGAGAGAGTGCAAAGGTGCCCACATCAAAAGGTTGGCTTGAGAGCTTAGAAAAGGAGTTAATAAAAGATTTCTGGGAAGGTGAAAAGTGGAAACTTCAAGGAATATTAAAGGATCATATAGTATTAACTCGGCAACAAAATAGTTACACATAATATATGAACATATTTTCTTTATAATTTTTAATTGGTTCGATTGGATAAACATTTGAGCATATAATATCTTCTATAGTTTTTCCGCGACTTAACTCCCGAGGGTTTCCTTTTCGATCAGGACTTCCGTTTCCTTCCCAGAAACTGTCGTCACACTGCACAAGAGGACTCAATTTCAAATCGATCCCGATGGAGCAGCTAATTGCGCGACAAATTTAAGAGCGAGTTCCACTTAAAAACTCCCGACTTACACAATGCAGCGGAAATTCCACGAGGAGAGTCTCACTCCGCTGAGGTACATCCAATTGAAGTGGATCCTTCGAGCACTTGCACTTGATCTTTGGCAAATGCGTGAAATAGATACTTAAATGTCGGGCCAGGACAGCTGTCAGGATAATGCTCGCACTCGGGCTATAACTCAATTTGGCTTGGAGGCGGGCAGCAAATTGACAGAAATATGAGCACGCGAAAAATAAGATGGAGATGGAACTGCTGGACTAGTGTCCCTGAACATCCCGATGTGAATGCATTTTGAAGAGCCCGCTCTTGTGGAGTCATAAATTTGTCATTGATTGCATGTGAAATTCGAGATCGTCGGAGCATCTGCCTATCCTGCAAACGTTGCACATATACGGGGAGCCGATGTTTGGGTATCTTGCTGCTTGTGTTTGTTATCCTGCAAGCAGTTTATTGCTTTATTATGTCGCTGCCAGAGATCTTGAGCAATTCATGCAGGTCGGGGCTAAGTTTCTCACAACTTGAATTACGCCCAGCGTATTGGGTTTCATATTGTAATTTTTTGTATCTGAAATGCACTCAAAAAATTGCCAAAGCTTTGGTTTGCTGCTCACTTAACTGGAATAATTGACATGAACGATTCCTTGGGCCAGCCATCCAGCCAGTCAGCCAGCCAGCCAGCTCTTTTGTGGTTTCATGTTTTACCAGACGCCTTCGAGCACACACAAGTGAGAATGTCCTCCTTGGTCGGCTGTCTTTTGTCGATTGTCAACGGGTTCCCAGTTCGCAGTTCCCAGTTCCCAGTTCTCAACCCACAGAGCGCCCTCATCGGTTGAGTAGCTCCGCTCAAGCTGCAACAGTTTATATTGCATTATTCTGCTTGAATGGCATTTTCACTTCACGAGAGAGCAGCCAAGAAAGAGGAAGGACGAGCCCAGCAGGAAAAAAGCAAAAAAACAAGCTCGGGTTGCCCCAGCGAAAACAAAGTGAATTTCATTATGACCCCGGCCCTTATACCATCCTTCCCCAGGATACGGTCAATTTGAATTATGAAAATCACGGCGAAAGGAGTCCGCGTCCGCAGTGACTTTACAATGAATTTTACTTCCATTTCATTGAAGCGTTAACGACTCCAGCTGTTGCCACTCATTGTAATCCTGCGATCCGAGCGTTGAACGGATAATTCGTCCTTTGAGGAGTATTTTGCGGGATACCATCGGTGCGGTGTCTTCCTCTTAATGTCACATTCTTCTTATCGATTACCGCATGGAAGGTTTAAAAGCTGACTTACATATACATAAACTCAGTGCTAGACAAAGGATATAGAATTGTAAGCCTATCTGAATTTCTCATCTAAAGAATCCCACTCTCTCTCCTAGTTTTTGTGCAGCTTACATTGTCTTCCAAAACGATCTCGCCGGGTTTCCTGGCCAGCTTAATGCCCCACATAAACCATTCCCTGCCACAAAACTAAAGCAAGACAACAGAATTTGTCAAGTCTTGATCATGATTGTGTGGCACACACAAAGGCCTCATCCTCGTCCTCATCCTCATCCTCTTCGTATTCCGTTTTCCGTTCCTTGGATTGGGATTGGAAGTTGGGACTGGGCTTGCTCTTGGCCTCGTGCGTGCTAATGGCCAGCAATGTTTGGTAAGACCCACATGCAGTTTGGTCGCAAACAAAAGTGTGGCACTGGCTTTTGTCACACGTAGGTGTCCACTGGATGGCAATACACCATATATAACCGGGCGAACTTGGCTCAGTCAGCAGCTTTCTTTACCTAGAACGATGCCATCAAGCCGAATGGAGTGGATGTGAATGCAGAGCCCGGACCTCCATAATATCTCCTGGATGGCTGGCTGCTTATTTTTCACTCCGACGTAGCCGAATCGCCAAACAGTTTATGCAAAACGTAACAAGGCCCAGAGATTTTCTACGTTTTTACGAGCGTTCGTATTGTGATCTAATCGCCCGTCTTTCGCCTCTGAAGGATGTTTGGCGTGGAGGATGGTGGATGGACGATGGAAGCCCACGCTCTCGTGTATTTTTATTATTATTGGTTTCTTAGCATTCACTTGAGCTGCCATTTGCATGGCTTATTGCCTGGAATTGTCGTTTGAACGGCCCAACTTCAGCGATAATTCGCGACGATCGACTGGCAGCTTCCCATCGATTCGCAGAATTAATTGCTCTGCTGATTCGCGGCTACAAATTCGCTTTTGTGAGCGATTTACATCGCCAAGTCGAAGTCGTGCAGTGTGGTTCTACCAACAAGAAGTTCTTTTAATACCCATATAAAGAGAAAAATAAAATAAAAGTACGTATATTTAAATGATTTCCTCAGATGCTTTTCATCAGCGAAAATTCGCAGTTATATTTATTATCTAACTATTGTTATTACCCAACTGGCTTATATCAAGATGACAGTATTTCTTTGTGTGTGACCCCGCTGCTGGAGTTGTAGATCTCAATTCCGTTCCACCTGAGTTTCGGAACAACCTAATAAAAGCCCTTGACCATCCATCTTCAGCCGCCTTTTGATCAGTCAGCCGGGATTAGCTGCCAGCTGAGAGGCTTCCTTTGGCCACCACTCCGGCATCAATTGAAACTCACTCTCGTCGTTTATAATTAACTCAATGCCACGGCCAGGTCTTGGGAACTTGGGAACCTGGCAGCACACTGGACGCTCTGCTCCTCGCTTGTCACGCGCGCCTGTCAGCCCGCTTTTTCCGCCTCCAAGGCCCCCTTTTTCCAGCTTCCAGTTTAGAATCGCGGTGCCCGTACTTATACCCATGCCACACCATTTCCAGTTCCTGGCACAGCCCGTTCCTGTCTATGGGCTTTGATAAACGAGCACATCAGAAATGTGACTTGTCATAAATTTGCCTGCGTGGCCATTACTCATGTGTCATGTGGAGCGGCTGCAGGGAAGCTGCAATCCACATCCCCATCCAGTCACCCCCTCTTGTTTGCCGCTCCTTATAGCCTGGCCAGAGGTACGCATATATGTAGGTGCAATGCAATGCGCGATTCCCGGCAAGTTCGACAATATGCCAAGTATGTGAAGTAATCGGCGTTATCAACTTTAGTGACATGATCGCGGGCCGGCGAGCTGCTCCACATTTGCCATGACTGCGTTGCGGTTGCCATGTGGCAGGTTGGCTTATTGGACCCATCGATCTGAGTCTAGTTTGGTATCGGTATGCGTTTACAATCCAGACAGTTTTCAGCCACAGAGACGGGGACCAACAGAAGCAGGAGAGCGTGGAATCTGTCCAATAAATGTTATTCGTAGATTCCAAAGTGGATTGAGATTTGTGAATCATAATAAACTATTAAGTATGCAGATAATATCAGCATATAACATAAGCAACTTGTATCTACTCTTATATTTCAATATTTTCAAGCCCAAGTTTACAATCATTACTAATGTATTTTTATTGTAAAATAATTTTGATTTCTACTAAAACCAGATATTCATTGACATCATTAGTCTTACCACAGTGCCTGATGTAATGTCTAAATCGATGGATTGGTCTCAGCTCAATAATCGCGTCGCCCGTTCTGCCGGAAGATTTTCGGTTTCCTGTTTTTGTTCATGGCTTTTTGTGGCCATATCAGTTGGGGGCCAAGCCCGTAGAGCTGTGCTCATTAACCCGAGCGGCTGGGTTCTCCGTCCGATTCTGGATTCTGGGGCTGTAACCTCGCAAATGAAGTCATTAAACAATCGACGGCAGCCCGGCGTGGATCTGGTTCTTCTGCCGAAGCTGGTGATGGTGATGGTGATGCTGCCACCTGTACAAATTCCTCAATAAGTTGTTCACACTTAATTTTTCACCAAGACAATGCAAAGCGTCCAGTCGCAGCCCCAAGAAAAATGAGTCACTGACAACTCGTGCTGAGTTCTCCCCAGCCAACAAAATAAAGATACAAAGAACGTGGGCCAAAGCGGCGGAACTTTGCGCCTCATGCAGCGAACTGCATAATAAACAAAACATCAGCGGAGCGAGCAACCTGCAGTGCATACATTTAAAATTTATTAATTGGTTTTTAAAAGCACTCACACCCGTCGCGCCATTCATAATTCTAAGCCATGAGAGTCCCTCTCAAGTTCAATTTCCGCCTAATTTCATGCACTTTTATGCGGCTTTTGTGTAGATTACGCAGCAAAAAAATGTGGTAAGAAAAAAAAACTGTCGGAAACCGGAGCGGAAAAGTATACAAAATGAGCTGGGAAGCACATGAATCAAAAATGGGCATGTTATTTCCATGTAATTTGGCAAAAACACTCTGTCCGGTGAATGTGTAAATGTATAAATGAGTTGTGAGAGAGTTTTGGAAAATGCCTTTCCAATTCTGAGATTTGCTTTTGCCACACACGTGTGGTTTGATTGCCAACTGTGGATACACGAAAGCTCAGGGAAATGGGAATTCTCCCAATTCTGCAAAAATGAGTGTTGAACAAATTTTAAATTTATTGGATTATAGATCTCTTACAGCTTTTTTAACCATTTAAGCAGTGGAAATATATTATCATGTTATAGTTTTTACCCAGTAGATCTCGTCAGGGTCAATGTCTTCCTCGACATCCATGAATGAAAGTTCGTCTGATTAATGGACGCCAGTTTGTGAGCGATATTAGAACAATTAATTAGCATTTGAGCTGACTGGGACACACTTTCGGCCACAATATTTTTTGCGCTTTCCCTGGCTACTTCGACAGAACCCCCATATCTTCGGCAATGTGGCCCGAAAAAGTGCCATAAACTGCGCGTTAACAACGACGCTTAGAGCGCGCCACTTCCACTGATATTGTGTGTATATATCTGCATGAATATATGTTTGGATTCATAAGCCATAATGAATTGCTTTTATGGACGGATCGCCCGCTGTGCCAAAAACCCCTCGGCTGATGAAGAAGTGACCATAGTTTCGCGTGTCCAATATTCCGACTCAAACCCGAGAAGTCTTAGACTCAGACTCACATTCAGATTCGGATTCGGATTTGGACGGCATGAGTAAGTGTTTTGCTTAATTGCCTATGGCTTATTAGGCACCATAGGCGAACGGCGGAGAATAGTCAAATTAATTTTGATAGAGAACCGAAAATGAAAGAAAAAAAGTATCGGAGATTTTGGGTCTAATGATGATGGCGTTACAAATTTCGAACTGCCTGCATTGACCGGACCCACAACAATTACAATTCCAAACTTTTGTGCGCACACAAAAGAATCTCGGTGGTGGCAGTCGCGATCGAACAATGCAGAATCATTAATTAAATTCACCAGGGGCCAGGGCATCCGATCAGAAGTTCACTGCAGCGATGGAGGCCGCCGATATGGCGCGTACCTTCATATCGGATCGTTGAACCTGGAAATTAGCACAGGAAGCCGGGGATAAGCTTTATGCCCCGGCTAGGTGTTAACTATAAACCACACTTGTCTGGCCGTATTTACGACTTCCCCAACACACTCGGTGCCTTCGAGCGTAATTGCGCAAGACTTGGTCGGGCTGAATATTCTTGAAGATATTCGGCTTTGCATCATTTTTCAGGGCAACTCCAGTCCCAGCTCCGTACAATTAACCCACGAGCAGCAACTATCTTGTTACCTGACGCGTTTTTATGATTTCTGCATAAAATTAAATCGTTCTTGCAACGATTGCCCCTCGTCCACAAACGCGTTGCCAGCCCAAGCAGAACTAGTTTCTCTGTTTCTTCGCGCGCTTCTTGCCTTAATAATTTTTACTTTGGTTTAATTATAGTTTTGCGCTTAATAAATTTTCGCTGCCTGCCAAGAACAGAACCTTGTCCCTGCCCCTTAACCCTTTCAAAATTTACTGGCTAGCAGGCAACAGCTTTGAAAATTACATTGTAACAAGCCGTCAAGGAGTTGAATGCGCAGCTAAAGCTAGTTAACGAGGAAAGGGTTAATCACTTAGACTAAACTTCAATTGTTTATTAATCAGGAGAAAAGCCTTCGGTACATACATTTAACTCATTGTACTAATATAATATTAATAATAATAATACGTAATAATACGCCTTTTAATTACAGCTGATCAATTAACTGAAATCAATTTTTTAATTTCCCTTGAGCTGATCCTCTTCTGTTTCCCCAATTTCCATATGCTTCACATACTGGCCATTTTCCATGTTTTAACCGCTTGTTTGTTTGCATTTGCATAGTGCTTGTTTTTGCTCGGTGAGCGCTTTCATTATTCATTGCACATTTTATGCTTCATTCACTTTTTCAATTAATTAATAATCATCATGCTAATAAGTTTTTTTCTCTCTATCGGACTGCCGATTGTTGTTTGTTTTTGTTTCGTGTGTGTTTCCCTTAAGCCCGCCCACCAATTTACGTGTTAAAACACGGTCATACATTAACAACAACATCCCATTACATCCGAAGATACGCTCTGCACAATTAAATTTAATTTAATTGCTTGTCAATGGCACGTCTTTCCATATGCTAAAGGCTTTTTTGCGTTTCGTGTTTTTTTTTTATACCCGCCCTTTCATGTTTGTAATTAATTTAAATTTTCCTGCCGAATGTTTGTGGATTTATTTAATGATCGAGTGCATCTCACTTCCCATCTGCCGGTCAGAGTGCATTAGCCTTAGTTCGGCCAAATGACAGGCAGTACAATCACATGGAACAACACGTTTTAGCTGCTTGTTTTTATGGGCCCTGCTGCTAGCACACAAACGGTAGACATGGCTAATAAAAACAACCTAAATAGAGCATAAACTGCAAGCTAGAATGCCGACCAGACCAAGACGTGACCAACTTGCATGCTGGCTGCATAAAAAGTAGAAAACAAACACATTCGTATCGGACGAAAAATCTGGGAAAAGCAATGCGAACTCGCCACACTACATGAAATTTCTCATTGAAGTGCGAAACTTCGGCGGCATTGCCCCAGAACGAGGCGCCGCCGATCGGAAGTACGCGCTCCTAACATCCTGACCCTAAACCGATCCTGAACCTGAACCTAGGGTGCGATCTGGACTTCCTAATTAACAAAAACAATGCACATGTGTGATGTATGGGGTCCCAGGGGTAAGACCAAGGTACACCTACAAAAATTGGATGGAACTTCAAGGTCAACAATCCTAAAGGGATAGAGTAAAATGGCATGTTGAATTATCTCTTTTTTCTGTGTACTGCAAGCCGCCCCCAATTAAAATTCATGAACTTTTACGCACATTTGTCAAGTATTTTCTTGGGGGGTGGGGACATTGGGGAGTGTCAGGCGACTTCCCTGGGGGCTGTCTAATTGCAGTTGAGCTAACGAGCTGCGGGGTTGATGGACGTCTGTTTGCCGACCTCATCGAGGAGCTGGTGCACTTTCAAGGGCCTCACGCATAAACGAAAAATTTTCTTAATTATTGCATTGATTTACATTGCAGCGTGAAAGGGGCTGGCCGTGTTCCGGTTGCTGTGACATGGCAGCCACTCGAGGACTGCGTTTTGTCGCCAGTGGTTCAGAGTTCAGAGTGCACCAAGAAAAATGGGTATTTTGATTATATTATCATCGAAAAGCAAGGATCTAATTTGATGGGCTAAACGTGGGGACTTAATCATGTACCTCCGAACTTTATATCAGGATTTAAATCATTATATTTGGCTTATTTTGTTTACTGATTTATTGAATTGAATGTCTCTTCTTTTCTCCAAGTGCAGAGTGCAGTGCATTGCAGCTGAGTGAAGTGGCTCTCGTGGCAACTGGGCTCTGCCGTTTCGCCAGTCCGGGATGGATGCAATCGAAATTTTGTGTCCGTGCGTGCACGAGTTGTAGTTTGTGGTGGCTGCCACTCGTCATCCCCATTCCGATCCTGGTCCTCAGCCTCATTCTCGCTCTCATCCATTCAGCTTCATCCTCGTCGCCATCCGTTCGGACCACTCGAGGGTCCTTTACTTTGACAATGGCACTGGCGAGCTAGCAGCAGCAATCGGTGGCAGCTGGCACGTTTGGCGGTTGAGTGCCACGCCTTGTGCCCTCCGCCCGCTGACCTCGTGCCCCCATCATTGGCAGAGCCATAATTATGATTAAAGTCAGCGATTTGACTAAATTCCAAAGATTAACACATTTTCACAATGACACGCCATTCGGGCAGAACGTCTCTAATGTGACCGCAGCACGAAATAACTCGGAAAACATTAGATATAGTATGTGTGGAAGAATATTAAACGAATTCGAGTGCTCTACCTACATAAAAGTCTGCATGTTCATCAACGGTTCATATTTTAAACAATTATGGAAAAAAAAAACTTGATTGGCACCGTCGTAAATACTTAATTCAGATTTTCCTTTTTGATTAGTTTTTACCAAGCATGAAGCCCCAACCTCATCACAAATCCGGTGAAGCCAAAGAAATGCACCTAACGATTTACTGACCAGCCCATTAAGGTTGTGGTTGGCAATTAAAAAATTGCATTGACCGCTGGGCCATCACATGCATGCTGTTTTGGTTTTGGCCTCACAAATATTAAATGGAACGATTGGCTCAAAGGTCCTGCCATATTGTTGTCGCCGTTGTTGTGGCACGTATGCAGAATATATAAATTTATATGTAAGTCGGTACAACGGAGCTCTGAACAGGGAAAACGAATAAATAACATTCCGAACATAATTCACAACATGCCAAACTACAAGCGACAACGACAACATGTTGCATTGTTAGCGGCGCATTGTGCCAATTGTTGCTGCTGCAAGTCCTTGTTGTTGCTGCTGTTGGTGTTGCCATGGTATTTATGCAAATTTGTAGCGCACCACAAAATCCACACAATGTGAGTGTTTTATTTATTTCCCTTTTGGCCGGCGCCCCAATCCACAGATTTTCGCTCTGTTGTTAAGTGTTCAAAAAAAATGGTCTTACGCTCTATATATTTATTTACAAGCCCCATTTTTTAGCCAATAACGAGACAGAACGTCCAAAACAAGTACCTGCCACACAGTTCAACTTTGAATCGGTCGAAAAACGTCAACAGTTATTCAATTTGCTTTCAGCTACATAATAAACTTGTTTGCTAATAACTGTATTAGCTCAATTTCCATGCCACATACATATACACACGTATGTATGCACGAGTTACTAATTATGATGTTGAAATATGTTCATGTCTTGTTAATTAAAATAAACATATCAGCGATCTGCGCAGACATTGCCGAACGGTTTGTTGTTTAATTGGCCCGATTTGGCAATCTCTTAGTTGTCAAGTATTTATCTGAAACTGTTTGGGCAAAAGGAAAATATACAAAGGCAATAATGTATATTGCAAATTTAAAT
Organism: Drosophila mauritiana; assembly: GCF_004382145.1. Lineage (NCBI taxonomy): Eukaryota > Metazoa > Arthropoda > Insecta > Diptera > Drosophilidae > Drosophila > Drosophila mauritiana. Next base: position 18,404,316 of record NC_046668.1, on the reverse strand, counting down.
ACAAATAATTGTAATTGATAGAAATTATTTTCTGATCGAACACAAAAAGGCTAAGCTAGTCGGTAGCTAGTTTTAATATTTCCGCAGGGGTTACTGAAAGTGACCTGACGGAAGTGCACCATGTGGCAGCAACTTTCAGCGAATAAAATGCTGTGACGCATGCGCAAATTGCGAATTTGGTGATTGGTGGACCTGCGCATTAGGCTGTCGTAGATCCGTATTTTAACGTTTTTTAAAGGTGCCCCAGCTGATTATCGGCATTACTGGTGCTGTGTCTCTCGAACTCCGCCGTTGTCTACCCTAAAATTAAGTGAAAAAATCAATCACTTTCACTAATTTTAAAGTGATTTTTCCGAATGCGAGAAAATGGGGCTGCCACGGCTCGTTATCAAGTGTTGAAACGAACGCCGAATCGAGCGAGGCGGCAAGTCGAAAAGTCGAAAAGTTGAAAAGTCGGAAAACTAGAAAACGAGAAACCCTCGACGGCCTAATGACGAGACATTTGTCGGACGGCGCTGAAATAAAGAGATTTTTAACTCGGACCAAATAAAATTTAAATTAAACAGTGAAATCCCCTCGGCGAGAATACCATTATCAACATTAAAGTGCGGATTGATTAATTGCTGTCTCTTTCTGGTATGGGATTTTTAATTTGATTTCGGCCGATGTAGCTGCTGCTGTTGAAACGGTTCGTGGGCCGGCCGATTAATCAGATTGATAACACTACTTGGGCTCTTCTGCAGTCTAACGGCGTCTGTCATTGAGGTTTTGGGTTTCGCACTTCGAAATAATTTGCCAATCGTGAACGGAAGCGCGGCGCATGCGTCATGAGGTGGCAAAGCGGTAACACTCCCCATAGCCCTAGCCTCACCTGAATTCGGCCCCTTCTTCCTTCCACCTGCGAAGTCGTGCGTGCTGCAAGTTTAGGCCACTTTCGTGCTGGCGGATTCGATTTCAATTTTGGCCCAGACCAGCTTGCTGAAAATTTCTTATTTATTCTCATGTTAATTTCTTCTTCCTCGGGACTCGGCTTCGCTCCAAACTTGCGTGACTTGATCGTTTTGGCCAGATATTATTTTGTTACATTAAAAAATAATTACCGCATTTGCCTTTGCCGTACTTCCATCTCCCTCACCCCCATCCGACTATCTCTCTCTTTGCCCCGCGGGTTGATTTCAGTTTGATTTGCTCTACGTGGCCGAAATTGGTTCATTTTGCCAGCTTAACAATTTTGAATGCGTTGCTAATTTTTTTATTGCCACTTTGCTTTGATTGCACATTCGAATGGAAAACCGTCGACAGCTGCTGACATTGGTGCTCGTAATAGTAAAAATGTATTAGTTGCAGTTTTTTTTTGTTACTGCCTTTATTATTCAAGTAAGCTAATTTGGCACAAAAACTTTGATTCATTGCATTCAAGTACATTTTTAAAGCTTTGGTATTTAAAAGCCAAGGCAGCTCTGCAATTAGTATGCTTATATATTGTTCAATGAATTTCACAGATACTATTTTCTCGCATCTTTTCCTCAATGTTTCATAGAAGTTTTAAGCGTGGCACTCAGACATTCTTTTCGATTCTTGCAGCTGTACAAAGCCACTCCAGCCACTCAAAACAAAGCATAAAATCAACTTTAGCGACAAATTTTTCATAAACATAAACCCCAGCGCCATACATTTTGATGATTTTAATGGACAAAACTGCGCAAAATGATGGCCGCGAAACGTGTTGGAGCAGCGGACTCAGGCGGTTCTGCGGAATGTGTTGCCAGGCACCTTCTGCATTCTCCCGACCCCGGGAAACCAAGTCCCCCGTTTCATGCCCCTAAAATCCCCCTCGAGAACGAACGGCAATGTGCAGGCGCGCGCCCATTTAAAATGCAGCAAGTGTCACCATTGACTGAAACGAGGCGCAATAAATATATATGTGGAAGGAGCTGGAGCTGCTCGGCTGGCTATGGCCATGCCACACTATATACAAAGTGGCTCTGCTGGTCTTGGCCTGGCTTTATACGGGCAAGGCATGCGCTGCATATTGGCAACAATGCGGCGAAAAAGCGTAGTAGACTTTGCATGAGCGCCAAGAACTGGGGGAGCAGTAGCTGTCCTCCACCTCCTCCTGCTCCTCCTCTGTCTTCGTCTTGGTCTCGTCATTTAAATAACAATAAAATTTGATGACATGCCATGTTGCAGCTCCTCCTGGTGCAGCAGTTTCGATTTTCCAATGCCTGGCTGATTGGCTTCGCCTTTGGCAGCATAATAAAGACATTCGATGCCTTTTTAAGCGTTTCACTTTCGCACGTAGCCGTCGTCGTCGCCGTCAGTAAAAAGTTTGCAGCATGTCCGGTTGTAAAAATAAATATCGCCAAGTTCTCCCATCTGCTGCTGCTCCTGCTGCTGGTGGATGATATTGGGGGAAAGTTTAACATCGTCTAGACAGACTAAGAGCCCACCCATCTGGGTAACCACCCAACCACCCAAGAGTCAACCCACCCGACCACGCTTTCCATTTCATTAGACAATGCCAACTTTTAATTAAGAAATCGTGCTCCCTGACTCGTCGATATTGAGCTGCAATCTGTTGGAAAACAACTGAAAAGTTTAACAAAAACACAGTAGCAAATCGACAGACTTGCAATTAATCGCTGAGCAGGATGGCGAATTTTCTTTGTGTTTACTTTAAGTCGAGGCAAGATAATTGCCTTTACTATTGAACGAACTGATTTGCTGGCAAGTACCCAAATTATAACGACCAATATTGGCCATTTTCTTAGATACTTGCAATTTTTCAGTTTTCAATCTGACTTGTAATCACTAGCGTATTAAATTCCATTGCACTTTGCTGGAAAAGTTTACAAGAGTCCCTTGTATTAATTATTATTCGTTTAATATTTCTCGAGGTATTTATTTGAATACTTTGTGCAGATTTCTATACTCTCACAAGACTCACGTGGCTCACATAGCCTCGGTGACATATATCCGTACTTAACGAGATTTTCCACCTCAAGATTTGCAAGACTTATTATGCATTCCCCTACCAAACTGCTGGCTTTGTCTCTGCGAATCCCATCCAGCATTCATTGTGCTTTACGAGCTTGTTGTGGCCTGCTCCCACTGCAATGCATCTCCATCTGCATTCGGCATTCTGCATTCAGCATTCTGCACTCTGCCTGCCAGCTGAAATGTCGAACTGTTCTGTATGCCACACGGGTTTCCTGGGGGGAAAAGCTTTGAGGCAGTGCCACATCGGCTCCTCAATGGCTGACAAATGTGACTGAGTGTGAGTGTGAACAAAATGCACAGCGTCGTTAGAGGATGCAAACAAGTTTCGTTTTAGTTTCGTACAGGGGAAAAAAATACTTACTTATAAAATAAAAGTATATATTATATAGTTTTATATGATATGAAATACTAATAAAATACAAATAATAAGGATATAATTTTTACAATAAATTTAAAATCATTTTGCGAATTGCACTATTTATTTTCCAGTGTGTTATCTCGTTGCTGTCACCGACGAGGACTGTTTCAGTTGGTTTTGCTGGTGTTTCTAGTGTTTTTTAGTGTTGCTGGATCGCCGACGCTTTGTTTGAAATGTTGCTGACAAACCACTTGAAGTTTTTCCAGCTTCTACGCTCATTGGGGCCGCGTTTTTCCAACTCGCGCTGACGTATTTCATAAGAAAGGCAAGTGACAAGTCGCTTTCCACTTTACTTTACACAGTTGCCGAAATTATGCCGCCCAGACTCGTCTGTGGCATGGAAATGGGAATGGAGGAATAGAGAAAAGGTTAAAGTGTAAGTGGGGGAAAAACAAATTGTTGGCCATCCCAGACAGACTGGCTGTCAGAAGAGTCCCCCTTGCCCCGCAGACCCAACGATCAACCAAACAGGCCGTTCGCACTTGGACAAGTGTCGAAAACTGGCCTACTCCTTACCCCGTTTTTCTTATGAGTTCTTTCCATAGCCGGCCTTCAAACAAAAGAACAGAACTTTGCGTGGTGGTGTGCCAGAGAGATGATGGGATGAATTGGTGGAAAGTCTCGTTCTGCCCGGCGTTTTTCTTCTTGTTGCTACATTTCCACGAAAATTATTTCGAGTGCCCGCCCGGCCTGACAGCTGTGCTTCTCGGCCCGTCCGCTTTTTATTTCACTTCAAGTTTTTCCCCATCATTGGAGGCCTCTCGCCGCTGCCTTTAATAGCGATTTGCCGGCACGGCCAGGAAAATTCTTTGGAAAATATGCACATTCAAAGCGGTTTTCTGGCCCGCATTGCCTTTCCAGCGAAAGTGCGTGGAGCCATGTACATATAAACTTGGCCACCAATAACTCCTCCTATTGATAGGCTCTTTCTCGCAAACACACACACTTTCTAATCAATTATATCGCACTTATATGCAAATTTCGCGCCAGCCAACAAACAGGCAAACAAACAAATAAATCAATCAATTTCATTCCATTCAATTCAATTCGATTTCAATAAGGCTGCGAAGAGACCCCAAGGCACAATGAACCAATTTGAAAATCACCTTTCTCGCCTGCAAATTGCTTTGTCAGCTTCCCCCGGCCGTTCACTCATCATCATCCATCGCCTTTTGCCAATGGAAGCCGGTGAAGTGTTTCGCTTTCTGCCTAGTTAACAGCTTTTTTCCCTCTCTTAGCCCTGTCGAATGCTGAATGGCTGTTCTCGGTGCAGAAATGGTGAGCTAAAAACCCTATAGCTAGAAATAGCACGCACAACCTGCTCGATGGGCACAAAATTTCACATTCAGCTGAAGAAGAATTGGTAAATATCAAATTTCAAAAGTGAGCAATCTGGGAAACGGAAGTTGGCAAATGCGACCAGCTATTGCGCTACCTATGATCAATTAAAGTTAAATAGTTTATACTAAGAGTGCCATCATGAAATTCCAGTTTATTAGAAAGATTCTCAAAGTCCGAAATTATTAGTTTGTATGAAGTTCATTTCTTCCATGTATATTTAACAATGATTGTTATTTTATTTCAAAATGCTGTGCAAAAAATAGCTTTTGAGTTGAATATCAATAATGCCAATAATCTTTTGTTAGCTTCACATCCAATTGTTCGGACGACTCAGACCTGTCAAATAGTGTGGGCGAAAAGTTATATATTCTGACATGCGTGTCACGAAATAATCATTTTAATTCGAACAATCGCATTTGAATGCCATTACTCATCGATTGTGTGCACTTCTTAGAAACTTTCGTTGAGTCATTCGCGAGCGGCTCAACGAAATCCATATGCCGGACTTTTTGACTGCTGGCTGTGCATATAAATAAGTGCCTTATCATTAAATTTCAATTAAATGACAAAAATAAAACAAAAATGTTTTGACGCCAAACCGACTTTTCGGAAATTGTCTTTCGTTTTTGCTTTTGCACGGGTCTGTCTCATATTCCCAGCCTGGAATAAATATGTACATATATCCCCATTTTGCATACTCAACAATTGTGGACACCGTGGGGCGATGACAAAAACAAGGAATCGCGTTTTCCATTCAGTACCGCAGATTTCTTTGCCTCTCTGAAATCGGAAAACAATTTCTTGGCGCGTGTGTCTGAGTCTCCGAGAGCTGCAGATTTATTTTTCTTATTTTTTTGTGCAATACGAGGCTTTCATTCATGTTCAACAATTTAAATATGCTGCTGCGGTGTGTGCTTTTTTCCAGATATGTACATTTTTGATAGACAACCGGACAGATATGTAAGCCGGGCGCTAAATTTGATCTCTCGCGTTTTGGCACGAACTGTAATTGAAAATTTTGTATGTATTTCGAGGAAGCAGCTACAAAAGCATCAGCAACAACCCAACTTGACACTCGAAACACTTGGCTTTGGCTTTAGCTTCGGCTTTTCACGGATATCTGGCTGGGCTGGGGCAAAGCCTCAACTTTCTTGTCCGGTTACGTGAAATTTCAAATGTCATAATTTCTGACAGTTTGATAGTCGTACAGAAAAAACACGCGCTCCCACTGCCAGCATTCAGTTTGTGGTTTCGCTTGTGGGCTATAAGCCAGGTGGACCGGAGTTTTTGGCTCCAACCGTTACCAAAAAGTGTCCGACGAACAAAGTGACAAGTTGAATCACTGTGGTTCAATGGGTAAACTTATGCAATAAAAATCGAGTTAAATTGGTAAATGGCACTTATTGAATTCAATGCAATGCTAGATTTAAAGTATTTGATATGGAATATAATATTTCAATTTTTATTTATCTCACGTTTAAGTTTCGGTTAAGCAAATCCACTTACTTTAATTTCCCACTCAACGCCTCTAAACCACAGTCCTCAATTCTTTGGCTTCATTTCGTTTGCCAAAGCCGCTAAGAAGTACATAAGTGTTTTCTTAAGCCGTCTTAGGGCAACTATTGTGCTGGCCGCTGGCCTTTTCTGTAAGCCCACATATTGATTTGCTGGTCTGAGGCGGTGTCAAGCCTTTTGACCTTTCGGACCACACACAATCGGTTGGCTTTTAACTTCGTTGTAATGTTGCATAACATGTAAATTCTGCCCATGTTTTTAGGGGGTCTCCAACTATCTAACTACAAAGATAGTTACGTTTTAGGACAATTCTCGGAAGCAGGGAGTTAGCAATTAGGCTTTAGCCAAGGCTTACAAGGTTTTTTTTTAGTTACTTGGCGGACAGCTGTGCGCTTTTTGTTACATTTGAAACGAGAAAACACGACAAGTCGCTTAAGGAACTTGCTTCTTTAAAAAAACAGGTAACAGGTAAGAGGCTCAAAGAGCCAGGGCTAAGAAAATGAGTTCGAATGGAGCGAGAGAGTAACAGATCTTGGGGCTCGTCAGCCTGACATTGACGAAGTGGTTCTTCGAATGAAATTGTCATAATTTTTTCGGGGTTTCTACATGTCTTTTGATGCATACAAAGCGTTAATGTTGCCCACTTTGTCATACTTTGGCTTCAAGCCCGACAATTGAACAATTGATAAAAAAGCCTCAACAAAACCAAACCAACTTAACTCAACTAACGGTGCATGGGGAGTTCCCAAACCCAGAAATTGTTTTTACCTCATGACTCAAGCAGCTATCTTGTTTTAGGACTTAAAGTTTATTGGTATTCGGATTGTGCCAGTTTATTATTACATACTCAATGTAAGATAGCTTTTTTTATTTTACTTGTAAGATATGTTTGAACTTAGATAGTCACACTTATATCGCTTCAGTAATGTAATTAGCTGAACGTAGCTTATCAACTGCGGGTAAGACGACCAACGGTCGGATAATCTACTAAAGAGCTTGGGTAAGGCACGTCCATGGGCAACTATTATTCCCGCTATCGGTGACATCTGGCCAAAGCTGGATCCGTGAGAACTGTCGAGCTGGCCGAGATGTGCCGCTTTTTACGAGCACTCGTCTAATGAGGCGAAGGAACTTCCCCACACACTCGCTCCAGTTGACACTGACCGCAGATTCGTATCTCAATATTTAGGTTGCCTTACAAATAAAAGGCCGAAGACGACGACAACATGGGGCACTGGCACTTGGAAATCAAATAAATCAAAAGATGCGAAAACGGGCTGAAAACCCTAAGAGGCGACACTTTAGGCCTCGGTGGAAAGCTCTGAAAAGGCAACGCCAGATCTCAGCCAAATGATAAATGCCCGCTCTGTGTATCAAGTGTGAATTTTAAGTGAAAATGCTACATGACGGAAAATGTTTTATGCGCAATGCGCCAGAGTTGGTCTAAAGCGTTGGCCTTTATGTGGATTACGTGGGCCGAGCGGGAATCAGGCTCCGAATATGCCAATAAATGATTTTAATTACGTCAGGTCGGTCCATCAAACGGCTCACAGAATTCTCCATAGTTACTCCTACTCCTACTGTTTGCTCCAAGTTCAAACAAAAAAAGAGTACTTTTATGGCCATACTGCCACCGTTTGTAAAGGAAATGCGCTTGGGCCATAAAACCCACAAACATAAAACAAAACTCCGACATAAGCCAGCCCAAAAAGAGTTGAAGAGTAGCAGCAGCAGTAGTAGTAGGAAAAATAAAAGTAGAATTATGCTTAAATATATTTCCCGCTTAGTTAAATTCCATATAATTCCAAACCGATAGAGTCGCCGACTAGAGACCGCCGGGACATCGTAAAGAGTGCGAACTGTAAATCATGACAGTTTTTATTGCCTTCCCGAAATCCGACCCACTCTCTTCCATTCCCGGCATCCTGCTACCTGGTCTAGTACGGAAATGTTTAAGTAGACTTCGCTCCAGAAATAGAATTTCGTATTCGGATTTACTGGCCGGCCACTTTAATTGCCAACGCCTTGACACGAATCGTCGACGGGCTCCAAACGGGGGGCCTTCCATAAATCTGGCCAATAATTGCTTATGAAAAAGTTCATTGCATCGAGCTTAGCGCTCCGAGCTCAGCTCGGGCATTAGAAGGGGCTTACTTATCGGGCGAATTTATGATATTCTGTGGGCCGTTCAATTTACGGTCCGGATTAAGTCAAACGCCCTGGGTCACAAGTCCGTTTAGCTGGCAAAATGCTGCTCTGTTTGAAAATGCATGGCCCGTTACAATATTAATTACCAGACATTAGCAGCATCACTCAGCATTGAAGAAAAGTCGAAACTATCTGTAAACTCATATGTCAATGTCGCTAAATCCACTTGTCAGTAGGAACACAAACGTGAGAATCGTTCAAAAGAAAAACAGGGGGACTTGAACTGAAACTGAAACAAAAACCGAACAAAAGCCAACAACGGCAAACAGATCAGGCAGCGAGAAAATATTGTCAGGCAACATTTTTTAACCCCGTAGGTGTATCTATCTATCTGTGTATCACGTAGATGTATCTGCATATGCAGCTTGCACTATAGCTTTTTCTTTCTCTTTTTTCCACATATCAAGGGTCAAATGGGTATTTTGCGAACTTCTAATACTTGGTGTATTAACTTCGATTTTAACTTTAAAATTAAAATATAATAAAAAACTTTTTCGTCGTAGATTTGTGACCGGGACACCTGCGACATTTGAGGGCCGCTTTCTGAAAGACTTTTTTATGCTAAATACCGCCGCAGTTTATATTGATGGCAATCCGAGACACAATGCGCTGTGCCACCGATGCAGCCATCCATTTCTATAAATATATACGTGCTAAGTATATCTCACTCTCCTGGAGAAACAACGAAATGTGTGACAAAACACCACAAGGAATTTTAATCCCAAAATGATTGATAATCATTTGCACGAGCGGAGTCGCAACGAGTGAAAAAGCTCTATCACGTTCCATTTGCCTAGGTGTAAAGTCCATGGGGTATTATCAGAACCGCCCAACATCGTCTTCATCAGCATCTCCGGCGCAATCATCATCGCCATCCACATCGTCATCATCTCGGCTGGGCTTTGTTTGCTGCTAATGTTTGCACTTAATTCACCAGACAATGGGACACGGGAGTGGAGGTGGAGGGAAAAGCGTTTTCTTTTGGCTATTACCCATGGAAAATGAGTGGAGAACTGGAGGGATTGTGGCTGCCAGGGCGAAAAGTCTAAATTATGTCGTTGCCGCCTGACTGTTGCATAGGAAAATGCATCATTTTGTAAGCTTAAGAAAAGACGATGCGCTTTTTGTGAATGGGCAACGGAAGCACTGGAAGAAATTGGTGCTTAAGATAAAGGGATTCTTAAAAATGGAACTTTATGCAGCCTATCTCTGTCTTGAATTCTTATTTTTAAACTAAAGCGTTATGCTTACAATTTGCTTCTAAAAACATGTAAATAATTTAATAACAAGTGGTTAGTTGTTGTTTTTATTAATGTACCGTACTATATCGCTTATTTAAGTGATCGAATTGACGTTGCCTAACTATATTGTATAATTTTCCATTTTAAATTATTATTTGGCGGCTAACACCTCTTTTGTAGTCCGAATAGTATCCAACACCTCAAACTGTTTAGCCTGCGACAAATTTCCACTGTTCACTTCGACCTTACGATGAGTTGAAAATGTGACAAAAGCTGATTTAAGTCATAATTTATCATGATATGCGCTGGATTAGTGCGATGAATTTTACAAACGTTTATTTTTAACACCTTGCGACATTGACAATGCCAGCAGGTTGAATTGGAGTCCCTGGCTAATGTTTAAATTTATTGACTATCAAATGGTGAATGCATTGTGTGCACCCTGCCTACTGCATTAGTTTGTGCCACTTTCGAAGTCGTAACCGGCTGAAAGGAGGGATTATTGAGCTGCTGTAGGGGGAATACTCTAGTGGCAATTAAATGTTATAGGCTTCAGAAATGCATATCTAAATATCTCTTTCCATTTTGAGCCAAAAAAGCAGGACGTCTTGGCCTAAAGCGAGCCTTTCTGACAAATCAACCACGCCCAAAAGCAACAAAGTTGGCTGCGGCCAAAGTGTTTGTAATTGTTATTGCTGCAAACTCGTTCTTTCACTTTGGTCTGCAAGCGCGAACTTTATGGTTACACCTACCCAGCCATCCAGCCATCCAAACATCCCACCATCCGGAAAGCAACGGCAGATGATCACCTTGTGCCCCTCGATGCCGCCCTGCATCGGGTTCTAGCGGTAAAGTTTCGGCCAACCAGCCGCGCCCATAAAACAGCGACCACCTAATGGAAAGTGGCCAGCATGTGTATATATCCGCATTTTTCTGGGTGCAGTACAAGTTCAATATTAAGAAATTACAAGCCAGCAAAGCATTTTGCCCCACGCATTATGCGAAATTAATTTGCGTGTTCGGCAAATTTAATTCAATTTTTTTAACAGCTCTGGCCAACACGCGGATAACACGCCCCGAAACGAAAGTTGACCCACTGGAGGACTCGGCTATGCATCTTCTACCCATGGCGAGTACGAATTAAGACATAATAAAGCTGTCCCTCGGTCGAAGCCCCTTTTTTTGGCCCATCCGTCAAGATGGCTCCTCTGGGTGTTCGGAGCGTGTAATTCGCTCCAAACACCTTTGAGAACCCAGACTGACAAGAGCCCAGACTTGACAAGACGATTTTGGCTTAAACGCTGCCTTTTTGGGGGGTAATTTTTGGCCACAGAGGTCGACACACTCGCGAACCGCAAAATATCTGGGCCAAGTAAGTGGATGTGGATGTGGTGCCTGCTTGACAAACGAGTGTCATTTATCAAAATGTGACACTATTTGCGCCAAGTCATGTGTTAACTGCACTTTATTTTATTGTTATACCCTGTGTGGGTTGTCGGTGTATCTTGTGTGTTAACTTGGCCCAAAGGTTCATTCTCAGTTTCAGTCTCGGAGTCTTGCCATCGGTTCCTCGAGTGCTCTCATAAAATATATATCATAATTGAGGGTTATGTTGTTTTCTTTTCGCATTTTTCGGGTATAAGCCAAAAAGCATAGCAATCGACTTGGCCACCAGGATGAGAAATGGCCAGATTGAGATATGGCCATGTGAGGGAGAAAAATGCTGACTTCCACCCTTTGGGCCTTGTTTTCATCTCCGATTCCAAAAACTGATACTGCAAAGAGATTTTTCACAAGCTTACATATATCTATATCTGAAAATATATCAACCTAATAAGTTTTGGCTGCGAAGAGGAAACTTTGCCAAATACCAATGTCCCAGAAAAAACCTCTGCAGGTATAAACTTTAATTGAGGAATTTTGGGGATTTTATCCCCGGCATAAAAGAAGTAATTTTTTCCTTTCCAATTTGTGTTTTTTGGGCGCGACCGGCATTTAATGCCAATACTATAAATATTATGATTATGTGGCCCGTACATGAGCGCAGTTATACATTTTGCGCGTCCGCCGCTCTTAAAATGTTGTCTTTAACCGAAAAATAAAAAAAAAAAACGGAAAAAGCCAAAAACAAAAACCAAAGACCGAAAAGTAATTTCTTGCACGACATTAATTTCTTTTAAATTACGCATAATTGAAGTACGGGCACTCGAAGTTGATCGATGGTCGATACTCGAACAGAAACGAGTTGTCCGTACCCATTCCCTCCAAATGTTTTCAGAGGTGCGGTGCACAGCCCCGCCTTCTCTTCCGCCTCCTGCTCGTTGATCGCAGAGAAATTACAAAAATATTGCTCGGCCATAATAATTTAATATTTGTACGCGTTTTTCCATATGAGGAGGCCATGTTCTTGGGACAATCAGGCCGGCATTGACATTCGAATTGGACACCTGACAACAGAATATATCAAAGTCACTCCGGGGACTTTGCCGTAATTCGACGACTTCTTCTATTCCCCATTGAAGTCGATTTGATATTTGATTTGATTTTGTTTCACTCTTTTGTGTTCGTCGTGGGCTGACCTGTCAGTCAGTATGAAATTTCATATTGTAGTCGACTGGAGTCTCAGTGGTATTTAGCTTTATATTTGGGCCTGCTTTGGCGGCTTTGTTAGCGCGATAAGCGGATTTTTTATTACATCAGTTTAGTGTCACATTAGCGCTGTGCCGAAGTGCGCCCATGCATGCATTCAGCTGGGATCTGTGTGGGGGCGACAGATTTCTATATCGGAGGTATCCTATCCCAATGGTCATGGTCTTGCGTACTTCTCATACTTCTCAGCCACAACTCACAGCGATCAACAAGTTCTTCCGTCGACCCAATCTCAATCTGCATCAGGATCTGTGGCCCTGCCTTTGGCTCTTTGCCACACGTACGAGCTTGCTGCCACATCCATATCCGAGCAGGTCCAAGTCGAATCACATGAAATCTTTCGGGAAAACACAGAGGGGAACTTATGAATTTCTTAATTTTTCTGCAAAACTCACTCGCAGCGAGGAGTTGCCCTGATCTTTTTTATGGCATTTCGTTTTGCCGCGATGCTATCAGTTGGTTTTTGTTTCAGGTTTGGTCTTTAAATTGTCTCGAATCCAGCGGTCGGTCGGTGGGTCGATTCACCGCATGAATCATGAGCCAGTTAAAACCGAATTCCTAAATGTTCGCTTACGTTTCTTACTTTGCAGGGTCAACGTATTTGACACTTGTAACCTAATTTAATTCCTCGAAAGCAATAATTATCAGCACGTGAAATCTGCAGTTGTGAATTGTTGATCGCATTTACTGCTCTTTATTTATTGTATATATTTTATTTTAGCAGTAATACTTTGCGTTAAGCATCAGAATTTACGTAAGACACCCAAATGGTTATACTTGTGGGCTGTTGCTATTTTTTTGGATGGCGCACTGGATGCATTATAAGTTCAGTATGGCTGATTCTATACTACGGATTAATGGCATACTTTATGCACTATCAAATGATCCATTCTCAAAAGGCTATCATAGACTTAAATACTCGCGAATATAAAAAGGAAACTACAGGCTATTGGGTATTGGGCGTTTCGTTCATCCTCATGGCTTTTGTAACTGTGTTTCTGTTGATCGGAGCTATCACGGTAATTACCTATTAATCCTTTTTCACCTTCTAAGATATTCTTATTGTAGAGGAAATATGAATTTCTTTTTCTGTTTTTACTGGCGCAATTGCCTTCCTTTTTAGTGGAATCATTCTATCTGTTGACAGCCATTATATACGGCATAGAATTCGAAAGTTTTATAATATATCTTGTTCCCTTTGGTAAGTGAAGTCATTTCAATAATATTTCTGCGCTAATTAATCTTTCATTGGCAGGAATTTTAATTTACATCGATCTAGTTGTTTGCTCATATGTGTATGAACTAAAAAGTCTTAAAAGGATGAGATCTGTGTCACAATTTAACATAGAATATTGAGATCATTTTGCAAATTTAGAGTTTATTATAAATTTGTTCGGCGTCCAATGCTTGTGTATATATTTTTATACGACTTAAGATCAAATACCACTTTTTCCGGTAGAACACACAAAAGACAGCGATAAGGTTGGATGACTTGAGAGCAGGAAAACATGTCAAGAAATAAAAACAAAAATGATTTATCATAATGGGAGTTGGAGTCTGACTCGGGGTCCAATTCGGAATTGGAATTGGGGTTGGAGTCCGAGTTGGAGTCTGAGCTCCCAGCGACGTTGCCTAAACGGGCGATAACGGCCAAGACGAAGACCAAGTCGAGGACGGCATGCGGCTGCTGATGGCTGATGGCGACGAACGTGGAGATATCGGGCCAAGAACGGTGCGTCTGGATGTCAACTCTTCATATAAAAATTAACGAAATATAAATTAAAAAATATGCCCTACCTCTTCGCTGGGCGATGAAATAAAAACCAGAAATATTCGTTTCGGCTGCGCTCGTCCTGTGTACGCTTTTGGTTGTCTTCCCTTTACCTCCCCCTCCAGGCCAACAATTTACGAGTATGTCCCCTCTGGTTTCGAGTTACGCCTGCGCGACATTGTTGCTGCTACACAGAAAACAAAGCACTGATTTTCCATTTATATTACGTTCTAAAAAAAAAGGTTTAAGTCGGTCGCTTTAGAAGACAAATAAAGATTAGAAACTAATTCAATTAACTTAGGTTTTAATTTATGGTAACATATTAGTATTTTCCCCAGTGTAGGCCCCAAAAAAACCGACTTCACGAATTATGAATTGGCCGATGTCTGTCGCCTTATCGGTGGAATGCATCGCTGCGTTTAAGGCTTTATCTATGGGCCAGTGAGTTTTTATCTAATGGAGGCAGCTTCTACCCATTGATTGGGGTCCCGTTCGGGCTCCGATTTCATTTCTGACTTATGACAGGGCTGTATCTTCTCAGCCTTGCGCTCTGATAGCTTCATAAGTCGCGATAAGGCCGAATCCGAATCCGAACTCGAATTCAAATCCGACTGCGCTAATTGCTAGCAAAACTCCCCAGGCGCCATTGGAATCAAGGGATTGGCTCTGACAGATCTCAGGTGCCATACGCTGTATCACCTGCGTGTTATCGCCAGACAAATGCATTTTGCAAATTATTAACATATGTGGCGGCTGTAACACGACCGGCCCAACACCGAATAACAAACCGAGCGGCAGCGGCAACAAGCATGTGCAGATACAGATTCAGATACATTTGTATCTGACGCCAGTGGGTAGGAAGCCAACTCTGAATTTCGCCTCGGCTGCGGCTAATTGATGTCGGTGCACAAAACTTGATTTATTTCTATTAATAAAGCCTCCATGCAAACGGTAGTTGGTCGAGCGGTCGAGGGAGCGGGCTTGTGGAGGTGTCGATTCGGTCAGATGGCGATACATTTTTGGCTGCCATATTTGGGCGCCCGGAATGCCCGCTGGAAAATGGGAAGGCCGAGTGCAGACAATAATACAATATTGTTCCCATCGTTTGTTGATTTTGCATGCTGGTGCAATGATAGAGGATTGCCAATTTCCAATCGGGACCAATAAATTGCTTGTTTAGCCACAATTACACACGTGAACAGCAGCCGAAAATGGCCAGAAATGGCAACGGCATCAGAAATAATCGGCCAAAACTTGTTACCGCAGCAGTTGTCGATAGAAATCGCATAAAAACTCGCTTGCATAAATTGTAACACCGATTTTAATCGACGCATTGTGGAGCTGGCATAGACAACTCATTGAGTCCCGCCGATATTCCGGCCAACTCCGACACTTTATGGCCAGCTCTTTGGTGGTAATTACCAGCCTGCAGCAGTTCCGGTGCTTCGATCTGTGTGCATGTGTGTGTGTGTTTGGGGCTCGGCAATGCAAACTATAATTTTGTTATAAATTATTGATATGTCAAATCAAATTCTCGGCCTGTTTTCTGTTCGCCGGAGTTGAGTTCAAGATTTATGATCTGCAATTTGAGTTGGTGGGAGAGATATTGGGAAATTGTAATAGGCCGCCATTAAGAGTTTCTTTAAAACTGCTCGAAACTTTTTTTTAGCAAGCCTCGTGTGCCAACCAAAATATTTTTATATGAGGAAAGAGCTGGTTCACCTTAAGACGGATTACGACCACGGTGTCTGCGGCCGGCGGACATATACAACACTTTGCTCTACAAGGCGTTGCGGAAAATACGCAGCGCTTTTCCCTGTTTTCCCGCAAGCAATTTTCCGTTGAGTTACCTCATGCTTTGCTTGGGCTTTGCCTGGCTTTCTTGCTTTTATTTCCCTCTTGACATAACTGGAGCGATTTGGGCCAAAAGCATAGCCAAAACGGCCACCTCAACCTGATTTGGCAGAGCCCGTCGACCCCACTTGGGCGCTCTGTCTAACAAAATGCTTGGCCGCTTGTCTTGGCCATTTGCATTTCGATCTCTAACGGCTAACTGGCCGGCCAGCAAACAAAAATTCAACAAATCCTATCGTAATAAAAGTTTTCGCCACAAAATTACAAGCTCCGCGAGGCGGGGGAGGACATGTGGATTCGGATACATGGGCTGTGTATCGCACCGTGTACCAGAAGGCAGTTGAACCACATTAGACTTTCACTTTTCAGCCGCCGCAGCACACACAAATGGCCATTTGGGCAGGCGTTTTAGCATTTTAGCATTTTAGCCGGCCGACTGGGCTTGAAATTTATGTTGATTGGCCGAGTTGGCTTTTTGGTTAAATGTTGTTAAATTGTTTTCCGCCAAAATGACATGTTTTGACAAATGGTGCGGTGCATTAAGCAGCGGAATACTTGTTGAGTTGTCATTTAATTTCATTTCATTCCTATTGAGATTGGTTTGCCAACCAGCCAGACTCCCGTTCTTGGAACATAGTATAATAAATCCGGAGATTAAGTTTTGGTTTTTTATATGCCTCCCATTGGTCATAAAACATCGGGTCCTTTGACAATGCCGAAGCGACAAGGCCCACAAATAAATACTAATAAACCATGAGCAGGACACGAGAGTTTGGTGATTGGCCTGTTAGGCCATCCTTCCTTTCGCGTACTACATAAATTTCAATATTTATGGCTAACAGCAACACATGGCCACGATGAGAAAAAAAGGGAGCAGTCCGGAATTGCGATTCGGATTTGTGGGCGTTTGACAAGCAGCCAGCCGCTTCTGGGCGTAACCCAAATAGAGGCGTTGACGTTTACTCTTTTGCCCGCCGACTGTCGAACCCGTCCCTCGAATATACGACTCCCGATTCCGGCTAACTAACGGCCGGCCAAAAGGGCTCAGGAATCAGATCTGTCCAGGACCAAGGAGGAACAACCAGGGCATTGCGCAAAGGCCCGGGTGCCGTATCGTCGTAAATCGCTGCGACATAAATTCAGTGCACTTTTTGACGTTTTGCCTGGCTGCCTCGGTGCCTGGCTGTGAGAACCCTGTTACCTGGCGCACCTGACACAAATTTTCCCTGCTCCCGGTTTTTCTGCGCTAATCTCTGTAAACAAATCACTGACGTCCTGCCATGTCCTTGGGGACGTGTTGGTTTAATTGCTGCCAGACGTCGCAATTTATGAGCATCAATAAAGTGTCAACTTTTGTGCGAGTGTATGCGCTGCCAAAGCGAAAAACGTTCGGAATAAATGCGCTTCTGGTTGTAAATCATCTCGGCGCGGCTTTCCAGGAAACTAGTCCCTCGCTCTGGGACTCCGCCTCTTCTGCCTCTTTTCCCAAGATCCACTGATGCTTAACTTGGCCGAGACACGCTAGCCGGGCCAAGAAGTACAAAAATATAGAGAGAGATCCAGCAGCCAGGAGCTGGGCGAGTTTTGGCATTTGCATTTCAATTGAAGCGAGTAATTAATGTATCGCATATCTGTAGAATTTTAATTGCCAAGTCAATGCACTCGCCCAGAGCCAGATCAGATGCATCTGGACGCAAATACACTGGCCAACAGCGGAACACGAACTGTGGTTTCGGCCCAATGCCACTCTGTGCACATAAAAAAACGGGAATATAAAAGAAATAAACACTCTAATGAGCTGAACAAGTTTTATATAATTTCTTAAATGTGATTACAGTGTGTATTGATATGGATTTTTCCCTTTTAAAGCAATAATTTATTGTCCCGTGCGAAATCCAGAACTTTTTTAAGTAGAATATAATCTGGATTTTGCTCAGTATACTTAGTTTGGTGCAAAAATACCGGGCTGTAAGAGTCGCGCGTGTGGCCCCGTCACGTACCGCTTTGCTAAGCCTCACAATGCCAGCTGCCGCACAGAAGACTGTCGACAATTAAAATATGAAAGGGTTCCTTCGTTCTTGTCCGGTAATCGAACAAAACCGCAGAACCCAGTCGACGGACTTGGTCGAGCTGGCCCAAAATCCCTCGTCATAAATATAGCGTGGCCAAAGCCCCTCGATGCCACTCCCGCCCAGAGCCGGATTGCATATATAGTATTTGTGGAACCCAACGGGGGAAAAATGGGAATTGGAGAACAAACGCTGCACGTGATGATTGCATCATTGTGTCAGCTTAGTACGTGCTCTGCAACGGGCTTGTCATATAAAAAATGACACACAATTCCCCGGCATTCCATGAAGTTTGTCCAGCCGAAAACCCATCTCTCCACTGCGCATTAGAAGCGATTCCGAGTTGTATGTGATTTCTGCATTTTGGACAGATGTTTGCCGAATTTCGTGAAAAAAACGAGAGCTCTATGTTTATCAAACACGTGGTGAGGTCTTTGGCTTTAGAACAATACATCAGGACACTTGTGTCCAGGGACAGTGAGACAATAGGGAGATCATGGAGTTTATCCGGATTTGTGGGCTAATTTGCAGGAAAGTGTATTTGAATACGACAGAATCAATTGTCATTAAAAATATATTAAACATTGACAATGGAATTCAGATTTACATTGATTGTACCTCATTATATTATTTCTATTAATTAAAAATAGTATTTAAATAAAAAGAAAAATGAATGTATAGAACGCTCACGGGAACTTCTATTGACGCCTCAACGTCTGGTTTTAGATACCCAGTGACTCAGAGCCCTAAAACCCGTGGCCGTGAATTGTTTTCCAAGTTATTGCTTTTCCACAGAAATGTGGACCGATATCCGCCTTATTGTTATGCAAAATCCGGACATAGAATTCATAAAGGGAAATATTAAAAACGCATAAAACTGGGTATTCGGGGTAGAGACCTGATTGTATCCCGGCCAACTTTCGCCTGCCAGTCGCACAAAGCCCGGGTATTATGTGAGTTTTTTCGGGATCCACCAAAAGGGCAGCCGAACCAAAGAAGATGGGGAAAAAGAGGTTTTTTCATATAATTTATGAGAAATGCACGCATTAAACTTCATTAGATCGAAATTTAAGGCAGCGACTGAGGCATTTTGGGGGCCCATAAAAAAGCAGAACACAAAAGTATCTTTCGCTTTTTGTTTGCAATTAGTTCGACGGCAGCGCGCAGAAGCCGCATAAAAAAGTGGAGCTGCGAGTTCATTGAGGAAGCATCGAGGAAATATCAAAGGCCCAGCAAAGCGAAGGCGGCCACATAAATTTATTTTTAAAGAAATGCCGAAGAAATGCACCACCAACTGCGTCATTGTTGGCGGTTGCATTTGTCAAGCCACCGATCCACCGATCTTACGGATCCTCCGATCCACTTGCTCCCAGCGTGAGTTTTCCCCTCGCGCCCAGCGCCGAAATTGAAATTAAAATATTTTGGTAGTTTATGTGCCCCTGGAAGCTGCAAGCTGGAAAACTAGGGGCATTCCCACCCATCCTCTAGCCGCTGGGGAGGTGTTGCCACCAATGGCAGCCATGTGTAAACATTTGGCCGCCCTGTCAAAACTAATTTGGATGCCGCTACTTCTTCCTCTTTTCTGCTACACATCGAAAAGTTTTCAGATTTATTAGGCAGACTATATATTAGGCCTACTTTTGATTCCGCCGTGTGAAAGTAAGCCTCTCGTTGCTAAGAACATAGGCAGAGTGCATATAGTATACATATACTAAAGTACCAAACTTTTTTCTCGGTGCAGCGTGGGCTTTGGAGCAAGTGCAGCCCGCCCGTGTGCGTGATGTTGGCGGCGTGAAGTGATGAAAGTGTCATAAATTTCATTGCCATACGCGGGAATCGGAGATGGAAGATGGGAGCTCGAGGCTGGGAGCCCCCCTTCAGATGCGGCCGCATGTGGAGGGCCCTTGGGCAGGCCGTATGCAAATGGCAACTAGGAGGCGGCCACTTCAGCTCCATCTTCATCTTCATCACCAGCTTCAACTTCAACTGCAACTCAGACTTGAGCGCACCATAGCCACGTTCCGAACGATTTTTCACGCTACCTAAACACGCGTTTGCCATTCGTTTCGACCTTGACCAATGCGCGGCGTGAAGCGGGCCATTAAAATCAATTGAGAAAACTCGAATGTTTTGGGAAAGTTTGTCACCCTGCCCGGGAAAAGGAGACTAGCTGCGGATGTGGACCTCCTGGGCGGCGTGTGTCGCGACAGGCAAATGAAGCGTCTGGGAAAAATCCTGGGATAACCTTCGATTTGTCATGCTCGAGTGACCGCTGACGTTTGGCTTAGCCGGAAATGCCTTTCCTGGCTTCTTCGCCTACGAAAACCCTACATCGAATGGTCGTAAATCTATAGAGCTAAATCCCTAGGGCGGCACACGCCCCCTCTATTTCCCCGTTGGCGCGTGCTAGCCGTATTTTACAGCAATTCGCTGAACTCGCGTTGTACCTGTTGCCCGGTGTAACAAGTGTAAAACTAGCGTCTCATTTGCTCCCAAAGCCATCCGGCTGAGAATGCCGGTGAATGGACCACAAATCAGGCGGAGAAGCCAGCCCTGGAGACTCCGAACGGAGCTGCACGCTGCATCCGTTGCGTAAATTGTGGCAGACACTTAAGAGCCGAGACAAGATTAAATGCTAAATTACGTTAAGGCGGCCCAGATAAGACCGGCCTCAACCCTTGCCACTCGGCGATTGTAAGGAGTGCCAGGGTCTGAGAGTCCGGGCCAAGGTGATAATGATAAGGAAATGAAATCGCGTTAAGTTCGCCGACGATGCGATTGCAACGCCGACTCGCCGAATGGGACGCGGCACTATCTGAACGCGTATAAAGTACGAAAAGTGATGCGTGGCATAAATTAACAACATGCACCGTGGGATATAGTTAGCAAATATTTCCAACCAACCGTGAGAAATACAGGAAGTGCAACAAAGAAGTGCTTTTAAATATTCAATTCTAATTCAGTCAATATGCGGACATTTAGTAGTTCCCGTTTCATCCATTCAAAGTTAATGTAAGTCATAAATCAAAACCAAGAACTAAACGCGCTTATACAACTAAACTGCTCAGCTTTAGATAACTGCTATCGATTACCCCCAACGGATCTTGTGTTCTTAAATATATTTTGGCACAGAACTCTTACCTTTTCCCACTGCCCATTTCAGCATGAGGCTATCTGTGCGATGCTCGCCTGTGTCCATGCATTCAGTAATGCACTTGAAACAAATTCACAGTCGGCATCCCTATCTCAATATCATGCTGGGTAATGTCCCTGCCATCAGCAGACTTAACTGGTACACAGAAAGAAAACTTAAGTTTTCTGCTCCACAACTTCTATGAGTGTTTAACAATTTGTTGTAGTCTTTAAACGTTTTTTGGCTGTGTACCTGACTCGCCTGGCTTGTGACCCAAGACGCGCCTGATAAGCGAAATTGATTTTCGCAATTATTTTTAGCATATCTCGGAAAATAGCTGGAAAATGTGTCAAGTGACGACGACCTCATAATTTTATGATTAGTTGGAGTGCTTGTTAGTGGGCAGCAGCTCCGCATCCTTCGGCTGATCCACCGACCCCTTCCCACCGGCCGCCTCGATTGTCGGCGAGAATCATCAGAGCGGCGGCATCAGCAACACGTACGCACACTTCTCACACAAGCCACGAATGAAGCTGGGCTTTCGGATGAAAGGATCGAGGTTTTGGCCGGGCCAAAAAGACCGCCGCCGCCGCCGCCATGCCAAGACTCTCTGTGATAAATTGCAATGATAGCAAAAGTACTTGACTGGTAACTCCAACGACCAAACGGCCGTTGCCGAAAATCAGGAAAAATCGAAAAATAAAAATAAAACGAAACATTTTTTGGCAGACGTGTCCCCGCCGCAGAAAGCTGAAAATTAACCGCCGGCAACGGCGCGAGAACGCTTCGTGTTGCATGTAAGCCAGTCAGTCAGCCAGCGGTCGAAAGATGATATATCCAAAAATTCCATATAATGACTGCCGGCTACAGCAGCAATAACGGCAAAGTACACAGGTACAAGTACAAGTACAGGGAACCAAAGTGCATTAGAGGCTGTGGAGCCCAGACATGGGAACTATTTTCACGCTCAGTTGCAATCTGTCAATGCCGTTCGCCACACCGAGTCATGGCAGCAGCAGCAGCGGCGGCAGCAGCGATACAACAGCAACACCAAGAGCAACTGCAACAGGCACGACACCTCTCTGTGGCCTGTTGGTGTTGCTGCAACGCCCCGGCACGCTGGCCACTCAACCTAGCCAACAACCAAGAGGCAACATCCAACAACCGAGCCAGCCAGCCAGGCGCGCTGATATATCAAAGCCAAGCCATCATCATCTTATTAAAGAGTGCCAACTTAATTTGCTTCTCCATGCTGCTAGACAAGTTGTTGCCGGTGTGTTCTATTCTGGCCTGCTGTTGCTGGTGTTGCACGTCGTGGTGTTTGCTGCGGTCCACCGGTCAAGGTGTTGCTGAGGGGCGTTGCAGCAGACAGTTAGAAATGGAAAAGACAGGTCTAATTCTGGCATCAATAAGCCGAAGCTGCAATATCCTTGCCGAATAAGGGAATTATTGGAGCGGTGTAAATCGAATTATGCGATTTGCTGGGATCTGTTAAATTTGATTAAGAGCTCAATGGGCTCTGAATTAAGTTAAGGCAAATTACGAGGATTAAATAGCTCACTATTGCGTAGCTCTGTACATTTTTATGCCCTCTTCTGTTGTGCGTGTGCCCGCAAAAGGAGTGGAATTTGAAACCGCAATCCCGGGTTCTTTGGGGCCAAGACCACTCCATCCACCCACCAGCAGTTCACTCAACACCTTTTGGGCTGCCGCGGCTCAAAGCTATAATTAATAGATTATCATCGACAACATTTTAAATTCGCATTAAACTCGCCAGCGCGCCAAATTGCAGCGCCAAAGTGGAAAATGGCAAACTATTTTCTAGCAATTTTTTCTCCGGCTTCGTTATGTTGGCCATATTTTGCTTGCACCTCTTTTGCCAGCTTTTGGCTGGGTAGCATTTTCCAGCTCAGCATTATTCTTTTGACTGCTGTTCGCTTTGGTCACATACGCGGAAGTGATTTTTCCACTCCAATGACGTCGTCATTCTCGTTGTTGCCGCCTGATGTTGCTGCTGCAACAGCAACAGGTTGTTCTTGGGGGAGTCCGCTGATGATGTTGGCTCACGTGCTGCGACTCGAACAGCACAACTTCTGCCTTTTGTAATCCCCTGGCTGGATTTGCTATTGATAGACAAGATCGATGTGGTGCCATGCTATTGCCATTGCTTGTTAGTTAGTCAGTGGGCCTTTGATGGTGGAAAATGTTTTTGTGGCTACGCCCTTGCATCGAATTCCGCTTAGTTGCGGTCATTTATGTGTGAAATGGAAACGGGTATCTCCACAGGATGTCCTATTGCCATTCCGATTCCAAGACCCCGAGGCGTTGACTTTCCGCACGAGCTGTGCCGGCTCAATATTTGCTGAAGAAATTAACGTGATTGGGCTCATTAGGCAGTCGGCTTATTTAGCCTGGGCACATAAAAAAGCGTTTCGTGTTTAATAAGCAAATATCATCACCTCGCCGAGGTGCATAAGCATATTAAGTTTTGCAAAAGAAAAGAAAAACGGGGAAAAATGCTGAAACCATCTCACCATTCAACATTCTGTCATCTGCCTGGTCATACAAAGCAATCAGCAAAGAAAACAATGCCCAACGGAAGATGATGACGGTGCCGATGACTTGGGTAAATATAAGTTTTCAAGATCAATGTTTATTTACCCAGCGTAGGGCCAAAAACTGCATTATTGGCAGCATATTCCGGCGGGGAAATCTGGCCAAGGGGTAAACAAACAATGAGCAGCCAGCTTTGGGACACGCAATTGCAATTAATGGTAACCGAAAACCGATGGGAGATGAGACGCCATCGAGTGTGTGCGGAAGGCGTCGACGCTGCACGCACACACACGTAGATTGACCGAAAGTGCACTCGGAAAAATAAGGAATATTTTATAAATAAAATGCTACCAAATATCCCAAAAGATGTATTAACTCTGATTCTCAAAATCTTTTCAAAAAATACTCATTATACCTCTCCGAAATGCAAGTAGGCAATCGCCTATTCATGCCCACTTTTTCCCAGTGTAAGAGGCTTAAGTGATGCAGCCGAGTTGGAGTTGGCTCAAGTGCCTTGGCGACGCGTTGTGGGCGCTGGACGAGAGAATTAAGACGTCAAGCCACGTCAATTGCCGCTGGACCTGGTCCAAAGGCTTCGGCGTAAAATGTCTATGATATACAAACAACGGCTTTGATGACGCTGTTGCTGATGATGATGAGTGTCACGAAGGCAAGTTCAATGGCCAAGGATACGGCGTAGAAACCTGCCAAACAATGGCCAACAATTGCGTGCCACATGCAGCAGCAGCAGCAGCAGCCGCAGCAACTGCAACTGCATCAATATGAGATGCTGATTAGGCTGCTGGTCAGCCAGGGTTTCAAGTCGCAGTCGAAGACACAAACACGCATGCCCATAAAACGTTAAATGCATATTGGAAAAAATAATGATGACAGTTGTCTAACTAAGCCAGACAGTCAGGCAATACAATACCCAACAGCAGCAGCAACAATTGCACTCGCAGCAAGACACTTAACAAATTAAGATGCTACAACGGCCGGGCAGCTCCAGCGACACTGATCAACAAAGAAAAGGGTTTGAATAAATCTAATACAACTTACGAAATAAAAATGCAAAAGATTAAGGTAGCAAAAGAGGGGAGGCCATTTAACCATCTTCATATTTTTGCATTTAGCACATGCATTGCATATATGGAAATGCATATTGCATATGCACAGCTCGTTTGTAATATAATCCGACCACATTTTCTCCTTGTGTACGAGCTTGCTACTTGTTTGCAACTCACACGCCTTGGCATTAACTCAACTTACAAGAGTGCATGCGGTTCTAAGTCGCTGTTGTTCAGTGTAATTGAAGCTGAAATTGCCTGCACCAAAGACACTAGAATAACAAGATGCGTAACGGCCATACATTCGTTTGGCACTATGCAGCCACTTTTTTGGTGAAGGCCAAATTTGCTCTCTTTTCGCTCGCTCACGCTGAGAGCGTAAGAAATGTAAAAATAGAATTTGCTTGCTTGTGTGAGTAAAAACAAGAGACGAGAACACGTATATGTGTGCGTGTTGTGCTAGAAGACGATTTTCGGGCCGAAATCAATTCTGATCGAAGAAACGAATTTACATATTTGGAGTTGTGGCCAATTTCGTAGCAATATGATGAAATAAAATAAAAATTCCCTGACTATTATAATAATTATTATAATAATAATTAAAGCAAATATAAAGGAAATTATTATAACTACTGTAATTTGAAACATAAATTTTCCAAAAAGAAGACATAACATTGAGAAATAAATATTTCATAAAAATAATAATTATTTTTTAATTTCATAAAAAAATAATAATTTTATTAATAAATAATAAAAATAATAATTTTATTAATAAATAATAAAAATAATAATATTTCATAATAATATTTCATAAAAAATAATAATACGTAGTAGAAAATAAAAATTAATAAAATAAATAAAAATATGAAAACAGTTCGTTGCAAAAGTCATATCGTCAGGCACGAAGTGCGGACACAAGCACTCAACAATCATTGCCTTATTAATTTTTCTCACGCCGCAAGCTGAATACCCTAATGACAAGTATTCTAATATAAAGTCATTTTCGAAATTTATTTTGTGATGTACATAGATTCGTCTATTACTATTTCTAAGCTTTATTTAAATAATAATAACGTTGAGGCAATGCAAAACAAGAATTTTTCGCATGGTGCCAATTGATAAAAAATAATATAGATTTAAAGTCAACGAACTTCTAAGGTGAAGGGCATATTTTGTCAAATTTACAATACATGAGCATACGTGTGCACACATACAGTTGTATGCTATCACTGTATGCGTAGAAAAGAGCTGTTTGCTGTAGCGCTCTCCGCTCTTTCTCTCTCGAACAAAAACTAAAGAGAGCCTGGAGCCACCTCTAGAGCCACGGCCAAAAAATCGCGTGCCAAAAATTTGTATGGCCGTTACGCATCTTGTTATTCTAGTGTCTTTGCCTGCACCTTATGTCACATTACGACAACGTTGACAATGCTGAGATGCCGGGATGCTGAGAATTGGGTCAGTTGGGGCTCATGTCAAGGTGTTGTTGCTGCTGCTGCTGCTGTTGCAAGTTGCAAGTTGCATTTGGCACAGCCTGCTGACGGAGCTGTCATTGCGGAGCGACAGGCGAGTAAGCTGCATCTTAATGGCTGAAAGACAAGCGAACATGGCAAACAAACACAGCACAAACGCAGCAGATGAAAGTTGTGTGCAAACAATTGCAATTGTCTCATTAGCGTGACAGAACAAGGCGCCTCCCACTCGATTGCCAGATGCATTTGCAGGTCGTAATTAATTTGCGTCTCGTAATGATTTCTCTACATTGTTTCTCGCACAGACCAGCCGCATTTGCATAATTGTGTCGCACGGTTCAGGGCTGTCGGATGTGGATGTTAAAATACCCAGCACCGATCCACATGCATTCTACATACAATATACTACTAGTATGTGGGTGTTGAAAACGACAGCTATTTCGAGCCCGTAGCGCTATCTAGCCCGGCTAATTTCGCCATTGCCACTCGCAACTAGCCACGATTAATCAAGCCCGGCCGAAACAACAACAGCAGTCTGCGGCATATTGCGCCTGTAGCCGCGGATTACTCACATGGACCGCGCCCACAGTCCCCTAGTCACCACTACTCGAATCCCAATCATCTGGGCAAAAAACAAATGCTATGCCTATCAGCCAGCACTGTTTATTTTCCTTTGGCTCTTTGGGTCTGTGGGCCTGCTTTTCGCAGCATTTCGCATTCGCACTGTAATTGATCATGTTTGCGGCCGAATGGTATCCGTATCTAACAATTGAGCTCGTAAATTTGCCGCTTGGCCAACAGGAAGTTATGGCTTGAAAATTCGCTGCTTTTCGTACTTTGCATATGACCATTAGCCTGTTTACGCTGTTTACCCGGCGATATAATCTATTTGCTTTCCCAAAATGAATTGCCCATTAATAACGCAATCAAATTCAGTTGAGCAACTGTTTGGTAGTTTGAAAATGCTCGGAATTTATATTTTTTTATTGGTAATGTTTATGGACTTAAAATGGCTTGAACATGTTTTGTTCACCAACTAAAATTCTCTTACACAAAACTGATTGCAGCTCAAAGAAGTCATATTTATTTAATTTTTACATACAAATAAATAGGGAATTCTATAGATTTCCTAGACTCATTATTATTCAAAACTCAACGTTGGATTGAAAGGTAATGAGAGAGCAACTGCCAGAAATGCATTTTACATTAAGTTGCTCTGAATTTAAATTAACTGCACTATATAATTTTGCGATTTCATGCCGTTTTGCTTCGCAGTAAATAAATTGCACCGCTAACCAGTTTCATATTGGCGCCCACCGTCAATTGCAATTGCAACTGCAATTGTACCACCATGAAAGGGGGCGGTGGGGCGTGGCCGGCCATCTGCATACGCGGCCCACATGTGGCATGCGTGATATATATTTTCAATTAGCTAGCAGCATTTCGCAGCAAAAACTAGTTTTGTTTAAGTCGATTTTTCGCCAGCCCGCAATTAATTTTGGCTTAATTTGAATGGGCAACTTTTTGCGTTCGCTGCACTTCAGCGTTTTCCCCTGGCCAAAAAGAGATGCGGCGCCTGAAACGCTTTTGTTTTCGTTTTGATTTCCATTTCGGCTTCGGGTTTTTTGTCTTTGGCATCATTGAAACACCTTTGTGCTGATTTATGAACTTTCGTGCGCAGCAACAATAAATTAATACATCGAGCGGCAAAAGTGAATGCAAATAGTTTCAGCACTTTGACTCATTAACACGACGGGGAGTTTTCATTAGCTGTATGAAATATGAAATCGCTTCCAGACCATTACAATCTCCAGTACTGAAGGTGTGGTTCGGCTGGGGAACTTTTTTAATAATAATTATTATTATAACGAAATGACCCAGTTTCGGGATAGTTGAAAAGATTACTTAATACCAGGCGAGAGCACTAATTATTGAAGGTGGGGTGCCATTTGGGCCGAAAAAAGTAAACGGGAAACGGCATTTATGCACCTTTTCCACGGCTCTAATCCAATCAAGGGATTTCGCCTCTCAGCTGGGCATTGGAATTTTCGCAGATGCGAAATGCCAATGCACACACAAGAGATTTTCACACTTGAACTTCGCTCGCACTCTCGACAAAAGGAAAACGGATTTTCACGCTCGGCATTTGTCCTGTTCGGTTTGGGAATTCGTTCCATGATGTTCCAGTGTTCGACACGCATTTCAAATTGGGATTTTGAGCGAGACGAAATTTTTTGGCAGGCCAGTTGGCCAAAAGCGAAGGTGAACAGCGAGCATAATTTCCAAGCTGCCAGCTGCATTGGCCTGAAGGAAAATGTAGTGGATACGATAGGCGACAAATCAAACAGGCTGAGAGATTCGCCGACTCGTGTTTTCACAACTAATGAACTACTATTTGATGCGTCTTTGTAGGGCCGAGATTTACGCTCTTTTAATTAGCCCCATCTGTCCATCATGCTGCGCTTTTGCTTAATACTTAACCTGGTTTTACTTTTAATTAAAAGGGCCAGCAACAACTGGCAACAAGCGGCGTTAAATTCGAGTCCATAAAAGCCAAAGAAAGTGTTGAGCTGGGGTTTTGAATTAGGGTTACGGATTGGGAGATGGCTGCTGGGACCGCCCAGCTGCTTATCGACAGCGATAATGTTAATGATGGCTTTAAAATGATTTTACATCCATTCGAGATGTGCCTACAAGTTTGTCTGCAATTGTGTGGCTGCTCGTTAAACTTGGATTTGATTTTAATTTTATGACAAGTTTTACTTTCCGCCGTGCGTGAATGTTGTTCGTCCGATCGAGATGCGAGTGGAGTGTTAAAAGTAAGACAACTTATTTGATAAGAATCGAACGACAAGCGAAAGCACTTTAACAGATAGCATCCACCGATGGAAGTTAGATAATCCGGAGTAGCTGTGAGTGATGCAATTTGACGGACTCCGTGGAACTCCTTGGCTTAGAATGGCCCGCCCCACTGCAGTTTTTCCACTGCATTCCGGCCAAAAATGGAAAAACCTCGCCCATATCCATTTTCCCATTCACCGACCGCTAATGTGCTGTAATCCAAAGCTAAGGCGCTTTGAAAATCAATTACAAATGTCAGTCATTCTCTTTATTGTGCTGAATGGCTTGGCATGACAGTTTGGAGCGACAGTTTCGGTCGGGCAACTGGGCTAATTCCCCAGCCAGACGTAGGTATTTTACCAATTGCATTGCTTGCATTCGAGGTGTGTGTGTGTGCTTGGCTTATGACTGATTGCTTGACCTCAGAGTGACACCATCGATGAGAACTAGGGCCACACAGGGCCAAGTTCATTTATCAAGCCAACTAAAGTCGTCTGCCTGACTATGACTTCCAATAAACAACAATTAATCAATTTGTAAATAATATTTCTGCGCCTACGCACAGACTTGGGGAGCTGGATGTTGATGTGGATCGGGATATACTCGGGATACTCTTTTCAGCAGTTCATCAATTAGGCGGCGGCGATGGCGGCTCCACTGGCAACATGTGCGCCTGATTGGGCCAACTCCAACGGCGCCAGTGCAGCCCCACTCGGCTCGTTAGTTTTCCCTCATTTTTCATAATGCACTGGGGCAGAGAGTCCGGAAAGCCGAATGCCAAAACTTACGACTTCCGCTCGCAATTGATGGCCAGTCATTCGTAGTTGGAGTTGGAGTTGAAGCTGGTGCTGGACTGTTACCATTGCCAATGCCAGAAGTCAACTTAATTAATTTTTGCCCCGGCAGCGCCGCCCTGTGCCCTCAACCACTCCAACCGCATCCATTTCGATTCCAGTTACTATGTGGCATGCCAAGGCCAAGAGGCCAGAACAACTCCTCCGCACTGGAACAAAATAATGTACATTTATAAATGTAAAGTTATGCATTTATATGTGGTATGCTTCATTTTCACATCAACTATATTTCTGTATATTAACTCATAAGAAAGTAAAGTTTATTGGTTTACTAATCAGTTTTTAAGCTTAAAGCACAATCCATTTTCACTTTACTCCCCATTTCTCCTAGTGCAACTACCAGCGATTCCCGTAAGACACACAGGAAGTGCAGGCGTTTGGAGTTGCTGCTGCTGCTTTTCTTTATCTGGTTATTGCTGCTGCAGGAGCTGCATAAGCCGCGGCTGCAGCATGCGGCAGGTGTTGCAGATATCTCTGATTAAATGGCGTACGCCAAATCATGGCCAAAAGCGTTCAACGCAATCGTTGTTAGGCGCACATTAAACCATGCTTCAATTGCCCGGCGAAGGCTGGGGTTACTCTGGTCCACATCTGGGGAGGGGAATTCTAAGTGAAACTCGAGCTGCTCTCGTAATCGCCGAGGGGATACTGGTGGCCAGCAAACGGGAAGTCTGATTAACATTCAAGGGTGGGGCAGGAGCTGGCTATAAACCGCGAATTTGAGTAGCCGGCGATGAGAGATTATGGCCAGAGTTTCCTATCGATGGAGCAGAGAGTTTAGGAAAGGTGGAAAATTCCAGGGGCTTACTTGAGTGGATTGACTTGCTGGCAAACCCTGAAATATACAGCTTGCTCATAATATCATAACGCGGAAGCGGCAATTATGAATCTCTAATGCTTTAACAATAGCTTTAAAAAATTGTGACGCCTGTGATTGAAACTGAGAAAAGGTGAACAATTATAGGAATTCATAGATTAACTGCGGCCACCCAGTTTAAATATTTCTTAGAACAATTCAGAAGACCACTCTAGAAATGGTTAAATTTCGACAGCAAACTACAGAAGTGATTGAAACCTGCTTTGATGGTCCGACATACATCGTCTCTCCCTTTCCCTTTTGCTCCAGGCTTCAATTTTCCCTGTTTTTTAGTCATCTTGGGCATCTTCCCCAGACCGCTTGACGTCTCTTTGGCCCAGCTGGATTCAGTGCACCACCCCGGTGGTGCTGCTTCACTGTGGTGCATGCTTAATATGTGGTCGCTGCCATCGCCCACACAGTGAGTCGCATCCCACTTGTAGGAGCTGCCAAAAGTCACACATTTTCGTAACGAATCGGCAATTAGTAATGCCGGAGGAGACATCTATACGCCCATATCCTCGGGATCTTTTGCTTTTCGACTACTGTCATCGATGTCAGCCGCTGGGAAGATGAATGGCCCGCTCGATCGATGATGTCGACCTACCGCAAGTATATATTGCTGAAAGAGGAAAATCTGGAGAATAAAGCCGGAAGATGTTCGGCCGGCGTGTGAACCGTGTAACAAGTGTAGCAAATTTCCCGGCGAAACGAGCGGCAAAAAATGTGACACGAATTAGTAACGCCTCGGATCCGCATTCTCTGTTCCTGGGTCGGGATTTTGGGACTCTTCTCTATTCGCTCCTGTGGTGCGTGGGTGCCTTCTTTTATTTCATCTTTTTTTTTTGGACTCCGTCTGATGGTGCCGTCGGCGTTGTCTTTGGTGATTGTGAAACACTTTCATCACTTGGCCCGGCAAATGCATGTCATCCAGACCGACTCGTCGGTGGGCGTTTGTTTTAATAGCTCCGCTCTTGTCATCTTTCTTTGACTCTCAACTCTTGGCACTGCCGACACTCGGAGCCCACACACGTTTTGCACCGATCTCATACATAAGTTATGAGCAGGATTCAAAGGTTTTGGCTCGAATGCCGATGCATTGTGCACACTTGCAAATTGGCTGCACTGCATTAGGTCCAAATGGCATTGATTATGGTCAATAAATGGGGAATAGCGATTGGGTCAGTGCTTGTCGCTTTACCATGGCTATAAAATTGAATAATATTTCCATGGACCAATCCGCATTTTAAGTTAGATGTTAGCCATAAATATATAACACAACAACCGTGTTCGAGCTTTCTATGTTCTCTCCCTTTCAATTTTCAGAGGGGCTATTTGGCTTGGAATGCAGGTGCTAATTTGTGTACTCCTTGAGCTGAAGAAAGTGATTCATTCAGACAGATGTCGAGTACCCTTCGACTTGCTCAATACGCAAACTCTGCACAATGACACAGATTTTCATTTTCATTAGCCCCCCGAGTGAACTGGACCTGATGAAACGCTCTGCTCTGTTCTGCCGGGCTTAGTTCTGGCCTGGTGAGATTGACTGACTGACCGAATTCTCCTTGCTCCTTGCTCCATGTTATGCAATGACTGATTAGAGCTCAGGGGCAGCAACAACGTAACGAACACCATCAGCCAGTGGGCAACGGCCAACGGTCCCACATCCCAGTATCCAAGCGTCCCAACTTTCCACCGGGAGGCGGCGAGTGACAGCCCGGATCTGAGCCAGCGTTGATAAAAGAAAAGGCAGCAGGCAAAACCACAATACTGACTGCCCGCAATGAGAGAGCTGGCTCCCTGAAAACCCAATGCACAGAAAACAATGTTTGTCAAGTATCTCTAATATCCATTAAGATATCAACAACATTGCTAATGATTTATATATAAGTATCTGAAAAGAATTCAAAAAAGTTACCTATCAGAATCAGTCATTATTACACTCAACTAATTAGGCGTTTTTTCCCGCAGTGCATGGAAACTGCAGCTTGGACTTGGTCGTGGCCGTGCCAACATTGCACTTGATTAGTGGAAGCACCGGCAGCAACAAAAACAACGGTGATGGAGCGGATGCTGATCTGCGTGGGTCTGGAATGGGGCCGCTGGTAAGACCATGATTGGAATGGGAGGGGGTTGTGCGGGGGCGGTTCGGGGCCGGGCGGCCAAATCTGGTTACTTGCCAGCTTTCGGCTCCGCTTGCTTTCGCATGCGTTTCATTATGTCAAACAGTCAATCATGCAAAACAGTTTCGGCTACCGACATCCATTTGGGCGCACAATTGTCTACCATACGGTGGGTCCAATTAACCTGTAGTGAATATACAATTTTTCGTTAAATCTGTCCAACTAAGAAACACCTTGAAATACATTTTTCTTTTGAAATTTTGTATAGTGTATTTCTGTGAGCTGGAGCAAACACACTGGCTTCCTAAAAAGCAGTGAAAGTCCACAATAATCCCACTGTACATCTCCAATGACCGACTAGATGGGCAGAGACTCCTGCAGTGGGCCAAACCAACATCATCAGGATCCGAAGCAGGGGCTAGCATGTTAAGCATATGCAAAGTCGAGCACCAAAATGCAATGCTTTTTGAACTGCTCTGATTCTGCAACGATGGACCACACACGGGCACACACTCGGCAGGGATTTCCTTTGCCGATTTTCCGTTTGGCAATTGAGCGAAAACAAATGCACGTGGAGGAGGGCAGAAGAAAAAAGGGGCCGCCTCGCCGAAACACTTTAAGGCATCGCAAGTGCGGCAAATGAGTTTCAAATGAAAACAAATCGACCGACACATAACAAAGCCTCAAAGGCGGTGGCAATCAAGGAGCAGGGAGCAGCCAGGATCAAAAGGAGCGGCTGATGCAAAGTGCAGGAGATGAGACGTAACTGCCGCTTAGCTGTGGGCCAGCACACAAAAAAATTGCACAAACAATAGGAGCAATGGCCCTAATAGGACAGCGGTAACAGGAGGTCCTGTTCAGGTGACAATAGCGACTAAGGCGACATTTTCCCAAGGCTTTAGACCCCATTGTTCGATTTGGAAGCCACACGCATGGCCCAAACGATGACGTTGACAATAATTTCGGCTTGGGAATCGTATTAAGGTGTGTTTGTCAACCGGCCCCTTCGTGTGTGGCTACAATTAGAGATCTTTGGGTAACTCGCCGCTGGACCTTAGCAAATTAGTTAATAAAGGTGGGAAGACAACTGTCATGTTGTATTTATATATACTTTATAGACCTGTTCCGCCCACTTTGATGCTCGCCGCCCAATGAGTGTGCGAATCTGAAGGGCCGGCTTCTTTGAAGTTCTGTGCGGTTCTTTCAATATTTTGACAGCCACAACAATCGCATCAGAAGATTGCAACCTATTCACAGCGAAGGCGTTCCCACGTTACTCCAAAGAAAGTTGGTAAGTAAGGGGCTCCAATCATAATTATTACACATTTTTGCCTTAGAAAAGAATCCCTGCTTGGGGCGCTTTGTCCCCACTCGCTGTTAAGTTTACTGTTACGGGTATCATTTTTATTAATTACCCAAAGAGGTGCCTAATTACGCTGGTCCAAAAAGGAAAAAGAAAATATATATAAATAAAGCGAAAAGGCAA
This sequence comes from Drosophila mauritiana, assembly GCF_004382145.1. Taxonomy (NCBI): domain Eukaryota; kingdom Metazoa; phylum Arthropoda; class Insecta; order Diptera; family Drosophilidae; genus Drosophila; species Drosophila mauritiana. The sequence goes on along the minus strand of NC_046668.1, from coordinate 18,369,865 downwards.
AGGCCAACAGCTGTTGTCCAAAGCTCAAACTGAGCCCTTGGCTTCATGGCCACATTGACGCGTTCACACCTCGCAAAAAAAAAAGAAACATAAATTACAAAAAACACAAAGGGAAGCCTAAAGCTGTTCACAGAGCGAGACGGAGCAGTTTAATAAATATTTTAATATCAAAATTGCAGCTGCTAAAGAGGGTGACGCCCCCAGAAGGGCGGGGAGCAAGATTAAGGCCATGTCCTGGCACTGAATGTTGTGTAAGTCCACCTGCACACTTCACAGCGTGAACCGCCGCTAATTTTACCATTCTTGATTTTGCACGCTTGTGATTTTATTGCCGTGAAATTGCCAATAATTATGAGCGAGTTGGCGCTGGTTGGTAACTTCATGCGTTAATCAGGTTTGCGGCCCATCTTTAAGTTGGATTGTATCGGTCTAATCGGTGGGGCATATTCAGAGCAACGGGGAAACTGCGAATGCCAATTTCACGAGCTTGTGGAAAACTGGAAAAAAAGTCTTCTCATTATGCGACGCGGCTTTTGGCAGTTGTTCGCTTCTTTAAGCCGCTTGGCCAAAACTTCATGGCAACTTTAATTTGGGTGCCTTTTTCCTTCTATCTCAAACGGATTTACCCCGGTTTTCATCCTCTTTTCCGGACTTGTTGCTACTCTGTGTTTGGCACAAATTGGCGTAAGCCCGCACAAAACGTTTTTCATCATCATGGCAAAAGTTTTCCGACTCTGCTTTCCGCGCTTTTGTCACAAGTTGCACTTTTGCATGCAGTTCTTTATCCCCAGAATTTCCATTCCCTTCTCGTCAAGCGCGAGTAATTGCATTGCATGTTGCGCTGCATTAAACATTTAATAATTTCACTTTACTCCATTTTTTGGAATCGCCTTTGGCTTGGTCGTTGCCACAGAAAGTCGTTATCATTTGCAGGATAAAACTGGTTCACAAATGAGCGAAGCGGAATGTGTAATATTTTTAGTTTATTGCAACTACTTTGTCTGTTACGCTACAAAGTAGCTCGAAATGAATGAGATAAACGCTTTTTACAATCAAGGAATATATGTATATGTATTTTAGGGCTTATTTAGTTAGTACCTTCAAATTCTTGTTCCTTTGTAAATCTGAGTAGCTGCAACGGAAGCCTCTCAGTCTGACTACGACTTCTCTGCACCGGATTCACAGTGAATCACTTTACATCACTTCCTGTCCACCGTCCCTTCTCCGTCCCCCAAAACGAGATTCCCATTTCGGCACGCTTATTAACAATGGCCGGCATTAATTTCTGACTTCTGCCTTCGGACTTCGGACCACGTGACATTTGTCTTAGCTGGCTGAGCCGGCAGCGGGCATTTAGCCACGCTTTTTGTTGCCAAAGGATAATGGCTGTCCACCCGGCTACCAGGTGGGTGCACTAAGTGCTGCTCAAGGTGAGATTCCGCAGCGCTGCCCCTCCCTCAGATCGACCATCCCATCCCATTGCATCCCGTCATAATTTGCTGTGACTAACTGCGCTTTGTGCGCGTGCAGCGGCAAACTGGACACACGTACCGCGATTGGCCACGCATGCGCAGGGTCCACTGTCCCGATATCCGAGTCCCGCGTCCAGATTCCCACTTCCATGGGCCTAGTTAGTAGTTGGGAAATGTCAACTGCCGGCTGGATGTCCAATTTGGCACGCTCCGAGCTGCCAGTGCAATCAACTTAATGGCATGTCATAAAATGCAATTTCAAGGCTTCTGCCTCCGTTTCGGTAGTCCTTCGACTTCTGCTGAATCTTTTGTGTGCTGACTTCGGGGAATTTCGGACTACCGCTGATCATACATTGCCAATATTTTGGCCCAAACAGAGTGTCAAGCTGCGCCAAACTGTCTCGAAGGACCCAGAACTCTCTCCTTTTGAAGAGATTCTAGCTCGTGCTGCGTGCCATCCTGGAACTTGTTTTGTTTGCGAATTAGTCGGAAGCTAACAGTTGTTTATAGTGTTTAAATAGTCTGCGGTTTTCGCTCAGTCTCAGCTGTCACCCGAAACAATAAGATGCATCTGTTCGGTAGTGAAATATTCCCCAGCTGCTGCTGTGGTAGCATGCGATCACGCCCTTGAGGAATCCACAAACTCAAATGCATATATTCAGTAAAAACACTAAGGTTCTAAAATTTTAAAGGACGAGTAGTTTCGGAGAATCGTTAGTTGTTAGTTAGCCTTCTCAGCTGTTTAAATGACTCATTGTTTTAGCTTCGCAATTATTTATTGCTTAGAAAATTAAGCACTACATATATATATACTGAAAAATCAGTATTTTGGCCAAAACAATCGATTTTGCGGTTCAAATCTTAAATGTCATACATTACTAAGTTAGTAATCAAACTTTTAATCGATTGGCATTTAAGTTTGGGAGTAAAATTTTTTCTCAATTTTTCGCAAAATTTTATGATGTATCCCCTTATAAAAAATGAAAAAAAAAACATTTTTTTTTTAAATCAAGAAAATGATTTGGGTGACTAGCTGTGGCCATTAGCTTTTAAAAAAAGTTATTTCCTTGCGATTTTGAGGTTTTTCAGCCAAGCTATGACAAAAACTCTCAAAAAAATCCTCCTCCAGTTTACATAAATTTTAGTTACATCTTCATGTTCTTTATTTAAATCCGACTTGTCTAGAAGACCTAAATCTGTGGCCAGCTGAAATTGAATGTAGAGCAGATGTGGCAGGCTATTTTGCATTCAGGTCAATAGCCAACAATTGCACCTAATTGGGCCAACGAACGCACTCGACTCCAGAGTCCAGAGGCTGGGCTATTCTAAGCTGCTCTAAGTAGTGCACTTGGAAAATTGAATATTAATGCCCGGATTCCACTTGAGGTGGCCGGCAATTGCGTCCGAGGCATGCAACAAATTACAGACAAGCCCCTCTGTTCTTCTGTTCCTCCCAAAACGCAATTGAGCGAGCAATTTTGCGTTGCAAGACGCATTCACATTCGCCACGCCACACAGTCATGATCGGATTCGGATCGGATCAGAGCCCCGGGGCAGCTGAAGATCACCGGACATAAAGAACTCGCCTGAGCTGAGCTGGTCTGAGCCAAAAAGGACATTTCATTAGCACTTTGGCGTCTTCTACGCATCGCACAGTGGAAGTCTTCAGTCGAGCGTTGAAAATTCGGGTTCGTCACAAGCGATTTGCTCTTTTCACAATTTCCTCATCCTCATCCAGCCAGTAGGTCCTCGTGTGCGTCCCCTGACATCCCTAGTCCCGCCATGCCACACCATACCATGCTATTTCATCCCGGTAAATGTGTGTCAACCTCGTAAATCCTGTTTGAAATTAAGCGCGCTGCAGGCAGGCGGCCTGTAACGAATTTCTTATTTGATTTTGTGCATACTTTGTCACTTACAATGTGTTAACTTATGTAGGAAAAACAAATTTTCCCCGTTTCGCAACGCTTTTCGATTTTCAAATGCTCTTTAGCCCCTGTTCCCTGTTCCCCCGCCCTCACCCGGGGCAGATGTGTCATGCCAACCTTATTTCAATGGGTCACTAACAAGGTGTGCTAGCGATCTTATAGGGGATCTCTATATGAGGGGGGAGTCTAAACTGGAATACTAATCATCGGAATGGTTCACTGCAGCGCAACGAAATGCGTTTATGGGGCAAGTAAAAATGCGATTTGTGGTTCATTTGTTGGATCGAATTTGGAAGCTAAATGTCTCTGCTTCTTGATGAATAGAATATGGTACGTCGCCGATAATATAGTTTTAAACGCATTCACACTACTCCTTAGTTGGAACAAGGTACATTACTAAATACTTAACAGTAGTGGACGCAGATCCCGTCTCGCCTCGGAATATTTATCCAAAGGACATTCAAGCATCTTGAGTCAGACAATAATCAGTTTGGTTAGGATCTTAAGACGAGGGTGCCGCCTGCAGTGTGCCGTGAATAATTGAGATCTCTCAAAACAGAAGCTCAGACATAGCTAACTCAAAAGTCTTAAGCAAATAAACATTGTACGTTGGAGTATTAATGAGACTCCTGTTAATCCAGAGGAGAGGAACCGTGATGCGGTAGGTCATACTCATCGCAGACATGGACAATAACCCAAAAACCTATTGCCCTCACACCCAGGTCCTAAACACAAACATATTGCTGCAGCCCAGAAAAAAAAAAGAAAAATAGAATCGAAAGAGCAAAAACAAGCGGTTCTCAGGAGTCCTTGCAGCAGAACTACAAGGAGTGTAGTACCAACAGTAACCACACCACAGTGGCCCAAAAACACATATGGCCAACACACAGGTACACGGCTGGGTGCACAGCATCAATTGTAAAAGGATTAGGGCTTAATTTGAAATGCGCATTCATTTGCACTCCGCTCTATTCCATTCTGGCCAACGCTGGGAGCTATCCAACTCATCCCATCCCCATGGCCATACCCATTCCGTGTCCTTCTATATCCTCATCGCTGTAAGCGGATTTCTGGGTGCAGCTTGTTTTTTGCTGTCCCATTTGTTTGTTGTTAGTTTGGCTTTTCTATTTTCTCGATTTTTTGTGTGCGGCTCTCATTAGTTTCCAAATAGCCGCATTAATAGGCAAAGGGATATATAGAGTGGGTATTGCTCAATTTGTGGCACTAAGCCCCTTTTCAGCTGTCCTTTGTTATTGCAGCAGCTCCTTTCTCCGCCGATGATTACCCGAAAGTGTGGGCTTCTGGCCAGGTGGAAAACGCACTGTGGCCTGACTACTTTTCCTCAGACAGTTGAAATTATTAAATATTCCTCTGGACACAATCACTGCTAACTGAGCAACGGACAGGGAATCCTCCAGTATCATGGCAGTTCCTAAGCAGCTCACATAAATCAGGACGGTGCAGTGCGTCGTCTTGGTCAGTCGTTTGTTTTGGCTCACTTGTTTGGGGGAAATCCGCTTACAGAAAGGGCCGCGACAAAAATCGGGCTTAAGCCCAGCAATGTGGAAGGTGGAAGGTGGCTGTATGTAGCAGGGACATTCTTTGCATTTCTTCTGCAGCCACTTCGGACAAAAATGCCCCAACCCGCCGCGATTTCCGCGCCGAAACAGAAACACATGTCACAGATTTGTTTCTGTTTCGGAAGCACTTAAGCACTCAGCAAATTTGTTTGAAAAATCTGGAAATACTGGCGGAGCCGGAGCTGGAGCTCCTCCATCTATGGGGCATTGTTTGCCCTTTCGCTGGCAGTTTTATTTTTAAATGTGTACCGAGGGGGATCTGGATCTGAATCTGCAATGGTTTTTGTCGTTTCGTTTCGTTTTGGGGTAAGAACTCAACAAATTGATGATATGCCCCTTTGACACTTGAGTCCATTATTTATGCGCAGGCTTGCGATTATTTCCACATTCTACTGACTCACATCGGCGGACCGCTGAACTGCTGAACTGGCGGACTGATGGGCCGATGGCTTACGGATTGCGAGCACTTCCATTTCACTCAAAAATTCGGTGCTGAGTGCCCCGTTCGAGGGGCAAATTCAACGAAGGAGCTTTGTTTTAAACGACTCTTAGCTTTCTTTTATGATTTCTCATCTGGGTCCGTTGGTAACACTTAAGCGCATTTAAAGCTTAACGGAACCGGGCGAAATTTGATTAATTACCAACTTTAATATTTCGTTTGCCATTTAGTGCCTTCAGCCATAAATTTTAAGTGCCATTTGTAAAGTGAACATCTCAGTTATATATTCACATTTCATATTAGTCATGATTATTAAACTGATATATTATTCACGATAACCAGAGTCATATTATTATTTAAAACGAATTGAGATTGTGATTTTGAATTATATGCACTATCGTACTCTCCTGTTGGCCAATTAAGTCGAGAAATTCCCTTCATTTCTGCACTTGTTGGCCAAGATGTGAGTGCTTTATTTTTTGGTCGCGTTTGTGCGTAAATCATGCCACTACATGGCGGCCATATAGCCACACTAATGAACTATAAAACACCGCTGCCCTGCTCTGCAAGGTGTCGGCTGCCACAGTTTGTGGCAGTGCTCCTGTGCACTAAGAATAAATATAAATTTTTAAGTATTATTATTAACTAAAATATATACATATTTTAATGAAAAGCAAGAGATAGCTTCTAATAACTAAACAACAAGGATAATCCAAACGATTTCAATCATCTTAACAATGTACACCATTCAAAGGCCTTACACCTTACCACATTATTTGCAGAGTTCTTGTTCTCGAAATAGTACTTCATGAAGGAAAACACATATTTTCTCAGTGCACGGCTAGGCAACAGGGACTGGTTGATCGCCATGGAAATGTGTGTTTGAAATGCATACCGAAAGCAAACCGAACCGAACCGACGGAGGGAGGGGCCCGGACAGGTTGCGATGGCATAAATAAATTTATAATAAATTGCAAAGTTTAAAAATGACGATATATCATTTGTCGCAGCATGTGTCACCCATTCTCCCAGAGTCCCTGGGTTTGTTTGGCAACTGGCCGCTCAAAAGTGCGAACGATTCAATTAATCTTGACACTATTTATTATTATTGGGGTATGCGGGGTGTTGTGGGGTTGCATATTGCAGGGATCCAGAGAACCAGCACCAGGACTAGAACTAGAACCAGCTCCAGGATGGTGGAGGTAGAGCGACTGCCCATGTCGCTGTAACATTAATTAGTGGAGCAGGCCGGCCAAGTTCTCGCCGGCTGGAACATGTGTGCGCTGCATTATCATATTTATTAAGCGGCCGCCTCGCCTGCAGCTCCTTTTGGCCAGGCTTAGTGGATATCTGCTGGCCCGGAGTGAAGGACTGGGCGGGTCGGGGCATTGGGAGCAGGACAGACGGGCTGTCTGACTACCCGCGGCTATCACAACAACGAAAATTGATTGCTTCTGTTGTTGTGGCTGGCTTTGATCGTGTTAAGATAGGCCCGGCACAAGTTCTGACTTCTATAGAAAGTTTTATGCATAACTTCGCTGCCGCACCATGGGCATCGTAAATATCTTTTAGTGCCTTCCTGTTCCTCTCGCCGTTCCTTCTGCACGCATTTTATTCCGCACAGTGGGGCGGGGGCAACTATTTTTGTGACAGATCATAAATCAAAAATCATACACGGCTCCCCATCGCCCGATCCCCCGAGCATTTCAATATCGCCCCACACACGGAGGCACTGGGGCACAAACGAAAAAAGTAGTAGGTAGGAGTTTGCCACTTGCAACTTGCAACTCGCAGGTGTTTGCTCCAAATGAATGACTCTCCGCGCGATTGTAAATTAAGTTCACTTGCCAGCTACTCCGACAATCCGCTGCTGTTTGCCATTTTCCATTTGCAGTTTTATTATTGCGTTTGCATATTAATACTTCCAGTGGGCAGGCATCACATATGTGGACAAAGGGTATTTATTTGAGGAAGAAGGAGAATTATCCTATCGGAATAACTTATCTTTTCAATAGCGCGATTAAATGTTTCAATAAGCACTAAGATGTTAATATTGCTATATCTGAAAATAAATATAAAGTAATTTGTTCTATAAATATACATCCTAGCAGAATATTACAAAGTTTTCGCTACATCAAACTCTAAAAAAAGGTATCAGACAAAATTACAATTTGGTCATTGCAATCAGCTAAGTGAAAGGTGAAAATCATTTACTTCAGATTGGCTTTTAATTCCGCATAAGTACTCCATAAATATTGGACGTCAGCCTCTACCGAATCAATTGCAATTTGTAGACATATCCTTTCCTACTGCTAAAATATTTATAAATCAGAGAAATATATTTATTACCCGGCAATGCTCTGGTGATGATTATAATAAAATTTTAATTCCTCCATTCATAACATTTCCCGAAGACATTCTTTAGTTGGGGCGAAAAAGCGCTTACTTTCCATGCTGGACACGTAGGAGAACCCGAGCCGGAGAGGTAATCTGGCTAACTGATCTGTGGCATATGCCTAATAAATCTCAATTTCTAACGCATCTGAACTAAACCAATTGCTACTAATTTTTCGTGCGTTTTTTCGAGCACTGCGACGTGTGATGCCGGAGTCCAGATTGGATTGAATGGAAAGTAATCGGAGTGAAAATCATATCAAAATCACGTAGCTGCGTCGCAGCAAATTGCTTCATTCATGACCAACCGAAGGGGTCTACCTGGACCATGTGGATTGAGGGCTGTAATCGGGGGAACTAGATGACCTTATCTATCCGTATCACTATTTCTATTCCGGGAATTTCTGGAATCGCGCGCAGTGTGAAGTCTGGCCAACTACTGGAGTAGCATTTTAATTGGTTTAGTGCTTCATGGAAGCTATTACCTTCTGGGATGCGTAAAAAGTTTTTGTGACAGTTTGTGGAACGGAGGTAATAACTCGGATAACTACTTTGATTTTAATGAATTTAAATTATGACAGCTGCAGTTCACGACAACGACAAGCCCAGGCCACAAAAATTTTATGGCCTTTGAGTGCTCAAATAAATTCGACTTAAAACGCCAACGGAAATGCAAAGAAAACAGCTCCAGCTCCAACTCCGATCCCAAGTCCCAGTTTGGAGTCCACGTCTCCGAGTCGAACAACAAACCCATTAAATTGTGTGATTTGCTTTGTGGGCAAGTCAAATGGTATTGTGGCGGGAGAATTGAGATCGACAGGGAGATGGAGATCTTTTATGATTTAAGCCCAGACATTTTGGACGGGGCGTAATCCTTAAAGTTATTGACGCAGTCGATGCATTGATGAAATTTTATTTATTTATACGCAACCCTTTTGTTCGCAGCTAGATCTTCTCGAGCGTTTACGGCCAGGCCTGACTAATCCCGAAGGAGTTTTGGCCTTTTATTGCGGGTAATAGCTGGGGGATTTCGGGACCCCTTCCGATGTCGATGTCTTATATAACACAGTGTTACTTCTGACACTTTTATTGCCGCTGCCCTAGACGAGCCGGGCATAACAAAGGAATTGGAAATCGGGCTTGAGAGCCTTCGGGGATTGCTCGAATGCCTTGGAGTGGTAATTAAATTGGCTGCCCCATGGCATTGTGAAAGGTCCGTCGCCTGGCCGCCTCTTCATCTTGTTATGTCTCAATCTAAGCAGCCGTCACATAATTAGCCAACAGTCAAACCGTCCACGGATTGCCAGAATCACCGCAACTGCCTGCCTCAATATGACAAACTAGAGAACCGGTTCCTGGGTCTCCCTGCCAAGATCTCGATCTTATACGCATGCGCAACTGCAAATGCAACTGGCGGCCCGAATCCGCGGCCAGTTCGCCTCTAATTTTGGCGCTGACAGTTCGCCTGGCAAATTAACACCTCAAGCGGACAGACCAGAGTCATTTGCCATCGGATGTCTAATGTTCAAGCCGCTGACAGCAGCGAATTGCATTTGAAGCTCGGCAATTGGACTTGAAAGCTGAGCGCTGAACGGCTGAGGCGCATTTCCTGCGTTCTCTGCCTCATTTTTATTGCGGCTAATTTGGCTGGCTGAGTGGCCTACCAAGGGCAGAAAGTCCCTGCCACACTGAGAGTCGAAAGGAATGTTCCAAAGATTTGAATAAATTATATTATATATTTGTCAAAAATGTTGTAGGAAACCAAATATAAACAACCATTCAAAAATCTTTGGAATACCACAGCTCATGATGAAGTTGTATGTATGTTGGCAAAAAGGGAATCCAAACTTTAATTGAAGTGCATTGCCTTAAAGTTGTCGAGGTAGATAAAATAAGGGAAACGAGATTTTTGATAAATCGTGAGTGGTGATATTGTCCAATGCCCGAACTTTTCACCAATCGCCTTTATCGATGGCAAGTCAATGGGTGAAAATTAATTAAAAACTCATCAGATAAACGACTTTTGCAGGGCCTTGCCATCGCCGTAATTGTTATTGTCCCAGGGCCGTGGCGAAAATCATTTCATTTCTAGCAGTGCCAGGCAAACCTTTGTCCATCGAACGGGGCTGCCTGGCGAGTTAAGTATTCATAACTATATTTATCGGCCATCAAAAATCAATTGCACACACATGCGGTGAGCGATGGTGAAAAGGGGGGTTGTTTTCAACCGGTATCCCGATACTCCAAAACTCCCATATTCCGATCCCTGTTCTGCGGCCAGGCGTTCAAATTGCGCTTGTTAACATTTTTGACCGCCTGCTGGGGGCCAACTATGGCGACCAACGAAAAAGCCAACAAACCGAACGTGTTACGCATAATAATTCCCGCAGTCGAATAAATACTTGTATATAGGAGGCTGGGCTGGACTGGACCTCATCGTCAAATGCACACGGTTTATCTGGTGGCCAGCATCGCATTCACGTTGCCAGAGAGCCGCTTTCTGATAAGATGTACAGCGGCGACTTGGAGCTCGGATTCGGGTTCCGAATTGAAATAACAGAAATCATAATGTTTATGCCATTAAATTGTTAACAAAGCGTACAAGCTACTGCTGCAGAGGTGGGAAGGAGGCAAGATCGATGTTGGGATTGGGGGCAAGGGTCCCGCATGTCAGCACGCACATAAATTATCACTGATATATATTTGGGTCTTTCCGCGGACTTGTCGTGTGAATGTCCAGTGTCCCGGTAGGTTTATTTATTTACCCTGCCAATGGCTACGTGACATTCACGCTTGGACGTCCGCACTTCCATACACATACATACTTACATATATATATCTAGATGTGTTTACGTGACCTAGTCTGCAATCTATGGGCATCTCAGCCTCCACGGCTGCTGTGTATCTTTTCACTTTGGGCCTTATCTAGGCTGACCTATCGGCGGGCACTTCTTAATTTTTCCCCCTCACTTGGCCGAATTATTTCCTGTAATTGCGGGCTCGGAGTCCGAGAAGCCGTAAAAATAATCAAATGTTTCCTGCGCTCTAAAGTCCCAGCCCTTTCGGGTCCATTTCACTCGGAAAAGGATGCGCGTGATGCTATTCGAGTGTCAACTGCCCAGTTGTCGAGGCCCACTTTCACAATGAATTGGCCAAGGGATGCGGCCGGGTTAACACAACTTTGGATGGGGAAGGAGCGGGGTTCGAGGCAGACAGTCCGATTTTATTTATGACTTTATCTTTCACTTTGTTTGTGCGAGATTTTTGTTTATGTTACCAGCTTTCCTGGGAATTCACCGAGATTCTTTCCTCTTTTGCGGTTGTGTGTGCGGTCGAATCGCTTGGCTTGGATTTCTGGGCCAAATCCATTCGTGGGTCCTAATCACGTGCCCTGGTTCGCCGTAATTATACCTCAGAGTGTGCTTCGATTAAGAGCTCGCATTAGAATGTGACTAAACTTAATTTCCAAAATAGACGAGCACTCTGGGCTTTATTAAAAAGTGTGAGCAACAGTGCTTTAAAATAATTAAATGTATTGCAGATGTTTAAATTAATTTACATACAAAATCATGTCAAATTAAATAAAGTTAGTTTTATACTTTGCGGTCTGAATGCCCATTTGTATCACCAGATAACCATTACCATCAATATAGATCTTCAAGTGCTCAATCAAAGAATAGGTAATATCAAAATTATAATTGAGATGACGATTGCACAATAGATGCTTAAACCCCCTAAAACCCCGGTTGATGAACTTAAAGTGCCACCGATATGATCTAGTAATAATTCTGGTCTGTGTTCTCGAATTTTGTCTGCCCAAACAGTCAGTGTCTACTAAACGCTGCAATCAAAAGCCACGAAAACATAACGAAATTTTGATTAGCACAATTAAATTATTATATGCCACAAAAGGCGGCAATTACAAATGGAGGAGGAGTGGCAGGTGCTGTGAGATGGATGTTTGCCGCCATCTGGCACTGACCCACGCGATTTTGTGGGGAACTCCGGGCTGGCAATACCAAAGCCAAAACCACAAATGAACGACATTAGTTACACTTAGACGTGGAGTAGAGAGAGGAGCAGGGAAAATAATTAACAAATTAAATGAACAAATGCCCCGAAAAGAGATTGGAACGCATCTGCAAGTCGAGCGGAGGAAATTATGAAATTGTCGTGCGGGAACAAAGGAACAAGAATCTCTATCCAAACAGATAGATAGAAGACGCTAATTGAGGTTGGGATTCGGTATCGAGGGATGGCCGGGCCGCAAGTTTACACAAGCTAATTATTATATAACCTCTTGGAACTTGTGAAAATCTCTTCATCATCATCAGCGCTGGGTAAGTGTACGGTGTAAGTGTACACAAACACACGCACTTGTCAAAATATATAAACTCAAAAAGTGAGGCATTAAAAATGCATTTTGACAGGTCTTACCTGGAAAATGGGCACGGGCTCTGGACGGTCCTCCGGTTCTACCTGTTGGCATTTTGCGGCTTTGATCGATAATCGCGGCCCACGCAAAGTGTCCGTCACGCTAAGCCCTAATGGCATTACAATAACCCATACTCTCGTCCCGATCCGGGACTAGTTTTTGCGGTCTGGACAAACAGAAACCGCGACTAGGATGCGACTGTCCGCCGAACAATCCCTTATCCCTTAATGGGCTTTTGTCTGCAACAGCTCCGACAAATCCTCTCAAGTGCAACCGAGCTGCATCAGATTAGAACAGGTTCGCCTTTGTCCCCCTGCACAAATATATCCAAAAATGTTAATGCTCTTTGGTCGGCAGAAAGTTTTCCGGAATTTTCGGTGTCCCATCTGCTAATCGCATTGACTGAAAAGTTGCTGCTAAGCCGCGTGTTGTTTCTAACTTTGCAATTAAAATCCCTGGCCGGCACTTCACACTTCCACGCTGATGGATTTCCAGGGAAAACTGTCATCAAACAGGGTAAATCTCTCCCTCCCTGGCTCGCCAGCTCTCCAGATCCGATCCCCTGAATTTCGATAACAACTTGTCACAATTTTGACAAGTTACTGAAGTGCCTCGTTCTCGTTCTCCATTCTGCGCCGAATGTTCTCCGTTCTAATGAAGAAATTATCTATAATGATACGCGGAAAATGCACAGCTCTGAAAATGAAATAATTGTTATGTTGTGATAAAAATCAAATTATGAGGAAACTGAAACCTGCTGCATAGCACAAATGTGAAAAGGGTATGCTCGTTCGAGGGTTCGACCGAAATAATAGCTTACACCATAGTTATGAGAATGACGTATTATTTTGTGATAAGCATGTGAAATTTTTGATGGATTTATTAAACAAAAATATGGTATCGCATGCAGCGGGCTGTAAGATAAATGTGTGCGTGTTCAGGATGTGTCACTCAGGAGCAGCAGGTGGAGTCAGTCGCAGATCCGGGGATTGGACAGGTGGAGGAATTCAGTGCCATTCTGGAAGGTGTGGGGAAATTCTGCACGAAAATCTAACCAAATCTAAACCATTACCTCTAATTAGTGGTTATCATTTATAAACTTGAAGCAAACATTTATAAGTGCATCCTTTGCCACTCTAGCCATTTTTCTAGCATACTTTGTGGGAACGGTTGCAGCGCATTTGTGACCTGTCAATAGATCCAACTTTCAATTTCCTCGAATTCAGCCTCGGAAAGCTGCATTCAGTGGTCCCTGGGCCAACAGGTGCATTCGGCAGTTGGCCAGCTCCTCAGCCATTCCGCTCATAACCACAACTGGCAGCAATTGCATCTGCCGGAGGCTTCTTTCGTCACCCTGAAGCCTAACCCCAAACGAAAACCCAGGCCACGTTCGACGGAGTGTCAAGCACTTGGAACAGCTTGACAGAAGCGGTTCATGGAATCGAATCGAATGGAATGCCCGTGGATGAGAAGTGTTTGGAGAGCTAAAAGCATGTTATCAGCCATCTGTGTGTTTACATGCGTATCAAAGGCGAGCACGCAGCGCAAACCTAATCAATATGCTCGTCATTTGCGCCAAGTTACATTTTCCTTTTAACCGAGTACGTGTCAACGGTTCTTAGCCGGGCTCAAAGTCAGGACAAATACCAAACAAGAAAAAAAGATAAACCTACCCAAGGACGTTGACAAAGAGCTCGGGGTCTGGCATTGTGTCTTTGATATTTTTGGGGCATTAAACTTTGATGAGTTATCGCACGGCAACGCGCACCCGCACTAAATAATTATTTTTACTTTTTGAAGTGCAAGGTGTCTGTGGAATTTCCGAGATCCCAAATACCAGATCCCAGACCTCCAGACCTGGCTAATTTATGTTCATGACCTCTAATGGCCGAGCATCTCGCAGCGAGCGCCATCAAACAAATTGTCCCGGTCCGTATGCACATTGAATTTTGATACGAATAAGGATAAGGTTCCATGGTTCCTCCAACAATGCGTAAGATTAATTGATACATGTCCATTTCGTGTTGACAAGCTCTGTGATTCTGGCGATGGCCACAAAAGAAAGCAGCAATAAAAGGTACGAGCGTGGCCAAAAATAAATGATGCACAATAAGGCCAGGACGCTTTTATCGCTCCCTGTTGATAATAAACAATCTAGGAGAGCTACTGCCCCCCATTTTGTGGATGTTGATGGGGACGGGCGCCTTTGTTGAGTGACATATGTGTGCGTGGCTGCCCGCTGACTGCTCATCCATTTGACTGCTCCTCCGGTTGTCCCATTACGTGCCGGCTGGAATCGGACTCCCTCGACCCCACTGCATCAACAATCTATCAATCAGCCCACCGAGCTTTTAGCATTACAATAGATATCCTGGGCATTGTCTTCGAGCCGATTTGAAGGACAGTTTCGATAGATTTGCTCAGGGCAAGTTCGATTCGCCATCGCAGTGCCTTTACAGTTTAATTACAGCGCTTGAGAAGCGACCCATGCGGCGTATACTTGATATGGCAGTGACTGAAATGGGCCGCCGTTCAATCAAAAGCCTGTCACGCCGACCAGTACGAAGCCTTGCAAAAACTTTGTGTCAGCTGGGGCGTAATGAAACACCCGACCACGCCCACTCTTGCCCACCCACGCCTACACACGCCCACTTAATTAGTGCCCCAGCTCATTGCCAGCCATATCCCGCTGTATCGCTCTGGTCGACGGCTTGATTGTTTTTGGGGTTTGACCCATTTGCGGGAATGCAAAACAAAAGCGAGGCAGGTCAAGCCCGGCCACACGATATCGCAGAACTTGCAGCTCCATCGCAGGACAATTCAGAGGCACCCAACCACGCATCGATTCGCCCAACCACCCACTCAGTTCCCTTTCCAGTCAGAGAATTTGCAATCGGCATCGATGTTGTGTCCCTTCTGTGCAACTAGCTCATAATTAAATTAATTAAATTCAATAGATGCAACGGCGACAGCAGGAGGCACTCATAAGGTCATAATTACGCCCTGTTGCTTTACATCGGACACCACAACAAGCCATAAGCCCCTAACGAGCTGACAATTTTCCCCACCCCCCGCCGGAGCGTTAGCCTCCAATTGAAAATGTCAACTGGTTGCAACAGCGCAGCGAGAAGGGCGAAAAATCCCCTGAGAAACTCAGTGGAGACCTCCAGCGGAACCAGGAAGCACAGACAGTGGGCTACGGGTCAGTTCTAGACTAATACTTCATAATATTTATTTAAGTTTAATATAAATCTTAACTTGCTTCAAAGCATCTATAGAATCAACTCTATTCGATACTCTTTTTAAATATTATCTCGGATGAGCTTGGCTTTTTGAAATAAAGACAAAACGAATGTTCTTTCACTTTGTATTTGATATTGTTTTGCGTAAAAAAACAGAGATGAAAGTCTTGCAAACATTTTGAATGGAGGGGCCTCCAATTTGTTGCCCATTGTGCGTGGCCTGGCATCTGTACTATCTGGCATCCGTACTATCCGGCATCTCCTGTACTCTTGCACCTCCACGGCGCACAATTATCGACTTCGAAGCGGGCGGATGGAGCGGCGGACAGTGGGGCTGACTGGATGGCCGCAACTCACAAATTGGCAATTTGACTTGATCCAGTCCCCCGGGTAAGAGCCACGCAATACCGCACTGCTGGATGCCCGACGACGTCAATAAGATGATTTAGAGGACGGAAATTGTTGTCGCGTAGTCGGGAACTCGAAAAGCTGGACGCTGGTGGAGGTGGTGGGTGTTGTCAGCGATGTCTGGAAATTTGAGCTCTTGTTTTCGCCCGGTTTCATAAAAAACACATTAATTCTAATTGGCAGCAATTGCATTGAACCGCCCGGTGAGCATTTAGTGGGTCTAGCCGACTGACTCACTCAATGACCGAGCACCAAGCTCGAAACTTCAGTGTGAGAAAGTGATGAACTGGCCAAGGAGAAAAAAGAGTGCTGCGTCTGAGGCCCTTCGGCTCGGTTTGTTTGCCTTTCCACGCGCGGCAAATGCACAAAAGGTAACACAGAAATATAGTTACCCTAAAATTTAGCGGCAGTTCAATCGCCGAACAAATAAAGTTTCTGTCGGGTCTTGTGTGTCCTCCCAATTCTCGCCTGCCTGCTAATTGTCCGTTGTCTGTTCTTCTTGTCGGCCAAATGCGTGCACTTTGTTTTAAGTGCAGACCATCTATGGCCAAGACTGAATTGGTATTTCGTTCCAGCTACAAAATTTGAAAATGTGAAAACTGTAGATCGTTTGAACACGGCGTTCAATCAATAAATGTACCTTGTCTTCATAAATTAGCAATGACACAACATTTAATGTGAATACATGAAACAATCTATTATATTCGTAATTTTTTTCCGATGATTTTAACAACAGATTGCTCTTTGCACAGTAGTTTCCAAACTTAATGCTACCCGACTTTATGCAAGTTGAGCTCATTGCGATTCGGCGAGGCGCAAAAATTAAAATGAAAGAGCGTGGTGCTGCACTTAAAGTTTCAACCGCAAAGTGTCAAAGAGTTGGACACTTGAAACGGAACACTTCTTCGCCCACATGGATCGGCATTAACATTTGGCCTCTTCTAAGGAATTCCGCCGGGTTTTTGGTGGTATGGCTTAGTGTGGCGGGGTGGAGATGCGATAATTAATTGCTTCATTACCGCGGCGAGTGAAAAGTAATGCAAAAGAACCGCAAATGCGCAGCTCGGGTGAAATGGGTGGAATTTGGGGGGAGCAGTGAGTGGGGGTTGGGAATTGGTGATGGACAGGCATACAGCGGGAGTTTGACAGGCCAGCTAATTGAATTGTCTTCTGCTCTGCGGCGCGGATTTTAAAATGTGTGGCTATCAAAAAATAATATAAAATTCGACCGCAAACCGAACGAAAGCCGCAAGAAAAGAAATATTAACTTGGTCGACGGCTATTTTAAAAACGACTGAGCTGAAAGCGGAACAGAGCGCTACGAAATAGTTTTGGAAATGTTTTCAAATTATTTTAATGCCCCGCCGATGCTGGCGAACTAAGTATCTGTTGTTGGCCCAACAGAAGAACGACTCCGCCCCCTCGCTAATAGTGTCAAAAGTTTAATGATGAGCCACCGGCTGTCACTTTTGGGGCCGTGTGCCGTTAAGTACAGTACTCCCTCCCCGGTTTCCATGTTCCTGCTCCGAACAGCTGTCAGTAGGGAAGTGACAGCGCCATTTTCCAGATGGCGGCCTGCAAAGATCAGCAGGCCGAAAGCCCAAATGGGAACAACGAAGGGAAGTCTGCGGTTAATGGGAACTACAAAGGAAATCTTACTGAATAATATGTATAGAGTTAATGTATAGTGATTGATAAGGCCTGAATCCAGAATTAAGAATCTTAGTACCTAATTTATTCTAATAAAATAGTAGTTCCCAAAGAGGAACCCTTGATCGGTTCCTTAGGATCAAAGCCACAACACCAGTATTCAACATCGGTTACCGACCATCTGTGGCACAAAACCGCACATTTGCTGGCCGCTCATCCCTCAATCTGTTCCATTAAATCTACAGATCCCACATTTGCCTATCGAGAAGTGTGTGGCCAGCAGGGACGACCACAAATGGAAGACACCAAAACCTGCCAGCCGACCATGTGTGATAAGTCGCTAGTACACGCAGATAGCCATCGAAGGTAGGAATCCTCATGGGACTGTGACACCTACAACGAAATCTGCACATGTTGTAAAACGAGGAGATTTCAGGCGAAGAGGATGTGAAAAAGGATGAGGCGGTCTAACTTGCGTGTAAGGAGAGCAGAGATCCGATCCCTGGGCATATACGCATACCTACTATCGGAGGGCTGGGATCGCGGTGTGTACGCTGGATCTAGATAGCATCAGGTTGGGTTTCTCCGACGCACATGTGGAAGCCCAAATTGCGTTGTTAAAATGCGAGAGGCGTTGACAATGGGCACAAACACATATGCTGGGGCTAGTCTAGGACTTGTTCCTGGCTCGTTTACAAAGCCAAACAATGAACACGGCCTTATCGCGATTTTGGTACCATGAGACCTCTAAGTTGATAACCGATCGCTGATAGCCTACTCCAGAGGAAGCAGCTGCCTCCGTTCCACTCGGCCGCTTAGTAGTTGAGCACCAAAAATCTGTTGGCCTTGATCGAGGTGTGAGCTTGCTCTACATACCCTGTAATTACCGGCCAGCAGGTGTCAAAATAATTAGGCGCCTACTTAGCCAGTCCAATCCAGTCCAGTCCAAGGTATCCCGGTCGCAGTGCCCGTCTCTGTCCCTCGGAAATGGAGAGCTTTCGAGGGAGCAATTACCGATGATTATCGTCAACACCTTGCACTCAAGGTGTCAAAATGTGCGCAGGGCATCATGCAAAATGGCAAACGGCACTAAACCCCGAATGCAGGATGCCGAAAGACGTAAGTCGAATTCCCGGCCCGCTAATTATGTGAGTCTGGCCGACAGTCGACAGTCCGACACTCAGTCACTCAAAGTCAGCGAAATGCAGTCCGGAATTATTTTCAGCAAGTGTGAAGTTGATAGTCGGGCACGTCCATTAATCATTTGGTTGTTAACAAGGCACTTGATGGCAGTGACAGACCCCGCTTTTCAGTCTGCTCACTGCCTTTTTCTTTTTTTTTCGGCCTTTGGGTGCGAACTGGAACTCAAACTGCGCTCCAAATCTGTCTTTGACTTATCCGCCTAATGGCATTAGCTGTTCAGGGGATCAAAGTGGGTTCCTAATTGCCCAGAGCTTGGGTTTCGAGCCTGACTCATGCCGATGAAGCTTCGTTCTCATAAACCGAAAATATAACATTCTCATGGGCTTTATTGGTATGTGGCATTGTAGCGATCTTGCAATCTACTAATATGCTGTCCAAAAACAAACTATGTTATGTTATCAAAAGTTTTAGTAGCAGAGAAAGAAATTTAGTTTCCACAACTTCGATTCAGAAATATACTGCCACTTGCAGCAGCAGTTCTAATGATGAGAAATGACTCATACTAGATCCATAATCACGATAAAGTCACGATTGATTAGGGCTCTTTAAGAGCCACGAACTGAACGGCCATAAATAATGCAATTAATGAAAAAATACTGTTGCGAGGTGCCCAGTAACTTCTTTTCGAGACATCCGAGCCTGGTTGCCCACTTTCTCCCTATCTATGTGCAAGTATCGCTCCTTTGTCTCGTTCGCTTGGGATCCGAGTTGCCAACTAACCCAGTGAATTGCTGGCCAGGCAGCCTGATTAATGTTTATGGTCACACCTCTGGGATGCAGGAGCAGTGGTTTTGCAGAAGAGGTGCCAAAATTTTACACCTGCACTGCACGCAGAATTGCAAGTCAGCGGCGGCAGGAGCTGCAATCTGCCCAGACATACGAGTCCCAACAGGAAGCCATAAATAAAAATTAGACAACCAGCACACACAACATATGATTTGGAAACAATTTTCTAACACCATCGAGCGCGAATGGAACTGAGTTTCTTTCCCTTTCGACTTGCTGGCTGCAGGTGCAGTTACAGTGGTTGATTGGCGGCATTTAACGCTGCGTGAGTTGGCCCAAAGTCGGATCATCTCCTCTGGCGCCCTTTTGCTCAGCAGTTACCAGTTATTCTAGGCGTTAACTGGAGTTCCAGGGGCAAGCGGCGTGGCATGAAACAAACGCAGCAGGATCTGGCACCTCAAATCCAGCGGCAGCAACTTTGCCGCTTGCCAAAAGTGTTCTCCTAAATTATAGGTTCGCTTTTTGGTTAATTAAAAAGGTTCAGCCGGTTTCCCGCCAGCGTCGCCGCCGCCGCCGCCGTGGAAGATGACGATAATGATGAAGGATATCCTTGACCAACACCTTGGGTTGCCGGTTCCCAACTCGCTGTGATACGGCGCCGTGGGCAATTAAAGTCTTGTTATAGAGCGTAATAAGCGTTTATTGTGGCTGAGATGCCAACGCGTATCTGCAAGTCCTTAGGCTCCATAAGATTGTATGGATGTACCCAGCATTACCGCTTTAATATTTTTCGTAGATTAAAGTTAGTAAGCTAAGTTATCTTGTAAAATACCTATCATTATCACTTTAAAATTAAAGCAAGCTTAGTTCTTATCCGTAGAAAATCTCACGATTTGAAAATAGGCAGCTTCACACACAAAAAAATCATAGATAAATCGTGCATTTTCTAATAAATATTTATTGGAATAACTGCATTCTTAATCGCAACCTTATGCTTTCAAATAGATCGAAATGGTAATGTATATGGGGATATCAATATACCATTTTAAGAAAGGAACCCAATCTTTTTGGATTCAGGAAATTGATCAAAGATCCATGGTTTTTTTGTATTTGCTTAGCCCGGTGCTTTGTCAAACCGAGGTGCAATTAGTGATGCCATGCATTTGCGAATCATCCCAGCAGCTGCCAGTTGATGAGCCCCTCAAAGAGATCCGCTGCAATGATGCCGATTTGCTTTCTAGCCAAAACACTTAAACCGATGACAATCGTGGATCACTTAGAGCTGTCTCAGTTCGCGTAAATTGATATTTTCCACGCTTCAAGCTAGCCGAGATCCCAGAAGATCCCAAAAGATTTAGACAAAGACACGGGCAGACGAACTGATTTCTTAAGTCTAACCACGTCGAGTGACAAAAAGATGACGTAGAGAAGTATTCTCCGTTCCCGATCCGATCGTAATCGCATATGAGGCCCATCCTACCTGTTCCAGCAAAGATAACCACAAATTGTTAGCCGAGCCCTGTTTTCGATGTTTTCAATATTTTTTCTCGTCGCTAGATTCTCATCAGCATGCATCGTTGTCCTTCGCCCTTTTGGGCCATTGTCAACGGCTCTTTGTCAACCATCTCTCTGGGCCTAGTGTCTTTTTTTCCTCAGAGGGCTGGCTCACGTACGGGACCAACCGCCAAGATTGCCCAGGTCTTTGTTCTAGCAGATATCGATCATTAGATAGTTGCCCCTGCCATTGTGCCCCTGCGCCAGCCCTCAGTTTGTTTTTCCACGCACACAAAGTACACACAGACATCTCGACGTGTTCCTCCCGGGTTCTACGTGTGTCCTATGTCATCAATTATTATGTAAGTTTTATGTGTTTTCCCCGACTCATTCCCCTGCGCCACGGACGGTTTTCCCGGGTATTCGTGGAATCTGTCGCAAGCCTCCCAGGACTATCATCCACTCGCATGATTAACTGGAAATATTTTGGGGCGTGTACGGTCCACTGTCTCGGCGTCCAAATGTTGTGATAAGATGTTGATTTGGGGCTTTGAATGTGAATATGCATTTTTGGAATTTTTGGGTATATTTTATAGGAAGTATTCTTGCATTGAAAATATATGTGTTTAAACTTAAGTATAATAGTATTTGTACATTTTACTTGTCAGCTATCTAGACAGGAACTCGTTTCAAGTCCCCTTTCTGCAGGAACTTTTCTCTGACATATTATGGCAAATAAACTCCTAAATTCAGAGACCCCTTCGAACTCGATACCGTTTGCGTGTAATCGATGCAAATTATCAGCTCGCCCGAGATAAACTGTTAAACAAACTTCTTAAGTGCTGCCCCTGACCTAACTGTACTTGGTTTCTGGGTTGGACTGGGAAATTGAAAAGTGATACCATTAGTGCGGCATCGACATTGGCATCGGCATCGATATCGGCATCGGCATGTGTGGTGGTGAAGTATCGTGCTGCATGCAACACGTGCTCGAATGAGTTATGGCCAGCCAGGAAAGTTTTTAGCTTTAATATGCCAGTCAGTGAGTGACCAACTTCTGCTCTCCGTTCCCTCGTCCCTCTCCCTGGCCAGCCGTCGTGGGCATCTTCCTGGCCATCTTCTTGGACTAACGAACAGAATGCTTGCACGCTCTGGGCCAAAGTGGAGTATCTGGAGTATCTCATAAGTAGCGCAAACGAAGCTCTTACGCAATGGCATTATGGCAGCGGACCTGCCAATGTCATAGATGACTCTCGAAGCGGGAAACTTGTGCCGCCCTGTGTCGTCAATAATAAATAAATATGTGTCTATGCTGTGGCATGCCACAACACTTGAGATGGCTCGAACTCGAGGTTTTCATAAGCAGGTAAGCAACTATTACACTCCAAACAAAGGGACCAAATATTATACCAGTATAAAACCCACGAGCGAATGGGACATGGAATAGAATAGAAGAGAATTTTATTGCATAACCACCGGCCATCACGGAGGTCCGTGTAATAAGGACATCAGAGCTCTCGACTCTTTGACATTCCCACCAAGCACTGAGACTGGACTTGGCCGGCGAACTAATGATGACACACATTTCGTATCTGGATCTACTCCTCCAAGGACTTCGGACTCGACTCGGATGCTTGTCAAAATAAATTGAAGCACATGCTTAGGCGCTGCACAATGGCATTAACATTGTGATGTGTACTGAACCAACAAGGAGTAGGTAGATCCACTCCTTGGCTCCACTGGACATTTCCAAGACTGTGGGCGTTGACAAGGACTATCGGCGGTTATGATCTCGACTCGAATAAATTGTTGGCAGTGGCTTATTGGAATGGGTCGTACAAATTGGCTGGCCAGGACCCTTTCCCATGGCCAGAACTATTCACTACTGTTCGGTGGCTGCCTTCGCAGGTGCTCCAGCTACCGTGGGCCAATGCACCTGCGGTACCCTCCTCCTTGAATCCTTTTTAATGAACTTCGACAAGGGTATCTGTTGGCTGTAGGTTGATTACTTCTCCACTTACACGACACGACCTTCAATCAAGCTGATTTCCAATGATTACGTCATGGCTTGCGAGCTCTCAAGATCTGACATACCTCTTCAGACATAAGAACCATAACTTAAAGTTCAAAACTGTTGCTGTCTTGTATGCTTAATTATTTCATCAACGCTTGGCTTAATTTTTGATTGATGACCCGCCCCAATTTGTCCCGCGAAATGCAAAACAGCAGGGCATCCAAAAACATTCGGATACAAGATACAAATTTATACGCAGCTGTTCCAGCAAATGCAATTGACCAAGTGCATCAGTTGCGGGGGCGTTGAAGTTTAAAGCAAATAGATAATAAATCATAATTTACAGCTGAGTGAAAACATCAAAACAAAAATGACCCGCTCTTCGACATTTTTGGACTTATTGAAAGTTCTGCAGCCGAGTACCACAACCAGAACAACGATTCCGAAGAGTTCTTTCAAATGTCAGAAATTAAGTTATGACAGATGACCATCCTCCCCTCCATATTCATTTCCATTTCCATCTCCACATCCATCCCGCTGGTCAGCTGTCAACTCATCCGCTGCTTTACAACTTTGGGCGCGTTCATAAATTTTTCAAAAGCTCCATTCATTTCGGGCTCTCATTTAAAGGGCGGTCCCCACATATAAAACGTATCCGAAAGGCAGCAGCAAAGGCAACAACAATGCGCCAGTAACATGATGGATTAGTTTTGAAAATGCCCAGCGTTTTTCTACTTACTTTGATATTCAAGGTGGTTGGGGGAGGAGGCCGCTTTCTGGCCGATGATAATCGCATCGTTTTTGTGAAATTGAGCTGTGAACTTGCTTTCCTCTGTTCGTTCGTTTGGTGGTTTTTCGAATGTGTATGATGATGATGTGGGAATGGGCTAAGTGAAATTGACAATGCAACTGGGGAGCTATTTTGGTTGTGGGCAAGAATCCAGTAGGGGTATAATTAGAAGCGATTTATATTAAAATTAAGGTAACTTAAGCATTTACCAAATTTTTATCGAACATCGATTTAGATTTACAAAATGAATATGCGTCAAATTTCTTTCAAAGCAAAGTCTTTTATAGGTGCGAAATAAATTCTATACCTTAATACTGCATATAGTTTTTTAACATGGATTTTATTTTGCTAGTTCTATTAAATTTGAATCAAAATTCTGCAATCCAATCAGTTCGGATTTGTTCGATATTCTCCAATTGGCTTTTGATGGTGCGCTACCTAGCGGAAATCCACGGAACTATCGATTTGAGTTGAATTTCATTTTATGTGGTGGGTTTTGAATTAAAATTAATTTTATTCAATCTTCTGAATAGATTTTTCGAGGATAATACACTCTTAAGTGTCTCGTGAGTAGTGACATGCATTTTATCACTTCAGTCAGACCGTATAATTAAACGTAAAATCGCTGAAGCCAAGCAAAACGAGCATTGCGATGCAGTTGCACATGTGCCTGCTGCCACAAATGGTGGCAACTATTAGCACAGTCGAATAACTGAGGCGTTCCCTGTTTTGTTTACTTAGGCACGCGGCCAGATGCAAATGATCACAAGAGTGCACTGCAAAGAAAACATAGTTTCCCCATTTATAAAATTAGAAACACATATTTGCAGTGGCCATTAAAGGGATAGGAGAAAATACATGCTAATTAGCCAAGCGAATAATAGAAAATAACACAGACGTTTGGCGTAAGACAAATGATTGGGGCGTTCACAATAATGAATGTTAAAGTGTTGTAAAAATTAAGCGAAGCTAAAAGATTATGTTTGGGTAAAAACGTTTTAGCGGCGAGTAAAGCATTTAGGCATTATGCTAATTTGAGGGCGTTACCTCTTCCCCTCGCATATACATACCACTCATTCATAGTTTAACTTCCGGACTTGGCCAAGTTTAGTTATTACCTTTTTAGATTTCCGCTGGGGAAACAGAGCCAAGTCTAAACAAGATTTATGTTTGAGTTCAATTTTTAATACGTTTTCATTCTCCAAAGATTCTCTTTTTGGCCATATAATTGCTTCCAAAGGGGTTTTTTGGGTCTTCGGTTCTCTGCCTTTCGCTTTTGGGTTTGCGCCGAGGTGTGTCTGCATTTTTATTTGGAGCACTTCAAAGTGTTCCGCTCTTTTGTCTCTGCTGGTTGCTCATCCTCCGCAGAGCGCGGCGATATTTTAGTTATTTTTCCATATTTATTTTCTGAACCGCTGGCCAACAAACAAAACAAAACAAAACAACAACAACAACAGCAGCAGCAACGAAGGAGGCAGCAACACACATAATTAGTGTAATTAACGCTTTTTGGCTGAGTGCGTGCAGAAAATTGTGTGTGAAAGTGCGTGGCGCTCTTGGGATGTTTTTCCGTTTGTGTTTCCCCGGTTCTCCCGTTTCTCGAGGCATTTTGTTTTCCCATTTTCAGAGGGTTCATTCAACTGATTTATGAGTGCGAGTTCTAGGCCATGTTTGCTTGCAGTCTGCACTATTTTTCCGTGAATTCCCCGTGTTAATTTGTGAACAATCTGTGCTGCACGATATGCAACGGCAACGGCAACGGCACTGGACGGCCACTAATTAGCAAGGCTATCACTAACCTAATCAAATGGCAAATAAAAAGATAAGCTGGGGCCGGGGAATATCGAACGACTCCCGCAGCTGTTGTCTGTCATCGGGGGGCACGGCTAATAGAACCAATATATATTAGGGCCCCAGCGTCCAGGCAACAGTGCCATGTATAATGGCCCCTTGTGAGAAATAATTAAAAATGGAGCGGCGACAAGTAGGAACCCTATTTCGGGGACGACAAATATTAATTGCATATGAGTCCCGAGGAGCAGTCGCAGACATGAAAATGAGCAGCAATTAATATGCGTACTGCATATTACTTTTCCCCGATCCAACGTATATATATACATAGCTCCCAACTGAACACTAAAAGCAATTTGCAGCCAAGTCGCAGTGCAGTCTAAACGAAATCTAATTTACAGTAACATCGTGCACGCTGCTGTTTCAAAACAAAAAACAGAAAAATTTCCCTTTTTGTCGCAACTGTGCTCCATTTTTCTATTTTTCCCTTATTTCATATTTTGTGTCTTTCTGCGGCAGCCAAATGCCATGGAACCATATCATGGCTGAGTGTCATAAGTTTGACAGCACACAATTTACACGTTGATGGAAAAGGATACTCGGGACACGCCATACTGCATACAGATACAGATGCAGATGCTGATGCTCATGCAGATACAGATACGCGATGAGGTTGCGAGGTGGGGCTTACAGATACAGAAACAATCGTTACATTTCCAATATATAATTAGTTATACTGTTTACTCAGGTTGCGATTGGTGTTTTGTTGGCGTAGTAACTTCGTTCAATTTTCAATATTTTTATAAATTGTAGACTGCGGAGGAGCAATTCTTTTTTTCCAGTGCTCGTCTACGCAAAGTGTGAAAACTCATTTGTATCAAATTTCCCATATGTGGAGCGCGGGGGAAAAAAGGCAAGTGGAGGGGATTTGGAAGGGCGCATCGCACACAAATTGATGTAATAAACTCTACGCGACTGCGGCGCTGACAGGACAAACTTGTCGAACTGGAGTCTGACGATGACGATGACGATGCCGCTGCCCTGTGGGGGTGCAAATCCAATGCGTTTCGGCCTACGGAGCCAACCCCCAAAGAGCCGCTGGAATACCTGAAATCCCCGACCCTGGCTAGTCAGTCACTCACTGGGTTTGACACTTTTGACATGGTTTGTAATTGACACTTGCACTTGGAAGAGCAAAATGCGTATCTCCATTCCATCATCACGTGCATGGAAATGATTTATTTCATCACTTGTCTTGTTTGTGCCGAAAGATGTGATACATCGTCTGTTTTAAGGGATACGAATTTCTCTTGCTGTAAAAGTAAAAGATTTGGCATCAATGCCAATTGAATTTGAAGTGGCAAACCGAGACAATTGAGTCAACTGTGCTAACTTAAAACCAATTACCCCAATCGCTTAATAAACACAGAAAACAGCAAGTACATTCCTTTGCAGTAATTTTTACGGTTTCCTTGTCGCGTTTAAAACCAGTCCCCAACTCCACCCCCACCACTTGCCCGTGGCAATCAGTCAGGATAAAATCGAGGCGAATGCCCGCAAATTGTCAAAGTAAAACTCGCTACTTTGGCTAATTAATGGATCTGCTGCAGACGGAATATTCCCTAGGCGAAAGGCATTGGAGCTCGGCAGGAATTCTGCGTAAATGCCAACTCAACGACGCCCCGGTAATGGACAGGTTGAAACTCAGGGGTGTGGTGCTACCAGGGATTTAATTAGGCCAGGCTAAGCAGTCCTGCCCGTGGGTCATTCATTTTCGAAAAATTTTCCTCACTTACCATGGCCGCGCCAAACAACCCACTGCAAGTGAAATGCACTTATCGCTGATGGCGATTTCTTCTGCTCGTGTGATCCCAAAGTGCACAGAAAAATATTTCGCATACTTATATTGATTATTAACTAAGAAATCTTAACTAACTTTGATGATGAAATAATACCAAAATGAGATTTCTGAGATACATTTCGATAAGAACGACTTTTTTTTTCTCCGTACACTGCTGTACAAGCCTGATTATTGATCGGAAAGTGTTGGAATCGGGAGCCATTATGTTTCCGCTTTGGTGATTCGATTCAATTCGAAAGCGCTCGCGCATGCGCGCACCTTTAATTTGGCCAAAAGAGGCCGAGAGGCGTCGCAGTTGCAGTTTCAGTCGGAGGTGCATTCGCATTTGGGCTTACTTGTCATTTGATTAATGAGACCACGCTCAGCCATCGATCTCCATTTAGCGGGGCAGTCAAAGAGTGAATAATGGGGGCGTTGCCAGTTATACCAGGTACACCAGGTACCCCAGGTATACCATATACATATGTTCGTGCTTATGGCGATGTGAGAGCCCCTTTAATGGCGTTCTAATTGCACAAGTGTGAGGCAGTCAGCCTGCCCCCTCGTTTCTCCCTCTTTTTGAGTTGCCATGTTGCCGGCGACTGATGCGTGAAATTTCCAGAGCGCGACTCTTTCGGGGGCCGGCGGGCTTAAGGGGCGTGCCCACTGACCAGTGACATGTCTTAACTGGCCAATACACAAAAGCCATCACACCACGTCACACGGGACTTGAGCCATTGTCCAGTTTCAGCTCACTTATTGCTGTTGTCGGAGTTTCGGGGGGCAGGACGCAAATTGCATCAAGAGTGAAGTTTCAGTTAAACTTTAAGTTGCAGCTGCTCAGCGACATGCAACATTTCGATGCAGTTGCTTAAAGACAAGTTAGGGCTGAAATAAATGGAGTTTAACTCAGATGTTCACATCACTGTGGCAGAGGGAGGGGTTACAGAATATTGTGGTACATTTAGAAAAGGTATACTACTACTTGTAGTAGCCTGAATAAATTTGAGACTGCCTTTCCACTTGCTCATTTCAGTGACAATTTCTACGATTCATTTAGCCCCATTCCCAGGGTGCAGCCCAGTGCGAAAGTTGAGAGCCAAAAATTTGTATTTCCCGATTCTCGCTTGTATTGATCTGTAATTGGCTGCAGGGCAATATCTTGGCACTATATCATTGCTGTCTCGATTAATGACAGCTCATGAACTAAGCCACAACTAAATTGTCGCTTTGCTGTTGCTCCTCCTGTTGTGACTGTGCAATCCCAAGGTAGTAAACTAGGTCCCTGTGCTGACAATCCCGCTTGTGTGCCCAGTTACCCACTAACACAGACCACAGCTGACAATTAAGATGCACATACATAGATTGCAGCCGGAGCAGGAGTCTCGGCCACATCCAGAGCCGCATCTCAGGCACCGACTTCTGCCTGCGATGGCACCTTTTATCCAGTCCAATCCAATCCCAATCCTAGACCATCCCATACGCAATTTGGGCGAACTGACAGTCGGGACTAAAGAGCCAAGCGGATGTGGCGAACGGGGCGAGAAAGTAACGGAAAAATTCAGCATCGACGACATGCAACCAACAACACATGAGTGAAACATAATGCACTGAGAACTATAAGAAACAATATTTTTAAAATTATATTAAACTATTCTAGGAACTTGTTGGTTTCCTTCAATTGATGTTTCCAAAAAGGGAACCAAGGGATATAGGTCTTTACTATTCAATCCAACCGATCAATCCATGCTATGATGGTTAAGTATTAATGTCAGGGAAGATTTTTGCTTTATCCCATAACCATTTTTAATTAACTCGTCTTAACGATCATCAAATATTATCCAAAAATTTGCTGTGTGGCAACTCTCGAATAGGCAGACACCAGGCAATTGGGATTCGTGTCAGAGTTGTGTGGATGTTGGGGAAAATTGCGCAGGCGCACCTTTCGCCACGGAGGGAAAAACAGAGACAATTGTCGCCCCATCGCCATCGTAAATCGTGTAATTCTGCCGATGGAAAAGCCGGCGAGACTTTTCCTGTGAACACTTTGAACTCAAAGTTGGGCCTGGTGGGCGTTGAAAGACGAAGAAAAGCCTGGCAAGCTTTTAATTGATTTGTAGTTGTTGCTGTTACTGTTACCACAGCAACTTGTAATTGCCTGGGGTTCCACTTGGATTTCGATTTGGAGCTGGGATTTCGTAGTAGGGAATTGGACTTGGAATCTGGGAGTCGCATTAGTCATAAGTGTGCGGCATGCAACGTCGAGGAATTCGCTGTGCAATTTTCCGCTTGCCACTTAAATGTTTCGGGGCCTCCGAATGTTAAGTTATTGCCAAATCATTAACTCGACCAGTCGAGCATATGGTCGATCGGTCTGCTTGTCCGTCCAACAATTTTGCTTGATAATTTATTGGCACACAGCGCACAACGACATCAATCACATTGGTTTGGTTGGCCTGGCTTTACTTTTCGGTACGCTTTTCAATGCAGCTTTTCCGCTGAATGAAAACAAATGTTCGGAATTGCCGCCAAAGTATGTAAAGTTTTGTACTCTCTCCCTCATTCTGCCCCTCTCTGCCACTCCCAACTGATACCCTATAAAATATAGACTGATTTAACATATCATGTCTTATTTAATTGATTACTTACTTATTATTACTTATTGGTTACAATATTTTATAAGAAATTAAATATATGCAGCTATTAGAAACACATTTTCTAAAAGTAGAAAAGCACGGAAAAAGTCGTGTGACAATTTAACTAAATAATCCATGTTTTTTGATAATTTAGTTATCCTTTTCTTGGCATTAATATTTTTGAGGGTATTCATCCTTCGACTTTTTAAGCGATTGTTTCAAGCGCTTGCTGTTCCTGTTACTGTCGTGGGTTTTGTGCTAATGGTTTTGCTTTTGATTTCAACATTGTTTTGTGGGCCATGTGGTGCTGGCCCGGCCCAATCCTCATCCCAATCGTATGGCCAAAAACGCAGCCCCGTCCAATCTTTCCGGCGAACCTGCTTTATTGATGATTGCCCTCGTCGCTGACAGCACAAAGGCAGCTCGAAACTTACCCTTATCCTGGAAGTCCACTCCTCCGGGGTCGTTGTGATTTGACTTACTGCTCGAGTTGAGTTGCAGTTGGTCTCGCTCCGACCGGCCGACAAACAAAAAGCGCATTTGCATACAGTCGAGGCTGGGAGCTGGGATCTTGGCTCTTGGCTCTTGGCTGTGTGCTGACCAAAAATGGCAGAAGCCGCCATGCAAATGAGAGACCTTCTTCAGTGGCCAGATCCGCATCCATCTCCCGTAATAAAGTGATATGCGTGCCCCGAAACAATGGGGTATAAAATTAGCATAATAAAAGCCAAAGGCCAATGCTCGAAGAAAGTGCAGCTCTCTGCGGAGCACTCAATCTCAGGGCCAGGTCACCGCGACTCGCGAGCTGAATGTCAGCTTGGCATTTTCGCGGGGGGATTTCGCAAAATCAAAAAGAATAAGCCACCTAAAAAAAAACAAAAACAGAAATCTGTATATCACAAAAAGCAAGCGGCATCCAAAGTGTTACACGCATTTCAGTCACGCGCAACGAGCTACGTGCCCCGGCCATTGGAATCAGCATAGGAATCAGCATCAGCACCAACATCTCGGCCAGAATCAACAGCCGCCAGTTGCGTGCGAAGCTTGGCCAAGGACTTTGGCCCACTGGGTTCGGACATGACACAGTTATGCGATTTATGTAACCGAGAATTATGTGTCAAAGCTGCAAAACCGACAATGAGGCAGTCTCTCTTGCATTTCTGCTGCTGCTACTTTGTCGCTTGCCTGTTGACAAGAAAAATGAGCTGACTCCAAGTCGCTGGAATGCTGCAGCGAAAACGAATGCACTTGGGGCACACAATAGTTATTGAAATCTGTGCAACGTGTGAAATCTCAGAGCACATTCAAGCGTCCATGTTTGGATATAAACTATTTAATTTCATATATTTAAAAATCTCACATTTTTGCTTAAGCTCAAACTGATGTGATACTTATAATCCGAACCCTATATCCCCCGTTCCTTGGCCAAAAATTCTGCAATTATGCGTACCATCTAGATCGCCATCAATTCCGCTCTCCATCTGCAGTCTTGCCGTTTTCATTTAGCGCTTTTCAGCCGGCTGTCTGTCCGCAATTCCGTCCTAGTCTCTTTGGGGCAGGCAAGCGGGCGGACAATAAACTTGGGCCAAAATATGGGCGGCTCGAACGGCAATGGGCAGTCAGTTGGTAACCGGGCAGCGACAGACGTGAAATGTCGTTCCATGGCTATCGCTGTAAGACTCGGGCCAAGACAACTGATATGCAAATTGCTTGGCCGGGCTTCGAGTGACAAACCCGGCAAAGAGCAGCGGCCAGGGAGCCTGATAAATCGAAAACGAAACAAAACAGCCACTTCAAATGGGTCAGAGCGTGGTCCACGAAACTACTCGCACTGGGCGTGGACTGCAGTTTAATTACGGAGTCCAGACCACGGAGGGATCCATGATATGGGACTGCAATATGAAATTGAAAGTCGCACAACAAACGGTTTTAATGGGCGAAATGTAAGTGGTTCTTTTAGCAAATACTCTTTAAAGGTAAATCAAACTAAAAATGCGTTTTAATATAGAAAATCGAATTGGATACATTACTTTATTTTCAGGGATTTTATGTACACATTGGTATTAGGAATGCAATAAGGCTAGGGAATATTAGTATTATATTCAGTTCAAGTCTTCTGTTTTACAAATAGACCCCGTAGAAGAGTATCCCCCAAAAGAACTCGATTTTCCGCAAACCAGTTGCAATTGTTTCTCTAGGTGTCCGCAGCTCTGCGTCATTTTCCCGTCCCATTGGCCGCCGACGAGTGGTGGTAGAATGAGGCCTCCATCTGCATCTCGAAGCTGCTGTGTGTGTCATTTCGGGGTGGCGGTGGGTCAGTCAGTTGGCACCGGGCCGTTGGCCATTGCCAGCTGGCGCTATCACATTTGCTGGCCATTTGTTGCGCCATAATTTGAGTCGCAGAGTCGGAGGCTGCTCTAATTAATAGTGGGTCGTTTGCTGTGGGGTCGATTTTTATCACCGCCCTTTAACAATTTATGCCCGACCGGCTGGCCATTATGGATGGGGAACCCCTTATCCGGACAGTGGGCCGCATTGATAACGAATTCCAAACATGAGGCGGACCCCTATCATGTGCATTTTAGATGAGGAGCCTGAAACAGCGGACGCTTGATGTGCTGGATAAACGCACAACGGCCATTTGCCGAAAATTTTCGTAAATTGAAAATGAAAGATAAAACGCTGTTCATGGCGCCCGGGGGCAAAAACATTTTGGATTTTCGCCTTCGCAGCGGAAATATTGAATTGGTTTGTGGAATGTTTTCATTATGCGCTCGACAAGCAAAAGAACATCCTTTTTTTTGCCGGACGGGTCAGGACCCAAAACCCGAAATAAGAGCCATTTTAAAAAGGATTATTGGCCATCCATTGAAGCCGTATCCCCGGCTGAGGTGATTGCCAGATCAATGGGCCAACAACGGTACGCGGGAGTCTGGGCCACACCCGTTATCCGGTTATTCGTAATTGGAAATGCAATTTGCCAATCGCATTAAATAGCAGCAATTGTCGTCGCGCACAGTGGCAATTTGACAAATTTTTTATTGTTTTCAGCGTTGGCCATAAAACGATATTAATACCTCAATGCATTGTCCGTGGCGATCGGCGATGTGAGTGCAATGCCACGGAGACTTATTGCTGACACGACTGGCCATATCATGATGGGGGGCCATAATGGCCATATGATAATTAAATGACTTTATGATCGCTGTTTATTCAATTAAAAGTGCGCGACCAGTTATCAATAAACTTATTCCCACCAGTTAGGTATTCTTTTAATAGCCGAAGGTATTTCGATAATTCTTGCTTATGCATTGCATTTAAGAAACTATTTATTTGCCAGTAATAAATAATCATAGCGACACAAATAATATTACTGGCGCGACATAATAATTTTACGTATATCCACTTGGGGACTTAATTATGGCAACCTGCTTCCTTAACCTGCTTTCATTTCGATGGCTTCCCTTCTGCCTTGTTAATATTGCCCCAGTCTTAAACCAATTATGCGTTATCAAGTGCTGCCGTGAATCTCTTGCCCCACCGAGCACCGCCCAAAGTGCCCCACCACCCAGAAAGTGCAGTTGGCGAACAATAAATGCCCGTTTGCAGTGGGTTGTCAATTGCAGAGCCAGGAAAATAAGATAAATCAATATCTGTGCGGCTGCACGCCTGTGACAAGCTTCCAATGTGCATTCGGCAGATATGAATATAAATAAATATTTGCGAATATACAAAATTGTGTGCAGCAAAGGGGTTTCGCCGAGGCACTGTACCCGTGACTCAGTTCTGGGAACCACCCGCTGCGAAAGACAAGCTATCCGAAGTTGGCGGCCTTTGTTTCTTGGCGTCTTTTGAATGCATTATATAACACCTACTCGGTGACAGGCGTAAGGAGTCACGCCTTCTTCGGTGGGACTGCAGTGGGCCACAGCGATCCCCAGCGAACCTCAAAGGTGGTGTTAAACAGCTGTCCAGTGGGTGACTGGTGTTCTATAAATTTCCCTGATTGATTTTTATTGAAATGGGGCGCAGCTTGAGACCTGCTGACAATTGCATAAATATTTCTCCCCTCATGCGGGCTCCAATTTCAGCACTGCCAGGCGATTTATGAAGTGACAAAGGTATGGGACGTGGCAATACCAGTTTGCCCAGCTTCCTCGGCTGCTGAAAAGTTAATAATTTCATGGGCAATTTTTAATCTAGTACGTGATTTAATTCGCTGCCCGGCCAGTCAGCCAGCTAGCCAGCAAGTCAGGCAGTCAACGGGTTTAAATACAATTTAGATGCTGCATAGTCTAGCCCCAAGTTAATTTGCAAATGGCTTTCCAGGCTACTGCTGGCCACGTCCTGTCCCGACGTTGATTGGCCACGTTTACGAAATTAGTCCGCACCGGGGACGTTGGCCATCATAACTTAGTCCCCGCCGATCTGCACCGGCAACTACTCCAGTTGATGAAGTGGTGCTCTGTCCTCTGTCCACCGGTTTAAGCCCAACCAATTAGCCCCTCCTGAGGGGCTTCCTGGTGTAGGTGGAGCTCCCACCCTCTTTTGGTTTCCATTTGCAGTGGTCCAGCTACCTGTATTACAATCGCAGGTGCACAACTAACTTGTGGCAACACCATCCACAACAAAAACGGTGTTACATATGGCATTGACAATGTTTAGCTGGTGCATTTAATTAAATATTGAACTATGTAGTTTGTGGAAAAGTT
The DNA here is from genome assembly GCF_004382145.1 of Drosophila mauritiana. Classification (NCBI taxonomy): domain Eukaryota; kingdom Metazoa; phylum Arthropoda; class Insecta; order Diptera; family Drosophilidae; genus Drosophila; species Drosophila mauritiana. The sequence goes on along the minus strand of NC_046668.1, from coordinate 18,335,111 downwards.
ATCGATGAAGTCAATGCCAGGAAGAACTTGGCATTTCAGCGAAATATTCACTGTCCGCTCGAGGAGTCGCCACTTCACAGGAGCAGGAACCGCACGTATGCAAAAGGGATTTTTATTTGCCATTTCCTGCGTGCCCCGCGACCACAACTCGCATACAATAGGCTTTCACCCACTTGTTTTGCCGGTTGCTGGAAAGTTGGAAGGCCGAGTAAGCGCCAACTAACATGAGGGTCGCAATGTAATCCTGTTATTTGGCCGAGTGCAGCAATCAGCCACGTGAACAATTCGAACCAGCAAACAGCAGCTGGCTGGGGGACAGTGGAAAAAATGCCGGACTAGAAACTCCTCAGAAATTATTTTTTAAGATCTTTAAAATTCGATTTCTCTAATGTTTAGAAGTAGAATAAAATCGGATGTGTTCCTTAGCTTGAAGTAAAAAGGTTTCTCATGATATGCAGAAGTTTTTCCTAGCAGTTCTCCCTATAAACCGAAAACACCAGATATGTACTGAATATAGAAAACAGAATGCAAACCAATTTTCCTGTGTAGTTGCGTCAGTTCCGGAATTTGGATTGCGGCTGTGCATTTTTGGGTGGCTCCGGCACTCCACTGGGGCACCGGACTCGAGCGTCATAAGCGCATCACAACGGTAAATGGCACATATTGAAGGGATCGGGATCGGGATGGGAGCGGAGTGGAGCGGAGTGGAGCGGACAGGGACCGCGTCCAATATGCAGTAAAATCTGAGCTGGCTCACTTCGTTTCGGCCGCGATGGCTCAGGCCTGGGCAGGCCAATTAGAGCGAGAGAAAAGTGCCAACTCGACGTGAACGTGCCGTTAATGCTAAGCCTCCTCCCGGCAGATTCAGATGCAGATACTCGTGGTGGTACTGGTACGCCCCCGTAAGTCCCTGGCCAACCAATCCGGTAGGCGAGGACTCTAACGCTCCAGTTCGCATTGAGCCGGCGGCTGAATGTTTCGCGCTAATCGAGTTGTTACATTTACGAGGTAACCCAGGCAACTCTGGCAGCCGACTAGACGAGCGCTGCCTGCCAAATGTCAAGAGTTCAAACGCCTTGAACTTGAAGCGAAAACGTGGCCAAGATGTGGACGTGGGCCATGAATGTGGGATGCAAGTGGCTGCAGCGGGGGAGCAGCCAACACCAACATAAACTGCATTTTATGGCCTTTACCATCATATACCCTTAGCCAAACTATTCTCTGTCTACATAGACGGCTACCTTTATGAACCTAAAATTGGCCTGCGACTATGGAATAAAATGTCTTGGTAAAATATATTACTTGAGGAATGTAAACTAAAACGAAGCTTTAAGTGCAGTAAAAAACCAGCTCGGAATAAGTATCAAAAGATACCAAAGTGACGCTCTGGGTTATTGAAGTGTCCAAGTAAGAGTGTCTCTACTTCGCCGTGGTGACCACCAACATCCAACTGAGTCCAGATCTCTGGTCTCTGGACTTCTCCGACTGCGATCGCGATCGCAACGTGCGCATGCGCGACGCTTCTGCCTGCGGGAAAACGGCCAACGATGGCTGAAATGCCGTGGCTATGGCACAGCTTGAAGTCGGCCCGGCAAAGTAAGAAATCATAGAGAGCGGCCATTTGAGGCCTTTATAAATGCTGAAAGGTGTTAACTGAGCGCCCGCTTCGCGCAGTGTAGCAGCCGCTGCGGCCCATCAACGCCGCTGATTATGATGCATGGCCACAGGACACAGTGGGTTAAGAGTGGGGCCAAGAGGAGGCACCGAGACCTGCGTGCGGATCGAAGCACATGTGGCGATGTGAAAGAGATGCCGACGCCGCGATGAACCGACTTGGACTGTCTTAGCCACGGGATTCCTTGGCGGACTGCTGCAGACATAATGAAAGACCCATTATCCACCGACCGACCGAACGAGCGACTGTTCGCTTTGTCTAATTACATAATGCAATGCAAATTGCGGCGACCACGCCCCAGTTGCATATCCATTTGGCGCAATATTGCCGTTTAACCCCAGCCAAGACCCCGGGGACCACCCAAAAAATAGAAGAAATAAAATTGCACTCGTTCGCCAAGCCAATGAAAACAAATGGCAAATAGAAATAGCAAACAATGACAGACCGTCTAGTCTAGGTATATGGAATTGTGCAAAAATTTGCACACTCAAATGGAAATGCAGGGAAACACGAGAAACGACTCTGAACCCAGAGCTGTGCCCGAAACCTTGACGTTCTAAAATGCCAATTATAACTAGCGCAAATACAAATAAAAATACCAGGCCGGCACAAAAGCCAACTCCATCCAGCTTCGAGCACTCTTTTGGCCCGAAACAAAAGTCCACTTGGCTGTGGCTGCTTTTGTTTTTCATCAACGGTTTTTCCATTATGCTGCAGGCCATAAAAATGTTTGTTTGGGGGTTGCAGCTTGCCATCGATATTTTCCGACCGAGGCATTAGCTTTTCTCAGTTGATTTGTCAGAGCGGAATCGTGACGGGGATATTCTTGTTTACAGCCTATAAACTTGATTTGTGTAATGACATTTGTGTAATGACTCTCCTATAAGTTGAGATGGCCAAGGAGATACAGTTAAGATACTTATTAAATTTGTGTTAAAATATTATGAAGCTTATAATTGCTAATTTGATTAATTATTCTATGCTTGGCACTTTTGATATGCCTATCAGTTTATTGACTGTGTTTGAAGTTCTCGGAAATATATTCACTTTAAATGTTATGATGAAATGTACAGATAAATATTGTTGAGGGTAACCCCTATTCGACTTGAATCTGTTCGGTTTTCCTCTGTGACCCACCTTAGTTGCAGATCCATACAGAATTTGGCCACATGAGTTACAGTTGCAGCTCAAAAATCGACTCGTTAAATATTCGTCAGTTTGGCCAATTGAAATTTTCGCATTAATCGTCCAATTGCCCCAACTCGGTGGCCTGGTAATTGGCATTTTTAGCCGAAGGAAAAATCAGAGTTTTTGTTTGCCTAATTGAAGTTGCAATTATTGATTGGATGCAAATTGATTGGCAATGGCCCAAACGCTGTAGCTTTGTGGGCTCGCCTCAGCACGCACCTGCAGCCACCTGCAAAGCCAAGTTAATGAGGCCCACAAAGTGAGGCAGGCACTCGAGAAGCAGGAATCCGCAAAATGTTGTAACTTCAAACTCCTTCGAAAGGGTCCTCTGGCATTGTGTTTCTTGACAAATTTTCCGCAAGCGGATGGGAAAGTGAAAAGCGTTCTTTGCATGCCGGCGGAAGTCAGCAGAGAAAGCCCGACAGATGCGTATGTAAATGATAGCCAAGCCACAGAAGGCAGGCAGGATAGCACGCCACTTTGGCAAGATATATATCTTCTACATATATATGTTTATATGGGTATTCCTGGTCGTGCGTGTCTGGTTTGTTGAAGTTTCGTTTGTCTGGCGGAAACTTCTCCCTGCAGTTTGCGTAGCAGTCGAAATTCTTATGTTAATTGTTGGCATAGGTGGAAGTAATAAAACATTTTCGTAACATTATCAAGTGGCACAAGTTTTGAGTTAAGAACCAGGTTATCTGAAAGGCTAATGAGCTACTCCAGGATGAGCGTGCTCCCGGTTCAAGTATGAGTTTAGATTACGTTTTAATGACGAGCGTGCTTATACGGTTCACCTGAGCTCGGGCATTGTCTGGGCAAATCCCATTTTATTTAATAATAGTTTTTGTATCTCGAACGGCAACAAATCAAATCAAAATTCAATTCCCCAGCAGCTGCAACATTGCCATTATTGTTATTGTCAATGGTTATTAAAATGTTTTACAAATGTTGCTGTCCGCACAGCGATCAACTGACAAAACCCAGAACCGGACTGTGGGGCAATAACATATAAATGCCTATCTCAAATGCCATGTACCATGTAGCCATGATTTGAAGGAAATTGCGCATTCGCCGCGTTGACCCACATGGGCCCGAAACGCACAAAAATGCTGCACACACTTACCGCGGCAAAATTATTGAAAATGCAATTGGCAAATACAATTATGAACTAGCCCGGTTGTTTATTTTCGACCAAGCGCACAGTTTAATTGAATACCTATCGATTTATCAGCTGCATTTTTAAGTTGCGTGCTTTTCGCCTGAAATCCGAATTTATTTGCTACCGAAAATTGCCTGGCATTTGATTGATCCGCCAGGTGATCCGCCGATTTCCCCCCATTTCCCTCCCGCATTTTCCGCGTTTTCCCGTCGTGCCCAGCCATCGTCATCATCATCATCAGACGAGTGCGGTAATCGCCTGCTCAGATCTACAGAGCTCCCGCTCCATTCGGAGCCCCTGGCAGATACAGATTTATTTGCTGCGGTCTGGCTGGAAAGTGAAAGGATTTACATGGCTAAGTCGGCCCAGCATTTTATTGGCCGTTCGGCTTTCGTTACCCTTTTCCATTTGATTGAGTCGAGTCGAGTCGATTTGAGACCCGCTTGCATGTCAAATTAATTGATCGCCCAAGCTCCATTGACGTGTTAAGAAACGCTCAAAACGTTGGCAGGTGTCGACTAATGGGCATCTGATCAGGTGCCTCCTGTTTTGGCCCACAGTGCTGGTGGTTTTTTGTATGTACTCGTGGTGCTGATTGAAAATGAAAATCGTCTGTTTTGGCCATTTGGCATTTTCCGAAAAGACTCGCAAAGTGAAAGTGAGCTAAGCCGCCTGCCATTTGGTCTCGAATAGACTGCAAATTTATGGCCCCCATTATCTAGGGTAAACGAACAGTTAATCGCTCCAATAACATATGCCAATCAGGTGGAACTGCTTCTTGGCCAAGCCCGCGCAATGAATAACCCATTTGCTGAGCCATTCATCGGGTTGATGAATGAAGACTTGGGATAAACATTTGCGATAGCCCATGCGATGGGTAATTTAATTTCCATTGAAGTGCACTTCAAAGCAAACATAATTGAATCCGAGTTTTAATCGAAATGGGCTGCTAGACGGGGTAAAACCTAAAGATGACTTTTCGTCTCACTGATAACTTTATGTAGTAAGAATGCAGTTACACATTCTATTGTTTCTATCAAAGAGACCGCCAACTATATTCAGATATTTTAATCGCCTATTAAGACTTTCAACATTATCGATTTCAGAAGTTGCTTAACCATAACCCCGATTTTCGTTTTCAAACGTGAGCTGAGCTCAGTTCTGTCACCTCTTTAGCCAAGTGTCAAAACTGCGACGTGCTGACAAATTTCTGAGGCGTATCATTGGCGTATTAATATGTATCGTTTGCATAATTTCCACATTTATTCACTAATCACTCGCGTCAGCCTGCGATTTGCCCTACCCAAAAAGGCAGCCATGGGTGCATATTAATTTCCATCATAAATTACCAAAAATAACAAAACGAATACTTGACATAGACCCAAAAAATATAAACGAATGTTCAAAGAGTTGAAATCCAACTGGCATTCGTAATGCCAGCAGTTGGAAATTCTAAGGCTGTGTGTGTGCCAGAATTTCTATAAAATATTAAAATTATATTTCATTTGCAATTGTCGCCAGCAGTTGGTGCGGAGCAAAAAGTAGAAGTCTGTCGACCGGCGTTTCACATGAGCCATATTGCAATCGTTTTTTACTTTGGAGCCTTTGTTTGAAACATAATAAATGTCGGCCGAGAAGCTGAGATTGTGGCCCCCAAAGTGCCACGCCCCGCCGAACGCGTTGAAATTTATGCCACATACGAACATATTCATTCATATATGAATTGTGCCTTGTCAGCGGCTAAGCGAGCTGCAAATGTTTATGTGTGAATTTATATGCGAAACACTACCAGATTGCCACCAGAAATGATTTAACCGAAAAATGTTTGGCGCTTTGCAAATGACATTTAATGGGCACTTGGGCTAAGTCGAGTTAGATTGAAAATGTAATCAGAGTGGGTAGCACTCATTTCACTGGATCGTTTTCATGGCCTTGATTTATGACGGCCATTCCAGCTAGTTAGAGTTTTTCATAAATGTGCCATATTTCTTCCAACTTTCCAAGCAGCACGAGAAAACTATTTTTATATTTTTTATCACTCGCGAAATTAATGAGACTTTTTTGTAGTAATAGGGTGTATGCTACAAAGCACAAGCTATTAAATGAACTACTAAACTGTTTGGCATTAAGAAGGAGGTGGTCTCAAAACCATAAATAATATTCACAGAACTCATTATCAGACTTGTGTTTCTAGTCATTTTAATCAGTGCTCTTTTGGAGTTCTTTATTTTAAACGTTTATGAAATCCATTCACCAATAATGGTCGAGAAAATCGTGATCAACGTTATTGATTCATATATTTCAATTTTAAAGGTATACTTAATTTCAGTACTTTAAAAACTGTACACCGTTGGATTCTTAACAACCAGTTGATATCGAAATCAAAAAACCGAGTGTGTTCGATTCCAGTGTTTGGTATACGCATCACACAATCGCATGGTAATTACCTGAGATTCAACCTGAAATATTTCCAATTGAATATGAAGTGTCCCCCCAGCTATCAGAATGTACAAGAAGAAATATGGGAATAGCCCCATTCAAAACAGCGCGTCCACAATTATGTTTTGACACCTCGATAATATCGCTTTTGTTCCCAAAATATATATATATATATATTTGAGACACCAGCGCCGCATAACAATGAGAATGCTAAACAAATATTCGAAGAAATAATCGCAGCAGCTGATGATCGATGGGAAATAGACATGCTCAAAGCGTAGATCCCTTGAAGTGGAGAGCATTTGGAGATACTTTTGATCGGATGAATTATCATAAAATAACTATAAAACGCTGCAAAAGGGATGTGTACGCGGCAGCAAGTTGTTCGCTGTCTGCAGTTGTCCTTATGACAACTCTGTCCGCTTGCCACAAAAAGTGGTGCTGAACGGGCTGGCATAAATCAATGTTCCTCGCCGATCGGTTGACATACTCGATGCACGATGCTCGATGCTCGATGCTGGAACGATCGTCGAGTACTATAAATTATGGGATATTTGACAGTAGCGATCGTGTAATGAGAGATCACCAACTGCTTAATTGATAAGTTTCGTCTGTGACCTGGTCTCGGTGGCTCTGTTCCGCAGCCTTATCGCTATCACTGCGCTGCTGCGTGATGTATTGTTAGCCGTGACCAAATCGTGTAATAAGCCGGCCCATAAAATTGCCAACTCCGCCAAGATAATGCCTTCGACTAAACAACTGTGCGCTGGTTTATCGCCGCTGTTAATCTGGCGACATTATGTCAAACAAGGACAGGTCGCTCTGGTGAATGGTGAGTGTCTTGGTGCTGTTGGATCTGCTGGCCCAGGTCCTCTGGACGACTGGTCTTCAGAGCAGGCGACTGACTCCTTGGGCCGCCTCTCTCGCCAAAATGATCGATTGCGCGCAAACGCATTGACATATCGACATGAATCTTGCATTATTAAGCAACGCCAGGAATCTTAAATGAAGACCGAGACGGTCGGCTGCCGTTTAGCTGCGATTGTTATCGTAATGATGCGTCCGAAGGAGAGAAAACCCAAGGCAAACGCATTCCACACTCACTGTCGCATTCACACGCCATCCTGGAAAGGAAAATCTGGCCAGCAGATAGCGGCGACGTTGGCAGTGGAAAAAGGGGAAGGGGAAAGGGCCGACGAGCAATGCGAGAAAATTAATAATTTCGCATCGACACCCAATTGGCAAGGCGACCGCTCCGTGCGTCGATGTGACAACCAGCTGATAATAAATTATATTTTATTTCTTTTCGATGCTAATGACAACATCCCGACAGCATCTTTATAGCCCCGCTCAGGTGTTCTCGCTCGCCATTCCTGCTCAAATAACTCAAAGATCTTTGGCACCAGTAAAGGGAAGGCGGAAAGCTTCTGGCTGCCCGTCAAAATTGATGGAATCTTTCAGGCTTTGAAAAAACTGATGTTCTTAATTGGCAATGAGTAAAGATGCTTATAAAAAATAATAAGAAAACAGCCAAAGTAACATAACATTATATGATACATGTAACTATGGATAAATCAAAATACCACCCAACACTATCACTCCTCAAAGCCTTAATATCATCTATAATGAACTTGTTGCTCTTTGTCTTATTTACCTTAAATACTCTCTTATAAGGCATTAAATAACTAATATAAAATATGGCCAGCTGGTGACAGTTTTCCGACCTGTTTTAGCCTTGTTTGATGGATTGCCACGCACAATATTTAAATTGAAATGCAAATCCTAGCTTTAGTTGACAGCTTTGCTATTTCATTCCCGCATTTTGCTGGCGCAGCACAAAATGCAAAATAATAAGCTAGCCACAATATTTGTTTCCGTAATTAAAATATATAAATACAAATATGGGCATTTGCATACTGGTGTCCGCATTTTGTAATTATTGCGTGCGTGATTTTTGGTCGAAAACAATTCCATGAGTTGAGTTTCCAGGGTAAAATAGGTGGTGTCGTCCATTCATGGCATACTGCCTGAACTGGCACTTATTTCAGTAATACAATAAGTTCAATCAATCAAACTGTTAATTAAGTAACCCACAGTCGATTCAGTCGATTCATTTTTAATTTTTAATTAGTTTGTCTGCCAATTCAAAATTATTGAGTTATTATACAAAATAAATAAGTGCAGGCATTTAGATAAATTTAATGCTCTTTACTCACCGGAATCGAATGGGGAAACAAATATTAAATAGAAATTTGATTGGCAAACGAGGTACAGGAACATGTAATGAAATGTAAATAGACCAACGTACTAAATTGCTAATCAATTTTTGAGTGGAATTTCTCTATAATTGCAAAAATTACTTTATACGTTTTTTCGGAATTGAACTATCTATAAAACCCCTCTTCCCGCCCATGTGGAACTGGTAAAATTTAAGCGAACCCAATAAAGTCAATTCTAAGTACAGACAAAAGAAATCAATTATGCAACTGGCAATTCAGTTCAGCCAAACATCAGGCTCAGTTCAATTTTGGTCGGCTGTGTTTGCTGTCAAAGTTGGCCAACTGTGTCAACCGTCAATTACATGGGGTTAGGCAATACATTCTCCTCGTCGCTGCGGTGGCAGTAGCCAAATAAAATCTACTACAGAATGATTCCAAAGTTATATGCAGTTCGTAGTAAAAAATTAAGTAGCTCGGGGAGATTTATGGGATTCGCCAGAAAGACAAAAGAAATCTTAAGCGAGGCAAAGCAGTTTTTTGGCCAACTGTTATGCTTTTTTTTTTGGACCCTGTCCCTGTTTTGCCTTGCCATTTTGGCTGACTCGGGAGCACTTTGCGATTTGTCAGAGTGCAACGTGGCCAAGAGAGAAATGTCAGTGCAAGTTGGCTGCAAAAGTTGCTTGCTTAGAATTTATCTACTGTCAGCTGTGCGACCGCCCCTGTCCAGGACATTAAAAAAGTTATGACAGTGTCCTTGTTGACTGCGTTACAATTTTTTGTTATTTTTTTCCAGCTCCTTGGCTTTTGTTTGGCGGCAAACTTGGCCAGTTGTTCTGCAGCTTGTTGTTTATTTGTTTACGGCCAGCCCGGAGCAACTTTTGATGTCCTGCTGGACTTAAGCGCGGGCGTCTGGCTCTTAATGTCAGAAGTTTTATGCATCCTCGACCGGCATTCAATTGAGATTTATGGGTAGCCAGCCATAGTCCCTATTCCATTTGCCAGCAATAAACCTTTTTATATGAGAGGGCCCCTTAAAGTTGCAACGCCCTCGAAGCTCATTAGATGGCCGGGATTGGGCCGGATTGGAGCGAGATCTCTGGCAGAACCAGTTGCAGAACGATGTGACATGATTGTGGACAGATTGCAATATAAGCCCGACTGCAGCAGCCGATGGCACATAAAACACAGGTCCACACAAGTTGTCAACCAGTTGGCAGCTGCACGGAAACATTTGCTTCCTTAAACAGTCAGCAGTAGAGACCAGGACCACGGCCAAGACCAAGTCCAAGTCCAATGCCAACGGCTTAAATTATGGTCAATGGAATTTTTATAGATTTTCCAAAGACCCAAAGAGCTGAGGGGCTTTGCAGCTGAATCCGCCGGACCGCACAAAAAGTGTGCAACAAAATTAAATGCATTTCATAATTTCTGCGGCAATGTCTGGGTCTGGGTCCACCACAGCCAATTCCAGATCTGCTCCTCCTTTGGCTTTTGGCCAAGACCGCGCATTTGGCCGCGGCAAGTGCAACATTGTCTGTCTGTTAACTTATTGACACCCATATTTGGGATTGAATCATTAAAGCCAGTTTAGCTGCGGCTATACGAGTATGTAGCTGCCCCATTACCGCCGCTCTATCCGCCAGTAGGCCCTCGCTTAGCCTTAGTTTATTTGGCTATTGTCTTGGCCGTTTTGGACAAATTTTATTGGTTTACGCACGCGCAGTGACGTTGACAATGTGACCTTGTCAGCATTAGTGACAAGCGGCCGTAGCTGTTATCATATATTCCACCGCGGAATTGGATTGCATACGTACGGAAAAGCGATCCACATCAATGGAAATGGGCTGTCTACTTTATATTATCCAAATTCGAAAGCGACCTACTTCTTTTGTATGGCAAATTTACCTTTAAAGAGACAAATATTACAATAATATAACACTAAAATACTTAATGGTATAACTAACAGAAATGTAAAGGAGTGTATTCGAAGTGGAATATCTTCAAACTTGCCCTTATTGCCAGTAGAATTGGCTTCTAATAATCCTTTATGGGAAAAACTCAAGCTTACGACTCAATCACACGTTCGTTTGCATATTAATTGCATTCTGAGTATTGCAGTCCCGCCCACAATGGAAGCCACACACCTATCATAACAATCTAATGAGGCACTTAATTCGCCGCTGCCACACTCGAAATCGAAATCTCGCACGGCCTGACAATCACACCCATCTAATAACTTCATTACCCAATCAATCAAAGTGGCAACACGACTGGTGGCGGCATTACAATACGTCACCTGGTCAAAACAGCTGCGCGACGGCGTTAAATGAGGAAAATCGCAAACAGAAATAAAAACACAGAAAAATATGTAGATATAAGTGTCGACTTTTGTATACACTACTTTATATTAGGATTATTTAGGGTGGTTTCGTTGATCAATGCATATACTAAGAATTATGATTTGTTATAATCTGTTTTAATTAATAATTTAATAAGATTAAAGCGATTATTTTTTTTATGTAACTTATTTATTTTGGAATAACAAATGCTCTTTTATGCTACACAAAAGAGTGGCGGAGGGCAGGTAGGGCGCAAAGCTGTCAGAATGGTAATGCAAAAAGCTCGGGAAAAGCTCGAAGAAGTAGCTCGGAATTTTCCGATTCGAACATGTGTGGAAAAGCTTCCATGTGTGCGAGAGAGCCGTGTGGGTTAATTTTCCGGCCAAGCACATTTCCGCTCACTCTCCGACTTGCTCACGTCTCTCAGCGGGCGGATGGGTGGCCCAGTGGGCGTTGGTGCAGTGGGTGGTGCGGCTGCCGAAAAGACACCGGAAGTAGGAAATTGGGTTACAAAATGCATTTCGTGTGTGCGCCGTAACATTTCCGCCTACGGTGGCCGGCTAACAGAGCCGCAACAGTGCCGGAGAAATGGAAAACGGAAAACGGAGACCCGAGAGCAGGAGCCGAGAGCCAGACACGGACACGGACCCTGGTTTCCCGGAAAAACCAAGATTGCACTGCACACACGCATTTCCCACATGACGTATGCCGAATATCAGCACACACGAACTTGGAACTGGTTGCTCTACGGGTTCTTGTCTCCGCTAGGGCGCCACTGCATTTTCAAATTGCAGCAGCTCGCATGCAAACCCTTAACCCCCCTGCAGCCTTAACCCTCTGCTGCCAGGTCGACATTTGAATGCCTCCAATTGAGTGCAGCGCTAACAAGCTAAAAGCCTTTGACGAGCGAGTTTCCCAGTTCGAACCAAATTGAATGCCACGCTAAATTGTGCGACAAATTGCCGGTGAAGGGTGAAGGACGCGGCAGGTTCACCTTTTAACTTTGTGCATATTCTGGGAAAGTTTTCGGCATGAGCAGCAAGTGAAAGGGATAAGTTGGATATTTAACTAAGCGGTAACAACCAAGCCACTTTGCTTAAGGCTGAGTTATATCAAAATGTGCAGGTTACCAAGATCTTAAAACTAAGCTTCTGTTTATCAATTGTAAGTATCATTCGCTATCATTTATGATTAGTTGTACTTAAACTTATTTAAATAACTTGCTCTATAGCAATGAAGCTAATTAAGTGGCAGTTTTTTTTCGCATAACCTGCTTTATGTGTTAGCCACCAAAGGGTTGATTTTTCGCCCCGCTTGAAAGCGAAAGACTTTCACTGCCACCAGCTGTGCTTAGGTGAAAACTCACCCAGTGCCACCCAATCCACTTCATCAGCCTCCGGGCTTAAGGGTAAAGCCTTTAAGTAGTTTTGTGTAATTTAAATATAAATACTCATTTAATTAGCCTCGCTGCTGCGAGACTTGCTGGCAGACCTTTGATCTCCGGCAAATGTGTAAATATTTGACATTAATTACAAGTTGAATGCAGCACTCGTCGGCAGTCTTCGGTTAACCCGTTGAGGCCGTTGGAGCACAGACGCAGGCAATAACTGGAAAATTTATTTAATATTCACTTGTGAAGTTTCCCCCTTTTCGTTGGCAAACGGTAGCAAATTACTTAAGCGCTTATTTGTCAACTGCGACGCGGGTGGTGTGCTGAGCCATTGGCAGTGCCATATATATTTTATACATTATGCATATAGGCGGTGGGAACTCATTAATAGCGACTCCGTTCCTGGATCAGTCCTTAACCCATCACAGCCCTTGGTGCCATCAATTATTCAGGCGGCACGCGATGGCAGACGAGAAATGGCCGCCGGCAAAATGGCGTCACAGCCGCTGAAGTACCGTTACCCGCCTGGGAAATTACCTTCAGCTTGTGGGTGTGAGTGTGTGGATCAAGTGCGTGGCTCGCAAATAGCTTGAAAGCCCAAAAACTTTGAATCACTGCCCACAGATGGCACAGCAGCAAATTGTATCAAATTTTTCAGAAAAGTATTGAGAATTGAATAAATATATAAATAAATATAAGCATAAGATAGTACTTTTCGCCCTCTTTATGTATGGCATAATATCCTAGCCTTGACTTTCAACTCTAAGCTAGATACAAGTAGATAAGATATCCTTTTCAGTGTACCAAACATCAACATCCAACTAACAACATCTCGGATGCACTTTCGCAATGATTTTCCAAGTAATGCAATTTCAATATGCACAGCTTCTGGCAACTTTGCCGTAGGCAAACAGAATAGAGTGAACCTGGTAACTTTCACTTGGTAGTCGTCATGAATACACATTTTGCATGTTATCCACTAGCTTGTGTCCTTGCTGTTTAAAGTAAACTCTCAATTGTATAATGTATTCATTTGACCGAAGCGCAGACAAACCAGGAACTTTAATTATAAATAATTAGATGCGGTCGACGTGGAGGCAGAAGTGCATTCGGTCATGCAGAGTTAAGGAGTATTCCAGCCCAATTTCCCAGAGCATGTGTTATTAATGATGACTAATGTGGCAGTAAATATTTGTTTATCCAATTAATATTGCCACGCCTACAGAGCGGATGTGTGAAATGCACTCATACCTATCCTGATTAAACATTTACTTTAAGTCTTATACTAGTCGCCACGAGCTTCCTAATAAATTAGCATAAAAATATAAGCAATTAAAATCAACTAGTAAGATCCATATAAAATCAAAAACTAAATGGTAAATAACGGACCTGCAGAGTTTTGATATGCGTACCCTATATCTTTTTATACTATTATTTCATGAAAGACCCCAATATGAAAATCATTCAGCGAATAAAACCTTTAAGTGTGCATTGGGCGATATGAGCTAGCAATCTAAGCAGTGCAAAACTGAAATTTCACTTAGAGAGAGATAACACACAATGTGTATTTCAAATCTAATCGAGGTTTTAGTTTAGACTGATAAGAACTAACTTGCCTTCCATATAAAAGAACGCTGCCCGAGATAAAGCGTTAGAAGTAGGAGAGACTGCACCACGTAAACAATGTTACCCAATTGACTTACTGCAGAGTATTTGCAGCCGAAACTGAGGACTTACTACAAGGATGATCAGCTGAAGGTCCTGAAAGTCTGGGCCAAGCCTGCAACTGAAAAAGGTCAGAACTACATGAGCCTCATGACCCGTATTCACGTGGACATTCAGCAGGGCGATGGTTTATTTCAAAATAAAACCTACATTATCAAGGAAGCCCTATCGGAAGGTGTTCCTCAGGCAAAGGTATTTTTGGAGTATGATGTGTATAATCGGGAAATGGATATGTACGAGTTTATCCCGCCGAAGATGAATGAACTTCTTCAAGAAGTTGGCCTTACCGGAAAGTTCACTGCAGATACGACCGAGAATATAGCACCATGATATTGGAAGATCTGGCGCAGTATAACTACGTGAATGCAGATCGAGTGAAGCAGCTGGATCTGGCTCATACGAAATTTACTTTGGAAGTGTTGGCCAAGTTCCATGCAGCATCTATTATCGTGAAACAGCGCCATCCCGAACTCCTGACCACGAGTCTATATACTCACTTCTTTTCGCGAGACAAAAAAGGTTACACTGAGGTGTACAAAGGTGTTTTATAGGCTTTTATAAGGTTCATAAATGAACAACCAGCTTTAAAGAAAAAGAACGGTAATATGATAAATTAGAAAAATTGCATGGAAACATCATGGATTATGGAGCTAGCACCTTTGAGGTTGGAGAACAAGAGCTGCTGACCTTGAACCATGGTGATTGCTGGACCACCAATTTTATGTATCAGTATGATGATGCGAGTAATCCCCAATCAGCCGTAGCCATAGACTTTCAATTCAGCAACTTCACCTCCCCTGCCAACGACTTGCATTTATTCTTCACCGTTTCACGGGAATGATGAAGCACGCGGGATGAAGTTCAGGACATGGAATCCGAACTTGTTGAGAAATACTACAGCGACCTCAAAACGAACCTGGATACTTTGTCCTATAATGGCATATTTCCCAGCCTCCAGGAGTTCCAGAAACAGTTCGAAAGTCGTCGATTCATGTGTAAGTGTCTAGAGCCAAGCCATAAAGCTTATACTCAACCCTTTTCCTTTTCAAATAGGTCTGTTGGCCCATCTCTTCAAGCCCGTTATAATATACGAAGGTACTGAAGTGAGCTCAGACTTCTCAAGTGTCTATAAAGATACCGAAGAGGGCATTCGATTCCAGAAATCTATCTATGCCAACGAAAGGGTGTTGTAAAGTGCCACAAAATTATTAGCCATGCATGATGCGAAGGGTGTTTTGGATCTTCAGTAGGCTAAGCTATTCGGGTACTAATCATAGATTCTTTCAGCTGGAGTAGTAATATATTTTAATAATACACATATAGATTTTATTAGTACCATTTGTATATATTTCGAATGAAAAGCCATATTTTCCACGCTCTGCAATCTCGAATCGCATCTGCTACATGGGCAAACACTCATCTGGAGTTATGCTGGTCAGTATTTTCCAGGTGCAGAGATGCCAATATCGTGTTATCCATTCTAATTAGCCCTGCCCATGCTCGTGGGCAATCATTCGTCCGCTCTTAGCCCCCGATGGTCGGTAGATTCGAGTCCGGGCCAAGACGGCATAGCCTTTCGAAATTTACATTGGCCATTCGGCGCCTAGCATGCACTAAATTTAACGTCAGTGCCCCTTGGCCAAAGTCGAAGCCACATCCGAGCCCCATAAACTTGGTCGGCGCTCTTCTGAGATGGGAACTGCATATATACATACATACATATACGTATATGCATGGGATAGCCCTCGCTTTCTAGCCAATTAATTTACGCGCACTTGGCGAGCACTTTGGCTTAGAGAGATGCGGCACGATGCTTATCGCCAGATTAAACCTATATCATTTCATTATTATTTGCCCGCTAACGGTGGACCAAGTGGATATGGCGCTCCCTTTGGTGGGCTCGTCGCGCTGATGCTGGCAACATTTCTAAATTAATTAGCCGAGGACGAGGGGCTTGGCTGCACTGCAGCAACTCCCGGGTTGAGCAACCAATTTTGACAGCATCAGCGAAAAAAAAAAAATGGCAAAAAATATAAAGAGTGGAAAAGAAAAGCCAGTTAACATTTCGGTAGTCGTCGGGGGCCGTCTTATCTTAAAGCCACACGATGCCAGGCGACGTCGACGACAACGACAATTTATTGACAAGACAATGGCGCTCAGCGTATGTAATTAATCTCGACATAATCTGAGTAGATAATTTTTGCCGCTCGTTGTTTGTTTGCTGTTGGTTGGCTTAGGCTTGTTGGCTGTTGCTTGTTGCAGTTGCTTTTGTGCTTTTTGTTGCCCGTTTGTGGCGGTCCGCTGGCGGTCTATTTTGGTGTGTTTGCGGTGCTCGCCTCCTCGAGAGAGGCGCTTCTTTGGTCATGTTCTTTTATAGCCAGCCCGCACCGATCCGGGCCCTGTCAGCTTTATGAAGTGCACAGGCGGCCCATAGAGGGCTAGGGACAGCGATATTGTCCTTTTACGGCCTTCCTCCGCATTGCTGGCCTTTTTCAATTAAGTAAAATGCAACAAATGCAATCTGCGGAGCATTCCATAAACCTTACGGAATGCCCCTTAGCCCCACTTCGTCCATTCCATTTCGTTTAGTTACCCCGTCCTATATACCATATAGCCCGGACTTTGGCCTACTTTCCACGGGGTGCTAAAGTACCCTTGCCATTAATTCAGCGAAAAAGTTTTTACACTGAGGTGCGGCATGTTGGGCGAAATGAATTTTTCCCAGCTGCGGGAATCCTTGCAACTAGTGGGTATGTAATACCAGCAGCGTTTTAAAATGTAACCAACTTAATTAATTTCACATTTGACTACTAGACTGCTTCAAATTCAAATGTCAGTAACTTTTAGCCAAAAAGCTTTTAATTTTGGAGCATGACCTTTCAATTAAGAGTTATTAGTTTAATCTGAATATTCAATAATCAGCGATAAATTGTACTATCACTAGGTCATAACCAAGACTCTTTAACTACTGTAGTTAGTATAAGGTTGATCTGATTAAGCATTGCAATCATAATCACAGGGTGTTTCGCATTCGAAAGCCTTCCACATTCAACTTAATGGATTATGCGTACGTGGGAAAGTTGAATTCGTATCAAAAATGCAGTATGAATTGTTATAATGCAGGCAGTGGAGCACCCCTCGCACCACCGCTTCCCCACCCATCGTGCAACATGCAACAATGAATTTACATTAATGATGAGACCGCCTTATCCCACTCCAATCCCCCTCCCCGTCCTAACTTGTGTGCATCCTCAGCCAAAGTTTCGCTGAATCGTAAAGCAAATGAAACTATGCGAGGCACAGTTTTATTTTTTAGTATTTTTTCGCCCTCCCAGCCTGTATGCAATTTTAATGCTTATGCCCGAAGCTTCCATCTAACCATCGTGGCACCTCCCCAAGACCCAGTCTCCCATTCCCATCCCATCGCATCCCATCCCGGCGATGCCTGTGCATCCTTGGCTCCCAGGGTGGCCATTTGGACGGCGTTGGCAAATTTTACGACCATGCATATTTCAGATAGCGAAAGTGAAATTATGAGCCGCAATTTTTGGCAAACTTTTAAAGTGGATGGATTTCATTCCGGCCCAAACCACACCCACTGGCGGTGCATCCACCTAAGCGCCAGCCGACGGCTTTTTTGACAACTCATCACAAAGTTGATTGCCATTTAAGAGCCGGGATGAAAATGCCTGAAAACGATATTAGAAGACATTGGCTGGCACTCGTAAAGTTGTTAAATTAAGTGGAAGTGGCACAGCGAAATGTCAACTGCTGTGACGAGTTTGCCTGGTTTTCTTACGGCTTGTGGGCAGACATTTGGGAGCGGCGCACTGATAATCTGACTTGATGGAGCGCTGCCAATAGCTTGCGAAATAGTTATCCACTTTCACCGACGCCCAGGGAAAATTCTAAACATTCTTAGCACATTCATAAAATGCAGAAATTCATTTAGTACTTAATACTTAATGATCGAAAGTACAGCAAACATTTAATATTAGAAATAATGTACTAAAATAATAATATTAACCCAACTTTTATAATAAAATTTAAACTAAAAAAAATTACTCAACCTTACCCCAGATGGGACTCGAACCCACAATCCCCGGCTTAGGAGGCCGATGCCTTATCCATTAGGCCACTGGGGCTTGATTTAGCGGCCGGCAAACTGCTGATATGAGCTGACGGCACGAATGTATGAGTCAGTCAGCGTCAACGCATGCAATGGGTATATTGTGATGAAAGAATAAATCGTGTTTATTTTATGAATACGTTATGGGGTAGAAATATGTAGCTCCCTATGACGATGTGTTGCTGCCATTAACTAACAGAAACACACAATGGGATTTTTTGAATTTGTAAAAACAGTTCCTTCTTAAGCATTTGGAAACCACTATCAACAAAATATGTCTATCAAGAAAAACACTTGTGCGACCGAGTAAATATTACCCAAATATGTAGTCACATAAATATATTTGCTTATTTAGTGGTTTCTCTATAACACATGATGTTTTAACAGTTGTTTTGTCACACTATTAAATTCGAGCAATACAAATTAAATTTTAACTCTCATCGTTCTTATTCTGTTTATTCTTAGCGGACTTGAGCTTTTTAATGACGTTCTGTCAACAGAAACAGCACGCCCCAGTGGCCTAATGGATAAGGCATCGGCCTCCTAAGCCGGGGATTGTGGGTTCGAGTCCCATCTGGGGTAAAGTTGTCTCTTTTTTATTCTTTTTTTTTTCATAGTAATCTGTAACAATCGCTTAGTTTTTGTATTACATAAATTATTTCTAAATTGTTGTATGAATAAAGTAACCACCGTTTGACTCATTCGTTATATGCAAATCAGAATTACGTAATCTGGAGCAGTGACAGCACTAGCTATCTGTGGTGTCTGCCGCCTGTCTTTTCGACCATTGTATTGATTTTTTATACCAAACGTGTTTATTGAGCCTTTCTGTTGGTCTATGTGTAAATGGGGCCTTTATTTATTACAACTACATTAAACCGAAAATGTCACGACATTAATTTCGCAAATGCGATTAATAAACGTCAGCATAATGTCATTGTTTGCAAATGCCCCAAAGAGCCAATGGTAGTTGTTGTTTGGGGCCAGCCATTATGTACAAGCCATTGACCACAAGTCAAGTAAAGTCAAGTCAAGTCTGGTCCAAAAAGTCAGCCAGACAGCGAGCAGCGCAAACATGATTTACACCCAACCATTGTCTGTCTTCCCAAATGGCTCAAAATAGCAAATAGCAAACAGTGAAAAGCCGCCAAGGTGTCTGTGCGCTGCGTGCCCCACAGTTTGGGGAAGCTCCTTGAACCGACCCAATTCTTTGGCATCTGGGGCTTGTTTGGCCACCCGAAACGCGGTCCGCTAATGAGAGGACCAGGAGAAATTAAAAACTGGCAAATTGCAAAACGGCAGAGAAAGGGGAAAATCCGGGGAGCAGCTGCTGTGACAGAGAGCCTTGAAATGTCGCTGGGCCCAACCGTTTTCCAGACCACAAATCGCTTTGGCAGCCGGGCGCATGCAAAAAGCCAATCTTGATTACAATCAGTGCGGATATCAGGTACGACCAAGGACTTTTGGGTCGGCTTTGGCAGTGGGAGTGGAAGGGGAGGCGGTGCCCGTTCGCATGTTGCACGGCGATAAAGATCAAATGAGAAATGGATGTCGCCGACGCAGAATCCAGATGACGGCCTGGTTGCATGCTGCGTAGATATTTGCATCGCTGAATCTCGCCAGTGACAAGATTTGTGAGCGCCCAGCTGCAAATCGGAGCAAGGCAAGTAGCTGGCGGTCCGCAATTAACGAGCGAGCATACTTCAAAAGCATTTTACACATCCAAAAAACAAGAAAAAATAATGCAAAGTTTTATTTTATTAATATTAAAAAAGTAAAGGGGATTAAATATATTTTATCCAAAATGTTTAATATTACGAAATTAGTTAGGAAAATCAATTCCCCATCTCTAAAGTTCATTTCGATTTCGCCTGGCAGGAGACTTGGCACCAACACAATCGAGTACTCAATTTCAATTTCGATTCGATTATGGCTAGGATCGATTTTGCTTGATTACCTCCACCGAAATTCAAATTTTCTCGGCTCGTCAAACAGGTTTCGGGTTTGAGTATCGGTAGACGTGTTCGCTTGATGTACCTACACATAATTGACAGCTTCCAGTTCGATTCGAAAAAGCCGTTAACAGTATTTCGTGATATGCCGGGCAATGAGCATATGAAAAGTTGCAGCCATAAACCTGCCCACATCTTCGGTTCCACCGTGGTCCACCTCAATTACTCGGCCTCTGCGCAGGCCGTAAATTATTTTGCCAGGCTGTGCAAATTAATTTCAGCTAACTGACAGACTAGCCAGAGACTTCGACTCGGAGACTCTCAAACGGCATTCGATTGGTTGTGTATATTATGAGCGGGGCCACGCCCACTTGGCCGCCAGCACCGTCACCTGGCCGCCAAATTTGGCTATCAATTTGGCCAAATTTCTGGCCGCCGTTCGCCTGTGTGACAGTGACATTTTCGTTTGGCCGACGCGTGCCTAAGCCTCACAGACCAGCAATTATAGCGAAGCCCAAAAACACTTTAAGGCAATTATAATTAAGAAAAATTAACTTAATAATAGAGGTATTTTGTATCGGAATATCATTTATTTGTCTTCGTAATTCATTGACAAAAAAGTATTCGATTTGAATAAGTTTTACGGTGTAAATCGGAATTAGGGTATCTTTGAGGAATGTGAATGCTGGGATGGCCTTACCGTTAGGCCCGCCCTCGTGACATTGCAACAATGCGGGAGATGAACTTTGACATGACCTCAGCTGGCATAAATCAAAGCGCAGTTCGGGCCATTGTAAGTCGTCTAGAAGGCACATCATCGCAGAGATGCGACTCTTGCATCGAGGAGATTCGGTCTCGAGGAGTAGGTTTGGCTTTCACGCCGAATGCAAGGGGCACACCTGAACTGCGCAGCCATCAACCCGCTAACTAAATCAACAATCATGGAACAATGGAGGGGATATACAATATACATATACCGTACATACGATGCCGAAAGAGCCGCGCAAATTAAAGTTAATCGAATGCCTTTGACCTTTTCACACAGCCCTTCTCCTTCTTCCTTGTGTCGAAAAGTGCATTGCATTGCATTCGATTGGCAATTTCAGATAAAGGCAGTCGAGAACCTTTGCCATTCGCTTCAGACTGAAGCGGGGAACACCCTGTACTCAGTGCTGTAAATTAGAACGTAGCCACCTAGCGGGGAGCGGAGGTAGCTGCGAGAGAGTGGCGCCCTCTGCTGTGCGTAGGCAGTTTGGGAATTGAATGAAATCTGATCGGTGATCCATTGGGGAAATCTGAACAGAATTAAAGCAGGAAAAAGTATAAGCCTAAATAAACCGGACAAAGTAATCTTTGATATTCATAATCCTACCATATACTCTTCTGAATATGTCATTATTTAGTTAGTTTCCTTTAAATGCGCTTGAAAAAAAGTATAATTCTTCCCGGAAAAATGCAAATATATACGGCAAATAGACCACTATGCCACCAACTGTTATGTGAACTAAACATCAGACGGGCTAAAAAAGAGAAGGCCAACTGAAAATTAACCTTAATTAAATTTGTCATATCTGGGGTGTATGATCGGGCAGCAACTCGGGGCATGTGTGTGGCCGGGCAGCTAGCTCTCATTGGCTCAGGGTTCAGGTTAGAACTCCAGCTAATGTCACCGTCACCGGCAACATGACGGTGGACAGCATGACAGCAAAAACAGTGTTCGAACCGGGGCTAAAATTAAACAAAAGGCGGGCAAATAAAGCAAAGGCGAAATCTATGTTAAAACTCAAGCGATTAGAATCGTTTTGGCCGGCTAAAACACACCTAATTGCCGGACAAGTTGCTAGAGGACGGCTAATTGAAACGCCGCCCGTTCGTGTTTTTTACCAGATTCTTATTTTTTTTCAAGGTTCACTCTGGGTATTTTCAGAGTGTGTGTGGCGGTTTTAAAAGATTGCAAGACTTTTTTCCATCAGTTTTGCTGCACAGAATAATTTCAATTTTATTTACCTGTCTTGGGAGCGGCCGTGGCCAGACACGTTTTGCTTTTGGGCCCAAACAGAACACAGAGACATGGCTGAAACTGAAATAAAAAAAATGCATTTGCTGAGCATGCAAACCGCGAATCGAGCGGACAATAAATACGGGCGACCGCCCATTTTTATGGCAATCAAATGCGTTGTTTAATTCGAATTGACTTTTTGAACTGGCTGGGAACTGGAGAACTGGGAATCGTGTCGCACGTGCCACTCCTGCCCCCCTGTGATACTTTATTCGATTATTGGTGTAGGGATTGTAAACTGTCATTTCGATTATTGGGATCGCAGGCCACAAAAGAGTGGAATTACTTGCAGATAACAAGCCACAAAAGAGTGACCTACAATTCTGATAGAACACACTCGAATTACCGGTTATCGTTATTTAATGATTGATCTGCTGGCTTAGATAGGGATAGCGGATAGTCATTTTATTTTGAAATGTCTAACAAAACACTAGTCCGTTTCACATAGTATCTGCGTTTTCCAATAATAGAACTCATCTATTTTAGTTACATCCAAAGTCTATATTTTTCCAATCGAGCAAAGAAGAAGTGCCTAAGTACTTTCCGATTAA
The DNA here is from genome assembly GCF_004382145.1 of Drosophila mauritiana. Lineage (NCBI taxonomy): Eukaryota > Metazoa > Arthropoda > Insecta > Diptera > Drosophilidae > Drosophila > Drosophila mauritiana. Next base: position 18,312,286 of record NC_046668.1, on the reverse strand, counting down.
ACTTCTGAACAAAGCCTCTTTGTTTTTTTTCAGTGTAGGCTGCCTGGCAATTGATAGTTATACCATAAACTTGCTTTTAGAACTATTGCACAACACCCGAATACAAAAACCAGCCCATTTGCTCGAAAAAAAAAACGGAAATGCAATCAGCGGAAGTTGCCTTCTTCTTTTCTCTTGGTCAAAACAAGTTGCAGTTTTGGCTTGGGTTGAATGGCATTGCGGTGGGCGTAGGGTGGTAGGCGGAGGATAGGGGCGTGGCATCGGGTCGGGTGCCAAACTTTGTGGCATAAACTTTTAATGAGTTCTTTTTATTTGCGATTTGCATGGCCACGCCCCCCATTTGTCACACAAATGAAATCTGCCAGAGCGAAATTGCATTAAGTTGCCGCTTGTAGGGCATTCATATCCACCACCAACCGAAAACCACCCACCGCCCACTACCCGATCTCAATGACATTGCCTACTTGGAGGAGCCAAACTTTGGTCAAAGACACTAGCCCCGCCTCGACGGACTCAATGATGAGCAGAAAACAAAAATTGCGAAATAAAATAAATAAATATGCCCGAGTGCAAAACTTTTAAATTGAAAATGCGCTTTGAATATTTCAGCGCTTCAGATTCTCCGGATCCTTTCGCCATCTTGTGCGCCATTGCACTCGCTAACTGCACTTGTGCTCATCTTTGTCTCCAGCTCTGGGCTTCCTGCCACGCCTACTTTGCCCACTTCCATCTGTCGACGTCTGCGAGAGGCGAAAATAATTTGAAATTTTAATTAAAAGTATTTGGGCAAAAGTTGCTGCGCTGCCAGCGGCTCTGCTTTTCTATCACCAGACAAATACGACAAAATCAAAAACACAAAAAACGAATAAGCGAAATCACGAGCGCAATTGGCAAGACTTGGAGGAAACTATTTCCGGGCCTGCTTTTCAGCCCGGTTCGCTCGATGGCATTTCAGCTTAAATTTTAATATCCCCGCCGACGGCAAAAATTGTGCACTTGAACATGCAGCCGAAAAAAGCAATTGTTGCGGATGCGACAAGTGTCGCCCTTACAAGGGCTTTGCTGCTCATTTCGTTTCGTGAAGCGTTTATGCGCAAACAAATAACGCGAACAAAAATGTAACATCAAATGACAGCTGTAGTTAAAACTTGTGCACATCTGTTCACTACTCCGTTCAAATTTATTAATTTTTTTTAGCTTATTTCGTAACCTATGTTTGATCTTGCTGTTTCTTAACAAAAGGTGCGCGTTTGTTTTGAGTTCCCGAACTGTTTTGCGCATGCACGTTTTTCTCATCAATATGCGTATGTGTAACAAGCAAAAATAATAAAAAAGTTTAAGCATTTGCCTTACTTGAAGTCCACTACTTTCTTGTAGCCATAATTAAACCCTAGAAGCTGGTTGGCCAGAAGGGGAAAAGAAGCCTCAGGAGCAGAAGCCTCTTCGTGTTTGCTGCCAGAAAGGACAGAAGGAAAGAAAGAAACTTTATTAATAAAAGTTTTTCCTTTGGTATTTTAGCCAAGTATTATTAAAAACTTTGATATACGCAACGCTGGCAGTTCCACACACCGCACACGGACACACTGACACACGTGGGCCCCAACATATGTCGACGTCTGTCGGAACATTCAAGCGTTAAATTGTGGAGGCCCTTTTTATGCATGCGACATTATTTGTTGCTCGTGCTATGCTGTTGCTTTTGATTTTTGGTGCTTCTTGCTTCTGGCTTGCTTTTATTAATTTCGTTGTCATGACATTGAGTTTGGCAAGTTTCGGTCGTGGGTGTCGAATCAGCAGCTAATTTGCCGTTGTTTTGAAGTCTTCACACGTCAATATTGTTGACTGAAAAACAGCTGACAAGAAATAAGTTAAAAATGTGAAGGTGCTTTCGAAGTGTCGCTTTTCATAAAAGGAAAATGTTTAGTATGCATACATATAATTTATACATAAAATTAGTTTTTTATTATATGCTAAAAATAAGTTGGTATTGTACAAATAAAAAGGATTTACACTTAGCCAAGATTTTCTTTAGAGCTGCTTGAGAGTTTTTATCATAGTTGGATAAGAATTCTTGGACCATGTGTCAATTTGCTTTAATTTATGCGAAGAGATTATAACAGCTTTCCTCAGCCCCTTCAAACTGATGGTTACCGTGGCTAAGTGGCTAGTTTGGGAGGCTCGTAGCCAGACTTGTCAACCTCTACCACTATCCTTTCCAAAATTACTGGGAAAATCCGTACTAGCTGCTGTGTATACTGTATCTATTCGCTGATGTCGGATTCCGGCTCTCAAACTATTTGCACATTGAGTGCATGCATATTAGCATTGGAAAGAGAATATCTAATGAAGTGCGTCCCGTCCATTAACCGGGGAACGCATTTTCTCTTAGTTTAGTTCCATTAGAGCGCAGTCTGGCTTTGACTGGTGCCCGGCCCGAGCGATTCGACTTGTTTTTTTACGGCTCTCACTTAGCTAGACAAACTAAACAACTAATTAAAGTAAACCAAAGGCATTTAGCCAGAAAATTCGTTGACCAGTTGGGCGGAAGCAATGGCTTAGAGCACGGCAGTGCAGATGCTCACTCCCGACCATGAATATGCAAATATGAGGCTGTCATCCAGCTCATTTCCATTTCCATTCCCGTTGTACTCGTACGCTTTCCCATTTCCCTCAATTGGGTGAGTTGTTCATTAATTTGCTGACTGGGGAAAAGCTGGATCCTGAATGCCGGGATGTCATCACAGCTGCTTGGTTGACATCGATACGGCGACGGTTGACTTTGTTGGCTCTTAATTGATTGCAGCCATTTAGGCATCGTTCCCCTCACACCCAGAGTCATCCCCCTCCGAATCCTCGTCATCCTCCTCATGGTGGTGGTGCGAATCTTTGCACTTGTCTTTGAATTAATTAAAGAGCGTGTTTTCAAGTCGGGGTGTTGGCAAAGCAGTTGCCATCGGACGAAAGTTATGAAAATTGCCTATGCACTCGGGTATTTATACAAGCTAAGTTGAATGCAGCGACACTTTTTATCACTTATAATTACTCCACAATAATTAATAACAAAGTGCACTCTATTGCAAGATTATAGTACATTTTATTTATGGTTTCTAATTATATCTTATTTTGCATTGAGTACTTCAGTACAATCTGTTTCTCCAAGGCTTTTATTACTAATTACTACTCGCTGTACTTATCTGAGCAAGAATTACTGCAGTTTATGATCTTTTAAAAGGAACTAGAATCGATTTACATTTTTCCTTTAATTCAGCTTCGGCCTTATCAACATGTGTACTGTCTTAAGGGAATAAGTGTAGTCGTGCCACTCGGCAGTGTTCCAAAAGACTCCTACGCCATCGTAGTCATATATCTGATCTCCAACCGAATAGATGCCATTCAGATTGCTGGAGATAATATAGAATACAAAATTAACAAGTTTCCTACATACATTTAGCTTGTGATCTCACCTAAAACCACATTTGTCCCCGTACCACCAGGCACCTTCCTTCCTAGCTGCGCATTTTTCAAGGTTATCCTCATCGTAAGTACTGAACTTGGCATGGAGATTATGAGTTAGTGCATCACCAGCATTGCCAGTGTATTTTCCTAGGGATAGCAGTGCATAGCCCGAGTCCTCTTCATCCACCTCAAATCGATCGTAGTGGGCAAATCTCTGCTCTCCCTCAAAATCTTCCAATTGAATATGTAGCTCATACTGTTCCGATTTGGTGAGCTGATGAAGCGTCTGCAGTCCAATAAAAAACTCCCCCGTTATGTTTCCAAAGCCCTCCCTATACTCCATCCATTTGCGGATAAAGTTGGTTTTGCCATTTTCTCGTCTCTGGTCGCGCCAGAAGGCTATTGCAATAGACATTAACCTCTCCAATCGTAGGCACTTCGATGGATTTTACTCCGGTAAAATTCCCAAGTGCAGCGCAGCCACTTTGCTGAGAATAGAACAAATCCTTGATATTGGTTTTTAAAGTTACACCATTTTCTGGATTTTCAGTAGTAGTAGTAGTGCTTTCCGTATTTTTCAGTTGCAGGATCTTAATTAATTCCTCATTTGCCACCTGAGTGTTGTGACACGCGTTTAATTTGACTTCCAATCTTGTTACCATATTTTTCCTTTGGTTTAGTAGGATCTTACAGTTCTCGATCTCGACCTCTTGAATCTGTGATTTTTCTTGAGTTTTTGAACAGTCAAGTAAATCATCTTTCATTTTATTAATTTCCTTACTTTTTAATTCGCTTATTTTTTTGGCTACGGTCTCAAGTGTCTTAAGATTGTCTATGAGAACGCCTTGAACTTTGGAGTTCTCTTCAAGTTGCACATACCGCTCTGTAAGCCTTCCAAGTAGGCTAACCAAGTATTTCAATGTAATGGATCCATTATCCCCGGTGTCTAAAACGAGTTCCCTGACTTTTTGAATTTTCTCCTCCTCGAGTGGCGTCAGTGGAACCTCGAACACAAGTCTGTAAGTAGACAGGCGAGGATGGTACGAACATGTGGAATGGCACACACTTAAAACGATCGCAATCAACACTAACTGAGGTGCAGCTCCCATTGCTTCTTCATCGAGCAATGAATTCAGACTGAAGTCGCCAATAAGCTGAGGAATATTTTATAGTCATTGCGTGAGGATATCAAGGGTTTGCTCAAAAGTAACATTTAACTGGCAGCTATATATTCTAGTAATAATAAAAGATAATAAATAAAGATTAATTATTTGAAAATAATATATATTTTTTTCCCAAAATGGCTACATATGAATCCTTAAGGGTTCCTTATTGAATGAGAACTTTAAGTTGGAGACAGGAAGCGGGAAAAAGGCAGCTTCCTACGGTTGCCACACCAATTAAATGGTTATATTTTATTAAAAGCGCGCTACAAAAGACACATTGCCTTTGCCAGTGGTGCTGGCAATACCATTGCCATGGCAAATAGACGCTGCGACTTTCGCTCATTTTGCGGTGCAACTGAGCGTATACGCAACGCGGGGGCAAAGTGCCTGGAAGAGCCACAATGGGCAGGTGTCTCGACGCCGTCGGTTGCCATAACGTCCGTGCTGACGTGGCACTACCCTCTCCTGATTCCAGACTTCAGACCCCAGCCCATCCCAGTCCCGAACCCGAACCCGAACCCGATCCCAGTCCGGATTGCAGACCGCCGCAGGACGGGCCAGACAAACGCTGTTATTTATTCCGGATTTGTCTACCTTTCCCCTTTTTATTTATGTTTGGCAGACGCCAATTTTCATGGCGGTGGATGCAGCTCAGCTGCGTTGGTCTGCTGGTGGCCGCATCTTTCCCAGGGCAGCAAATCTGGCGGATTCCAGCATCCGCATATCCACGTGACTTTGGCTCCATCTCCAACCCCTACTCCCTTCCTCGGCTCGTACTCCAACCAGGCGGAAAATAAAAGAAACCCAAACCCTCCTGTCGTCGCAGTTGCCAGCTCACCTTTGATTGTCTTAGAGCGGCATGCTGGTCAGCCAGTAATGAAATCTGCCCTTAAAAAGGCAAAGGTTGGGGATGGCCATCCCTTTGTTTGCTATCTCTGCACAAAACATTTTTGCTGTAAATATTTTAGCTGAAAATGCCTCTGCTACAGTGGCTTTTGTTTCTCGGTCTTTGTCTTGTGCGGAATTGAAACGTTTCGGATTGTTGCCAGTCAAAGTGCAAGCTGCTGGACTCTGTCTGTCATTTGGCTAAACACTTTAAGCGAACTATTTTCGGGAAGGACTTTTGATTAAAAAACTTTTTGGCCAGAGCAGAGCAGTGCAAACAAATTCAATAAGTGGCACTGCGAAAATCAATAGAAAATCGCCAGCAGATGCCAGAATTGCTAATCTAAGCCACAAAACACAGCCGCAGAATGGGACTCGCACTCTGGCTGGAATTTCAGAGGGTGCGGGAGGCACATAAATTCAAGATGTGGCCATAAGATTTATGACGATTGCGAACGTGAACGTGGAGTTTTCGGGGAAAGCCCCCTGAATAGACACCAAAGTGGCAAGAAAGAAACGGCGGCAACATTTGTGAGCCTCTGGCCTTTGAGCTTTGGCGGAAAAAGCCGCGAAGGATGGGGGAACGCGGAGAAGGACTCCATAGCAAGATGGCCGGAAATCTACAGTAGGCATATAAAATACACATAAAAATTGAAACTGCTCTTCAGGCAACTTCAGACTTGGCGGCCGGCGAATGGGGCGTATACTTTACGCATTTTAAGTTTCAATTTCACAGTCGAATTTATGGCCAAAGATGCGGATGTGGATGCGCCATGGCTATTTTATGGCCACTTCCGCTGACCAAAGGTCTAAGTGATTTCTAACATAAAAACATTACCTCCAGTCAGTCGGAGATGGCGCCTCTGATGAACTTCACACTACGCTAAATCAAATTTTTCACTCGCCCATTTCCGTGACGCTTAATGAAATCCGGCAAATATTTTTCCGTGCCATTTCCATTGCCAGCAATCAATTGTCAACGTCATCTCACTCCGCTTTATAGAGCTCGAGGGGCCGCCATAATCCGGCTTATTATGCAAAGTAAATGCGCCGGAGTCCGGACTCCGGACTCCCCGGTCCTGATAATCTTCGGCGATATTTCATTGTCGTCGCCGAGGCTTGTAAATGCGTTAACAGCTCTCGATTCGTCTTCGCCCGGGCTCGAAATACTTCGGCTTCCGGTTGCCGCTTATGCACTTCCTTTGCTCATTTGTCGCCAGTTTGTAACTCGCGGCCATATCTGCTTTTCTCTGAGATTTTACGATGTCTGTCGTATATATGCGTCACATGCAAATTTGCTTCTTGCGATTGTGCCACATTACAGATAGGAAAAGATATATAACAAATACGCTTTTGTGGTTTTCCTTGGCACTTGAAATCAGATCAATTTACTGAAAAACAGGAAATGCTCTTAAACTCTTATCCATGAACAATTACCAGTGTAAGGAAGAATGGATAGATTGAACATTTTTTTCTGTGTGCCAAGTTCCGTAAGCCTTCTCGATTTCATATCACATCATGTGCCCTTCCAATTTGATTGTCGGACGGGACTTTCCCCTTTCTGAGGTCATTTCCATATTAAATGGTTTTTCTTTGAATTGATGAAGTATCATATTATACGGGGCGCCTTCGCAAATGATAACGACTCAGATTCAACCCCAATTTCGGACACGTTTCGATATATTGGGGTCTCAGCTGGGAGTGCGTCATATCACTCCTTCTTTATTTTTGTAATTTCATAGCTGTAACATTTCAATTACGATTTCGTTTGCGTATTCAAATTGTTGGCCAGGTTATGGTGTCCTTAGATAAGCGAGTAAGTATTAAATAGTCATTCTTATGGTACAATTGTATACCAATGCATATATGAGTTGTAACCGTTGTTATATTGTTGAGACTTGTAGGACTTATTCAGGGAAAATCTAATTATGTAACCTATATCAATCTTTTTGTTGTGTGAGTACAAGGTATGGAATAAAATCTGATAATACAACCCCTTGATGATGCGCCTTATAATCTGTGCACTGCATACTGAACAGCTTCCTCTCGATTTTCCAAGCTTTTCCGCATCAATTTTTCCCATTACGCTTTCCACCGCCCCTCAAGTTTTGTCATTTTCGGTTTGGCATTGGAATGACTTCATTTTGAGCTCGTCCATGCAAATTTGCAACTGATTTCGGGCCAAATCACATTGTCATGTGCGTGTGTGTGTCCGAAGCGAAGAAAATGCAAAAGCGATCTAAAACCTCTAAAATTAAGCTATCATAAGGTTTTACAGCCGGCCATCAACATGGAGTACAAGGTGGTATCTCCGCCAGAAAAAAGCATAAGTATAAAGAGCCAAAAACGAAATAAGTGCAGTGCAATGTCATTAAAGCAGGCAAGCAGACAATGAGCGGTGGAATGGAACATGGAGCAGCGAAAAGGACGTCCAGGATGACTATGGCCAACATAAAATCACAACACACTGCAGATACGGGAAACAGCAGAGCTGGGAATGCCAATTTGGCTACTTTTGGACCAAAGATATTTTTAAGATATTTTTTTAAGCGAGAGTGCACCCTTTTTTAAAGATTAAAGATTAAAGATCATTGAAATGTAGTCATGCATTTAATCAGACGAACATAGTAGAAATACTTTTAAAAAACCCAATTCAACCACCTTCTATCGTTTGCAGTCGTCACCACTGATCCAACTATTTGAAGTGGAGTCCTCCTAGTGCGCACCGCTTATCGGACCACGATGGGTCCTGGCTGGTTGTCCCCGACCCGCCCACTTTCCGCCCTCGTGCTCTCCTTCCAGTGCGTTACGTATACGGAAAGCTGTAATCTGTGCTTATAAAATGGCAAATGGCAGAGCTGCAGAGGGTTTTTAATTGTCTGTGCCGGATGGCCAGTCTTAAATGCTTCAAGGAGGGCACACACATGGAATTGCCAACGACTTTGTCGAGGATTGCTGGCAGGCAAAAAACAAAAAAAAAAAGAAGTAAATAAAGAAGCGGAAGGGGCTGAGAAATAATAGGGTTGAGCTTCGGGTTTTTTACTTAAAGCCCTCTCATAACATTATGTTAATGTGTGCGGTTCCCTTTGTCGCCCACGCACCTGGACCACCTGTCGTCAACTCTTTGGCCAACTAATTACTGGACGAGATTGAAGTGCCAGCTAGAAAGTTATAAAAAGTAATTGGCTGGCAGTCATTACACTTGATTTCGGCCAGCGTTCTCCTCCATCTCCACTCGAATGCAAATTGAGTGTGCTATCAGTAGCTGTCGAATGGCGTTCCCCGCACCTCTTTCCAAAAAAAAAATGTCATTTGGCCAGGCCAACATCGTGGCCCACCTGTTTTGGCCCTGCCGTGCTTCACTTTGTGCCCTTTTCGGAAGCTTTTTGATGTCGGCAGATTTAGCGCACGTAGCACATTTTAATATTGTCGACAATTGTCATATTTGTGCAACCAAAAAGGCTGTATCTGCAACGGATCTGTACTACGCGATCTGTCGCTTTCCCAAAATTGAAGCAATTACTTTTGACCAGCATTTGCAAAAAGAGTCCGCAATTAAAACCCATGGCACTCTAATCGCCTTTGTTTGATAGTAGCTGGTGCACTGGACGCAAATTTTAAAGCCAAAAGTAAAACTAAGAAAAAGTTAACTCGATAGATTATATTATGTTTATCTTTCAAACAAGAACATGGTATTATTTTAAGCGAATTTATTTTAACGGTATTTTTTAGATTAAGTAACTGCCCCATTCCTTTTCTAGCCACTCCCAGGACATTCATTCTCGGGTCCCAAACGTATTCATTTTATTGCCAATTTTTTATATACCCGCCACCCGCAAATCTACAGTATGTCATATCAATTGTCAATTTTAATTGCTGGCAGTTGTCATAACTCGGTTGTTAATTTTAAAACTGTTTGGATCCACAGAGCTGTCACTTGATAGCGCCCACGACACATTTTGTGTTGCTGGTTTCTACTTTTGTCTGTTTGCCAGCCAATTTTATGGTTATATAAGAGAAAGCATCGGAATCGCCGAGGCTGGCTACTTAATATGCAACTAGCGGCCATATTGAATCATCTGAGGGGCCGCCCGCCCGTGGTTTCTGTCATTAATGAGTTTGCAACAGTGCAGAGAAAAAGCTATAAATATCATAAGCAAAAATTTGCATCAAAATATCCTTCTTAATTAATCTCTGCTATTTATTAACATTTTAAAGTTAAATTCAGAGAAATTTTCATATCCAGATGAGTTATCAGTTATCTTGGTGCTTTTTATTGGCTGTCCTTAAATATTAGAGCTTTTTAATACTTATTATTTGCTTGAATTAAAGGAATTAAATTTTTTCCCAGTGCAACTTGTAGCTGGGGAAATGCCCATGCTGATAAGGCAGAGCCACAGTCACGTAGATATGATTTAAAAGAAATCATACATTAAATCGCTGGACTGGACGACGGCACGTTTAATTGCGGCCGATAAGGTGTTCCGCGGAATCCTCCGTCTGGAATACCCACACCCATTACCACCATTACCATCTCCATTCCGCTGCCCCATCCCAGTCTTTCCTACTCCCATTGCCCGGTCGCAATTAGTCAAACGAATTTGTAGCGCCCAGCTGAGGAATTAATCAGAAGTCGTCGCCGTTCGCTGCTCGCATTTCAAATGCAAAATGCGTACGCTAAATTACGGCGAACTGTGAGCCACAAAAGCCTAGGCATTTTTCAGCATGTAAAGAGCCGGCTCGGCTCCTTTGTGGCCAAAGAAGTTGGCCCCTTCCAGAGCTCACAGCTCTGAGCTCAGAGCTCAGACCTCAGATCCCAGTCCAAGTCCAAGTCCAAGTGTCGTTCCCTGGCAGATGATGATGACTCGTTTTGGCGTCGTGCTCGCTGGCGCGTCCACATTTGAATACTAATTGCATTTGTCCCGACTCATAGTCCGCCAATCTCTTTTTGCCGGGTTTGCGGTAAATATGATAAACAACAAAGCGCGTCATTTTGACATTTCCCTGCCTTATGCGCCCACGTTGCCACCACACCGCCTTGGAGTCTGCGATCCGAAACTCCCACGATTCAGGCCAGTTTTGAGCTTCATCCTCTTGCTCATCCGCATCCTCATCTCGAGCCAAAACTGAAACTCAGGCTGAGAGCCAAGCCAGCTCCTCGGTAATCGCAAATAGATATGCCGCTCAGATAATGATCGTCTTGTCGGTTGGCTTGCTTTGAACTTAAATGGGTTTTGTCTCCGTGCTGCTGCTTCTGCCGCTTTTGCCTGTCTGCGGTTTTGGCCCGGCAAATTTGCCATGTGCTGTTGGCCAAAAGGTTGCCTCTCGTTGCATTTTTGAGTGGCAGTTTTGCCTTTACAGCTTCGCTCAAGTGTCGCGTTTTTGAATGGCTGAATATGGCAATCTATAACCCTGTTGTTGTTGTTGGCATACCCTTTGTTTATCAACAAAATGAGTCATTTCCGCGGCCGTTTTACAGTTTTTTAAATATTTTGTTCAGGAATGTTATCGTCTCATAACTTTGTCTACTTTATGTTGTCGTAGATAATTGACTTAATGATTTTATTACTATATGCATAAATACCTATACAATTATTAAACAATATAAAACTTTTCATAAAAGAATACCGTTTCATATACCGTTTGTCTCTTAGGGTCGATTTGAAGTTTCTGTATGCCGGAGAGCTTTTGTCTTTTTGGGCCTACTTGAGGCATTTAACTTTTATGGCATTCCCCTCAGCGCTGTTTGTCGCCTGTTGCTCCTTAATGGCTACCAGAATATCAACAAATTGCTTCGAGTCGATGGGAGCGTTGTGGGAGGAGCATTGGGGGATCGGGAACTCAGGCAGGGCGCAATGAATAATCATCGAGCGACTACAGTGATGCCGCTCTGACCATTCATTTGGCCACATCGCACAGCATCAGCGGGCGGCTTTGGGGAGCTTCAATGCTGCAAAAATGCCCGGTAATTATCACTAAGACACGCCGCCGCTGATTAAGTATGCGACACCGCCAGTCGGTTCGAGGAACCATCCAGCTAGGAGCTCCTCTTGAATTCTGACAGTTTGCGTACTGCTGACATGACAACCTGCCAGCGCCAATGACGCTAAAAACTTGGCCCATTCTGGACATCGGTTTCGGACCCAGTCCGAATCCGCAATTGCAACTGCAGCTCCGGGCTGAGTGGCGATGCAGTTTCGAAGGATTGGGCACCGCTTTATGTTGCCAAGTGCCGACGACTGATTGCTAGATGCACGGAAACAAATTTCGATAGTGTGTACAGAAAATATTTAATATTAATATTAAGTCTGAAAAACATCAACATAAAGACAAATAAAAACGTTATCCAACATCAATTATTTTTTTTAATGTTTGAATTGTTACGACATTAATTTGATTTTTCTTTAATTTTAATTTTTTCTTTTGTAACCAAGTACATTTTCACCTCTTTTCTCTTCGTGGAAAAGAGATGTTGAATGAGGAGCGAGGATCCGAGCCAAGAGACGCAAACAAATGAGGCGTACCCAATGTTGACAATGAATATTAACCTTGAGTGGTGCCCCAGCCGGTTTTTGCCTGGCCAAGGTCATCTCATCCCATCGCGATGCCAGAGGATGTGGATGCGGAGATGGTGTGATGAGATGGTTGCCGATAATTGCCATGGGCATCGACTGGAGTCGACCTAATGGAAACGCGGTGAATGTCATTCGCGGTGATGTGTGTAATCGATTCTGCAGAGTTGTTTTATTAAATGAAATGCTAAAATGCAATTTATTCGATTCAAAATTACATTGCATGGCTCTTAAACTATTAACGTAACAACCGAATAAATGTTTCATACGACCTTGATGGTACAGATTTTACCGGACTTATAGCGACAGCTGATACATATATTCCAGATTGACACCCTCGCGTTTGCCCACAGAAACCTTATGAGATGCACTTCGGTCCGGAGAAACAGTTCCCACTTCTGCTTGAATTCTACTATATAATTTCATTGGTCTTAGCTGCTATCGATTGGGTTCACATGCGAAGCTTGCATTCCCAGTCACTTGGCGGGTTTGCCAGTTAGCTATTTGGCTGCTTTGCACCTCGACATTAAGGCAGTTGGAGAACAGCTACGATTGAGACTGGATTCAGACTGCTAACCCAGTTTTAATAATCACGAAGTGGAAGTTACTCCGCGGTAATTACCTTTTGCATTCGCTAGATTTTTCAATTTTTTTTTGGCTTTTCGCCTTTTGTTTGCGGCACGAACGGCAGTTTAGCTTTTCGGTGACTGACATATCGCATCGTATAAATCTCAACTTAAGTCGAAATTTAATAATTTTAGAGCCCAGGCAATAGGAGTTTAGCTGGGCTCGAAAATTTTAAATTCTCGCCTTGCTATACCGATGCAACACTGGGAGAAAAGCCCTATGCCTGAGTCTTATTTTTACGCCCGAATGTCTCTCCGTCCTCCAGAGTTTCCGGCAGTGGAGTTCCTCGTGTCTCCGGCAAGAAAATTGTGCCGAGCATTGCCAGAATGGAGAAAATTCCAAAGATGAGGGGCGCCACCCACAGACCGTATGCAGCCAGATCGACGATGAGCGGGGCCACAATGGAGCCTATTCGTCCGACCATCGAGCAGAGACCAACTCCACTGGAACGCACAACAGTGGGAAAGAGCTCTCCGCCGTACAAGTAGACATTCGGAAAGGTGATTGATGCTCCAAAAAGCCCAATGGTGGCGCAGGTCACACGCACAACCTCTGCCTGAGTGGAAAGGCAGGCCAATAGGATCAAGCCCAAAGCACTGCATCCATTGGAAAGAAGCAGGGTCTTCTTGCGTCCGAGGTACTTGGTCATGATCGCACAGAGGCAGGTGCCTGGAATGCCCACTCCGGCGGCGATTGCGTTGCTGATGAAGATGTTGCCGCCCAGCGCGGAGACATACTGAGCGGTGCCGTAGTAGACCATGCAAACCACCAGCCAATTGTTGGCCATAAATATGGTCTTAATCCGCATATAGGGTGTCCGGAATAGGTCCACGACGGTGCCCTTTTTGACCGGCTGGCGGGCTGCCAGTGCCGCATATGCAGCTTCGATCTCCGGCCGAATCGTTTCCGTCGGAGCCCTATTGCACTTGGCGATCTTCTCCAGAATCTTGATGGACTTGTCCAGCTTGCCGGTGGTAAAGAGCCAGCGTGGCGACTCGGGGACCAGCCAAATGTAGATCACGAACACGACCGAGAAAATGGTGATGCTGAACTGGAAATAGCGCCATTCTCGAATAAAGTAGGCGAACAGGGCCAGGGAGGCGTGGCCGATGTTGAAGGGGATTTGGTAGAGAATGGCTACCATTTCGCGCTTCTGGGGTCCCACGATTTCCATCAGCAAGACGAAACTGTGGATGGGATCAGTCATTTACATTACTGGGAATCTCTTAGGCAGTGCCTTTTAACCCACCTGGTGGTCATCGTTCCCGCCGTGGCCACAGCCACCAGGAACCTAAAGAAGCAGTAGAACCAGTAGTAGGGGGATACGCAGACGATGAGGCCAGTGATCAGCTGCATGAAGCAGCACGTCAGGAAGGCAGGGCGACGTCCATACCTGTGAATTGACATGGAAAAATTCAATAGTAGGCGGCCTAACTCAAAAACAGAAAAATTGTTTTCAACTAATAAAAAAGTGTTTGCTAATGGTCCACCAGTTAACCTAGTGGTTTAACTAGTAAACCATAGAAAGCCCTCTTTTACCGACTTGCTTTCAAGTTTGGTTTAGCATACGAAAACTTTTTAATAATCTTGAGATACTCACCGATCAGCGAACATGCCAAACAGAATACTGCCGAACAAGATGCCCAGCATGACGATACTTTGGGACAAGCTGGCCAGCCGTTTACTATCGCAGGTGAGATCCCACTCAGTTATAATGGTGGACTTAAAGACGCTAGTGTCGAACTCGGTCTCGGAGCATTCGTCACTGCAGGGATCCGTGACGTTCTCCGTCTTGCAGGATAACGGCGTCGGTGCTGCGAGGAAAATGTGGCCCAGGGTGTGCCATCCCGTGCCAAATTTGCACAGTAGAACGATGAAGAAAAAGAACAACTGGTAGCGCCGGAAGTCGCCAATCTGCGAGATTATCGGATCACCTGTCTTGGGGACGGGTTTCAGTGGCTTTGGAGCCTTTGGATCCTGCGGTCGATCGGCCATGTTGCTGAAAACTAAAGATTTTTGCCTGTCAGTCAAAAAAAGTGTATTTTTTGTGTGTTTGTAAAATATTCTAAATTTGTTTCTTTCAGTGCAGAGGCCTACCAAGCCGACTGGTTTCTTAGTGGGTGGACTTTCTCAAATATTTGCCGGCCTCAGCGCAAATTGGACATATCGACCGGTGCGGCTCAGTGCAGACTGGCGTGAATTATGGAACCCGGGCAGATGGAGATTTCGTTTGCGACCGGCCACCAGAGAACCGGTTTCCGCGGAGAGAGAGCTCCAGTCTGTGGCAGCGTGACAAGTTGGAGCTCAAAGACATAGCAGTCGGCGGGCTGGGGGCATTAGCACTTGGCCGCTTGGATCCACCGCCAAAATGGCATTTGGAAATAGAAATAGGAGTACGGCATCCATGCGCTGCTGCAGTTTGTCAGCCCAAAAGGCCAAGAGACTGGGGCTAAGACGCTAAACTTTTACTCTTTAAGTAGGTAAATGAAGTCGGCTGCCTGGTTAATTGAAGGAAGGTGCGCCCGGGGACCCGGCCCGATGATGCTGGGATCTAGCTGGCAGATTAAGCCATTGTCTGCCCGCAGATAACCGAACGAGCCCCAGTTACCCATTAAGATGGCTTAATTAAGGAAGCACTGCCTCAGTGAAAGTTGAACCGGAGAGAGAGAGACGAAGGTCTGAGATTTCTGGTCGGAGATTCCGCCACAAGTTCCCACGGCAACGACAACCTGTCTGGCGAAGGCATTTGGCGCAATCGTCAGTGGCTGGCAAAATGTCACAACAATTGCAAATAAATTATATATGCAAATTGGCTGGCCAATGAATGTGGAATAACCATTGACAAAACGCAGCGTTATAATACGATCGCCACATGCTAAATCTGGCAAGACACAAAGCACCCACTTGGGAGCTAAACAAATGCACAATGTTTAAAGCAATGCCCATTGTCTGCATTCATGACATTTGAATGTTGTCCTGCTCATTTCAACGACACTTTGCGATTAACATATTTTACCTCATTTATATAACATATCTTTAGGCCCTGTGAGACAAAAAGCACTTACCTAAAGAGCCGATTTAAGTGGCGATCAAAACAAAAACAGTTATATGTAGGTCAGAACCAATTCTATTTATAATTAGTAATCTGAACTTTCCGGGGGCTTGTCTACCGCCCGATTTATATAACTCAGCAAGTTGATTGATAACACTCTGTTCGCAATCTCGCACTTTTTGAACTACGTCTGGTGGGCTTCGACGCTCTACTATCAATGGCAGAAAAATCTCATCTTGTCTCGCCGGATGAGAAAAGCAACTGAGATGGCGATAAAGTCGTGTGTACTTTAATCCCAGATGATAAGAGGCGTTCGACAAGCGTCGCGAATATGACAAATAATGCCAAATGCCCTGAACTTCTGGCCAACTTGTGCGAGATAATAAGTATATATTGTTTACCTGCAGAAAGCCTTTGGGCAAATGTTAATCATATAATCAGTTAAGCACACATTCAGCTTAGCCTACCTCGTAGCTCCTGTATTCCAAATTAAGTTATTTTTTCATAAATTAATAGAGATGTCTCGCTGTGAGTCGATAGCTGATCACAATGAAATCCAAACATAATCACGCAGTGTTCAGCAGTTTAGCACGCGTTTATCAAACTTGAAAATGTTTGGTTTATCCATGATATTGGAAATCCAAATATCAATAAAGCGAGTCGCATTGTTGACTTATTTGGCATGACGATAATTGAGCTTAATTTTTCTAATCTTTTTAGTTCCTAAACGTTTCTTAAAGATACAAACTTCTTCCGTTTTGTTCAAATCAACTTATTAACATGTGAAGGTAATAAACTATCTTCAGAAGAAGCATTTAACTGACGCGTGGATAATTTTTAAAACATTAAGTAATATAAATTTTATTGAAATTTAATTTGCAAATTTTAACGATGTGTTGCATGTTATGTACGAACAAGTTACATTGTATTTTGAAGTTGAAAATTCCACCAAATATTTACCATGCCTTTAACTAATATAATTAAGTAACTTATTTAAATCTGAAACTACAATTTCAAGGCCCAGCCGATATGCTATGCATTTGCCAAACTAAATCCATTTAAATGGCCCCGTTTAATATTTACATTTGTTGGGCTGACAAGTGTTCTAAGCCGATTTCAGAGCCCCGAATGGGCCGGCAGCCGGACTGTTTGGGCCAGATATTTTCCGGGGGATATATATATGGCCCGGCAACGCTCCAATTAGCACACAAAAGGATTACAGGGGAAATGCCAAATTTCTGGCGCTGCACAGAGAAGCACTTGGCAAGGCCAACAAATGTTTTGGGCCGGCTTTGGAGCGCTTTGCGGTTTTTCTTCCATAATTGCCGGACAGGCTGGGCCAGACCAGTACCAAGCTGAACTGAACTGAAGTGGACAGTGGTCGAGTGGACGAGGATTGCAAGGAATCCACTTGAGGGCCAGCGAGCAAATCAAGCAGCAGGCATTTAATTTCAAACTGCCCCCTCATCCAAACACACCATGGTGCAATCAAAATATTTTATAGGTTGGCCATAAAGAAATTCATAAAGCGAACGGCAGCAGCAGCAGCAGCATCAGCAGCAACTGCAACTCTGCCAATTCATACGAAAATTGCTAACTCAGCGCTCACATATATCATTTTTATGCGCGGCCACGCCCCTTTCAGCTCGTAGTAAATTGACAAATGCAGCGCGCCAAGTCTGTGAGATGTCTTTGCCACTATTTAAGGTCTTTCACGAGGGGATCGAGGTGAAGGTGGAGCTGGAGCTGGAGCTGGATGCAGCATGGCAATGAAAAAGCGCACCGAAAACTATGAGCAACGCTTAGCGAAATAAAAGTGCTTGTAATATGTAGTTAAAATCCAAGTAAGGCGATTAGTGCGAGAGCATGGCGACTGGGAGATGCTCTCCCATATGAACCCATTAATTATCTCAAAAATGTGGAAATATATAAATATTAGGTAGAGAATTTTCACGCGTAAAACTTACCTGTTCTATGACTAGCTCCTTTCTGGATCAGCACTTCACACCTGCCAAGAGTTCGCTTCCAACTGCGAAAAATCAATATACTCACCTTACTTTATAAATGGAAAAATTGCCAAACCACCCTTAAAGCAGAAACACACCTTAAGCTGCATGTTTACTTATCGAGCATCTGCCTGTCTGTCTCACTGCAATTAGCTACCTGAGTGAAGGGAAATGCATTAAAGTGTTTGAAAGTAATAAAGTACCTGTTTCATTCAATAGAATTATAAAAGTATGCCACGCCATATGATTAATAACATGCATACTGGTACACTATTTGGATATTCCTCTATAACATCTACTTTAGCTTATTAGCTAAGATTGCTGAAATGCCCAGCCTGAGATTGCAGGGTATGCGTTGTGAGAAAAAGCAGCTAGAAACAAAAAGCCGCGTCAACGGTTTTGGCTCTGGTTGCCTTGGCTTTTTACCCCGTCCTCTGTAATCGCCCCTTAGTTCTTCTCTAAATCCTCTTTGATTAAGTGCTCAGTCTTTTATGTGGAGATTTTTTAATCGTTACCTCGTCCTCCCAGCAACGAGGAGGACCGCAGTCCGGAGTCCGAAGGGCGTCCATGTGACCATGCCCCGTAGATTAATCGCTAATCTGTCCCTAGAGGGCGTACTGACATTTTTAAAAACTGCGCACTGTCCAGCAGAGCCAAGGAAGCTGCCTCATGGCTGTCCACTTCATCCCGGGCCATTTGAAGATGTCTTTGGTTTTTATTGTCGGACGGCACTTGGGCACTTCCATCATTCCCATACCCATACCCATTCCCATTCTCGTTCTCGTTTCTTTTGAGGATCCGTAGGACTCGCATTCGGACCACGATTCGCACCTCTTATTCAGTGCCTTTTCAGCCGCCCTTTTTGGCTTTATAAATAAATTAATAAATTTTAGCCAGCATTAATTATTGTGCTGCTTGGTCGGGTGCGCAGATTAATGTTTTAATTTCGCTAGCCTAGGCTTCGATTAATTTATGCGCGCCCTGTTTGCAATTTGTACGCCGTTTTTTGAGTAATTTCGCCTGGCTGGGGGCGATAAAGTGCATTACCATGGAATGCGGCTGCCGCTGCGGGCAGCTAAAATTGTTAATTTCGAAGCATAATAAAACGTGGCGATATGTTGCAGTTTCGTTGCCGAGCCCCTTTCAATTTACACTGGACGAACTAGCCGGTCGTCCTAATGTGTGTCACATAAATCAGCGGACGGCTCATCCAATGCGGCTGCCCATTTCGGTGGTTTTGGGGCTAGGGATTAATCCCAGAAGCTGGTGGGGATGATGATGAGCGGTCTGCCAACACTTCACAGATTGATGAGTGAGCTGATCATTAGTTGCAGGCCGACTAGGTCTTTGCTGCTTAATCGGTTGAATACTTCGTTAAGACCAACTTAAATTCAGTTTTTTTTATCGCACTTAAGTCATTTATACACTAATCACTTTCAGGAAAAGTATTAGTTTCTCCATTAAACAATTTATATTTAATGAGCTTGATACCTATGAAGAACCATTTATCCAGCTTACTAGATATGGAAGTAGGACTACTATTTCAGTGTTCCTAGAAACTTTTAGTTTTTCAAGGTACATATGTAGGTATCGGCTCTAATGAATTTGATGGCCAGTTGCCTCGTCGAGCCTTGTGTTACCCGATTTACGCGTGACGGGCACGCAAATCGAGGCGTTTAATTTCCGCCGCCGACAGCCGTTCTCACCGCAGCCTGTCAGTCAGCTGGGCAGCTGTCATAATACCGTTCAGCGAACCACCACCCACGACCGCCGATGACCTCCGACCTCCGACCCAGGAGTACTGATTCTCGGGGCTGTGGCAACAGCAACCTCTTGGATGGCAGTAGACCAGAAGGTAAATAAACCCCTTGTCAGGGCCGCAGCTTTATGCATAATTAGCTTTTGCCGAGCGAAACTGTGGCTCCGTGCGAATGTTGCGAAGTTTTAATTTATGCCTAGGATGGCGGGAGGAATCGGTTATAGTTTGCCGTTCAGCTTGCTCTACAAACTGCATAAGCAAACATATTTTAATTTAAGGTTGTGTTTACATGCCGCTCTGTGGCACGCTTCAAGTCACACAACACGGCAGCAGGAAGCACTACTACAGCAACAGAAACAATAATAAGGACAGGACCTAGGACAACGGAAATAACAGGATCAGCGAGCCCACCCAACACTCGGCTACAAAAATAAATCCCACAGCAGTTCTGTACTAATTCGGTGAAGTTCACATGTTAAAGCAATAAACAATATACTTTAAAGTACCAAAAATGTGTAGTACTTTTCTAACTGTAAATGGAGAAGCGTTGATATTTTCTAAACCTTCAGCTTGTTGATCAGTGTTCTTGGTTTGAGGCCGTAAACGCATTCAGTGCATTATCGTCAGTGCCATATCAGACACAAACATAAATGCAAACAATAATATTTGCTTAAAATTGGCTCCGCCCTGGACACGAGGGGGCACCAACGATATCGGGGGGCGGGATTGCCGATGGCAAAAGAAATAAGGGGCAACATGTGTTTTACATGAGAGAGCGGACTGGAGTTGAGCCACTGGACGACATGTTTGCTGTTCAATCAGTCGTTCAGTTTATGGATCCCTCGAATCCCGATTCCCCCGGTAGCCGGCCCTATATGCTGCATACTGCATGCTGTATGCTGCAGCCCCGAGTGTGCAACTTCACAGCCTTGTTTACTCTCCAGTTTGTTTTCGCTGCTGCTGCTGCTCGGCACACTCTGCATTGCGTATACGCCGCGTTTGCTGTGGCTGCCCATTTTGCACCTGACATTTTTGCTTTGGAGCTGCAGCAGAACTTTATGCAAATGCAGCCAAATATTTTGAATGGCCCCAAAACGCTTGCCACTTTTTCCCATACGTGAGTGCGGGCCCCACCTCTCTTTGGTTTTGTGTAGCGAAAAGTGTACCTACATACATGTCCGCTTGCAACAAAGAAACCAGTTCAAGTGCCAAGGCCTATTGTTGGTCTCAGCAAAGGAGTTGTTTTCGCCGTTAAAGAACACATAAAGTAATAACAGATGTATTTTGGTCAAACTTACGTGACTTCTAATTATGTTTATATTATGACTCAAGTTATTTAAGATAAAGCCAGAGGTGTTATAACCCATTAAATTATATTTATTGAGTACATACATACGCTTTAATAGTATATAATAATGAATTCATGCATCTTATAAACTTATTTGCTGTTCCAAATGTAATCTCTCTAGAGGGCGATAATTGTTTGCAGCTTTTCTGTTTTCCATAAATAGGTGCTCCTCTGACAAGAAATTGGCGGAGAGCGGTACAGTGCACGGATGGCAAAGTGCCCAACAATGATTTAATCCCTTGTTCGGGCAAAATGCATTTTAATTACGCGCACACAGCGAGCAGTGCACTTTAGCATACTTAACAGGGCCACTTGGTGAGATTTTACGGCTCCTGGATGCCGGCACTCTAACTATCCTCCTTTTCGGTGGCTGCGGGATTTTAAAATGCACATCATAAATGCATTCATTTGTGACACTTGATGTAATTTGTTAGTGCGGTAATTACATAAAAGTGCAATGGCCAAACAATCACACACTTAAAAGCCTTTCCCCGGGGAAAGGCAGAAGAAATGGGGATGGAGCAGGGAGCAGATTGGGAGCACTTCCGGTGCATGCGTGTGTGCGAAATCGCATTAAAATTAATGTAATTTACAACAATGACCATTAACTTAAATTAGCGATGAAATGCAGTGGCTTCTCCCAAAGGGGCGTGGCTGGGCTGCAGCGCGTCGGTGGCGTAGGGATATTCCCGCACATGTCCTTGCGGCATGTGTGGCATGCAGTCACGTGCATTGCAGTCCGGCATTTTGGCCAGTGTCCCGTTGTCGTTGTCTGGTCAGTCAGCAGCCTTTGTTTTCAAACAGGCGCCAAGGAAACAAATCATTTGCACACACACACAATGGGGTCCTGTCCCTGCCCCCTTTCGACCCCACCCCCGCCGTTGCCATGGCCAACAAATTAACGACCATAAAGCGATTTTCAGCGGGCGGCAGTCGTCGTGGGAAGGGGGAAATTTACGAGCCAGTTCGCAGTGTCTACTGCCGCCCCAAAAATTATAGCGTACATAAATTGTTAAATGCGAAATCCTTTGATTTTAATTACGCTGAGAATTTTTATTGCCAGACATGCGGATGCCGAACTCGGACTTTTGCAGCATTTTCCAGCTTCCGGTGCTTCTGCCTTTGGCCGAAGATACTTTCCTCTAGACGGGCAAATTAATTTTAATTGTGGTTTGGCTGACGTAATTAATTGCAAGTAAAAGAAGGCAAGAAGGAAGAGAAAAGAAATTCATCTAAAATATTCGGCGTGCTTGACGGCCTATCAAAACAAATCAAATGAAACGCATATTTCTGCTTCAATTAATGGAATTAATTGAAATTTAATGAACTTAATTGTTATGCGGCGCCCGTAAGCCTACCTTACCTTTTCACCTGTGGGCCTGACTCGGCTTACACGGGAAATATGCAAAACGGTGAAGCGGAAATGGCAATGGCTTCCAAAAATGGCGGCGAATCGAAATCAAAGGCGGCGGCAAAGTACTCAAAGCATTTCCTGTGCTGAAAATTTAATAAAGTCCCCTTCGAGGCGCAAAGACAAAATGGCCACGCGCCTGTCAACGATTCCCACAGGAATCTCTTGGCAAGACTCCTCTTTTAGCCCCTCAGCTCTCAGCTCGCCCGGTTGCCGTGGCATCTTTTTGCCAGGACCCTTGCCAGGACCTCCATCGCCCCGCTAAAAATATATGTAGCTTTCCCTCGGGTCGCAGGCATTTTTCAATTTCTTGTGATTTTTAGTATGGCCCAGCAAATGACAAAGTCTCAACATTTTAACAACGTATTATGGCTAAGCAGGATAATAACACTTGGACTTCCTTTCCGTCCTGCGCGACTGTATGTGTGACAGTATCTGTGTACCGAAAGTGTCCTGCCAAGTGTGTGTGTGCAAGTGCAAACAAAGCTGAAATAAAGATACTTCCGGGCCGTGACCAGTGACAAGCACTTTAGTTGCGGCCAGCGGACAATGGAATCGGATCTGGGACCCCAAACGATTGGAGCTGGGAACTCGGAGGATTTTCAGCGTAAATTCCCAAGGAATTTGGCCAGCAATTTATTCGGAAATTTACAAGATTTTTGGGAGACCAGAATATCTAAGCAATTTGTATTATACAATAAATTTGCTGGTTAAAGTGTATTGTAATTTTTAGCTAAGCCTTTAAGGAAAGAAATTAATCTCCAAAATGGGGCTAATTTTATTTTTTAAAAAATTATAAAAAAAAAACATACAGTATAAACCTAAGTAGTAATAATGCATTTTTTAGGAAAAATAAATCAAAATTTTGATTAGGCGAACACAAGAAATTAAAAGAATTTCTTGTTCTTAATGCCCCGACCATTTTCTAATTTGTTGATTTTTTGCAAAGTTCATTGTTTGGCTCCTTTGCGCTTAACTTTTGTTTGGGCTAGCGGAATTCCTAGATGCCAACTTGAGTTGGCCCGACTGTTTGTTTGAGTTGGCCGGAGTGTGTGAGTTTTTTCTTCTCGAGCGCTTTTTTTATGAGCTGCCACGAGGATGCAGGACTTTGCTGGTCAACACTACACAAATTGTTGATGTGACCGGGTCCCGTGTCCTTTGTGTGTGTTTGTTGTTGTGCGTCATCATCTTCTTCTGCTCCTAGTGGTTGTTTGTTGCTGGCTCGTTCATTGTGTTTGCACCATAAATCGCTTCCGTTTATGTTTTAGAGCCACACAATGGCATGGCCAAGTTGGTGGCAGCGGGAGCGGAAGAAGGCGGCCAAAAGAGAAGCCATCGTCCTGATCACTAGCGTAAACAATAAAGTTTAAAACAACTAAGCAAGATACAAAATGTTCTACGGAATTTCATTTTGGACGGATGCAGTGAAAAATTCAGAACTCTCTTTTGCGCACCTATGTAATAAATTTGTTCTTTACAATATTTATCTTAATTTAACAAATTGTATATATCCACTGTTGTTTTATATATTAAAAATAAAATACACATTCTTAAAGACAGGAAATTTCCTGGAACTTGGCAGTTTGAGACCTAATAACTATTATTATCCACCATTTTTTGATAGTCGAAGGTTAAGTTTAATTTTGGACTCCCAAATTGCCCTCAGTTACTTTCAGTGTGATTCATTTTGCCTTTTGTCCTGGATCTCTATGTGTGTGCTTTATAGCCATGGCTCGCTTCACGCTCTTGACCATGTGACCAGCTAGCCGTGTCAGTCATTTTGAGCGCCGTTCCGCTTTTGTGCCCCCGGAGAAGAACAAATCTCATCTTTGTGTTTGCCCCATCTCAGCTCCCCTCTCGCTCACACCTCCTGCGCCGTCTCGCTTGCTCGCATTATCATTGTCCACGCCCTGGACCGGCATAAAATAAGTTAGTCCTGGGCAAACGTCCTGTCCCCGGACACGCAATGGCCCAGCTCATGTTGACTTTTCCTATTTTAAGTCCGTTTATTTCTTTTACACTTGCTCCATCTTTGCGCTCCCCCCGCCGCGACCCCGACGCCATTTTCTGACCTTTGCCCGTTGTTGTAGTTGGTGGAAAAGTTTTCCACTCGCCTGCCAAGTGCCAGGAAGCAGAGCAGCGGGAACAATGCCGTGAAAAACTGTGTAGTGCATTCGCTAAGCGAAAACTTTTAATGATCCGAGGCCTTGGAGATGGGTTTGATACTAAACCGGATCACAAATAGCATCTGCATTATAAAGGAAGCTAAGTGCAAGCGACCAATTAATCACATTTGATGGACCGCCTATAGTTTTTTCAAACAATTTAGAAGCACAACTCTTTCTTGTTCAACGTACTCTGTTAAAAATGCTTCTTTTTATTTGCAATGTTAAGGGAATAATGCCTACGAAGTATGACTAAATATGTCCTTAAAGCGCCATATCGAACATCTTTATATGCTCGACCCAGTTTTTACTTATATGAAGCTTATTCCTGGTTTTCCATTGCCTCGTTCTTATCGCCTCTTACGACGATGGCTTTTAATGTCTTTTTGGGGCTAGGATCGTAAGCCACTTCTATCTGCGCCGTGTTGTCGAACATAATCGAACTAATCAATTTGCGTAAATAAACTGCTCTGGGTTTATTATCGACAAGGTGCCACGTGCCGAGCTCGGTGGCGTCCCCGTGCAACATAAATCTTTATTTACAAAAGTGTAAACAAAAATTACTCACTCACGCGCATTCACGAGGGAAAGCGCAAAAAATGGGTAAGCGGAAAAGTGGGAAAATGCACGGAGAGGAAGTGTGTAAAAGGCTGAAATGCGAAAAATCAACGACTTCGACGCAGGGATAACAATGGGGGCTAACCTCTCGAACTCTAACTCCCCAACGGATACGAGTGGGTGTGCGAATTAGCATGTGAGCCCTTACAAAGGCCACCCACTCGAGCGACCGCCCACCCCCCTGGCGCCCGCTAATGGCCCTCCCGTGAGTCTGACGCTCCCGTTGAAAAGTCAACGATTGCCGCGCTGCGGAAATTAACGGAAAATCAGCAGAGGCGCACAAAGAGAACGAAATGTAGGAGGGCGAGAAAGACACAGGGAAGCTTCGCTAAGGAGACCGAAAAGGATATTCGCAATCTTAACGAATTCGTAAAAAAATTCCTTTTTTTCAAAAGAATTTTGTTAGGCTGTCTAGGGCTAATTAACAAGCTACAGAGATAAGTATTTTTTCTTGGAAAATATTTGGAAAGTTATTTTCAATAGTTAGGCTCTCATAAAACATTTCCCTTGATTTCTGCATATGCCAAAGATTCCTTCACAGATGTTCCACTGTAGCTGACGTTAATAGCAACAAATGGCGAAGGATGCTTGATTTAATGTACAAAAGTTTTTGATGTTTCTCCGTAGGTGGATGATGGCGGCGACGTGGAGAGCCTTCGCTCCTTTTGCCTTTTGGCCCCTATGTCTGTGGGTGTTGGTTAACAGTCTGCTTATTTCAAATTGTAATTATGGGCCGCTGTTCCGCACGTCCTTTCGCCAGAGGTTGGGTGTCAGTATCAGTCGGCTGACACTGGGGGTCCTGCGCACAGGACTCAGTGGAGCAGAATGCAGCAAATCACGGGGTCCCGAGCCTCTATGTTTCGCATAAAATGTATACAAATTATGCGTATTTATCGGGCAAATTCAATGAACTGTAAATGGTGTGGAAGTTGTTTGGCGCCCGAGTGTGTGTCGGCAAAGGTGTTTGGTGTGCCATTGTTGTTACGCGGTTGTCTGTCACAACATTAAGCCTCGTGGATTGGGTCTGAGAAAGCGCACAGGTGTGTGTGAAAGTTGGGTGCTGGAATGGGTTGGCTTGGGGTTGGGTTGGGGTTTTCAGGGTGCGGGGTAGGCGTACTGAATCGGGTGCACTGAACCATTCTCATTAAGACGGGTTGGGGGTGCTCAGACAATTTGCTGCCGTTTAATTCCCTAACATAATGTACCCCTTTGGGCATTCGATTCCGCCCAAATCGGAAATGCTTTCCACAATTAATAATTACTAATCGCTTTGGCAAGCAACTAGCATAGAAACGTGAAATCACGGTCTATATTTGGGCTGATTTATTTCGGTATACCATTTAGTCATTTACCGCAACCCCGTAGCAGTTAGCAGAAGCGAGTTCATTGACAACCTTGAGCCTTGACCCCTGACCCATTGACAGGTGGCCGGCGCATAAATATTTCATTGGCTCGCTCTATCAAGGGGAAAATGGGGAAAACTTTTATGGCCAACACATCGGCCCACCGCCGCGTGCCAGTTATTAGTTAATAACTATTTGCTCTTTGTTTATTTATAATGTCTTAATTGTCGGAACGTGGGCCCAATCCATCCGGGCATGGTAATTTAATGGTCGTCGCACAATTATTTTCCAATTCACAGCCCAATCGGGCAAAGGGATCCGGATCCGTTGGATACGTTCGTCCAATTTAAATCCCCAGTTTCCCAGTTTCGGTCGGGACGCCTCTCTTCCCAGCTGTCAGGTTAATTTGCTTGCCGCACAGCAGGTGTTGAGTTTGGCTAATTAATAGGCTGCCCGAGACTGCCTGGCTGGCCCACAGATTTTTAACGACAGGTTTCAGGGGGGATCGGGAGCAGGAACTTGGGCTGCGAGTCCGGGAACGGGTAACGGGTCACGTCCTGGACCGTAAACGCATCCGTATCCGCATCGCAAACTATGCGGGCGACAGCTGCTGCCGCACGGGAAAAAAGTTCGTTACAGGTAATTTCCATTTTAAACTAAAATCAAAACCTAAGTTGTGCATACCCTTCACAATATAGCCGCAACTTTTTAAAGACGTTTTTAATATTCGATTGGTTTTCATAAACATTTTGCGAAAGAATGAATTAAGTCCAATTTTCTCTCAGTGTGTTCCTCCTTTTTTATGGCTTTGCGTGCTTGGCATCGTTTTGTTTGGGGTCCGCGCGTTCCCGAGTTATTACTAATTTTTAATTTATGTGCATTTAATTGAAATTCGGCAGAGGCCAGCACTCAGCGACTCTCCCTCTGAATTTGGCTCCTACTCTGACTTTGACTTTGACTTTGGCTCTGCCCCTGCTGTGGACTGTGACTCTGACCCACTTGCCAGACAAACACGCATCGCATCGCATTGCATCCGAGGCTTGGCCAAAATCGCGCATCGAACATGGCCAACAAGTTGCAAACAAGTCGTCGCCAAAATCGCAAGCAACATAAATTTTCGCACATTTTCGGGCTGCGTTCGACGGGCACATGCAACCAGAAATCAACCAGCAGGCCAGAAAAAAAAGCAGGCAGAGTTGAAACGGGGAAAGAGTTATATGGCCTCACATTTCTGCTGCCTGCTGGCCGCAAATTTATTACGTTAATTAAAATAATTCTTAATTAATCAGAAGCAAAGATGCTGGCAGTGCCGATGGCCACAGAAGATGACCGAGCCAAGTTCAGAGATGGGGAAGAACCCTTTTGATGTCACTCCTCTTCTGCCTCAGCTGCAGACAGTTTTGTCTAGTAATGCATGGCGCATCAATTATGGAAGAGTTCCCCTATCCCCAATAATATCCCCCGATTTCCACAGCCCACTGGAGACGCGCCCACTTGGCGAGTTTCTCACGGGACTCGCTTAAAAATGAATTTAATATGCTCTTTAGTTGAAGTGAAGAAGCTACGGTTTCATCAGCAACAGTGGAGTAAATGATGAGGAATGTGGCTTGAATCTTATAGATCTGGGTACTCAGCTCGTGACCCGTTGATATTATCTTTTAATATATTTAAAATTGGAACATAAAACATTTATCTAGTTATTTTTCTAAATTATTTTCCAATAGGTGCCTTTTCTTTAACACGATCTGCCCACTGTACCTCCATAGAGCGACCAAGCTGCACTTGTCCTCCATTCGCTGCAACTCATTACATTATTTTCGTGTGTTTATTGTTTCTTTGCAGTCTCTTGCCGCCAAAGCAGCAGCTTGACTGGCGCCCTATTGTTCCCTGTGGCCCCCAGTCCGCCGGTCCGCTGGTGCCCGATGCCCCGATGCAGGATTCCCGCCTCCTGGCCAGCAGTTTATTATGCAGCAACGCACCCCCAAAGCGGTTTGGATCGCTTGGTCGGCTGGCAAACAGACAGCGCCTGACAATGAGTTTTTAGTTTGTGCAGCGTTCATTTCGCCGCTTATCTGCGCCCTGGCAATGTTTGCTGTCATTGCAAATTTCCGAGTTTGACAGCTTACAAGCAGCCAGAGTCGAGAGTCCCCATTCGCCCCTTTCCTTCCCGCCGTCTATGGCATCCTGCGTTCCCCGACCGCAGGCTCAATGTCCGTCGGCTTTGGGCTCTCCCGCCGGACTCTGCGGCGCTGCTTGACGCACAGCGTCTTCGTTTAAGTGGCGCTATGCGTCGGACGTCTCATCGACCTGGTACACGGAGAGAAAATTCAGTAGTTCCAAATAACAGCTTTTAAAAAAGCAAAATGATTAGTATCCGACTTGGGGGAACAAACAGAATCATTGATATTACAATTTTTATTGAGACCCTCGCTTTGTTCAAAGCCATTAAAAATTCCGATTGGAAATATTTTCAGTGCATCCACTCCTCGCTCTCATTCGCATTCTCATCGTCGGCGGTTATTAGTTGGCCACTGCGTCGAGTGGATGTGGATCCGTCGTAGATACGTGGATATGTGGTCTTAATGATGTCAGACCGACCGAGCGAACGGTACAGTGAACAATGCCAAACAGCTACGGACCTGATTAGCCATGTTGGCCCCTTTGGGTCTTGGGGATTCGGATCGGGCACTGTGTCTTGGCACCGCATCTCGTATATTGTTTGAAGATACACGTAATTAATGTGGACTTAGCAGTTTGGCACTCGGATAACAAAAGATATTGGCCAGACGGTACGGGTGGTGTTGCGGGAGGATGCCATGTCGGCAACGGGTAATGAGTTCAATATCTTGCCATTGCGTCCTACTCGTGGCTCTTTCAAATTTAAGTTCTATAGTAGGTTTTTCGATCGTTAAACGTACTGTAAGATAAGCTACTGGATCGTTTATATAGCTATAGTTTGTATCAATAGCTTTCATAAATCCGACAAAATGAAAATGTTTACTTTACCATTGCTAGGTATGGGGCATTTTTCGTTATCCTAACAGCCTCTCGAGTTCTGTGCTAATAGTAATGACCGTGCAATTCTGCCAACCCCGCCGATACTCTTGAAATATTTCCGGTTAAGGAGTAATCATATTAGCAGCCAGCCTGGCCCCGAAACCCAAATCTTCGCCCATTTCCCCCCTTTTAATATATACGTCGATGCCAATTTAGCTATTACATAAGTGAGTCAGCTGAAAAGGAAACCAGCTCCAACTCGACTACAAAATGATGATGGAACGCAAGTACAAGTTGGTTAGACGTCTCAAGCTGCGTTGTCAGAAAGTCGAGAAATTGAGAAGCGAATGGAAGGGTACGTTGATTTGCGGTTCAAAAATGCATGCACTTATTTGCTACTGTTCATGATTCTAGCTGATTTTCCTTGTACCGATTCGGTATTGGCTTGGTCAATTCCCTCAGGACTGGCACATTGACTGACTGACTGGCTGACTGGTCCTTGACTTGGTGACCCAGTTGGCCTTTGTTTTAGCCCCGCCAATATTGTTTGCCCGTAAGATATTTATTTGCTTTGCTTTTCCATTTGGAATTTCCAATTTTTCCGCTGCTTCGTCTGCCATTTATTGCTCTTGAGATGTTTTCACTTGGGAGCTGGATGACGACGGGTTCTCCAAAGGTCATCCGCTGCAGCAACACAGCAAGACAGCAACAGTTCCGACTTCATCCATCCTTTGCCAGTCATCGAAATCCCCTCCAACTTTCACATTAGTTTGTGTGGGTCGACGTGCTCTATCGTTCATCGTTTATATTATCGGCTCGGCATCAGCATCATCATCATCGTCGTCGTCATCTAGCCCGTCATCGCTTTTGGGCCATGGCGCTGTGTTGGCCTTATCCTCTTGGCCCAATCGCCTCGCCCTCTCGCCTGGCCAATTCCTTTGATTACCGCACCCTTTTCGCTCTTTGTTTGGTCTTAGGTCATCATAAATTGTTTGCTTTCAAGTCAATTATTGATATAGGATTTGCAGCCGTGATTAAGCTGCCTCTTCCTTATTGGCCAAGTGGGTCAGTGGAGTGTGGCCATGCCCGTTCGGGCCATTGTTTTAGGCCTGGTCTTCGTTACGGCGAAAGTTCAATGCCAACGCCAAAGGCAACTGCACGCCAAGTGCATTAGCTGCCCCCATAAACATTGATAAGCCAGCGATAAGGAGGCAGATACCCACTCCTAGACCCATTTCGATCCCATTACGATCCGCATTCCCCGGCAAATTGTAGCACTCATAATTTGTTTTTGATTGCCTGGCACTTTGGCCGCCTCCTCGGACCTAAGCAAACCGAAATATAAATCCAAACAAGTGCTCTCTGAGCCGTCTAGGGGACACTCGAAGCGCCGGGGCAAACAAAACAGGACCGGGCACAAGGGTCTCGGAATGGGGGAATCAGGGGACAGGGAATCTGGGACCGAAGTCCAGACCCTTAGCCCATCTTTTCCTGTTTTGTCGGCATCTTTTACTCCACACTGGCGCTTCCGTCGCTGCAACGAGAGATGCAAATGGTAATGTCTGGCAAATTACGCTTAGAGAAAATTCAAGTCCTAAGCAGGAAAGACTTAATA
The DNA here is from genome assembly GCF_004382145.1 of Drosophila mauritiana. Classification (NCBI taxonomy): domain Eukaryota; kingdom Metazoa; phylum Arthropoda; class Insecta; order Diptera; family Drosophilidae; genus Drosophila; species Drosophila mauritiana. Next base: position 18,281,266 of record NC_046668.1, on the reverse strand, counting down.
AATCCTCTGTTTATGTTTTAAAAAGTGGAAATAAGTTCGTTTATGGAATAATATTAAATATAAATTTTAATTATACCTCTTGCGTATAAAAAAAACGTAAAAAAATATGCAATAACTTGTAGCAATACTGTACCTAGATTTTGTTGAGTGGAATGGTTTGAGTATGCTCGAAAGTCTTTTGACAATATTTGCGCGCCCTGACAATAAAACGCAAAGTGAAGTCTTGAGCTGCAGCTCCTCCATCTGCATCCCCTAGATTTTAGTATCTCAGTATTCCTGTATTTGTGTATCTGTGCGGCGGGTCATTTAAATTTCATGCTAAATCAAAAATGCTTGTGTTTATTATTTGTTTTGTGTGCTGTGCCGCGGCCGAGGACTCCGCGGTTCGCTTTTCCTGTTTGTCTTTCGGTTCCAGTTCATTTCAGCCGAGCGGCGCTTGTGTGCGAGTCGATGTCTTTCCTTTTGTTAGCCATGAAGGCGCCCTCTCCCTTCCTTCGGCCCTCAGCCGCTGCCCCTCCCACTCATCGATGGCCGGCGGCATCCTTTGTGGCCTACACAGGATGTCGATTACATTTGTTTACTGCACTCGGCGCACTATAATTTCCCCCTCGTTTAATGAACAGGTGCCGTGTTGTTGTCTCTGCTGGAACTGCATCCCTACTTAATTTGCCCAGTGCAGTGTGCACTGGAATCCAGAAACATCGGTGACAAACATGGCCATCCCATAGCCGCACAAATGGCATTTAATCTCAAAAGCGCATCACCAGATTTACGCTCAAGACAAGATCAAAGCGTCAACTTAGCATTCAGCAGCCCACCAATCAGATGAACTGCGAAATCCACTCGAGATGCAAGTGGATATCTGGACTTCAACTCTGGAATCCAGATCCCTTTGGTTGTGTCTGGGGTGGAGAAGTGGAGTGAAAACCACGTGATTTGCATTAAAATTTAGAGATTGCTGAGATTTATCGGTGAACAGAGACGTTCAAGGATAATTGTATATTTATATTTAATTTAACAACAACGTGCAAGTACTAAAAATAATTAAATCTTCTTACTTTGTCTCAAACCTCATCCTTTCACGCAGATGTAAATTACCTCAACAATGTTGCAACGGATATTTAGCCGTGGTAAGACCCAAGGTATGCATCTCGGTGACCACTCTCAGTCCTAAGATAAAAAAGCGATAACATTTTAATGACGAGGACACAGATCGCTGTGATCGTGGGTGTCGGTGGAGTGGGATTTCAGACATTACTCAATCAGCGAGCCATAAATGCAAGCTGATTAATGCAGCTGCCTGTCCGACGACAAGTGAAACATTTCCGGTGACAATGATGGGGACTTATTGTACGCTGGAAAAAATTGTATAGTTTTCTCTACTAATCTTGGATGCATTCGTATACAGCTAATAAAAGCTAAAATTATCCCTCTGGTTAAAGACTTTTTTTTTGTGTAGCTTGGGGATGGTCCTGAAGATGTCGGCGATGTTCACGACGTCATGCAGTCTGCGGATCACGGAGTGGCAATCAAACGGAGGCCACGTTTGGGGTCCATGACAACGACAAGTGTCAAAACGCAGGTTGCTTTCATTTAAATTGGCATGATTTACGTTTGCCCCAACCATCAACCGACTTGTATCGCAACGCATTGCCTGTCATCCATGTGGATGCAACTGTGGCAATATGGCAAATTCCAACAGCACTTAACAAGCCGCAGCCGAAGGAAATGACAAACAGCGGAGACAGGACGCTGACATAGCCAAAGGGACTCATCCGGGAACGGGTAAAGGGAGCTGTAAACTGGGAGCTGGGCGATCCCATACGATCCGATCCGGATTCCAGAATGGGCATCAAGTCGCATCGAGTCGAGTGGGGGGCAGAGGGTCGCCAGTCGCCGGTCGCCGTCGCCTCATGTTGTCCATGTTCATCGCCAAGTCACCTCCGTCCTCTCTCAGCCATTTGGTGTGCATGCAAAGTGTTGAATAATTTGTTGCGAAATATTTCTAGATGTACAATGCCGGCGATTCCCTTGCACCCAACAAATGCGTCGATGTGTATTAAAAATTAAGATTATTTCCTTTTCTCAAATTAGTATATTCCACCTTTTGCCCTTTACCCTTTTGTAAGCTTTGTTTAATATATAATTACCTAATAGTTTGCATGGTTGTTATTATTTAGGCTTTCTCATTTTAAAATAATGGGCTCTTCTTATTATATGTACATGTTTATATGTTTATAAATTATATAAATTATATATATATAAATTATTATATGTTTTACCTTAGTATATTTTTTGTCGGGTGCCCCGCGGCTTCGGTGGGTTCTAGGCAAAAGGCTTTTCTGCAAGACCGGCTTGTTAGTGTGCAACATGCTGTTGCAACGCCGGCGACTGCAACAGCGACTGCAACTGCAACTGTTGCGTTGCTGCGTAATTAAGTGGGCGACAGTCTGGTAAATGCAAATTTCTTGGCCTTGTCGCACTGCTCGCCGCAGGACATGGCCAAATGCAGATGCTGGCGACCGATATGGCCGATAAGCCGTGGTGCGATGCCGCTGTTAGCGGGTTCCTGTTTCTGCTGCTGTTCTGCATCAGCTTGTAGACGGCGATAAGCGCTCGCCTATGATCTATGATCCTGACCTTGGCTGGCAGATCAGAATGCGCATACGCAATGTTGCGCATTCTTAATTAAAATGTCAAAACTGGTTTAATGGCGTTAATGAACGAACAGCACTCAGTTCGTTAGTCGGGCGAACAGGTCGCTTGAGGTTTGACAATATTGCTTGGATTCCTGGGATTCCTTCGGTTCGGTGTTCATGGCCTGCGTATCGCTTTCTGGCTTTTGATCTGCCTGGCGATCTGGACTTTGATTTATCGTTAGGTTTGCTGCGTTTACAAACAAAAGCTGCCGCCGCCAGCGCCGGAAAATGGAAAGTTTTCCGTTGTCTTGACAGTTTGCGTAGTGACGGTTGATTTATAGAAATCAGAGCCTGGTTTTTCAGCCTTTGTTAAGTTCGTTATCGTGTCTGCAAAATTGTTAACTGAGCTATGCCGAACTATGGCACACGATGTCTACAATATCTGATCAAGGATATTACATAACCAAGCGCTAGCTGATTAAATATTGATATCGATCGATCTTAGATTCTTTTTTTCGATTCATCAATATTATCATTAGGAAAAATTCGGGTACTTGTAATTATGTTAATTTTCAACCCATCTCCATTCTTTTTTATTGGTTTTAAATGTTAACTCGACCGTGAAGGACCAATGCAAAAGCCCGTCCAATTCATTGCATTCCCTTCTATTCAAAGCAGGCGCCTCCGCAGCACAGACACACTTGCAAAAATTAATATATGTTTTCAAGTGCATTACATACATCAATACAAAATAATCAAATCAAAACGTTTTTCCCAGTGCACCGAGCCCAAAGCCCGACTCTTGGGGGTTCCCTTGTCTGCAAAGTTGTGTGATTTATTTGGGCGGCTCGGGTGTTTTTTGCTCTTTGTGCGCTGCGCTTTTTATTATGGCACAATTTTTATTATTTTTATTGGTGCGCACTCGAGTGGATTTCGCCGGAGTGCTGGAGTGCTGGAGTGGAGCTGGAGGAGTTGCAGGCCCATGACGCACCACCCGCACCACTTTCCTGAGGCTGTAAACAGAACTGCATTGGGTATATGGATATGCATATCCAGGCGGGCACACACGAGTATGTGCATTTATTATTTTACTTGGCTTGCTCGCATTTTGCAGCAACGATCTGTAGATACAATAAATTACCAATTATATTTTCATTTCATATTTCTGTCATTGATTTCGCTTCCAGACTGAGGCTCCATGCCTCAATGAAAACCAAAGGGGGTCGTGTGCCCCGCCCTTCGAGTCAGGCGAAATTCATATCCAATGTAAAAGGCAGTTTGTTTTATCAATCAACAGACAAATTTGTATAGCTTTTAAAATGGTTTCGAAAAGCACACATACAGTTTTACAAATTCAATTAATATACATTGAAATATTAAAGTCAAAGGCACCTCACAAAATATACACCCGCACGGTCTTCAACTTCACTTCTTGTTCTTTTCAATTTCAATGCGTATACTACTGTGATGAAAACCTGATACGCACAGAAACCTAAAACAAATCGGCATTAAATAGTTACACTTGTTAAAAGTCGAGTAGCTCACATGGACAAATTATTAAACAAATAATGGTGTATATCTTAGCCCGATCTGTGATGATCTCCCATTCTCTGCACAACTTGATTACATATACGGTAGTAATTGTAACAACTACCGGAATAATAATAGCCACCCAAATCCACACAAGAAAACGGTTTTCCTAAAAATTAAAAAGGATCAAAACAAAATGTCTTTGATACGTAACACTCAAATACCAAGATGGCCCCAATCAGAAGGAATATTGCAGCTAAAATTGCAAAGCTGCCTCCCCCAACTACGATTTTGTGGTATATGTTAAAGGTTTCACCTGTGCAAAAAGTAAGAGTTACTCTTTTTAAATGTATTTATATTATAAAGTATATTTACGGGTAGACACATATGAAATAATAACGGCACATATTATTATTATGGCGATGGCCCAAATACCGCATTCTTTACGACTGGTAAGGTCCCCACGACAAAATTTGCACATTTTGCTTTTTTATCAGATTGGAATCTAATAATTTTTGTCAAATGTAACAGAAAACTCAAGAACTTGATGATTCGTAAAAAAATATATCAACCTATCAAGTTCTTTTTGTCAGCCAAATGGTTTAATCTCGAACTTTAATGAAACCTAGCAGTCGGAAAAGTGCAGTCTTAACCGAAAAGCAAAACCACCCCCCGAGTTAAGTTATCAGAAAGAAAAGCGCGAAAATCCCTTTGTTGGACTGTTTTTATTTTCGTCTGCAGCCGGGACCGTCTATATTTATTTCCTCTGCCGTTCTATAAGGCCGGCCAGATGGCTTTGTGCGAAGCCTGCCGCCACATTAAGCCCTCAGCCCAGCGATTTGGGAATGGAAATCAAAAGTCGCCGTTAAAGTGTCTAGGAAATTGTGCATGCATTAAATAAATGAAACTCCCTTTATCCCGAAGGACGGACAGAGTGACCAAGGGTCGGACCAGGAATAACCTCGGGTCCATGTGGAAATTAAAATGGGAATAAGAGGCGAAGGCGGGTACTTTGTAGGGGGAGACTTGCAGTTGAGGGTTGAGCATAAAAAATTAAAACAGACGGGCTTGGATAACTTTTAGGAAAGGGCAGGCGATGTTGAAGCAACAAATGCAATCAAACGTAAACATTTAAAACTAGTTGAATGAATATATTTTAAATGTTTTCTTTAAAGATTTTCTATAAGCAAAGCCAAGCTGATATATTATCAGTACTTGGGGTGCATTTATTACACATTATATAATTGGTCGCTCAGGCCCGATATTCAATTCAGAAAAGGATTCTTGGATATTAAAATGTGAGCAATTTATTGACCCCATCCTATAGTACCATGATTTGCCAAGGCCAATTATAAAGTTTGTCTGGAAATCCAAACTAGCGCAAAAACTATGGAAAAGCCAAAAGGAACGTCGATGAGCACCGCACGTAATTCAATCTGGGCAACTCAGTTTTGCTGGCCTCTTTGAGTAGGCTTACCTGGAAGAGGCGGGCAGGTGGTATAATTATATTCTCCAATTTTCATGGGTCGAGAGGATTCGTGTGCCTCTTTTTCTTTGCATATTTTACCATAATTTGCTGTTCTTGTTTGTTCTGCCAGTTGTCCTGGCGAACAAATTGCGAATTGAAAACTTCGAAAACTAGCGGCAATTACAGAATTTTACGAAAACCGAAACCAAACAAAACCGGGTACGAGCCCGAACCAGAACCCAAAACTTGGACTATTTGGCTGACTGTGCGTGTAATTATAATTTTCTTTAAGTCGGTTTGCGCAAACTTTCCTTTATGTCAAACTTTCGTCCTGCTGCTCTTTCCATCTTTGCGACCGCAAATAATTTTGTGGAAAAGTTGCCGCTCTCCGCACTCCCCTTTTCACTGAATTACTGAATTTTCCCGATTTTTCCATGTTGTTGGTAATTATGCTCTTTGTGCGACGCAACCAAACTTTTGGGTACATCGTCTGAGTGTATTAGTTGTAATGTGCTTCGGTTAGCCCAAGAAGGAGCGCAAGTTGCCAAACTTACGACAACAATAACAAGGAAAACAAGCGTCGAAGGAGGCAGAGGACCAGTCCCCTTGCCGTTTTTTTTTTTGTGAACTTACCTTTCGTTTTGGCCATATCCTTCGGCTAGACAATGTGTCTTATTAGAAGGGCTTGCCAGCGGTAAACTTTCCGGTGATTTTCATTCATCAGAAGTTTGGCATCAAATTTTTAGCTAATCACGTTGTCGATGAATGGAATTGTAACTTTATAAACTGTTTTCCGGCATAATTGTTGGCCCAAGCGTTCTCCTAATATTTCCATTAGCACTAGCCCGAACCATTCGTTTCATTTAAATAGGTCAAAATAAACAGAAGCCAAAAGCATGAAAATACTAATAACATTAGATATTTGATTACCACAACATAATTGCTTACCTAATAAAAACGTCAAATGCAAAATATGTCCGATTTTGAAATATATTTCGAAAGACCTCCAATCCTTCAGTAGATTGTTTATCTTCAATACAAACACGAATGCACAGCATATTGGTATGACAATAATAGAGAGCAGAGCAAAATGTATATACTCCTAAAAAATATATATTTTAGCGCTAATGAGTCACAAAAAATTCTAAGTATTTACGACAAACCACATCAGTTTTATTATAGAGGCAAAGCCAATGACAATAACAACTGGAGTAAGAAAAATAATATCGTATGTGCTGACCTTAAACACTGTGAAATACCAAAAATTAAAGACACCACTTATAATAAATATGAATATTAATATACCGTGTCGCAAAAGTACAATCATCATGGTCACACAAGCAATACCTCCAAGAATCCATAAAATGGGCAACTTTCTTTTACACATTTTTGAAAATTAAATTTAATTAAATTTTTTGTTGACATTAAATTCCATGGTATTTATTCCATTCTAAGACATATTTAACATATTTTTCGCATATTTTCACCTAATGAAATCCATCCATAATTCAGGCAAACTAATGAAAACAAATTTTTGTTGCCTGGCACTTAACACCAACTCACGACTTGTCCATTCCGGCTAATGACCAGATATATTGCCATACTGAAACCGCTGCTGGGGGCTGTGATTTGGCTAACTGCCTCTGCATGATTCTCCCTTTGTGGCGTATGAAATGCCATTTATTGGGTTACTCAATCAAATATGTGATGTAGCAACTCAGGTTACCAAATAGGTAAATCGGGCGGGATTTAGACACCATGTAGGGTAATATGTTGCAGTGAATCAATATTCTCATCCTTCTTGAACAAAGCAGATTTTGTAATTATCACTTTGTCGGCTCTTGAATTGAAGGTCAATGTACTTAACGACATTATATTGAAAAATAATTTCATACAGACTGTGTTGAAAATTGTTTCTAATTTTTCCTCTTTATATATATGATATTCAGGTCCCCTCACCCCAGCATTCCACTGTGCGATGCTAATTCGAATGCAAGCCCTCAAACATCCTTGAGAGTTATGCAAAGCAGGAGCTGCCGAATGCAAAATGTGTTTTCACTTTTGTTCGTTTATCAAACGGGTGTCGGACTGACTGGTTGGTTAGTTGGTTGGTTGGTTTGTTTGTCGTTTTGTCGGGCTTGTGGGGTTTGTTGGCAAGGCGCCATGGTCGGGCTCCAACTCTGGCTGCAATATGACCAACGGCAACAAATAGCTGACAGTAACAACGGCAAAGGCGCTGGATACAGCTGAAACCTGAAAAGGACCCGGGGCAAATTCACGACTCGCATATTGAAAACAAAACTGCAGTCTGAGAGGAGTGAAGACAGGCACACGTGATGGGGGATATTGTGTGATTGTGTTTACGGTGTGGCTACATGGCTGTATGGATGCATGGAAGTGGAGCGGGTGCAGCTGCCTCAACTCAGAGTCCCTCCTCCCATGAAGTGAAGCCAAGTGAAAATGAAAACAAAGTTTAACAAACCGTGGCTAACGAGCTACATTATTAAAACTTCAAAAATGCATAAATTTGCCGGAGACGAATGGAGCGAACTGCAGACTGCGGCATTATAATAATATAATGCATATCCTGGGCAGGCATTTGAAAGTTATTGACACCTCCTCCGCTCTCCGCTCTACCTACTCCCATCACCCAACAGCCGGTAAAACTCGTGACGTGATCGGTTTTGAGGCACCTACGAAGGAGGGTGTTGCAACACAGGCCAGGTTCCACAAAAGCTGCACGATCTGGGCACTGGGCACCCACTCCCCAATCCCCAACCCCACTCGCCATTCCAATCCTAGCTTCAATTCCAGCCCAACTGGAACTGCGGATCGACTTCGCGACTCGGCTGCCAAGTGATTCTGCGCATATTAGTTGGCCATTAGGCGCACACCATTGTCAGCTGTGAACGGCAGTCGAAAGCGCATTAAAATTCAGACGGTGTTAAATATTACAAGCGCCCCCTTGTTGCAGAAAAGGGGAAAAGGTTTCGCGCTGATTTGCAGCTGCCACTCAAGAGGTTTTTTGGAGGGGGTGGTGCTGCAGATCGCGTAGAGCTTGTGAAATGTATTGGCGACGTGATATGTTAATCTTTCAGGCGAAAACGTGGAACGTTTCGGATGCGGATGTTTGGCAGACAGAAAAGCACTTGTCGGTTAGACATGGCTTGAAGTGAAGATTCCTCCTTTTATATTCACTTAAATGAATTCAATATAATATTTTTGGGTTTTACATTGCCGACTGGACTCACTAAATATGTATCTTACTTTGTAGGACAACATTTTCCGCAATAGTTTATGCTCTTCAAAGACTTTCAGTTGGTAATAGCAATCGTCCAACTGAAAACTTTATTTAATACTTGTTTGGTAATTATAAACATCATAATATCAATGCTATCCCTTTATGTTAAGAAAAGTATCCTTGGCATTCTGAACCACCAAAACGGTGATCTTGGCATCTGGTGTAATGAGCACCTCATGATATTTGGTACGAACTCTCAATAGAGTCAAATTTTGGGCTGGCTCCATTTTGGAGAGGAACGCCTGGCACTTCTCCCGCAAATTGTCATATAGACAGGCGTACTGCAAGCCGTCCTGACGATCCATCGAGGTTTTCACCGGCACACCCGAGTGATTCATGATCAATATGTCTTCCACGCCGGGTTTAGCCTGCACTTTGCGAAATACTTCTTCCACGTAACTTTTAGTTCGCTTTGGCTGCGTAGGATTAAACTATTACTTAGGAAGTATACATTTAGCATACTTACATCAGTCTCTACTTCCTGCATTTTGCCCACAGATTTTTTTAACTTCCAGCAAATGTACTTTTAGTTATGTATTTTCTAAATCAATAACTGCTTGGGTTGCTTAAATTTGAGTTTATGGGTATGACATTCAATTATTGGAGTACCTTGATTGTATTTTCTTGCAAAAGGATTGTAAAATCGCAGTAATTGCGCACCGTTATTAGTATCCAGGCAGAAGCAAAGATTAATAAATTCCTTGGGTATCATCCTGTGACGTCATAATCACGGGCATTAGATGATTTAGTCGGATGCCAAGCAGGGCCAAATTAGGCGGGAGTTATTTGCCAAAGCGGGCTGTAAGTCTATGGCCAACTCTAATCGGCTCCTAACTCAGCTGCCAAGCATCATGGACGGCCCACTTTCGAGGCGCGCTCCCAGAGCATAAAGTGCAATTATAGCGGTGCAGCGAGGAGCAGGGCCATGAAATACCAACACCCGACAGCTGTAAACAACAATTTGCCGGGCGGCCATAAGCGCATCTCGCATCTGAGACCAAATGCCAATAACTCGCCGTGCGAGAGCGCTTATAAAAAAGTTATTTAAAAGCCCAACCAACTCGGCTGGAGTCCAAGAGCCAAACTCAAGCCAATCTCAAGCCAGGCCAAACCAAACCAATCCAAGCCAACAATGGCAAATGATGATGAGACGTCCAGTCGTTTTACGTTAAACGCTAAGCGTTTCGGCAAACGCGCAAAAAGTTAGACGCTGCCAAGGAGTCGACTTCACTCAAGACGAGTTGAGGATGGAAACTTGAATGAAAATACCTCGAACAGGAGAAGCGAACGTAATGAGCAAATTTATGGTCAATTGATAATTTAGAGGCATTCGGTATCATCAATAATGGACCGAACCGCTGCGGCTCGGGATCGAAGATGAGGCATTGTTATTGGGACCAATGTGGCGCAAATTGTGCTAAATGTTTCGGCAGACCCTACGCACTCGCACATGAAATATATTTATGCGAGCATCTTAAGGGGGCCCTTGGCCATATTTTATACAATTCGACTGTCAACCGGTGAACTGGGTCAGAGGTTCGTTTCGAGTTGGAAATCTCGCAGCGCTTTTGTTGTCTAGGCCTTCTTGCCGCGCAATTTAAGTCGCTAATTGAACGCTTTGTCTGACACATCGAATAAATCACACGATTGCCAGCTTGCACCTTGCAAGCCAGTCGACGGAGGTCTGAACCTGAACCCGAACCCGAACCGCGTTCACCAACTGCACGTCGCCATGTTTATGCCAATAATATGCCATAAAGTATAGAAAGGAGCCGGCACAATGGAGCACAGTGCACATGGGGTCCCAAAACGGCTGGCTGCCGAAGAGCGGCTTCCTCTGATAAACTTTATGACATCGAGAGGGAAGTGGAAGTGCAGCCACTTTGTCAGCGGGCATCCGCCAGTCCCTGGTCCCAGGTCCGTGGTCCTCCGAGCCCGATACCATGCCAATCCCTCTCCCCGTCCTTGAGCACGGCGCTAAAGTTTAAGCATTGCCCGAACTTTACGCACAACTTGCACACATAATTTACGTCCCATCCTCTGCTCCTCTGCGTAATTATTGGCCAGGAGCCGGGGTCTGAATGTCGAAGAAGTTCGGGCCGAGCTGGGCATGGGTTATATGTGAGTGCATTAGAGGCGACCACAAATTGTTTGGTTTGCTTTGGTTTAGCGCAAATTGTAGTCATAACTTCTTCTCTGGCTGCCGTCAGTCGAACAATCGGGCTTATGATGGCTCAAATGCACCTCGTTTGGAGGACGGAATGCTTTGGAAAGGTTAACTGGTCTCGAACTCCTCTCTATTACGACGTCATTCGATCGGCTTCGAGTGATGGGGTCTCACAAAAAACATAAGCATCAGCAAGTAGCTGTCCGTTTAAGTGGTATTATCAATCCCCAGAAATATTACTTTCGTATACCTAAGCATAACTTTAGGTTTTGAAGTGAAAATCTCACAAATCTAAAGTAATTACGAACTATTTACATTTGGTCAATAGCGTTACCACCTAAGCCAAGTGCTAGGCGTAGCCATAAGCAGATTGACCCATTAGGAAGACCCTCTTGGCGGACGAGTCTGTTTGAGAACGCAACTGCCGCAAATCCCACATCAATCAAATTGTCCGTTGCCCTAACAACAGCAACATATTAACAACTAATGTATCAACAAAAGCTTTGTGTGTGTATTGCGGGTGCAGCAAAGGCAATTTAAACCCGGCTTAAGTAACCGCTAAGCACAATGGCGCACAGCACTTGGAAATTATATTGGCCATTAATCGCCCAAGTCGATCGGAGTAGGACTCTGGATTTGAACCTTTAGAGTGAAAGCAAAAGAGATGCAAAATAAATTTGGATGTCATATAGATATGTCTATATGGGTTTATTAAGAACTAATTTAAAATTTTTTTCTAACGGAGAAGCATTTTGTTACGTGTTAGTTCTATGGTATTTTCATCCAGTGTTTCCCGTTTATGGGGCCTGCAAATGCCTTGCATGCAGCATATAATAATGTGACACGCCCTTCCAGCACTCATACATGCTCAAAAGGACACCTGAGTCCTTGCTGAGGAATATAAGTTGCTATAGAACAGGGAGCGGGACTTGGCTTGGACCTGGACAAACTTCCGAGCCACCAGGATGTGTCCTTTGCTTTCTGCATTGATTTTGAATTTCCAAGGAAGTAGCGCGGAAACTTGTTAGTCGGCCATCCGCCCATCCAGCCCCCATTTTACCCCTATCCACCACCTCCAACCCCACATAATTCGCTTTGCATGCAGTTTGCAGAAAAGCAGGGGAGACACGAGCCTGGCCCGGGCTATTACGCTGGCAAATTGCAATGTAATTAGTTTTTACATTTCTATATAGTCGGCGAACGTATAATTGTGGAAAATGGCATTTCTAGTTAATTAATGGCCTCCTGCCCTCGCCCACTGCAAATGCCAATTGCCGCGCAGCCCCGTAGTCACGAAGTCCCGGAGCTGTGCGAAAACTTTCTGCACATTTGTTGCCGCTTCTCGGCGTGTGCAGTCAACAAAAAAAGTGCACCTGCCACGCCCCCACCCGCCCAGTGTCAACCATTGGCAACTTTGCTTAAATTGCTTAAAAAATTTAATTAAAATTCTGGCATTTTGGAACCCTCCAGTTGTACTCACTAAAATCATAGGAATGTCCAGGGTAGAGAGAATTCAGGAAGTGCCTCGAAGTGCAGCAACAGCCACAGGTTGTTGATTAAATTAACAATATGTTTGATTAATATTGGAAATTTAGTGTGTGAAAATGTGTTTATCCTTTGTGCTACCCTTTACTTGTTCGAAAGGCCACTTGAAAGCAAAATCAGAACAAATTCATCAGTAACAAAAAATAGATTTTAATTTAATAAGAAAAATGGATATATTCGTTATATTTCTCTTTTAGTCAAGATCTATCCTATCATCTATATTTTCGTGAACTTTCCCTATGCATAATGGAGAGACCTTGAATAGGAGCTGTACTAAAATATTTTATTTTCTTTGTATACCGTGGCTTTAACCGATTTACAGAAACACCTTCAATATTTATATAATTCAGAAATACATTTTTAAAATTCCTTGATAGCATCCAAACAAGTATCCTAATCCAGAGGAATTGGTTCGGAAAATACGAAATCGCGCTTTGAATGATGTTGCATTAGCGGTATAGGCTCCGGGAAGTAGAATGTTCGCACAACTGGTTTCTTCCTATTTGTGGTTTCTGGCATTTGTGGTTCCTCCATCTCATGAATGATGCCCATCCGGGACTCATTCTGCATATTCCGGTATTTCCTGTACGTAATTTCTTTCCTATTTAGAAAAGCGTACAGACGACGGCGTTTCATGATCCTCGACTCGGTGGACTCCGAATTAGTTGTCTGTTCCATCTTTTTGTTGATTTCAGAAGCAAGTATTCTGATACGCTTAAAATTGTCGTCAACGCGAGTAATAGCTGCACTACCGCCAAATGACGTGGGTCCCGGGTAAAACGGCGAACTTGAAGTGAAGAGGTCCTTAGTCCCGGAGAACTCGTTACGTGAGTCGCTCATACCCTTCTGAGAGAAATAAAAATCTTTCGACAAGTCTGCTTACTTTCAGAAGTAAATAATACAAAAATTATTGGTCTATATGCAAAAGATTCAAAGTTTTCCAAAAAAGCTTAACTTCCGGAGTTTGATATGTTTTAGCTTGCAATAATACAATCACTAAGACTTGTCATTAGATTTCAAAGCCTACTATGGAAATCACCAAAAAACAATAGAGAATTGTAGTGGATTTTTTGGCAAATCGATTGAAATTTACACGACTAATACAATTTTAAAAAAATATCCAACAATTTTTAAAAATGTGGACGAGGTAGATTTGGTCGGTTTTACGGCGTTAGAGAGGGCGTGGCAATTTTTTTTTTAAATCTATAGAAATTTACAAGACTAACCCTTTTACTCTACGAGTAACGGGTATAAATATCAGTGTTACCAATATTTATCATGTGCCAAGAACTAAATGAAAATTATTCATAGAAACAAAGCGTCTTGGCTTTAAATGTCACTTTAACTAATAAAAAAACGCAAAATTATGAATATTTTGATTATGCACTAATTATATTTTGGAAAAAGGCGTAAATTACATAATGTGTTCAACATAGAAACATTTTTTTTTGTGATTAAAATCTTCTCATCTTATCACTGATTCAAAAATTGAGATGTGCTGCAATGTGAGTCACCAATACTGTTGCGTCGTTATAGGAGTGCTGGCCATTATTGTAGGGTCCTCTGATTTAGGATACCGAGCTCATCTGCTAGGTAAAATTCTGCCATATAATGCATCTCTATATCAGTTAATTTTGTAGCCAAATATGGTTTGAATCGTTGGATACTGGCATCTGTGATAGCGTGGGTACTCATAATCATGGCCGCAGTTGTTCTGATTGTAGGCGCAATAAAGGTAAGTAATTGTTAAAGAAACGGAAACAAATGTACATTTTTCTAATTGTAGAAAATAACTACTCTTCTGCTGATTTGGATAATATTCGTACTGCTTGTCGGAATTGCTCAAATTTTTATAAAAATTGTGTTATTCACTCCAGCCAAAAACATTCATCCAAACGACGCATACTATATTCTTGCAGGTGGCTTTATAATACTTCTTATACGTAAGTTAACTTACAATTTTCTCTTCTGCATTATGTTTAGCCAATTTTTTTTTTCAGTGTTGGTATTTTGTTCCGCATACTACCCTTATGCATACAAGCGTGAAATTGAAGAAGAGGAATACGAATAAATTAAATTTTCAAAATCAATGTTTCTTTTATTAAATCGCAGTTGAAATCTACTTTTTTCATTTTATGTAAACACTTAGAGCCACTTTTAATTACTACTATTTTAATTTTAGTAAGATTCTTAAGGCTTATTTTCAGTAATAAAGGACATAACTTTCTGAATATTTAATAACTCTTTTTTTGGCTAATTTACATGTTAGTTAACTTGTATAAACCAAAGTAATTTGGAGTTAAATGTCAAATAATTCTGTAGATATTCTGCATTAATGGTTTTTACATAAAATTTATATTTCTATTTCCCTTGCAAAATTCATAATGGTGAAAAATAATAATATTCCATCACTTCCTGTAATTTTCGGATTTTTAAATTTTGGATTTATTATCTACGGAACCCAATGAGATGTGCTGCAATGCCAACCGCCAGATATTATGCGTCTTTATCGGAGTATTGGCGATACTGATAGCAACATTATGTTTAGGATTCACGTTTTACCGGCTATGTAAATTACGTATGGTTTATTAAAAATATACTATTATATTTATGCTTTTAGGCACGACTGGTATAAGCCATTGGGAGGAGGCGTCTCTGGTAGCCTGGGTTTCCATTATTTTGGCAGCGATACCTCTTATTATAGGAGCAATAAAAGCAAGTAAGCGCGAAGGAATAAATATCCATTATTACCCATGTCCTGTTATAGGAAATTCCCTATCTTTTGGTGATTTGGATAGTAGTCGCAATAATTAGTGGTGTCTCTCTGCTAGTTATTCAAATAGAAATATTTAATAGCTTTTTTAATACGGACCCTGATACAGCCTTTCATATTCTCGGTGGTATGGTCATTATAGTTTTCGTATGTATGTTTACTTAGTTTTATTATAATTTTCATTTTAATAATAAAAACTTTAATATTTCAGTATTGATCAGCTGTTTTATATACTTCCCATATACATATGCGCGTGAGCTGGAAGGAGATTAATACGCATAAATTAAATGAATCTAAACAAGGTTTTTGTTTTACTTATTTATTTTGAACACATATTTTTACTGCTTTAGGGATATTTATTGTATGATATATATATATGCTAATGGCTTATATCAGTAGACGCATAAACTGTAATACACAGTGACTAGGACTTAAATTTCAAACAAAATTATCAGATTGAAACAATTTTTTGTATATTTTAATTGTTTAAATCAAATGTGGTTTCTTGTAGATATATGTGTTATACTTTAAAATTGGAAAAATAAAATTACAATGTGCTTGAATGCGAACCAAAAGCCTTGTTGCGTGATAATTGCCCTGGTTGCGATTTTTGTAGGAGTTATAGAGACATCTTATGAGTGCTTTCATTTAGGTAAGAATTATACTACCATAAAACTAACAAAATAATATCTGCATTATATTTAGCCTTGCATGGAATGAATAATTGGTTAGTGGCAGCATTGATCGCATGGATTCCCATTTTTATTGCTGCAATTTTTCTGATTATTGGGGCACTCAGGGTAAGTATTTGCTAGTAAAGACAATCAATGGTTAATTTAAAAAAAAAATGTTTTCTCAAGGAAATACTTATTCTTCTGCTTATCTGGGTAATAGTGTCACTGATCTGCGGAGCTGCTTTGATAATTATAAAGATCGGATTGATGATATACCTGAATAGGCTTCGTATGTATCTAGATATTGTGGTCGCCATTTTGAATGTACTATTTTTAAGTTAGTCAGTTGGAACTATAATTTTCAGTAGTATTTGAATAATACGAGCAATTTCTATTTTCCAGTGCTGGTCTTCGTTTGGGCGGCCTATCCTTATGCATACATGCGTGATCTGAAGGAACAGCAAAAGATTTGATATTATCACATGGGCGTAGACGGTGGAAATATGAAATATATTGGCAGTGCTCAAAATTATTAATTAACATTTAAAAAAGAATAGCCACTTCTCAAGCAACGATCAATAAACGTAAAGCCACCACGTGTGTCTGTCCCTTTAACTAAAAATCAACATACAGACTGTGCGATATTCCGACTTTGTTGCATGACTTCAGTTTTTTATTAAACAAATAGCAGCCAGTGACCAGGGGATGCGAATTTGCATAAAATAACAGAGGCAATAACAATGGGTGACAACAAATCAAATGCAAATGGTAAACCGACCGCAAATAGAAAGTGAAAATCAAATACAAAACGCTACCGTTTATTTCTGTGCTTTCGTATCTCGGCATTTTCTGGCCGATTTTTGGGTCTATTGTGTTTATTTGTCGGGCGTCTAATTTAAATAAACATTTGTTTGCACAAAGGCTTTAATACGTTTGGCAAATGACTTCCTGAATTGTGTGCTGCATATACCAGGGTACCAGCCCAACTGTTGGCTACTCGGATTGCATAATCAGTGAGACAAATGCCGTGGATTATGAAATCCTTCGCTCACAGCCTGCAAGCCCAGCAGAAAACACGAGCACCGCGGAGACGCCACCGAGCTGTGCAACAACCTGTCGCATATTTAAAGCGATTAACGGCACGATTTCAGCCGCTGACTGCCGGCAGCACCGCAGCAGCAACAGCACAGCAGCAACACTGCAGCAGCAACATCGTTGCAGCAACGGCAAGAAAAGCGCAGCAGCCACACGGTGGCAAGGTTCGACCAAAAAATTGAAATTGAAATGCTTTTGGCAGTGCCAACACTCTTTGGCCTGATGTTGGGCCAACGATACTCACTCGAGGTGGGGTATTCCCAATACGATAAGCCTTATCATTATCTGTAATGGTCGAAAAATACTAAGTCTCTTAGGTTTTAAATTTAAATAAAAATTGAAAAACAGAAGCCGTTACTTTTAGAAAGATGTTATAGTATTAAAACAATATAGTATTATAGAAACAATTTACGTAAAAAAATATTTTAAATGTAAACAACCATTTTTAGACGTTTTAATAGTTTAATCTTTACTTCAAATATATCTTCCAAACCTAATTAAAGTGTATATCGTAATCAATGCACTCCAGCTTAAAGCTTTCCTTTGGGCATTTCCTGCTTTTTTGAGGTGTAATTCGTGTCTATAGTGGATAAAAGAAAACATTTGTAAATACCTAAAAAGTATTTCCAGCAATGAAACAAATACAAAATAGGCACTGCGTTCGCTGCAATTGGAAAATTGTGAAAAATAAAATAATATATTGTGCACAATACTTGCATACTTGGCCACAAGCCATTGTTGTTGTGAATTCCCCCTCCATTCCATATAGTTCCACAATGAATGACCTATAAATAAAGTTGGCAGCCGAACAACTGAGCCCAGAAATGGCAAACAGCATGAATTGTGAAAAAAATAAATAATGTGAATATAACAACCGCAAGAGCCAGATTTTCTATTGGTTTTCTATCCCTTTTGATTTTCCATCGTCGGTGCTCCGCCTTTCCCACTCTTGACTCTTGACCTTACCAGTTTCATTTACAAGTTGCTCTTGAATGGAAGGCAAAGTTTGCAGCAAAAATATATAGTACATATGATAATGTGGCCAGAGCCTTTATGAAAATTATTGAATATTTCTGGACTCCTAACTTTAATTAGTATTTTTTTTGTTTTTGTTCCCCAACAAATCTTCACAATTCAGCCTTGAAATGAGATTTTTTTAGCTACAATCTCTTGAGTTCCTGCGCTTCGGTATAGAATTCCTTCCCTACTAGCTCCCAGTGACCTCAGGCATTCGAAACGTCCAAATAGCAAAAGCTTTTATCAGCTCCGATTACACACTTTAAGCACAAAAATAAAATTGTCACTTTAAATGCAGTGGAGAAGAACAGGAAGCGGCCTCAAGTGGATGGACACCTGAGCGGATGAGTGCTGTGGTTGCCCCACCGCAACATTGTTGGTAGAAAACCACCGTAACCCAAGCCAGGAGGCAGAAGGTAACCCGCCCAGGACATCCAGGACATCCAGCGAGCGTAAGCTAACTCAACTTAAATAAATTTAATTTAATTACCAGTAAAAACCGCATGAGTAACTTCAGCCCGGGATGAGAACATAGCAGAGCGGAGTGGAGCAGACTGTCGTTATCCGGCGAACTGAGATGCCAAGTGGAAGTGGAGGAGGAGCACCTGGTGGGTGGGTTTATTTAGGAAATAACATTTTTGTGGCAACACATTTTTGGATTTTATTACGGGGCCCGTGTCAGGATGCTGAGTGCTCCCCACTCTCGGCTGCTCCGTTGAGGTCAACATGCATTTTATCATTTTAAATAGCAAAATGTAGAAAGGCAGCAAAGTTGGAGAGCAGCAGCTGGAGGGCACTCGACACTCGGCGATAAATAACCTTAATGTAGTGCCGGGTTACATGTTTAATTACAAGCTGCAAAATCTCAAAGCATACTTTCGGGCGGCGCTGAAAAAAGTGCTCGTGAAAGTGTAGTAGAAAAACGGGCTGCAACGGGCTGTTCGTGTGTGAGTGTCTATCTGTCTGCTTGTACTACCGTTACAGTGTGTGTGTGTGTGACAAGGTCAAGTCGTCACCACTCCCGATTATAATGCAGATTGGCCTCGCAGTGTTTGCACATGTCGGCAAATACTTGAGCAGAGCCACAGAGGTCCTTGAGACGCACTACCCAGTTATACACACACACTGTCACAACCCACCCACACAGACACTTATGCACTAGGTGAAAGTTCCCGGGCGGCCAAACCAGAGGACTTAGCGGTATGTGCCCATATTTATGACTATAAAGAATTTACCCAAGGACTTGAGTTAAGTTACCTTAAAACGTTGCAAAAACATTGGATTTTCTGCTTTTGAATTTTAAACTTTCATTTAGCGGTTAGCATCCATATTAAATTTTCATTTCTGTTCTTTTGTGTAATCTGGCTAAGTCGCTACTTATATGCATTGCATTGCATCGTTTACCAGTCCAGCCTTGGGAAAATCCATTCATCCCTGCCCCGCCTTCGTGATCCGTTGCCTGGTAACCTAGTTTAATAAATAAATCGCAGTTTTTTCGTGCCTGCGATCCGAGTCCCTCCCCCAGGACTCCTGTGTCTTTTTGTCTTCGGCAAGTCATTCATGTGTGCAATCTGTGGGTGTGACTAATTCAATTACAACGCCCAATTGTGCATGCCTCGGTGCCCGTCCCGCCCCACCCCGCGTCCTTCAGCCACCTACCCCCGCTTGGCCCATCATCTCGAGCGTGATTTTTCATTTCGTTTTCACGCTTTCACCGTGCATGCAGGTATTATTTGGTATGGGAACTGTGAACGAGCGTTACTTGGGCATTGGATTGTCGCCTGCTACTCCGACTCCAAATCTGAATCCGAGCCACAGCCCACTCCCTGATTTCTATGCAGCGGGACATTCACGTTTCGTGTCACCCCGGGACTTAATTGTTTTTTGTCACACGAGTTATCCTTTTTGGGGCGTATCATGTTCAAAATTGAAATTAACTGACACAGCAGCGGTGGTTGGGTAATGAACATGATTTGTGCAGTGCGAAAATTCTGGGTGGGAGTCGCAGAATCGTTATGCCTTTCAGTCAGTCACAGGGCTAATAGCTCGGGGAAGGTCTGGGAACCTAAGTAAACAAAAGTGGTTGGGCCTTTGACAGTCACGAAATGGGATTTGTTACACAAACACTGTCCAAAAAATTAAAAAAAGAACACCCATATGACACTAGGAATATTGGCTACGTCAATCAACTGAAAAACCATTAACTAATAGTGCATTACCGACTACCGAACTGAGTTCGCACTGTACCTACGAATGGTTGCGGAAAAGCCCCCGGCTGAGCAAGAAGAAGACCGGTGGCAACACCTTCGAAAAACCCATTTTCCTGGGAGCCGTCGCTGCTGGCACTTCCCCATCATCATCGTCATTATGGGAATGCCTCCTGGTGGGACTATCGGCGGCCCAGCATCTTGATGATCGGAGCAGGAACCAGAGCCATTGCGAAACGTGATTTGTAGGGTCATCATTCAAAAGGCATCGACTACAAGCGCGGCGAGATCCCATCCCAAACCGAAGCAGTCGCAGCGAAGGAGTCGCTATCCCTGGCCAGCCTGGTCCTAAAATCCAGATGCCCGACCATTCCGAGCAGCAGCCGAAAAGAAAATTAAAATGGTTATACATTCATGTAATTTAACGAAATTCAATTGAATGCCAAGTCACAACAACTGCCCGACCAGGGGCCAAACTAAACTAAAGCGAACTAAGCCGAACTCCCAGCTCAGGTCGCATCTGACTTTACAGAGAGAGAAATTAAGCAGCAGGTCAGAAGTAAGTGTCAGTGTAAGCTATAATATTAAATATTTAAAACACATATGCTGAAAAGATTTCTGTAAGCTAGGTAAGTTCTGAAAGGTAATACAAGTTTAGATCCATATTTATTTGTCAGCAACCAAAGAACTCTATACAAATTTCTCCCAGTGCGGATGCGCTGTCTGCGCCGATATTGCCGATGCCAAGCGTGAGATTATCGGCGATTGTATGCAGCGATGATGATGCTGATGAGGATGAGACCGCGGCCGGGACTGCAGTTTTGGCCGGGCCGAAACCGCCTTGGCCCATGGCTCCCGTAAGTTGGCAGTGCACTCGAGTGCCGGCTGCAGTCAAGTTCACTTTTCATGCCGGATAAGGAGGAGATGGTGGGCTGGGGTGGGGATCGGATCTCAGACCGCAGTGGCAGTCATTGACTTGGGTTATCGCACGCCAAAAACGACAAAACAGTTGCATGCCCAAGCCCAGGCCCGAGTCCATAGCCCAAGTTTAAGCCCAGAACCTTGGTTAACTTGGAGTCCCAGGGCCCAGCGCTATCTGCATGCGATCAAATTTCCTGGGCTTCTGTTGCGGCGAGGCGGCGGTGATCATATTGAGCCCGCTTTTGACATTTTGGACACAATTTGAACCTTTTACTTTTTGGGTACCAGTATGCGAGCACACGATTTCCAGCTTCGGCTTGGGCTTCCAGGAATCGCGCGAATCCAATCGAAATCCAGCCTGAAAAGCAAAGCGGCTCTCCTCCGACGTGTGTTTTGTATTCGCCCTGACATTGATTGAGAAATTGATTTAAAAATCGTTTTTGCTGCGCTGATTCTGATTCCGATTTCGATTCCGACCGGGCCTGAAATGCAGATCCCGGCTGAGATTACATCTCTGGCAGGCGCTTCGTTGACTGATCCGTCCAGTTAACTGGTCGTGAGTGCCCTTCAAATTGCTGAAGTTTTCGACATTTAGCAGTTTTGATTTAAAAACTTTTTCAGCTTAATTGAATTCGCTGCGAATTGAATGTGTTTCAGCCAGCGACTTCCGCAAAGGGTTTTTGAGGAGTGCATTCACCTGCCAACTGCCTTTATGAAGTGAAGTAAAATTGTGTTTTATATATATTTGTATTTGGAATTTAAATCATTAAGAGTATAGTTTAGACAGTAATACATCATTTCATGTATATAATTTAATATATATTAGAAGAAATAACTCACTTTTAACTATATTATTTCTTATGATATATGTTTCTATGTTATGAACCAAATGTCTCAAAATCTCTTTGAATGACCGCCCCGAAATGGATCATTAGAATCTAAGTTGTGCTATGAAAAGCAGTTCCCACAAAAAAATCCCCAAAACGGAAGGTTAACAGGCCGCATCACATAACTCAAACTATCAACGAGTATGATGAAAAGAGCGCAGATACATATCAAATGAAATATTTTGTTATGCTCATTAAGAACGAAAATGCCGCAGACAAAGCCGGACACTCAACACCCCCGGCCCAAATAATTTATAATGTCTTAATTATTTCTGCAGCAGGCCCAACAAATTGTTTATGAAGTCGGTGAGCGGCAAACTAACATGGCAACACTTCCTCTTGTATCTTGTGGTAGTATAAAGGGGCGGGCTACTGCCCCCGTCCAACTACGCCTCCGAAAATGATATGCAGCAGATTAGTGGATGTGATAATTCGTTCGACGCGCTGCTCCCTGGAAACGTTGGTTCCCGTTCCGCTCGAGTGCCTCCAATAAGGCCAAGAACAGGCCCGAAAATAAACGAAAAATTAAAGAGAAACTGAGTGGGAGGGGTGGGTGTATATAAAACACAATTTTTCCAGAGCGACCAACTACTAAATTGAAAATTAACATATTTCGGCAGTAGATGCTATCGCACTTCGGACTCTGGACTTGCATTTGTTTTCGGCCAGCAAACAAAACATGGAAAGCTGGCAAGAACAGAGGGAAAGGAAAAGGAAAAGACAGCAGCAAAGGTTAATTTAATTTTCCATTTTCCGGACACTGCCAAGGCAGAAGGAAATTTTTCATTTTTTAAATTGATGGCCGGAGTCGTTGGCTTCCTGTCTTTCTTGGCAATTGTCTTGGCACAAATCTCAAGCCCACCGCAAATTGAAACTACAACGAGCCGTAGCCATTGTCCTTAGCGATTGAATAAGAATTATGCCAAGGATACCACACACACACTCAGTCGGGGACCAGGGACAATTCCTCGTAGATGCCTGTCAAGCCGTTTTGGAGCATTGTGATTAATGTGCTGCTGCTGCTGCTGTTGCTGTTGCTGCCTTTGTTGGCCATCCTGCTGCTCCTTTTGGCCATTGTCTAGGGCTGTAGCCGTTTTGGCATGTTTGTCATTTGGGAAATTGTGCGGTGGCTCTAATGGCAAAGACAAACAGGCAGCAGGTAGCCAGAGGGAGTTGGCCACAATGGCTGGTAAATTCAGGTTCACCAGGAGCTGGGTCGTTCATCTAGGCTCTAGACCGAAAGTCAATACATTTAAAGATCTTGCAGGACACTTGGGGGAAATTCTTGATGGATATTTTAGGTAAGAATAAAAAACGACATTTTTCATTATTATTATTTCTTTAAAAAAAAATTGTAATTAAAATTAGAATGAAGCCACCTCTGGTTATACAATCAAAGGCATTTGAATGGTTTTAAAATTACACTCCTAAAAATAAAGTTATTAAAGAAGTTAAACTTTTTTCTGGGCCCAATGGCAGAAAGTTGTGGTACAAGTCTAAGACCGCCAATCGCAGGGGGCCCTTGGTGAAGAAGTACCCACTCTAGTGTGTTTCTTCCTGGCCCGTCATTAAGTCGAGCAGTCAGTCAGTCGCAAAGTCGGTCGGTTGACTGATGGCCATTGCCATTCTGATCTCCATGGTCGTTGCGCATGCGCATCGAGGGCAGTCATCGCCGACATTGTAGTCGAAGTTCGGAGCTGAAAGCCATGTTGACGGGGATGAGGATGAGGCAGCTCCTTGAAAGCAGCAACGTCGTTTTGGTGCAAAATGTTGGCAGCGAAACCTGCAATTACCATCGCCAGCTTTGATAGCTTCTTGCCGGCCATTTCGTGTTGCAGCGCTCTTTGCTAGGTTTTGCAGGCATTTAGTCTTTGTTTCGACAGCATTGGGTGCCACAGCCGACAGCAAAAGCAGCAGGATGCAGCCCAGCTCCTAGTCGGAGCAGCTGGATCTCCAACTGGAGCTGGAGCCTGGTAGCCGGCCAGTTGATGTGTTGTTGAGTACTTTTAATTTGCATGCTGTTAATGGTGTTGCTTCATATTAGGCCATGGCCAGTCGAAAGCAATTCTGCCAGGATGGCACCGAGAAAAATTATATAAATAATTTAATATCAATAAAATAATATAACCATTATTAATTTAATATATATTTTTACATTTTCTTGGTTTATGTTTGTTGGCTGCAAATCCAAATATTGAAAATTAATATATACATATAGTTTCAGATAGATTTTTTCTCTGTGTGAAATACCTGGCGGATACCAATACAATATGGCAGGATTGCAATCGAAATACCTCAGTTCGAAGTAAATTAAGCAGAAGTAAGAAGTAAAGAACTCAGAAAGGAGCTGGAATCCCTATACTACAATGTACTAGGTAGTTGTTCGTAAATCCGAAGAGTGGTTCCCCTGCTCTTCTTGTCCGTTAAATTAATCGCAAGGCTCTTTCATTGGCCATTAACAGTTATCCCGCCTGGGGGGCATTATTTCACAGCAAAACGGCAATCGAATTGCGAACCGATCTCCCCTCGCTCTGACAGCCAGATTGCCGCTCTAATGGCCACATTCATGCCTATATGCACATGTCAGTTGGCCCAAAAAGATGCGGCAACGATAACCCAATGGGAATGACACAAGTTTTGGGTTGCAGGAGGAGCCAGAGCGGCTTGAGCACGGCGAGAACAGAACAGAAATTGCAATTGAAGTTAATTTCAACAAATTGCATGCCAAAATGTGTTAAAGGGAAGAAATTCCCAATCCGAGCGAGCGGCTTGGAAAGGGAGCGAAGAAATGGCGATCGCAGCGCTAACTAACTGACTACTTTGGGCCACAAAATGCAGCAGCAAGAGCAGCAGAAGCAGCCGAACGGGCAAAAAATTAAATTACAGGCTTAGTCTTCGATTCGAAAAGTCTGCGAAGTCGGGGAGCTCGGAGCTGCTTCCTCAAGTACACAGAAGAAATGCGGGAATCTTAGGAAATAATATATATTTCGTGTGTCAGGTATTACAATAGGCATCTGACAATATTTTGCGCACATTTTTTATTTCGTTCTCTTGCACAATTATAAATATGTTTGTATATTATAATATAAGGGAAATGATTTATATTTTGTAATATTTTTTCTTGTGTGCGGAAGACGGCATGAATGAGTGGCCCGGCCAACTGACTGACTGCCTGACTGACTAACTGACTAACTGAGTGAGTGAGTGACTGGCAGGCCCCTGCGGATGGCCATGGACGTGCAGCGGACTGAGGACAGCGGACTCCGGCGGACGAGGCATCACTTAAGTATCTGCGCTCGCGGTGCCCAGCAGGCTCCGCCCACCAAGCTGCAGCCGTCCTAGCCTAACCGTCTTACCGTCTTAACCCGTTCGCAGGCATCGGGGCGCGAGATTACTCACGCGAATGTAATTTGGCAATTGCTTATTAGCGCTAACGCGCCGCCGCCAAGATCGTTGGCACAGTGGTTTTAAGAAAAGATTTAAGTAACAAGTCAACCTTAGAAACTTGTGAACCTATCTAGATTATTTTATTAAATTGTTCCATAAATGAGATAAGCCTAAAACAAATATGGTTAAATGGTTTCCATGTATTCTTCACACTTAAACGATAATTCCTAGTTGACTTGTATTAATTCCAAAGAAATCGTTAAGTAAAGTTGCGAGTGATGGATAGGGTTCTTCATTCGAAAGCAGTGTGCAATGGCCGGCGCAATCGAACCACTTATATCACCTTCTTGTTAGAACGAGTGGCGGACCAGTCGACTGTCGATCCTCGATCCTCAATTCTGGGCTCTCGATCGGCGGGTCTGGTCTTCTTGGCCTCTTCCACGATGGAGGCACCCATTGCGCAATGTGAAGTGCAGGAGAGGACGGGATGGCCGCCGGCAAAAGATGGCACTGTCCGATGACTGTGAATGTGAAGTGCAATAATTTCGTTTTTTATTATTATTACATTTTTCTTGCTTTGGCATTGCGGCGGTTTTCACAACGGGACGGAGGAGCTGCTGATGCCGAGAGTGTTGAAACATTTGCGCGTCATTTGCAGATTCTTTTAATATTATTAAGTTTTGGTGGCTTTTTGGCGGGGCACTTGAAACGAGATTTCAGCGACGACATGGCAGCAGAAATTTGAAGTAACAACGATCGTTGAACCCCCTGGCAATGGGATAATTCAGTTTTTAGAGCGGTCTGAGTGGTAATTTTACGACCGCTTCCCATACAGTTTGATATTTTAGGCAATGGGCGAGGTGAACAAGGATGGTCTCAGTTAAGTTTTACGAATACATATATTCGTCTCTGTCGAGCTAAGCTTCCCACAGAGTTCTAGGCCTAAACAACCCCAATCGAGTTTGAAAGAGACCCCGCCCCGCTATAAAGAATGATATTTCTAGCCGGAGGCGTGGATCCCCCAACCGCTGAAGTTCCGCCCCGGAGAGCATTAATCCAGAACAACTGCAAATTATCCTAACTGGTCCACTTTGAACTGACAATTAAAGAGACGATGGCGGCCTGCGGTGTAATTCAATCTGCATATGGAACTGCGAATCTGGATGGGGCACTGGCAAATGGAATCGCAGGGAGACCCAACAATGAGCTAGACAAAAGGAACTTTGCCCGAAAATAGAGCGAAATGCAAAAAGCGTGTACCACAGCCGAAGAGCTAAAGAACCAAAAATCCAACGAACCAAAGAGCAGGGCCCAAATGGCTGGAAATTCTGTCAAACGAAAATACGGGCGTAGATTTCTATTAAAGCGTTTCGGACGGACAATCGACCTTTTGTCTTTTGTAATTTTATGCGACAATTTTTTTCCTTGCGCCCGTCTCCTTTTCGGAGGTAAATTAGAATAGGGCCAAGGAGGGAGCCTACTACAAAGCATTTAAGGAATGCTGGGCAAAAAGTATTGAATAACATTTTGATATGCTTAGAATTCGGTTTGAAATTCGAATGGATATGCCAAATGTCAACGGCAGCTGCGTGTTTCCCTCTCAACCTGCCCCTTTTATGACAAAAAAAAAGAAAAATAGAATGGAATGAAAAGAAAAACAAATTAAATGGAGAAGGCGGAAAAGAAATGGACGCTCAAGTGCAATTGAATGGAAATGAAGGCCACGCCTTCCTTTTTGGGGCGGGAAGCACTAGAAAAATTATAAAAAAACTCTAACCGCTGACCACGCAAAACACATTAAAATTCAAATGCTTTGATATACCAATTAATTTTTTACCCTCGAGATACAACTTGAAGAACTTTGGGATCGGAGTTTGGAGCTTGGAGCCTGGAGTTTGGAGTTGGCTTGCCTCAATTAAATGCAACGAGACGCGATAACAAGATTATCCGCCGCAGACATCTTGAGACAATATCTATAAGCCATAAAAAGCCAGGACAGCACCGCAACAGCATTCCGCTTTCCCAGTTGCCAAATTGGCGTTTTGGCAATGAAACGCAAATGTTGCCGGCAAAGTTGTCCTCGTCGTCGTCGTTCTCGACGTCTTGTCATTGATTTGAATTTTATGCGCACGCAAGAGGCGACCAGGAAAAAGCGAATTTCCTGGCCAACTCACAGCCTTATTTGTCAGGCCAAGTTGCCCGTTGCCTGTTGCCTTTTGCCAATCCCGGCGATCTGTTTTGACTGCTACAATTTTGGCAAGTGCTCTCTGTGTTGAACTCTGAAGTGGACGAAAGGGGAATGACTCATGACTCAACCGCAGTAGTGCGGATAATTCCAGTCATCACAAACTTTAATCAAATCGCAAATTAAGCATTACATTTTTGATAAATGTCAATTATTTGAGAATCGATTGAATTGCTTTTTAATATCAAATCAAACAACATCTCGGTTTTGGTTTAAAAAAATGCCTTATCACTGATTGACGGCTTCGTTCGAGAATAAAATAGTTAAATTGTGCAATTTATTTTACTTAAGATTATTTTACAAATTATTATCAATAGCTAAATCGAACATGAACTAAATGTAATCTAAAGCTTAAATGATTTTCCATTCTCTCTGCTCGTAAACCAATCCATTTGCCCAAGGTATATTTACCCAAGCACAAATTTAGGCATTATTCTTGGCTCTAAATCGGATTAGTGCCCCGGCAAGTGTCATGTGCAATTGTCTCCTTGTCTGCTGACCTTATCGCGGACTTCCTCCGACTTCGGCTGTCTTGCGAGCTCTGCAGAATGCAGAGGAGCAGTGCTAACAACCTAAGCCAATCCCAGGCTTGCCAAAACCCAAAAAAGAAGCCGACAGACAACCGCGAAAAACTAGTTTTCTGCGACTTACCCAACTCGAGCTGCCAGACATTTCTTCCCTCGAATCCCCTCAACTTGAACTCAGGGCGCATCAAGTGTTCGCCGAGGCTTGTTAAAGTTCATTTTCGATGCAACGAGCTGCAATAATGCATAATTGTGCTCATTAGTCTTTTTGGGGCCAACGATCGTGTATGAATTTAAATTTTAGCGCGGCCAGCCGAGCTGACAAGCCAGAATGCCTGGCAAAAGGCAGTTGAGCGGGCCCTAAATAAATACAATTGGACAGCAATGGTCTGGACTGGATCGGCTGGAAATGAGCCGAGCTCAGCTGAACCAAGCTGCACTTTGAAAAAATGTATTAACTCTGTTATGCCAATTCTATAAAAAACATTAAATAAATATGACCACAAAATTGAATTGAAATGAATTTTATTTCTTTTCCTATGCTCCTACAACATTTTGTAAGAGCTTGAATTAAGGGCAACACAATAGATCAGTTTGTATGAAATAAATTCTTGGTCTGGCAATTTTTTAAAATATAAAACCACACTCTTGACCAACTAAAGATTATTTTCCGTGTGATCTGAATTGGCGATCGCGTCGTCGGCGCGAACTTGAAACATTTGCGCACAGGATTTACGCGTCCAGTTAAATTTACGACTGCGCACCTTTGCATGAAATTGACGTGGCATTTTATTTAACTCCCCACTCCCTCGATTTTCTGGCGGTCTGGCGGTCCGGAGGTCAGGACGAACGTGGGCCGGATCGAGTGCGAGTGTGTGTGGGTAATATCCGCGGAGTACAAGGCTTGTTAAGTGATTAATCAGCGCCAGATATAATTTGTGTCTGCGTTAATTTTTTCCTGCGAATAAAGCCTCCTTGTCGGATGTCTGGATTGGAAGATCCGCGGGAGGAGTCTCGTGTAAATTAGGACGTGGCCACCAGTTGGCTTACGAAGTTGAATTTGGCCATGGAGGATTCACAGGTAGAGTGGACGTGTGAAATTACCGACAGAATTATGCCTGCATTTTGGCAACTTCTTAAGCCAGAGCGGCTCTTTTGCAGCTGGGCCTAATTCGAGGTGGTACATTCACTCACTCATTTCGGTCAGCGTACTTGATTTGGGAATGATAAGGGAGAACTTCAGTACAGATTATTTACGTAATTTCCTGCCACTAACAGGAGATAAGTATATCTTGGTTCTAAAGATTAAAATGAGTTAAAAAATATATAAGGCCGTATATTAAAAAATAGGCTCAATCGTTGAGCATAGAATGTAAACGATTTCGTTTTTAATTTAAAATATATTTTTTTCATTTTTTTTCAAAATTAGGTATTATTTAATCATAATCAAACAATCAAGCTGATGACAGATGTACAGGGCGCTTGAACAATTTTGATTTCCCAATAAAGTGTGCTAATCAACCACGACTGCCATTAACCAACACAACCGGAGCAGTATATGAAACGAAATGCAATTATGGACTCCTCTGAATAAATCATCGCATAAGCAATGAGGTTCTCCCGGCCATTCCGTGTACATATGTACGCATTGAGAGGCACTGAACTGCGCGGAGTTACGTAAAAGGAGGTCCTAGCTGGAGGATAACTGCTCATTCCCTGGCCATCAGCGAGTTGCTTTCGGATCAATCGAGCTTGGGAATTTGCGGTTCCGAATAAAAGGCAACTGAGGCATGAATTTCGGATGCCTGCGAGGGAAGTGCAGTCAGGCGTTAGATGACATGAAATCTTTCAGAGGGTTGCAGTCGCCTGAGAACCGCTGGCAAAATCGTCACAAACAAGCAAACAAAGCCGGGCAATCTTGTTATCGAAGACGGGGCTGTATAAACTACTTCAGGTAATCTAGGGCTTAGAAATGCTAATCGCCTTTATTTCGGTATATATACGCCGAACAACAAACAAAGGCGACCTTTTCGCTTTGTCACCGTCGTCGCCCGGCTTTTGATAATTGAAACCGTAGAGTTGGTCGGGATGGCAAAAAGGATTCTTTGGGTTTTTCCTCTGTTCGATGGGGTTCCTCTAACCTCCTAACCCCCTCCATTTGAGTGTCGCTCGTCGAGAGTTATTCGTGCGATTATTCCTGTATCTCTGTGCCATATTGCGGTAGAGGTGGGACATTACCAGGACCACTCCATCCCACTTCCAGGCACTTCCTTTGCATAGGAGTCAGCCCCTAAAACGCTGTTCGCTGCTTTTTGATATCGCCTCGGATTTCATGGAGCACCCTTTCCACTTTCCCTCTTCCCTTTTACTCGAAATCGGAAAAGGCAGGCAGTTGTCCTGGCTGCTGTCGCATAATTGCAGGTTGCAGCCAAGGACTTTGATTTTCGGTTGCTTTGCCGCGGTTTTTCTCTTTTTCTCTGTGTTTCGGATTTCAGTTTGTCTAGTAATCCTTGTTCCTGGCATCAGATGCGTTTTTATTTGTTTGCTATCTTTGTCTCTGCGCCAACATCAGCAACGACGTCACCATCACCATCATTCCGCTCAACAATTTTCCGCTTGACATTCAAGATATTAATCGTTCGCGTTTGCCATAACTGGATTCTTGGGGTTTAGCATTTGAACAGTCTCGAGTTTCGTCTAGGGCGAAAGAATCCACCACTTTGACTATTGACAGGAAAACATTGCCGCGGTTCTTATATGCACCTAAATATATATAGGATATACTTTTATTGCCTTCTTATATGTAAACTTACATATCTTGTTAACAAATAGACTTCTGTTATTAATTCGTTTCTTTTTACTAAAATAATAAGCTTTCGCTTAGATGAGATGCATTTGGAATCCCTCACTCAAAGGACCTAATTTGACATTCCGGTTATCCAAAAGTCTTCTCAAGCGTTGACAAAGGATCTGGCGGCTGTCTCATTTAACCCAAGTGCCCATTTCCGCGTTACGTTTTGGCCAAGAGCTCATTACGCGCCCCATTATATAAGGGGAGGTCACAACGAAAGACAAACACAATGCCAAAAAATTAAAAGCGAAATTAAACACATTCAATTATATTTTGAGAGCAATTTTTCGCAACTCAAAGTTGGCCGACAACCCCGTGGGCGAAAGGTAGAAAGTTATCCCTGTTGGGTTGCCATTAACGTTACGTACAGTTCGCCACCCCCGATTCTGACCCGGAATAAAGCTTTGTTTTCGGCTGCTTGTGAGGCAGGTGGGCACCCCAAAAATATGGAAGAGTAATGCCGAACATCAGCGCTTATAACTGTGCCGATTATGAAGTTAATTTATCAGCAACGGGGCGGATGAGCAGCCAGCTAGTCAGTCAGTCAGTCGCTCATTCATTCATTCATTCAGTCACTGTCAGCCGGGCGGGGATTATGGCCAGGTTTTCAAAGGCAAAGCATGGGGAAGTGGTTGGCTTTTTGGTTGCCATTCTGGATTGAGCCATTTGCTGGGGCGGACATTCATTAAGCCATCAAATTGCTGAAGACAAATTTACCCAGTCAAATGAATAAGTGAGCAGGTAACGAGGGCAGCTAGTTCAGTTTGTAAGTCCACATCATTGTTTTTATATAAAAGTTGCTAGTACGCCCCGTTCTAAACCTTAAAGCTGCCCCAAATAGTTGTGTGGGAAGTTCCTTTAACTTGTAAGCAGTTGGCAAAGTTCTGCTCCTTGGCAACTTTTTGCGACTGCTCCACCCCGCTCTTTGTTCACTTGCAGAAATTCCTGCTTCAATTTACTTTCAACATGCTTTTTCAAGGAGTTTTCCTTTCCTTTTTTTGTTGCTTTCCGGGTATCCTGGCGCACACACACATACATGCGGGGACTAGAGCCTTAACGATAAGACGCACGCACACTAAGATGACTGGCTGGGCGGTTTTAGTGGGTGGCTGTGTCGTAGACATTACCGCAGCCACGAGCGTGTTTTACGTTCATCTGTCTACTTAACGTTGCAGGACTCATCCCCAGATCCTGTTGGTAGGACCTCCCCTTTCCTCTTACTCATTCCCCCTCGTCCTTGCCATCGTCGTCTGCGTTTTAACGTACTAATCCTTGCTTTTATCTCTTGTTTGACTTTTGCTACGCGCACTCCATACACTGGCTCATTTAATGTCATTGTCGCTGCCGCCTCGCCGCCATTTTCCCCCTTCTTCACCGCTCTTGCCACCTTTACACGCTTCTCCCACTTTTCCGCTCCGCTCGCAATCCTTTCCAAATATTTGTCAATTTGTATGCGCAAGTTTCTTTTCAATTCGCGCCACACGGCGTATGCGTGTCATAAGCGTTTCTTAAAGTGTTTGTCCTGGAGCCTTGATTTTGCTGCTGCTGGGAAAGTGTTTGCTTGGGTTTTCGCTCATCGCATTTGGATTTTCATTTATTTACCTTTCATCTTTTGCAGCATTTTTACCGTTTCTGGTCGTATATTTCATTAATCAACGGCACGTGACCGAGTATTAATTTTTAAACCCATCGGGAATTCCGGAGTGGCTAGCTGTTTACTTTTCTTTCGTTTCTTGATGATGTTAAAGCACAGGTTCTTGAATTCCTTTGAACAAAAAATACCCCTATATATAGGTTATTCTTCAAGTTCCTTATACACAACATTTAATTTCTAGCGTATTAATGTTGATTTTACCTTGGCTTACCCGGCGTATGCGCGCTAAATAAACAATTGAACTCAGTATATTAAATTGAATTGGGTTTTTTGTTTACCCCCGCAGAATGAAGGGGATAAGTTTCGGGTTCCCTTTCAGTAAAATACCTAATGAGCAACTCTTCTCGTTTGGCACACATGCAACACAATAACCCCAAATTGACGAGATGATAATGGCAACGAGCCTTTTGGCAATCCAAATCGCCTTAGGGCTGGATTGCGTATTTATAATTCAGGAAAATTAAAATGGCTTAAATGTGAAATTGAGCCGAAAAAGTCTGTCGCTGAAGAGCAGGAAAAGCGGATGTGGATATAGAGCCTCAGATTACCGCTGGCTTGTGTGTCTTGCCATTATAAAATAGACATTATCAACGCTAATTCAGTTACTTCTTAATTATAAACTACTTACGCTGCGAGCGTAACAAATTTTCTAACTCGGCGGGGGTGTGTAACTGGGATATTCGGTTGGTGCTGGAAAAGCGGATGTTCCGGAAAACTCGGGACACGTGTGCTGTTGTCTCCAGCTACAGTTTTTGTTGCATAATTAGCAAACTTGTGTGTAGTTATGATAGATCGGATTACGCCGCCGCTGTGCAACTTTGGACGGCTTCTGCGATGACCAACGATATAAGGGAAAACAAGACGAAACAGGCCGGAGGCGACGGGTCGGGACTTTGTTTGCCTAATCTGCTACCCTTTGAGCCCGCGAAACAACTACAATTGGCAACTTACCCGCCCGTCTGGCAAAACACTTCAACCAGCGAACTTTGATTGAAATATAAAATTTTAATGAGGCGGCGGCTGTTTATCCGAGTCCCGCTGCCTGCAGAATAGTCGTTTTATTTCGCTCCTTTAGTATTGTAAAAATCGAGGGGAGTACGCAAACAAACGGGCAAACACAAACAAATGGAACTTGAAGAAACAATGATGCTGTACCCAGAATCGAGTTAGGAAATGTCAGGGGGGGTTGATAAGTTCCGGGGTTACCCTGATGGCAACTTATAAGACATTTTCGATCAGACAAAAGACAAACAAAACGGGCAAACTGCGTTGTTTTCTATTGCTACTTTAAAATTTATGATGTTTGTGAAACCAAATAAGCGATGGAAAATTCGTTACTGTATTAATTGTTTATATACTAATTAAAGGCAATAATACAAGTGCATAGCATCTTTTATTTGTTTCTGTTTTGTACATTTTTAACCATCAAATAACTAAAGAAGTAAACAATGTATTACATCAATTACATTCCACCAATGAAATTCGTTACTGTATTTCTTTATTCAAGCTTTCCCTCGGTAAAGTACCTTCCTCAGCAGCTGTAATAAAAATCAAATCATCAAACCAAAGAATTCGGATTCTGGTTCAAAGAGCACAAGCGAATGTTAATGGTAAATGAAGTATTAATTAGCATCGAACTACTGTGGGGAACCAACGAGAAAGAAAAACTCAGCCGTATAAAGAAAACCCCAAATGCGAAAGGGCGTGGCAAGAATACAGTGAATTACTGGAAAGACGAACACACAATACACACAACTGCGAGAAATGATTAATTACGCTCAAGAGTTGCCAGAGTTGCCTTTGAGTATGATTTATTGTAATTTAATTGTGGCACATTATGCGGTCGATTTGGGGTTTGCATTTGAATGGCATTTTTGAGCATGGAAATTGCCAAACAAGATGGAGCAAGATTGAACCGACATCAAAGCCGCTGGCGAAAACTTTTACTTCTCCTGTGGGCGGAGGCGAAACAAAAGCAAATTATCATATCAACGGAACTTGAAGGACCCACAGGAGTTGCTAGGCAGCAGTCCCAATGATGAGAAATGATGCCAAACTATAATGTGCCAAGCATAATGTGAGCAAACCGAGCTAAGCTAGCTCTTAAACAGGAAATTAATGTTTCCCATACAAATGTGTAGCTTTTCATACTTAAAAATGTATCTATAATAATAACAGAGTGCTCGTTATACCTTCAAAAAAGGGAACAAAATCATTGCTTATCAAATTATAAGCAAAAAAAAAAACGCGAAAATCCAAAATTTGGCTAGACAATAGCCAAGTTGGCGCCTCTTCTAGCGCCCTTGTTTTTGTTTGGCCGTCCGTCTGCCAAGCCAGCCAGGTGAAAGGAATTATATATTCCCCTGATTATAATTTCATCAGCGGCAACACTAAAGAATCATCGAAGGCACGCCGAAGACAGCCATCCACTTCACTCCGCGCGATGTGGTTGCAATGATTGAGTGGTGGGGCTGCAGGATGCGCCTCCCCCAACGTTTTGGCTGGAAGCAGGGGCAGGACCTGTCGTGGCAAGAGCTTCGCATGCCCCAACAAGCTGGCTGGCTGGCAGAAATCAATTGTTCCCATTATTATAATGAGATTACTTACCTACTGAACGACAAAACGTAGTGCCCAGAAAGCAAGCAGTCCTTCTCCTTTCTTTCTCGACTTTCCCGATAGATATAGATATATAGATGGAAATAGATGTGTAGATGGCAGCTCGCTCTGTGCGCCGACGTTCGCCTGCCAATATAATGACTTTAGTAGTCAGCGGAAAATGCTGGAAAATTGCTTGGCGAATGCTCGAGTTGAACGTTCGTTCGAGTTTCAGGTGCCCTAGTGGCAGCAACCTGAGCAGCAACAGCAGCAGCAGGAAGCACATTTTTACCTGTTTTCCTTTTTGTTTTTCCCAATGCTGGGGTATTTTCCCCCCACCTGCCCACCTGCATTTTCCCCAGCAGCGTTTATCAGTTTTGCATTGCATTTGAGCTGAGATTAGCGGCAGAGATCGCTCTGGAGGGGGGCCACAACGAAATCGAATCGGTAAGTCGTTTAATGTGAATCTGATTTGCCTGAAATTCTTGAATAGAGAGTGGATGAGGGTTTGCTGCACTCTGATTGAAAATTAATAAGCCACTTCCCAATAAACTGGTAGATACCGAAATTTTGATTGGGTACGGCACGAATTGAAATGTATTCAATGAACTTAAGATTTCCCAGTAAGCTTTTGTTCTACTTAAAGTTGGCAATGAAATCCATAGGGCCAGAGAATTTTCGTTTTAAATAAGATTGCCTTCGTTTCCAAATAACTGATAAGTAATGGGTTTCCTTCCTTAACGGACTACTATTTAGTTTTCCATTTCTTTTTCATTTAGTTCTAGTTTTTTCCTTCTGTTAAATTTAATTATAAGCTGAATGCTCTATTAAACTCTTGTTCCCAAGACATTTTTCATTTGCAATGAACTTATTCAACTCCATTGTTGCGATGCCCAGACCGTACTTTCTTCAGAATGGCACTCATACTTCATTGTAGTTCACATAGTCTGACTTCCAGCAGAATGAAAGCGGAAAGATGTGTGTCAAATGCTCTTTGCCTCAGACAATAGAAAGTGAAGCGCCGTCCATTAGAGAACAAACAGTTTGGAGTCGTCGATGGAGGTGCCACAAGGCAATAGATACTTTGGAGCAATGTCTGGAGTGTTTGGTTTTTGATCTTAACCCACATAGCAGATACGCAGCATCGAAAAATCGGGCCCCTGCATTTCTCAACCGAAGGTGTGAAGCAACTTTCGATTTTCACAGCTAAGTAAATAGCAATTGAAATGAGTAAGGCCCAAGTAAATGGAAAAAGGCAGCGTTGGAGAAGGAATGGTGCGTGGTCAATGGTCTGGACACGGCTCAATTTCAGGCCAACGAAAAGAGTTGGCAGCCAACAACAAACACTTATGGCAATATCGATTAACGAGTCGAAGATGGAACTCCATTTGGAGCCATCATCTCATCACTGAGAGAAAAGTGAATTGCATTTGGAGTTTAATTACTAATTAAAAGGTAAGTTGGTATTAATACCTGCTTTTTTGGATAACAAATTTATATTTGAATTTCAATTTTCTCTGTCGAAAATTCTTTAACGATTCAAATTTTTTGCTGTGTACAGCTTGAGTGCCCTGCAACATATTCGATGGAACGCACAGGGGAGAGGAGTGTGAATATCGCATGTCAGTGGAGGTATAATTAATGCGGGTCAGACGCCGATTACAATGCGCCGACTGACAGCTTGAAGTGTCCATATGTGCCTGTCTAGGAAATGGCCAACGGGCAATGACAAGCCGAAAGAAGAAAGCCTGGCCAGAAAGAAAGAAAAGCAATGATAAGCGAATTTGCCGGGCTCAGCATAAATGTATCACTCGCTTTCTACGACATGAACTCTCAATGAATTTAATATTTATGGTTCAACAGCCGCAAGAATTTGTCTAACAATCCGGCTCCCTCGTGGAAAATTAATGAATTTCCTATGCAAATTTCGGAGCGCGAAATAAAATTTAATGTCGAGCAAAAAATGCTCCGAAGACGTGCTGCGCGCCAAAGGAGCAGAGGAGCTAGCAAATTGTTGCAGGAGAAAAATTAAACGCATTAGGAAAGGCGAATCCTCGGCGTGTCCTTAAAGCGCAGCAAGTAAACTAGCGAGAGGCTCTATCGATTTATGCTAAACCTAGACTTGCCACCGCCCCAAAATGCCTGTCATTATTGTGTTCGTTTAGGCATTGTTGCCTCAGCCATTGTTGTTGGTCTCTGGGCTTGGTTGTGTTGCCGCCCCTGACAGCCATTCACAGTGTTTGACTTTGGAGACAGCCAGGAACTGGGTCACCGGCGGATGGATGAGCCACCAGCGACGTCCTTGCCCCAGTCCCAACAAGCATACCCAATTCCAGCCCATTTTCAGCTCCACTGACGCGCAACTGTCGGCGGTAGGCGAAAGCAAATCAATTGCCGTCGATAAACAAATTGCGAAATATTCAATGCATCCTGAAGAAAAGCCACTCAATAAATAAGTCGCGGCCTGTTTACTAAACCCAAGGACCTCGGCAGGGAGTTCTTAATGGAATTGGGCTTGGCCCACTATTATACGGAAAGGAAAACTGGCGAGGATAAACTACTGGCAATATGTTCTTGAAAAGGACAAAAAAAGACGTTTGTTTCTACACCAACAAGTTATTGTTAAAATTTAATTATAATTAGGAAAAATAGCTTTTATAGCGTTTAAAGCTATCAGAAATATTCTTAAAACTTAAAGTTGGCTTTATTTTACTCGTCAAAATTTTCCATGTCGTGCAACCGCATTATCTTTTCATCGACTATTAAAGTCCTATTGACGTGTTCTGCATGCAATTTTAAGGCCATTTGGGAAATCATGTAATATCACTGAATGGGAATTGCAACCTGTGTGCGTTGCACCACCGATTTTTACAAACACCACCCCCACCCATCACATAAAGACACTATATAACTGCACCACAGTCACCGTCTTGTGGTGGCATTTAGCATAAGAACGGGAGAAGACAGTTAATATGCTTAGAGCCTGGCCTGCTGTTCCTGGCACACAACAGCATAAATTGGCTAATTAGGCGCAATTAAATATCCCTTTTGATTGCGGTTGCCACACTCACATTTACACACATACGCTCAAACCCAGACACATACTGCTGAGCACACCCACACACTCTGTCATAAGTTTTTGTTGCAATTTTTCGCCCTTTCCTGGAAATGTTGGACCAGGGGAAAACTCGAGAGTGTTCGTTGGGCAACGCCCGGTGTTAGATGGCTGCATGTCCTCCGCCCACTTAGTCATACAGCAATGTACAGAGAAATAGTGATGACTTGGCGGAAAAATTGATAAATGATATTGTATATTAGTCTTATATAATTGAGGAAAGTTTTAAAATCTTAAACTACATATGTTTAAA
Source organism: Drosophila mauritiana (assembly GCF_004382145.1). NCBI lineage: Eukaryota > Metazoa > Arthropoda > Insecta > Diptera > Drosophilidae > Drosophila > Drosophila mauritiana. The sequence continues at coordinate 18,242,418 of NC_046668.1, read as the reverse complement.
TTTTGATCTTATTTTAGAAATTATTTTATCAAGAATATATAATTCTATAAATAGGACCACAGCTGTACCTCAGCTCATGCACACTCACAAAAGTTTAGCCACAACGTGGAAAAAGTTTTGCCGTCGAGCACAAATGTTATTTTCGTCGCTGTTTTTGCCTCTTAAGGATAGTGCTAGTGCGGGAGAGAGATAGTGCGAGCGAGCGGGATGGAGAGGGCAGGCGGAAACGGAAGTCGGGACTTGCCAACCGCAAACTTTTCATGTAGCAAAAAGAGCTGGAGCTTTTTGCACACCCGCGAATGTGTGTGCCCAAATAATTGAGTTGGCATTGGTCTCTAAAAACAACATAATTACACTAATTAATTGTAATTAAAGTCAAATAAATTATGCGCAATGAAAAATTTGACTATTCTGTTTAGCTTTGTTGTTTTTCGGCTACGTCTGCGAACAACTGTAGCAACCTCTGGCCCAAAAAGCCGTCTAGACCCATTGACACTTACAAGCGCCAACGCTGTTGGCCTTCTAACGGTTTCTGGCAGCACGCACACAGCGACATAAGGCCCAGTAACCAGCAACACGAACTGAAAAACAGCGAGAAAAAAAAACAGAATCAAGAACGTCTAAAATTTGTACCTACAACTATTTCAGCTAATTCTGCAGCACATTCCCTAACAACACTTGGTGTTCTGGTTTCCCTTGCCAACTTCTTCGCCATGAGAGGTGCTGAAACTCTTCCTGAGATCTTGAGAAAAGCAAAACCAAATTTTGTATTTGGCGCAGAAGGTGCACGGTGGTTAAAGATTGAGAAAAGCTAAGGTATTAGCCATAATATTTTAAATCATTTGGAGAATTATATTAATCTTCAATTTCTTGAACTCAATGTAATTGCTCAATGTTTAACTACTTCAATTTGAATGTTTAAATAAGAATTAAATTTAAGAAGTTAACATTGTTCCCCGAACTGTTGAACTTTGTGGTCAACTAAATAAGTTTAAATCCCTACATGATCCCCACCAAAACCACTGTATGTTGGCCTTGTCTCGTTGGCTCGAAGATCGCGTTAGCCGCGACGCATGCGCAAAATGCCAAACAATTTTCGGCGCAGCTGTGCCCGACTGAACTTATCTTGGGGATCTGGATCTGGACTTCCCCAATCGTCTACCCCCGGGGACCCACAACGCTAACTATGCTGACAACGAGAAGTGCCGAAAAGAGCCAGGCCAAAAGCAACAAAGGCGGCCAGAACGATCCGGCCTGGTTAAGCTGCACTCGTTTGCCTGTCGCTCATTTGGCGGCCTGTCCATTTGGTTTCGCTTTGGTTCGTTCTTGTTAACTGTGAAACCGACGAGGGGCGCGCGGTTTTGGCCATAAGTGGTATAATTTGGGCTGCTATATTATGTCTCACACACACTGATACACTGCTACGTACACTGAGCCAAAAGTTCGGGGTCTCCGCAATTAAACGTGTGGGCAATTGACGAAGGAGCTCCGTGATTCTGGTGTCTGGCGGTCAAATGAGTGGGTTAGTTAGTGGGCCGTGCCTCTGATTGGGCATTTCGTGGCATAACTAACCCGCAATGTGTCCAAGTAACACAGTTCCAACTGCATTTGGCTGCAGTTGCTATTGCAATTGCAGTTGCAACAGCATCGTGTTGCCGCTGATGATGGGGAATGCGTGATATTGCAGAGATTTTGGGTAGATAACTGCTCGACAAACGGCTTAGGTAGACATACGGCGCAGATCTAAGGCATTTGGAATGCGATTTCTGGGAATTTGACTAATTCCCCTTCCGCACGTCCATTAAAGCTTCCCACGCGCATAAATGTTTTCCCATACTTAAGCGTAAAGTGATATGATCAGGGAAACCTCATAACGAGGGTAACTTTGTGACTTCCTCAAATCGAAAATCGACGAACAGAATAAAACAAAAGATTAAACAAAACGTGTGTCTACAAATTATGACCAGTTGGGAGTTTTGTAACCGTAGACTATCTAACATCGGAGCTCTGTCCAAAAAGGCTAATAAATTACCACCAAAATGCTTGTGCAGCTGCGGAGCGGATGCATAATGGGTGGTTGGTTCAGCATCCACCACACGTGCCTGTCCTTCTTATCTAGCCACTGCAGTTGCCCGAAAAAGGGGGCGTGCCTGGAGAGTGACCTTCGCCAAGTTTTTGCTATGTTTGTCATGTTTACACCTCCCACAAATCCCCTGCAGCAGCTGCCGCCTGCACTTAAGACTGATATGATAATGAGGGCTTGCTCTGGCAAAGTATCCCGCCGAAATAAATCATGGTTAAGCCCCACTATGTTAATTGGCCCAAAAGGGCTGGCCGGCGAGTCGCAGAGAGCACCAATTTGGACGCAGAAATTCCAGCCAATTTAAACAATTTTCGCCAAAAAACAAAGCAGTCAACAGCAGCCGGCAGTCGGCATTCAGGAGTCGGCACTTGAAGAGCCTCCACCAAACACTCGAATACGCAAATTTAAATAAAATCATCAAGAATCGGAAATTTGAATTTCCGAAAAGAGGCACTCAGCTGGTAGAAGGTAGCCAGGTAGCCTTACCCGACCATCGACTGGCCACTTCAACCTGGCTTGGAGCTTGAAGCAAACTTTTCGGTCTGCCAATGTCGGTGTCGCTGGGCTTTTTAGCCTGGCCGAAATGCCGGTCCGTCAGTCAGCACCTCATTCAAATGGCCCCGAACGTCTGTCCGGAAAGTCCGCGGTGGTTCTACGGGCTGTGTCCTAAGTGCACCACTCGACTCTGCCCCAGCGACCCTGCCCCACCACAACGTCTTCTCGAAATGTTCGTTTCGATTCGCTCTGGTCTTTCTTCCTCTGTTTTTGCCAACTTTTTGTTCTCTTTCTGTGAAGTGCATACAATTGAAATAATTTCCGTGTGCCCCCTCCTTGGTCGAGTGCAGCGTACTTTTTGCATAATTAAATTTATTTTTTAGTTGCATGCCATCGTTTGTAGGTGGTACTCGGCATAAAGTAGTCGTAATATTTTAATTAAACTTACTTTTGTTTTCAGCCATTGAATTGGCCGAAAGCTCGAGCTACGACAGGACGTTACCCAGGGAAATCTTTCGGTAAATGAAATTACATTTGTAATCGAACAAGGTTTGTTTTGAAAACGCCTATAACTGAATTTAAGAACCTTTATTTATACTAAGCCCAAAAAAGTTTATTTTTTAGAGCGGAAAAGGTGAAATGTAAGAATTTTATGCATTTAATCCGCTTCTTGGCAGCTAACCCTCTTTTGACTTCCATGAAAAACAGTAATAATAGTGCCTGCGCATTGCCTGTAAGCAATTTCGCTAGGAAGTAGGCTAACAAAATTTATGTCAACTGACTGCGCACAACTTTTGTTAGCCGCAGACCACCCACCTCCGCACTACTCTATACATATATCTATATAAAGGAGAATGACCAAGAACAGGACTAGGATTCCACCGAAAGACCGAGAAAAACTAAAATGTATCCAAGAGAAAACCAGGAGAAGAGCTTGCAGCGCCCGAATAAAAATAAAACTGTCCAGAAATTTTAATATAAGCCACTGCGTTGTTCTCCGGCCGGGAAACTGTGTCACTAGGCACCAGGCACTTCCTTAACCCTCCATTCCCAGATCCTGCCACCTTGGCTGGCATCCTGGCTAAGGATGGCTGCATTATGGCCGGGCTTAGGGCCAAAAGCCCGTCTCCTGTTGCAGCACCTTTTTGCTTTGACGCCCAACGAACCGTTACCGAACAGAAAGCCAATTCCTGCTGCCGTGTGGAGGCATTTTGTCTTTGACAAAAATTTAATACACGCCAGTTTGTCTTCGGCTTTGTTCCCCGAAAAAGTCCACGGAAGCAGGAGCAGGAGCACCTGGATAGGCAAAGGAGTTACAAATCCTGTCGCCACTTGCGTGTGCAAAAGCAGCAACTGCAACACCAAATTCAAGCGTGTTTTACATGACAAGCGAGTAAGTCGCATGGGGTTAAAAGTCTTGCAGTTGTTACAGCGGATAGGTAATGCAGTTGGTTATTCATCTTTCAATTCGGCCACTATGTGGAATACAGCAGAACATAGTTTTAGATACTAAAACTAGCTGAGTTGCTTCTAAAGTTAAAAGATGAATTTAGTGCTAAGCCTTATTTTGAGGACTTTCAATGTGACTTTTTCAAAAGTACAGATTTCAGAACTCATATTTTGCTCGTACAAATGATCCAGTTCAAACGACCGAAAGCTCTAGCCCTATTTGGATCGTTTTTCAATCTGTTGACCATCTGCAGCTGCAAATTAGGTCGCCGAAGCGGCTGCTGCAGTTGTGGATGATGTTGCTGCCGTCATTGTTGTCACATTTGGTCGGAATTCGCTGGCAATTTTCGCAAACTGCTGCAACACGACGGCAACAATGCTGGCACATATGTGGCAGGACATCCCATTCCCATGCCCGTTCGCAATGCCATTCGGAAACGAAACCCTTTCTGAGACCGAGTACATGTTCCTGCCGTTGCCACTGTCGGTTGGCCAATGGCTTTTAATTGAAAGCGGCATATTCGAAGCGGCAGCAGGCCCAGTTAAAAATTGTAATTTCCATTTCCCTGCCATCGACTTGTTTTTGCCTTTTTTCCCATACCAAGCGGCTTTAAAATTGCCGCTGGGGCAAAAGCAAGTTCCTCGGGCCGTTCTTTATGTTCCTGCTGTGGTTGCTGCTGCCGCCAAATTAAATTGGCTTTAAATTGACACCTCCGGTGGCAGGATATAGCCAACACTACAGCACACAGGCCTCCACACATTCGCGTTGCTTAACTTTATTAAGGATTTCGTGCTGCAGCTGCTGCCTCCGCCTTCGGCACGCCCCCTTTGCAACAGCGGCAGTTAATAAAGAACCAAATTATTGTGTTGTTCACACTTTGACACATGGAAACGGAAATTTAATTAAGGATTTTTTCAATAAACCTTCGAACTTTAAGGTTCGGCCGATTCCTTCGAGCAGCTGTGCCTGTGCAAGTTCACATATAAATAAAGCACAAATTAGTTTTGCATGCAATGCCTGCCACTGCCATTTCCATTTGGTGGCGATACGGGGCACTATCCTTGGGGCGGATGGAGGATGCTATACATAGAGTACTGGGATACTGCTCCCGAGTAGATGCCGCTGGCAGGGCGGCACTTCAGAGTGCAGCAACAAAAGAACTAATTAAAAAATTAATCTAGCTTAAAGTTCCATTAGAGCGCCAGCGAAGTTTGCGGCAAGCTTTTCCCAGCAGCTTGTTATGAAGACGGGGAAAGCGAGAGAACGAGAGTGAGTGAGTGAGGGAGCAAGGAAATGGAAAAACTTTTCTAGTGCAGTGCCAAGCTCTGTGTGCCATAGACAAGGACAACAATGGCTGGCCGGAAGTGCAGCGGCGGAAACCGGAAGCGGAAGTGCAAGCTGTGTGCAAAAAGTCTGCGAAAATAAGGCTGAATAATTAAATTGTCCTTGAACAGAGCCAGTCAAAACTGAAATGGCCAACTGCAGCATGCATAAAATGTGTGCAATATGCAGCAGGCTGAAACAAAGAGCAAAGGCAAACCAATTTAAACGGCGCATTCAGCTTCTCCGGGCTTAAAAAACTATAACTTATGTTCATGGCGAATTTATGACTAAGAAAGTGGACCAGGACCACAGGGTCCATTTCCATTCTTTTCAAAAGACTGCCTCGAAGTGAAAGTAGAAGCAAGTGCAATTACGACTGGGTCAGATCGTTAACTTTGACTTTGGACGAGGGATTAAAGGTAAATCGGCTTACGTTATGCCGGTCATGAACAAAGGCACTGGAAGTTATGAGAAAGTAAGGAGGATGAACAGGAGGAATTCCTTTGGTCAAAGAACTTTCCCCCCAATTGAAGTGCTTTGTGTCACTGGTGGAAATCGGCCATTTGTTTATTTCCTCGGCCAGCAGATCGTAAAAATGTAACTGACTAAGCAAATGTGGCCAAAAAAGTGTCTTGCTCTCGGCCACGCCCCCTTGTCGGCATCGTAAACACCCGAAGAGCATTAACAATTTCCATAAAATATATATGCTCATACCATACTCACATATGAGAGATATAGGCGAGATTCTTGGGGCAGCCTAACGAGTGGTCGTTCGACGCATGACGTTTATGAGAAATTCAAAATGCTGACGATTTTTATGCCCGATTCAGGGACTCTCGACACTCGACTTTTGCCGAAGATCAGAGAGAACAGCAGAAGACATAAAAATGTGCCTCGTAGGTAGGGAGGCTGGTGCCACGCCCTGTGCCATATAAATTCTTCCGAATCCGGCGGCATTAAATTGGTGAATCTCCAAAAGAACGCTGTTCTGTTGTTGCCACATACTCGTCAGAATTTAACATGTTTCACAAGCAATAAAATTGCATTTCTCACATCATACTGAGACGTGTCATAAATGGCAGGCCCAAAAAAAGGGTGGACTTTACAATACGATGCTAAAATTCTTCCCCACAATTGTTTACCTTTCGGCTTTTCGGGCACTAAATGGGGTCATTGTCTAGCCAAGTGTTCAAGTGGAGTTGGCTTGAGTTTTGTTTGCCGTTTCATTCCGCGTAATTTGACAAACAGACAATCGCGATTGATGGCACTCGGGGTATTGAGCTCCATCCGGATCTGATCTAACTGAAAGTTGAAGGGAGGAGGCTATGGCGTGTGGTCCTTCAAGCCAAATTACATGCATTTAATCAAACTCGCTCGAGTTCCATTTGTTGGCTTCTCGGGAAAGTTTTCAACGCTCCTGCTGATAACGAGTTTTGTGCATTAAGCTCCATTATAACGCCCAAAATTACAGAGACACAATGCGGCGGAGTCCTCGAGTGGAATCCTCGTCGAATCCTTCGTCGTTTATCTTGGCAAACAGCCGGCGATTGCCTGCTGGGTTTGCGCTGGGATTGGAAACTGGATGGAGAATGCGGGATCCTGCCTGCTGGGATCTGCGAAACACTCGTTTAGTGTAATTGGGCCAATGGCGCTTTCAGTTACACCCTCGCAACTAACTGAAATCGGAGCAAGTCTGGCAACAAAAACTGCAAACTTTTCGGGCCGGCCCTCGATGTCGACAACCGGGCCCCAAAACCCCAAGCCCCAGACCCCAGACTTTACTACGGATTACCCCAGACGTACGTACATATATTTCTGCGTGGACGGGAGATATTTTTGGGCCAAAGTTTTATATTTTATGACAGCCAGACAACCCAACGGGCCGAGCGGAATAGTCAGACAGATGGAGGAGTGGCAGTCGGGCTTTGAGCGACACTTGCAGCTCGACGTTAGATAAACTTGGACGACAGACTGTATATAATTACAGTTAGATAGCATTACAGTTACACTTTCACTTGGCAACAAAAAGTGCCGGGCTCCGGAGTCGCACATGTCAACGAAAAAGTAAACTTTGAAGTGCCCTGACCCGGGGGTGACCCCTTTTAAAGTGTCATTGCAGGCGGAGATTGTTTATAGCCAGATAAAAGCCCAACCACAAGAACACTCGTGAGTCATTAAAGTAACATAAATTCGAAACAATCAACGGCCCAAGCAACAATTGAAATTTGTAATTATTTTTTAATTTAAAGGGGGCCAAGACAATGGACTTGATAATGCAGCTGCTGCTTAAACGAAAACGCGATTGAAATCATTTCTCATAACCATTACTCGTATTAATTGCAATGCAGTACAGTTTAGTTTTTCACAAATCTAGAATCTTTTAAAAGTAGTATAACATCTAAAATTTCTAAACCAATTGAGCTTTTCGGGCATAAGCTTTTACGAATTGGATCGGCTTCGTTGTCATCTGTTGATCAATCGCAGCACTCTGACGAAATGGCCAAGTGATTCATAAATACGTTCACTCAGCTTTGATTATGTATCACCCACTCGTAACTGCAGTTCTGAATTCGAATCGGTTCTATATCAGATCTCGTTTGCTCTTTGACGCGCATCATCGCTGACAAATGTAACACTTAATTTTAATATCGCACATCATGACTGGCACTGCGCGTGGTTATTGAGTGTAAGACGATGCTGGTGGATGGGGAACTGGAAACTGGGATGTGAATGTGGATGAGATGCGGATGGGGATGAGGATGATGGTGCTGCCACCATATGGCCACAAACGTATCTGCAGGATGGGGGGCGTTCGGATGAGTTGAGATGAAAGCGCATTGCCGCCCTGCCATTGAATCGCAAAAAAGGGAAACAAAACAAGTGGCACTCGAGGGCCGGAGAACAAGCCTAAACAAGTGGATGCCTGGCGATGGCTGGAGTTTGGGGCCGGCATTAAAATATGACTCTTTTATTTTTGCACAAATTATGCAGATATATACTGTGTGCGTACGAGTATTTGCAATTTGCGTTGCTAATTTGACAGCCGTCAATGGATTTGTCTTGCCCAACCGGGGGACTCCTGGGAAGGTGTTTCTTGCAAGGAATGGTTTGGGTCGCGTGCCCCGGGCTTTGATGTCTGAGCCGAAAGACTCGAGAATCGAGTCTCGAGCAGAGCTAATTAGCCAGTGGACCATGTGCCACCGGCAACGGCGGCCATCCCTCAGCACTCAACACTTGCCAGCCAAAAATCCCTGGGCAACAGCTGCCGCCGCCCGAAAATAAAATTTAATTACGCAGATTTTTACGCCTTTGCCCATAGCTCAAATAACACATTCGGAATTGGGAGCGGAGCCCAGTGGAACAGCGACTATTTCCTTTTGACATAAAAGTGCCCCTTAACAAGCGTTTCAACAAATCTGTCCGCACTTTTCACAATTAAAATGCTAAAAAGCTTCACAAAATTTAAATTTATATGCACGACCAAGTGCGAAGAATGTCGAATTTGTGCTGCTCTTTTGCACCCAAAGGGAAATGCAATTATCTAGAGATTTTTAAGCAATATATGAAGCTAAAAAAAAAGGTAAAACCTCCACATTGTTGTGGGGAGTACTTTGGGAATTTGTAGGAGATTTTTCTCTATATGCAAACGATCTAGTTTACACTCCCATATATATCTTTGTGATTATATTATATTTCTAAGCTAAAAGTATTCTAAATAAAGATAATCCCATTCGTGAGCACATTATCGAAATAAATTGATTCTTATTTTTAACATGCACCAATTGCACTGAACTTGCATCGGCTGGGGTAGAAAATCAACTCCATGCTGCAATCATCGTGCTCTTGACGAGGCCGTTAACTTGATTTACGAGGGGTTGCACAAGTGGGGGGATGCGCAGCCCCAAGCACCCCTTTCACCCCCTTTTCGGTGACAGTGGAGCGGCGTGTCCGTAGCAGATCAAAAACAGCTGCCCTGCTAGAGGAGTGCTTAACACTTGCAAATGCCTTCTGTTCGGCGCTGTTCTTTTGACATTTCAACTGTCATAAATGGCAAATGCAGTGCCCCCAGCTTCTCAGTCCTCCCGGTCGTTCCATTCGAGCGCCTTTCATGCCCATGTGGAAAAGATTCACATGTTGGCCCCCGTTGATTGACATACAGCGAATGCTGAATGCAACTCAACTGCTCCTCCTTGGCCTCCAGTTGGTTCTGCAACTGCTGCAGTGCATCCGATTCATATCGCCCTACGTCTTGGCGTTCGCTAACTGACTGCCAACAATTGGCGTGAAGTAGTCGTAGCTGGATTCTGCATTCCTCGAGTTCCATGTGGATAACCCGCCTAATTAATTTCAATTAAAATGCCTAGACTGTTAGTCAAGTGGGACGGGGTAAATTCGCACGGACCTTTTAATTGATTTACTGCTGTCAAGTTATTTAGCCTGGAGACATGCGTATATCGGTAGATGAAAACATTATCATTAACATACGCAATTATAATTGCGAAACGAGTAGTTAATAAATTGTAGGCTTAAGTGTTTCCAAGGAAATTGAAAATAAATATATTGTTAGGCATAACAAAGTAAATTTCTGCCTATTTGGGCTTAATACCATAACCACATATATAGTACAATCTTCTTACAGTATACTTAAATTGAGAGGGGTCTCACGATCATAAAGGAAGTGCTTTTTCCCATTCACATATCGAGCAGAGAAAGCCTCGGGAAATTCTCGGCTCGCTTTAACAAACTGCCAACTTTGCATATGGGCAGCATTTATAAAAATCAATACTCCGCCTAGCCAGATGGGATGCAGCCAATGCTGCGATGAAGAACCAGGCCGTAGTCTCCATCCTGGCCAGACTGCGTTGTCATATAACTCAACGGCATAAAAAATGTCAACTGTCGGCGACACACAAAACTTATTTGTCATGCAATTTTGCCGAACGCCTTGAGAGGCGGACGGGAATGGCATTGGAGCATGGAGTACTTGGGGCAGGCAGGCACACATGCCCCAGGAGCTCTGGCTATAGGCAATAGGCGATAGGCAATCCATACATGTCCAACATGATAGGGGAACCAGTTTGGCAGTTGCTAGTCCTCCAACCTTCCAGTCTTCCAGCCAGCCATCTCGCCAGGCCGAGACATAATAACTTATGGCGATTGGGTGGCGGAAAATTGCCTGCTGTGGAATCAATAATGTCTATTGATGCAGGAGCAGGTGACAGCCCGACTTTGAGCGCCACTGACGCAGAAAAAACCAACTTGGACTGCCAACAAATATTTAAGTAATTGAAATTGCATGAAATTATATATGTGTAAAATTCCTTATATTATACTTATTTCCTAGAAAAGTAGGATTATTTGCGAATAAATGTCAACTTTAAATGAATAGTTAACTAACATTTCAGTTAGACTAAAATCATTGTTAAATTAAAAATTAATTAAACTTTGTTTACCTCATAAATGAAATTCGTTGATCTGAGTAGTTTTTAAGCTATATTTTTCCCAGTGTTTGCATACAGTTATAGTTGGCTAAGCTGCTGGCTGAGGAACCAGTTGCTGTTGGCCAGATCGTTGACAACGGCAGGCTAATTGGTCAGCTCACTAAAATGGCTAAGATATGGGCTCACTTGACCGGCAGGACTTGGTCATATTTTGTGTCCCTAAATGGCTTAATCGAGGCCAGATTTAGACCGGCTTAGCCAAAGTTCACGGCAGCTGCTGCTCCTGGTTGCTCTTCTTGGCCAAGTCTTAACGTGGCCCATTAACACTTTAACGTGCCATAATTACCTGCGCGGACAGCGCGGCGAATAAAATCATGTACACGCGTAAAAATGTCAGCCAATGCCTTTTTAAAAGTCAGCGAGCAAGTTAATTGTGTGGCCCAAGGTAGCCCACTGAGGACCGGAGCTGGATACCCGACATAGCCAGCGGGGATTGCGGCCGGCACGGGGACAGTTGAGTGCTGATAGCTGGGAGCCCGGAGCCAGAGGCATCATCATGATGGTCGAGGCCTCTGACAAAGTTGTAAGTTGATGTTGTTTCGCCTGTTATTGTGGTTGCTTTGCTGCTTCGTCGACGTGCCACGGCAAATGCGAAAAGTGTTGACGTCCTTCGAGCACAGTGGGCTAGTCAAGTGCTCTATGTAGAGAGCAACCCTCATTTAAAAAAACACATGTATAAAGTACCTAACAATCTTAATAAAATGTTAAAATAAGCAACCATATTCAAATTCAAATTCCAACAAATTGTTTGTATGTAAATTTATAAAAAATATATCACTAGACATGATATTAATTAAAGACAGCTCTTTAAAGTCCTTAAAAAATTAACCAAAATCCACTGTGGTGAGAGACTACTCGGGATAATTACAATTCCACACCTTAATGTGCAGCAGAGGGCGAAAGGCGGCAAGACCACATCAACCTCCACATCAGACTGAACGACAACGACGCGACAGGATCGTCGCGAATCGTTCCAATGCCAAGTCGTTAAGTGAATTCATATAAAAATTCCTTAAATGTCGCATTATGACTAAACGATCGTTTAGAGCAGGCACAAAGGCAGCCAGCGGAGCAACATGACTTTTATGAGGAACTCTCAAAAAAGTCGCAGAAATGTTAACTGGAGCTGGAGCTGCTGGTCCGTTCGATTGGCGGCTGGAACAGAAGGCTGCGTGATAAAAATGCTTAGGCTGGTAAACATGGCCAACATGACGGCGACCAAAGGAGCAAAATAACTTGCCCCGTCTGTTTATTTAGATGCGCGCAAACATTTTTTGTGTTTTCAAAAATATTCCGCATTATTTTTCTGGTTCTCTTTTACCTTTTTCGAATTCGGTCGAATCACGAACATTTTGTGTTGTCGCCTCTGCAACTTTTTCTGCCTTCCATTTGATTTTTTATTCGAGTTATTCTTCTTTTTTCAAAGTTTTGCTTTTATTTTTGGCATTTCTGTGGCTTTTGGTCATGAACCATGATTTATTTGTGCCTTTTTTTTGCTCCTTGCCGCGCAGGATATTTTCGCTTTTCGCGTAGTGGCTTTTTGTCTTCTTTTTCTTCGGCCGACTGCTGGCTGCCATAAGCCAAGTTTGGTATTTAGACGGGCGGCGACAAAAATGGCTTAGTTTGTTGCACACGTTTTGTTCCACCAGCTCCACTCGTCTGGTGGGAACGCGAGCCTTAATGCCACCACCCGATCCACTAGAACCACCAGCACCACCGTGTTCCTGGTGCTTTTTTCAGATTGTCTGGCGGTGCGACGGCCGCCGACATAAATATGTATAAACACAGTAGTTTGTTTGTCGAGTCGTGATTCGCAGTTGAGTTTTAAAGTCTAAGGCAACGCACGAGGCAAAAATTTAAATATTTCCACTGCTCGCTCAAGTAGCATGCTAGCCAGAAAGGGCATGATGGCAAAAAGGGGGGAATAAAATCAGGCAAATTAACAGAAGCGCTGTTGTTGCACGTTTCTGGCTATTGCAATGCGAATCTGCATTCTACAGACTCCAAATGAAAGTTATAATGCTGGGAAGTTCCCTTCAAAGTGGTGCACAATATATCTAACATATAGATTTTTGAGTAACGGAACTGCAAAACTTGTATTAAGTATTGTACAGATGTTAGTTAAAGAAACTGAAAGAACGGTTGAAGAAGTACTAACGATCCACTTACTGCGAATATAAGTCTTTTTGACATTTTAATACGTTGTATGTACCTTCTGTAATGATCAATGTTTAAGGAGCTTAATAACTTTTAAAAAATATATATAAATTGGCTTAAATATTCAGGCAAATTTTACACAAGGCAAACTTTTTTCACTGTACAAGCTAGTTGAAGAAATAGTGTTCGTCTCTGAATAACAAGCACCAATATGTATAGGAAAAACAGTAAGAAGTAGAATTCCTATGCCATTACCTAAAAAACATCTGTAAAAATGTTAGTTCGTTCAATATTTTCATTGCATTTCAGTTGCATAAGCATGGTGTCTGTCCCAGCGAAGCGAACTTGTTATGATTTCAACTTGTTGCACGTGAAATGCATAACGTTGGCCCGTCTTGGCCCGAAGTGGGAGAATCCAGACTGCAGGCCAAAAACTGTAGACCATAGACCGTAACCAAGGCACGTAGTCTGGCCGAGATGCGGAAGTTTGGCGATGCGAAACACTGCGAACCGAAATCAAACCGACGATGAAAATCGAAGCGGAATACTTTTTAATGCAATTCTTAAAGTGTAAGTGGCTCAATTGCCCGGGTTTAATTGGTAGAAACACTCTTCTCAGGCTGCTCACGTAGCAGCTTCAAAATTGCCAAACATATGCGATGAAGTGCCTCCCTCGCCGCTCCATCGTAAAAGGATGGAAAATTCAATTGAAAAGCGCCTGGCGGGCACATATTTACCTCAAGCACGTCAGCTGCGTCATCTCGGGAAAAATGAATGAATCAGTGATTTAAATGAATACCGCTGGCAACATGTCGCACACTTAATATTCGCAGGAGATTGATTAAGGCTCTGGCTGATACCTAATAATTTTAATTTCCGAAGCACACTTAATTCAGTTAGCTTGTTCTTCACTTTTTTTTTAGACATCACCCAATTAAAATGCTCTGCACTGATGGACCAATGAGGCTTGGCAAATTAACTGCCTCTCGGCAATGTGGCAATATCCGAGATGAGCGGAAAAAAGGAAATCGAAAAAATATAACTCAGTCAGCAAAATGGTGAGAGTTAAATCTGCTAGCAGATATTAAATAAAGCAGAAGTGATGACGTTTGCGAAAAATGGACATAGTACCAGCGGCGAACTGAGCTTAAATCAATTAATAGATGCGAAAATTGAATAATTGCCATCGCTTTCGCGGCAAAAACGAGTTTAAGTGGCCAGTTCAGGTATTCATTTCACTGAGGTCGAAAATGATGTGAGCATCAAACGAATGCCTGGTATTTAGTACTCATCCAAAAGATTTTGTTACTGTGGCTACAAATAACTGAAATTCAAAGTATTCAATGCCATTAATTTAGTTACTAATGATAAATAACTAATAACTATTTTATTTTCATTATATGGTTTAATGACTTTTTCGTAAAAATATGATAATTGTCGGTATGGTCCAGCTATTGTGCCATTAGTATTATATGCATTACCTAGGAGGAGTTTCGCATTTTACTCTGTAAACTCAGTAAGCATTAGCTATACAACCAGAGCTTCTTGTGACTTGTTTCCGCATTGTAGCACCAAATACATACTTTAGACGTCATTTGATGAAAAAGGAGATTACAACAGAAGTCACCCGTGTTGACAAATGCATATTACAACAATGTGCCACTGGCTGTAATAACGCCACGTCTATTGCGCCATCTGGACCACGAGAAGTGCGGCAGCCAAAAGAGGCCAACGGCAGCATCGAAACAAAGCAATCGGGCGAAAGGTAGGAATTTATAACACAAATGTTGTAAACATGTTCATCACTTTTTGCCGCTTTTGCTTTTGCTGTGGGGCTTACGAGACAAAGGCCAAAAGCAGCAACAACGTGCAACATTCAACGTGCAGTGCGGCGAGCTCACGTGTTGGTGGAACACAGCCAAACAATACAGGCGCATTGCAGCGATGCAACAAAAAATAGTATTGTGCCCAGCAACAATTGGTAGTAAAATCTAACAGGAATCGAATCGTAAATACCCCGGAAATTCCTAAAAACAACTGTTAAGCAACTGTCATGTAAACAAAATTGATTACGGATCCGAAATATTTGTTTTGGAATATCAACGATTTCAAATATGTATTGAACTGGTTATATCATTACTAATGGAGCTTTAATTATAAGCTGGTTTAGATAATATCCCATATCTTACAAAAACTATGTTATACCTACTACCTGTTACTGTTGTTTGGCACTTATGTGCGACTGAGAGCGTTGTGGCGCCGGTAGCTCCAAATAATAAAAGGATGATAGTCAAAGTTTAATGACAGTTCAAATGATGTTGACGCCGCAGTCGCAGTTGCATCTGCTGCAGTCGACGTTGCTGCAATGCTGCATTTTTCGAATGCAGGTGTATGTTTTTGTTGGTGTCCCACTTGCTGTGGGGGTACAATGATACAGTCATTAAGGATGATATATCGTAGTATAGGTTCCTTAAAATCATTTCAAGAACTGAACTCGGTATAGCATACTATGACTTTATGCCATATTACATCACTTGAATCATGTCAGTAATTAAAAGGCAAACGAAAAAAATAAACAATGGTAGAGTATGGCATCTTCAGATGTATAAAAACGAGATTTTCATCGAGCTTTTTATACATTTTTTATGCATCTCTTTGTTGCTGCTCTGTGAGCTCTGCTGCCGTTGATATTATTATGATGGTTGCAGGCAACATGATGTTGCAGCATGCGCTTGAACATAATAAATTTTTATGCATGATTTCTCACATTGCATGTGATGGCTGGCACTTGATGTGCCACATGGGGCGTATGCGCGACGTTCGGCGACTGAAATATGCATTTAAACTTTTAAAGCAGCACACAAGCCCTTAAATAGCATATAGCTTGCCCCCAAATGGAATCCAACTTCTTTAATCCTTCTTGGCGAATTGTAATCATTATCATATCATCTCCGGTGACTGACGAGGTGGGTCGTAAATGTCAAAAGCAAGATTATAGCTGGGAAAACTATTTGCAGAGATCAAAGGCCAGACATAAAATCTAAAAGCCAGATAGAGTGCTAAAATTATGGCACTTAATTACAGTGGGGACTTCGATATTATTAGCTGTAAGTATTAGTAAGCTTATCTTTGCAATAAGGTAAATGTGAGAAAATTTAGTTCATTTTCCTAGAAGCAAGCTAAAAAAACTTTTTATCACCTATGAAGTGCCACTCATAAATTTTGGCAGATAATTTCCTGAAAGCAGATATTTCCACTGTGCGATTTCCGTATAAAACTCAAAGTCTGAAGAAGTGAGAATCTAATGTCTATGCAGACCAGAAGAGATCCACTTAATCCGCCGCCCGACAACTTCATCATCATTTGTCGGCGTACAAACCAAAACATATGGAAAGATGATTTAGCATCGCATGCTCAACCGCCGATCATAGAAGGAAGGCTGATCATGTGGGACTGGGCATTATAAATCGCCCGCCACTTGTGCATTATGCCGCTCAATCACTTTGCTCTGGGCTCTTTAATTGCAAAATCACATTAGCATAAATTTGTTAAAAACATTTCAAGTGAAATTATTGCACAGGCCCCTTATTCCGAAGAGATCCCGCACTCAATCCTCCGCCGGGCACAATGACATTAATAAGCAATTACAAGACAGAAATAGCAACTGCAAATTACTTCAAAAGGCTAAAAGCGAACGAGGCATCTGTATCTGCATTAGTATCTGAAGGCCTTTGGAGCCTGGCCGCCAGTCGGCGTTGGAGTAATGGCGTTATAGTGTGCCCCTTGCAGCCAGTTCATCATCATATCGGGGGGCATAGCCATACATCTTCATAGTGGAGGGACTGCGGAATGACCTCCAGTTAGCTGGTTGGCTCCGTTAGTCGTCGTCATCGTCATCATCGCCGTTGTTTCACCCATCACGGCACTGCACTGTTATGGCTTCAAGTGGCTTCATTCATTCATTCCATGTCCGTCTGGCTGCCTGCCCAGCATTTTCCCAGTTTTCTCGTCGCCCTGCGGATGATGAAAAACTAAAACTGACGTCGCTCCACGACGGGCACGACAATGAGCCGACTGTTTAATGTCCAACTTCAACTCCAAATCCAGGCGGCAGGAGGCCTTTGCTTTTTTGCCCGCCTGACAATTTCGCAAAACAAGAGCAACCTTTATTAGCACGCCAGCAAAAAGAAATAAATGTGAGTTGGTCTTGGCCAAGAAAAAGCGCCGCTGGCTGAAATTGGAATGTCCAATAGACGAAAGGGTTTCCCAACTTATTAGACTGAATAGTGACGGCTCTGCCTGCGGGCAGGATAACCAAGGGTTATGACTAGATTAGGCTGCGACTCGGCTGTTGAAAATGGCATGGAAAACAGACCTCTAAGTTAATTATTGCAGACACATACACTAGCAAAAACTAATTTGAGAAACCAAAAACTATAAGTAAATACCTAGAATTAGATTATTTTCTTCCTTTACTTGTTTTGGTCTTTTAATAAAAAAATTAAAAAATAAAGTCCGTTGAGAAGTATTTAGAATTATTATCTTATATTATTCAATTTCTTTTGTGAGCCAGCGTTGATGGTCTCGAAATGGCAGACTGTCTGGAGACTCATACAGATCTAAGTCTGGTATCGTAAAGCTTCCCAACTCCAGTGTCACCCACAGTTGCTCTAATTTGTTAGTCCATAACTCATTTCGTCTGGACAGGGAGACTCAACCGCTGCAGAAATGGAGCCCAGTTCGCCGGCCGTGCCACAAGCATCTGCATTTATGTTGCATACATTACGCAGCATTTGGCGTTTTATGGTCGCCACAGCAGCACACTGATTATTGCTGATAATGTTCCTGCCATACGGCAGTTGGCAGAGCCAGAAACTAGCCCAAAAAACCCAAAACTGTAGTGCCGCTGCCATATTGCCAATGCCAAAATGAAAATGGCCAACCAAAACGGCGGTGGCAGGAGCAAACTATCGCTGTTGCATCCCCATGTTGCTGGTTGATTTTGCTAGTGTTGCTGCTGTTGCTACTCTTGCTGCTGGCATAGATATGGGCGACAATTAAGTGTCTGCCGCATAATGATGTCGCTGTTTTTGCAGCACTAAGCAAACAGAATTCGCAGTTGCAGCGATATTGCAGTTGCGACCGCAAGTTTTTATCACTACTAACCCAAGGATGCGCAAATAAAAACATAATGACTTCATTTCGCGGTTGCGCCAAAAATGGAAATCGGAACTTTTGCCTTAGAGATAATGATGAGAAGAAAACGAGTTTAGGCAGATGGCAAAACTTGGTCTCAAAATTTTAAAAATTCTGTTAATTTTACCATAATTGTGGCTTTAGTATACAATCGTTATACAATAATAGATACTTGCTTTGAACGTTTTATGTTTTAATTTAAAAAAGTCGGAATAGGCGTCAAACTTTTTTTTCTGACTCATAAAAACCGCGCATTTGTAACAAATGTTTGCTCAAGAAACTTCAGTAGGCATTTTCTTAAGCCTACCCCTGTAATATGAGGACATCCGCAGAAGTTCTATCTGGGGTGCCATTAAAAGTTGAAAAATATTTTGTTAACAAAAAATTAAAAAAGCCTTGAAGAGTGGCTGAGGGCTCTGAAAGTGGGATTCTGGCGACGGGCTGACCAATTCAATCGAAAATCCAATCTGGGCTGGGGACGAATTTTGAAGTGGCTCATATGTGGCGTTCCCACAGCAATTAAATTTGAGCCCAGGACGCGACTGGATAACGCACACAGAAAGAAAAAAAGTTGACATGCTTGGCAAACAAACAAACAAGAGTCGAGAAAAAAGGACTCCAAAAGACAACCGCAGACATGCAGGAACAACACATCGCATATGTGTGCCGCCTCCCCATGTCCCACTGCACAAAAAAGGACAATTCTGGCAGGACACAGCACTCAGCTGCTCTTTGGGTTTTGAAGAAGACATCGCAACGACCGCAAAAAGCAACGGAGCCGGCCCAAAACCCCGATCCACTTTTTTCTATGGTAGTCCTATAGTCCTAGGAACAACAACTGCAAACTAAAAAGGACAACGGGCATACAAATAACATTAAGCCGGCCAAATCGGCGAACAGACTCGTCCCCACTAGTGAGTGTCCTCGCCAAAGGATATCATCGGACGCTCGGAAGGTGAAAGCGCTCCATAGAGCCATGAAAATGACAATATACCCAGTCGTTTGCCCCCGGACCCTCTGTGTGTGACACAAAACTGGCATTAGGCAAGGATTTGCGTTGATTATGGACAGCAATGGGTTTCGGCTTTAGCCATTTTCGAATGAAAAGACAATGAAAGGTATCGCTCGACTTCGTTTTCCTGGCAATAAGACAATAATGCCATAAAAAGAGCTTCGATTGCAGGTGAAGCCCAGTTTCTGGATGCTCTTCTCCGTTGGCATTGGACTGATAAAACTAATTACATCCCATGGCTTAGGTGAAATGTCTGGGAGATTTATGCCCGGGGGTCAGCAAAATGCGGAAATTGATAAGCCCTCGTAGTGGCCGTTTTCTTAACGGGTTCCTTCCTGACAGGCTCCGAAAACTGAAGGTCAGGAAATCGACCCAATGGAGCGGTTAATATTTGGGAAGCAATAGATGGTCCAGTTAAGATAATTATCAGTTTGAAAAATGAATTAAAGCTAGTCCGCTTAATTAACAACTCATGACATTGTAGGTATTTTCTGTAATCATTCGAAAATAGTGGGTTGAAAAAGCCAACAACAAATACAATTTGATAAGATTTTCCCAAGTTCTGTCTCACTTTTCATTGTTTTCTTAATTGCCATTCCAGACTTGAACAAGTTACAGTCGTTAAATTTCTTTATTTTTTCTTCAGCCACACAATTTGCCTTCTGACATTAGACATTTCCTCAAGTGTTTCCGTTGTCAGTTTCAGCAGACATTGCCATAATTTAGCAGAGCATTGTGATAAACATATTTTATTATTAATTCATTAGGCTGTTTTTTAATGGGCGGCA
This sequence comes from Drosophila mauritiana, assembly GCF_004382145.1. NCBI lineage: Eukaryota > Metazoa > Arthropoda > Insecta > Diptera > Drosophilidae > Drosophila > Drosophila mauritiana. Next base: position 18,222,413 of record NC_046668.1, on the reverse strand, counting down.
TATTTTTTGGTCTGCCACTTTAATTGTTAATTAGTTTAATGTTCAAGACACGGCCACATGGCCCAGCACCCAAAAATTGTCGCTCCCCATCCAGACTATTTATTGGACGTTCTAATTGGGAGAGTGCGTTGAATTGGAAACCACAGAAATTGGTGTGCTGCTGCTGTTGTGTCTGTCTGAGTCCCACCACCTCCTACCCCGTCTCATGGCACCCACTTTCCAAGGCCATAAAAAAGCCCAGCTAATAATTAAGAGCCGCTGACTCACCCACACCACCAAATCGCCCAACACCCAACCACCCCAAATGAACATAAATGGGCGCAAATGTCGCCTTGGTTTTTCGAGGGGTTCCTTTGCTTTGAGGGCGTGCTAATCGTAAAAAGAAAACACAGACGAAATTATGAATTTGTTTGGCGTAATTTTACGCGCCCAAGACAACAGACCCGCGACCCCAAAAAAAAAGAAGAAACGAAAGAGAAAACCCATGAAGACCCAAACCTATCCCGAACCGAATCGAACGGTGCTGCCAATAATGACCCAATTTGGTGCATCAAAATTTATGTTTATACCCTAGCCTTTCCAATATTAATATGTATAAAATTAACGAGGGAGGGAAGCCGGCGACAACGAAACGAAAATCGCTGCGCATAACAAGAAAATTACTTTTTAATCTTATGAGTCATTAGAAGACATTTTCGACTTCTCAACAATAATGCTCGGTCGCAAGGGGCGAGAGCGGAAAGTGGGAAGTGTGAATACCCGAGATAAAACCAAAAAAATAAGAGCTCTTTTCCCGCGATGTGAACCTGAATTTAGATACAAATTCGAAAATACCCACCTAAGCGGCGATGCTAAATGGGGAAACTCTTTCGTCTGATTTTGTGATGTGTGAACTTTTCACCGAGACTTCCAACTCGGTGATAAGAACGGAATATGGAAATCGATCTGTTCCGGAGCGTATTAGTATAATGATGTCTGGTCTTCGATGGACACTCCCTAGCAAAAGCAAACGCCTTCTTTTACGATATCGGTTAGTAAAACAACATTTAGTTGCAGCTGAAAGCCACATCTGATGGTGAGTGCCACACATGTGTCATGTGCCCCGCACAAAACATGTCAGTGCCCATTTCAATCTGGTTTCCTTTCCTGCCACCTTGTCCCGCCCAAATCTGCTGCCTTTGGCCACACAATGCCACAAAACCCGAACGAGTATAAAGGAAATTAATCAGATTTTTATTTAAACGCCCTTGGAAGGGCGTCACCCAGGGCATCGCAACGGTCACATGACCATTGTCCCTACCGAAACCCCACAACCTTTGACTCGGATCTCCGTCTCCGAGCATTTTGTGTGTGTGCAATTTTTGTCAACATGTTCGGGCCATTGTCTTCGACCCCTAGCCCAAACTGTCAGTTTTGTCAGTTTCTGTGAAACTACAGAGACCCATGAATGATTTTAGCAGATTTTTATATATTTCTCTCCCTTCCTGCCAGTATCCGCCGCTATTGTGCTCGAAACCCGTTGCGTTCTGCGTGCCATCATCCATCTCTAAGCATCGGTACATATATCCATCTATCTGTCCATCCTGCAGCAACATCCCCCGACCAGTGGTCCTCGCCCATGTGGTTAGTTTGGTTTTGTCATTACAATTGTTTGCGTTTTCCACCATCCACAGTCAGTCCTTTGTTGGATCGCACTTCGAATGGACACAGACAAAGCATTTGCCAGTTGTGGGTTGCAAGTTGGCAGTTTGCAGTTGAAGCGGAAATCGCAAGAAAAGTTCCCTCGCAATGCAATATTTGGGGCCCGCAAATGTTGTAGAACTACCGTTGTTGCCTAACAAACAATCGGCACACAAAATATTTGGCATAAGTTTAAGTTAAGTTATAAGTTTTTAAGTTAAAAATAATTTTTATCTGTCTCTTATATAACGTATTAATGTAAAGTTAAATACTATAAAATTTCTTCACTTTAATTGTCATTTTCGTGTGGTTTCCGTTATCCTTTACACCTTTCCAATTCACAAACCCTTCCACCGCAGACAAACTGATTGCAAATGTGTTTTTGAACAGAAAACTTGCCAAAAGGGCAGGAGACAGTTCGCCACCGTAAATTCTCACTTATTTTACAGCATATTAGTTATGTGCCATAAACAAGATGCGGCGGTCCAAGTGGCGCCAGGACCAAAACTGCAGCCAGGAGTAGAACGCCAGCGAAGCACAAAATTAGGGAAGCCGCCCACTCCTGGGCTTCCTGGTGCTTCACTAGGAGCTCCTCCGCCGCCAGCGCCATCATCATCAACCTGCGACAACTTGCAAAACACAAACGAAATTGTTCAATGGCGCCGCAAAAATGACCAAAATGCGATGCCAGCAGACGCGCCGCCATTTTATTTGCAGCAATGCCACTTCCGGCGGCAAGTAGTCTCCGCTCCTCAGCCTCTTATCCTGGAGGAGTCCGCTGGCCAAAAGCTGCAAATTGATGGCGACTGGCGCACATTCAAAACGCTTTCATTATTGTCATAAGCTTTTGGCCTGCTCCACGCCGCCTGCGATAGCGCTGAAAAATTCCTCAACGTACTTTTCGATTTCCGCTCCGTAATATTCAAGTGATTACGATGGCCAGAAACAGGAAGCAGCAAAGTGCGCCGGCCTGGGCAAGTTTTGCGCTGACGTGCGCTGATTTCACGACTCCCGATGCACAGCGAGATTATTCGAGTTAAAAAGTTGGCTACTTGTCCACATAAAACTTGTATGTAACAAATAATGCAAAAAAAAGTTATCATTTCGTTACATTAATGGAAACTACTTAGTACCCAACTGTTAAGCCAGCTAATTCAATTGACATTTTTTCTCTGCGTGTAGCTAAGAGACCTTGCCGCATTATTTGTGTTGCTAAGTGCGCCGGACTCTCGGTTCCCGATGCTCGGTTTTGGGTTTTCGGGTTCAATGACAAAGTTTACTACCACTAAGTATTTATAACTATTATTTATGAAGCCAGCGCCCACGACCCCATTTTAAATGTTCAGTGATGCGCAACGAATTTCTTAATGGTGCAATTTGGCGTTTTATGTTTGAAGTTTAGGCGAATGGCGATTTTCAGCGGCGGCAGAACCGATGGCAGAGGGTCCTGGATTTTTTCCTGCCGGTTATCGCTACGTGCATAAAGTTTTCGCAAACAATTATGGCCGGCTGGCAGACGACCAACCGACCAGCTAACCGCGCGGGCTGCCACCGGAAGTAAGGCGGTGGGCGTGGCAGGAGCATGGCTGGAGGTCCTTCAACATTTGCGGTTTTTCATTAATTTCATGGTGTTATTTCCGCACCACCGTCTCGCTTCCGGCGCAATGTAATCGCGCTGTGTCGTATCTTATTGATTTGAAAATATGTTTTTGTAATTGAACTGGAAAGGGAGGTGGTGATTTGAAAATGGCCTGAAATACCCGCCCAGAAAACTCAAATTTCATTTAATGTTAAGGAAGCACTGCAAAATACAGCTTAAAATTCCACGGCGAAACCGATATACTCAACACTTTGGCCCACTCGAAATGACAAATAACCAATACGCGGTGATACAGTTGCTGCAGGGAAAAAAATGTTGTGAAAAACCGAAATTATGCCAAGCACTTAATTGATAAAAAACATCCGACACTTTGGACAATGGCCTGCCATCACGACACCTCAAATCATAACGACATAATGAATATGTGATTTTGTGCGAGTGCATTGTATGTATGTACGTGCGGCGGTCGCACTGTGCAAAGAATGAAAATTAATTGAAATTGCATTTTGCATTCCATTGTCTTCAATTAATTTTCATTTCACTCACTTCGGATGGCTTGTAATTCGATTTGCTGTGAAAATGTGCGCACCGAGACTTAAATTCATGTCCGTATACCAGATAAAAGTGCATCGAAATGGTGCATATCTTATAGGTACGCGATTAATTTCGTACATTATTAAATTGAGCTAGCTGTTATTCACAGGATGAACTTGTTCCCATTTAATCCGAATTACTAACACATTGCTCCTCCGTAAAATTGCCTTCAGTTGCCACTTGTTTAAGCCCTGTGCATAATGGGCTCATAACTAGTTAAACTAACAGAACTCCATTATCCGGCAGCTCCATCCTTTCAGGATCCCGTTTCCCGGAACCCTCAATTACCGAGTTGCGACCGAGTCACCAGTAATGTATTCAAAATCTTTAATGTAATTAATGCTGTTTGTTTAATGAAAGTCGTCTGAGCCGCTTTCGCCCCGCACATATGCATTTTCCCTTGAAATGGTGCCAGTCTGGTCGAGGATATTTACCGAATTCAGCCAGGACATTGCAATATGCAAGCTTGTAGCGGACATGCAACAACATGCGGCCAGGACCCTCGAACACTGCCACTGCTACTTCGGTTATGCCGCAGCAATAACTCGTATTTGTGTTTATCGTGACTTTGGTGTGGTTCAATTTTTCAGCTTATGATAATAAGCTAATAATATTATGATTACTTATCTATATTAATATATTAAGATTACTTATTAAGATTGAGTTTACTTATTAAGATTACTTATCTGGTGCTTCTTTATACAACTTTTCAAGGAATGTTACATGAAAAACGTTGAAGATTTCTTAGAAAATCGCCATCAATAGACAGAAGCACTAAATACGTCTAACAGCAAAGTCATGTTTACTTTTCGTGAGCTGTGTAAACTGGGCCCTGTTGCACTCTGCACTCGTATTCCCAGTGGGCTTCTAATCATCATCGACAACTGTGCCATAGATTTGTCCGTTTGGCTGACTGTCTGACCATCCAATTCGGAAAGCAACCCTCGAATGCTCCGTGTGTGCGTGGGTTCTAATGCGCTAAAGTGCTTTTTCCGAAAAACAAGTTACACTTTGCAATTTGCACTAAATCCCACTTGGATGTGGCCAGGTCCGCCGTTCGACTGACTCCGGTTCTCCACTGGAGTATTCCGGCTGCATAGGCAGTTCGAGTTGTTTAGTCCTTCCTCTTCCTGCTTATGCCTGTCTGGGTAAGTGTGTACGTGAGTGTGATGTGTGTGTGCGCAAATCCTTTGGCCGTTGCGTGGCAATTAAAAGGGATTTTCATGGCTAAAACGTATTTATTTAACACACACTCACATACCCGAGCTTCCTGCCCATCTTTGCCCCGACTCTTCTCCAACTCGCTTAATATTTGATTTTTGATTTGTGGTCTTACGTAGCGGGTATGTGAAATGGCTCGACCCGCCCCGTTTATCGTGTCCTCGTCAAGTACTCTTATTAATTACTATTGATTTTGCTTCCTGTTCGGTGTTAATGAAATTGATTCGAATGGACGCCGACTGCAGGCCACGAGAGCTGTGCGAAAGCCGTAAGGAAAATCGATAAATTCGCCGCAGTGGCATAGTTTTCGGGAAAGGTGCATTGAACCTGAGTTTCCCCGAGTTTCCCTCAGGTTTCCTGGGTTAAACGAGAGCGTTTCACAGTTTCACAGTCGACGATTCGTCACGCTATCCCATTCAGGTGGACAAAAAGCAGGGGGTGTGACAGACAGCATTTAGCACTATGTGATGGCGGAACAGGAATGATAATGGATTGGGCTTTGTACATATAATGGGGATATTCTCGCAGGCATTTCTCTTATTCAAGCTATGTATAAAAATTATAATATATAAAACTGTGCTAATAGTCTTATGACGTACAATCAAAATGTTGTTTCTGAAAAGCATTTATTCATTTTATAAAATAAGCAGCGGCTAAAAATTGTCCATAATTTTTTCAAGCTTGCGATTGTGTCATGTCATATGTAAAAATAGTAGTTAAATTGTTGTAAAAACATTTCAGATTGACCACAATTCCAGCTTTCCCTCTCGAATCACCGTTTTTCTATACCTACCATTCAAAGCCCATTCAATCGTCTGGCCATTAATTATGTAAAGTTTGCGAACAAATAAAGCGAGAATCGGCCAAACATATGACAACAATTTGCCAACCGTCCCTGTCCTTCTACCTTACTCTATCTTTTTGAATCGTTGGCAGCGTCAATATTGAATTTGAAATTAAAACGCCCCCCAAAATCGCTCGCCAAAAAGGTCCTGCGTGGCAACAGTTGTGACAAATTGGCCAGCCGCATTTTTCCAACCCATCCCGGCCGATGAAATCTGCATGTGTTAATTACCGAAGCCGTGGAATGGGCCGTGGTCAAGGGCCACGAGACCTCCGGAGCTCGGAGTGCGGGGTCATGGAGGCGGAACCGAAGCAAAAAATTGTCAACATGGCGATCCAAAACCGTAGAAAAGCTGCCAGCACAAGCTGCTGTCCAAGCGACGCGCATTTGATTTATAAACCACCCACTCGAATTTGCATTTACCTCCAGCAAAAACAAATAAACGTCTAATCGAGTTGGTGGAAGGGTCGGAAAGGGAAGGGGGAAATTGGCCAGCATCAACTGTTGCCCTTCGCAGACAGACAGCAACAAATAATGTGACGTAACAGCTGCCCAGAGGGCGAGCGGCTAGAAAAACTGATGTCCGCCATAAACAAATAAAACTCAGTTCGGTCGAGAAATTGATTTTTTGCGCCTAATCAAAATCGAATTAATTTCGTCAGCATGTGACAAACAGCCTCCCATTTCGATTGTGCGTGGTGGCTAGGACTTTTCGGTTTTATTTCCTTTATTTTGGGGGGTGCTAGCGATAGCCCCAATTGATTAAATTGGCATGAAATGAAATTTATGTTAGTGTCCGTTCAGTTCGGTGGTTGCAAGGTGTTTTCCTCAACGGGGGATGGTAGTTGTCCGAGTAGAATCCAAGTTCATTTGGACCCAGCCAAGGGTGGCTCCCAAATTCACGGTGTTGCGGCCAGATTAAAGTGCCCGTGAGAGTATTTTTGCGGTAGCTCAACTAGAATACGGCTTTATTTAGGGGGGTCGAAATATCTCAAAGATCCTTAGAGAAGCACGTAGACGCTAACAGGAGCTATCTGTGTTTTTCAGAACCCTAATGGGCACTACCCTCAAAAGGAGGTTTAATTGGATTGATATCAAACTAGCCGAAGGGCAGAATCTATTGGGGCCTATAGAAAAGAGAGAATTTATCAAGATCTTTTATAAAGAACGTTATACTGAGTAAGTAACGTCTTTAAAACTTAAAGCTTAGTATAAATCTGAACTATTTTAGTGGATTTAAACTATTTTTACTCATGTTCATATATGCCTTTACACCTGACCTCTTATTTTGAATAAATCGGACCAATATTTATTAAATATAAATACCCCTGTCACTGAAATTTAACGATTATGCTGTCACTTTTGACATGTTTACATAGAAAAACTTCAACCTTTGGAATGTGCATTGCTTTCTAATGGAGAAAGCACCGTAATTATTTGCATTTTTTGAAAATGGATTAGAATGTGTCAGTAGGACATGCATAAAAATGCGAAATTCTTTTTACATTTCAATCGATATGTTGTGCACATTTCCGCTTCATTTGGCTGATACATTTTTAATGTGTGTCGTACGCACATTACGCATACGCCGCGTGCAACCCGAAAAAATATGACTGAGCCGTCAGAATGCTGAGCAAACTTTAAATAAATGGTATTCAAAATGTTGCAAAAGCTAACCCATACACAAACATAAAGGATCCCACTCATCCATTTGTGTGTTTCGAATACCATAAAAGGCAGTCATAAAACCCTTTCCGCAAAACGGAAATCCCGCTTCAAAACAAACGCCATTAAAAACGAGGTCATGCTCAGTGGCAGGGCCATAGGGACATATATGCGGAGGATTCGGGGGTGGATGGGGCTTTGGATTTTTGGGAGGATGAGCTGGTGTTTCAAGGACTGCCGAAAAGTCAAACAAAATTTACAGTCTCAAACTGCACAAAAATTTCAAAAGTTGTGGAGTAAAAAATGTACAAAAAATATATAATATTTTAAAAGTGCTCATAGGGTGGCGGCATAAAATATGGGCGCAAAAAGTTCAAGTTTACGAGGGGCGGTGGTCGGATGAACGTACGTATGTATATCTCTGTATATATGAGAGTGTGCTTTCTAAGGTATTTATTTTCATAACGCAGCACAACATAAGGAAGCAATAAATTTAAGCTGACTGACGACAGTTTGCATGTGGATGATGGCATGGGATGGTGGCTCAGGGGAGTTCCGGGTGTTCCGGGGATAGGGTCCTGGCAAGGATATGCTCTGTTATGTCTGGCTTTGGCTTTGGCTTAGGCAGCCTGCTGTAACGCCCCCGAAACCCCACCCCACAGCTCGGCATGTGTCGTAGGTAAAATGCCAGCAGTCGTGTCTGCACATATATTGCATAGTTATTGTTTTAAAGCCTTAGTCACACCCCCTCGTCGTCCCTAGCCCCACCACTTGGTCTGCGTCATTTAAATAAATTTTATGCAATTTAGTTAAGCTGCTCTTTCGCCCTGTCCCACTCCCTTGCCTCTCTTACTGGCTGCTGCACTTCGACTGAGTGAGTAAATGTCATTTAAATTTCTTGTGCCTTCTCGCTCGTCAGCAGCGTATGTGTGGCATTCCAATTTCTTTTCGTCCTGTATCGCACATATCCCTTTTACAATCCCCAGCACTGCGCGCAATAAAATATTTAAGAAGAGGCGGTAGCAGGGGCCTACACTGACAAAAAAAAGGTAAAAATGTAAGATATATGTTCAATGGTATATATAGCTAAAGAATTAAGCAATGGCTAACTGTCTCTAACATAAGACATATGTTATAAATTTAAAAACAATTAAATATTAAGTTAGCAATTGAACTTTTATGCAGTTTTCTTATCTAAATCAAAAGTACCTAATATTACTATTTTTACTAAACCCAACAATTGGGTCCCGCTCCTTTTTTTCACCTGCATTGGAGCTCGTTACCTCCCATTTGTGTTTGGAGAATTCTTTCTTTGGTCTTTTCACCCACACTCCCCAAATCTTGTCGTATGTCACCGGCAACTTGACTGAGTTGTTAGTTTTACTGTACCTCTTGTCTCAGTTGTTGCTGTTGTTGCTGCTGTGTTTGTTGTTGCCGCTTGTTGTTGCTGCTCCATCACATCATAAAAACGTGTGTGCTATAGGTTTCCTCTCGAGTTTTTGTTATTGTCGCCGCTGGTTCGGGTTATTTATGTTTGCCATGTTGCGTTTGTCAGGTTTTTGCATTTGAAACAGACGCGCTTGAAAGCGTTATGACTTAATTCTTATATGGCGTTCCGACATGATATGGATGCATAATCCGGAGATGCGATTCCGCTGGGGAAAAGGACACTTTAAGTCACCTTTTTCTCTGGCAAACATTCGCAATTACATTTTGCAACATGAAGTATTTACATGGCAAATTCAATTGTTGTCAATTGTGCTGCACTCAGGCAACCACTACTACTGCAGCATCCTTTGCTAATTGAATCAAACTTAATTAAAAATGTCTTGACATGGCATAAATCTCCGAGGACTTTCCCACCTGCACAGGTGAATAAAAGTAAAGAAGGGCGAAAACATATGCCAGCAGCTGTTTTGCTTCAGGGCGGCCTCAACTATTTATTTGCACAAAAAATATAGCAAATGTCAAATGTGTGTTTACACAGCCCGAATGCGAATACACACACACACTAGTACGGCAAAGGAAAAGGTAAAGCTCTGAGCTGCCTTGAAGAAACAACAAAGAAAATTGCTTTAGTAAATCCTAACGAAAATAAACACAAAACACAACTTGAGTAGCAAAGCAAACAGAGCCCGGAAAAGGTGCGCCCAGGTGGGCTAGGGATTGGTCGGGTGGTTTTTCCTTTTTAGGGGGCTGCAGATCCACATTTGCAAAAGTCAAAAAGGGTTAAGGCAAGCTCCAAGTGTTTATTATGTGTGGGTGCGAATGAGCCCCGCTCCCGCCGACTTTTCACCCATACGTGAGAGCTCTCATATTGCCCTGCCCTATGTATGACACTTAAACATGCAAAGCTGCTTGCCAAGATGATTTATATTAGCCATGATTTCCAGCCATTTTTAGCACTCTGCGCTCACCCCGTTTGGAGATCTTTCGCCGGGCGTCGGAGGTGTTGATTGTTGTTGAAATTTCTGCTGGGACAGGACGAAATAAGTGCTGTGACATATTTCGGGCTATGATAATAAAAAGTTATTTGGTTCCCTCTCTCTAAGGAGAAGTGATTACATGGCCAGGATATTGTGCGAGTGACTCTAAGCAGCATTAGGGAATAGAGCGAAAAGCTGACAGCTATATCTGCCAAGATACAGGTAAATTCTTACATATATTACATACAAAGGAAAATGTATGCCCGAAATTAATAGCTGCTGACTGCGAAAATTGCAAAACTTGATCCGCAATGTCTTGTCGCACTCATAACCATGGATTATGCAGGCCAAATGTTGGTCAACTTCTTCATTGAAAACAATTACATGGCCACAAAGTAAACTCGAGGGCCACGCTACGTATACGTAATGCGGAAATGGGCGGTTGGGAGATGGCCAGCATAGAATAGCCACACACAAATACCCCAAATACACACGGTCGCACTCGGGCTATCAAATTAAGTAATTGCATAATTGTTTCACTAGCATTTTACTATGCCCACGGGTGGCCAAAGTGACGGAGACATCCAACCATCCAGCCATACACGCCACCACCCATCCACCCTCCTCCTTCTTGGCCTTTTATGTGTGTGCCAAGTTTCTTTTATTTGCCTTTTGGTCGATGGCTAATCCCCGCCCCCTCTGCCTTTTGCTACGTGCCTGTCTTTGAGTTTTCGTGGCTTCGGCCCCGCCCACTATGCCTCCTTCTTCGCCTGCTCCCCTTATAAATCAGCGTCAAATCGCCGAGGTCTCAGTCCGTAGCCACGGACTCCGTAGTTTCTAATTGTTTTGTTATAGACACATATCCGTGCCGTAGCGTGGCCCATTCGAATGTAAAATGCAAATGCCTGCAGACCGCAAATGTTGTAAATGCCCGCCGCACCTACCAACCATCCCGCTCATGCCACAAAAATGGTGCACCTGAGTGGGACACACAGGCGATTGCACCTGTGCACAGTGGAGAAGGAATTCATCTATTTTCTAAGTATTTGTCTATATTTATTTATTAATAATATAACATATTGCAATATTTAAATTTTTAAGGTTGACAGAGATACAAATTCTGTTTTTATGATGATGGACATATGTTGCAAACAATATTGTTGCAAATAATATTGGATACTTGGCCTACTGTGGTGCGGTCAGGCAACTTTGTGGTGGCTTGAGCTCCGAGCTGGCTGACTAGTGTGCCCGGCGTGATAAGGCCAACAGAGCGGTCAAATATGGCGCTAGCATTATTACCCTCGGCCGAAGGATGTCTGTGTTTGCTGGTCGGAATCGGATTGAGCGTGTGAATGCGGCAAGGTAAGCATATATGTATATACCTATATGGACTTACGGGCGTGGGATGTCCTACTGGCCTTTTGTTTTGGAAGAAATTTAATGAAGGAACCAAGGCCGAAGTAAAAAAATTTTCAAATTGTATTCTTTTTATATTGACCGTTTACTCGGAAAAGATGATAGTCCTGTAGGTCCACAAATAAATCAATTGGTTGTCCTACTTTATCCATTCCTAACATTTTCATTTCGGCATTCCTCTGCCTCGTAGCTTTCCTCTTTTTACCATCACAGCGGTTTTTCATGCCTGTTTATTTATAACCCATCCATATTGCACTGTAAATCGAACATTTGTCATTCATAATTACTGGTACTAAGCTCCGATTGATCTACTCCTTCTGAAACTGAGGACGTGCCGCTGGATCTGGATTTATTGTGTAGTCATTGGGGCAGCAGATGCACTCGATGGAAAGAACAGGCCATTTGCCGCGCCTCGTTGCTAATTTTAATATTATTTTTGGAAATCTCATAAGAGATTTTCCCCTTTCTGCTGCATTTTCCCTTTCCGTTTTTTTTCGCCTAGCCGCTCCTTTGATGCCCCGAACTGTTGATGTCTTTATTGCAGTGGGTATGTCTTGCTGCTGTTCGCATTATAATTTCCATTTCATTTTCATTCAGCAGCAGCTCAGCCCGTGGATCTTCATCGGATCGCTGGCATCTTCACGGGGCTTTGGCTGTCTATAATTGGCTTGTCTGGCCCACCATCTTTTGTAGGGGGAACTTGTGTGCGGGTGCGTACTTTTAATCAAGATCAAGAGTGATAAATTGAAGTCTCCATGGGAATCGAGAATAGAGGGGTTTTGGCAGTGATTGAGCAACTGAAAATGGGGCCCTACAACCGGAGTACTTTACTTACTTTTTCACAAATGATGATCGGAGCTATCTGTGAGAGTTCTTCGAACAAGGTTTATAGATCTATTAGTAAGCAAACCAAGCATTGTTTATTGCAGGTCGCAACTGAGGCTACTATGCTATATAAGACACTAATATTACGCTGTCGCATTTCGCAATTCGGTGACCTCGTGACGCACTGGCCATAATAATGAGCTGCACATTCCCTGAAATGCGTTGGGAGCAGAAATCAAAAACAATACTGCTGCTGCAACATAAACAAATGCGATTATAAATCGAGGGACTGAGAGCCGACAAAGGAACTCTGTGGCTCTGAAAATCCGATTGTCAGTCAGCGCCTTCTGCATTCCAAAGTGTTTTCGACCGTCTGAAGTGGATTCTAAGAAACTTTTGCAAAATGTGCGTTGTGTTTTTTGCATATCAATTGAGGGGCACAATGATGTGTATGCGTGCACGAGTGTATGTCAGTGTTCATGAAACAATGTAGTGGCGGGACAAAAAGACCCCTTGACAGGGGCTAATAGCTAAGGTCAACAATTAAACTCATTCTGTCCGTCTCGAATGACTCCCCATTCCCATTTGCAATGCCGGAGTTTAGGGGCTGTCTATCTGCTTGGCTGACAACTGCAGCGCCATCTATTTGCAATGCATTAATTTTAGATCGCCCCGGAAAAACGACCCACGGCTTTACTTGGGCACTGGGCGGCTGGTTGGCTGGTTGGCTGTAGAAATTGAAATTCAAACACAGGAAAAATCAATCGCCCGCACTGTCAATGTGCCCGCATTTTCCGCTCTTTTCTGTTCCGGAGCTGCTCGTTTTGTTTCAGTCGTATTTTCATTTCGTTTGATTTTATTTTATTTTAGGCACGGGGAACCACATTTCACCTTCCCCGGGATTCCATGGCGCGCCAACTATGTAAATATTTGTCACGACCGCATGAAAATATTTGTTCAGACTTTGATTCACTTTTTACGCGGGACAGACCTTCATGGAGTTGTGACCAGACAACCAAGTGAAGCATGTAGATGATTTAATTACCCATTTATTACATAACGAATAACTTAACAAATACTAACACTCTGTACAATAATTTGAAATTCTCTGCTTAGAATGAGGTATAAGCATAAATTGATAGTTCAGAGATTTCAGAGTATCATATATTCTTTATGGCAGTTGTGCACTTTCTCTGGATATTGTTTTCCTAAGTCTTTTCTTTGAGAGCACTATTATGGAGGAAATATTAAGGCACTCACTGATGTTTGTTGTTTTTGCTCGTTCGCTTGTTGAAATGTGTATCTTGTCCCCAGTGCATTTCCGCTCGAAATGCATCATAAAAGTATTTCAAATGAACAGTAGTAAATCAGGCAGCAAACATGCATTCTGAAGCGCGATGCGCGGTGAGCGGGCGGTGGAAAATTGTTGGGTAAACAAATATCGACATCAGCATGCGTGCTGGTTTCGTGATAAGTATGCATTCTCCCCACCCAACTGAAAAGCATTCAAACACCGAAGACCGTGGAACGTCAGAAATGCAGCGGCGCACTTGTCCGGGATATCTGTCCTCTGGGAGGAATCCCAGCGACAGGTGTTTTGGTCCGCGGGGGAGTACTGAAAGGCCGTAATGAACCACACGAGTATTAAATATATGGAATGCGTTCATTAACTATTTAAAATATCCAATAAAGTGAAAACTGTAACCTGATATTTAATCTAAGTACGTGCTCACGTATTAAGAATATTAAATCCACCTTTCTTCCAGCTGACAAGTTACCCATATTTTTAATTCATAAATCCAAAATTCAGCCCAAATGTTTGAAATTGAATCAACGAAGACTTTGCCGCCACTTCCGCCAAAATGTCCTTGCCATCAACCAGATCACAAGGACTGCGGGGAGAGTAACAGGGAGCTGCAGGCGGAATACCACCTTCTGGACATTGCGGATGTCACGGACAGCGTAATGAAGGTAATGAGGATCTGCGGTCTCCGTCCCTGGGAGGTCAAGCGAGCCGCTGGGGTCATCAAGAGATCTCTGCAGCACTACGAAGAGATCGTCCAGAGGATCGACCGAGTGCCCCGAAAACGATTCGCCAAAGAGAGTTTCCTGCACGGGTTAGCTCACGAGGCGCAGATGTCCCGAATGGATGCCCAGATGGCTTACTCTATTGTTAAAAGAGCATTCAAGGTAGGTCGAATTTTAGCTTATACCATATCATTATGCAATTTTGGTTATGGTATTCGTAGGCCTTTTACTTTGGCACCGGAATAGAGGGGCGTCGCTACATTTGCCTGGCGGACAAGATGAGCCACGAGATGGAGTGCCTCTGGTTGCACGCCGCTCGCCGCACGGCGCAGATCCACGCCGCCTTGGCTGGACTCATGTACTCCGAGGAGCTGCAGTTCGAGGAACGGATCGAGTGTGTCTACAAAAACCTATTCGATGTCCTGAAGAAGCGAATCCTCTGGGCGGATAACGTGACCTGTACGTGTGGACAGCATATGGCCCCCATGTCACAGGCACCTTCCAAAACTCCTTCCTCCGCCACGGCGCAAGTGGAGGTGCTCTACGGCAGGTACAATATGGCCGTAAGTAGTGCTCCCTCAAAGATTTCCACTCGAGGAGGGACGCAAAAACCATCGGCGGCGGTTAGTACTGCCTCATCACGACACAATCACATTCTGAAAAAGGCCGACCAACCTATTTCCCAAATGCAAACTCCACGGAAGGGCAGTAGCACCACCACTGTTAGCAAGACTAGGTGCAATTGCCCGCACCTAAGATGTTGCCGGGCACCTGGTGAAGCCCGGGAATCGCCGGAGATAACAGCGGAATGCAGCCAGGGACCGTACATCTGCCGTTGGTTGCTCTACACCGAGGAGGACGATAAGTTCCCGGAGCACCGTGTGCCCTTTCCACCCATGGAAGTGGTGTGTCCTCCATGTCCCAAAGATGATCTGTCCTGCGACTCGGAATGCACCTGCACCTGCCAAGTGTGCACTTGTCAGCCGGAGTTTGATGACGGAGACGATGAGGAGGATCAGGGCGAGAATTTATCCAAGTTTGGAGTGGAGGACCAGGACACGGACTTTTGCTATGTGGCTCCATTCCGTGGAAGCAGTGTCGAAAGGATAGCCCGACTAGAGGCAAAGGAACAGCTATTGGAAGTGGAAGAGCATGAGAACGAAGAGAAGGAAGAGGAGGAGGACTTCCAGTGTGGCTGCTCCTGCGAGCTAAAGCAGCATGCCTATCCGCACCTCTTCACCTACTTGACGCCATTTAGGATCAAAGAAGAGCTGGTGGACAAGTCCCATCCAAAGGAGGAGAGGCCGCAAACGGAGGAAGATAGTGAAAGTGAGGATCTGCTGTCCAAGCCACCGCCTCCTGGCGTATCCTTAGAGACCTATAGCTGCTGGGTGAAGCCCCCATCGAGCAGCCATTCTAGTGATGAGACTAAGCCACCACTCGTGGTGGTTATGGGCGAAAAGCCCAAGAGCAATTTTCAGGTTACGGTCAAGGAACAACATCACTCCAAGCGAGCTTCAACTGTTCCGCCGGCAGCACCCCTACCCAAGGCTCCTGTCCTGCCAAACAAACCAGCTCCGACTCCAGCTCCCTCAAAGCCTCCACCAGTCCCTCAAAAAGCGGAGGAGGACAAGCTTACCAAGGAAGATATCTTGGACATTATAGGCTTAAGATTTCGATAGGGAAATATTATTGAATCTTGAGATGGGAGCTTAACGTATATACAAATAAAGTGTTCTTGTGCTGTGTCAATGAGATTCCATATGATTTTTTATACCGGTTACTCGTAGTTTAGATTCATATTGTGATAATCTCATATTTTATATAATCGGTTAAAAACCATAGTTTTGCCGATTGAATGACAGCTCAAAGGTTGTATTTGTAACCCCAGCTGCGCACACAAGCACTTTGTTTCCGGCACTTAACTAATGTCATGGGGAAATCGAAGTTGGCCAACGCAATTTGCTCTCCAATAGTTTTGCGAAGTTATTTGATATTTTATTCCATATTTTTATTGTCAAGGGCTTTGTTGCATATTTCTGCGCTTGGCGAGTGCGTGTTTGCATTTGTGTTTCTCTGTTTACCCAACGAACTGTCAATTGATTGTCAAATTATAAAGCAAAAACGGTCAGTTGGAAAAGCGAGTAGGGGAGGGTTCCTGTCCCTTGAAAATGAAAACTGTTTGCTTTGTCGCCAACAACACTTTGCAACAGTATGCTGACTGGATCCAAAGGGAGGGGCTGGTATATCAAATCGAACCACTTCAGCTGCAAAACTATGCGAAACATTATACAACACGCATCGCCGACAAAACGTTTTCGAAGGACCCACAATAGAAATCAGCGACTGAATCAATTCCTGATTTCTGACACACGATATTTCGCATTGTGTGTTACAAATAATAGGGGGTGCCACGCCCCACAATGGTCGGCATCGGCTGAAGCATTAATTTACAAAATAGGATCCATACGCGGTATTTGCATTGTCGATCGTTGGCGCTGCCATGGCCAAAGCTCGTTACAATCAAATCACGTAGGAATTTCATTTTCGAAGTAAGAGAGGAGTACGGAAAAACCCAGGAGCTACCGAACTTTTCCGGCTGTCGTAATTACAGACAAATTGTGAAAAGTATTGCTCGACATGGGCGGCACAATACAGGATTTGTTTGGCTTGACAAGGGGCGCTCGAAAGTTTTGTGACAGACGCTTTTAAGCAGAAAATTGTTTGCTCATAACTTTTGACATCCCTTTTGGGGGTCGGAGTGGTGCTGGTGTTTTGAAGCCTATCAGGGAACAATAATAAAAGGGTAAAAGCTGGCAGAGGCCTCGAATATTGTATTTTATTCGATCCAATATGAGCTTCATACCGCCAGCCACAAAAGTAAAGTAAAACGTCGGCCTCTAATGACTCGGAACGTGAATCCTCATAAGTCAGAGCAGCAATGTGAGTGTTTCACACAGGAAGAAATAAATATATAATATGTTTGAATACAATATGTAAAATGTGCTTTTCGGATCATGTTTGATATTTACTCTCAGTGTAACTTTCAACAGAAGCTAAAAGTTCGCTGTAGTCTCAACACTTCTCTTTTGTCTTAGCACAACAAATCGTTAACTTTGAGTGCAGGATCCCTTGGCTTCCATAAACTTTAAGTGAGTCTTCATCGTTGCCAGGCCTGTCCGATGGCCATAAATTTCTAGTTCGCTCTGCAGAAGGCCATTATAAAATTCCTGGTCGCATCGAGTGCGCAGCACTGGAGTGTCTGGAACCCTTGTTATGACCACGGGATGATGCGCATTGCTCATTAACACGAAACTAATTAATTGCGCTATTCAGCTAAACTATCGTGTAGCGATGGGTAGACATTACCGGCTTTCTTGATTGATCGCCTGACGTCGCCTGCGTGATCTTGTAGGGCTAACGAGCCCAAGTCCAAGAGCCCAGAAACTTGGTATCGGCGAAGGGGTCCGCCATTGCATTTTAAACGCTAATTTATTGTTAACTGCACCATGTTGCCGGTATGCAAAAATGCTGGCCGGCATATGCAATTAATTGTAACAAGGCCCGCTAGTCATTCGACCAAGCGAGCAGTCTTTAACGAGGCTAAGACAGGGGTACATTCAGCAAAAAAAATGGTGTTAAGAGAGGGTCAATATTATAGTGTTTCGCAAAAAAAGATATTATACGTGTTGAATTAATTGCTTTGATAAGAAAGCTTCCTTCACTGTGTCATATAATTACTAATTTAAATTGAAAAGGAGTCAAGCATATATGGTGTAACATTTTACATATTTCTGTCTATTTTTCATATTTGATATTATTTCTCCCTCTGCATGTACAAAGACCTTAACTAAATCTGAAGCGGAAACAGGGCATTTGGATTGGCAACACTTTCCAACTGCACTCGAACGCGTGTTAACCCGCTGCAATTTACGTGTTAATTTGGAGTCGTGTCTCGGCAAATGTTTGGCTGCTGCCCCCGAAAGACTTCTGGCCAATGCCGGCAGCCTCACTTTTACCCGAACGGATTTCGGCGAAAGTTTTTGGCCAAGGAGAACTACCTGGCCAATATGCGAAGGTGGGAAGCGTAATGCATATGTTGCCAGTAATTGCCGGGGGGCAAATGCAGCAGCTTCAACTGCCACAATGGCATTAGGCTGGTCCGATTCCGGGGAAAGCTGCCACTTGGGGAAAACAAAACACACTAGATTGATATTCAGATCGAATTGGAGACTCCAAAGCCGCCATTACCGGGAGTTAGCAATTCAAATTGGACGACTACTATGAAATGCACCACTAAAACTTTAACTATTTGCTGGCAAACAAACTCTCGAAACAAAACAACATTTTGATCACTTCCCATTTCATTGGGCTCATCCAAATCTCACGAATCCATTCGCCATAATACAGAGGCAAAGAGTTCTACCGGCAACTATGCAAACCATCAATCAGGCCAACTCGCTCGCAACTATTTTTAAAATCAATAAATACCCATAAAGTTGCTGGCGAAACTTTGGCTTCCGCAATTCTATATAAGTACTAGCATTTATCTAACCAGCAGATGAATGCTGACAGCCCAACTAGTTTTTGAATACGAAAATGCTTGCCATAGTTGCGCGAATGTTTCAAAAACTTTTACGCAAAATCCGTACCCGAACGAACAGAAAGCCAGAAAACCGAGACCCCAAAGCCGCAGAACGCACAATACCACGCCCACAGCTCCGGCTACAGCCCCCGAGTTATCCATAACATCTGGCTCTACGAAACTGCAGCTTGTTTGTGGTTGCGAGTATCTATCGAATGCAGTTGCGAGTGCGATGCCGAGATACTCGTAGTACTCAAAGTACTTGCACTTCGCAGCCTTTTCTGTTGTTTTTGTGTCGTTAAATAGTTGAAAGTTGAGAGTGTTGCATGTTGCAAAGCCTGTCGCTGCGGCTTGGCTAACACACACACTCACCGAAGACAAATCATTGGGCTTTATGACACTGGCAACATGTGTTGCCGCTCAAAATATTTAACCGCAGCAAAGCTCTTCGAAAATCAGCAGCTACGGTTTGATTAATGGCAACGTTCAGGGGCGTTTTCAAACTGCATGTATCCATCAGATACGTAGTTTGTCAACGACGCTTTCCACCGACATAATCATCAATTAATGCGCTATTAATAGAGGCTTTTCCCCCATTTTTTTTCGGATGGAAAGGGGGCCAACACTTAGTGCCCGACATGTGTTAGTGTCAACTTGATTGAGCTGGAGTCTCCGAAAATTTAACAATGAAATGTTTGGAAGTGGAAAATGTAGAAGCGGGAATGCCCTTTAGAAAACCCTAAAAAAATATTCCACTATGATTTTAAATACTATGACCCACACTAGAGCTAACCATATTAAATCAAACGTCAAGCCCCTAACCCTTTCCACTCTTAATTGCTGCCAAATTATGGTGCCATTAAAAATTCAATTCATGGCCCAGTTCGATTTGAATTAATCAATCAAAACCGACATACTCTGACTTATTATCCAAAAACTCGAAGGTCGCGCCAGCTAATTTACTGGCCATAATTAGCATGGGCCAACGAAATGTTTGGGAACATTTTACAGTATTTCAGGCTGCAGCATTTGGTAATGCGATGGGATGGGCCGCAGATAGATAATTTTCCATGGCAGTTCCACAGTGAGTGTGTGGCATATGCATTAACCCCTTGATTTCGGGCTCTTAACTGGCACGCAACGGCCTTGTTTCGATGGCCAGGGGTCTCTTGGCAATACCAAGATGCACTGGAAGAAATCCGACAAATTGCAATTAATCTAAAGGGTAAAATCCAATCGAGATAACTAAAGACAAGCTAATACGATTTTGATATTTAATATAGTTTTCGTACTAACCTAATTTTAATAATTTACAATAATAATTTCTTAATTTTTTTTATGCATATTTATTTCTCTGCATTTTCTTGCCGCGGGTTATTTAAAAAAGACTTTTCAAACAGTTTACTGTGCGGTTACAGTTGCAGTTGCTTTTAAGTGCGTTCCTGACCCAAAGTCTTCGAAAAGAATCATTCATAATTAACCGGGAAGGGGCTTATGTTGGATACACCGAATACTTTGTAGAATTTGTGCGGTGATCAGTGGATGCCATTATCACCATCCTCATTCCCCTGATTTCGTATGCATCCCAGCCAGCTGGGATGCCATGAACTTTGTACAAACACCGCACGCTCATCCAAAAGATGCAAAAACTTTTACATTTAACCACATTTATGGGCCGCTGCCAGCTGCTGCTGCTCGAAGCCCAATGTTTTGTGGGGAGATGGGGCCAAAAACCTTTGGAAGCTTTCGAAAAGATTTTCACCTTTTATATTAGATGCCGGGCGAAAGTTTATTGTTTTCCTCAAGTTCGCGCTAGGCAGGCGGCACTCCATTTCCATTTCCATGCGAAAGGATAAGCCAGGACCTCGTCGTGCCGAAGGATGTGTGAGTGTGCGATATGTAAAATTGATTTGCCAGCGCTCTCAGTGAGTTGCTGCCGTTTGTTTTCTTTGTTTAGGGATAATCCCATACATTAGACCTGTGTAAGGGCCTTGCGTTATCTTTATTTTTTCTTTTTTTTTTTTGCTTTTTGTTCTGTTGTGTGTTTTTTGGCTAAAAACTGATTCTCAAAGCATTTGTGCATTCCGAGAAAATTTTATAGCCATAAATGCGCCAGATTTGCGTTTACTCGTGAGGATTATTTCCCCATTTCCCCCGACCGGGAGCGAAACTTTCCGAATTCACATAAAATTAGCAAATATTACATTTGCGCCCGGGAAGAGCTCCCAAAAGGTTGAACATCCTTTTCGGCTCTCAGCTCTCGGCACTCAGCTTCTGTCTTCCGCAGCCGGACTCGAGTTTATTTTGTATATTTTAAGAAAACTTTTTTATTGCCGTAAACAAAGTTTTCCACGCAACGGGGAGTTATTTAACGTATATAACTAAAAAAAAAAGGAAAAAAATCCTAGCCAGCGAAAAGAACGTCTACGAAATAAGTCAGCGAAGTGGAAAGGCTCCTTTTCCGAATCATATTTTTGGCCTGGCTCACATGCTCGTTGGCGCTGATTGACTGGCTTTTTGGGGGCGTAGAGTGGCGGGAGGTGGGCATGGTCGCCTAAATGGGTCCCAGACAAGAGAAAATGCCGCCGATACGCACGCAGATAGGTTAATGTTAATGTGTGTGGCACAAAGTTTTCAGTTTTTTTGTTGGCAATTTACAGTTTATCGGTTATGTCATCTAAATGGTCGTCATGCGATTTGCTTCCCATTATCATTTACCGCAGATGAAAGCGAATGGATATCCCGAAACTTTATATAATGACCTTATCAACTTTTCGAACAGGGTGGATAAGGGTCTATTATAATATATTTTGTAAGATAAGTTTGGAAATCTCAACAATGTAGTCTTATTTCCGCACTTTAAAAGTTGTCATTTTTTTCATTAAAATACACATTCGTACCCATCGATCGGGACACAGATAATCACTCATGTGTCCACAGATTGCATCTCTGATTTATAACGACTTTAAGCAGAACATAATGCACTCCGACTTGGCATTATCTCGACTGCATTTGACGCATCCCGGCGCGAAGAAACGAAATTAATTACAACAGTTTGTAAGACACACGCACTACAAGCTAGCAGTGTACAATCCCCCCTCGGAAAATCCCCACTACCGAAAGTCCACGCTTATCTGACGGTTTGTTTCCTCTGTTTGTTGGCCCTTGTGGGGTGTTGGATGGATGCAGTGGGATCTGCAGTTGTGCATTTCTGCTGGTTCTGGATCCAAAGGTCTGGGCCTTTGTCTTGCACTTGCCATGCATCCGTCAACACAGAGTTGTTGCTCTCGACTAGCTCACGACTCCTCCGGCGGACACAAAGTCCTTGACTTGCATTTTTGATAAACAACGTGTCAACTTTGTCGACATAAACCATAATCTTCAGTGTCAGTTTGACTTACAACTCGTGTACTTTTCACTACGCCAGCGACTGGTAATCACGTCTGGGTCGAGACACTGGGTCTTTGGATTCCAAGTAGGTGGGTGGAGGTTCGTATAAAGAGCCCGAAAGTGAAGTAAATTCCCCATAGTCTGGCAGCTGCTGGAGTAGTTTGCCTTTTCGGGAACACGTGCCACCCTCCGATTAATAAGTAGCAACTGGCAAATGCTCTTGGAGTGGAACCTACTCCCAGATCATTAGCGTAATTAAATGTGGATGAAAAATTTCACTTAATTTAGCGTGCGTCTCTGGCCTTGCTCATAACTCGAAAAAACCGAAATACAATTAATCAGACGGAGGGCCAAGAAGGAGGCATGTGGCCGCAGTACAGTGAAGTCTGGGGCATGTTACCCCGACTGCGACGGCACCTAGAAATTAAAGTAAGTGTCGGGCGGTCCGAAGACCCTGCCACATGACGCACGCACTTCTGTGCCTCCATCCCCTCACTGCCTCAACAGATATCCCCATTTCGATAGTCTCGGCTCCTGCTCCTGTTGTTTGTGCGTCGGTCTCTCTGGGTGACAACGGAATGTTGTCAGCTTAATTTTTTAATAATGCTAAATTTAGCCAACAGAGCAACAGCGGGGCAATCAACAAGTCCTGGCAGCCATGTAATTTCACTAAGTGCAAGAAGCCAGCGATGCGTGGCGACTCCCTCCAGATCCCCTCCAGAATCTGGCCCTTTCCAGTAGTGCGAATTTATCGTCACTTGCTCAAAGCGTGACATTGAAATTGTAAATTAGCTGGGCATCGAAAGAAGCCCCATTTCGACGGGATCGGAGTGCATTTTGGCGCCAGGGAAATGCATTACATTATGAATTAAAATTATTTAGTATGAGCTACGGAAGATTTTGGTTATATGTTAACAAGATAAGACCAATTTTTGAATTTATAGAAATAGATTCAATAAATGTGCAGCTCGAGCATCGATTTAAATATCAACTAATCCAGGGTCTTAAGATACGAATCATGCCGTGTAATCCCTGTAGATGACTAGTGAGATGGGATGAGATGAGATGACGAGGCATGCCGTTTACAATGGATGGCTGAACCAAGAGTCGTGGAGCGGAACCTACTAAAGATGGGACACTCGGCCGTCGGAGGCGAGTGCATTGTGCTCTGGAGTGCACTTAAAGGATTTTTTACAAGGCAGCGCGACGAAGGAAAATCAACAAATGATGACAACTACCCGTGCAAGGACCACCAGCTACCCCCGATGATTTGGTTCGGTCCTGCTCGCGTTTCAAGTGTGTTTGTCCTTTCAAAATGTTTTTCTTTTCTAGCGACTTGAGTGCTTGGCGTATTCTACTAATTTTATTTCTGCACGCCCCATGGTATCCCGAATCCTGTTGACAAAAATCTCAAATGTGTGTTCGACCGTGCGCCGTCTGTCTGCCATAATAACCATCCGACCATCTATCCATCTATCCATCCATTTATCCAGGTTCCTGCAGCGATCCCAAATGAGCAGGTAGTCCGTCATTGATTCCTATTCGCGCGTGTTTAATTCCCAAATCAGCGCACCGAGATCTTGAGATCCTCGTCCTCGAAGCGTTGTCATCCGTTTGTTTGTTTGTTTTTTGTGTTATTTTATTATTTCCAGGGTTTGGGATTCGCAGCGCTTTGTTCGGGGTTTTTTCGCTTTGTATTGTTTGTGCGGCAGCCGCTGATCTTATCAGCGTTTTGTTTCGTGAGGCATTAAAAATTTGTCATTTGTTTCCCATTGAGTCCGGGTTTTGTGAGAGCTCGATTGTCGCCCGACTTGTCATCGCATCTTCTCCATTGAGTTGGACCAACTGTTTTTATTTTGCGCAGAGGGCCGGGGAAAAGGAAGCAGCTGGTGGACCTGGATCTCATTGGATCTTTTGCCGTTGAACTGCGGCTGTCCGAAGCAATTTGGTAATTGCTGCCTCAGGGCAAACGCTGGTTTGGAAAGGCTGCCAAATTTCAGAGGCTACATAATTGGTGAGCGCTATCCAATTAAGCTTATTGCGCTTATGCTGAGCTAGAAATATTTCGGTTAGACAAGATTGATTACAATCAAACATTACTGGGATTGCACAGTTGTGGAATATTTTGGTCGAGACCCTACACAGTCGTAATCGGACTATAAGCCCATAACCCGCACACCTCATCACCATACCATTCTGCTGCAATGGCATTAGTTGTCGGGAGTTTACCTCAACTCCAATCCATTCCATGTTGATATGCACTTCTCTATTTGCAAATACTGATTATGTTTACATGCATACATCCAATGCCCAGTGTCCAAACAATGCTTGCAACTCAATTGTCCGGCCAAGGACAATGGGTCGTATGCGTAATGCCATATGAGCAGAGCTCCAGATGCGTAATGAAAATTTGCGCCGTCTGCATTCTGAGTATAGTTCAGTGAGATGCCAGGACAGAGGACTCATGTCCCGGCTTGAGTAGACAAAATCAATTTGATTTTGCGGTTTTCGGGGCAGGACATGGGACATTTGGGCGTCCAAAACGGAGAATCGTCTGCCGACCAGGAGCAATTTGCATTCCAGGACATGCAGGTCGCAAATGAAACTGATTCGACGAACGGTACTAAATGGACCGGTGTAACCCAGCTGCATTTTAGTATAGATGCATCAAAGTCAGAGCAAATTAGGGGGTGATACCGACTCTATTCGGTACCCGAATTTCAAGTGGAGGAGGCCTGCCGAGTGGCACATCGAAAGTTGCCAACGTCAGCGAACACTTGTCTAAATAAAACTTATGTGAATTAAGCAACAAGTCGAACAGTGAATGCTTTATACGGACGTAAATGTAATATATTGTATAAATTTTCATATCAATAAAATTGAATAACGCAGGTTTATAATCTTGTACCCATAGTACATTCTTAAAGGTATCTACATTTTTTATTATTATATTTATGTCAATCTGATAGAAAGCCCCGATTTTAGAGCTTATGTTCTCAATCTGAAAGGAGGGCATCACGGTGTGAAAGTTTCAATGTCGTTAGAGGGCCAAGCTATTATTTGCAGTTGTCAGCCAGCCACCTCCTCGATGAATTTTCTTGTGTTATTGAAAAACTTTTACCAACAGGCATGGCCCTGGGATGTCCGCAGAAGTCTCGCCCAGCAATGCTTCAGATTTAAATGAAGTGAAGTGAATTTAATGGTCAGCAGACATTTGTGCCTGGCCAACAGTTTGCCCCGCTGGAGGGTCTGGATTTTACCCACATTTCCCCTCACGGATTTCCTCCTTCAGTGGAGTGCAGTTTTCCGTATCTGTGCTATATTTGCATAGTATATGTTTCAAGGGCTGGTCTGTCTGCATGGCGCACATGGAAGTTGGTTCGGTTTGGTTTGGTTCTGTGTAACTATCAGCGCAAATGTACTTGAAAATTGTAATGAGCTCTAAGCTCGAGCGTCAACAACAAACAATTTCAGTCTGGACTCGATTCGCAGTCATCCTTCCATGTGCTCGGATTATACTCCCTAAAAATACACAGAAGTTGGATGTGGGGCGAACAGTTTGCAGTTACACTTTACGGAATTACAAGCGGGGACTTGGAATCGATTAAAGGACGCTTTGGAGCTTTACCCATATGGAAGCGAAATTTCCCAATTTGACTGAGTGGATGCAAAGCACGTTTGACCACCAATTAAAAAACATTTTCCATCTTATTTCGCTAGTAATCGAACTGTTGTTGTTGTTGCTATAAAAAATACACTAGCTGAAGTAGTATTTTGATTTCTTCAAATATATATTTTATCCTTTGTGGATTCTAGTTCTTCGGCCATTCTTAACATCTGACAATCTCACTCCTTCGTAGCACTCGGAAATATGCCAGGCGAATTCACAAGACTCGTCATGGGTTGACTCGCTCTTAATCATATTACATGTCGCTTCCATTCGCTCTACGGCTTCCACGGTAACTATATGACCTAGAACTCGGTCAAAAGCACCAGGTATTATCTCGTTATCGGCGATAATGCCAATGTTTTCCAGAAAGCAGCGGAAAAAGCACTTGACACTATTGCCAGGGTCGTCTGTCTCATGACGATTCGCCACATCTTGTGCTGTGATGCCCGCCGCCTCCATGCATTGATCCTTAATGGGTCCTGCTTGTACCTGGTGAATATACCAAGTAGTTACAAAGTGTTTGTAGTAATATAATAAATGCACCTACGAAACATGTTGTTAATGTACCGACGACTACCAATACGGTACAGCAGCCGAAAAATTTCATTTTTCAGCAGGGTAGCTCATATGTACATGTATCCCCTGTCAATACTATTTAGTTAATAAAGCTTTTGCTAAATAACAAAAAATCATTTAGATATGCTAGCTTAAAAAACAACGGTTTGATTACCGTATTAATTTTGGATTTCAAAGACGGTAGGTAGGTATCAACCCAGAACAGTTTTGTTTTAACTGAGTGTGGAAAGATACAACTATGAATTGTCGACATTTTTAGCAACGATAATTTCTGAGACAAAAGTCTTTCGGTAATCGTTGAAATCGAGATACCCGAATGGAGGCACCACTCATTAGCTTCCATAAAACACAATAATCGCGCAACAAACTGGTGCTTTGAAAAGTGCATCGGGAAAAATGAAATCACGTCGCGCCACTGCAACAAATTCAAGTTAATTGAATTCCAAAGTAAGCATAATTCCAGCCGGCAGCCGCTCGGCTCTAAAAGCGAGCACACACTGTAGAGCAGGAGGCATATTCCTGCAAAAAAGTCGCCAGTCAGTCAGTCAGTCAGTCAGTTGAGAGCGAAGGGGTAGGCATTTAAACTAAATTTAGCCTGAAATTGCTTCCTTTTTGCTGTCGGTTGTTGGCCATTCTGCTGCCGCTGTTGCCTGACGGTTGCCACTTTGCCGACAACACAAAATTCAATTACAATTGGCAGCAAAAGCGGCTGCACAGCAGCAGCACGGCAGCAGCATAGCAAAAGCAAAAACGAAAACGAAAGTCGCGCCTGAAACTCAAAAGCCAACGAACGATCGAGCTGGCTAACCAACCGGAGTGGAGTGTTGTGGCAAATGCAACTGCAACTGCAACTTAAACTGAAACTGAAACTCGAGCTGAGGCCCAACCTGAAGCTGCAATCCGGTTTCTTAATGTTTTCAGCACTTGCAATTATTTTATGCCGCCATCGTTTAAAGTGTCGGAAATTTGGTTCGGTAATTAAATGAAAATCAACGGCGACCAACGCCTGGCCACCGAAAATCCAGGTTTCAGTATTGCTGTATGATAAATATGATAATACTCTGATAAATACTCTTCCAACTTGAATCCATTAAGATTAAAGTTGGTTAAAAAATTGAAAATTTTTTATTATTTTCCTTCTCAAACACTTTATTTAAAAAAATCGTTTAACATAAATAAAGTCTTCCAATCCTTTACATATTATTTGAATACATAATTACCAACAATTAAATTGTATTTTTTCTTTGCTAATTTTCAAGCAAACCCCCTATTCAAATGAAAATACCCAGTTGGAGTAAAGAAAATCTGAAAAATATGAAAACTCGGGTGTCTAGCAGCTGCCCCCAAAACTAGTTCAACTTGTTGTCGTTTTTCGCTGGCGTAATAACAGGGGCCCAAATTCAAATCACACAATCGCAGTGAAACGAACCTCTCTGCACAGTAATCAAAACACTCGTAGCAATAAAAACAACACAAAAACTGATATCAAAGAGTGAACGGATGAGAGGGAATGGGACTGGGGGCTAAAAGCCAAGGGGAAACCATAACAAATCAAAGCACTAATGAATATTGAGAGGCCACTAAAAGGAACACGCGGCAGGAGCAACAAATTAATATCGAGGAAATACCAAAATTCACATAATAATAAATGCAACTCGACGAAAAGTAGGGCTAATAAAGAGCCAGTTAGGAGTAAGGAGCAACTTTTCCACCAGGATAATGAAGTGGCTTTGGGCGGGGAGAAATGAGGAGAACACCTGCCTAACAACCAAAGGATCGAAATGGGACTGGGATTCAGAACGAGACAGCAGCTCTGGCCGAATGAAGGTAATAAAAATCGTATAAATAACCAAAGCTAAAGACAACAGCGGCAAAAGGACTTACAGAGCGCTTGAAATATTATACCCATTGAGGAGGGGTGGGTAAACTTCTGGGGGAAGGGCGAGGGTTGCTCGTTAATTTGCAATAAAATCCGATTATAACCACAAAAATGCGCCCATACAAGATATATACTCCGCGGTACTTATACTCTTAACCAAACCGAACCACAACCCTCGCACAGGTGGAAATAAAAAGCCCGGAAGTCAAAACCAACTTGTATCAATAAGTACAAAGTGTGGGTGGGGAAGGCTTACATTGATATTAAAGCCCCGCTATAAATAAGACGCCCTCCGGGCAGGCAAAGCCCACAAATTATAGCCCAGGTTTTCAGTAACGGGGTGAGTTTTCTTCCCGAAGTCCTTTCTCCAGGTGGCGGTTCTCCACCAAACCAAACCAAACCAGACCGAATTGAGATAGCATTCGAATTTGCATCGCCCAAGTGAAATTGCAGGAGAGTCCTTTCCAAGGGGCATCAATTTGCCGAACTGCTTTGGGACCTGTCGCCCATTTCTCCAATCGACTTTCTCCCAAAGGCATTTTTTCTCTGCTGGGGATGAAGAACGTCCAAGGGGTTGCAAGCTAGAATATTAACTCATCCTGTAACCTTACTTATCAACGTAATTTCTTGCAAGAAAAGTTGTAGCAGGAACATTTAAGGTACATACGTTTTAAACATATTCCTTAAAATATGTATTTTTTAATTGTGTTTTTAAAGAAAAATATAGAAATCTTGCAGTCTTTATTATGGTGTGTTGCCAAATTAACACTTCCTTTTAATTCCCCCTGTCAAACGCCCAGAAGTTTATTCTTTCCCCAAAACGATTGAGCTTTAATTCAGACATTACTCAAAAATATCAGCCCTTTCCGGGGCTGCTCTGCTCGGAAAAGTGATGTCTTCAGCTAACGCCGAACTCCTTATTTTACTTCCCGCTCAAACCAACCGCAAAACAAATAAAAGTGTAAACACTGATTTGGCACGCGCCTTTCTTAGCCGAAAATTTATGCATAAAACGGCCGAACCCCAGCAAGCTGGGCCCCAACCCTATAACCCATACCGGAACACCCCCAAAAAAGCAACCCCAAACACGGTAATTACCTGAGTCCTTTGCACGCACACAACCATAACGTGTGTATATCCTGTGGGCGAGTCCGATGCAGAAGTTGAAGTTGAAGGTGAGGCATTCCCACTAGCGGCGCTGTCTGGAAAACTTTTCCTTTATCATTATTATCGGAGCAACATGCATATGAATATGGCTCTGCCCCGGAGTCATGTCTGCCTTGCCAGCCCATCCTGAGTCCTGAATCCTGTGCGGAGGTGTTATGGCCGGCTTCCGAAAGGACTTAACCGCTTTTGTAATGCATAATTTTGTGGCCTCGCAACCCCACATATATATGCATAAATAA
This sequence comes from Drosophila mauritiana, assembly GCF_004382145.1. NCBI lineage: Eukaryota > Metazoa > Arthropoda > Insecta > Diptera > Drosophilidae > Drosophila > Drosophila mauritiana. The sequence continues at coordinate 18,192,608 of NC_046668.1, read as the reverse complement.
TTTGAGTATTTTCGTCGTTGGGCTTTCCTCTTTTTTTTTCGCTTTTCCCGCCAGGTTAGCATGCGGAAAAATTTGTCTGCTGGCTTATTTTAAGCAAATTATGTGTAATTATTCACAAATTAACGAGCGAACAAGCGAGAGAAGCGGTGGAAGTCATATTAATGTTTATTAAATGAACAGCCTGCTGTGGTGTTAGTTTATTGACTTCGCTTAGATCGCTTTTTGGTTAGTCCGGGCATTTATAATAATTTCGTCATTTCCACAAACAATTTTGCAACAATTTAGTTAATTTATAGGCAGGCCTGCGTTTGCCTTAGCCTTCGAATAGCCGTTAAATGCACAAAGGACACGCAACACGACAGACACAAAAAGCCCTTCTCCAGCAGCCGCTCCTCTGGAGTCCCCCTCAAAACCAAACCAAGTCGAACCAATCCAAATCCGGTCCCATCCAGGTCGACGGACGACGGCAATCAGACGATAAACTTATAAATGTTGCAGACGCCGCAGAAGCCGGCGCAGCCATACATATAGTAATTATAGCCAAGGGCCATATTTTCCAACCGAACTCGGGGAGTTTGAGCCGCGTTGGTTCTTCGGCATAACAAAAACCAGAAAGTTTAAGCGCAGTTTGTCGTTGCCAAAGGACAACTAGAGCAGTTGATAAAGAAGTAAGCCGAAAGGGTTCAGTCTGAAACCGTTTATTAACCCAGACAATAAGCAGTTCCTCACTGCTCGAATCGTATCCACAAATTAACGGAAGCTTAATCAAGTTAGGAATGCTTTTGGCGCGATTTCGTTTTATAAGAAGTCGAAGAAATATTCTGAAGAAAAGGAGTATGGCATATCAAATGCTTAAGATAATATCATATTAAATGCTTAAAGTCAAATTGAGATGATACCATATTATTACCTTTTAAGATATCATAATTGGTTAGCTGTAAAAGTATTTCAGGAACTTTTCTAGTCCCGCCAAAGGATTTTACTTTTAAAAGCATATGCAATTTTTTTGATTTTATATATCCTTAAAAATGTTTAAGCCCGCAAACATAAATGTAACCAAAATCAAGATGACTTTTCCACCCAAAATAATCTATCTATTAATCTTCGTGGTTGTATTAAATCATTATTTAATTGCCCACAACGAAGATTAACCAATTTCAAGGGGCATTCCACTTGGTTGGCAACCGCATCTCATCAGAGAGTTCGATTTGGCAATATATCATCATCGAAGCCGCAAGTGACGAATACCGGAAAGCTCTTAGATAAATGACTGTGCGGTCGAAATGGAAATGAATTATGAAATATTTGCAGAGCCGACTAATGAGCCGCAGTCGAGTAAAAGTAGCTGTCACATTAGCACCTTGCGCGATGTAGACCCGAGATAAGCTAACGACAGGTCACCAGACCTCGGTGACCCTAAAAACTGCCCAGAGGCGGACCAGGCACACTTTTATTTTTCACAAATGGCATAAAAAACATTGACAGGTATCGGGGAAAATGATGTGATAACAAGAATATATACATTCGCATTCACAAGACGATGCGATTCCTAGCAAAAAAAAAAGGTCAAAAGTGCCCGGGGACATCATAAACGAGAAGGTTCTCCGCCAAGCCAAGACGGCAAAACAATAACTGTAGGCAATTTGGCCGTTCGCAACTGTTTATTTGTCAAACATTTTTCTCTTTTTGACATCTCGACTTCCAGCGGCGAGCCAGAAGTCCAAGGAATCGAAACACGCGCAATCATCTTACATCGAATCCACCCACTTTTTGGGGCAAAGTCCGGCTCAAAATGGGCAACCAACTGCGACAAGTTGGGATTCCCTTTTCGGGACAGAGACGTCCGAAAATTGTTATCGATGTTTTTGTCATGTTTGCCTCAAATTAAAATCCCCAATAAACGGTCCAAACTGACAGTTGGGCTCACTGATATATTATTGTCCTGCCGCTGCATGCTAAGCAGGAATTGTCCTTCCGTCCGGTGTTTTGTGTCCTGTGGCCGCTTTTTAATTGGCTCTCGTGCTGTTGGTCTGGAAAATTGAAGATCAAACGTAAGCCATCACAAATCCAAGGACACTTTGTATGTAATAAATATAAATGCAAAAAAAAAAACCCATCAGTGGCTCGAGTGAAGTTACATTTGATGTAGCGGTTGCCAAAGCCATATAAGTTATGATTTAGATATGTATTAATTGAATATGGGGAAAAGTAAAAAAAATAGATTTTTTTGCTTTACTTATAGAAATGGAATCCCAACAAAGTTTACAATTTAATTAAAATGCCTCAAAGCGACTTACCATTTCCATGAACTCCCTGATTTTATTTTCCGTTAATTTATTTTGTTTTCTGGAAAAAACAAAGAGATTATCCCCTTTGCAATCCAATGAATGATTCATCCTGCTCGCTTGGCCAAAGCCGACATACAGCCACCAATTTGATTATGGTCATAAGTAGACAAGAAGGAAACTTTGGTAACTCCAACTCCATAATGCTGACAATCTTGACAGAGACAGAAGCGAAAAAAAATATATAAATGGCCTTCGAGATTGCAGCTTCATTTACTAATTTCACTGGCTATCTGCTAATCGAGCGCAAAATAAGCAAAAACAAAACGGAGGACGTCTGGAAAATGGCAAGGGCCATATCGGGTTGCCAAGAGCTTTCCCCGAAACTTGGGACGTTAATTATACGAGCCAAGTTCTGTGTCTACGCACTTGTAACAAAATCGGGCGGCGATGCACATTAATTAGTTTTTATGATTATTGGCGGGCATTGAAATACAATGCGCGGGGTTTCTTGGGGTGAATTTACATAAGTCAAGACGAGGCAGCGGCAGTATGTGGAGGATGGTAGTTGAATTTGTCAATTTCTAATGCCGGTTTATCGCACAAGGCTTATTTACGAGCTTCGAAGGAGTGGGCCCTGGAGGCGACAGTTGGCTGTTTCCCACACGCACATACTCCTTCCAGAATAGGGGGATCCAACTCCAGTGTAGACCCATAAATATGCAGTAGCTTGTTGTTTTGCTGGCAAATCCATTTGGCTAAATAAATGCCATGGCTGACATAAATAAAAGACAATTAAATTAAGATAATCGTTCTGACTTTGTTGGCTCTGTTTTGCTTGATGATGCCAAAATGAATTGGTAGGACGCTCCCGGCGTTCCCCCATTGGATAGTTGGATCCCACACTTAATGCGCTTTCACATAAACATCAAATCCACCCAACAGCTTTAAATGCTCCACGAGTTAATGGCAATCTTCCAGTCGGTCTCCCATCCCGGCCAAATCCAGCTTCATCCATGTTTAAGCCCCATTCTGCGACAATTGCCATGCACTTTGATTTGGCTTTGATTTTTGCTTAATTGCTCTGCCAACTCTCGTTCGTTTCTGTTTATTGCCTCGCTGTTTGGATGTGATAGAAAATTAAGCAGAACACGAGAATAAAACTCTCAATTGACGGCAACCGCAGAGAAAAACTCTGAAATAACCGACATAAAATCTAATTACGTCAGGCTCGAGATTAATGTTTTGCTTCCGCCAAGATTAAATTTGATTTACACTTTTCTCTGTGCTCGTTGAAGGAATATGCACAAGAACAATAAAACAAATTAGTTCTTTGCCATTAAATCAACTTAATCTTTTGTATTTCGAAGGAAATGCTAATAAGTAGGGTCTCTGCTTTAACTGGAGTCATTTCCCCATGGTTAAAAACCCACCCAAGAAATTTAATTACAGTGTTAAAGTGAAAACCAAATCAACATCACTATTTTCGATTTTAAAGTGAAATGTTATCGTCTCGCCTCTCAGTTTCTTCGAATGACGAGATTGGAAAGTGAAAAATATTCAAATAATTTTCACTTTATTTATTGGAAAACAAAACATCGACCTGCATCTTAAGCTCTATTGTGGATTGGGTAAAAATCTCAATCGGCATTTTGGGCTCACACAAAATGAAAACATAATTCAGCTAATAGATTTGCATAAAACATGGCGTTGCAGTCACATAAATTTCCTCTAACCCGCCGAAGCCGAGAAAAGATAACTCAGTAATTTATTTGCTCAACAAATGTAGATACAACGGCTGTTTATGTTTAAGGTAATTAATAAAATCCGTGTTTTGTGTCGCACTTTGTTAGATTTTACTGCTTTTCCACACTGCAACTGCAATTGAACTGGCATTTAGCAAATCATGATTTGGCAATCCGTGTGTGGACTTTGGGTGCAACACCTCCGGATTCTGGTCGCTGAACTTTCGAATCTGACGTGCCGCATTGCCACAAAAATGTTCGACACCTAAACGATCTAGCAAACACAACAAATAAACAAATACAAATTTATTCACAGAAAAATAGAGCTGGTAGTTAAATATAAAATATGTAGTTTTTTTACATCATATTTATTTTTAACTCCTTTTTGCACAGATGAGTTGTACGTAGCGAAATATTCAGTTTATGTTGAAATACATATTTCGTTGTAGTTTGGTTTCCGATACCATTTATTTCTGTGTACGACTACCAGGGAGCCGTACTATGTGTGTTTGGGTCACCAGCTCTGCATATGATTTGGTTTGGGGGCAACTGGTTTGGTTTCGACTCGGATTTTGGATTTCTTTTGGGGCACCGTGCAGTCGCAGTCGCCAGTTATCTACATAATTAATGCATGTCTCGGGCCACACGAAACATGCAAACGACTGGCATATTGACCCAATATCTAGGCAAAGGGCTTGACATTTGTGGAAACCCAGCTGGAAAACGAAAAAAAAAACAGAGAAATATAGAAACCAAAAACGATGAACGAAGTCGGCTAAAAGCCAGGCAACATCGCGTGCCAAAAAGCCACATAGCTTTATTGGAATATTTATGCCTCTGCAAGTCAGGCAAATAATTAAAACGAAGCAATGCCGCAGAGAAGAAAAAATCCAAATAATTATGAACGAAGACCTGGGAATGACACAAAACGCAGAGAGACAGCAAAATACTTTCGGGCTGTGATTGATGATGGGTCGTGCGGATTCGAACAGAAATATATTTGTTTTAAATTTGTTATTCATTTATGTCAGGGCGGGCGAGGAAAATGTTCGATGGTGGACGTGGATGGCACCTATCGGGTTTCATCAGTCGAGTTTGCCCCAAGGAAGGCTCCGTCGATCACGAGCGACTCCCACTTGGGTATCCAAAGAATTACGAAAGCCACACTTTAACCCAAACGGATTCAGGAATCAGCTGCTTGGTATCATAAATAAAGTGGTTTATTATATTCAAGAATTTATGGCACTTTGCAGAGAAACACAATTGATAATTGCTGTCGTCTGCTTTTCTTCCCGTTTCTTCGCTTTTCATTTGCCATCTACGATTTCTTCAACCAACTGGAGAGCAATTAAAACGGTTCAGAACGCTGTTTTTACAATTCTTTTATGCTTTTGATTACGATTTCGGCGCCTCACCGAACGACTCGCAGGGGGGCAGAGTGCTCCATAAAAATAAACCATATTCCAAAAGGTCTGAAAACTCAATTCCAATCCGGATTCAATTTTTCAACAGAGTTGTTTGGCCCTGTGCTTTGTGACACCTCAATAAAATCAAAAATGCTGCTCTTTGCGCACCGGGGAGGAAGCTCCAAACTCCAGGCCACCGAAACTGGCGCCATTTGGAAGTGGATGAGCCATATCCGCTGGCCAAGATGGTCATGCATAAGTTAGGATGGGTCACCAGCTCGAGTCGACAACAAGCACGACCAAATTGAAACAAAATTGACCCCCTGTGGTAGAAAAATTAAAATTTTATTTGTTTAGCAGGCGGCGTGACAGCAAACATACAAACGACAGGTTCACCGCGACCCCGACAAATATTAATCAAATTCGTAATACAAACAGCACGACAAACAATATAACACTTTCGAAAAATCCCAGAGCGCAAATCCAATTAATAAAATCAACATTGTTGTCGCCGTATCTGTATCTGTATCTATTTCTGTTTTTTCTCCTCTGGGGCTCTGGTTTCGTTCTCGGCGATTTAAATATCACAAGTGGAAATCAGTGGCCCACGCTGAGCGCAGAATTCACAGTTGAATACATATTTTGTCCATTAATTTATTAAATTATGCTTTATATGTTCCGCATTTGAATAAAATGTATTTTTTGTAGATTGCGCTGTGGCTTAGTTCAATTGCTAAATTAGATTTGAAAGACTTTGTTGCAATTATTTTTTTCACATTTTTAATGGAATTTCCCAGAAATTTTCAGTGCACAAATTACTTTAAAATTATAAACACATATTACTATGATTTTGAAAAGCAATTTATTCTCCCTAAAGGGTGTACAAAGTCAGTGTTAAAATTGTTAGTAACTCATTAAAATAGCTCCTCTCCTTTTATAGCCGGCTACCAAATATGCCACAAATTGCTATCGCTAATTTTTATATATTGTCAAATTATTTAAATCATTAAGCCAAAGCAATTTTTAAATGTCACTAGCGAAATTAACAAAATTGAGCCCCGGTATTTGATTAATTAAAGGAAGAGGCATACGCACATATGGCCCAGACAGACGGGCTAACACACACACACAAGCACACACACCTGTGCCCAGAACTTTGGAGTCGAGTTTGTTGGGCAAAGTTGAGCGTTGCGGGTTAATTACCATGTCAAATTCAAACAAAAACAACAAAAGCCAAGTACGCCAGCGAAAGGAGGTAGTTTATCATTATGAGCCAACAAAAAGAACAAAAAGAACACGAGCAACGGTAGTCAACGAAAATAATAGGCTGGCAAAAGGTTCGAGGCGGCAATGCGTACGGTCAGGAGGCGTGGCACCGTCGGGGGCGGGGGTTGGCCTAAGTAAAACCTTTTCTTATCATAATTACGCACAAAACGCAGAGACAGGTAGAACCGGGTCGTTCGGAATATAATTGAGCAATGCGTGGGCGTTGAATAGAGCTGGGAAATACGGTAAGATAGAAATTCCACTGAAGAAAAATAGTTGAGATGGATACCACAGTTCTAAGAACTTAACTATTTCGTTAGGTATATTTATTTATAAAAAATATATGATATAGATAAAAAATTTGAATTATTTTTTATCCGGCTTATGCGATTAATGAAAACTTCGTTTTTTTCTCAGTGTATATTTGGATAGATGCCAGGTTCGGTAGGAGACAAATGCAAATGCCCAAAACGATGGATGGTCTTTGGGCGCGAACCTAAACCTAAACGGAAGTCAAACACACTGGGAAAGTGGATGAGGGGTTGGAGGGGGATGCACCCGCATTGCAGCTGCCTCTGTTTGGCCCGTGGGCGTGGCACACGCCCAACTATCCAACTATTCTGAGCCGGACTGAATTGAGCTGAGCTCGCCCACGCTTCGCTGGCGATTTGCGCACTTAACAGACATCCATTTATAATCGCCGGCCAGCCGTGCGGACAGCCACCATCCTCTGCACCTATATATAAATAACTATATACGTATATGTGTGTGTCCAGTCATTCCAGATAGGGAATGGGACCCACACTCAAGGCGGAGTGCGTAGTACATTATAATGAAATTATGCATACAAAACATCGCTCATATATCAAGCGGAGAGCTCGACGACGGCGGCCAAGTGACGCCGCGTATTAAAATAATGACTTAATTTCGTTGAGAGGCCCTCAGCGGAGAGCCCTGCACACACACATTCCTGTCATTATCCAAATGCCCAACCGCCCCACCGACTCCCGGATCATAGGCATAAGCCATATGTAGGCATATTCATCCCACCCCATCCCAACCTTGGCTAACAGTTGCATTTGACTTGGCGCGTTAATTGCCATTTGGCTGTCCAACTAAGCGGCCAGTCATGGACACATGGACACATGGCTATGGAGCCGAGGGCTTATCAGGCAACATACATATTTCGATATTATGCACGACAATTGGGCGCAGAGAATGCCGCATAATCTAGCTGCAAATGCGTCATGAATGGCCGGGCTGACAGATGGATTCCCAGATTGGGGGACTTAAGCTGGCAGTTGGAGAAAGGTCAGATTGCAGTGACCTAGATTCAAGACTGTAAGCGATTATAATTATATTAATGAGGAAATAATAATGAATAAAGCCATTTTGGGTTTATAAATCAAAGTAGTGTGTATCACTTACCTTTCTTAGTTGCTCATTTTGATTCTGAGCCCTTGACAGAAAATAGTAAATAATTCATATTAAATAAAATGTATATCTTTTTAAATACCTGTAATTATTATTGCACCTAATAAATACAATACTTGCAGCTAGAAAATGCATTGATTGATTCGGATTCAAAGAAATCAATTAAGGAGCTAAGAAACCCTTTTAACCACTGAAATCAGAAACACCTGTAATTCAGATTTCGTTAACCTTTCGAATGCGAGACTTCGGCTCAATTCTTCAGAGGCCATCTGAGTGGACTGCCCACGCCGGGGTTAACATCTCTTCCAGTCGACCAGTTGTCACTTTTGGTCTGCCTGACCCACTTCATCATCTCCATTCAGCGTGGTCATTGTCGCTCCCTTCAGCGCTGGAATCCATCCATTTGGGCCTGGCCTGTACGCTTCATCTTCCACCACCACCTGCCATTGTGAACCGAGCTTTGGTTTGGCTTGGTTTTGGTCTTCGGTCTGGCACACTCAGCTGACAGCTGTCATAATTAATTTTGACTCTCTGCGGTAATTAAATATTTTCGTGCAGGTTCTTCAAGTGCCAGACAATGGAAGCAGTCGTCGGGTGGTCGTCGGCCTGCGTTTTGAATTTCAGGCCAGTGCCAGCTCTGATTAGCCCTTTGAAGTGTTGCATGATGAAGGAACAGAACCGTGTTGGGGGAGGGGGCTCATTACGATGGCCAGCTTATCGGCAACAACTCAATAATCACCCAGAAACCCCACATCAAGCCCCAAAACCCAACCATCAGTCAAAGGTGCTTAGAACCAAATTGAAATTGCCGACGTACGTCCGTTTGTGGCAACTTTTTCTTTGCGGCGCGCTGGCCACAAAGTGGGTTTTACTTAAAGACCACTCGGCCAGGAGTGAGTTGGCCAACATCAGCTAACCGCATTGCATTGTTTCGAAGGGTATACGGTATGGTATGGTATGGCTTGGTCTATATGGTATATGGTCATATGCACGCGGCCGGAAACGACCTTGGCACGTTATCGTCGAGTTTTCATCACTTTCATATTCATACAATTTTCGAACCTGCCCAGGACTTCAGTGCTCAGGCATGCATACCACTTGAAAGGGGGTGGTGAGTCGTGAGTCCGGAATCATGACTCCTGGACATTGTGGGCCAGGCAGCCAGTGGCCGGGCCGAAAACCACGGGTATCTGTGTCGGGGAATCTCGACTGGCCAAGCCCACACACACACACACACCCAAATACTCGTTCGTTCGTTATGAATTTTCTTTGTTACCGAGAACAATTTTAATGGGGGAGTAAAAGTAAACCTGCTGCTCTGAAATCTGCTCGAATTTCATATGCGTTATGACAAGCCATTCGAGAAGGTGCTAAGCAATTGACAGCTAAGCGAGGCCAAGCGGTAAGAGGATACTTTCGAGCTGGCCACAAATGAATTCAGCATTTTAGAACTCTGTTGCCGGACAGGAAGTACTGGTGAGTGTGGTACTGGTATAAAGTGCAAAAAGGCAGACCTCACGAACAACACACAATTCAAATAAGTGGTTCAACTAGGCCACAATTAAAATGCCATTAATTTTTGGTACTCGCCGAGAACGTGTGTTACCATTTTGGGGCTTCTGGTTGAACAAACCCCTGTTTTCCTGTTGCCAGGCAGGTAAAGCGTGGGTTCCTATGGCACCTGTCCCCCACCAGGATACCCAGGATACCTGTAGCTCACGGCTGTTACTCCTAACTGCCGCACGTTAGGCAAACAGTTATTGTGCTCGGTACGCAGTAGTTGGCCATTAGACTGACAGAAAAGAAGAGGAAAGTGGAAGAGTGGGCTCCCAACTTGTCATTAGACAAATTCAATTTTATGCCGGGACAACAGCCAACTGGCGACCACAACATTTTTCGGTGGGTGCTGCCATACAATTTCTATTTAATTTTCCCAGTCCCAGTTCCTTTGTTACCCCTTCTTCGGGCAAAAGTATCTCCACCTAATGTGCACATTGGCACGTTCGCATTGTTGACACAACTGTACCACGCATTTTGGTGGAGTAGCGGGTCGGAACACGGGGAGTTTATTTCGAGTGGAATCGCCGCTTTCCCATATCTCAAAGGACATTACAGTGCAGATAGACCTGGGCAACTGAGTGACTGGAACGGCGTCGGGCGTTCGCCACTTTCAAAGTACTACGAAGATGAAGATAGAAATGCCGGTCAGAGCCATATGAGTGGGCTTGAATGTTTAAAAAACGGTGGGTTACATTATATACATTATTTATACAATTATACAATTATACATTTATCCAAAATAGTAGATACACTGATAAAACAAATGTTTAAAATATGGTACCATACATATTTAGTATGTTTTGTGTGGAACCCGCTTCAAAGAAAATATATTTTCGACGAGTATTAAGTTCTACGTTGCATCACATTTATTTAAACCTTTCTACAAATATAGAGTGCACAAGATTCGCCAACCCTAGCACCACTGTACCGCTTGTCAAGTCGCGAGTGTTGCTCCAGCTGACGGCTGCCTCACTGTCTGGATGGCTGTGTGTCCGGATGGCTGACTGGCTGCGGCAACGGGTGGCGTCCTCTTTGGTTCAGTTAGTGGCATTGTCACGACTTCTTAATGTCATTTTATCAAAGGAGAGTCGAGGGACTCGGGACCGAGGTCCCGGGATCCAGAGCCCCGAGACCCAACACCCACACTCCAGAACACAGGACACAACACACGTGTAAGGCAGCCGCACAACGCGGCGTATACGTGATGGGGTTATTATTGCTGCCGCTGTCATTGTGTGTAGTTGTTGCTGCTGCTGTTACTGTGTGTGTTCGATATGTTTATATTTGTTGCGCGGTTTTGCGTGTCCCTTTTACATGAGAACAACGTTTACATTACCAACACAAACACAATATTACGACTTCATAATGAGCTTGTGTGTCGTGCGTGTGTGATAAGCGTGTGTTCGTATCAAACGACATTTGGCGAAAATTTTATGGCGTATACCCAAAAATTGCTGAAGCCCTCGAACCTCAGCCACCTTTTCTCCCATACCATTCTGTGTATCTTCTTTTTATTATGCGATTTGTTCAACTTCATTTTATTGCAAACACAGTCGCACAGACAGACAAACATACTGATGCCGATGTGAATTGGTATTGGTGTATTTAAAATTTTATAGCAAACATTTTTATGCGCAATCGATCGAAAGGTTTCATTACATTTTAATGAAACGGCACAGAAACTCGGCTTGACTTTGCCAAATTGCCCGGTAAAATACTAAAAGGTATCTGTACCTTGCTTCCATAAAAGGAAACCCGAATCGTTTTCTGTGACCCGTTTGCCGCTCAATTTGCGTAAGTTTATTTCGACCCCCGCTTATTTGAAATTTAAATTCACCGGCTGGTTCCCGAGTTGGAATATATTTTGCACACCTCTCCGAAAAATGACAATTTAATATAATCGGAGAGAAGCGCCAGCGAAGCCTTGACATGCCATTCAGCTTGAGATACTTTACCATCTCCCAAATGCACTTAAACATTTAGTAAATGCGCCATAGAAAAATCACTTGGCATGGCACAAATTTTATATACCCCTGTAAATGTGCACATAACATATGCAACTGACACACATTTTATGTGCGGATATATGTATCTATATATGCGGACCTATATGAATTTATGCTATTGCTATCCTCAGAATCCCCGCTGCAATTTGACTGACTGCACACGAGAGTTTGGTATCCGAAAAAAAAGGACTGGCTGCTGAACGACAGCCGCAATTCCATGTCTCATATCTTATACATATGAATAACGCATACGCACTGTGTGCCGGCAAAAGTTTTCAAAGAGTTCAAATTGCTGGCATGCGTCGTATGTGCACAGGCGACTAATTAAAATTTTATGACGCCCGTTGCCTGTGTGTGCGTGGGAAAATTCATAACAATTTTGCCAAAACGCTCTCGAGCTATTTAAATATTAAATGAGATAAGATTTTTGGACAGCCCCCGACAATTTGGCTACTTAAAAAATTTAAGGCGCCAGGGGCTTCATTGTCTCTCTAACCCACGAAGATGTCGGCTATTTTATTTATCAAATTTCAGAGTTCATTACACTTTCGGCTTAGGCATGTCGATGGCAGGCATTAAGCCGCTGATAAACGGCGATGTCTCCGCTTCAATTGTCAATTATGTTAAGCAAAGTTATTAAATTACGCAAAAATAAGGCAACCAAGCGGATTACACATTCGCAGTTGTGGGCCAGGTGGTTCTGGCTGCTGTATCCTGGATTCCAGCGACAAATCAATAAGCTCAGGTGTCGGGATTTCCTACTCTTGGGGTGGTGCCAGTGGTGGCTTTTCCCAAATGGCAAGCTGAAAGCTGAATTTCCATTTAGCATATAAGCCCCGCGCTATTAACAAAACGGGAGACACAACACCGGGAATTACGCCACTCGGCACTACACACTAAAGTATGCAAAAAGTGGGAGAAAGTAGCAGGACCCTGTAGACGCTTTTTAATGTACCACGCCGGTGGCAGAAAGAATGTCTGCCCTTGCCGTAGACATCATAAAAATTCGTTAAAAATAAAGAACATAAAGCGGCCAGAAGCAGCAAAAGCATCAGCAAGAGCAGCCCGCCAACGACTTCCGCGAGCTTAAGCCCGATGGTCTCCAATTCCCGCCCTCCATTTTGGCCACGTTTACCGGCATTTCGCATTACGCATACGCCACCATTACGCTTCCGTCCGCCTCTCTACAGGAAGCTCACATTGTTTTGGTCATATTTACTTGAGTCAGCCCGGGGGCTGTTTGTGTGCCAGGCGCCATAAGTAACAAATTTTATAAATTATTTAAATTTTTATTCATGCAACGTTGTAAAGTTAAGCCCGCTGACAGTTAGCTAGTTTGGACCCGGCGCTTTATTTTTTTGTAATTTTCCCACCCTACTGTCTGGGTCGTTTTGGGCCTTTTGTGACCTTGACTCGCTGGCTTTTAAATATTGATAACGTCCTTTGATCTCGGTAAAGCAGCCCTGACAAGCGGCATTTGAACCAAAAGACCGGATCCGACCTGCGTATTTATGCAAATGCAGGAAGAAGTTATGCCTAATAAAATTCTGGCGACCGGGCAATGTCTTTCGTATAACAATGCAATACTTTTGCTCTCATATTTTCGCATGATTTATGAAAAGCAGCAAGTAGAGAAGATGCGAGTCGGGCGGGGCAATAAAAAAGAATGTAGCAGTTTTATGGGCCCCGCCAAATGGCCATAAAATGTCGAAGCACATATGAGAAAATATAAATAAATCGAACGATTATTGACAATTATAATGATATATGGATGCGTACTCAAAAGTCATAAATTGGCAGACCGAAAGGAGGGTGCTCCAGACTCCGGAGGAGGAAGCAATAAAAGGATCCGGCTGTATTAGCCAACTGGGTAAGTGGGACTTGGAAATCTGGGGTCAGTGGAGCTAAGTGGGGGCACAAGTCAGTCTTAGGATAAGAAACGGGAAATGGGAAGATTCGAAGTATATTTAAGTACAGCCTGATGACAATGTTGTTAGCTAACTGTCGAGAAAAATGACACATCTAACTTATTAGAAAATTTAACAAATTAAACATGTCCGTAAATGTGTCAAGGAAATATAAACGAATAATTCCGTTGTGCAGTGTGCCATTTAATGAAACAATTATGCATTTGACAGTGGTTCCAACTTGAACCAAATTTTAACCAGTCTGAAGTATTTGCAGCACAAAGAAATTCGAAAATAGACGAATTGTGAGTGAATGTCATAACCGCAGGGGCAGTTACTCTGCTCTGTTTCCCCGCACAACATCTCATTCAGAGTCCAATGAAGATGAATTCTCCTCGGGGTAATTGCCCTGCTCCACTTCCCACCCAACGGTTCCCATCTAATTATCAATTTAGTGCAATTTGTTTCTCTGGCCGAGGCGAAGACGTAATTTCCATATTTGTGATGCATTTTATCTTTGACTCAACAGCCTTAATTTGCTCTCGTAATTTCTGCGTTTCTCTGGGGCTGGCTTTTAAACTATTAAAAATTGAAGTCTGAAGTCTGCCACTGATAAAGGCTGCCTCGTCAAACACAGCTGGTTAATTCTTAATGCAAAGCCAACTGCAGACGGTTCTTTCTGTTTGTTGCAGGCAGATAGCGAAAGCAGTTTGTTAATAAATTAAATTCTTAATTCACTGGCCATTATGGCAGTCAACTGGCTGTTGTGTATGTGTTGTTAATGGCTCGACGTCGAGTTTCCCAGAAAGTTTGGACACAGAGTTTGCTTACGAAGAATTTGCAGCTCGTTTATTAAGTTTAACTTGCTGTGAGAAAATATTTGATTGTTTAATTGGTATTGGTTTAAATGGACTTGGCTGCTCGTCATAAATTAAGCTAGGTGGAACATTAATTTTAATTTATGTATATGTTTATGAAACTTTTATGCCGATAGTGACAACAATAAAACTTTGCCCATATGCCACTGACAGACTTTTTAATAAACTAGATTTTTTATTCAGCCCTTTTGCAATTTTTTTTTTGTCTCAAATTTGATGCGATAATTTGTTGTTGTTTTTGTTTATAGCCAGCTTAATTGCAAAGTTTTTCAGCAGTGGTTAACCCAACGGTGACCGTAGATTTATGAAATATTTATATGGAAATAAATAAAAGAGAGCATGCATGCACATTTGGTAGATAATTTAAATCAATTGCTGAGAACTGCAATTAGCAGCCAAAGATAAAAATAAATTAAAGGCCTCCGCATAACAAATGGCCCATAATCGGGCCACAGCGAAATCCAACTGGAATCCATTATATATGTACCGCTACGTATTTATATAGGAACAAATATTTTAATGGCCCGGTCCCCATAAATTATGCCGCATTTACTTTAGAGATAGAAAAAAGAGCTCCATTCGATAAATGGGTTGCGGTCGAGCCTTGAATCCTTTAATTTGAACTCGGACCGCCTTCCTTCCACACCCCAGCAACTTTGCAGCAGCAGTCGCAAAGTCAAAGGCACATTTCAAATGTCGAAAGCAAATAGAAAAGAAGTGAAAAAACCGGCGAGCTGAGGGCATTAAAATGCATGTGTGTAGTCTGGAGAACTGGAAAAATATGGCCAAAGCAAATTGCTGACTGCGCCAGAGTTGAAAACTTAACAAGTAAGAGTGCTGAGTGCGAAAGGTAACGAATGCCTCATGACCAGTAACCTTAAATCATTAAGCTTAACATTTATGGTGAAATATATAAGCTTGCTGAAGATTACCACAGCAGTTGCAGTTCGTATGCTTAAGATAATCACAAGTGGTAACTCCAATTTATATGCTTCCTATTAAAGAACTATTTAAAAACATTATCAGTATTATCTGTTCAAAAATATTTTTGGGGTAAGCCCCCTTAGTCCATCTAACCCACTGCTACCCTGCAAGTCCTCACTGAATTTCAGCTTGGGCCCTTGGCCAACAGCGCCGCTTCTTTTTAAATAAAGAGCAGCAAAACGCAAATATCATCGAATGGAATATAATTTATGTGCTCCATTTGCAGTCGGCAGTTCGCCACTCGCACACATATGCTGCTTTCCTTTCAGAAAACCCCGTTTCAAAACCCTCGCCTCCCGAATTGAACGACTGCCCGCATTCTGGGCACTTTTGCATATGGGATACCCAAATGGAATGAAAATGGTTTGGGTTGGCAGTTAGCGATTCCCCAGTCGCATTTTGGGAATTTTTCTCGTTGCGTTCATCTTTTGGCAAGGTTGCGCCTCCGATCCATAAATATCCGCTGGGCACTACAGTTGCTGGATCCCTTGGCTAGCAAAGTTTTCCCCTACCATCGGCGCATTTGCCAAATTAAATCGTTAAATGCTTGTTAAAAAGTTCGACTTGCCTCTGCTTCGGAGTGTGTATCCGCATCCATATCCGATTCCGAATCCGAATCTCTATCTGCATCTGTATCTTTAAACCTGGTTTCTGGGCAACTCGCCGACGCTTATGATTTATGCCAGCGCATGTTTTGTAGTTTTTGGGCACAGGTTGCCTTTCCGTCGGAGAACGTAAATAAGCAGCGGCCAAAAGGCTAAATGGTTAAAACGGCAGACTGGCCAAAAGGGTTGCGGTTTTCTGCTTTTTAGCTTTCCGCTCTTAGCTCCTTTTATATTTATTCTCGTACGTTGCCGGTTCGCTGGGGGCCATTAAACAATAAATTAAACGAAAGAGAAATTAAACTAAAGTCGGATTAGTCATCGATGATTGTGGGTTCGCATGAGATGCGAAAAAAGGACCCAGAAGTTTTTGAGAACCGCTGAACATCCTGGGGGCATAAATTTCAGGGGTTAGTCAGAGGATGGATGGATTCTAAAATACATAAAAGCGAAAGCAGATGATAATAAATATATAAACATTCTACTAAGAATATAACTTTTAATACGACACTAATAAGGGCATAGTCTTAAGACTTTATTCCAACACGCGAAATTTATATTCGAGAAAATTCTAAAAACACAAACAAATTATTATAAAGAAAGTAATACGTAAATCATCTAATTATAGCATTAAACGATCCGTTTATAATGAGCCGGCTCTAAAAACTTCCTAACGATCAATAGCTCAAGCTAAAACACGCCTCTGCAAACTCAACTAACGATGAATGATCGGCTATAACTAATAAGTTGTGCTCCTTGCCCCTCCGAATTTCATCCCCTGAACAGCTAATTGCTCCACCTGCATATTTAATTGTTGGCCGAACATGGCATCTATCATCTGCAGATGATTAACTCTCCCCTGTCCCCTCGATTAATACATCAAGATCGGAGCGGAACCTGCAGCAGACAAGGGAACACGATGGCGATGCAACATAAAAAACGCTGTCACAATAAATTTAAATAAATTGTTGACAAACGCCAATAAACATAAATTTTTGGTGTGCAGCAAAGCAAAGCAGCGAGTTGTAGTGGTCGGCAGTCAGTGGAGAGGGCCGGAAACCGCACTGTCAATCAAAAAAGTGGAATTACGGAAAAGTGGCGATGCCAGGAGGGACTTGGTTACAAAACCTGAAAAAATTCACGCAATGTGGGTCATTTTATATCTATCTTTTATAATCTATCCGACGCTTAATATTTAAGTTTTAAGCACAGTTTTCCTTTAAATGCTGAAAGCTGAAACTTGACAGGAAATAGACTTCGAGTTAGTAGTAAATACTAAGAGGTTTATGAATATAATGGATAAATAACGAAAATATTGCATTTCATAAAAAGGTAATTAAAGTAACTGAATCTTCTACGCAAGGTTTCAATCATTTTAAAACAATATGTTGTAGATACATTTTGATTGGATTGCCAGCTTCAAGAAGTTCAATGAGGCGGAAAAACCTAAATGAATTTGATGAATATTTAATCTAGAGTAGCAGAAGATAATAATTATAATGTACAAAATTAATCGTTTTAATCTTTCCAATTTTTGAGCATTTATCATCTGTGATAAGTGCTGATTGCGTATTTTCCCCTGTGCGGCATATGGAATGCACGTGTGGCGCTGGGCGATAATTGCCCGAGCTGCGTTTGTTTTATGCAAATCGGGGGATACTACGTAATGACTCAATTATATGTTGCAACTAGCAACTTGCAGCTTGCGCCCGAGGGTTCCTTTCGGTTTCTGATTGCTCGAATGCGGGCAACTGGCACATTGACCGGGCAAACTGAAACGAACTGCTCACATGGGTTGGCTATTGAGTGCTGGCCTTTGTGGAGGAGGTCTTCAGCTTTATTGATGTCCCGTTGCTTTGTGGCGGACAATTGTCGTCATCGACAGCGACCTCGTCATTTAATTGTAAGTGAAACTACGCTTCGTTGTCGCATAATGGTGCACACGCTCTATGCTCCATGTGTTGCCAGTATGTGGTGCGAGTTTCCCCCATTGTGCGAGGTCAACAACCAGAGATACGACCACCACTCGACGTCGTCATACTCCGCCAATCCAAGTGCCGTCTCTAGTGCACCACTGTCTTTCTGCCCCCACCACCCTATATGGTATATATTGCGTACCAGTGCCAGTGGCAGTACCATCGGAATCCCGGGCTGTTGACAAAATAAAACACACTTTAATTGATACATTTGCATTTTATTATAAATGCAGCTCTGGGACGCGGCGCCTAGCAATGAATATTTATGCAGCTTTTATGGGTCAGTGCAGCACGGTTGCAGCTGATAAATATTTGCGTCAGCATCTGGCAATCGATGACAGGCAGCACGGACTCCAATATCGATTACATGCGAACAGGTGCTGGGCCAGATATAAATTATTCACTCATATTGCACTGCATTTCTAGAGTTCAATTGGCAGCCCTTATGGCAAAAAAAAATATCCATGGGGTCTGGAAAAGTCCATACACGCATCAGGAGATTCAACGAATTGGGAGCTATGGGAGATTGGGAGCTATAAGAATTTAGTTAACAGTACTTTTTTTCCTTTTAGGTCGAACGGCAAGAGCTTAATTAAACTTCCTTGCTAATAATAATATTACGACATTTTTAGCTATAAAAATACAGCTAGACAGGAAAACTTATTTCCTAGCACCTGCTCGTTGAAACCAGAAGCCGTAGAGTTCCACAGGCTTTTCTTCGAATTAAGAATGATTGTTTTCGATAAACCTGCAGCGAAATACCAATCAGTGTTCCGTGGATAAACACTCATATATCTGCCAGAAATCAGCGGCGAACACATTAGATCCCAGCTGGAGCTCGCGTTGAAGGTTGTGTTCTGAGTGATCTGATCTCATGGCCCCCGTCACATGACTAACCCCATAGAGTTCGTGGTCTGGGGCACGAAAGTGACTTACATATGTACATAGGTGGGGCTCCAAGATCACCTTGCTGGAGGAGCCAGAGCTGGAGCTGGAGCTTATCGTACTCCATTTTGCGTGTGAAATTCAATAAGTTAAAGCAAGTCGACCGACTGCAGGCTGTTTAGCATAGAAAAGACAGACCAACGAACCCCGCCAGTTGATGCATATCTGTATTTTCCCCCGACTATATTGACTAAATTGTTTGCTGGGTGTGGCGCAAAATGCACGACGAAAGTGTTCGTGTTGTTGATTTTCATTTTGTGGTATTGTTGTTCGGCATGTTGTAGTTCAATTTATGACTCTTGTAGCGCTTGACTTTTGCGCAGGCGTTGAAAGCCCAACAACAAGCCGGCCTTTTCTGACAACAACTCGAAAATCGAATTGAGCTGCTCCGAATACGTTTTGGTTTTTGAGCCGTTCTCTCGGATTGTTTGCTGTTCGATTCGATTTCGTGTTAATTTCTATTGAACATTGAACATATTCAGCACAATACGTCACAGTCGAGGGAACAGAGTCACAGTTAGGTTTGGTGTGTTTACAATTTCATTTAGTGTCCGACATCCAGAGATTGGCCTCAGTTCCCGGCTCCATTCGATCTGTTTTGGGCATGACAAGTTGTGCGATCGATTTGATATGTTTACACGCTTCGGGAAATTGATATGTCAAACAAAACAGATGTCGGGCGAAATGTTTTCTCTATTATTGTGAGGAAAAGCACTCTGCTCAATTCACACTGCAGACGGTGTTTTATTGCCCAGCTGGGGAAGTTGTTTCTTCGAATTGTATGTCTTAATTTGAGAACTTCCTACAGAGACCGACCACCAGACCCATTGACCTGGTTTGCTTGCATTTTTATTGGGCATTGATTCGTGGGTTTCCCACAGTTGAGCAGTTGAGCTATCTATAGGTGCAACGATTAAACTAATTCAGAGGATGCTCCTTTGCCGGAATCTAAGATGGCAAATTAAAATTTATATGTAATAGTGGCTAAGCTAGACCATTTGAACGGCCAAAGAACTTTACAATTTATTTCTGCAATCAAATGAAATCGAATACATACATTGGCCTGGCAAAAGCGGGAGCTATAATTTTTCCCACTTTTAACACTCGGATATCAATGCTCAATGCAAAAACAGATTTGCATCTGTATCTATCAATATCAATTTCGCTTAATCGTTCCACAAACCCCAATACAGCCGTCGCTCTTCAATACCAAGTCCATTAGCCATTGATTGTTCTCCAATCTCCATTCACACATTCGAGAACTGCAATTGAGCTAATTCCCATTCCATTGGTCGACCGTCGAATTGGTCTCAATTGTCATAATTACACCCACTCAAATGTATTCAGCATCTGGTATCTGGATTTTATTTTTTATAAATATTTTTTTGTGATTATTTTTCTCGTATTGCTGCCGGCTAATTCTTCTGACAAGGCGCTAAGCAGCCGCGACAGCTCGCCGATTATCTCCGACAATTATTTGTTGTCTTCCGCCGAGGCGCAACCTTGAAATTAAATATAATTATGAAAAGGCATTCCCATTCGCGGGCCCATCGAATGATATTTCATATAGTTAGGGCCCGGCGACGTGCCTCAAATGAAAAATAATTTAGGATGCCGGCACACGCACACTTCAAAAATAAAAATCCGAGCGCCGAATCAATAATAAAACCACCGACCAGCCCCGCCCCCTTCCTACGAGCCAGCCCACGGTTTTCAAGTCAACCAGGCAACAACCTTTATTTATTTATTTTTTCCCCTCTTTGTATTTTTGCCCAGGCAATTATAATTAACTTCGCGGCGAGTTTTGATTTCTTCTGGTTTTTTATATTCCCTTTTTTATTTGACTCTTCGCTGTGCCCATGGGCTGATAATTTTGTTCGCACCTGATCGCGTTACTCAAAGATCAGGTTTGGTCTCCCTCACGATACACAGAAAAAAAAATGGTATATAAATGGATGTAGCTCAAAAATTATATTCTATTCTATTCGTACTTCTGGGAATTCAGCAAGAATCTTTGAAATCGTTTCTGTACATATTTGCAATTGTATATAATTTAAAACAAATTCTTGGACAATATTATTGAAGATATTTGGCCAGTGTAATGTTTTTCTTGGGTGAGCAGCGTGTAGATCATGAACAGAGCCAGAATTCCAGACGCAGATCTAAAAATCAGTCAGCATCTGCGGTTGCTCAGTTTTGGTTAGATCTCTTTCGGCCAACTAAGGTTCTTTGCAGCCATTTTCCGAACAATGGAAACTTTCATTTGTCTTCGGGTTTTTACTTTTAAACCAGATCCAACGAAAGTACTTCAGTTTAACTTAATAGGCTGGACCTAATGGGTTAATGAGTGCCGGCCGAGGGTAATTGGAAAACCAGTTCCAGCTCTTAACAACCAATGATCAATAATAAGTTTTGGGGAAGGGATTTGCTTAAAGTGCAGCCGAGCTGGAGAACCTAATCCCAGCGGGCTTGGGGTTCTTCCATAAAAGTGAAGCGAAAAGGGTTAACCTTTAAAATTTACAATGTCCCACGGTCGCCGATTTTATGACAGAGGGCGGCC
This sequence comes from Drosophila mauritiana, assembly GCF_004382145.1. Lineage (NCBI taxonomy): Eukaryota > Metazoa > Arthropoda > Insecta > Diptera > Drosophilidae > Drosophila > Drosophila mauritiana. The sequence goes on along the minus strand of NC_046668.1, from coordinate 18,171,054 downwards.
CACAAAAATGAAAGCTGTGAAATAAAACGAAAAGAAAAGCCGAAAACAGCGATACAGAACAAAAACAAACGGAGAAAGGATGGCTCGAAATGAAAATAAAACACAAACAGAATCTGGCAGCGAGCGAGGAAAATGGAAATGGCAGGAAAATTCAAATCACAAACTCGGTATTTATTTGCGAAGCGTAAATGATTACCACTTAAAATGTGCTCGACTGCCACCTAAAAACCAATTGTTGGAAAAAGCACAACCAACCGAGTGGGTGGTCCTGGGCGGCGCTGTGTGGCCAGAGTGGGTGACTCGAAGGACACGGCAGCAGAAGGAGTGAAAGGACCAAAGGCAACATATGTTTTTTATGCCTGAGCTGTCTAAGTGGATACGGGCGGAACGGAACGAGTGTTCAGATGGAAAAGCCATGGGGATGGCGGAGGATGGGGCTCCTTGCTGGGCGAGAAAACTGCGGGACAGCTGCCAGAGCTTGTTAGAGTCTCCCAAAGGGGGAAATTCCCTGGCAAAGCGAAATATGGAATTCATTAAACGATTCGTTATATATAGAATAAATTGGATTGGAAAAGCAAATACCCTAAACAAAAGTGGAGCAAAACTTGTTAAGCCGAGAATGTGGTGCATGTGTAATTTAGTGGAATTAAGAGCTTGCTTTGTATTAAACAACTACTATAAGTAAAAAAACAAAATGAATAAGTTATCATTGTATAGATATGATTTTCATTTGCCTAAGTAATGTTTCGAACTCTCTAAAATGTAAAAAACTCAAATGTTATTAAATAGCATACGAAGTGCTTTGAAATTCGATCATTTAACCATAAATATCAGTACCCATTTTATACTTATCCATTGTCACCATAACTTCTAGTACACTTAAAGACTCCACGTGAACGAAAGAGAGAGTGGATGTGTTTTAGAAAAATTGAAGAAGGAGAACGAACCCACAGCACAGACAAAACAAATATGTTAATGTATCTTACATCCAGCGACACGTATTGGTTTCAGTCCCTGCAATCGTTAGATGGCATATATGAGTGAGTTATTCCAAAGGGGTGGCAGCTTTTCCGAGCTTTTCCGGGGGGGAGTGGCGCGGTGGTGGAGGCTACAACAAATGGGCGGCCTGTGCCGGCGTCGCCTTTTTCCTGCCTTTTTATGGTCGTCACGGACCGCCCGCAGGACGAAAAAAGGATTCGCATTCCACCCACTTTGCTGCACGCCCTGCTCGCACATTATTTTGCCACTTCTTCAGCTGAATTTGAATTAGATTTGTGCAGCAGCGTCTGGCGCGCGTCTTGGCATCGTGTAAAATAATATATTTATTTTTATTTGCCACACGCACACACCCACAAACACCCACACTCCCACACACACACATAGAGGAAGACAGACAGAGAAAGTCCCAAACGCCGGGTCACAGAAAAAGTGTTTTGTTTTCCTTTCAATTTGTATTTTTATTATTTTCATTTGTATTATTTTTGTGTGCTCATGAATAAAAAAGGAGTAGGAAGCGACAGCGATAGATGGCCCCAAATTGTATGGCTTAGCCCTTTTGTGTGTTTGCCGCCTGGCCCCAAGAAAAAGTTAACAAATTTTCGCATGAATATTTCGCCCTCTTCATCTCCAAATGGTGACCAGCGTTCTGAGCCAGGACGAGAAGCGACCCTCGAATGCTTGGATCCATCCTGCCCCGAACCCATGTTCCGGCAATGTTGACATTGTTTGCTGCTGACAGCCAAGTTTTGAGGAATTTGCTTTTAATGGACAGGCCAGACAACGGCGAATACATAAACGAGTGGAGAACTTGGGCGTGAACTTAGCATTTAAATAAAGCGGCGGCAGCGGAAGTCTATTGATTTTCTGATGTCTGCTGACTTGGCTTAAAGCCACCAACCAGCCGGCTTTAATCAAAATATTTAGTTAAATGGCCGGCTGGAGCAAATTACTGAATTACTTCATCAGCGCTAACAACTCAGGTCGCTTGGGTCGGCGGCCATCAAAGGCGGTCTTTGGATCAGTGGAACAGATCCGGAGCAGATCGGCGGCGGTTCAAAGTTCTCGGAGGCGGCAACTTTCCAATTTTCACCGTGTTACCTAATTTTAATTGTCATGCCACCTGATGGCCATGATGAGGCATCAAACTCAATTTCAGCCTCCTACGGCGGCTACCTGCTTCATCTTTTGAGCCTGGCTCATTGTTTATTTTGCCGTTTTTTTTTATTTCATTTCGGTGACCTTTGTTGCATTGATTCGAACTACTTATGAGCGGCGATTTCCTTCTGCCGCTGCGCTTTTGTGGTTTGTCGCTTGTTTAGTTCCGATAATTCCCGGAATTTAATTGCCCATTTCTTGTGTGAATTGTCTGGCTACCAAAAGAAAGGTGCCCAGCCTTCGGAGCTCATCGCAAATGGCCCACAGAGTTTTTGTTTTGGTTTTACGGCCGATCAGCCAAAACAATGGCTCGGAAATTGCAAGAAATTATGGGAATATTGCATCTGTGGATGCATTTCGGTTGCAGTTTTGTCGGGGAGTGATTCATGTGTTTGGCAACAATAGACTGAGGAATGCCATAGGTACACAAATTTCATGTACAGATGCAGAACAGATTTTAAATAGCATTGTGGAATACTGCGATACATTGGCATACTTTTAAAGGCAATATAATTAAAAATATTCAAGAAACTCTCTCAGTTGTAAGCTGTAAATCAAATAGTAATAGTGGAAATATGTATTATATTTTAACCCCTACCGCTGTTTACCCCCTATTTTTAGAAAACATTCCGGAAGGGGTAATTTTAGTGCTGGCCTTAGACCCAGCCTTTAAGGACCATATGTGCTTTCAAATCTGTTGGCTAATAGAGTTCCTGGGCCGGGGCCATAAACTGTCAAACATTTACTTTCGCTTCCTCCATCGAAGTGGCAGTCTTAACCCCTAGATGCCGATGCATGTTGGCAATGCGAGTCGTAAAACCTGGGCTAAGTTCAGTACCTTTTTAGTTGTTTGCACCTTGCGTTGGTATGGGAATGACTGGATGGAGGGCCTACATATCAGGACCCTGGAGACCAGGTCGGTTGCTATTAGCAGTACATTTCATACATTTTGTAGTGCACATAAAATGCTCCCTTTGCTGGCTGTTTGTGTAAACTGTTGACAGACTGCGCCACAGACGCCAGGGGTTAAGGGAAAGTGGGCGGGGTGCTAAGCAAATGAGCTGCAGTCGTAAAAAAGACAATTGAGCTCATATATTCTACACGTTGGCCTGCGTTGACAGATCGTAAAAAGCCGTCAACTGAGAACTCCACACCGCACCGCCTCGATGCCGAAGACTCCCACATAAATATCAAGATCCGAGACCGAAAGGCATCGTAAAAAACGCCATCAGATACCAGATACACTCGGCACTAGAGAACCACCTAAACAAAAAAAAAATGAACAGAAAAAAGGGCGAAATGGGGCACCCAGAACTCTGCCAACAACCATGGCAATAATGAAGAAAACCGAAATTGATTAATCTCATTAATAAAATGCCAACCTGCATGGTCCGTGCAATCAACGGCTCTACTTTGAGTATCCCTTAAAGTAGAGACAATAAAAAACGCAATCGTAAAATATGAAAAAATTCTATGCAGTCCGCTGCATCCAGAGTTAATGCATTTTATGGCCAAGCTTTTGGTTAATTTCCCCCATGAAAGGGGGTTCAACTGTCACCGGGCATAAATTTTAATAAAAAACCCGAGACTGAACTGAAATTTTCATAATTTCTTGTTTTCCTTTTCAGGCCGTTTTTTATTTTTATTGCGCAATAGCTAATTAAAATTTCAATACTAAAATGTTTGCTCATTACGAGCGCTCTTATCAGTGCCTCCCCATCACCATCATCATCAAAATCATCCAGCGGGCCTGTTAAACTCAAACATTTTCTCAACTTTGACTCACAAATGAGGCTGCCGAATTCGATGATGGAAATAGGCAGGGGTCTTTTTAAAGCAGGGCAGGTGTATTTTATCCCAGTGTATGGCCCAACAAATGACTTGTATTTCGGCGTGTTTAACTAAAATAAGCGAATATAATGCACATTATACTAAATTAGATATGTGCGTAGATAGCAGCACAACAAAACTGCTTCATTTGCTGATCAAGGTGAAGTGATTTAATTAATTGCAGCTGCTCCGCAAGCCAAATCAGTCGAAATAGTCTGGTATTATGCGGGTCTTAGATATCATTGCTGATATACGAAATTCCATGGCAGAGAGTTGGGGAATATTAATTGTTCCACATTGTTTAAGTCTGCAGTCAAGGTTCACAGAAAATGAAAGACAGTTTAATAGAAAGTGAAGGGAATTTATGCACGAGATGATGATTACTATATGAAATTAACATATATATTGTGCAGAATGGGGGAAAATTCAATTGGAATTTATAGACTTCTACGCTTAGTATTTTGAAAACTTTAATAACATTTAAACATAGTATTTCTTAGTAAGATTGGAGGTATTTTTACAATAGTCCAGCCCCAAATTTCTGAAGTCACAACCATCATTGATTCTTAGGTTGAAGTAAATTTATGAGATAAGAACGCGGATTCCCTGGTTGTAAAAAACTTCAGTCGTTTCCGCTTCGCTCCACCAAAAAGACAATAAAATTTCCCAGTTAACTGCGTTCATATTTAGTATTTAAACTTTCAAAAAGCCATTTTCATTAGCTTAGTTAACCTCTATTATTAGTCCCGGCTAAATCAATGACCCGGACCGCAGACATGTAAGTCCAGCTTTGCCATTAAGAGCCCATAACCAATCGCCTGTATCTGAGCAATGTCTATGCGCATCTATGTATATACATACATATCTGCCATATCAATCAATGGTGAAGTCGGTTCGCTTGTTTGGCCCCTAGATGCTTATCGGCCACTTAATAAATTTCTCTGTGGGGGAGTCTCAAGCTTCATCTACAGCCGAATTCGTATCCGAATCCGATGATGAAGCTGCTGGAGATGGCATTTGATTTTAAACGGTTTGGCTACGCGTGCTGATTTTATAACTTTGTTGGACATATCATTTTTTATGAAATCAGAAACCGAGGGCCAGTGATTTTGGGCAAGTTAATTTGTGGCTTGAGTTGGGTCCCGATAAGATCTCCACCAACAAAAAACTAGTTTCGCTGGCGGATTTGTCATATCACTCATTCGATTTGATGCTGGCCATAGTTTTCTTCGATGGTTCTGACGGCTTTCGATAGCAAGTTCTTAAATAGCCCCCCCTGGTAAACACGGTGTTATGCCATCGGCAATCCATGCTCCACTTTTTATGAGGCCCATAAAGTTAGTTCAGACGCACGGTGTGTGTGCCGTATAAACATTTATGGCCTTTATTTAAATAAAAATAAGCATAGTTAAACATGTTGGGCCAGAAAATAGGATTTGTGGCACGGCACATGCAAAATTAGCTCTCTGCGAGCTCTCCGCTTATAAAAACTAATTATGTGGTTATGGGTTTATGCATTTTTAATACAAACAAATATAAAGTTAGGTGGGGCATTTAAGAGTGGCGCATAAAATGTTTGATTAGACGGGGCACGTTTTGTTTCCACCATAAACCGTTTTATCGTTTAATAAAATGTATTAATAAATACTCGGGATGCACATAACGGGGCATTGGACGGGTTGAACGGAAATCGAATCAAAGTTTTATATGGCCAAAGCACGCAGTTTCTGAGCCCCCTCCATTATTCCAGAAAAAAAGCAAAAAGGGTTCAGGTTCGGCAAGTTAACACTTTATAAAGTGCAGCCCCAGGGCTGGGATAAACAACATCAAAAAACGAAGAAAAAATACGAAATACAAAATAAAAACCCAGAAGAAAAGTTTTTGTCCATGTAAATAGGCTGCCCCGAAATTTGAGTAAGCAAAGTAAATGAAGTAGAAACGAGCTGGGTAACAGAAGGAGGCAAAAAACACTGAGGAACTGCCCCGAAAATGTTAATTACTTCCTTGTTTATTTAAACTGAGAGTCTGAAAGGGAGAGGTATATAGTGCGAGTGAGATGGCACGACTGCACGTGTGTACTCAAGAACTCAACTCGTATTTGTGTACTTCAGAACGCCTCCGGCAGAAAAACTAGGATAATGAGCTGCAGTTTTGGATAATCATCTGTTTGCATGGGACTATCTTTCAGGATCACACATCCTTGTAGCACTAAAATCAAAATGATTTAAAATCCGAAAAATAATTATAAAAATAATCTAAAAAACAAACTTATTTATAAATTCACATTAATATTTATTAGAAAAACAAATGGTGTTGCTAAATTCCAGCTTAACACTGCATACCTATAACGATTAAGCAAATTAAAAACAAAATAATATAAAATTCCCCAAGCGGATTTGGGGTCCCAACTCTATTTTTGCATTGCTTTAGTAGTGATTAAATAATACTCCCTTAGCGAGTGCTCGTAATCCCATAATTATTATCCTTTCCATGAACTAAGCCTCTTGCTGCTCGTGTTGATTGCAGTCGATTACAGAGCACTTGAATGTAACTCTCCAGAGTCCTGACTCGACTTCCATACTTCCACTCACTTCACCCTTTGTCAGACGGCATGGGAACGTGAGTCTATCATTAAACTTTAGCTAAAGTCAAACAAAATTAAGAAAGCTGTGCTATCTTCGAGTGCTCTGGGCCACTTGGAACTAAGTAAAGCGAATTAAAAAGCACACGCTCAAGTTGCCAACGCACAGTGGAAGCAGTAGGAAAGCGATGAACATGTAAATGGAATGGATGGAATCTCCAGGGCAAGGATGTGGCACTGGAACTGGGGCAGAGGGGCAGGGTCCTTTAAGGACACGGGCATGGACATGGCTGGCCAGTGGCCATCGAGCGTGTGTGCGGTCAGTGGTAAAGATTATCGATCGGTGATTCTTTTCAATTGAATTGTCTTCAATCTTATTGGTCGTGACCAAGTCATTGCTTTTTATGCCTTCTTCCTAGCCAGAGTCCTTCGTATCCTGCCGGCTTTGCTTTGTTTGCGTTTTTCCTCGCTGCAACTCCACTTCCACCACATCCAAGTCCTTTGGCCATTGCTCACGAAATTTAATAAGCACAGGACATGTTTGGTGTCGTTGCGTGCAAGGCGTCCATCAGCCAGAAAGCAGCCTGGCTCATTAAACCGGTTTTTCCAGCTCGATTTCCCCCGGCCAACGAAGCTCTGACTTTAAAGCTTTTGGCCCCACAGCGAGTTATTGATTTTCTAGTTCCCAAGCGCCTGAGCAAGATAAATAGTTTCGGCAAGAGTATCTCATAACGAGGCATCTCCGAGGCACCAGTCCTCGACAGAATCAGTTAAAATAGGTGACCCTAAGCTGGGCCATAATTTGTAATTTGTTTGAACCCACGGCAAATTTAACCCAGAAACAACAAGAAGAATAGGACGCAAGTGTTACAGTTTTTTTTTATTGTTGTATTGTGGAAAGACAACAAACAGAAATTAAAACACATGTGCACAGGACGCAGGCAAACAAACACACAGCAACCAGAAACACATGCAAATACATACACCGAGTGTGACTCCTTTGGGGTATTTTCTTTTCGGTGGAGTAAATGAACCCAGCAAGCCAAAACAAATAATTACGCCCCAGAAAAGCAAAAACAATGGGGGGAGGACACCAACCAAACCAGGATAAAGCATAAATGTCGTCTGCCGTCCTTTCAGTCCTTTCCGTCCTGGTTTTCCCTCTCTTTTTTTGACTTTCCCGCCGCGTTGAATAAATGCTGACAATGGACGTGAAATTATGACAAACTCACATGTACGAGCTACCAAGTATATATGTATATTTAAGGACATATCTTTAGGGCTATATATGTTAGCTCGTTCTGCTGCTGGAGCAATTCATTTGTTGGCACTTGCAACATTTGCGTTTTGGCCGCATTATAGAGCTTATTATAAATACAGGCAAAAAGTTTTAGAAAAAGGTTAATTATGTTGTGTGGTACAACATTTTCCCAACCACGTTTTCTATAGAGCATGTATTAAAATCAATTTTGCTTGTAATTCTTCACAATTTTCCAACAATTTCGCCATCATGTGCTTAAAAACATTGCTCAATCTGGACATGTGTAATTAAAAGTGACTACGGGGTTTTTATGCTAAGTCCCACGCAAAATCTTCAATCATTGTCTGGCCTAAATTGATTTTCCCCGAAGTAAAAGATATAAAAGAGAAATAAAGGCCCAGAGACACTTTGATTTGCAAGCTGTCAGAATGAACTTATCACCTTGGCGTCGTTGTTTATCAGCTAGAAATTGAAAATTGCCGCCTAGATATATATATTGGTGTAAATATATAGAAAAGCGTGACCAAGCATTTCGTTTCAATTTTCCCGTTGCTCGCACAGATTTATTTGCCTATTTCTGTGCGCTCTACCGACGAAAACGTGACGAAAAGCGTTTTCCCAGATTTCCCCCGCACACAAAAATATATATATACACGTATATATATATATATGTACGGTCATATCTGACTGAAACCTGACATTGAGGAAATCTGAATGACTGGCCCACATTTGACATTGCAAACTTTTCCCAGGCCAAGGCAAATATTTAGCCGGACCTTTTTTATTACATTTAAATAATTTGATTGCAAGTGTAGGGTCTTGGTCATTTAAACTTGCCCCTGAGAACTGGGCCCTTTATCGGGGAAACAGTTTTCAATTCAATTTAATTCACTTTGGGCCCTCTCTGTGTGTTTGGGCGTCTGATACTTTTTTATTTAATTTTTTTTCTGCACTCTCTTTTATTTCTTACAGCATAAACATTTATTATCATAATAAGCGAGCAAAGGCCGATGTATCCTATACATTTTTTCACCGCCCCCTATGCCACGTATGCCTCGTATGTATGTGAGCCGGCAGCAACCCTCGATGTTTTTTACGACTGTTTTGTTTTTGTTTCTGTTTTGATGGAAATCCGATATTTGCAACACGTATTGAATTTTGATCAGGCAATATGAAATATCTCTCTCTGCCAGGCTTCTGCTTATGCGTGGACTTCCTTGGCAAAACTAGAGCATTGATTTAAAGAGCCTGGCTATTGATTTTACTGGAAATTCAGCAGAAAAGCGCTGTGGAAAAACCATCCCCAGAGAAAATGCCACTCGACAGCAGATGCGTATCTGCAAACAATTAGGAAATTGTTAAATGAAATTTTCCAATAATTCCTTAACTAGGGCTTCCGATTTTTCCCACCACCCCAAAATTCTTTTCCCCCAGTTTCCCCCATCAGCTAGATTCTAGGTACACAAGTGTTGCATTGTATCTTTGCCGGGTTTTGTAATTCTATTAGTTACAAGTTGTGCAGTGCGAAAAGCTTCTTCTGTTCGAGAAAATTAAAAAACTTTGCAATTGTAGATGCAGTTGAATGGGGGTTTCCCCTATAAAATCGTTCCCCCTTTTCGTTTTTTTGCTTCCCCAACGTAAGGCAATCGAAATCGAGAGTAGTTGATATGAGAAATTGAGATACGGATACGGAAAACGGAGTTCCTCGATTTGTTTCACCAGTATTTACAACTCTTCTCCGGCTCTTGAGCTCGAGTTGGCCTGGCATAAATGCCAAAGCGTCATAGAAATCCACTCCAGCCCAGGTACGAGTGTGTTTCTGTTACCCTTCAAATGGAAACAGCCATCATTTAACCGCCAGACAGATAGACATGGAGACTGGGAGACTGGGCGACTGGGAAGTCGGGTTTTCGAGGCGCTATAGATGATGATGGACCATCTGAATTGGATGGAAAAAGGGGGCTGATTTGTATGGTACTTGCGTAGCTGCGCATTTGTGTGTCGGTTTATATACACACACATAGTATAGCGTATAGAAAAACAAAAAAAAATGATTTATCACTCTGGCGGCTTGTAGCTGAGCTACGTTTGTCCGTCGACTTTGACGGGCCGCCGACCGCTAACCCCTCCTCCGCGGACGCCCCTGTAAATGCGTGAGGATTACAAAACAGCAACTCATGTGCATGATGAATTAAATTAGCAAAAGCGGCAAAAAGCCAGCTGGAAATGGTAGAGCAATCCCACAATCCCACAAACCATTTATCGACACAGTTTTTGGTTTTTGTTTTAAAAAAGTTGTTCATTTCATTTGCATTGTTCGCTGGCGAAACTGAAAAATATCTTTGTTGTTTGTCGTAATCGTACATAGATTTTTAGATGTATATATAGAGTATATAAATAGTTGTATTCACAAAATTGAATTATCCATAGGTTATACATTATATTAGAGCTGCACTAGAACTAAACTTAGGGCCGATCGACGTATATTACAAAATGATAAAATTAAATAACAGTTTTGGGTTTCATATACTGGTACAAGTGTCTTGTGTGAGGGGCTCCTTTTAATTTCATACCCCTTTTTCTAAATCTCAATAGTTTCAAACTGATTTGCTTAATTAATGACGAGTAGGCGAGTGTGTGTGTGAGAGAGTGTTGTGTGCTGAAATAAATGCTCTTCTGTTTCGTACTTTCTATAGGCAGTTGTTAAACATTTACTCGTATAATATATGCGTAGATATATGCGTACTTGCGAGCATACATATATGTAGATATATATAAAGTATACCTCATACATAGTAGTTCTTTAATATCAGTAGTTTGCTTTACTTTACACAGTCACGTACATGCAGACACGCACATTGATATATCCATGAATATACGTATGTACTATATATAATTAGCTATGCATATTGTGTATGCGCCGCGCCAGTTTGCTAAACTTTTATTACAATTATCGTTAGTTTTGGTAAGCGTAAGTGTTTAAAATGAGCTTTTCTGTTTCGGATTTTGTTACTCCACCGCTCAACTACCATCTGCATATTATCATTATTACGATGTAGTTAACCACGGGAAATCTTCCCGGGCTCTCGGTTTGCTAGCTAATTATTTATGCTTTTTACATACAGATTACTTGACAAATGCATTTATCGATTTTACGGCTGCGGCATGCAATTTACATGTGTACTCGAATGTGATTATTGAATTATCCCCATATGGTTACGAATTTGTATCTGTAACTGTTTAAAGGTGTATCTGTATCTGTATCTGTGGATGTATCTGCATCTCTGTATATCTATGTTTGGGCAGTAAATACGGTATTGAGAGCTATTTACAAATGGATGCAGGATGCTGGAGATGCGCGGATACATACATGGGTAGCTATTCCGGGTTAATGGCCATTACCAAGTCAATTATTGAACAATCAATTTGGGAATGCAAATGCAAATGCAGCTCGCCCATGGAAACTCCATCTCAACTCGGGAATCTTTATACTCGAGGTTCTGGAGTCCAACTGATTAAAACCATATTAAAAAGTTATCACAAATTCCCCCCTCGGGCAATTCTCGGCTAAGCAAATGCCAGATGAAGACCAAAAGTTCGTGCTCATGTGAGGGAGAAAACTAAGTTTGGTGTGGTAAAGTTTCGAAACTTTGAAATGGCATTGTAGTAAGTAACATCCCTGCTCTCACTGTCCCCCTCTACTGTTTTTGGATACACACACTTGACATGGCCCTCGGCCCACTGCATATGTATCTTGTATCTCGTATCTCGTTCTTGGGGCTGTGTGCGCTGTGTTTGTTTAGTGCATCTAAAATGACTTTACACTGGATAAACAAAATAATATACGTTAAAATCTGGCTGGCTAGTTTCAACTTCCGCATTTCTATTTTGTTGTCCCCCCTCCTTAGCTTAACTCGCACATATATTTTAGTAATTAAAATTATGCACAGGAACCAGTCCCTAAAGAAATCACTGTCACTCTCCCAGAAAGCGGTCGGTTTTGCCCCACGCCTCTTTACACCAGATACGCCTGAACATGGGGTCCCTGCTGTTGTCCGGACACGGCTGTCGGATTTGGTTGTTGCTGCTGCTGCTGTTGTTGCTGCTGCTGATGGGCGGCCTGGCTCGCCTTGGAGCCCAGGGTTCCGGCCTGGGCCTGCTGAAGATGCAGCTGCTCCCGCTTGGGTCGCCAGGTCTGAGCCCTCTGGGCCGCTTCCATGGCAAGCCCACCCGGTGCACCCGGCATCATCAGCATGTGCTGCTCGTTATCCAGAGTCGAGTAGTCCGAGTCGATGCTGGAGTAGATGTGCTCCGATGGAGGACGCATCCCGTGATGCTGGTAGTACTGGGCGTGCAGGTGATGGTTTCCACCTGATCCAGATCCCGGCTGCTCTCCTCTTCTCTGTGGCCTGGGGCTGGGCGTGGCCGTGGTGGCCGTTGAGTAGTTCTGTTCCGCGGGAACAGAGGCATTTACTGGTACAACTTGTGGAACAGCACCAATTCCAACTGCATCCGCTGGGCCACAGTATGCGGGTGGCGGAGCCTGGCAGTAGAGCAGCCCAGGACTTGCCGGCTGTTTCACCCGCTCGTGGTTGTGATGGTCCAGCTCCAGCGTGTAGTTGTTGCCCCGGAATGTGGGATAGTCCACGGGCAGTGCGTAGCGCAACTTCTCCCAGAAGTGGCGATCCGAGCGGCGGATTCGATGAACCGCTGATGTTTTCAAATAGGGCAGGAGCTCAATATCGCTCTCCGCCTCGAAGGCGACCTCGGGCTCTTCGATGATCACCAGTTTCTGAGGTCTTCCACGCAGGGCATCATGAACGGACCGTCGTAGCTCACAGCGGGCCCACTCCGTTTGAAGGAAGTTCCGGGTGAGCAGGATGACCACTCGGCGGGAGACCCTTGTAGCCTCTAATAGCTGATAGTGAGTGGCATCGTGGGCCAGGTCCCTGTGCTGCAGACAGACCCTCAGTGGAGGTCTTCCGGTTTCCAGCTGGGCGGCCAAGTGCTGGCACACGAACTCGGAATCTTTGGCGGAATGCAGGAGCACGGCATCGTAGAGCTTCTCTGACTCCTCGCAACGTGGTCCGAATACTCGAACGCCGTAATGAGCAAACAGCCAGATCCTTAGGGATTCGCGGAAGGCAAAGACCATGGCGATGACCACGAGCAGGAAGAGAAGAGCCAGTGCAGCAGCCAGCAAGGGAATATACGATTCTGGGATGCCATGCTGCAGCATGGAGCCACCGGAGTAGTAATCAGTGCAGGCAGCACCTGTGGCGTTAAAGTCCAGCTCTCTCTTCTCAAGGGATCCCGAATTCGAGCTGCTATCTTCCAGGGCAGCACTGCCAGTTCCCGAACTTGCGGCCATGCAGTAGATATCCTGGGCATCCTGGACAATCAGAGCATTATCCGCCACATACGAGGTGAGGGCCTGCAGGAACTGACATCTGCAGCTCCATTGGTTTCTGCCCAAGCTGATGGATTTTAATCTTGTGCCGAAATGGGTTGCATGCATCTGCCAAATGGGAAGAGTAACCAGACGGTTGCCATCAATACGGATTAGCTCCAAGGCGGCCAAAGGTGCCAGAGTGGCGTTTTCAATGGTCGTCAGTTGATTATTTTGCAGATACAGTTCCCTCAGAGCTGAAAGCTGCTCAAACTCGTAGCCATGAAGGGTGCGCAGTTTATTATCGGCCAGATGGAGCAACTGCAACGAGGCCAGGCTGGCAAAGGTGCGATTTTGTATGGCCGCCACTTGGCTGCCATTCACATAGAGAGCTCGCAGGTTCTTGCGCCCGATAAATGCATGATTCTTCAGCACAGGGAAGTTGTTTCCATCCAGGTAGACCACACTGGAATCCATGGGAACGCGCCGTGGCAGCTCCGTGGTCTGTTGGCCGCCACAGTCGACAACATTGGTGGACCAGATTTGGTCGTGGTAGCAGGTGCAATTACTCGGACACGTCATCTCGCAGTCACAGGCATCAAAGTCACAGCAGTGACATAAGGCGAAACAATGCGACTCGTAGCGGCAGAGGAAGTCCTGCGGACGCAGACCACTCAAAGGACGCACTGCAGCACCACGGGCGTGAGGCATCACGCATTCGATGTTGGCCATATCCATCACCCTAGGATGCTGACGGGTGGTCAAGTTGTTAATCCTCTGCAGCCAGTCCATGGTGCAGTCGCACTCGAAGGGATTACCACCAAGGTAAAACTCTGGCAACGGCTTGGGAGCCACCACTGGAGCCACTCGCAGCTGTTGCAACTGTAGTTTACTCAGCTGATTGGCATACAGATCGACTCGTGCCAGATTTGCCTTATCCACAAAGGCATTGGGCTGCACATTTCCAATGAGATTGTTGTTGATGAACAGCAGCTCTATTGTGTTTGGAATCGACATAGGTCCAATTTCTGTGATGCGATTGTGCGAGGCATCCAGAGTTTTTACTCGAATCTCCTCCTGAAGCTTGTAGTAGTTACCCAGGGCCTCAATATAGTTTCCATGGATATCCAGCCATTTCAGGTTCGATGGGATAAATGCGTAATCGAACCACACCAAGTGGTTCTCGGAAAGGTTTAGCCACAGCAGCGAAACCAGAGTAGCGAAAACTCCATTTATGTCCGCGAGGAAGTTCCTGTCCAGGCGAATAGCCTCCAACTCGAAGTTCTTGTCGAATGATCCCCGCTCGATGCTCTGTATGCGGTTCTTGGCCAAGTTCAAAACACTCAGCCTAGGCAAATCCTGGAACATGCCCACGGTGATATTGCCAATCTGGTTGTCTATCAACCGCAGACCCGTCAGCTGGTGAAGATTTTTGAAGCTCTGGTTGTCGAAGGTACGAATTTGATTCTCGCCCAGGTCAAGAGTGCGCAACATGGCCAAGTCCTGCAGGGCACGAGGAACCTCATTTAGCTGGTTAGAGCTCAGGTCCAACTCCTTCAAATCCGAGCAGTTCTTGAACACAGCAGGCTCCACCACGCTAATGAGATTATTGTTGAGCGTCAACTTGGACAGCACATACAATCCATTGAATAGTTTATCATCCAAGGTGTGCAGGCGATTCTCGGCAAGGTTGAGGGTGTGCAGATTGTACAACGGAAGGAAGGCATTATCCTCGATGTGACCGATGGAGTTATTCCGCAAATTTAGGATCTGAAGGAAGTAAAGCTCCTTGAAAGTGCGGTAATCAATGCGAGTCAAAGCATTATGTGCCAGATTCAGCACAATAAGTCGAATAAGGCCGGCAAAGGTGGTGTTATCCACGTGGTTGGAGGTCAACTGGTTACCGGACAAATCCACAACCAAAAGTTGCTCCAGGCGATGGAACAGTCCTTTGGGAAGCTCGTAGAGCTCGTTCTGCTGCAGGTGGATCTCCCTTAGTTCCTTGGAACCAGCAAATAGTCCTTCCGGAAGGGTCTCCAGGTGGTTATTACTCAGGTTGACTATCCTCAGAGAAGCTAGTCCGGCTAGCGCCTCCCCAGAGAGTTCCGATAGATTATTGTATGCTAGATTCAGGTGCTGCAATCTCCGGAGCCGAGAAATTCCCCAGCTTTCGCTTATGGATCTCAATTCATTGTGACTGGCGTCCAGGACTTGAAGCTCACTGCCAGCACTTCCGGAGCCCGCGCCGCAGTTCATGTCCGCGAATCCCAGCTGCTCGGCAGTGCGAATGCGGTTGCGGGTGAGATTGAGCACCTGGAGGTTGCCCACCGGACAGAGGAAGCCGGAGGGCAGCTGTCGCAGATTGTTGTCTCCCAGATCCAGATCGGTGAGCTGTTTCAGACCACCGAGAGAGTCGGGGAAGAGCTCCAGGGTCCTCGTTGGACCCCATTCACTGTTGTGGGTGCTCAAGCGCAGGGATTTCAGAGTGGCCAATCCCTCGAAGGCATTGTTGGGCAACTGGAGCAGCTTGCACGAGTCCAGACGCAGCGCCTCCAGGGTCTGCAACCTGGCGAATACTGCCACGGGCAGTGTTGATTCGAAGAGGTAGAGCTCGCTGCACTGAATAGTCAACTGGCTGCTGCCATCGGCGCCCTGGAGATCCAGACCCGGCTGTCGCTCAATGAGACGCAGGGCGCAGTGCACCGAACTGGTGCCGTTGTAGGACCAGGAGCACTGGTTGGCCGGCCCGCTGTGTTGCGATGGATTGGCCGGAACCGGCGAGGCGGCCGGCACATTGGACAGCAGCGAGGAGTAGTCGCCTGATAGCGATACCGTGGCAGCGGCTCCTGTTCCGGCGCCTAACATGGCGCTGGCACTCGATTCGCTCTCCTTGGGCGCCAGTGCGGACTCGACCGCGAGACTCCAGGAGAACCCGAGCAGGAGCAGCAGGATTGCCGCCATGGTTTTGGGTGTTGTGCTTGGGGGGCCTAGGGTATCTGTATCTTGCAGATACCTTAAAGGGGTGTAGTTCGCGTGGTTTTCGTGTGGATTTTTCACTCTTGGTCAATTGACATTTTTTCTGGCCACTGTTTCACTAAGCGCACATTTAAACTGGGTGTATTTTTCACTTTTTTCCTTTTCAGCGCATTCGTTTAATTTCTCTTTCACTTGTTCTGATGGCTGTTTCTCTTATTTTCTCCAATATTCTTATTTGCTTAACTCTGCGATCTGCGAATTGAATTGTGCGTGGCCCACACGTCCGAACCGTACGGCACTCGCACTCGAACTGTTTTCAGGTTTGCCACAAACTGACGGCTGAGTCTCGAGTTGCTGCTTCGACGGACGGCAAAGTATCTCGCAGATACGAATGATTCCGCCGAGCAATGGCGCATGAGCACTAACAAAGAGAGCAATTTTAGTAACATTTACCGCCGCTGCTGGGCGTTATGGCGCCACTGTTCCTGAGAGAAGGTAAGAAATGAGAGAGAGAAAATCATTTGAGTGAAAGAGATTCTTTGAGTCAAGTCGCTGTTTGAATTTGTGAATCAAACGTAAACATTGACCAAGAGCAAATAGCAAGTTGAAATTCAATAGGGAATAAAATTGCTATTGTCAATAAGTAGTAATCACATAAGTCAACAATTATAGCAATATTAATTAATATTTTTATTGACAGGGCATGCCGATGGTGCAAAGATTAAAAAACTATGTCTTAATTTCCTGAAATTATAATATTTAGTTCACAACTCACTTTACCCACTACCCAAAGATCATATGTACATATTTTCAAACTTGTTATGTCTAGTCTGTACTATTTCTAATTATAAGTAAGCTTAGAGGATATACTTTCTGATATGGTTACCAGTTTTTTGACGCATCATTCATATTTAAGGTCATTAATATAATAAATATTTTTGTTTCAACTATTCATATGAATCTGAACCTATTAACAAATCAAACCATTAAAAATCTGCAGACTTCTCGCTCTCACTCTAAAACTCATTCATTCATCCTTATCCGTATCTCCGCATCTCGCATCTGAAAACTCTCCCTGCTCTCTTTTACTCAATAGTTTAACCAGAGATTCTCGTCGAACAACTGAAACTGCCCCTCCCTTCGGATACCCCCTCAATCCAGAGAGATTGTTATTGTTACCATTAACTCACACGCGCCGCATTCATATCCGTCGGATACTTTTTCTGCTTCCCATAGTTCTGCATCTCAGCATCTTGTAATTGCCGCAGCTGCAGCTGATAATCAAGCGGCATGCCATTTTGTCAACGCCAAAAGATGTTTAACACATTGCTCCGAACTCTGCACTAGATGGATATCGACACTATTCGAAAGATACAAGGAACGCACTACGATGCGTATCTATTTATAATCTCCGATTGTTTGAAGAAGAACTGCAGTTTTTGTTTAGAAAATTCGGAATACTTACTAGCTACACAGTAGATGGCCAAGGCCGCCTGGAGAAGAGAAGTTTTCGAGTGGCGAGTGAATCATTTGCCACCTCTGGAGTTGCGTACGCAAAATGTAATATTTATGAATACTGCTGCTGCTGCCCCCATACCAGCCATAAAACATTCTTTTCGGTGGCCATCTCTCTAACCGTAGATGGAACTTTTGTTGTTTGTATGTGAAAGGAAGTTTCTCTAATGCATTTATTATTCATAAGAACTTTTTCATTTGAAGGCTGGGGCGGCGGCACATGAGCACTGCCGGCGAAACAAATGTCCAGGCGAAAAGCCCCCAGTTCGAGCCAAATCCCACCCCAAATTTCTTAAGGTCCAACCTCCGTGACAAACAGAGCGCATGTAACTAAGTTAGTACCTTTGACTTGAGCTCCGACTTGACTCCCTGCGAAGATGCAGCACACAGCATTGGCATTGTTTTTCGAGGTGTCGGAAACTTGTTCAACTTGTTTTCATTTTACTATTTTTCCACATCTCCTCAGCTGAGTGTGAAAATGCTGGGAAGCTAATATATAAGCATATTTGTGTGTGTGAGTGGCTTCCTGAAATGCTGCAGGACACTTATTTATCGACCAAGGAGTGAGTTCTGTACTTACAGGGATATTAACTCGGCACGCAGTAGGAAAGTAACTCGGGAAGGGAGAAGAATTGCTGAGAGTTAAGCAAACAATGTTTCTAAAAATATGATTACATTGCATTTGAATCACAAATGCTGCTCTGGGGGGATAAATATACAAATGCATCGTAGGACAAGAATCTCAAAAGTGGCAAGCACTGCATATTTTTACAGAGATGAATGTGTGCAATGCAACTCCTTTAAAGGCATTTACATAAATTTAATTATTCTATAAAATAGTGGCAAGGTAAATTTATTCATTTTTTTGTTTTTAATATAATAAAAACATTTATACTACGTATAAGAGCATTAAAATTTGTCGGCAAATGCTACTAGCTTGTAATTTTCGCTTTCTTATTCTTCCCTTTCTAATGTGATAGTGTAGTGCAACGAAACAAAGACATTTCTTATTATTGCGGTTATCATGGAGCTCTGTAGTTCATACGGCCGCTTATCTGCGGCGATGCCACCGTGAAGTCATGTATCTCCCCAGATGTCTTAATGTTTTGGACCAATGTTCGGAATGTATTTATAATATTTATGTGTGCACCCTGGCCAGGGGTTATCTCGCTGATATCTCTCCATTTCATATATTTCGATTTATAGTGCACAGTTATGACATTTAAATATGCATTAAATTGCGTGATAAATTGTCAGCCGACTGCTGGAAGTGCAGTCGGTGCGGTGATGTATGCATAAATAATTAGAGAGCGACAATAAAATGAGTTGGCAAAGTTTAATTACTAAAGTGCGACGAGCAGGGCACAACTTTTCGATTAGTGGCTACGGACCCGGACAAAGTCGATTTCCATGGACCAGTCCTATTATCAGACGCCGGCTCCAATGCAGGGTCAGTCAATGGGGGAAAATCGTAGTTTGGCATGGGGAATGAGAGATGGCAATCCCGAACAAATTGTGAAATGGCAAATGCCGCACAGACCGATATAAAATATGCCGGCTGGACACAGGATTGCTGGCCAAAAACTGAACTAAAAACAAATTTTCTGGTGCCGCAGCAGCAGCTGAAATTGACAGACGGACCGGGTGAGGAGGATTGCGATTCCGATTTTTGGGGGTATGGAATCGAAGCGGTTACCGCACAGTGGAACAGCTTTGGTATTTCATTTTTTTATTTGCTATTTTTTTTTTTTGTACTGTGAACAGCTAGCCATCATAGGAACCCTATCCGCACCGAATTGATGGAGCTTTGACAAAGGAAACTCCCCTTTGTCTCCTTTTTGTTCATTAACGGGCTCGTTTTGCAGGGCAAAAATGCAGCATGAAATGCAATCGCTCTGATTGATGAAATTCTCCAAATTGCATCTACTCGCCTTTATTGATGGCTTTTCCCTGACCAACGCAACATGACAACAAACTTTGTCCCAGCAAGTTAATCGGATCAATGTTGGCCAAATGCAGGTCGTTATTCGCCTCGTTTGCTGCCAAATTGGAATTAGAATACTGCAGGACTTTAAAGTAGTGGCATGTTACCAGTTAAATCTGGGCATATTTAAGTCCATTGGATTCACTTACTGAAATGTAAAAATCAACTTGCATTGAATACTATTTGAGTAAATAACCTAAGCTTTCCAATTTGATAGTAAACACTCATAAACAGTTTATGAATAAGTCCAAGTGTTTTACAATAGGCACAAAGAGATTTATTGCTGAATAAGTCCGGATGAAAATGGGTTGCTCTCTCGAGAGAGAGATTCCAGTCTGACATCAATCCAAAGAGTCCAAATAAAATCCAGTTTTTGAAAATTACTAAAATTGATTTAAGCATAAACTTAGAACCACGTCAACGAGTTTATAAACAGTGTAATATACTTGAGTTCCTCATACAAAGTATCAGTGTCGTGCCACACAGCTCAGTTTTGTTTGGGTGATAACAGGATGCCTGGATCTTGTTGGCAGTTTTCAAGTGTGAAGATTGGGGGGCTACCCAGTGTGGAGTCCGCTGCTCCCATGATATAAATTGCACAGCTGAGCGGGCAGCATAATCGCATGCAATTATGCCGCACACAATCACAACAGGCCAACCGACCAACCCGCCAACCGACCAACCGGCCAACCAGCCAGCAAGAAGTTTGCAAAACTCGCCGGGCAACTCGGCCAGCTCAACTCACGTTAAGTCAACTGGGCTGGAAGTGGCAGTGGCAGTGCCAACAAGCTGGCACTAACAGGTGAGTGGGACGGGCAGAAGATTCTGCATTGGCAGGAGAAGATTGGGTGAAGGTGCTCCTCTGCCTCCTTTCGACATACCCCCTGCAATCGGGAAGCAAACAATGCAGGCGAGCTGCAGTTTTTGCTGCCTCTGTTTTGTGTGTTGCACAATCTTGTCTAACTTTGTTTAGTCATCGCCTGGCTCTGTGGCTCCTCCAGTTCAGCTTCAGGTTCTCAACCGAGCCAGTTTTCTGCCTTCTGTTGACTTTCGTCCTCATCCTGTTGTTGCCTGATTTTTGAGACCGCGTTTGCTTGGCCATATTTTGTTTCTTGTGCCGCTTCCCTTTTGCTCTCGATGATTGCAATTGGATGCACAAGCGCAGCGCCTCGTGTGCAGTTTTGATCTATTGATTGTTTCCACCCATACAAACCATACAGCCCATACTTGCCTGGCTTTCCGATTTCCGCATCCGAATCATAGCTACTCGAATCCCAGGATTCGAGCGTAAGCAAATATTGCATTTTGCGTTTTCCAATTAAACTTGAACAAGTGCCGGGCAATCGAAGCCGTATTCAAAGCCTTTTGTCTCCGGGGATTCTGTGCGATGACTGGTGCGAATGTGACTGGAAACAGTGTTTCCAAGTGTTGAGCGATTCTTCGCAAGGAGCATAGAAAAAGGCAACTGGAAAAGTATCGAAAAATCAGAACAAGCTTTTAAGATTTCAATTATAAAAGATTTTTGAAAATAGACAAATTTTACTTTCTAGTAAAAAATTTGGTAATTCAATACAAATACACCAGTAATTCCAGTACATATCTTATAGTCTTATAGTCTTCCAATTCGATATAACCTACTTTCGAGTGTAGTATTCTTTCAGGACTACACAAAGTTATAAAAAAGTAGGCAGAAAATGTAATTGGAGTTTAAATTGGAGTTTAGCTGCAGTTAAACGAACACATTTGGAAGCGTATTCCAGAGATACGAATTCGTTGCAGCTGCCCAGTTACAGTGTAAAAAAGCGATAAGCATAAACAACGAGAACAACCTCTATTAAATTGTGTTCAATGAATAAAACCCCTTAAGCCAAGTAACTATTAAGGAAAAGCCAGGCAGCCAAGTTTTCCCGAGAAAGCAGCAAGTATGAGCCATAATTCTAAGAAGACCGTCGACGAAACAGCCAAACAGTGAAAATAATAGCAATTACACACGAGTGGGCCAATAAAACCAGCAACTAGATAGAAGGGATATGACCAGGCGCACTCGAATCGCATTTATGGCACCACTTTAAGAACCCTCCGAAATGGTTCTTCAATCGGTTTGAAGGGATCTGAATCGAGGTAGGGGATTCTGGGAGATGGAGTGTGTCTGCAATTTGGACACGTGCAAGTCTCTACTGTCGGATGGGCTTTGGAGTTTTCATTTAGCGACTTTCTGAATGGCTGGTTGACCGCTTTCCCAAGAACTGTTACAAGTCGTCACTGAACTAGTTTGCCGTAAACACTAACCAAAACCAAGCCATCGTATAATAAATTACTAAGAATTTTCATGCGGACATATATAATTTCCAGAGGAATGCCGTGCACGTCCATAGCTCGTTAATTCGAAGAACTCAAAAGTCATATGTGCGAGTATTTTACTCCCCTCGGGGAACAAAAAAGCATTCACTCGACAAATGCCCAAAAAACCGAGACAATTAAAACATATATATTTTTTTGTGTTATTTCTTTCGCTGGATATTTTTTCGATGGACGCCACACGTAACCTTTGCTGCATTTTAATCATCGTTTCGGCTCTCCAGGGTTGAGTTTTTGACGAATCTCAACGAGTCGGTTGCACGTGCTCGGTCTTTTCGAGCCACATCAATCAAATATAATTTATTTGAGAGCGCGACCAAAGCTCGGCCATCTAAGATATGACCAAGCCACGTAGAACCGCAGGTAACTTGAAGCCAAATGCATTTTGCTTATTC
Source organism: Drosophila mauritiana (assembly GCF_004382145.1). Taxonomy (NCBI): domain Eukaryota; kingdom Metazoa; phylum Arthropoda; class Insecta; order Diptera; family Drosophilidae; genus Drosophila; species Drosophila mauritiana. The sequence continues at coordinate 18,148,611 of NC_046668.1, read as the reverse complement.
ATTCAAAACTTGTGTGTGCCTTATAACATTTCTAATTTACGAGCTCGATTTCAACGTGGAAAACTGTCCACAACTAATTGATTTATGTCAGGTGAGTGTGTACAAGAAATCACAACGAAAGCATCAAATATTTCTCCTGAAGAATATAAATTTTTACCCATGTAAAATGGTAAACCATTTATGGAATTCAAATATTAACCATGGAATAGTACGTGCAATGGGTATGTCACGATTCTTAGCGCCTTAACACTTGTCAGCTTTTCGGCTGAAAAGGGTTAATACCTTTATCTTGCGGTTGGAATGCTGCCATCTGAGTTCTATTCCACTTTTAGGCTGGTATTTACAAAATATTTATGCCAAATGTCTGGAATATAGAACAGTAATTAGACATCCTCACAATTGACTGAGTGAACCAGCACCCTCAACTGAACAAAAGAACTTGGTGCGTCCATTAAATTTGTCACCCGCGGCTAAGCTAAATGTCAAATAGTACTCACGGCCATTCCAGGATATATACTACACTCACACACACACACTCCCACACACACACACACTTTTGCTAGGGGAGAACAATAACAGCATCAATTTGACACGTACAGGCGCTAATGATGGGAATGGCCAGCCAACTGAACGATCGAATCCTGAATCCGGTGTCCTAAGTCCTGAATCCTGAATCCTGTGCGCTGCGGACAGACCGCTCAACATGCCCACAATTGAACCACCCGGACTTGGTCCCTTTAGGAACTTTGACATCCTGCCGTTTCGAGCATTTGAAATCCTACTCCCAATCCCACTTCCATTCCCCCGCCAAAATTTCTCTGCTGTCATTTCCTTCTCCTGTCGGTGGTGCGAGTTGACGTTCTGAGAGTCGACGACTGCCAATTTAATTCCCATTGACAAAATGCACAATTGCCGGACACCATGCCGATTTCTACCCCCACTACCTAACCCAAACCCCTACCAATTTGAAATGGCCCATTGTTCGCAATGTAACTGTTCTTGTAATTGTAATTTCTGCTGGTGACAGCCACAGAAACCTCGCACACTTGCTATTAATTATTTTAGAAAATCGCTTGTAATAACAATAAATTTATGCAACCCACTTTCGCAGACGTTTTCCTCGCACACATCATTTTCCACCCACAACTGTTCCATTTTTCACGACATTCAAATATTTGCTTTTCGGCGGCATTGCCAAGGCCAATGGAGAATCGTTGGATGGCGCATATCGAGTGCAATCAAGGCAAATGTTTGCACTGGGCTTTCAACTGTCTGACATCGCGGGGATTTTCCAGCTAACCAATCCCATTTCCCATTTCCCCGACCTGCCATACCCAACCACTTTCAATTTTGACGGCATATCGATTTAATAAATTTGCGTGTGGCCCTTGCGACAATTTGATTGACAACAAAGTTCGCCCCCTCAGTCAATTGCTTGATTTGAGTTGGTTAGGCGAGTTTTTTATATTTTTTCTCTGGTCTTCTACCGAGGCATCAGATGGCAAAGAGATATGTACACATGATTGCCATTGAGGTAGTTTGAGGAATTGGATGGGCTTAAAGCCACTTGAGAGGACAAAAACGATGGAAAAGAAATCTTTCGACGGGCAAAAGCCACTCTCTTGATTACTTAGATCAAAATTTGGCCAATTGAGTAGAAGCTTGCAGTGGAATTTGGCTAGCAGCAAACCCATTTTTTTTTTTTTTAATTTAGAATAAAGTTAAATAACTATTTGTACTACATTTTCAAAACATAATTAGTTTGATTTCATAAATTTATGGTCAATTCAATTGCTAAATTCCCATGGCCGCCGCGAAGCCGTTACTTTTGATCAGTTGCTGGTACAACCTTAAATTATATTCATAAATCAAATGCTACTGTGCGATCAAAGCCCATGGACAGAAAATTGTTAACATCCGGGTAATTTAAATAAAATTTCAGTTACCGTGTATCTGCATTTCTATTCAACAGACGTGGGTTTCCATGGCGGCTTGGAGATTCGAATTGGAACCGAAATATACGGTGGCGGCAATTAAAATTAGAATTCACCAAAAATGTATATTTAGGCGCGCTTAATTATGACCCTGCGCCGCGACCCAGGAGCATAATGAAGGTATTGAAAAGGCGTTGACATGCAACCGATAATTAAATTCCGAACCCGACAATGAGACACACTGGGCCAGTTCCCACATAATAAGGATTTAGCAATAAAACCCTTGCATATGTTAATTCTAAGGTCTACGGTGCTGGAAGATCGCCCTCCCGGGACTTTTGGTGTGAACCGGGGGCTAGAGATCTGGGACCTATATCTGATCGCTAATGCCGTGCCCGTGCATCTTGAGCGGGACTGTGCCGTTAGTTTTCCCGAGCGGGAAACGTGCACCCGCACATAATGTGCTAGAACAGCAACTAAAGTGTCAACTTTTCGGGCTGTAAATATTGGAAGAACCCCTCTCTCCCAGCCATTTGCTTTCTAATTTGGGCGCACGCTCCTCGCTTGAAAAGAGGAAACACAAAGAGGGTAAAAGGGGAAGTAACACAGCATTTCCGTTTTTCACACACGCATTCGAAAGCAATTTTTCAAAATTGAAATTCATTTCATATGACTATGTCTATGCCATATCTATTATTTTCCTATCGCACACCCGTTATCAGTGACAGCGGATCGGCAAATGAGATCGCTTGACTGCGATAATACCGGGCAGCGGGAAAACCCAGCAAGTGTTAGAAAAACCGAGCATTCGGGGTGACAATTGTGCGGTTCGAGGGCGGGAGAATCAACCTATCTTCAGAATTGGCATTCGAAACTCTCTATCAAAGCTCTGGAATCAAATTAATCCGAAGCCACCCTGCTAAAACGTAGGCAGTATTTTGTATCTCCAGATTGACTTGGCAATAAACTACGCAGCCGCCACAATATTTTTCGAGCCACCGCAAACGTCTTAGTCATCCAGTCATCCACCACCACCCAGCAATCCTTTTCGACTAGGCCAGGCCAATTCAACTATATCCAGCGAATCCCAACAATATCCCATTGAATAGCAGCCTGCTCCATCATCATCCGTATCCATCTATCCCCACTCGGCTGGCTGGCCGGTGTCTTGGTAACTCCAAACAATGAACTCATAACTCAAGTGACACTTTTTAACTTGACTGCATTTCATCATGTGGTATGTACGTCTTGGAGCAGCCCGTCCTGGTCGGCCCGCTTCTCGGCTCTTTTCTTGTTTCTTGTAGTCCAACAATATTCAAATTGAGTTTTCCAGTGCAACTGGGGAAGTTCCCCGCAGCTCCGAGCACCCCTCCTGCTCGTCTGCAACTGTAGTCATCCATCGTTGGAAAGTTTTTTGTTGCCTGGTATTTGTTAGTTGATAAAAGGCCAAGCCATTATATGCATGGCCGGGCTGCACAATTTGAAGTGGGTAAAATTTGTATGCATGTGGCTGTCATGACAACGCCCCAATGTCCAGGTCCCAACTACGACCCCAACTCCGTTCCTTAGTTCTAAACTCCATCGCCATCTCCAACTGCGACCTTTCAATTCAAACAAGAAGCAGGGATTCTTTTTCAAATTGTCATTGCTGGGCTGGGTCCTTCAAAGAATTCTTGGCTTTCTTTTTCAGTTTCTGTTGTCTCATGTCGCTGCTGACTTGTCAACCTGCCGGTCCCGTGGTTCCTCACTCTCACACCCAGTATGGCCAAGTATCTCCCCATCTCTGATGCCCAGGAATCGAATCCACTCCGCTCCACCGGCGGACAAGTGCAACGAACCGCGTTTGTCTTCCTCCATTGCAGGCTGCTGCGGCGTTGATTTATGTAACATCTTCTATGGTTACATTGGCTCTCGATCCCATACAATCCCCGTTCGCCCCGATTTTCGCCATTAAGCGCAGCTCATATGTTACCCGAAAGGTACGTACATATGGGTATACATATATAAATGGAGGCAGAGGCGGGAGAGTCTCACACGTGAAATGATTTATTAGCGGTAATTGGTGTCACAGTGTTCCAAAGAAAAGGAAAGGATTCTCATCCCCACATCCCGCATTCCATCCGCCGTCTTCTCGGTTGCCTGGCACCCCCTTGTTTCGAAGTTCTCTTTTAATTATCTTGATTTTAAACTTATTAAAATTGACAAATGATTTTCGTAGACAACATTGCGTTGGCTCGAAGGAAACAGGTTGTCAATGACGGCTTCCCAGAATCTCGAGAGTTGATAAATCACGGAATGTGGCAGCCAAGTCAACTCTTTAACTCTGCCTTTTCCTTATTTCTGGTAGTTGTTAGCTTATCATTCTGGGCTTCCCAATCGATTTCTTTTGACCTGGGTTTTAGGCTCAATGTGACGCACCTAGTTAATTATCGATTGGTATACCGATTAGATTATGATAAATAATGTCTTGAAATAAAGAAAACTCCTGTATGATTGCATTATTTAGCTGAATGCTTATAAACGGCTTTAATACGATTTTGAGATTTTAATAATGGCTAAATCGACTTTGATAGTTATTCCTGGTATTATCCCTGCAAATAATCTTTGATTTGGTAAAACTTGAACAAGTTTATTTTACAAAATGCAACTAAGACAAACACGATCGGTCATTAGTGATGTCCTGGAATGGCCTTGTGCTCCTTTAGGCACATGGTAACCTTAAAGGCCGTGTCGCAATCGTTGGTTCCCTTGATGTCCTTGCAGGCATTCACTCCCGAGGATATCTCGTCCATTTTGTCCTTGATCTGGGGCACATTCTTGAGGGTGTCGAGCATAGCTTGAGCATTGAACTGGCCATTGGTGAGATGACCCTGCTTCTCCATCAGGCACTTGGTGTAGCACTTGAGGTTCTCCTTGGCAGTGCTCTGCATCCCGCTGGCCATGAACTCCTTGAGATCAGCCTCGGTCACTTGGTTGGTCTCCATGCACTGTTGCATTATTTGGCGAAAGTCCGGATTACACTACGAAAAGCAATTCATGGTTAAAAACTAAATCTTGTGGACAGTGGGTGCATATTTCACCTGTCCCATGGACAAAAGAGCAGCTAGAGCAATACAGAATATGGTGAACTTCATTTTGAGGTATATATTTGTTAAAGTTGTTCCGGATTTACTCGAACACACCGACTGTTGGTCATTTGCGTGAAACTTGCGGCTTTTATACCAGATCAGTGTGAATCAGAATCAGGGGGAATGCAATTAAGGCAATTAAACTTTTTGCGAGATGAATCAAAATTTGATTACGCACAATACGGACAATTACTGCACAACAAATTTCCCTTTTTCGATTGTAATTATATTCCATTATCAGTCCATTTGCCATATTCGATGGCGAGTCGGGCCAGAAACTTGCTACACAAATCAGCAAAGTTAGTCGCAATTAGTTGCCGGCCCCCACAACAAATCAATTATTCATTTATTGTATTTAGATGCGGTCAGAGTTTGACAATTTTTGGCCTTTGTTTGAGCCATTCACACTCGCCCAATTGATTTGCATACCATTTGTTCCGGCCATTCTGCCCATTGCCGGCCGAATCCCCAATTGATATTTCAGAAGGCATTTAATCTCACATAATCACAGCAATATATCAGAGGATTCTGCCATCGGACGAAGGTTGGCGCTGAATAATTTACCAAATTAGCACAGCTCTAGCAAACAATTTGTAGCAAAGCGGTAATCATGAACTCCACCATTTGTGAATCATTAAAGTTATTAAAAATTCAGTTACATTAGTGCCGTGCTTAAAATGTTCTCTTATCAGATAAGGTTGTCATTGTGAAATGCATTTAACTTTCTTTGCTCTACTTCAATCGATTAATTTTACAATTATTTAAAGTGCTCGCTAGTTATGGCTTAATGGCAATTTACGTGCAACAGATCTGTAATTATAAAGTCTCATTAGTCAAAAACGTGAATTTAATTACACCATAAATTAAAAAAAAACAACTTATGAAGTTAGTAGCGTGTGTCACTAAGTGTAATACTTTGTATATCATTTTTTGTAGTGCCAGAAGCAATTTATTTCAATCTGACAGCTATCAATATCTAAAAAGGTGATCCCATATATCTACCTATTCATCTGCAGACGTTTTTAATCGAAGTTACAGATTGCTTAAGTCTACTGTGCATATCCATAACAATTAAACATCCATCAGTCCCCTACTCCGGGTATGATACAACAAACATTTGTTGCCCCCGAGTGGGAGCGTTGGGTATATATAGAGATATAAAATAACTTGCATAATTCCTGGAGAAATTCAAATCAATAGACAAACAATAAGCTCGAGTTCGCAGGCCAACTGCCATTTACAGGAGGGCTGTGGAAGCCATGTTGACAGCACAAATAATTTATGCCTTTGTTATGGAGAGAAGAGCACCTGCCCAAGTCGAAAAAGGAGCCTGTTCAGTTCCGTTCTATGCCTGGTCACGCCCACTTTGGCCCTGTGCCCCTCCATGTAAGTTGGATTTTCGTTTTTCGCCAAGGAACAAAAAGAGGAGACCATGGTCGAAAGGACGACGCTACCAAGTCGAAGCAAAGTGGTTGACAAAAGGCCGAGCGGTTGGAAAAGCGGAGAGGATTCGTCTACCACTGCTTGTCATTAGTCAGGCAGGATAAGCAAAAGGACATGGCCATAAAAAGGGCAATGCGATGGCGCCCGAGCAGGGACACTTGCTCAGACACAAGGTGTGTCTCTGTGTTCTCTGAATGAATTGCTGAGTAACCAGTAATGAAGTAAAACTGTTCAAGTCCTGAATGTGTCATTGTGGCACGGGCCAAGCTGGGGGAGACGACAACCGAACACAATTCACTGTCAGTTGCATTGTTTTGACCTGATTTACATGCCCCAGCCATCCAGCCAGCCAGCTCAACTGATATTAGGAATAGTCGAAGACCGTTCGGTGGACTTTTATAAATTACAAAGGCCACCGCACAAAAGGCGATAGATGCAGGATGCCAGGATGGCTCGGCTCCAGCTGTCTGTCTCCTTCCCTCTATATATCCTTTCCCACTTTTCCTGGCTTTCCTCCTGCCTTTCCGGCCAGCAGACGACAACGATGACAGGACGAAACAAAGGCCAACGTTAATGAGCCAAGAGAATGGCGCTAGCCGTAGCAAACGTGGCTAAATGAAGAGCGGGGCAAATTGTAAGAAAGCAGAACTGTGTCACAATGTTTTGACAGGAGTTGGGGAAGAAGTCCAGAGGTCCTGCCCCAGCAGCTAGAGAAATGGAACAGGACAACACAGGACAACTCAGCTAGTTAAGCGTCCAAAGACAAAGTTGATAAAATTAGATTTGTATGGTAAATAGTTTGTGGGATGGCTGCCGGACTGGCGAGTGGCGACTGGCGGGGCAAAGTTTAATAAATGTATAAAATTAATTAGCCAGTTGAATGCTCATTAACAGACTCGAGCTCTGACAACTCTGTTTCTGGTAGTCCCGCTGGTTTTCCGGGCTTTAAGGCCAGGCTTTAAGCCAGGTTGGGTGGAATTGGAGGGGTCTCTTTTTGGGACCGGTTAGAGGCCAGGGCAGCTGTCAAGCTGCCTCAATTAATTCCCAGCAGCAGTCAGTCAATGAAATGTGCCGCTTCTATGTCCATCTGTTTTGGCATTTTCACACCTCCTGCTCGGAAATTTCCCTTCCAGCCCCGAAATCGATCTCCCACTGAGCCGAATAATGGGGAAAAAGGAAAAGTGAAATTCCCCCAAAAATGAATGAATGTTGACCTTTCACAATTGCAAGCCGCATGAGTTCTTTGTTTGTTGCAACTTGCGTTTTACGGTTTTCGGGTTTTCGAATGCTGCACCAGCGGTTGTGCGTTGACCACAAAAGCCAAGGGCCCGAAACTGGGATGGGAATACGAAATCAAAATATATTTCGGACATTGTGGTAAAGTAATTGGATTTCGAGGCATTTATTATAATATTGGAAATTCGTAAAGGGGGGAATTTTCGAGGCATGAGCATGGGTGAATGCATATAACCAGAGAGAAACCAAAGGAAATTTGGAAATAAATCCGGTAACGCGTCTGTATGCGATAACTGGAACAAAAAGACATACATCGAAATCGTAATGAAATTGTGAGCTGGGCTATGAGCTCTCTAAAATCCGGATTTATTTTAGGATAACCCTATTATATTATAAGAAATAAATAGGATTTAATAACAAGTTTAACTACTGATTCAGGTTCTACTGTTATTCCCTTTAAATTTCCATATTCCACAATATTTAATATAATTTCAAAAGTGAAGACTTTCGATGTGACTGCTCTATTGTATGTAAAATTTGTGTAATTTGCACTCGTCTTTATTTTGGACAGCTATAATTGGAATCGGGACTCATGGCCCTTCAGTTCCATGGCCAATCAACTCCCCACACACACACACATACACTCGCATTCCAAAAGCAGATGAAGGGAAAAAATTCAAAATGGGAGAGCACTGAGTTATTGAAATTAAACATCAAATGTCACAGGCAGGCACCATCGCAGGCCAATTCGCTGTCTTCGTGAAAAGAGGACGCGACGCGACGCACAAAAGCACAAAGGTCCTTCCACATGCACCAGAATACCATCAGCAGGAGGTTTTTTTTTCATTTTTGGAAAATATCGCTGCCTGACAAGTTGCCAAAGAGCGAGGCATTCGAATTTGTGTGGAAGTTTTAGGCAAAAATAAAGTCGAGGCAGACGCCGCCGAAGACAATTGCCCGAGCAAATGAAATCAAGCACAAGCAGCTCAAGGATGTAAGGCAAAAAGGACGCGTGTGGCGGGCAAGAGGGCTTCTAAATGCGAGTGTGTCTTCCCCCACTTGCACACACACAAATACAATTTACATGCGTACGTGAGCCAGAGGCGGTTGGAAGGGGGCATCGCTAAGGGACAGCGGGCTGCACAGTGCGTCTCTGTGACATGTCCTTAGGATATTTGTATGCAAAAAGGGGCACAATGCGCTGAAATCGATATGCGGGCGCGCGGCTCCTTTACCTCCACATACCGCCACCACAATTTCGAAGGACTCAGTCGGAGAGGAGGAGGCTGCAGCTGAACTGGCGGGCGGCTTAGACTTCGCTTCCATCTCCATCTCCATCTGCGTCTTGGCCTGGCAGTTGACAGCCATGTGCAGCGGCGCAATGAAATGAAAAATGGTGAGAAGGAGACGTCGGTGGCAACAACGCCTGCAGCTTCAAACTCGAACTGCCAAAGGAACACTAAGAAAAAGCAGGACTTCTTTGAAAACATATTTGCTCAAACATACAGCATGCAGCTTAATCCCACTAACACGCTATTTTTCTCAGTGCAGTCCTCTGTCTGAGCCCGCGGCGACAAAGATGGCCCGCTGACAAGCCCTTCGTCGCACTTATGTACATATATATGCGTGTGTTCGTCTGAATATGGACTCGGGATGGGTGAGACTGATATGTGATATTAGTTTGATCTATTGTGATTTCATGCAGGGATGCAACGTTCTCTGGAAAATGAATAAGCCCGCAAAAGGCACCAGAAAAGTGCTAAATTGAAGATTACTTAATGCAGTTTAGACCACCGTGCTCGAGAAGTCTAGAGCACACTCGAGTGCTTGTGCAGCACATACATATTCAAAGAGTGATTTCCTTCAAGTGACCAACTATATCAATCATTTTTCCAATAAGTGAGTTAATAACAGCTGTGCAGGTTGAACCTAATAATGGATTTTCACCCCGAATTCCAGACGCCTGCCATCAATTTCAATAAGGAACATGAATTTGCCATTTTCCGTTGCAGCACTGGGGAATTCCGGGACAGAGCAGCTTGCAGAGTACTTGACGCATCCCTGGTTTATTCGCTGCCTGATTACATCACAGGTCCTGTTGCTTGATTTGTTTTGCACACATTACCGTCTGATTGTCTACGCCACGTACTGCTGTTCTTTTCCCCAGAACCCATAACCGAAAACCAGAGGCCCAAACCCTCCCGCATTTGTATCTCCATCGACTACTTCGTATACTGCGAGTATCTCGTTATGCTGGTGCGTCACCACAGGCTTCTTTCTCGATTGTGCAACATTGATAAGCAATGTTGAACGCCGTCTTTGTCCTCGGCCCCGGGAATTTTGGTGCGTGTCTCGCCAACACGCAGATGCCAATGCCAATTGCGTAGCCTTCCTCCCCAGCGATAGCCATCAAATTAAGGCCGCCCAAATCAATGCAGATACGGCAACAGATAGCAGATACCAGATACTGGTTCTCAAAGGGAGACTCGGCCTTCGCTTCTGCCGGTACCATCTCATTGTTTTAAGAGCCTAATTGCCAGGCTGTTGTTTTGGGCCTCCTACTTCTTCTTCTCCATCTTCTTGGCCCCGGACAGGTGCAAATGGTTATGAAAGGTGGTCTGTATTTAACCCTTGCTACGAGTACGAAATGCAAATGAAAACTTTAAAATATGCCCAGCACACAGCGCCGTAGTTGGAGTTCAGTTACATGGCTGTAAAATATGTTTTCTTTTCGACCTGGTCCTGGTCCTTGTTTTATTGTATTTTTGGCCGTACAGTAGCAAATTGGTTACAAACACAGCTGTCGACCCTTACGTGGCCATAAAGTACAAGACAAAGGGTTTTTTCATTCGGGGCTCCAAAAGAAAATCGTTAGAAAGGGGCAGGGCCAGCACACGTGACCACCGACGAATAAAGCCAGGTCAATAATGCGGTAGCCAAAACGTAAGGAATTTCGGGTCCGCATATGTGTGGTCAAATTAGAAGGGTCAAAAGAATATCTTTCCCCATTTATCTGCATATGTATGTAAGGAGTGAACGAAAACGTTTAGCTTGGAAAAGCCGAACTATTCACATTTGCTATTCCAACTATGCTTAAACTTTTGGCTGCGCTACAAGCATCCATTCCATATCACCTGAATTATTTGTTTTCATTAGGCGGTTATCGATTGGCGGAACAGAGCCGAATATAAATATGCAACAACAGTTGTTGAAATGCAACAGACAACTCTATTGAGACCCGCTTCAAAGGGGATCCCCCGAACATCTGTTTTGCGGCATACATATGCACGTATGTATATGCAGTTGTACATTCATCAACATTTCCTGAGGCCCCCAGTCTGTTCTCCAGGTCTCTGGAGCTGATTGCGATTGCGAATTGCAAATCGATATGGGTACAGGAATGGGTCTGGCAAAACGTAAAAACCGCACGGTAGGAAATTTGAATAAAATGCAATAAGACAAACACATGTATGATAATTCAAGCCCGGCCAGCATCAACAACAATGCATTCCCCTACATCTCGACTGTCGGCACTTTGGGTCGCATGCCCTTCCCGCATCCGTGTGTATATATCCCTACCTATATATGTTAATTTATAGGTGTGTGTGTATATGGAGTGTATGCAAAAATAACCAACGCAGCTCGTGCGTGTAAGCTCCGTGATGATGATACACTAAAAACTACGCTGCTAAACAACTAAACCACAAAATACATCAAAATGATGCGGTTGCAAACTGATGCAAAAACAAGTTCTCAAGTGCCCCCAACCCCCCGCCACTCCTCTTCAAGCCCAGTAAATCAGGACAAAGGGAAGGCTCACTGAGGGGGAGTTGGCTGAAAAGGGAAGGACTCATGCACGGTACAATGAACCACTGTCGAAGTGGTTGACTGTTCAAGTGGCCACCAGTGCGCTGCAAAAAGTTAGACAAATGTATCTGAGAATAGTTTGCGATAACAGGCTAAGTTGGCCCATCTATTAAGCTGAATCACCTGGCCAGGGAATGGTTTTAAATTTGTAAAAATATATTAATTTATGAAAATACTATGCCATTTGATTAATTCTAAACACAATAAGCAATCGCTGTGAAATGACATAGAAGCATTAAGCAATCCTCGCTATATAATCTTTAATCTTCACATCTAAAAATCCTTTTTATACTTTGATATCTACAAAATCCTGAGCACCTTGAGCTGCCTGGGGCCCAGATCCCCTTGTGAAATGTTTTCCGGCCACTTACGCAATTCTGGGAGTTCGAAAACCTTGGGGGGCTGGCACTGAACTGGCAAATGCAACTGTCTGACCTTACTGGCTGTAAATTATGCATAGATGCATAATTTATAACTTATGCGTGGCTCGGCCAACCCCCGAAACATTTTGCCGGGGCAAAGGAGATGCAGACGGAGACATAGACAGATGCACAGACAATGATTAGGGCCACACACAAACCTATTATTAACGTTGCTGGCCCTGTTCACCATCCACTGTCCACTGTCCACTCGGGTGGACAATTGCAATTGCTTGGCAGTAATTTTCAATTTAATTATAGTAATACACCCACACACTCACACTCACTCAGGCATTCATACACACACTCACACTCGAGGGTTGGCTAAGTGCAGATTTGAGCGCATTTGCACTTGAGCCAAGTTTTATGGCCTGACTTTGCCGAGAGCCATGGAGTTGTGAGGGATCTGCTCGCCGGGGCGTAAATCAAATGCAAATGTGCCGGGCCATAGTGCAGTGACAGAGTATTGTCCTGTCCGCTTGTCTGCGGCTTGTATTTCACCGAATTAATTATGAGAGGGGCGCGGGGATCAGCGCACTTAAGCCAATGTCTCCAGAATCCCACTCCCCATCTACGTCCAGGAATACACCGTGACTTTGGCACCAGTTTTGTGGCTGCCGCCCAACTTTTAGTTCTCGTTTTTGCACGTAGAATGCGATGGACGAACATATCAAAATCTGCAATCAAGGTGAGCAGGGTGCAAAATTATGCTCACGTAGGTAGTACGTGCTGTTGATTTGATGGTCAGTTAATTATTATTTTTTGTGTTCATAGAGTTGCGGCGAAACACGAACACCACAACATAAATGGTTATTTTAGGATAGTGTCTGGTGGGTTACCAAGTAACTGATTAAAATATATATATAATGTGATCCACTTTGTAATGTGAAATATAAAGTAGGGTAGTAGGATTTTCTTAAGATCCATAATTCTCCACAGCCCACCCATCTATTCATATGTATATGCCAAAACATGCACTCCAAATTACTGAGCATTACATCATGCTGAAAACATTTCCGCATATGATGAAGAAAGTTTTTACCACACCATTCCAATGTTAATTATCGCTGGGCAGGACCTAATCCATTCCAGAGCCTGCGCCAATGCTATTCCCATTGAGCCGCAGATTGATGCCGCCAAATTAGTTTGATGGTTTGGGAGGCTGACTGTGGGTACTAAGGCCAATACGTCCTGCTCCAATGTCGTGTCGTAATCAGAGAGCGATGAAGTCGGCCAAATCGCTGGCGAATATCCGATGGCCACGGCCAATATTAATCAATTCTATGTGGAGCGCAATGGTCGTCCGCCGCCACTGGAGCCAGCTCAATTCCTAACTGGTTATCCTCCACGGCAACAGCAAGTCGAAACTCATTTCGTGTTGCGACTTTTGATTATGATGATTATTACGCGTAATCGCCGCTACATGTGCTACATGCAGCGCCAATGCCCCGCCCCCCATCACCCAGCCACCATCTTTTGTAACCCATCCACATCCACGTTCGCGGACCTTATTGATGAGGTACGAAGCTGGCATAGCCCCCTGGCCGAAAGTGCCCGGGACACCTGTGTGTATATTATTATTACACATCGGGCCATGGGCAGCGGAGGGAGCCAAAAGGGGGATAAAAAAAAGGGGGAAAGGGGAAAGGGCACGGGCAAGGGCAATGGGAATTGGAATTGGACTGGGAATGAGTACAAGTTCGAGCCAAAGTACGGCAATGGCCAGACGAATTTAAGCGAGATACACACGATGACGCTGTAAGTGAACACTAATGTGGGTCCAGGGCATTCTACAATCGCGGTCAAGTGAATAAAAAGTATGAATTTATTAACTAATATAAAGTTAAGGAGAAAATAATAATTTTTAACTATTTAAGAGTATACTACTATAAATCTCTCCTTTTAAATTCGCACACAAAATGATTTAGAAATAAAGAGTTCTGTAAATACCGAACCCCAAGTGGCATTACATCTAAATAATGTTATTTCGCCTTTTGCAGCAAAGCCATTCTATAAGATTCCATCCGATGGATCGCTACTGTCCTCCTTCCTAGCTGCGACTGCTTACATGCAAGCTCGCTGGCCGGCTGACGTAACAACAAGTTAACAAGATAATGACAGTAGCGGCGGCTCACCGGACGAATCGACCGGCCTGGCCCCAGTCCGTGGAACGAAGTCATCGTCTTCGTGGTCTTGGTCTTGGCCCCCGTCGTCACCACCCTTTTTTCGGCCATGGAACGGACGTCCCGCTCTGTTATTTAGTGGAGGTAGGTGTGGACCGACTCTGCAAGTGTGTGTGTGTGTGAGCCGGCTTTGAGTGACGGGCCGTGAGCATAAGTGACTGATGGCCGGCGACGTCCAGGGACCAGCCCCCTTCTGGCTTTCCTTCTTTCTTTCTGCCGGCCAAAGACCATAATCAAGTATGCTAAAAAGACGCGCTAACCAAAAAGGAAATTGAAATGAAATATCTGCGTACAAGCCAAGTACACACGGAAAAATGATTTGCACTTGAAATTCCATTGCAACCGATTTAAAACTTCATCAGCTATGTTAAATCAGTTGTTTTCGATTACACTTGTCGTGACTTCAGTGCCCAAAGCACTTGTATTACATCGAAATTTCTCTCTGTGCACTTGTGAGTGTGTTTAATTGTATGGGTGACCGCGTTGAATCGTTCGCGCTCACTCTTTTGTGGTATTTCGCACCTGGAGCGGCGCTCGGCATGTTGAGCACACCGTCGTTAACACTTGAAACATTTTCCCCACATCCCCTGCTCCAGCTGCTGCTCCAACTGCGCCCACCTGCCTCCCCGCCCCCTACTGCCAACCCTTCTGCCATACCTTCGAGTTGGCCAAGTTGAACGGCTGCTGCCTGTATCGTGTTTCTTGTTCTTGTTGCCGACGCTGTTGCATTGCCAACAAGCTCATTAGTTTCATAATTAGCTTTCGTTATGCTCTTCGTGTATTAATTAGAAGTTATTGCTGCGGCCAGGCGCCGGACACGGAACCCACTCGGCACTCAGCCCTCGGAAATGCGGGGGGGAGTGGGAGGTCAACTGCAAAAAAAGGAAAACCCTTTCCATCAAACGCTGCACCACAACTCCTCATTTTCCAGCTGCTTCGTTGCATTTTAAATCGCTTATCAAGCGGGGTTTCCTCTCGCCAGCCTGCTTTTAAAGTTCTTTTTTGCGCGTCTTTGTTCTTCGGGCACTATTTCGCTTTTTTTTCTGCTTCTGCGGCTAATGCAGAGATAATGATGCTGTGGCTTTGATCGATTTGATAACAATTTAATTTCGAGTGCACGCTCAAGGTTTTTTCCCCATTATTAAATCTTTTTTACTGCGGGCATTAAGCGGCATTGCGATGTGGTGTGCAAGGCACGTAGGCAGATTAGTCGATTTACGATGCGGGCAGGGGGTGATTGCACTCGCGAATGCATTACATATTTGGTTAGATAATGGATAATGGCTCACTGTGATGACACTTCGCACAATAGGAAAGTGTCCATAAAAGGCTGGCGCATAAATAAGCCCAAGAATTATAAGGTGCCTGACGGGAAAGCGTGAGTGTGAATCAAATGAACTCGTTCGGGCCAAATATGGACTTTGTTCATCGGAACGCTTATCACACTCTTGTGTTGTGTAGAAATAATAATGGAGTTATTTAGACATCACTCAAAGGAGTCAATCACCTTTGCACGACTGATATTCTTTGTTTTTCATTTTAAAGTTATTTTTAAGTTTAAAAAATCTGGAAAATATGTTCTCCAAACAGGCAACAGTAAATAGCAATTAGCTACAGAGTTTTCAGAGCCTCACCATTATTAATCTTACCGTTGATTGATGCTTGAGCCCAGGGTCGTAGCCCGTTCAATTTCTCGCAAATCTCGCATAATAAACACAACATATCTGCAATGAAAGCGGAGTGAGAGCCTGACAAACAAACAATGAAAAACGAAGCAAAAGCGGCAAAAAATGCTGAGTAAACCTTATTAAAAAGGGATAACGGCGCACGAGCAGCGCTAATGACAACGCTCATGGACACGAAAGGAGGTTGGGTATTCGGATGGGGTTGGGTTGAATAAACGGATGGATGGATGGTTGGTTGGTTGGCTGGATGGCTAGATGGGATGGGATGGGATGGGTGTGTGGGCACCATGGTTGGTGCAAACACACACGTCACTCAGCCACGACATCCTTCCGGCGCGGTCTGGTCCTGGGCTTAACGCTGTTAATGACCAAGGGCAACAACTGGGGTATAGCCCTCAACCTCGGCCGAGAAATATTGCCACCTTGCCCGACCCTGCTTCTTTCACCACGCCATCCATCCGCCCAATCTCCATCCTCAAGCGTTTTCATTACGTGTGCTCATGAGCAATTGATGCTGCAATGTCATACGTCAGCAGAAGGTGAGCCAAATCAGTATTGCGACTACGAAAGGGTTGCGCTGATAAAAACACTGAAAGAAGTTGATGTGCTTGGAAAGAACCAATAAAGCGCAAAATCCAAAATTTGACATAAGGCAACCCCATCAAAGTTATAGTTTCCAAAAATGATTTAAATCGTTGGTTAATGATTTGATTTAATATGTAATTTGTTTAAAATTCTAAAAATTATTTGATGTATTTAGATTGTAATTACTTTGTCCCTGTGTACTTTTCAGAGGGGCTTAAAATTTGAAAAAATATTTTGCCGAACGGCAAATCATGTAATCGGGATGGATTTCCACCGTTTGACCTTTGTAAAACAGCTCATGACCCTGCGGGACGTTGTTCTTTTCAATAACGTGTAAAAACTGCTGCATAATGTGTATTTGCTCGAGCCGAGAAAATTTATGTGTTCCTGGACGTCGGCTGTCGGGGGTATTAAAAACTTTTACTCAAGAAAATCGCGTCCAAAGGGTTGGAAGCAGGACATGGGACAAGGAACTCAGTGTTCGGGATAGCATCCCTGCTGCGGATAAATCTGCGTGGCCAATGCAACTTAATTAAATTCCCAAATACTTTCGCTTCCCGGGAATTATGATGCAAAATGTTTTGCTGTTAATTACAAAATTGTAAAGCGCAAAGTTCAAACTGCAATTTGTATTCATTTGTAAACCTTCGCTGCCGTTGCCACTGCCATTGCCATTAAAATGGGTAAGGCCCCCTGGCGAAATTATAAATTAATGCGGGCAGGCGGCTGGCAGCTGTCTGTTGTCCCTCCATCACGGCGGACACCTCGCCGGAGAGCCCCGCCCACTTTGCCCACTTTGCCCACTTCCACTCCCATTCCCATTACCGCAGAGCAGTCACCCACATAATTTAAATGCATTTCCTTCTGCGCATTAATTTCCTAAGCTTTTTGCATTCGAAAATCCCACACAAAACTGCGTTCAATGTAATCCCATGAGCTTTAAAGTCACGTGTTTGCCCGCCGCCTCTGCCTTTGGCAATTCTGTCCCCTTTTCCTGTGCGAGGGGGCGTGGCACGCACAATAAAAGCTGGCTGGGATTTGTTGCTGTATTCGCATGTAATAAATGTATTTGTTTATCCCACACTAATTTTTACTGCAAGCTGAAAATATTTCATGGTCCATGCGAAAAAAATTAATGAAAGAGTGCAGGATTGAAGTAGCTTCTCTATTTGCTTTTCAGCCCGCTTTGTGTGAAGTTTTTTGTTAAATTCATAAATTGTCCTGCGGCTGGTTGAAAACCGCCAGTTGCGAAAGGGTCCTCCATTTTAGGGCACTTTTTGAATTTTTCATACGCGTTTCAATGGCTGCGGATTTATGCATGCCCGCGCTTTTGTGCTACTTCAACAATGGCTTTCACTTGCAAGCATCCCACAAATATTTGTCAGCCAAATTAATTTAAAACAAATTAAAAAATGGATAAAATAATAAATTTAATATGTGCCTGCAGCTTGTTTTGATGGACGATAACCCATGTAGGAAATGTATTTTATGGAATGGTTTTCTTTGATTTTGTAAGAAACAGAAATATAACAAAAAAGTTGTTTCGCCCAACGTGGGGCTCGAACCCACGACCCTGAGATTAAGAGTCTCATGCTCTACCGACTGAGCTAGCCGGGCACATGATGGGTTGCCGCAATTGGCGCATAAGATACGAGGGTCTCTGTGGTAGGGATGATTTTATAGTAGCTCGGCCCGACTCTTACATTTCTCGGCCCTATATATGTACATAAATGCATATTACTATTAATTGTCATAAAAATTCAGTATTTTATTTCACTGGAGTCCGAAAGTGTAAAATCTTGTGGTATCGAAAAATACAGATAGTTCTAGAATAATTGTTGCAATAATTAGCTGTAAAATTAAATAGTTTAACTTGGATGTTAAAATTCAGTCATAAAAAACTAACGCACAGAATGTCTGTGATTTATAACTAATAAAAAAAAACCACGTTGAATTTCAAAAGGCCATGATAAAAAACAACACATGATAAAAAACTCGTTCTTAAATTAAATTTCCATGAGGTATAAAACTACATATCACTTTGGGCGCTCTTTGTTGGTAGAGTATGAGACTCTTAGTCCCAAGGTCGTGTGTTCGAGCCCCACTTAGGTCAATTACTATTATTAATAATATAACGAACCATAGTGTTTTCAAATCGGAATTATTTCTATCCATTTTTCCTAATAATAACTTCTTCGATATGAATTCAGCGTGTTATAATATGAATTGAAAGATATTCCATTCTAGAGTTATTCACACAAATATGGTTTCAGTTGCACATTCTAGCAATATTGATTTCCTCAGCCCCAGACATTCTGTCTACTCATTTACAAGGCTATAGTATTTTTAAATTCCTGAGTTTCATTCATCAGCACAACTCGCCGGCCGGCCAAGCCCCCCGTCAAAAATATCATTAGATTTTGGTTCCGTTTCTCACAGAAGAACATACATGGCATTCCGTGCGTAGAAAAAAGGTTATTCATAATCATTTGTTACGCTTAATTGTTATCTTTGCGGTTTACCTCATGGCTGCTTTGGTGAGCTGACCGCAAATTGATTTTAAATTCATTTCTCAGTCTCCGCGGCCTGTGGGGCGGCAAATAACAAAAGCCGGAACGCGTACTCTGGGTCTGAGAATTTTTGATTATTGTCATTATTGAGGCACTTAAAATGGAAACATTTCTAAACGGATTGTGTGGAATAAGAATATTTTTCCCACCATGCGGCTCAACTCTGGCCTACAGCTTCCCCCGTTTATGGCTATTTGCTGTTTATTTTTGTGAAATTTAAATCCGCACGCGTTCTCTCCTTCAGCCTGGCTGGTTTATTATCCTTTTGCCGGCACTTTTTTATGAGTTAAGCCAGACGCGGCTTATCTATGTGACAATGCGGTAGGCACCACGAGCGAAATGGTAATTCTTTTCGGGGAGTGTGTGGCAACGCCTTTATTGCCAGGCCTACCAACCCAACCACCCAGGACATACCGTCGCCCTTCGCTTCATTCATAAATAAATTAAATAAAAATATTTTTTCAAGCCCTCAAGCCATGCAACAATAACAAATAAGCGGAGCGGGGATAAAGAACTCGACGGCAAGAAATCTGCATAATGAAGCGTAATACGCAAGTGGTGTGGAGTTGTGATTGGACCGGATTCAGCAAATTGAGGTAGGCGGAAGGTGAAGGAGCGCAGAGTTTAATAACGCTTACGAGGCCTTTATGGAGTCCAAATCCGCGAATTGGAGGTAGCTTTTGTAAAGGAACTTAAAGACCGCGGAAAACAATGCTTAAGTAAATTTAATTTGTGATCTTGCTGATTTAGTTTCTTAAGCTTATTTTTATGTGCAGCCCTTAAGTTTAACTCTTTTAATAACAAGACTTTATAATTCTTTTATATATCTGCAACGAGCGCATGTTTCAATAATGGCCACTCAAAATCACGTTCTTAGAATCGAGCACCCCTGAAGTTATTAAAAGATTTGTGGCGCTCTGGGTAGAGGTCAAGGGGAACCACCCCATATGAATGAATCAACTCCGGAACTCCCCCCATTTGAAATCCATTGGCGATATTGGCCAGTCGGATTCGGCACGCCTCTTTGGCAGCATTTTGTTTGGGCGTGTTAAAAGTTAAAATAAATCAAACAGCCATAAATTTGCCGCTTTTGGCAATATGTGGGGAATTCGATACGTTCATCAAATGTAAAAGGGTTCAAGCGATGCGTTTGCTATCTATCAATAAATGTCTCTATATACGTGCGGACCAGACGCCCCCTCACATATTTTATCGTCGGCAGGACAGAGCCAGGACCCAAACGATACGCATCCTTTTACCATCCTATAGATTCCAAACTCTGTCTGTCTGTCTGGGCCGGAAAAAATGGGAATCACCCAAAGTGGAGCAGCTTATGAAAAATATGGCGCAAAGGGGTTAAATGACGTATGCATTGCAGCCATTTCTCTTATTCTCCGAGCAACTGACTCTTCATTTGCCTGCCGATGTCTTAGTTACCCAAAGCGGAAGCTCCAAATTTATCATTGCCCCGACAGGACTCTGTTTGCATTTTATGAGTGGCCAAAGGGTTTCGAAAATATGTATTTTTGGACACACAAAAAATGTGATCAATAACGCTTGAGGTGGAATAGGACTCTCTGTGGGAAAACAAATGTGCAGTCATTTTCGGTTTTCGGGTGAGGGAAAGTTTGATCTGGCCCAAAGTGAAATAGAATGATGGGTTAAGTGGAAAGGGAAAGGATAGTAAACTGTGCCTGCAAAAGCTCTGATTAAGTCTGGCTTTCACTGGGACTAAGAATGCCGAATCCCTGGACTAAACGAATGTAATTTGCTTCACCTCTCAACTGCGAGTTATTTTTGGTTTGATAAATGCCGGCCATTGGCAGAGATATTTCATTTAAATTATACATGAGCGGGAAACAGAAATACTCCCTCCGAGGAAGACTAGACAATCCCCAGAGCACTGGGAAGGCACTCCAATAGAATATATTGTACGATTGTCCGATTATCAGCACAACCGCAAAACAATTTAATACTAAAACCCAAGCCACATGTCCGGGCACGCGTTCCAGTTCCAATTTCCCAGTTCCATCCAAAACTTTTGGGGGTTGGAGAACCACACTCATGATAAATGCACAAAATCTGCAACAAACTGTTGAAAACACGCGCTACATCAGATCAGAGATCGGGGTCAGGGGTAGAAACATGATTTTATGCGGCATATAGAATTACAATCTGAATGTACGATTTACATTCTTCCCTTTGACAAATCGCCGGGAAGAGTCGAGTTACCCGCTCCGAAGATCTATATTCCCTGATTCCGATTAGCATTGTTGTAGGGCCCTGCCCACAAATTTGTGCATTTGCCTGGCCAGGTGAAAGTCAAGCAACCCCAACCAGTCGAAAACCTCAATAACAATAACTGACAATGGAAAGGCACACACATAAATCTCCCTGGCCAACAATGCGGGAAAAGGATAATTTCGAAAAACCATTAATGGGCCGCGCACATTAACATTCTGTTTTGACAGGCGGCAGTCAAATGAGCGCAGGACACATGGACACAGGATCCCTGCAGGAAATGCAAGCTGCAGGCCGAAAACCTCAGACAGAACCTCCTGCAACTGACATTTACATGAAATAAATAACCGAGATCGATACCGTGTTCCAAGAAATCGCTGTCACCAACCAGGAAGCATTTATCATTGCTCGTAACTCAGATAGGAAGTGTGGAAGGTTTGGTGGTTGAAGGTCAAGAGGGTAGTAAACTATTATTATTAAAAAAAAAACGTTTTAATATGCTACCAAATTTATTTTCTATTTTATTATATGATACCTTGAATATTCTTCTACCATAGATTCGATCCTTTGTCTCAATTTTACTCCCCTTTCGGAAATGTCAAAAACAAGTGGGATACGTTTCCAATACTTATTTACAGGACAGAAGCTTAGCAACCTTAAACAAAACGTCTAATCAAATCAGACTCTACCAGCATCCGGGAAAACTTAATCGCTTGATGGGCTTAGGGTTGCCATCGGGTGAAATGCGCAACGCGCCTCCATGAAAATTGTCGACATCAAAGGCATTTTCCAGTTAATAAATGGGCAATAGGAAATTTTATTTATGGCATTATGCCAATAAGACGCTGCCTAATTTAGGAAGCGCGTGGCCAGAAAAAAAAAACCAACGGAATACAACGAAATACAGACACAGATACGCGATTGTAAAATGCGATTCATTTTTAATCCAATTTGCATATGAAATGACACAAAGCCCGCTAAATGCAACCCTTAATAAGTCACCAAGGGACCTTTTGGGCGGTGGTCGCTTGGCGAGCACTTGAAAATATTGTGTAAATCCCCTCGCAACCCACCAACTTCCACTACCGCCACCCTTCGCATTCACAATTGTCAAGGTTGGGCTTTATTTTATTTCCGGCCATTTCCTACTCTCAACTATAAATATGTCAAAGTTTCTGGTTACCATGGGCCATTGGTTCAACTTCCACCCCGCTTCTGGTGGCCGAAATTTTTAAGTATTGTCAATATTAGTAAATATTAAAATGTGTAAGGGTGGCTCAGGGCTGCCAGCCACCCAACCCAACCACCATGCTTAAAATGCCAAATTTCTGTAAGCCGCAAGTATTACAGGCATTGGCATTACCCTACTGCCAATTTTTCACTTGCCTATGCAATTTGTGTAATTTTTTATTAAAGACATTAGTCAAATAAGTGCATACACACGGGGCCGATCGCTTCTCATATGACGCCGCCGGGCATTAATCTGAAATGGCAAACGCCCATTCGCCAGGGAAACCGGAGCAGGAACAGAGCGTACAGCTTCCATCCATGGAGGACAACCCAAACCACCCACCCAAAAGCCATTCATTTTCGGGCGACCCACCGTGTGCGTCATTTGTTACATTTATTATACATTTTATATTTTTTTTTTTGTACTGTTGCTCTCAGTGTTTTCGATCTAAACGGATTTGGTTACCCGGCACTCACACTTTGCCCATCGCCTGGGAGAAAATTAAACTTTTCGCTTCGCTTTTGTGCGGGGCACAAAAACATTTCATGCACTTATGACACCCACCCAGGCAACCACCCCCATGAAAACCAGCCAAACTTCCCCCTTTTTGGGCAATGACTTTTCCGGACTCGGACCGAGCCCAGTTTTTATTGCGGCCCTGCTTTATATTGGCTTCATTTTTAGTTACTCAGCTGTTTCGGTTTCCTTTCTTTTTTTCATTCAATATATATTTTTGGGGGAGGGGGAGGAAGAGTTGCAGCAGAATGTTGCAGGGGTTAATGTTGCCATTGGGCTCGGTGTTATTGTTGTCACGATTTTCACATATTTCATAAATCCGACCAGATTGCTAATTTGTGCTCTAAATTTGCACAAATGCGGAAATATTTGGTTAGGGCTTTTGGTTTTGATTTTTGCCCATCCATCCGACCATCCGACTCTGTCATTATAAAATTTATTGGTTTCTATTTATCAAATTGGATTTTCGAATCGGATTTTTTGCAGCGGCTTAAAAGATTGAAAGTTGGTCAAACAAACGGCGAAATGACAATTATTTGCCAGCTGCCGAAACTTAATTCGATTTATGCTTTCCATCAGGCGTCTATTTATTTATGTGATTACTCTGTTCCAAGCTACTGCCTCTAACTTATTAGGCTAATATCAACTCATTCTTGTCACTTTTTCGTAGTCGATTTTGATTGAGCGTCTTCGTGACTCGTACCTTTTGTGATTAACTTAATTTAACAGTTGCACGTATCACATTTATTGGTTCTGTGGACACTCACTCATGTGTGTACCTATAAAATAACGCCATAACTATATCAACAAATGCTGTCCCTTCGAGTATTCGAGTATTTACTTTTGCCCTCGACATCAAGTTGGACTATTAAACTAATTTCCAGTTGTCATTGACGAGCACGCACAAGGCAACTTGCTCCTCGTTTCCCAGCATATAGGTGTGTTTTTCAGATCCAACTGAAACACGCATGGCAAATGGGTAAACTTAAATTCCCCCGAAGCCTCGAGATGTCGAGTAGTTCCGATTCCTGCTGCTAGGCTGCTGCATCCTGCTTCCCTTTCGACTTTTATGCAAATCAAGTTGACTGGTTGCAGGATGTGTCAGGTAGCTAGCTACCTCTACACCTGCCTCGTAGGCATTTCTGTGCAAATTCCATATTTACTGCCAATGTTAATTGGTCCGAATTGCACTAAAGTGTTGACTTTTGTGCCGCACAGGAAACTGAAAGCTCGCTCTGAAAAGCCAGATGATGTGATTCCATCGGACACTAGACCAAGGAGTAATTGGGCAGCACATTCAATTATGCATTGGCAGGCCAGAGCTGCTGGGTAAGAAGAGTTTAAAAATCAAACTTGTTGGGAAAAACGTGGCCTTCAGGGGCTTAAAAACTTGTTTTTCCCACTCACTCAACGCTTCTTAAAGAAAATAAATAGGTTTCTATTCTGACAAACATTTTTCCAGTGAATCATTTGCTGCCCCAGGCAACAACATATGCCGGATTAAGAATATCCTTCGAACTCATCTTGGGACACATGGCACACATCTCCCTCCTTTTCCATTTCATTGTCATTGTCAAATGCCGCCTTAGTCTCGTCTTACGTGCTGTGTTAATTATACTAATTGCAGTAAATCACTTGAAAATTTCCGAAAAAAGAGCTGGCAGAGATCCGTAAAAAATGGAAACTGAAATTAGGGCGTGGCACATTTCACCTAACTTCCATATGGGGACTTTAACGAATGTCAACGCAGCCTGTGGGAAAATGCCTTTTGGAAGTGCTGGTGTGTAATCCTAGCCATCCTGGCATGTGGTATTCGAGAATAAATTGGAGAATCACTGCCTATGGGCGGGTTAATACTGGCAAAATACCATAATATAATAAGCCCAGTCCTTTTCATGTAAACGTAATTAATGGTTAAAGACGCTCCAATTTGGGAGTGGAGTTACATAGATGTATACCAGATGAAGCCCACGATGTGAGGGAACTCAAGTAGATCTTTGCCAGATTCATTTACTTTAGGAGATTGCCACTTCAACAGATTGCCACCCATAATTTTACCCCTTGGAGAGGACACATTTATGCAGTACATATCTAATGTTTATATTGTGTTTTATATTCTTTGAGATACTTTATCTAAACATGAAAAATTAACTAAAGCTTTCAAAATATTGACAGCTATTTAATGTACTGGGCCGAATGATCTAAATTCATTAATAGCATTTAAAATTTAACAACTCACTCATATCGTAATAGTCATTTGTCGGAAATAAGTAATACATAAACTAAAACACATCCATTAATAAACGAAACAAACTCAAATTAGAGAACAGTTTAATTGCACTTTAAAATTGCAATTCCATTTTTTACATCAGTGATTATTATTCTCTGTGTGCAACGGCCATTGCAACGGCCTCCCCGTCGCATTTTTGAACCATTCAAATCCCAAACCAATTTGTGACCAACGTTAATAACAGCACATGGACTATAACAATAACCCACATCAATATGGAGGCACGTAGCCGCTGCACGTGGTAAAGGACATGGATGCGTGGCAGGATGAGGAGTCCTCCTCAGGATTGTTGGGGGTGGAGTAGGAGCATTTCCATGGGCAGGAGCCCATGCTGTGCGACAAACAAGGTGAGTGGGCAAGGCCGAGCAGCGGGGAATGCAATCAGCAAAGATGTGCATGCCAGAGAAACGCACTCCACCCACCTCCACATGCCAACCCCACTCGGTGCGGTACATCACTCACCCAGATCGCGCACAACCCCTTTCGTCAGTGTGCTCCCACCAAGGACGCCACCCCCTTTTTGTTGCACGCGTGTCCAAAACACACGCGCGGCATCTTTGAGCGCTGTGGAAACTGGGCCTGCGCTCCCCCTGCCAAAGTCCAAAATCGCAAAGCCCTGGGTACCCCAACTCTCCTCTCTCATTATATTTGTGCATTGACTTTGCACATGCCCAAAAACTGGAGTCGTCTTTCCTATTTGCACAAGTGTTCCGTGCGCTTTGAACAACAATAAAAGAGATTAATAGACATGCGGGAAAGGGGCGAGTGGGATCGGATCGGGGTTCTATATACCGGGCTCTCGGGATCGGAAAGGGGTAAGCTGCCAAGCCACATACAATAATTGGTGCCTAAAAGGCTTGCATATTTGTCTGCGGGAGCGAAGGATGGGCTGTTCCAGCAGGACCAAAGCACACAAAGGACCTCGACTTCTGCCCGCCAGAATGATCGATCTGTAAAATATTTCAATTTAATGAATTGCGTGCGGAGTGCGTGCTGACAAAGGGTTGAGCGGGGGTGGATGCTGGACACAATGCACAGTGGGTTGAGAGAGCATTTTGAAGTGCAACAAAATAGTTTTTAATAACTAAAAGTCTAATAAAATTAACTGGATGAATGTTTTTATATTTTCTACTATTATATATTATATACAACTAAATATATCTGTAATACAGTGGTAATGGTAATCCCGATAGCTATGATTGCTACTTCAAACCACTGTGCATTTGGATTGGACGCTTAGATATCTTTGTGGTGCGCATTAACGGTAACTTTAACGCGCTTATCGCTATTAATGAGCAAATATGCAACTCAAATACAGACGACGGACTGAATGATGAGAGCGATTCGAAGGACGATGTGATGGTGATGTGGCAGCCTTTGGTGGTTGCTGCGGTCTGTCAATCAAAATGCTCCACTAAAGGGTTGCCATACGCCAGGACCTCAAGTGGCACTCTGCAGATAAGAAATTTGAAGACGCACCCGATACCAACGAAAGGCAATATCCTTGAGCCCTCCCAAATCGCACTTTTTCCAATACGAAAACCGAAAACCCCGTGCCCTTCGGTTGTCAGTTATGACAGTTAAATGTTGACGCTCGAGTGGCTGCACAAAATGTGTCTCCTTCTACCTGGGAAACGCATTTTTAATTTTACAGTTTTGCCGCTTTTCCACTTTCCAGTTCCCACTTTCCACCACTTTGCACATAATTTAGTCATTTCATTTGAAACGCCCCTTCGTCCCCAGTATGCGCGATCTGTCAAATGTCAAATGCATGTCAAAGGCAACATGTCAGAGCCATTTCCAACGCTTTTCTTTCGTCATTTTATTTTTTTTTTTTTTTGCTCGTCGTATTATTTGGGTGCCCGCTCCAGAGTTTTCCTTTTTTCATAGTTGGGCCAGGCGTTAAATGTATTGGACAGCAGTCTGGGACTCGGAGTCACTGGCACTTTGTCTGGGCTTTGGTCCTGGCTCTAGATCCTGGTCCTGTGTTCCCGTTTCAGGGAACTGCGAACTGGGATCTGCGCTCTGGAATATGGTATCTGGCATCCTGGGGGTGGTTGATTGTCATTTTTTGCGTTGCGGCAATTTGCGGCTTTTGATTAAAAAATACACACACCAAAAATACGCCAAGGGAATAATGCGAGTCGTGTTGTTGCCATTGTTGTTATTTTCGTTGTACTCGCAAATGGGTTTTGCATTTTTGGGGTTCTGGCTTTTCAATGCTCCGCTCAGTGTTTTCATTTTTCCCTCTACTTTTCCGCCCTGTGCAGCATGAATATTGGCGTAGTTTAATTTTTCCAAAGTGTCAGTTGTGGATGATGGCGTAGGGAATTGCAGCTTCTCTTGTCTGGCGTCTCCTAGCACTTGAAATTTTCATTAATTATACATAGCACTAAAAATCATTTCAAACTATTATACATTTAGTTAATTGAATTGGAATGCAAACATCTAAGCAATGTCCTCTTACTTTTTATATATTCTTCATCTTGAATTGAAATTATTGTTACCATCTTGCACTATAGCCCTAATAAATTTGATTTCCGAATCATGTGATCATATTTTACATACCATTTACTCCCATTTGACACACCATCGCCTGTCGGCACAGATGTTAGCATTTTCGATCCCCTTTCAGAGGAGAGCTTGTAAAGATATTTGGAGGGCTTGTCAGTGCTCTAATTGCTCCTACCACAATGAATCCACAACATTAATCACGGGACGCGCTCAACTCGGCTCAAATGCGGCAGAAAAAATTGGAAATCACAGTCATTTGCTAAGCGATGGGTCCATCTGCAGGACGCAGGAACCAGGACTCCTGGACCCGGGGTTTCGGAACCCAACCCCCTTGGCATTTGAGTTATTGTCACTGGGCTACGAGATGCATTCGAGTGTGACGCGAACTTTTTGCGCCCCGGCCTTTTAGTGACGGGCGGGAAATGGATAGTGGATATGGGTGTGGGTCGTTGGGTATGGATCTGAGGGGTCTACGAGGAAATAGACCGAGGTTGGCAAGGAAAGTTGTCGCGTGCACGGCCGGAACTGACACAGGATGTGCCGTACATCAGGCGAACGCGTTGACAATGCAACTGGGTGGGTAGGTGGTTGTGGGGAATCGGAATCAGAATCGCGACAGGACATACGCAGTACATTGCCGAAGAACCCTTGCAGCTATTGCCGCATTATTAGCTGTCAGTAAACGGAATTGTCGCGTCGCGACGCGACTCAACTTTGTTCGAAACTCTCGTTTTTCTACCCGGCAACATTTTAACATAATTGGCCTTTATGTCATAAAGGCCGCTCGGCGAATCGTCGGGTGGGTGGCCCGCCGCCAATCACTTTTTACCACTCGCTAACCAATTTTGTATCTGCAACTTTGCGCTTGAATGCATGCAACAACTTCTGAAGACCCATTTGCCATCTCAATCCCAGTACCCCAATGCGAATCATCGCAGCCCCCACCTATCCGATCCATTTCGACCACCAGAAGCCCAGAACACAGCACCCAGAACAGGCCAGTTCGCTTGAGTTGTGTGTGCGTGGCTGCACTTCGGCAAGTTAATTTCGCAAAGGCACTAAAAAAATAATATTAAGCGGATGTCTTAGTAGTCTTTTGAGTGATATCCTGGAAAATATTATTTCAATTTAGACAAATACTTCAAGTAACCAACATTTATATTAGATGCACATGAAATTTTTACTTCAAAATGTATGCTGAAGGTGCCAAAGAATTTTGTATAAAAATATGTAGCAATATACATATATCATATATACGCGAACCTCAACTTTGTGTTCTATTTATCCCCTAGGAGTCCGCAACTACCCCACCTGAAAACAGGGTAGCTTCGATGGTAAAACGTAAACTCGTTTGCCTTTTCTTTGGCGCACAAAATGGCTTGGAAAATATTTTTCAATCACTTTAATTGTAGCCAAGCCCAAAGGATGGGTTCCGTGGGGCTGCGAGCCAGACATCAAATTGCATTTGTATATATAGAAAGTATGCGGGGTATTGGTTGCCCTGCCATATGTTGGCTGATTCCCGCCCCCTCTCCCTCCCTCTTTTTCCATAAACAAACTCCGGCAAGAGCAATGCAAATTTAATGTTGTCAAGCTGTCGTATCATGTTGAAATATGCGCAAGTGGGGGGGTTGGGTATCCCTTCAGACAGCCCCAAAGGCTGAAGGCAGAAGGCAAATGGAAAGGCGAAGTCGAATGTAGTCACATGTCCAACGGCCCAAGACGTAATACGAAACGCTACCCGTTCCACGGGTACCACCCGATATGCATACTTATATAGCTTACTTATTTTAAGATAATGCCGCCGAGCTGCAAAGAAAAAGGGTACAAATTTCCTGTGCTTCCGCTTTCGCCTGTCACTCCGTGGGTGGGGTGGGGTTGGTGCTGGGGTCGGATTGGGCTGGTGGGGTGTTTCCAGGATGCATGTGAAACGTGGTTATTATCGCCTGCAATGTCGCCCCATCCAGGAGCTTATTTAACTGCCGGGCATTTGTAATAAAACTCAAGCGCATAATTGTTTGCCATATTTCTGAAACCCGAAATGGCAAAAAGGAGGCACAGACAAAACCCCAACCCCATCTATTTCCTTCCGAGTTCGTGTCCTTTCTCCCCACTGCATATCCGTTTTCTTTGGGGGGTGCGGCGGCAACGCCAATTTATGAGCAGGTGGAATTTTTAAGTAGTATGTGCTGCCTCCGGGGAGTTTGTAGGTTGGCGTTGAGGTGATTTCTGAGCTGATTGCTTTCGAATTTTTGATGATGCTGCGGCGTTCTGGGCAGCGAGATGTGCATATCACACCGAACTATGCCCAACCCAACCCTCAACTCATTCGGTTTTATTGGATAGCAAAGTGTGTATGGGGGTCACGGCACTTTGTGGGCCAATTTGATTATGGAAATTACGGCCATTGCGGATGGGCAAAGAGAGAGACTCTCTAATGATAACACTTTACTTATGATTGGCTTAGTTGAAATCAAAAATGATCCTTACCAGTTGCTTACCTTTTGGGCCTGCTCTAAAATTCACCTTGGAAACATTTCTTAGATATGAATACATAAGTAAAACATTTAAATTATAGAATTTTCTTTGCTCAGCTTATCTGCTGCTTATGCAGCGCTCATTGCGCAGTCTAATCCCTGAAAATCGCGCTTACTTACAATTATAAGCATATTTGATGCATCCCTAACTCCAGCACCCTTATACGTAAGTAATTCCTTATCTCATTGCCGCCAAACTTCAATCCACGGCCAATCAATGTCGTTACGCATACGCCGCGTAAGCCGCATACATCCTGCCTCCAAGCACAACAAGTGCTCGGTTCGCAAGGACTGCGTCTTGTCTACGTTTTCCTCACAAAGGCGTCGCCAAGTCTCGCCTCCAGGGCCACGCCCCCCGCCAGCAGGGAACACGCCCACGATGGCGACACTTTCGCGCCCTTTTGTCAAGCTCTCCAGGACTGAAAGCTGCTTTATATGCACACGGCGTATTCATCAAAGTGGTTTTTATATTACGTGATATTTTCTGCTGCCTTTTCCGCTTAATTTTTTCGACGCTTCCACTTTTTTCTTTCCAAACAACAAAAATTTTGTTGACAATATTTTTCGCCTTATTTTTCGGTATCGTTCTTCCTGTTTTGTCTTGGCAAACTTTTCACTGTTTTTTGTGGGTGTGGCTGGCAAATGTTTTTTAGGTTTCCTAACGAATTCATAAATATTCAAAACACATTGAAAATTCTTTCTTTTTTGCCGTATAATTAGGTTTTAATCATCATCAGCTCCTCATTTTATGGGACAGCCTGTCAATAAGGCTGAGAAAGTTGCCACTAGGATTACAGCAATCAATTCTGACAAATCAGGCCAAATTGGCGGGCCTATAAGCCTGACAGAAAAGTGAGCATATACTTACATATTGCGGAATCCCCATTTCGGGCTGACTAATAAAATGCTCTGTCGCAGTGGAAGTGTTCTCAAAATTGATGTTCCTTCTTGCCCCTCCGCACAGCGAAATGCAGCAGCAATGACAATCCGAAGGACCAAAAAGGAGCGCAGGAGTTCAATCCGCCATTTCATCGACTGCTCGACGGCTTATCAACCTGGCTGGTGTGTCAGCAGCCGGCTGATGCATCGCATCAAAGGTTCCGCTCCACTCAGTACCGCTGCGCAATGTATCAACCTTTATATTGACTTTCATTCCGAAGCAGCTTTGGGGTCTTCGCATCAGAGGCACCTGCAACTATGCACTGAGAGAAGTTATCTTTCTCTTAGAACTTTACAATCGTAATGTCAAGGAGACCCCAAATTCTAGCCAAATTTCATATCGTACAGGCCTCAGATCCACCGGCTTCTTAGGATCTGCAATTTATTAGCTACACCTAATCTTTTTCCCTGTGCACCTCCATCTGAAACTGCATCTGCAACTGAGGGCGTTCGAATCCGCCACCCGGCGGTTTTTTGATTGAAATTGGAGATTGCAATTGCCCCGGCTCTGTGCCCCTGGCTTTCCACGCGAGTGTTCGTGGGTTTTTGGGAGTGTTTGGCTGTACGGCGGAAATTTGACTACGCCGCGATATGCGACCAGACAATTTAATACCCTCCGAAACGCCCGACGGCGGCTCAAATGCGGTTGGCAGCTTTCAGCCATCGGTTTCGTCTGGGGACAAGGACATCGGAAAGTGTGTAAGGTGCCAGGCTCCATGGGCAACACGAAATTAGTTTCTGATGGTTGCTAGCCTTCTTTCTGTTGGCCCTGCCAAAACACGGAAAGATGGAGATTGAATTTGGGAAAACAAGGTGGGATGCCGATGAAATTGCAGCTAAAGAAAATGTAGAGATCAACGCTAAAAATTAGGAAATAAATTATTACAGACCATTGGACATCGGGGAATATGTATATCAAAGGCGTATATAAATTTGCCAAAATCTAGATTCTAGAAATCTGGAACACAAGATGGCACTTTGCCAGATTTCATCTAGGTCGGCCACCCATAGCCAAAACCATCCTCCATTAGGCCTCAATTCTCTTTACTTTTCATTAGCCACTCCAATGCGAACACACCGTGCATTTTGTAATTTAATAACTCACGCAAGTAAATTAATTTAAAATCATATTTATAGCATTTTAGTTAATTAAATGCGCAAAACTGCGCCCCTCCCCTTTTCAGCTAGGTGAAAGTGTCAAATGCATGAATGTGGTTACTAATGTTGCTTTTGTTGTTGTAGTGTCTGTCTCACCAACACACAGATACTTGCTCACGCACACACACCTCTTTTTGCGAACCGCCTGCTTGCCGCGACATTTATGAACTTTATGAAGTCTGCTCCATAAATCATCTCTCCCATACTCTTTTCTATGGCAGGGCTGGCATTTGCTTAGGCGAATTTAATGAAAAAATGAATTTCGTATTCCCAGTGGGCTAAACAACGAGGCTAGGATACTCTAGATGAAGAACACTATTCAAAATTGTTTCTTGCCTAACCATAATATATCTTATAAGGTTATCTCAAAGTATGCTACAGATTATTTAGCAAGAAAGTTAAAAGTAATTCTGGTAAATTGAGCAACACAACTACTATTAGTAGATATGAAAACTCAACTGAACTAAAACCACTATTAGAATTCACTTTCCCTTTACGTTAGGGTATTTCCACATTCCCCGGTCCGTGGATTCCTCGCGAAAGTTGTCTGCACGAAAGCGAAAGATGAAATCATGCGGTCTGCCGGGTGCCTCCAAAGGTGAAGCACGGATTTGGGACTGGTATGGGTGGCTTGGGTGGCATGGGTGACTCGGTGCCTGAGTGGTGGTTGAGTGGTGCAGCATGTGTGCCACATGGCGCATTGCCGTATCCACGGCTACGACGACTGTTTGTTTGTCTCCTCGTTCGTGTTTTGTTCCTCTCTTCTTTTTTTAGCTATTTATATTATTTTTGAGACTTTGGCGCGCTGAATGGTTTATTATTTTGCGCTTATTTCTAATTTTTTCCGCATCATCTTGGATTTTATTCATCTCCTGCCGAGATTTATACCCAATACACTACATAGCGTGAGTGCTCCTGAGGGCTGCAAGTTAATGCGGCGCATTGTGTTGCCACATAGTTTCAGTTTCGCTGGGATTATGCAAAGTTATGCGGCCCCCAGACTCCCCGTCAATCTGGACCTGGCCAATAAACTGCAGAGCAGCCAACTCGTATACTCGTATAAAACAATTTGCCTACAAAGGAGCAAAAGCAGCCTCATTTTCGGGGGCCAGCAATTTAAAATTGTTTATAAAACACAGGGCGCAGCACACACATGAGCATAAAACTTGCACGGCAAGATTGCGAGGATGGGGAGCATCACTCCTGTTGCTGGGCCATTGGTCCTGGCCAGGCCGCAATAGCTCCCAGAGGTCGGCATTAAATTCTGCTGCTGGCCTATATAAGCCGGGACCGGGGTTTCGGAGTTTCGGGCCACGGGCCTAACTACACCATGGGGACAGCAATTGATGATGGTCTAAGACCCAAGATATGTAGCCGTGGCTGAGGCTGGAGCTGGATAGATGAAAACTGAGGCTGAGCCGTAAGCCTAAGCGAATGCTCCGGGATATAAAAGGACTTAGTCGCATGTTAACGCCACGCCTACGCAAATCCATAGCCGGAGCAGCGGCGGATTCAGGATCAGAAGCAGGAGCAACCACCCCGCAATGCACCGCATATCCTTGGGGTGAGATGATGCTCCCTGCTCCCTGCTTCCTGCTCCTGCTGTAGCTGATCCCCATCTCTGCCCATTATGAAGTCATAAACGCACATGCAGTCAGGCCAAAAATTGGAAGAGCCCATTGGGATGGGCCTGAGGGCAGCTCCATCTTCCTATGAAGATGGCCCCCCCGACTTTAGTCCGTTTCTTTGTTTTTTTAGCACATGTAAAAATACTTGTTATCAAGAAGAGGAACAGAGGGTGGGTCGACGAAAAAAAAAATTAAACAACGAGATGTGGACAATTTTTGGACAGAGCCCCGAGCTTAAACTGTTATTACCAGCGAGGAGTGGGCCGTCTGCTGTTTATGAGTTGTAAAGCCGTAGTCAGACAATAGCCCGAA
Source organism: Drosophila mauritiana (assembly GCF_004382145.1). Classification (NCBI taxonomy): domain Eukaryota; kingdom Metazoa; phylum Arthropoda; class Insecta; order Diptera; family Drosophilidae; genus Drosophila; species Drosophila mauritiana. The sequence goes on along the minus strand of NC_046668.1, from coordinate 18,114,195 downwards.
TAGCTGGCCACACACCAACACATGGCCGCTAAGCCGGAGGACATATTACGGGCCTGGTCTAGTTTGCTATTTTAAACAGCAGGACAAATCGGGGAAAGACCCCGACTGCCACACCCACTTTTTCGCCCACTCTGGCTGTCAATGGTCTGTGCTGGCTTCTTATGCCTGGCTGCATTTCATATTTATCCTGTGCCAGAATTTGTGGCTTTGGTTGAGGAGAAGCTAAGTTGGTGGGCAGCACAGGTCCTGCCAGGTGAATTATGTTATTTCGATTGCGCACTTTTTGCGTAGGCTCCTGAAATGGACGCACGAACCCTCCAGGGGAATAGAATTTTCAAGTAGAGCTAGGACAAATCTAACAAAACATGTTTTTGGACTTTCATTAAATTCATTTTAATTTTAGGTTTAACTTATATATAAATCATATATTAAAGTTGGTTGGTTTATTCTTTACTCACATTTGAACCTGTTGTTCCATATAGCCCGAGCTATTTTTTTTTTGACAAATTCGAGATTTCAATTGGCTTACCATTTTTGCTGTAAGATGAACCTCTGTTGCTGGCAATATTGCTAATGCCCTTGGGGCGTTAAACTAATTGAATCGCTTGCCTGCCCGCGGACCACTTTTTTTTGATGAGCCTTCGATCTTAAATTTCCTTGGCTCGACTATATCACAAAGGCCACGCGTCAATTATACTGAAGTAGATGTAAAATGTATTTTAAAAGCTTGGCCAATATTATTTTACCATGCGCACTGGATTTCACCGGGGCCAATCGCGTTAGCGTTTCGTAGTCCGGACTTGGGCGCGTGTTCCTTCCGGTTTGGCAGCACGTGCCTGGATTCCGGAGTCCGGAGAAATGGCCCAACATTCCGTCCGGGGGCTTAAAGAGAAACTTTAAGCCGGGTTGGCCGAACTACTCGCTCGGGCGGAGGAAAATGGAAAAACGGATCGAGTCGAGCGCTTCCAACACATTTTTGGCATACTTCACACAATCTACTGATGAAGTCAACTGGAAAACTCGCATAGCTTTGATGTTTCGACAGCAATTGCAATGTGTACACACGGATACACACCTACAAACACTCAAAGGATGCCATTTGTTCGAATGTCCTTTGGCGCAATTCAAAGCCCGCAACTTCAAAGCCCAAAAACTACGTTTTGTGGACCGCAGATGTTGTGGCCAAGTGGCCCATGCGAAAGGGGCCACTAAATAGTAATTTACTAAATTAGTTTGTTCTTCTAATTACCAACTGTGAGATGGCAAGCCGGCCAACTAAAGCCGGCTCCTTGCCCACTGAGAGCTATTACATTTTTTGCAATTACTCTAAAAGGATTTCAATTAGCCTTTGAAAACGCATTAAAGTAAATGAAAATATCCGCACCACGCGAATATTATATGAAATATATAATAATATTGATAGTGCTAATAGGTATTATAGCAACATTAGCCGCACTGCTTGTGCAAAAAAGCCAATTACCATAAAACCCTACAAATGCAATTACGAAATATCCGAATTATCTAACAGCCATTGGGACAGTGAATCCCTTTCGTTCCAATTAAAATATGCACAAGGGTGAGCGTGAAAATTAATCAAGGTATTTTCAACGAAAATTGCAGTGCAGTAAATTGGCAAATTGTTCAGTTGACCCATACGTTAATAGCCTTTGATCATTCTAAACAAATGCATGCCGATAATAATCACCCGAAAATGAACAATAAATTATGCATAATTAAGCAGATATCAGCAGTAATTATTAAACATCTGAACGTGTTTTGTTACCTGACATTCTAATGCCCTGCCAAGCTTGGAACCTTAGCTTAATTATTGCTTAATTTGTAGGAGAAGTGAAATAATTAAGCAATGTAAACAATTATTTCTTGAACTCAGCACTTTCGCCGATGTTTATAAAACAAGCTTGGGAACTTCTAATGATCGCAGAAACAATATTTCAAAAATCGAGGGAATGCAAATTGTAATACTTAAGGTTTCTCTTCAAAATTTCCTATTTAGAATAAGCCGTGCACTTTTCAGTTTAACTGTATGGATTCTTCAGAATGCATTGCTATTTAAGGCAAAAATAAAGAGTCTTTCCTAATAGTAATTATTCCGACCTTTAGGTTAGACACCTTGACAGTGGCATTAACTTTTGGAGTTAGTCAGTCAGCGTGACCAATGCGTCTCTGCTTTTAGTGATAATCAATATGCGGCACAATAAGAATTGACAAATTCAAAGCGTCACGCAAAGTGCTAACCGAACTATAAAAACCGATGTAATTTTAGCTAGCGATTAGTAAACGAAAAAGTGAACTAAAATGAGGGCTACATTCGCATTGACTCTGTTGCTCGGCTGCCTTTCAGGAATTTTGGCGGTAAGTTGGCTATTTCACTGCATCAGAGAAAAAAGAATTAAATATGAATACCAATTATGATGCACAGGAGCAAGCCAACATAGACAGCTCGGTGTCCAAGGAACTGGTGACGGGTTGCCTCAAGGAAAACGGCGTCACTCCCCAGGATCTGGCTGACTTGCAATCGGGCAAGGTGAAGGCCGAGGATGCCAAGGACAATGTCAAGTGCTCCTCTCAGTGCATTCTGGTTAAGAGCGGGTTCATGGACTCCACAGGCAAACTGCTGACCGACAAGGTTAAGTCTTACTATGCGAACTCGAACTTTAAGGAAGTCATCGAAAGGGATTTGGACAGGTGCAGCGCGATCAAGGGAGCTAACGCATGTGACACGGCTTTCCAGATACTATCCTGCTTCCAGACAGCCAATTAGGGCCTTAACAATCCCACCAATCGGTAGAAAAGTAGAGTTTAATCCTTCCAAGAGCAATAAAGGCTTGCAGTAGAAATTAATATATCAAACACATTAATTCCAAAAGGTAGAAAAGTGCATTTTATTCAACAAACAAATTTAAATGGGTTAGACCTACAATTTGATCAGATAGAACTAGTTCTGTTAATTTAGAACAGAATAGCGCCTAAAACAATATATATGGAAGAATCTTACACTGCCTACCCCTATCATTTATATTTCCTTTTCCTAAAACTTTACCATTTCAGTTCCCTTACTTATTTATTCCCTTTTGACCCTCTTAGCCTTTTTGGTGGCTAATTTGTGAAATATTCCCAAAGCATCTGTGAAATGCTAGCAATTTAATTATTACGAACCGCTTTGGCAAAAAGGCAAACAGAGCACTCATAAAATCATAGCCATCGGCAACAATTTCAATCGAATTGTCAGGGTCGGGACACTCTTTGCTATTCCCCAACTCGGCAACCCCATGTTTTTGTTATCGAAGACAAACTAAGTTTTCATATATAAATAGACGCTGCCGGCTGGATTCTCAGCGATTTTTGGGGGCAGGCTACATATTGTATTCCGAGGAATTTTTAATTTCTTCATTGTGAAAATATTTATTGAAACCGAACATCGCCAAAGGCACCGAAAAGTTGACGGAGCCCTCGCACCAGGCGGCTATAAGGGGGCCAAAAGAAAAACAAGAGCCCGAAAATTGCGCAACGCGATAAGTTCAATGGTATCGGTATATCTCCAGATGGAAAGCTAAAAATGAGAAGTTGGCTGCCCGGGTTACTGGCTTTAAAGGAGCTCAGTTGCAGCTTAAAGGAAAGTTCGGGTTCGGGCCAAGGGGTTTCCTGGACAGCTCCGGTAATAGCCACTGAAACCTGGGCAAACAAATTGAATGAAATCAACTCGTTAAAAAGTAAATAACTCTGATGAATGGCTGAAATGCACAAAGAGCCGGGCAAGCTGCTTCCAGGTGGGTCGGTAGGAGCAAAAGGGCTGCCAGTCAATTGAAAATGAAATACAAATAAAAATGCAAACAACTGGGCAACGCATCGGCCACATACAAATGTTGGCTAAGCAGCAGGCTCCAGGATATGCAGCCGAAGGATGTCTGTGTCTGGACTGTCCTGGAATGGCCGAGGAAATTAGTAGAGCCGTGCACAAAAGGAGCTAGAAATGTTGAAAATAGCAGAAGGAAATGGGCTGTAAGCCGCCGCAAGTCTTCCAGCCAACAAGCCAGGACATCGCCTGCTGCGGGAAAAAGGAGTAGGCGATGGAGCTGGAGGTAGATGTTTTCCTTTCACATTCATCGATGAACTTTCAATAACAGAACTTTAGTTTGCCGATTTTTTCTGGCCACCGGGCTTCCTTCGCTTTTCATGCACCCCTTTTTTCAAGGATGTGACATTGAATTGCACTGGTTGCCAGCTGGAAAGTTTGAGCCCTGAGATGGTTTTGGCCAGGGCCTGGAAAAGTTGTTGCTAAAAAGTTACTTTGCGGGGGATAAGAGCTCTCGAACCCAGTTGCAAACTCATCGGGTTAAGAAGAGATCTGGAAAATAAGCGTATATATCTTTCATCGCATAAAATATTTATGTATTAAGTAATATACATATTTGACTTCTTTCTGGGGTTTCAAAAGGCTGAAAATTAGTGCACACAGCGCAAATTTGAACGTCATGGAACAATTATATAAAGTAATCACAGGCTTTTAAAATAAACACAACAATTAAAGGTTTAATGCTTAGGACACAAATTTTATAAGAAGAAATGGAAGCATGAATCAATTTTTCTCAGCGTAAACACCTTCCTACTTATAATCCGTCAGTTTCACACCCAAAGTCATGAGCTTAATTACATACCACGAGGAGTTCAGTGAGCAGGATCGCTGATTTGGACGTTGCCAAGGCAACATGCCCTTCACTAGCTTCCTTGCCGCTGCTGTTGACAATTTCCAGGAAACTGCTTGGCATTCAGATTTCGCATCGACTTCACCTTCCGACCGCAGTTTATTAAAAGCTAAACAGCCACGCTGCTGATGCTGCTGCCAATGGCAAAAGCAGGAAATATGCACAGACCGTGATAGACTAAGGGAAATGCAGAAATACCCCGAAAAACCCAACTCCACTCGAATCCAATCCCAGCTCGGCATCAGCCAAGTCAAAACCCATTCAACAACAGTTTCGCATAATTGTAAATTCAAGTGGAAATGAATGAATTTACGCTGAACTCGACAGAAAATACCAGCAAACGAATGTTGCTTTTGCTATCGCTTTTGCTGGGCTGTTGCTTTTGCTGTTGCCGAGCAGGTACCAAATGCACAGAGAGAAAATGTATGTTGAATGGAAATTATTTTAAAATATCCATTAAAATTCTCGACAAAATAATCAGTCTAGATCTAGGGATTACAGAAATGTACCAAATTTTTAACAATTAAGTCTACAAAGCATGCTACAAACTCATTTCTTTCATTTAGCAATTCTTCGGGTGTAACAGGTAACTGCGAAGAAGGTAACGGATGCTGATGGCGATGGCTAACGGTAACGTTTCCCAATGGCGCGCAAACAATATGGCGTCCTCGTCGAGGTCGAGGTTGCAAAATGGGCGGTGGGTGTTGGAAGGGCGCTGGAAGTGGGAGTGGCGCATTTGAGGGCTGGGCGCCCCGTTAGCTGTGGCGGAATCACGTTGCCTGCATATTTTCATTCATTCGGCTCAGCGTCAACGTCTGCCGACGACTGCAAAAGTTATGGAATGCATAACGGGATGGCTGTGTACTCCGTGTTCTGGCGGCGCTCCCCCCTATGTATTTGCACTTTTGTGTATCTGGCGGATCCAACAGCGCCGGGATGTGCACACTTCTTGTTGCCCTGTTGGCTTACCCTTCAAGTATTTACGCCTTTATTTATTTAACATTTCAATTGCATATTTTCGCACAAAAGCGCGTGCCGTGCCATGCCGAAAGGATGATGGTCCGATCCGATCCCCTAGCTCTGCCATGTCAATGCCCACCGCCGACCTCAAAGGGTTAATTCGAATGCTTGTGGGGGCTTAGCTCACACAAATATCTGAAGGTCCTGCACGTTTCCATGGGCGTGACCCATGCTAAATTGTCCAGAGCCAGTGTCATTCACTTCGGGTTCAAAAGTTTTCAAGAGCGGCTTGAGTTCCGCAGTAAATGAGATGCAAATATTATGGTCCACAAATCTCTTTGAGCATCCAATTTGAGCACATTTTCTATATATACTTTCAAATAAAATAAAGATATTGTATTTCACTGGAAAATAGCTTAAATATTGAACGAAATTAAGCCAAGACTTTTTTTAGAAAATAAATTGGAAAGCATGTAACTACTTTGAGTCAAAACACTCGATTATTGCTCGATAAAAACTACTATAAAATTTGTTTGCAACTGACAGATTGATGGGCATGTCGAACATCACACCTTGCAACAAAAGTGTTTCCACAACACTTTCATTTTTCTTTAAACTGTCATCCCTTATACCATTTCGTCATCATGATTTCTATCATGAGCGATGATGCTGTTTCCATAGCGATTTCCACCGGCGCCCAAGAGTATGCAATACAATAGATGGATTTTTCACAAGTGGTGCCGCATTCAACTTAGTTTTTGGGGCTCTTTTAGGCTGTTTCTCGACTGCTTCTGCTGGTGACATCGATTGTTATTGTTGGGCAAACAATGGCAAACATTGCCAAATACATTTGCCAGTGCCGCCAGCGAATATCTATGCGTATGTTTGCACTTCGCTCGAGATAAAGTCGGATTCGGAGTCGGAGAATGATGCCAAGATTGATGGTTCCTCCTAAATGATACCTGATTGAGTGTGTGGGTGTTTTTGCCTCTGCATATTCAATATTGTCAGGGGCTCAGGACTCGTACCGCTTAAGTGTCATTTTGTGTTCTCGACACGCATTTTATGCCAGGCTGGCAAAGTTTTCCACGGCCCAAAGACACGCGCGATGAAATAAGAATAAGTTTGCGTATGGGATATGGTATATGGTGTGTAGGATCTCTCCAACGTCCCAAGATGCCGCTGACACTGAGTGAGATAAATGGTGACAAGTTTGTAGGCCAATTTGCGCACTAAACCGTCTAAAAGGCGCCACACACATACACACACATGCTCATGGGGCATAACCAATTTCATCCGTCGTCGATGGCTCACACAATTAAGTTTGCGGGGCACCAAAATAAAATGCAGCATGCTGCAATTTCGCCTTCGAGTTGCATTTCACAGATGAGTGGATCTTGGTTGGGGGGGATCTGGGATCTGGAGCTATATAGCTGCTATAGCCTACTAACGGTTGTTCGCGCTGCCTGGGCTTCTTGCTAACTTTGGCTCACAGCGCTTGTCGTAATTTTCGCGCCATCAATTTGAAATTACTTGTAGCGCTAGTTCTGGGCGAATTACATGCTTCATTGGGCCTTTGCCGCCTTTGTCGATTGAAGACGATGGCGAACTCCAGCCAGTCAGCCAAACGCCAGGTGCTCCATGACTGCTGGCCATGGCCATGGAATGCAGCTGCGATTTTAGCATAAGTAGCGCAAATTGTATGCATTTCGAGCTAAGAGCGAACGATGGAACGCCCCGACAATCGCAGCGCAATTACCGATAAATGGGAAGCTGGCTTTCATCCACTTAACGCTTGTTATGGCAGCTTTACAAAGTGTTGATTCTCCGGCACTGCAAATTAGATAACTGGCAAAGTGTGGAAAGGCAACTTATTATGTAAGCTGATTATCCAAAGGAAATGTCTTCAGATTGCACACCAAATAGTATCGATAGCCAATGATACGGATTATGGCCTGGGGTAATCTAATTTATTCAATTGGTCAATAAGATTTTGAATTTTACGTAATGCACAGATTGGCTTATATCTCTAGAGTAAGAGGTATAAGAGAATTTTTTTGTTTTATTAAAATATCAAAAAATAGTTTAACACCTCTTTTTTATAATTTCATAATGACCTAATACTAATAATATATGTACAACAAAGGTTTCTTTTACGTACGTTAATAAACTTGGCTTAAAACTGATTTCTCACGATTTCGCCCTTAACCGGTAAACTGACTTATGAAAGTTGTAAGATTTCGCAACTGACCAGTTTACCCCAACGATTAATCCACCCTTAGCCAGTATGCACAGAGTCACCAGGACCCACCTTTCAAATGAAAAATAAAAAAACCCAAAGCAGTACAGGCTACCAAGAAGAAACAAGCCATCCTCACGCTCATTTCTGGCCACAATTTATGCCTCGGAAGCTCCTTGAAGCGGGACACGCAACCCAGCCCTCGCATTCCGAGCCCTTGGGCACGATGAAATAAAACCAAAAGGATAAAAACTGAAGCAGCAAACTGCATTCATCTGCTCACAATACTCGCTACCTACACAAGTACAAACAAGCGTTGGCGTGCCTCTCGGGATTCCAAATGGTGGGGTAATGGAACGGGGTCGGGATACTTGGCGTATACTTTGTGCCACGACTACTTTTTACTTTTCTTTAACATTATTTTGCACTTTTCAATTAAAAAAGTGCGCACCCCACGCAGCCAGGGAGCCAGAGCACCAGTATACCCGTCAGACACAAGCCAACAAACTACGGCAAAGGGCAAAAGTAACCCCAAAAGCGGTCGAAACACACCGTTCTCCAAAGGGGGCGGAGAGGTGCCGAAGAGGAGGTGGGGCGTGCCAGCTGCCATAATTATAATTTCTTAATGCAAATAAAAACCCGCTGTGCTGATTTCTCGCTTTTGTAGAGAGCCACAATTTAAACATTATGGACTTTTACTTGGACGCTTCGTGTTGGCTCTTTCACTTCTGGAAATGCCCTATATATTCGATAGTGCGGCTTGGATACATTTACCTTTCTCAGCATTTTATTTAATATAATCATCTATAAAAATGTTAATAACAAATTATATTAATGCGAAGAAATATCTAGGGTTTGAAAGTATGTATCATTATTTATTTATTTATTTATTATGATAGATAGAATAGTTTACAAAACTAGACTAACTTAGATAGTATAGCATTAGCTATCATTATATTTTATTTGATTCCTTACTTTTGAACACCTTTTAAAGTATTTTCAATATCCGATTGATAGAGCTCTTCACTATAAATTTAATTCAACCTTCGTATATACAGTATTATTTAATGTTTCTCGGGTATGTACATTTTTAAAGGTATTTCGCCAGAGATCTCATCAAAAATTACCAATAACAATGGTAGCTCCAACAAAGGGTGTACCGCTTTCAACTTATCGCTCAAATATACTGCAATCTCACGGTTGTTTTTCTTTTCCCTGCGCATTACCAAAGAAAAAGTGAAAAGGAAGGGTTAAATGGGAATTTCTGCTGTTCCTGTTTCAGAATCCTGTCCCCTTCTTGTGTTCCTCGTTCTGTCCGTGCTCCTGGTTTTCCCGCCCTGGTCGCCCACCGATGTTGACCATTGTGGCCATTGCAGTGCCAACAAACGTGCATAGTTAATGAGCGAAATAAAAACCTGTGGCCCCTTTGCCGCAAACACACACATCGCACACACACACACAACGCACACAGCCATTCGCACACATTTAAGGACATGGCTTTTCAGCGCCGTGCGCAATGAGCTTACGTGGCGTATAATTAATATTAAATGTTATACTTATAAATTAAATAAAATGGCGCAACTGAAGCTGCCTGCCCGGCTGCTCCTTCTTTCAACCACACGATTGATGACCTGGCCGTCAACCAGTCAGACCAAATATATAGCCCATATATGTATGTGTGTATGTTCTGGGAATATACTTATGTACTTGGGGATTTCTGTGTTTGTGGGTCCCATTACTATATCCTCGCGTTATAAATGTGTGTTTGCCAAGTTTGACTTGCTACTTGCGCCACTTCCGCTGTGCGGAAAAATGCTTTTGATTTGATTTTCACCAAATGTCAACTTGACGTCACGTCGTTCGTCTGTGAAGGGAAAGCGGAAAAGCGGGAAAGCGGACGTCGTCGTTGTCGCCGCCTTTGTTGTGCCGATTCAACTGCATGATTTATTGTTTTGATGAAATTGCGTGTAAACAATTTAGTGGCTGGTTGGCGCCAAAAGCCCAAGTAAAGTCCTCCCACTCTTAAAGTCTATGGACTTTTAAAAGACTTTATTTAAGGTTAAATGTGGCTATAATTCATGGCCAACAAAGTTGCATAGTTTCAGAATTCTTCGCAAAAGATTTCATCGAAGTTTACTTAGTTGATGGATTACAGTGCCAAAACGAGATGTTATTTTAGAGATGCTTTAGATGCTATGTTGGGAAAATAATAATTTTACGATACTCTAGTTCAGTGGCAGGCTTAAATGACAATTGCTGAACTTTTATCCTTGCAAATGAACCGCAATCGTTGTATATATGAAACTTCCATTCCGATATTGCAGCCACAGAACACGCAAAGATGTCAAAAGGAATGGAGTCAGACCACACGAGCTCTCCTCGATGGGAAAAGCCCTTAGTTATGGGGCAGTTAAAGCTGCAAGTTAACCACAAAACTGAACGCAGCATCGTGTGCAATTCCGACTACCAATAAATATGCCATAACAATAAGCAAGGCGGGCTAAAATCCGATTACTCTGGCCCGGCAAATGTGGCGTGAAAAGCGCCAAGCCAAACCGAGTCAAGTCGGGCCAATGCAGATAGATACTCCACCGAATCCTTTCGATTTCCCATTCCATTTGGCAGCAGAGCATGAAACAAACGCATAAGTAAATACCAGAAACGAGTGACTTTCAATATCCTCACAGGCTTATTGCTTACAGCAAATTTCACGCCAGCAGACAGACAAATACGACCGAGCTGCGAATGCATTTACACATTTGCAAACACAAACATCAGAGAGACAGTTGCAAACATGCAACATACAAATATGCGTGCATTGAGTTTTCCCCCACAATAACACACATCCCATTTTCACCGAAGCTCAGAGCTTGTGGAGCATTTCCATGCTGGATTCGGGCTCGAATTCCGAGATGGACTGGGATCGGTTCGCACCCAGCCATGTCTGAGTGCGTTTCCTCCAAACGCATTTACGTTTATTGCATTTGTAAATTATTCACACAAGGATATTAAATGCAAATTGTGAAATAGACGACACACTCGTGCCGCACATGCTTCGCTCCACAGATACAATATCCGTTGATGCCCCATGTATATATTGGCGAATTACTCAGCTCCTGCATATGATTGTCACATGCAAAAACGATTCGAGATTCTCGTTTTCCGACTCTGAGTCTGAGTTCCCGCCTCGGGCTCTCGGATTCTCGGATTTCTCGGTCCTCGCATTCCATCTTCCTTGAATGCCATTTGCCGGAAGGACCTTTGGTCTCATGTGAGGTTACTTGGTTCGATGGTCGATAGTTGGCTACGCAATCTGACCACTTGATTGACTCTGGCCCCGCATTCGGTTCGTGCACCTGCAATTCGACCCAAAGAGGAGCAGAGATCAAAAATTAATTTTATTAAAGCCTGAAGCACTGCACTCACATCTTATTTATTCGTTTTCCATTACCTGATTACACTCTGGCCCCGGCCGCTGGAAAAGGGACACTCTCGAAAAGTGGCCAGAACAAGTTGGGAAAAAGTTTAATTTCACTAGCAAATTTCACCCACTCGCATGCAACGCTGCCTAAACACGTTTGACATTGCTGCCCCCGAATGTGGACAAAGTTTTGGGCGTCGCACAGTGTAACATGCAAATCGAATTTAAACTTGCCAACAAATAATTGAAGGCCATCTGGCTGGAGGGCTTACACCTAGCACATTACCAAATCGTCTATGCAGAACTGCAGCACCTGTCGGTAAAGCAGTAAACAGAGACAATTATTGGACAATTATTGGCACTTAACAGAGCCCCTTGCTAATCAAACCACTTAGCACCTCACAAAAAGTGGCTGTGAAATCCTATAAAAGACCCTTGAATATGGACAATGCTAAACAGTTGCCATGTTTAAAGTTAAGGATCTGCTGCTTTCGCCGACAACTTTCGAGGATCCAATTTTTGGAACCCACCTGCGATGCTTCCAATGGTACGGATATGTGGCCTCCAAGGATCAGAATAGGCCTTTGTTAAGTCTTATACGTTGCACCATTTTGACGGCATCGATTTGGCTTAGCTGTGCTTTAATGCTGGCGAGAGTGTTTCGTGGTTACGAAAACCTCAATGATGGGGCCACAAGTTACGCCACCGCAGTCCAGTATTTCGCGGTATCTATTGCCACGTTTAATGCCTACAGGCAAAGAGATAGTAAGTTTAAATTATAAATTTAATATTTTCATTGATAAAAGCAAAAAGGAAATCACATGTTCTGCATGCACAGAGTGGTAATATTAGGCCTAGGATATTTTATTTTATACTTAAACATTTTTTCAGAAGTAATATCCCTTTTGCGAGTTGCCCACTCGGATATCCAGAACTTGATGCTCGAAGCAGATAATCGAGAGATGGAACTTTTGGTCGCCACTCAGGCTTATACACGAACCATTACCCTGTTGATCTGGGTGCCATCGGTTATTGCTGGCTTAATGGCCTATTCAGACTGCATCTACAGGACTCTATTCCTGCCAAAATCGGTTTTCAATGTGCCAGCGGTGCGACGTGGTGAGGAGCACCCCATTCTGCTATTTCAGCTATTTCCCTTCGGAGAACTTTGCGATAACTTCGTTGTTGGATACTTGGGACCTTGGTATGCTCTGGGCCTGGGAATAACGACTATCCCATTGTGGCACACATTTATCACTTGCCTCATGAAGTACGTAAATCTCAAGCTGCAGATACTCAACAAGCGAGTGGAGGAGACGGATGTAATAATCATTTCTAACTTTGTATACTCATTATTAAAATATATAAATATTCTCGTTTGAGTAGATTACCCGACTTAATTCCAAATTGGTAATTGGTCGCCTAACTGCCAGTGAGTTAACCTTCTGGCAAATGCAGCTCTTCAAGGAATTTGTAAAGGAACAGCTGAGGATTCGAAAATTTGTCCAGGAACTACAGTATCTGATTTGCGTTCCCGTGATGGCAGATTTTATTATCTTCTCGGTTCTCATGTGCTTTCTCTTTTTTGCCTTGACAGTTGGCGTAAGTTTCAATGTTCACATATTTATAGTTTTTAAACTACTATTTTATGTGGTTAATATTTAATTAGGTTCCAAGCAAAATGGATTACTTCTTCATGTTCATTTACCTTTTTGTGATGGCTGGTATATTGTGGATTTATCATTGGCATGCCACGTTGATTGTTGAGTGTGTGAGTATAATGACAAGAATAGCATGATATATTTTTGACAAATTTTCAGAAGATCCGTCTAAAGAAGTTAATTTCAATTGAAATTCATTCATATTGGTTTCATATGTCGAATGATTTCGTAAAAAAAAGGTCCATAGCAATCAGACAATATCTCCGCATGATTTTTGTTTACTTCCTTTTAGTAGCCTTGGAAAATGTCCTTTTTTCAGCACGATGAACTGAGCCTTGCTTACTTTTCTTGCGGATGGTACAACTTCGAGATGCCTTTGCAGAGAATGCTGGCTTTTATGATGATGCATGCCCAAAGGCCGATGAAGATGCGCGCCCTGCTGGTCGATTTGAATCTGAGGACCTTCATAGACGTAAGGCTGCTGGCTCGATATTGGATTCATCGAATTCAAGCCATTCCTTTGCAGATTGGCCGTGGAGCCTACAGCTACTTCAATTTGCTGCGTAGCTCTCACTTGTATTAGAGAAAAAGCCTTTTCTTCAGAGCTAATCAAATGCCGTTGCGCCTGTCAACTCGTTTGGCTAACATGACAGTAAACAAGCCATGCAATTCATTTTGCCCGGCGCACACACTCACAAAAAACGAGGAAACGGTAGAAAGCACATATGTAGAAGCTGAAATGCTAAAACCATTTTACAGTGCAAATAAACGTGGCTCAAACTGAAGAGACGCCTGTTACTCAAAAAGGCAATGCAAGTAACGGGCGACATCATTTATCACTTGAAAAACGTCGCATGTCACTAGCGTTGTATGTGTTTTGTTATATTGTCTTTCTCAATGGATATAAAACGATTTTTGCACTTCTTACCAACCTACCCGCCCTTGGCATTATTTCCCTGCCGTGCCTCTAATTGTCTTGGGGGTTTAGACAAAGGAAATTTATGCGTCTGCCCCAGACAAAACGGTCAGATACATCAACCCACCACCGCCAGCCACCACAACCATCAGTGAAACTAACCAAACAAACCGAATCGTTGTCCCCCTGGGTGTATTTTTTAATATTATTAAGAGTATAGACAAAAAAGTAAGGAAACAAAAATAAAAACCAAACCGGCTCCCACACCCAAATAAACACGCATTTTGTTGCGGTTGTTGTGCTCCCTGGGATTACACAAAGTGGCTAAATGGCTGATAAAGGCACACGCCGAACCTCGGCTACTAATGAGTATTAATGGCGGGGTTACAAACGCGGCAGGTATGCCAGAACCCAGAACTCAGAAGCCCAGAACCATTCCAAAAACCTGGGCATCCACGTATGCTATTCCTCGGAGGGTGACAAAAGCGAGGGTCACAGATAGTTGGGTAACAGCGTGAAAAGGGTTGTTGGCAAACCACTCGATTGAAATCTCTCCGAGGAGAACGTTACCCTTTCGAAAAAATAGAAGAATGCGCTGATATATGTATGTGATAGAACTCTTTTTATATTTCCGCGACATCTGTAGTTCATATTTGTTCAAACAAACAAACCACAATGAAAGGGTTAAGTATCGTTTTGAATGACTAAACTCTTACTAAATATGTAATTTTTTAAGTAAGGATCGATTTAGAGAGTTTCGACACCAAATATTTGATTTATTTTGTTTGAAAAGTTCGGATGACAAATGAAACTCAAAAATCTTTTAAAAAAATACGCATTTTAAACTATTATTATAAATATGTTAATTACAATAACATTTGCAGAATGTCACATATCGAGCTCTTATTTAAACCAAAAAAAATTTTGTACTATAAGTACACAACAAAAAAAAATTAATTTGGCAAAAATAGAAGCCACATGGCATTGCGGCATACCAAATTTTAGGCATCTGTTGCCGGTATTTTGAGCAATATTGGCAAATTTTTTATGGTTTTCGTTGCGCACGTTTTTTGTTGATTATTTATGACATTACATACATAATGCAAGCGTAATGGATGCGAGTGTTCATTAAGCACAATGAATGTCGTGCACTCAGAGTGCCAACCCTCGTCCCTCAAGGGGAAAATGCGTTGGGAGCACGATTATATTGTACGGTGCTGTATGGTAAGTGTGTGAGCCACCCTCTTTGGGTTTTTGCAGTTTTGCGAAAAAATTAAAATTTGCTGCACACATGTAATGAATATTTACAATACACTGCTGCCATACCGCCACAAAAGAAGTGAATTCAAAGGGAAAGCAATTCTCGGAACGGGCCCACAAAGGAAAACGCCCTTCAAGGAAGCAAAACCACCTTATAAGGGTGGTACATACATAAGGTGAAGCCAAAGAATTGTAAGTTACCATTATGCGTAGTCATATCTGTGCAGCTGAAATTAACTTCTGTGGATATATATTTATATCTATAGTATGATAAAAGAGTTATGATTTCAGAACCACAGTTACACCCTTGATTTCGTTCGAACTTTAAACTGTACAGTTTACAAGAAAATATATTTTTCTAGGAAAGAGGAAACCCATTCGGAAGAAACATTTTTATTCGCTTAAATAAGTGGGCTTAACGTTTGTTGCGCTACCAAACCTCTCCACTTCGGCCAACTAAGTGTTTTCCCATTAAACATTTACGATGGCACAGTAAAGGCAACACAAACGCGTGACTTGGCCAGCTGTTAGGTGAAATAAATATGGTTATTAAAATTAATTAACGCACGCCGATTTGTTAGCCGGAGCCATAAAGCGAAATGAAGTTGTAGTTAAATTTTGAATGCATTAAATTAATCATAAGCAAGTCCTTTGCCCATCTGTTGGCCGGATATGAGCACTCGAGCTTGGCCAAGAGGACTGCAGTTGTCACCGGTGTACGAGCCCCGCCCAGGATATCATGCACATTTAAATGCAACTGATTAATCATGGATAAAGTTGTTTTCGCTCCTGCTACTGCTGATGCCTCAGCTGTTGGTCACGTGACTGCAAACAATTTGACTTCAAACACATTAACAGTTACGGTTGGGCATTGGAGGAGGCCAGAGCCGGATAACTCCCGGGGAGCAAATACGGGTCCTGCACGCAGAGGGTTTGTCACCAGCAACAACTTAACTTGGCTAACTAAAACTTTTCATGCATTGCCGTTGACAGTGCAATAAACATGCCAAAACAAATGCAACAAAGGCAACAACTTATGAAAACAACAGCGTCAACTGGCCCGCCTTCACCACGCCCATCCCACATGAAATCCTCGGGGTTTTGGGAGGGTTTTGAACTAATGGGTGGGTGGTTTCGGAATCTACCCCTTTGAAAATAGACACGTAAGTCGTAGAAATATTAAAGAGATGGGGAGTCGTGAATAGTTCGACGCCTTTTTTCATAGAATTTCAAAAGAAGCAAAGCTATTCGACTGATTTATGTAGTTTGCATTGGCAGTGGTATTTTTACAAGGACTTTACGTTAACTTAATTGAAGCTACCGTAGAGCAGAAGCGGAAAATTAAAGTTTAACCCCCATTAATTAAACTCAAAGAAAATCTTCTTCGAAAATAAAAAATTTAATTTAAAGTCAGAGACTATGTTTCTAGAATCTGTATGCTTAATCTCAACCTTCAAGCTTTTATAGTTTCCGAGATCTCGACGTACGTACCGACATACGGACAGGGCCAGATCGAATCCTGATATATATACTTTATATGGTCGGAAGCGCTTCCTCCTAGTATATACTATACGAGTAAGGGGTATAAAAAAACTTGCACAGTACTTAAAACTATATTAATCATAATGAAAACTGTTCACCTAATTTCAAATTTTGTTTTCCACTCATTATAACTGAATATCAGAGTATAAGGACACTGTTTAGCCCAGCGACTTTCGCCAACGACCATACCACGCTGAATACATCGGTTCTCGTCCGATCACCGAAATTAAGCAGCGTCGGGCGCGGTTAGTACTTAGATGGGGGACCGCTTGGGAACACCGCGTGTTGTTGGCCTCGTCCACAACTTTTTGCTGCCTGCTGCCTGCTGCCTTCTTAGTTTTTATTCTAGCATTATTGGCTATTGGCTACAAATCAGAATGAAAACTTTGTTCACCTAATTTCAAATTTTGTCTTCCACTCATTAATCTTTTATATCTTTATTACGATATCTAAAACCCAATGGTAAAAAAAAACAGTCTATTTCAGTCTATGGGCATAACTGAATATCAGAGTATAAGGACACTGTTTAGCCCAGCGACTTTCGCCAACGACCATACCACGCTGAATACATCGGTTCTCGTCCGATCACCGAAATTAAGCAGCGTCGGGCGCGGTTAGTACTTATATGGGGGACCGCTTGGGAACACCGCGTGTTGTTGGCCTCGTCCACAACTTTTTGCTGCCTGCTGCCTGTTGCCTTCTTAGTTTTTATTCTAGCATTATTGGCTATTGGCTACAAATCAGAATGAAAACTTTGTTCACCTAATTTCAAATTTTGTCTTCCACTCATTAATCTTTTATATCTTTATTACGATATCTAAAACCCAATGGTAAAAAAAAACAGTCTATTTCAGTCTATGGGCATAACTGAATATCAGAGTATAAGGACACTGTTTAGCCCAGCGACTTTCGCCAACGACCATACCACGCTGAATACATCGGTTCTCGTCCGATCACCGAAATTAAGCAGCGTCGGGCGCGGTTAGTACTTAGATGGGGGACCGCTTGGGAACACCGCGTGTTGTTGGCCTCGTCCACAACTTTTTGCTGCCTGCTGCCTGCTGCCTTCTTAGTTTTTATTCTAGCATTATTGGCTATTGGCTACAAATCAGAATGAAAACTTTGTTCACCTAATTTCAAATTTTGTCTTCCACTCATTAATCTTTTATATCTTTATTACGATATCTAAAACCCAATGGTAAAAAAAAAACAGTCTATTTCAGTCTATGGGCATAACTGAATATCAGAGTATAAGGACACTGTTTAGCCCAGCGACTTTCGCCAACGACCATACCACGCTGAATACATCGGTTCTCGTCCGATCACCGAAATTAAGCAGCGTCGGGCGCGGTTAGTACTTAGATGGGGGACCGCTTGGGAACACCGCGTGTTGTTGGCCTCGTCCACAACTTTTTGCTGCCTGCTGCCTGCTGCCTTCTTAGTTTTTATTCTAGCATTATTGGCTATTGGCTACAAATCAGAATGAAAACTTTGTTCACCTAATTTCAAATTTTGTCTTCCACTCATTAATCTTTTATATCTTTATTACGATATCTAAAACCCAATGGTAAAAAAAAACAGTCTATTTCAGTCTATGGGCATAACTGAATATCAGAGTATAAGGACACTGTTTAGCCCAGCGACTTTCGCCAACGACCATACCACGCTGAATACATCGGTTCTCGTCCGATCACCGAAATTAAGCAGCGTCGGGCGCGGTTAGTACTTAGATGAGGGACCGCTTGGGAACACCGCGTGTTGTTGGCCTCGTCCACAACTTTTTGCTGCCTGCTGCCTGCTGCCTTCTTAGTTTTTATTCTAGCATTATTGGCTATTGGCTACAAATCAGAATGAAAACTTTGTTCACCTAATTTCAAATTTTGTCTTCCACTCATTAATCTTTTATATCTTTATTACGATATCTAAAACCCAATGGTAAAAAAAAACAGTCTATTTCAGTCTATGGGCATAACTGAATATCAGAGTATAAGGACACTGTTTAGCCCAGCGACTTTCGCCAACGACCATACCACGCTGAATACATCGGTTCTCGTCCGATCACCGAAATTAAGCAGCGTCGGGCGCGTTCTGCCTGCTGCCTGCTGCCTTCTTAGTTTTTATTCTAGCATTATTGGCTATTGGCTACAAATCAGAATGAAGACTTTGTTCACCTAATTTCAAATTTTGTCTTCCACTCATTAATCTTTTATATCTTTATTACGATATCTAAAACCCAATGGTAAAAAAAAAACAGTCTATTTCAGTCTGTGGGCATAACTGAATATCAGAGTATAAGGACACTGTTTAGCCCAGCGACTTTCGCCAACGACCATACCACGCTGAATACATCGGTTCTCGTCCGATCACCGAAATTAAGCAACGTCGGGCGCGGTTAGTACTTAGATGGGGGACCGCTTGGGAACACCGCGTGTTGTTGGCCTCGTCCACAACTTTTTGCTGCCTGCTGCCTGCTGCCTTCTTAGTTTTTATTCTAGCATTATTGGCTATTGGCTACAAATCAGAATGAAAACTTTGTTCACCTAATTTCAAATTTTGTCTTCCACTCATTAATCTTTTATATCTTTATTACGATATCTAAAACCCAATGGTAAAAAAAAACAGTCTATTTCAGTCTATGGGCATAACTGAATATCAGAGTATAAGGACACTGTTTAGCCCAGCGACTTTCGCCAACGACCATACCACGCTGAATACATCGGTTCTCGTCCGATCACCGAAATTAAGCAGCGTCGGGCGCGGTTAGTACTTAGATGGGGGACCGCTTGGGAACACCGCGTGTTGTTGGCCTCGTCCACAACTTTTTGCTGCCTGCTGCCTGTTGCCTTCTTAGTTTTTATTCTAGCATTATTGGCTATTGGCTACAAATCAGAATGAAAACTTTGTTCACCTAATTTCAAATTTTGTCTTCCACTCATTAATCTTTTATATCTTTATTACGATATCTAAAACCCAATGGTAAAAAAAAACAGTCTATTTCAGTCTATGGGCATAACTGAATATCAGAGTATAAGGACACTGTTTAGCCCAGCGACTTTCGCCAACGACCATACCACGCTGAATACATCGGTTCTCGTCCGATCACCGAAATTAAGCAGCGTCGGGCGCGGTTAGTACTTAGATGGGGGACCGCTTGGGAACACCGCGTGTTGTTGGCCTCGTCCACAACTTTTTGCTGCCTGCTGCCTGCTGCCTTCTTAGTTTTTATTCTAGCATTATTGGCTATTGGCTACAAATCAGAATGAAAACTTTGTTCACCTAATTTCAAATTTTGTCTTCCACTCATTAATCTTTTATATCTTTATTACGATATCTAAAACCCAATGGTAAAAAAAAAACAGTCTATTTCAGTCTATGGGCATAACTGAATATCAGAGTATAAGGACACTGTTTAGCCCAGCGACTTTCGCCAACGACCATACCACGCTGAATACATCGGTTCTCGTCCGATCACCGAAATTAAGCAGCGTCGGGCGCGGTTAGTACTTAGATGGGGGACCGCTTGGGAACACCGCGTGTTGTTGGCCTCGTCCACAACTTTTTGCTGCCTGCTGCCTGCTGCCTTCTTAGTTTTTATTCTAGCATTATTGGCTATTGGCTACAAATCAGAATGAAAACTTTGTTCACCTAATTTCAAATTTTGTCTTCCACTCATTAATCTTTTATATCTTTATTACGATATCTAAAACCCAATGGTAAAAAAAAACAGTCTATTTCAGTCTATGGGCATAACTGAATATCAGAGTATAAGGACACTGTTTAGCCCAGCGACTTTCGCCAACGACCATACCACGCTGAATACATCGGTTCTCGTCCGATCACCGAAATTAAGCAGCGTCGGGCGCGGTTAGTACTTAGATGAGGGACCGCTTGGGAACACCGCGTGTTGTTGGCCTCGTCCACAACTTTTTGCTGCCTGCTGCCTGCTGCCTTCTTAGTTTTTATTCTAGCATTATTGGCTATTGGCTACAAATCAGAATGAAAACTTTGTTCACCTAATTTCAAATTTTGTCTTCCACTCATTAATCTTTTATATCTTTATTACGATATCTAAAACCCAATGGTAAAAAAAAACAGTCTATTTCAGTCTATGGGCATAACTGAATATCAGAGTATAAGGACACTGTTTAGCCCAGCGACTTTCGCCAACGACCATACCACGCTGAATACATCGGTTCTCGTCCGATCACCGAAATTAAGCAGCGTCGGGCGCGTTCTGCCTGCTGCCTGCTGCCTTCTTAGTTTTTATTCTAGCATTATTGGCTATTGGCTACAAATCAGAATGAAAACTTTGTTCACCTAATTTCAAATTTTGTCTTCCACTCATTAATCTTTTATATCTTTATTACGATATCTAAAACCCAATGGTAAAAAAAAAACAGTCTATTTCAGTCTATGGGCATAACTGAATATCAGAGTATAAGGACACTGTTTAGCCCAGCGACTTTCGCCAACGACCATACCACGCTGAATACATCGGTTCTCGTCCGATCACCGAAATTAAGCAGCGTCGGGCGCGGTTAGTACTTAGATGAGGGACCGCTTGGGAACACCGCGTGTTGTTGGCCTCGTCCACAACTTTTTGCTGCCTGCTGCCTGCTGCCTTCTTAGTTTTTATTCTAGCATTATTGGCTATTGGCTACAAATCAGAATGAAAACTTTGTTCACCTAATTTCAAATTTTGTCTTCCACTCATTAATCTTTTATATCTTTATTACGATATCTAAAACCCAATGGTAAAAAAAAACAGTCTATTTCAGTCTATGGGCATAACTGAATATCAGAGTATAAGGACACTGTTTAGCCCAGCGACTTTCGCCAACGACCATACCACGCTGAATACATCGGTTCTCGTCCGATCACCGAAATTAAGCAGCGTCGGGCGCGGTTAGTACTTAGATGGGGGACCGCTTGGGAACACCGCGTGTTGTTGGCCTCGTCCACAACTTTTTGCTGCCTGCTGCCTGCTGCCTTCTTAGTTTTTATTCTAGCATTATTGGCTATTGGCTACAAATCAGAATGAAGACTTTGTTCACCTAATTTCAAATTTTGTCTTCCACTCATTAATCTTTTATATCTTTATTACGATATCTAAAACCCAATGGTAAAAAAAAAACAGTCTATTTCAGTCTGTGGGCATAACTGAATATCAGAGTATAAGGACACTGTTTAGCCCAGCGACTTTCGCCAACGACCATACCACGCTGAATACATCGGTTCTCGTCCGATCACCGAAATTAAGCAACGTCGGGCGCGGTTAGTACTTAGATGGGGGACCGCTTGGGAACACCGCGTGTTGTTGGCCTCGTCCACAACTTTTTGCTGCCTGCTGCCTGCTGCCTTCTTAGTTTTTATTCTAGCATTATTGGCTATTGGCTACAAATCAGAATGAAAACTTTGTTCACCTAATTTCAAATTTTGTCTTTCACTCATTAATCTTTTATATCTTTATTACGATATCTAAAACCCAATGGTAAAAAAAAAACAGTCTATTTCAGTCTATGGGCATAACTGAATATCAGAGTATAAGGACACTGTTTAGCCCAGCGACTTTCGCCAACGACCATACCACGCTGAATACATCGGTTCTCGTCCGATCACCGAAATTAAGCAGCGTCGGGCGCGGTTAGTACTTAGATGGGGGACCGCTTGGGAACACCGCGTGTTGTTGGCCTCGTCCACAACTTTTTGCTGCCTGCTGCCTGCTGCCTTCTTAGTTTTTATTCTAGCATTATTGGCTATTGGCTACAAATCAGAATGAAAACTTTGTTCACCTAATTTCAAATTTTGTCTTCCACTCATTAATCTTTTATATCTTTATTACGATATCTAAAACCCAATGGTAAAAAAAAAACAGTCTATTTCAGTCTATGGGCATAACTGAATATCAGAGTATAAGGACACTGTTTAGCCCAGCGACTTTCGCCAACGACCATACCACGCTGAATACATCGGTTCTCGTCCGATCACCGAAATTAAGCAGCGTCGGGCGCGGTTAGTACTTAGATGAGGGACCGCTTGGGAACACCGCGTGTTGTTGGCCTCGTCCACAACTTTTTGCTGCCTGCTGCCTGCTGCCTTCTTAGTTTTTATTCTAGCATTATTGGCTATTGGCTACAAATCAGAATGAAAACTTTGTTCACCTAATTTCAAATTTTGTCTTCCACTCATTAATCTTTTATATCTTTATTACGATATCTAAAACCCAATGGTAAAAAAAAACAGTCTATTTCAGTCTATGGGCATAACTGAATATCAGAGTATAAGGACACTGTTTAGCCCAGCGACTTTCGCCAACGACCATACCACGCTGAATACATCGGTTCTCGTCCGATCACCGAAATTAAGCAGCGTCGGGCGCGGTTAGTACTTAGATGAGGGACCGCTTGGGAACACCGCGTGTTGTTGGCCTCGTCCACAACTTTTTGCTGCCTGCTGCCTGCTGCCTTCTTAGTTTTTATTCTAGCATTATTGGCTATTGGCTACAAATCAGAATGAAAACTTTGTTCACCTAATTTCAAATTTTGTCTTCCACTCATTAATCTTTTATATCTTTATTACGATATCTAAAACCCAATGGTAAAAAAAAAACAGTCTATTTCAGTCTATGGGCATAACTGAATATCAGAGTATAAGGACACTGTTTAGCCCAGCGACTTTCGCCAACGACCATACCACGCTGAATACATCGGTTCTCGTCCGATCACCGAAATTAAGCAGCGTCGGGCGCGGTTAGTACTTAGATGAGGGACCGCTTGGGAACACCGCGTGTTGTTGGCCTCGTCCACAACTTTTTGCTGCCTGCTGCCTGCTGCCTGCTGCCTTCTTAGTTTTTATTCTAGCATTATTGGCTATTGGCTACAAATCAGAATGAAAACTTTGTTCACCTAATTTCAAATTTTGTCTTCCACTCATTAATCTTTTATATCTTTATTACGATATCTAAAACCCAATGGTAAAAAAAAAACAGTCTATTTCAGTCTATGGGCATAACTGAATATCAGAGTATAAGGACACTGTTTAGCCCAGCGACTTTCGCCAACGACCATACCACGCTGAATACATCGGTTCTCGTCCGATCACCGAAATTAAGCAGCGTCGGGCGCGGTTAGTACTTAGATGGGGGACCGCTTGGGAACACCGCGTGTTGTTGGCCTCGTCCACAACTTTTTGCTGCCTGCTGCCTGCTGCCTTCTTAGTTTTTATTCTAGCATTATTGGCTATTGGCTACAAATCAGAATGAAAACTTTGTTCACCTAATTTCAAATTTTGTCTTCCACTCATTAATCTTTTATATCTTTATTACGATATCTAAAACCCAATGGTAAAAAAAAAACAGTCTATTTCAGTCTATGGGCATAACTGAATATCAGAGTATAAGGACACTGTTTAGCCCAGCGACTTTCGCCAACGACCATACCACGCTGAATACATCGGTTCTCGTCCGATCACCGAAATTAAGCAGCGTCGGGCGCGGTTAGTACTTAGATGGGGGACCGCTTGGGAACACCGCGTGTTGTTGGCCTCGTCGACAACTTTTTGCTGCCTGCTGCCTTCTTAGTTTTTATTCTAGCATTATTGGCTATTGGCTACAAATCAGAATGAAAACTTTGTTCACCTAATTTCAAATTTTGTCTTCCACTCATTAATCTTTTATATCTTTATTACGATATCTAAAACCCAATGGTAAAAAAAAACAGTCTATTTCAGTCTATGGGCATAACTGAATATCAGAGTATAAGGACACTGTTTAGCCCAGCGACTTTCGCCAACGACCATACCACGCTGAATACATCGGTTCTCGTCCGATCACCGAAATTAAGCAGCGTCGGGCGCGGTTAGTACTTAGATGGGGGACCGCTTGGGAACACCGCGTGTTGTTGGCCTCGTCCACAACTTTTTGCTGCCTGCTGCCTGCTGCCTTCTTAGTTTTTATTCTAGCATTATTGGCTATTGGCTACAAATCAGAATGAAAACTTTGTTCACCTAATTTCAAATTTTGTCTTCCACTCATTAATCTTTTATATCTTTATTACGATATCTAAAACCCAATGGTAAAAAAAAAACAGTCTATTTCAGTCTGTGGGCATAACTGAATATCAGAGTATAAGGACACTGTTTAGCCCAGCGACTTTCGCCAACGACCATACCACGCTGAATACATCGGTTCTCGTCCGATCACCGAAATTAAGCAGCGTCGGGCGCGGTTAGTACTTAGATGAGGGACCGCTTGGGAACACCGCGTGTTGTTGGCCTCGTCCACAACTTTTTGCTGCCTGCTGCCTGCTGCCTGCTGCCTTCTTAGTTTTTATTCTAGCATTATTGGCTATTGGCTACAAATCAGAATGAAAACTTTGTTCACCTAATTTCAAATTTTGTCTTCCACTCATTAATCTTTTATATCTTTATTACGATATCTAAAACCCAATGGTAAAAAAAAAACAGTCTATTTCAGTCTATGGGCATAACTGAATATCAGAGTATAAGGACACTGTTTAGCCCAGCGACTTTCGCCAACGACCATACCACGCTGAATACATCGGTTCTCGTCCGATCACCGAAATTAAGCAGCGTCGGGCGCGGTTAGTACTTAGATGGGGGACCGCTTGGGAACACCGCGTGTTGTTGGCCTCGTCCACAACTTTTTGCTGCCTGCTGCCTGCTGCCTTCTTAGTTTTTATTCTAGCATTATTGGCTATTGGCTACAAATCAGAATGAAAACTTTGTTCACCTAATTTCAAATTTTGTCTTCCACTCATTAATCTTTTATATCTTTATTACGATATCTAAAACCCAATGGTAAAAAAAAAACAGTCTATTTCAGTCTATGGGCATAACTGAATATCAGAGTATAAGGACACTGTTTAGCCCAGCGACTTTCGCCAACGACCATACCACGCTGAATACATCGGTTCTCGTCCGATCACCGAAATTAAGCAGCGTCGGGCGCGGTTAGTACTTAGATGGGGGACCGCTTGGGAACACCGCGTGTTGTTGGCCTCGTCGACAACTTTTTGCTGCCTGCTGCCTTCTTAGTTTTTATTCTAGCATTATTGGCTATTGGCTACAAATCAGAATGAAAACTTTGTTCACCTAATTTCAAATTTTGTCTTCCACTCATTAATCTTTTATATCTTTATTACGATATCTAAAACCCAATGGTAAAAAAAAAACAGTCTATTTCAGTCTATGGGCATAACTGAATATCAGAGTATAAGGACACTGTTTAGCCCAGCGACTTTCGCCAACGACCATACCACGCTGAATACATCGGTTCTCGTCCGATCACCGAAATTAAGCAGCGTCGGGCGCGGTTAGTACTTAGATGAGGGACCGCTTGGGAACACCGCGTGTTGTTGGCCTCGTCCACAACTTTTTGCTGCCTGCTGCCTGCTGCCTTCTTAGTTTTTATTCTAGCATTATTGGCTATTGGCTACAAATCAGAATGAAAACTTTGTTCACCTAATTTCAAATTTTGTCTTCCACTCATTAATCTTTTATATCTTTATTACGATATCTAAAACCCAATGGTAAAAAAAAACAGTCTATTTCAGTCTATGGGCATAACTGAATATCAGAGTATAAGGACACTGTTTAGCCCAGCGACTTTCGCCAACGACCATACCACGCTGAATACATCGGTTCTCGTCCGATCACCGAAATTAAGCAGCGTCGGGCGCGGTTAGTACTTAGATGGGGGACCGCTTGGGAACACCGCGTGTTGTTGGCCTCGTCCACAACTTTTTGCTGCCTGCTGCCTGCTGCCTTCTTAGTTTTTATTCTAGCATTATTGGCTATTGGCTACAAATCAGAATGAAAACTTTGTTCACCTAATTTCAAATTTTGTCTTCCACTCATTAATCTTTTATATCTTTATTACGATATCTAAAACCCAATGGTAAAAAAAAAACAGTCTATTTCAGTCTGTGGGCATAACTGAATATCAGAGTATAAGGACACTGTTTAGCCCAGCGACTTTCGCCAACGACCATACCACGCTGAATACATCGGTTCTCGTCCGATCACCGAAATTAAGCAGCGTCGGGCGCGGTTAGTACTTAGATGGGGGACCGCTTGGGAACACCGCGTGTTGTTGGCCTCGTCCACAACTTTTTGCTGCCTGCTGCCTGCTGCCTTCTTAGTTTTTATTCTAGCATTATTGGCTATTGGCTACAAATCAGAATGAAAACTTTGTTCACCTAATTTCAAATTTTGTCTTTCACTCATTAATCTTTTATATCTTTATTACGATATCTAAAACCCAATGGTAAAAAAAAAACAGTCTATTTCAGTCTATGGGCATAACTGAATATCAGAGTATAAGGACACTGTTTAGCCCAGCGACTTTCGCCAACGACCATACCACGCTGAATACATCGGTTCTCGTCCGATCACCGAAATTAAGCAGCGTCGGGCGCGGTTAGTACTTAGATGGGGACCGCTTGGGAACACCGCGTGTTGTTGGCCTCGTCCACAACTTTTTGCTGCCTGCTGCCTGCTGCCTTCTTAGTTTTTATTCTAGCATTATTGGCTATTGGCTACAAATCAGAATGAAAACTTTGTTCACCTAATTTCAAATTTTGTCTTCCACTCATTAATCTTTTATATCTTTATTACGATATCTAAAACCCAATGGTAAAAAAAAAACAGTCTATTTCAGTCTATGGGCATAACTGAATATCAGAGTATAAGGACACTGTTTAGCCCAGCGACTTTCGCCAACGACCATACCACGCTGAATACATCGGTTCTCGTCCGATCACCGAAATTAAGCAGCGTCGGGCGCGGTTAGTACTTAGATGGGGACCGCTTGGGAACACCGCGTGTTGTTGGCCTCGTCCACAACTTTTTGCTGCCTGCTGCCTGCTGCCTTCTTAGTTTTTATTCTAGCATTATTGGCTATTGGCTACAAATCAGAATGAAAACTTTGTTCACCTAATTTCAAATTTTGTCTTCCACTCATTAATCTTTTATATCTTTATTACGATATCTAAAACCCAATGGTAAAAAAAAACAGTCTATTTCAGTCTATGGGCATAACTGAATATCAGAGTATAAGGACACTGTTTAGCCCAGCGACTTTCGCCAACGACCATACCACGCTGAATACATCGGTTCTCGTCCGATCACCGAAATTAAGCAGCGTCGGGCGCGGTTAGTACTTAGATGGGGGACCGCTTGGGAACACCGCGTGTTGTTGGCCTCGTCCACAACTTTTTGCTGCCTGCTGCCTGCTGCCTTCTTAGTTTTTATTCTAGCATTATTGGCTATTGGCTACAAATCAGAATGAAAACTTTGTTCACCTAATTTCAAATTTTGTCTTTCACTCATTAATCTTTTATATCTTTATTACGATATCTAAAACCCAATGGTAAAAAAAAAACAGTCTATTTCAGTCTATGGCATAACTGAATATCAGAGTATAAGGACACTGTTTAGCCCAGCGACTTTCGCCAACGACCATACCACGCTGAATACATCGGTTCTCGTCCGATCACCGAAATTAAGCAGCGTCGGGCGCGGTTAGTACTTAGATGGGGACCGCTTGGGAACACCGCGTGTTGTTGGCCTCGTCCACAACTTTTTGCTGCCTGCTGCCTGCTGCCTTCTTAGTTTTTATTCTAGCATTATTGGCTATTGGCTACAAATCAGAATGAAAACTTTGTTCACCTAATTTCAAATTTTGTCTTCTACTCATTAATCTTTTATATCTTTATTACGATATCTAAAACCCAATGGTAAAAAAAAAACAGTCTATTTCAGTCTATGGGCATAACTGAATATCAGAGTATAAGGACACTGTTTAGCCCAGCGACTTTCGCCAACGACCATACCACGCTGAATACATCGGTTCTCGTCCGATCACCGAAATTAAGCAGCGTCGGGCGCGGTTAGTACTTAGATGGGGACCGCTTGGGAACACCGCTGTTGTTGGCCTCGTCCACAACTTTTTCCTGCCTGCTGCCTGCTGCCTTCTTAGTTTTTATTCTAGCATTATAGGCTATTGGCTACAAATCAGAATGAAAACTTTGTTCACCTAATTTCAAATTTTGTCTTCTACTCATTAATCTTTTATATCTTTATTACGATATCTAAAACCCAATGGTAAAAAAAAAACAGTCTATTTCTGAATATCAGAGTATAAGGACACTGTTTAGCCCAGCGACTTTCGCCAACGACCATACCACGCTGAATACATCGGTTCTCGTCCGATCACCGAAATTAAGCAGCGTCGGGCGCGGTTAGTACTTAGATGGGGGACCGCTTGGGAACACCGCGTGTTGTTGGCCTCGTCCACAACTTTTTGCTGCCTGCTGCCTGCTGCCTTCTTAGTTTTTATTCTAGCATTATTGGCTATTGGCTACAAATCAGAATGAAAACTTTGTTCACCTAATTTCAAATTTTGTCTTCCACTCATTAATCTTTTATATCTTTATTACGATATCTAAAACCCAATGGTAAAAAAAAAACAGTCTATTTCAGTCTATGGGCATAACTGAATATCAGAGTATAAGGACACTGTTTAACCCAGCGACTTTCGCCAACGACCATACCACGCTGAATACATCGGTTCTCGTCCGATCACCGAAATTAAGCAGCGTCGGGCGCGGTTAGTACTTAGATGGGGGACCGCTTGGGAACACCGCGTGTTGTTGGCCTCGTCCACAACTTTTTGCTGCCTGCTGCCTGCTGCCTTCTTAGTTTTTATTCTAGCATTATTGGCTATTGGCTACAAATCAGAATGAAAACTTTGTTCACCTAATTTCAAATTTTGTCTTCCACTCATTAATCTTTTATATCTTTATTACGATATCTAAAACCCAATGGTAAAAAAAAACAGTCTATTTCAGTCTATGGGCATAACTGAATATCAGAGTATAAGGACACTGTTTAGCCCAGCGACTTTCGCCAACGACCATACCACGCTGAATACATCGGTTCTCGTCCGATCACCGAAATTAAGCAGCGTCGGGCGCGGTTAGTACTTAGATGGGGGACCGCTTGGGAACACCGCGTGTTGTTGGCCTCGTCCACAACTTTTTGCTGCCTGCTGCCTTCTTAGTTTTTATTCTAGCATTATTGGCTATTGGCTACAAATCAGAATGAAAACTTTGTTCACCTAATTTCAAATTTTGTCTTCTACTCATTAATCTTTTATATCTTTATTACGATATCTAAAACCCAATGGTAAAAAAAAAACAGTCTATTTCAGTCTATGGGCATAACTGAATATCAGAGTATAAGGACACTGTTTAGCCCAGCGACTTTCGCCAACGACCATACCACGCTGAATACATCGGTTCTCGTCCGATCACCGAAATTAAGCAGCGTCGGGCGCGGTTAGTACTTAGATGGGGGACCGCTTGGGAACACCGCGTGTTGTTGGCCTCGTCCACAACTTTTTGCTGCCTGCTGCCTGCTGCCTTCTTAGTTTTTATTCTAGCATTATTGGCTATTGGCTACAAATCAGAATGAAAACTTTGTTCACCTAATTTCAAATTTTGTCTTCCACTCATTAATCTTTTATATCTTTATTACGATATCTAAAACCCAATGGTAAAAAAAAAACAGTCTATTTCAGTCTGTGGGCATAACTGAATATCAGAGTATAAGGACACTGTTTAGCCCAGCGACTTTCGCCAACGACCATACCACGCTGAATACATCGGTTCTCGTCCGATCACCGAAATTAAGCAGCGTCGGGCGCGGTTAGTACTTAGATGGGGGACCGCTTGGGAACACCGCGTGTTGTTGGCCTCGTCCACAACTTTTTGCTGCCTGCTGCCTGCTGCCTTCTTAGTTTTTATTCTAGCATTATTGGCTATTGGCTACAAATCAGAATGAAAACTTTGTTCACCTAATTTCAAATTTTGTCTTCCACTCATTAATCTTTTATATCTTTATTACGATATCTAAAACCCAATGGTAAAAAAAAAACAGTCTATTTCTGAATATCAGAGTATAAGGACACTGTTTAGCCCAGCGACTTTCGCCAACGACCATACCACGCTGAATACATCGGTTCTCGTCCGATCACCGAAATTAAGCAGCGTCGGGCGCGGTTAGTACTTAGATGGGGGACCGCTTGGGAACACCGCGTGTTGTTGGCCTCGTCCACAACTTTTTGCTGCCTGCTGCCTGCTGCCTTCTTAGTTTTTATTCTAGCATTATTGGCTATTGGCTACAAATCAGAATGAAGACTTTGTTCACCTAATTTCAAATTTTGTCTTCCACTCATTAATCTTTTATATCTTTATTACGATATCTAAAACCCAATGGTAAAAAAAAAACAGTCTATTTCAGTCTGTGGGCATAACTGAATATCAGAGTATAAGGACACTGTTTAGCCCAGCGACTTTCGCCAACGACCATACCACGCTGAATACATCGGTTCTCGTCCGATCACCGAAATTAAGCAGCGTCGGGCGCGGTTAGTACTTAGATGGGGGACCGCTTGGGAACACCGCCTGTTGTTGGCCTCGTCCACAACTTTTTCCTGCCTGCTGCCTGCTGCCTTCTTAGTTTTTATTCTAGCATTATAGGCTATTGGCTACAAATCAGAATGAAAACTTTGTTCACCTAATTTCAAATTTTGTCTTCTACTCATTAATCTTTTATATCTTTATTACGATATCTAAAACCCAATGGTAAAAAAAAAACAGTCTATTTCTGAATATCAGAGTATAAGGACACTGTTTAGCCCAGCGACTTTCGCCAACGACCATACCACGCTGAATACATCGGTTCTCGTCCGATCACCGAAATTAAGCAGCGTCGGGCGCGGTTAGTACTTAGATGGGGGACCGCTTGGGAACACCGCGTGTTGTTGGCCTCGTCCACAACTTTTTGCTGCCTGCTGCCTGCTGCCTTCTTAGTTTTTATTCTAGCATTATTGGCTATTGGCTACAAATCAGAATGAAGACTTTGTTCACCTAATTTCAAATTTTGTCTTCCACTCATTAATCTTTTATATCTTTATTACGATATCTAAAACCCAATGGTAAAAAAAAAACAGTCTATTTCAGTCTGTGGGCATAACTGAATATCAGAGTATAAGGACACTGTTTAGCCCAGCGACTTTCGCCAACGACCATACCACGCTGAATACATCGGTTCTCGTCCGATCACCGAAATTAAGCAACGTCGGGCGCGGTTAGTACTTAGATGGGGGACCGCTTGGGAACACCGCGTGTTGTTGGCCTCGTCCACAACTTTTTGCTGCCTGCTGCCTGCTGCCTTCTTAGTTTTTATTCTAGCATTATTGGCTATTGGCTACAAATCAGAATGAAAACTTTGTTCACCTAATTTCAAATTTTGTCTTTCACTCATTAATCTTTTATATCTTTATTACGATATCTAAAACCCAATGGTAAAAAAAAAACAGTCTATTTCAGTCTATGGGCATAACTGAATATCAGAGTATAAGGACACTGTTTAGCCCAGCGACTTTCGCCAACGACCATACCACGCTGAATACATCGGTTCTCGTCCGATCACCGAAATTAAGCAGCGTCGGGCGCGGTTAGTACTTAGATGGGGGACCGCTTGGGAACACCGCGTGTTGTTGGCCTCGTCCACAACTTTTTGCTGCCTGCTGCCTTCTTAGTTTTTATTCTAGCATTATTGGCTATTGGCTACAAATCAGAATGAAAACTTTGTTCACCTAATTTCAAATTTTGTCTTCCACTCATTAATCTTTTATATCTTTATTACGATATCTAAAACCCAATGGTAAAAAAAAACAGTCTATTTCAGTCTATGGGCATAACTGAATATCAGAGTATAAGGACACTGTTTAGCCCAGCGACTTTCGCCAACGACCATACCACGCTGAATACATCGGTTCTCGTCCGATCACCGAAATTAAGCAGCGTCGGGCGCGGTTAGTACTTAGATGGGGGACCGCTTGGGAACACCGCGTGTTGTTGGCCTCGTCCACAACTTTTTGCTGCCTGCTGCCTTCTTAGTTTTTATTCTAGCATTATTGGCTATTGGCTACAAATCAGAATGAAAACTTTGTTCACCTAATTTCAAATTTTGTCTTCTACTCATTAATCTTTTATATCTTTATTACGATATCTAAAACCCAATGGTAAAAAAAAAACAGTCTATTTCAGTCTATGGGCATAACTGAATATCAGAGTATAAGGACACTGTTTAGCCCAGCGACTTTCGCCAACGACCATACCACGCTGAATACATCGGTTCTCGTCCGATCACCGAAATTAAGCAGCGTCGGGCGCGGTTAGTACTTAGATGAGGGACCGCTTGGGAACACCGCCTGTTGTTGGCCTCGTCCACAACTTTTTCCTGCCTGCTGCCTGCTGCCTTCTTAGTTTTTATTCTAGCATTATAGGCTATTGGCTACAAATCAGAATGAAAACTTTGTTCACCTAATTTCAAATTTTGTCTTCTACTCATTAATCTTTTATATCTTTATTACGATATCTAAAACCCAATGGTAAAAAAAAAACAGTCTATTTCTGAATATCAGAGTATAAGGACACTGTTTAGCCCAGCGACTTTCGCCAACGACCATACCACGCTGAATACATCGGTTCTCGTCCGATCACCGAAATTAAGCAGCGTCGGGCGCGGTTAGTACTTAGATGGGGGACCGCTTGGGAACACCGCGTGTTGTTGGCCTCGTCCACAACTTTTTGCTGCCTGCTGCCTTCTTAGTTTTTATTCTAGCATTATTGGCTATTGGCTACAAATCAGAATGAAAACTTTGTTCACCTAATTTCAAATTTTGTCTTCCACTCATTAATCTTTTATATCTTTATTACGATATCTAAAACCCAATGGTAAAAAAAAACAGTCTATTTCAGTCTATGGGCATAACTGAATATCAGAGTATAAGGACACTGTTTAGCCCAGCGACTTTCGCCAACGACCATACCACGCTGAATACATCGGTTCTCGTCCGATCACCGAAATTAAGCAGCGTCGGGCGCGGTTAGTACTTAGATGGGGGACCGCTTGGGAACACCGCGTGTTGTTGGCCTCGTCCACAACTTTTTGCTGCCTGCTGCCTTCTTAGTTTTTATTCTAGCATTATTGGCTATTGGCTACAAATCAGAATGAAAACTTTGTTCACCTAATTTCAAATTTTGTCTTCCACTCATTAATCTTTTATATCTTTATTACGATATCTAAAACCCAATGGTAAAAAAAAAACAGTCTATTTCAGTCTATGGGCATAACTGAATATCAGAGTATAAGGACACTGTTTAGCCCAGCGACTTTCGCCAACGACCATACCACGCTGAATACATCGGTTCTCGTCCGATCACCGAAATTAAGCAGCGTCGGGCGCGGTTAGTACTTAGATGGGGGACCGCTTGGGAACACCGCGTGTTGTTGGCCTCGTCCACAACTTTTTGCTGCCTGCTGCCTTCTTAGTTTTTATTCTAGCATTATTGGCTATTGGCTACAAATCAGAATGAAAACTTTGTTCACCTAATTTCAAATTTTGTCTTCCACTCATTAATCTTTTATATCTTTATTACGATATCTAAAACCCAATGGTAAAAAAAAACAGTCTATTTCAGTCTATGGGCATAACTGAATATCAGAGTATAAGGACACTGTTTAGCCCAGCGACTTTCGCCAACGACCATACCACGCTGAATACATCGGTTCTCGTCCGATCACCGAAATTAAGCAGCGTCGGGCGCGGTTAGTACTTAGATGGGGGACCGCTTGGGAACACCGCGTGTTGTTGGCCTCGTCCACAACTTTTTGCTGCCTGCTGCCTTCTTAGTTTTTATTCTAGCATTATTGGCTATTGGCTACAAATCAGAATGAAAACTTTGTTCACCTAATTTCAAATTTTGTCTTCTACTCATTAATCTTTTATATCTTTATTACGTTATCTAAAACCCAATGGTAAAAAAAAACAGTCTATTTCAGTCTATGGGCATAACTGAATATCAGAGTATAAGGACACTGTTTAGCCCAGCGACTTTCGCCAACGACCATACCACGCTGAATACATCGGTTCTCGTCCGATCACCGAAATTAAGCAGCGTCGGGCGCGGTTAGTACTTAGATGAGGGACCGCTTGGGAACACCGCCTGTTGTTGGCCTCGTCCACAACTTTTTCCTGCCTGCTGCCTGCTGCCTTCTTAGTTTTTATTCTAGCATTATAGGCTATTGGCTACAAATCAGAATGAAAACTTTGTTCACCTAATTTCAAATTTTGTCTTCTACTCATTAATCTTTTATATCTTTATTACGATATCTAAAACCCAATGGTAAAAAAAAAACAGTCTATTTCTGAATATCAGAGTATAAGGACACTGTTTAGCCCAGCGACTTTCGCCAACGACCATACCACGCTGAATACATCGGTTCTCGTCCGATCACCGAAATTAAGCAGCGTCGGGCGCGGTTAGTACTTAGATGGGGGACCGCTTGGGAACACCGCGTGTTGTTGGCCTCGTCCACAACTTTTTGCTGCCTGCTGCCTTCTTAGTTTTTATTCTAGCATTATTGGCTATTGGCTACAAATCAGAATGAAAACTTTGTTCACCTAATTTCAAATTTTGTCTTCCACTCATTAATCTTTTATATCTTTATTACGATATCTAAAACCCAATGGTAAAAAAAAACAGTCTATTTCAGTCTATGGGCATAACTGAATATCAGAGTATAAGGACACTGTTTAGCCCAGCGACTTTCGCCAACGACCATACCACGCTGAATACATCGGTTCTCGTCCGATCACCGAAATTAAGCAGCGTCGGGCGCGGTTAGTACTTAGATGGGGGACCGCTTGGGAACACCGCGTGTTGTTGGCCTCGTCCACAACTTTTTGCTGCCTGCTGCCTTCTTAGTTTTTATTCTAGCATTATTGGCTATTGGCTACAAATCAGAATGAAAACTTTGTTCACCTAATTTCAAATTTTGTCTTTCACTCATTAATCTTTTATATCTTTATTACGATATCTAAAACCCAATGGTAAAAAAAAAACAGTCTATTTCAGTCTATGGGCATAACTGAATATCAGAGTATAAGGACACTGTTTAGCCCAGCGACTTTCGCCAACGACCATACCACGCTGAATACATCGGTTCTCGTCCGATCACCGAAATTAAGCAGCGTCGGGCGCGGTTAGTACTTAGATGGGGGACCGCTTGGGAACACCGCGTGTTGTTGGCCTCGTCCACAACTTTTTGCTGCCTGCTGCCTGCTGCCTTCTTAGTTTTTATTCTAGCATTATTGGCTATTGGCTACAAATCAGAATGAAGACTTTGTTCACCTAATTTCAAATTTTGTCTTCCACTCATTAATCTTTTATATCTTTATTACGATATCTAAAACCCAATGGTAAAAAAAAAACAGTCTATTTCAGTCTGTGGGCATAACTGAATATCAGAGTATAAGGACACTGTTTAGCCCAGCGACTTTCGCCAACGACCATACCACGCTGAATACATCGGTTCTCGTCCGATCACCGAAATTAAGCAACGTCGGGCGCGGTTAGTACTTAGATGGGGGACCGCTTGGGAACACCGCGTGTTGTTGGCCTCGTCCACAACTTTTTGCTGCCTGCTGCCTGCTGCCTTCTTAGTTTTTATTCTAGCATTATTGGCTATTGGCTACAAATCAGAATGAAAACTTTGTTCACCTAATTTCAAATTTTGTCTTTCACTCATTAATCTTTTATATCTTTATTACGATATCTAAAACCCAATGGTAAAAAAAAAACAGTCTATTTCAGTCTATGGGCATAACTGAATATCAGAGTATAAGGACACTGTTTAGCCCAGCGACTTTCGCCAACGACCATACCACGCTGAATACATCGGTTCTCGTCCGATCACCGAAATTAAGCAGCGTCGGGCGCGGTTAGTACTTAGATGGGGGACCGCTTGGGAACACCGCGTGTTGTTGGCCTCGTCCACAACTTTTTGCTGCCTGCTGCCTTCTTAGTTTTTATTCTAGCATTATTGGCTATTGGCTACAAATCAGAATGAAAACTTTGTTCACCTAATT
Organism: Drosophila mauritiana; assembly: GCF_004382145.1. Classification (NCBI taxonomy): domain Eukaryota; kingdom Metazoa; phylum Arthropoda; class Insecta; order Diptera; family Drosophilidae; genus Drosophila; species Drosophila mauritiana. Next base: position 18,077,449 of record NC_046668.1, on the reverse strand, counting down.
TCAAATTTTGTCTTCCACTCATTAATCTTTTATATCTTTATTACGATATCTAAAACCCAATGGTAAAAAAAAACAGTCTATTTCAGTCTATGGGCATAACTGAATATCAGAGTATAAGGACACTGTTTAGCCCAGCGACTTTCGCCAACGACCATACCACGCTGAATACATCGGTTCTCGTCCGATCACCGAAATTAAGCAGCGTCGGGCGCGGTTAGTACTTAGATGGGGGACCGCTTGGGAACACCGCGTGTTGTTGGCCTCGTCCACAACTTTTTGCTGCCTGCTGCCTTCTTAGTTTTTATTCTAGCATTATTGGCTATTGGCTACAAATCAGAATGAAAACTTTGTTCACCTAATTTCAAATTTTGTCTTCTACTCATTAATCTTTTATATCTTTATTACGATATCTAAAACCCAATGGTAAAAAAAAAACAGTCTATTTCAGTCTATGGGCATAACTGAATATCAGAGTATAAGGACACTGTTTAGCCCAGCGACTTTCGCCAACGACCATACCACGCTGAATACATCGGTTCTCGTCCGATCACCGAAATTAAGCAGCGTCGGGCGCGGTTAGTACTTAGATGAGGGACCGCTTGGGAACACCGCCTGTTGTTGGCCTCGTCCACAACTTTTTCCTGCCTGCTGCCTGCTGCCTTCTTAGTTTTTATTCTAGCATTATAGGCTATTGGCTACAAATCAGAATGAAAACTTTGTTCACCTAATTTCAAATTTTGTCTTCTACTCATTAATCTTTTATATCTTTATTACGATATCTAAAACCCAATGGTAAAAAAAAAACAGTCTATTTCTGAATATCAGAGTATAAGGACACTGTTTAGCCCAGCGACTTTCGCCAACGACCATACCACGCTGAATACATCGGTTCTCGTCCGATCACCGAAATTAAGCAGCGTCGGGCGCGGTTAGTACTTAGATGGGGGACCGCTTGGGAACACCGCGTGTTGTTGGCCTCGTCCACAACTTTTTGCTGCCTGCTGCCTTCTTAGTTTTTATTCTAGCATTATTGGCTATTGGCTACAAATCAGAATGAAAACTTTGTTCACCTAATTTCAAATTTTGTCTTCCACTCATTAATCTTTTATATCTTTATTACGATATCTAAAACCCAATGGTAAAAAAAAACAGTCTATTTCAGTCTATGGGCATAACTGAATATCAGAGTATAAGGACACTGTTTAGCCCAGCGACTTTCGCCAACGACCATACCACGCTGAATACATCGGTTCTCGTCCGATCACCGAAATTAAGCAGCGTCGGGCGCGGTTAGTACTTAGATGGGGGACCGCTTGGGAACACCGCGTGTTGTTGGCCTCGTCCACAACTTTTTGCTGCCTGCTGCCTTCTTAGTTTTTATTCTAGCATTATTGGCTATTGGCTACAAATCAGAATGAAAACTTTGTTCACCTAATTTCAAATTTTGTCTTCCACTCATTAATCTTTTATATCTTTATTACGATATCTAAAACCCAATGGTAAAAAAAAAACAGTCTATTTCAGTCTATGGGCATAACTGAATATCAGAGTATAAGGACACTGTTTAGCCCAGCGACTTTCGCCAACGACCATACCACGCTGAATACATCGGTTCTCGTCCGATCACCGAAATTAAGCAGCGTCGGGCGCGGTTAGTACTTAGATGGGGGACCGCTTGGGAACACCGCGTGTTGTTGGCCTCGTCCACAACTTTTTGCTGCCTGCTGCCTTCTTAGTTTTTATTCTAGCATTATTGGCTATTGGCTACAAATCAGAATGAAAACTTTGTTCACCTAATTTCAAATTTTGTCTTCCACTCATTAATCTTTTATATCTTTATTACGATATCTAAAACCCAATGGTAAAAAAAAACAGTCTATTTCAGTCTATGGGCATAACTGAATATCAGAGTATAAGGACACTGTTTAGCCCAGCGACTTTCGCCAACGACCATACCACGCTGAATACATCGGTTCTCGTCCGATCACCGAAATTAAGCAGCGTCGGGCGCGGTTAGTACTTAGATGGGGGACCGCTTGGGAACACCGCGTGTTGTTGGCCTCGTCCACAACTTTTTGCTGCCTGCTGCCTTCTTAGTTTTTATTCTAGCATTATTGGCTATTGGCTACAAATCAGAATGAAAACTTTGTTCACCTAATTTCAAATTTTGTCTTCTACTCATTAATCTTTTATATCTTTATTACGTTATCTAAAACCCAATGGTAAAAAAAAAACAGTCTATTTCAGTCTATGGGCATAACTGAATATCAGAGTATAAGGACACTGTTTAGCCCAGCGACTTTCGCCAACGACCATACCACGCTGAATACATCGGTTCTCGTCCGATCACCGAAATTAAGCAGCGTCGGGCGCGGTTAGTACTTAGATGAGGGACCGCTTGGGAACACCGCCTGTTGTTGGCCTCGTCCACAACTTTTTCCTGCCTGCTGCCTGCTGCCTTCTTAGTTTTTATTCTAGCATTATAGGCTATTGGCTACAAATCAGAATGAAAACTTTGTTCACCTAATTTCAAATTTTGTCTTCTACTCATTAATCTTTTATATCTTTATTACGATATCTAAAACCCAATGGTAAAAAAAAAACAGTCTATTTCTGAATATCAGAGTATAAGGACACTGTTTAGCCCAGCGACTTTCGCCAACGACCATACCACGCTGAATACATCGGTTCTCGTCCGATCACCGAAATTAAGCAGCGTCGGGCGCGGTTAGTACTTAGATGGGGGACCGCTTGGGAACACCGCGTGTTGTTGGCCTCGTCCACAACTTTTTGCTGCCTGCTGCCTTCTTAGTTTTTATTCTAGCATTATTGGCTATTGGCTACAAATCAGAATGAAAACTTTGTTCACCTAATTTCAAATTTTGTCTTCCACTCATTAATCTTTTATATCTTTATTACGATATCTAAAACCCAATGGTAAAAAAAAACAGTCTATTTCAGTCTATGGGCATAACTGAATATCAGAGTATAAGGACACTGTTTAGCCCAGCGACTTTCGCCAACGACCATACCACGCTGAATACATCGGTTCTCGTCCGATCACCGAAATTAAGCAGCGTCGGGCGCGGTTAGTACTTAGATGGGGGACCGCTTGGGAACACCGCGTGTTGTTGGCCTCGTCCACAACTTTTTGCTGCCTGCTGCCTTCTTAGTTTTTATTCTAGCATTATTGGCTATTGGCTACAAATCAGAATGAAAACTTTGTTCACCTAATTTCAAATTTTGTCTTCTACTCATTAATCTTTTATATCTTTATTACGATATCTAAAACCCAATGGTAAAAAAAAAACAGTCTATTTCAGTCTATGGGCATAACTGAATATCAGAGTATAAGGACACTGTTTAGCCCAGCGACTTTCGCCAACGACCATACCACGCTGAATACATCGGTTCTCGTCCGATCACCGAAATTAAGCAGCGTCGGGCGCGGTTAGTACTTAGATGGGGGACCGCTTGGGAACACCGCGTGTTGTTGGCCTCGTCCACAACTTTTTGCTGCCTGCTGCCTTCTTAGTTTTTATTCTAGCATTATTGGCTATTGGCTACAAATCAGAATGAAAACTTTGTTCACCTAATTTCAAATTTTGTCTTCCACTCATTAATCTTTTATATCTTTATTACGATATCTAAAACCCAATGGTAAAAAAAAAACAGTCTATTTCTGAATATCAGAGTATAAGGACACTGTTTAGCCCAGCGACTTTCGCCAACGACCATACCACGCTGAATACATCGGTTCTCGTCCGATCACCGAAATTAAGCAGCGTCGGGCGCGGTTAGTACTTAGATGGGGGACCGCTTGGGAACACCGCGTGTTGTTGGCCTCGTCCACAACTTTTTGCTGCCTGCTGCCTTCTTAGTTTTTATTCTAGCATTATTGGCTATTGGCTACAAATCAGAATGAAAACTTTGTTCACCTAATTTCAAATTTTGTCTTCCACTCATTAATCTTTTATATCTTTATTACGATATCTAAAACCCAATGGTAAAAAAAAACAGTCTATTTCAGTCTATGGGCATAACTGAATATCAGAGTATAAGGACACTGTTTAGCCCAGCGACTTTCGCCAACGACCATACCACGCTGAATACATCGGTTCTCGTCCGATCACCGAAATTAAGCAGCGTCGGGCGCGGTTAGTACTTAGATGGGGGACCGCTTGGGAACACCGCGTGTTGTTGGCCTCGTCCACAACTTTTTGCTGCCTGCTGCCTTCTTAGTTTTTATTCTAGCATTATTGGCTATTGGCTACAAATCAGAATGAAAACTTTATTCACCTAATTTCAAATTTTGTCTTCCACTCATTAATCTTTTATATCTTTATTACGATATCTAAAACCCAATGGTAAAAAAAAAACAGTCTATTTCAGTCTATGGGCATAACTGAATATCAGAGTATAAGGACACTGTTTAGCCCAGCGACTTTCGCCAACGACCATACCACGCTGAATACATCGGTTCTCGTCCGATCACCGAAATTAAGCAGCGTCGGGCGCGGTTAGTACTTAGATGAGGGACCGCTTGGGAACACCGCGTGTTGTTGGCCTCGTCCACAACTTTTTGCTGCCTGCTGCCTTCTTAGTTTTTATTCTAGCATTATTGGCTATTGGCTACAAATCAGAATGAAAACTTTGTTCACCTAATTTCAAATTTTGTCTTCCACTCATTAATCTTTTATATCTTTATTACGATATCTAAAACCCAATGGTAAAAAAAAAACAGTCTATTTCAGTCTATGGGCATAACTGAATATCAGAGTATAAGGACACTGTTTAGCCCAGCGACTTTCGCCAACGACCATACCACGCTGAATACATCGGTTCTCGTCCGATCACCGAAATTAAGCAGCGTCGGGCGCGGTTAGTACTTAGATGGGGGACCGCTTGGGAACACCGCGTGTTGTTGGCCTCGTCCACAACTTTTTGCTGCCTGCTGCCTGCTGCCTTCTTAGTTTTTATTCTAGCATTATTGGCTATTGGCTACAAATCAGAATGAAAACTTTGTTCACCTAATTTCAAATTTTGTCTTCCACTCATTAATCTTTTATATCTTTATTACGATATCTAAAACCCAATGGTAAAAAAAAACAGTCTATTTCAGTCTATGGGCATAACTGAATATCAGAGTATAAGGACACTGTTTAGCCCAGCGACTTTCGCCAACGACCATACCACGCTGAATACATCGGTTCTCGTCCGATCACCGAAATTAAGCAGCGTCGGGCGCGGTTAGTACTTAGATGGGGGACCGCTTGGGAACACCGCGTGTTGTTGGCCTCGTCCACAACTTTTTGCTGCCTGCTGCCTGCTGCCTTCTTAGTTTTTATTCTAGCATTATTGGCTATTGGCTACAAATCAGAATGAAAACTTTGTTCACCTAATTTCAAATTTTGTCTTCCACTCATTAATCTTTTATATCTTTATTACGATATCTAAAACCCAATGGTAAAAAAAAAACAGTCTATTTCAGTCTATGGGCATAACTGAATATCAGAGTATAAGGACACTGTTTAGCCCAGCGACTTTCGCCAACGACCATACCACGCTGAATACATCGGTTCTCGTCCGATCACCGAAATTAAGCAGCGTCGGGCGCGGTTAGTACTTAGATGGGGGACCGCTTGGGAACACCGCGTGTTGTTGGCCTCGTCCACAACTTTTTGCTGCCTGCTGCCTGCTGCCTTCTTAGTTTTTATTCTAGCATTATTGGCTATTGGCTACAAATCAGAATGAAAACTTTGTTCACCTAATTTCAAATTTGTCTTTCACTCATTAATCTTTTATATCTTTATTACGATATCTAAAACCCAATGGTAAAAAAAAAACAGTCTATTTCAGTCTATGGGCATAACTGAATATCAGAGTATAAGGACACTGTTTAGCCCAGCGACTTTCGCCAACGACCATACCACGCTGAATACATCGGTTCTCGTCCGATCACCGAAATTAAGCAGCGTCGGGCGCGGTTAGTACTTAGATGGGGGACCGCTTGGGAACACCGCGTGTTGTTGGCCTCGTCCACAACTTTTTGCTGCCTGCTGCCTGCTGCCTTCTTAGTTTTTATTCTAGCATTATTGGCTATTGGCTACAAATCAGAATGAAAACTTTGTTCACCTAATTTCAAATTTTGTCTTCCACTCATTAATCTTTTATATCTTTATTACGATATCTAAAACCCAATGGTAAAAAAAAAACAGTCTATTTCAGTCTATGGGCATAACTGAATATCAGAGTATAAGGACACTGTTTAGCCCAGCGACTTTCGCCAACGACCATACCACGCTGAATACATCGGTTCTCGTCCGATCACCGAAATTAAGCAGCGTCGGGCGCGGTTAGTACTTAGATGGGGGACCGCTTGGGAACACCGCGTGTTGTTGGCCTCGTCCACAACTTTTTGCTGCCTGCTGCCTGCTGCCTTCTTAGTTTTTATTCTAGCATTATTGGCTATTGGCTACAAATCAGAATGAAAACTTTGTTCACCTAATTTCAAATTTTGTCTTCCACTCATTAATCTTTTATATCTTTATTACGATATCTAAAACCCAATGGTAAAAAAAAAACAGTCTATTTCAGTCTATGGGCATAACTGAATATCAGAGTATAAGGACACTGTTTAGCCCAGCGACTTTCGCCAACGACCATACCACGCTGAATACATCGGTTCTCGTCCGATCACCGAAATTAAGCAGCGTCGGGCGCGGTTAGTACTTAGATGAGGGACCGCTTGGGAACACCGCCTGTTGTTGGCCTCGTCCACAACTTTTTCCTGCCTGTTGCCTGCTGCCTTCTTAGTTTTTATTCTAGCATTATAGGCTATTGGCTACAAATCAGAATGAAAACTTTGTTCACCTAATTTCAAATTTTGTCTTCCACTCATTAATCTTTTATATCTTTATTACGATATCTAAAACCCAATGGTAAAAAAAAAACAGTCTATTTCAGTCTATGGGCATAACTGAATATCAGAGTATAAGGACACTGTTTAGCCCAGCGACTTTCGCCAACGACCATACCACGCTGAATACATCGGTTCTCGTCCGATCACCGAAATTAAGCAGCGTCGGGCGCGGTTAGTACTTAGATGAGGGACCGCTTGGGAACACCGCCTGTTGTTGGCCTCGTCCACAACTTTTTCCTGCCCGTTGCCTGCTGCCTTCTTAGTTTTTATTCTAGCATTATAGGCTATTGGCTACAAATCAGAATGAAAACTTTGTTCACCTAATTTCAAATTTTGTCTTCTACTCATTAATCTTTTATATCTTTATTACGATATCTAAAACCCAATGGTAAAAAAAAAACAGTCTATTTCAGTCTATGGGCATAACTGAATATCAGAGTATAAGGACACTGTTTAGCCCAGCGACTTTCGCCAACGACCATACCACGCTGAATACATCGGTTCTCGTCCGATCACCGAAATTAAGCAGCGTCGGGCGCGGTTAGTACTTAGATGGGGGACCGCTTGGGAACACCGCGTGTTGTTGGCCTCGTCCACAACTTTTTGCTGCCTGCTGCCTGCTGCCTTCTTAGTTTTTATTCTAGCATTATTGGCTATTGGCTACAAATCAGAATGAAAACTTTGTTCACCTAATTTCAAATTTTGTCTTCCACTCATTAATCTTTTATATCTTTATTACGATATCTAAAACCCAATGGTAAAAAAAAAACAGTCTATTTCAGTCTATGGGCATAACTGAATATCAGAGTATAAGGACACTGTTTAGCCCAACGACTTTCGCCAACGACCATACCACGTTGAATACATCGGTTCTCGTCCGATCACCGAAATTAAGCAGCGTCGGGCGCGGTTAGTACTTAGATGGGGGACCGCTTGGGAACACCGCGTGTTGTTGGCCTCGTCCACAACTTTTTGCTGCCTGCTGCCTGCTGCCTTCTTAGTTTTTATTCTAGCATTATTGGCTATTGGCTACAAATCAGAATGAAAACTTTGTTCACCTAATTTCAAATTTTGTCTTCCACTCATTAATCTTTTATATCTTTATTACGATATCTAAAACCCAATGGTAAAAAAAAAACAGTCTATTTCAGTCTATGGGCATAACTGAATATCAGAGTATAAGGACACTGTTTAGCCCAGCGACTTTCGCCAACGACCATACCACGCTGAATACATCGGTTCTCGTCCGATCACCGAAATTAAGCAGCGTCGGGCGCGGTTAGTACTTAGATGGGGGACCGCTTGGGAACACCGCGTGTTGTTGGCCTCGTCCACAACTTTTTGCTGCCTGCTGCCTGCTGCCTTCTTAGTTTTTATTCTAGCATTATTGGCTATTGGCTACAAATCAGAATGAAAACTTTGTTCACCTAATTTCAAATTTTGTCTTCCACTCATTAATCTTTTATATCTTTATTACGATATCTAAAACCCAATGGTAAAAAAAAAACAGTCTATTTCAGTCTATGGGCATAACTGAATATCAGAGTATAAGGACACTGTTTAGCCCAGCGACTTTCGCCAACGACCATACCACGCTGAATACATCGGTTCTCGTCCGATCACCGAAATTAAGCAGCGTCGGGCGCGGTTAGTACTTAGATGGGGGACCGCTTGGGAACACCGCGTGTTGTTGGCCTCGTCCACAACTTTTTGCTGCCTGCTGCCTGCTGCCTTCTTAGTTTTTATTCTAGCATTATTGGCTATTGGCTACAAATCAGAATGAAAACTTTGTTCACCTAATTTCAAATTTTGTCTTCCACTCATTAATCTTTTATATCTTTATTACGATATCTAAAACCCAATGGTAAAAAAAAAACAGTCTATTTCAGTCTATGGGCATAACTGAATATCAGAGTATAAGGACACTGTTTAGCCCAGCGACTTTCGCCAACGACCATACCACGCTGAATACATCGGTTCTCGTCCGATCACCGAAATTAAGCAGCGTCGGGCGCGGTTAGTACTTAGATGAGGGACCGCTTGGGAACACCGCCTGTTGTTGGCCTCGTCCACAACTTTTTCCTGCCTGTTGCCTGCTGCCTTCTTAGTTTTTATTCTAGCATTATAGGCTATTGGCTACAAATCAGAATGAAAACTTTGTTCACCTAATTTCAAATTTTGTCTTCCACTCATTAATCTTTTATATCTTTATTACGATATCTAAAACCCAATGGTAAAAAAAAAACAGTCTATTTCAGTCTATGGGCATAACTGAATATCAGAGTATAAGGACACTGTTTAGCCCAGCGACTTTCGCCAACGACCATACCACGCTGAATACATCGGTTCTCGTCCGATCACCGAAATTAAGCAGCGTCGGGCGCGGTTAGTACTTAGATGAGGGACCGCTTGGGAACACCGCCTGTTGTTGGCCTCGTCCACAACTTTTTCCTGCCCGTTGCCTGCTGCCTTCTTAGTTTTTATTCTAGCATTATAGGCTATTGGCTACAAATCAGAATGAAAACTTTGTTCACCTAATTTCAAATTTTGTCTTCTACTCATTAATCTTTTATATCTTTATTACGATATCTAAAACCCAATGGTAAAAAAAAAACAGTCTATTTCAGTCTATGGGCATAACTGAATATCAGAGTATAAGGACACTGTTTAGCCCAGCGACTTTCGCCAACGACCATACCACGCTGAATACATCGGTTCTCGTCCGATCACCGAAATTAAGCAGCGTCGGGCGCGGTTAGTACTTAGATGGGGGACCGCTTGGGAACACCGCGTGTTGTTGGCCTCGTCCACAACTTTTTGCTGCCTGCTGCCTGCTGCCTTCTTAGTTTTTATTCTAGCATTATTGGCTATTGGCTACAAATCAGAATGAAAACTTTGTTCACCTAATTTCAAATTTTGTCTTCCACTCATTAATCTTTTATATCTTTATTACGATATCTAAAACCCAATGGTAAAAAAAAAACAGTCTATTTCAGTCTATGGGCATAACTGAATATCAGAGTATAAGGACACTGTTTAGCCCAACGACTTTCGCCAACGACCATACCACGTTGAATACATCGGTTCTCGTCCGATCACCGAAATTAAGCAGCGTCGGGCGCGGTTAGTACTTAGATGGGGGACCGCTTGGGAACACCGCGTGTTGTTGGCCTCGTCCACAACTTTTTGCTGCCTGCTGCCTGCTGCCTTCTTAGTTTTTATTCTAGCATTATTGGCTATTGGCTACAAATCAGAATGAAAACTTTGTTCACCTAATTTCAAATTTTGTCTTCCACTCATTAATCTTTTATATCTTTATTACGATATCTAAAACCCAATGGTAAAAAAAAAACAGTCTATTTCAGTCTATGGGCATAACTGAATATCAGAGTATAAGGACACTGTTTAGCCCAGCGACTTTCGCCAACGACCATACCACGCTGAATACATCGGTTCTCGTCCGATCACCGAAATTAAGCAGCGTCGGGCGCGGTTAGTACTTAGATGGGGGACCGCTTGGGAACACCGCGTGTTGTTGGCCTCGTCCACAACTTTTTGCTGCCTGCTGCCTGCTGCCTTCTTAGTTTTTATTCTAGCATTATTGGCTATTGGCTACAAATCAGAATGAAAACTTTGTTCACCTAATTTCAAATTTTGTCTTCCACTCATTAATCTTTTATATCTTTATTACGATATCTAAAACCCAATGGTAAAAAAAAAACAGTCTATTTCAGTCTATGGGCATAACTGAATATCAGAGTATAAGGACACTGTTTAGCCCAGCGACTTTCGCCAACGACCATACCACGCTGAATACATCGGTTCTCGTCCGATCACCGAAATTAAGCAGCGTCGGGCGCGGTTAGTACTTAGATGAGGGACCGCTTGGGAACACCGCGTGTTGTTGGCCTGGTCCACAACTTTTTGCTGCCTGCTGCCTGCTGCCTTCTTAGTTTTTATTCTAGCATTATTGGCTATTGGCTACAAATCAGAATGAAAACTTTGTTCACCTAATTTCAAATTTTGTCTTCCACTCATTAATCTTTTATATCTTTATTACGATATCTAAAACCCAATGGTAAAAAAAAAACAGTCTATTTCAGTCTATGGGCATAACTGAATATCAGAGTATAAGGACACTGTTTAGCCCAGCGACTTTCGCCAACGACCATACCACGCTGAATACATCGGTTCTCGTCCGATCACCGAAATTAAGCAGCGTCGGGCGCGGTTAGTACTTAGATGAGGGACCGCTGGGAACACCGCCTGTTGTTGGCCTCGTCCACAACTTTTTCCTGCCTGCTGCCTGCTGCCTTCTTAGTTTTTATTCTAGCATTATAGGCTATTGGCTACAAATCAGAATGAAAACTTTGTTCACCTAATTTCAAATTTTGTCTTCTACTCATTAATCTTTTATATCTTTATTACGATATCTAAAACCCAATGGTAAAAAAAAAACAGTCTATTTCTGAATATCAGAGTATAAGGACACTGTTTAGCCCAGCGACTTTCGCCAACGACCATACCACGCTGAATACATCGGTTCTCGTCCGATCACCGAAATTAAGCAGCGTCGGGCGCGGTTAGTACTTAGATGGGGGACCGCTTGGGAACACCGCGTGTTGTTGGCCTCGTCCACAACTTTTTGCTGCCTGCTGCCTGCTGCCTTCTTAGTTTTTATTCTAGCATTATTGGCTATTGGCTACAAATCAGAATGAAAACTTTGTTCACCTAATTTCAAATTTTGTCTTCCACTCATTAATCTTTTATATCTTTATTACGATATCTAAAACCCAATGGTAAAAAAAAAACAGTCTATTTCAGTCTATGGGCATAACTGAATATCAGAGTATAAGGACACTGTTTAACCCAGCGACTTTCGCCAACGACCATACCACGCTGAATACATCGGTTCTCGTCCGATCACCGAAATTAAGCAGCGTCGGGCGCGGTTAGTACTTAGATGGGGGACCGCTTGGGAACACCGCGTGTTGTTGGCCTCGTCCACAACTTTTTGCTGCCTGCTGCCTGCTGCCTTCTTAGTTTTTATTCTAGCATTATTGGCTATTGGCTACAAATCAGAATGAAAACTTTGTTCACCTAATTTCAAATTTTGTCTTCCACTCATTAATCTTTTATATCTTTATTACGATATCTAAAACCCAATGGTAAAAAAAAACAGTCTATTTCAGTCTATGGGCATAACTGAATATCAGAGTATAAGGACACTGTTTAGCCCAACGACTTTCGCCAACGACCATACCACGCTGAATACATCGGTTCTCGTCCGATCACCGAAATTAAGCAGCGTCGGGCGCGGTTAGTACTTAGATGGGGGACCGCTTGGGAACACCGCGTGTTGTTGGCCTGGTCCACAACTTTTTGCTGCCTGCTGCCTTCTTAGTTTTTATTCTAGCATTATTGGCTATTGGCTACAAATCAGAATGAAAACTTTGTTCACCTAATTTCAAATTTTGTCTTCCACTCATTAATCTTTTATATCTTTATTACGATATCTAAAACCCAATGGTAAAAAAAAACAGTCTATTTCAGTCTATGGGCATAACTGAATATCAGAGTATAAGGACACTGTTTAGCCCAGCGACTTTCGCCAACGACCATACCACGCTGAATACATCGGTTCTCGTCCGATCACCGAAATTAAGCAGCGTCGGGCGCGGTTAGTACTTAGATGGGGGACCGCTTGGGAACACCGCGTGTTGTTGGCCTCGTCCACAACTTTTTGCTGCCTGCTGCCTGCTGCCTTCTTAGTTTTTATTCTAGCATTATTGGCTATTGGCTACAAATCAGAATGAAAACTTTGTTCACCTAATTTCAAATTTTGTCTTCCACTCATTAATCTTTTATATCTTTATTACGATATCTAAAACCCAATGGTAAAAAAAACAGTCTATTTCAGTCTATGGGCATAACTGAATATCAGAGTATAAGGACACTGTTTAGCCCAGCGACTTTCGCCAACGACCATACCACGCTGAATACATCGGTTCTCGTCCGATCACCGAAATTAAGCAGCGTCGGGCGCGGTTAGTACTTAGATGGGGGACCGCTTGGGAACACCGCGTGTTGTTGGCCTCGTCCACAACTTTTTGCTGCCTGCTGCCTGCTGCCTTCTTAGTTTTTATTCTAGCATTATTGGCTATTGGCTACAAATCAGAATGAAAACTTTGTTCACCTAATTTCAAATTTTGTCTTCCACTCATTAATCTTTTATATCTTTATTACGATATCTAAAACCCAATGGTAAAAAAAAACAGTCTATTTCAGTCTATGGGCATAACTGAATATCAGAGTATAAGGACACTGTTTAGCCCAGCGACTTTCGCCAACGACCATACCACGCTGAATACATCGGTTCTCGTCCGATCACCGAAATTAAGCAGCGTCGGGCGCGGTTAGTACTTAGATGGGGGACCGCTTGGGAACACCGCGTGTTGTTGGCCTCGTCCACAACTTTTTGCTGCCTGCTGCCTGCTGCCTTCTTAGTTTTTATTCTAGCATTATTGGCTATTGGCTACAAATCAGAATGAAAACTTTGTTCACCTAATTTCAAATTTTGTCTTCTACTCATTAATCTTTTATATCTTTATTACGATATCTAAAACCCAATGGTAAAAAAAAAACAGTCTATTTCAGTCTATGGGCATAACTGAATATCAGAGTATAAGGACACTGTTTAACCCAGCGACTTTCGCCAACGACCATACCACGCTGAATACATCGGTTCTCGTCCGATCACCGAAATTAAGCAGCGTCGGGCGCGGTTAGTACTTAGATGAGGGACCGCTTGGGAACACCGCGTGTTGTTGGCCTCGTCCACAACTTTTTGCTGCCTGCTGCCTTCTTAGTTTTTATTCTAGCATTATTGGCTATTGGCTACAAATCAGAATGAAAACTTTGTTCACCTAATTTCAAATTTTGTCTTCCACTCATTAATCTTTTATATCTTTATTACGATATCTAAAACCCAATGGTAAAAAAAAAACAGTCTATTTCAGTCTATGGGCATAACTGAATATCAGAGTATAAGGACACTGTTTAGCCCAGCGACTTTCGCCAACGACCATACCACGCTGAATACATCGGTTCTCGTCCGATCACCGAAATTAAGCAGCGTCGGGCGCGGTTAGTACTTAGATGGGGGACCGCTTGGGAACACCGCGTGTTGTTGGCCTCGTCCACAACTTTTTGCTGCCTGCTGCCTGCTGCCTTCTTAGTTTTTATTCTAGCATTATTGGCTATTGGCTACAAATCAGAATGAAAACTTTGTTCACCTAATTTCAAATTTTGTCTTCCACTCATTAATCTTTTATATCTTTATTACGATATCTAAAACCCAATGGTAAAAAAAAACAGTCTATTTCAGTCTATGGGCATAACTGAATATCAGAGTATAAGGACACTGTTTAGCCCAGCGACTTTCGCCAACGACCATACCACGCTGAATACATCGGTTCTCGTCCGATCACCGAAATTAAGCAGCGTCGGGCGCGGTTAGTACTTAGATGGGGGGACCGCTTGGGAACACCGCGTGTTGTTGGCCTCGTCCACAACTTTTTGCTGCCTGCTGCCTGCTGCCTTCTTAGTTTTTATTCTAGCATTATTGGCTATTGGCTACAAATCAGAATGAAAACTTTGTTCACCTAATTTCAAATTTTGTCTTCCACTCATTAATCTTTTATATCTTTATTACGATATCTAAAACCCAATGGTAAAAAAAAAACAGTCTATTTCAGTCTATGGGCATAACTGAATATCAGAGTATAAGGACACTGTTTAGCCCAGCGACTTTCGCCAACGACCATACCACGCTGAATACATCGGTTCTCGTCCGATCACCGAAATTAAGCAGCGTCGGGCGCGGTTAGTACTTAGATGAGGGACCGCTTGGGAACACCGCCTGTTGTTGGCCTCGTCCACAACTTTTTCCTGCCTGCTGCCTGCTGCCTTCTTAGTTTTTATTCTAGCATTATAGGCTATTGGCTACAAATCAGAATGAAAACTTTGTTCACCTAATTTCAAATTTTGTCTTCCACTCATTAATCTTTTATATCTTTATTACGATATCTAAAACCCAATGGTACAAAAACAGTCTATTTCAGTCTATGGGCATAACTGAATATCAGAGTATAAGGACACTGTTTAGCCCAACGACTTTCGCCAACGACCATACCACGCTGAATACATCGGTTCTCGTCCGATCACCGAAATTAAGCAGCGTCGGGCGCGGTTAGTACTTAGATGGGGGACCGCTTGGGAACACCGCGTGTTGTTGGCCTCGTCCACAACTTTTTGCTGCCTGCTGCCTGCTGCCTTCTTAGTTTTTATTCTAGCATTATTGGCTATTGGCTACAAATCAGAATGAAAACTTTGTTCACCTAATTTCAAATTTTGTCTTCCACTCATTAATCTTTTATATCTTTATTACGATATCTAAAACCCAATGGTAAAAAAAAAACAGTCTATTTCAGTCTATGGGCATAACTGAATATCAGAGTATAAGGACACTGTTTAACCCAGCGACTTTCGCCAACGACCATACCACGCTGAATACATCGGTTCTCGTCCGATCACCGAAATTAAGCAGCGTCGGGCGCGGTTAGTACTTAGATGGGGGACCGCTTGGGAACACCGCGTGTTGTTGGCCTCGTCCACAACTTTTTGCTGCCTGCTGCCTGCTGCCTTCTTAGTTTTTATTCTAGCATTATTGGCTATTGGCTACAAATCAGAATGAAAACTTTGTTCACCTAATTTCAAATTTTGTCTTCCACTCATTAATCTTTTATATCTTTATTACGATATCTAAAACCCAATGGTACAAAAACAGTCTATTTCAGTCTATGGGCATAACTGAATATCAGAGTATAAGGACACTGTTTAGCCCAACGACTTTCGCCAACGACCATACCACGCTGAATACATCGGTTCTCGTCCGATCACCGAAATTAAGCAGCGTCGGGCGCGGTTAGTACTTAGATGGGGGACCGCTTGGGAACACCGCGTGTTGTTGGCCTCGTCCACAACTTTTTGCTGCCTGCTGCCTGCTGCCTTCTTAGTTTTTATTCTAGCATTATTGGCTATTGGCTACAAATCAGAATGAAAACTTTGTTCACCTAATTTCAAATTTTGTCTTCCACTCATTAATCTTTTATATCTTTATTACGATATCTAAAACCCAATGGTAAAAAAAAAACAGTCTATTTCAGTCTATGGGCATAACTGAATATCAGAGTATAAGGACACTGTTTAGCCCAGCGACTTTCGCCAACGACCATACCACGCTGAATACATCGGTTCTCGTCCGATCACCGAAATTAAGCAGCGTCGGGCGCGGTTAGTACTTAGATGGGGGACCGCTTGGGAACACCGCGTGTTGTTGGCCTCGTCCACAACTTTTTGCTGCCTGCTGCCTGCTGCCTTCTTAGTTTTTATTCTAGCATTATTGGCTATTGGCTACAAATCAGAATGAAAACTTTGTTCACCTAATTTCAAATTTTGTCTTCCACTCATTAATCTTTTATATCTTTATTACGATATCTAAAACCCAATGGTACAAAAACAGTCTATTTCAGTCTATGGGCATAACTGAATATCAGAGTATAAGGACACTGTTTAGCCCAACGACTTTCGCCAACGACCATACCACGCTGAATACATCGGTTCTCGTCCGATCACCGAAATTAAGCAGCGTCGGGCGCGGTTAGTACTTAGATGTGGGACCGCTTGGGAACACCGCGTGTTGTTGGCCTCGTCCACAACTTTTTGCTGCCTTCTTAGTTTTTATTCTAGCATTATTGGCTATTGGCTACAAATCAGAATGAAAACTTTGTTCACCTAATTTCAAATTTTGTCTTCCACTCATTAATCTTTTATATCTTTATTACGATATCTAAAACCCAATGGTAAAAAAAAACAGTCTATTTCAGTCTATGGGCATAACTGAATATCAGAGTATAAGGACACTGTTTAGCCCAGCGACTTTCGCCAACGACCATACCACGCTGAATACATCGGTTCTCGTCCGATCACCGAAATTAAGCAGCGTTCCACTTAAGCAGCTTTTGGTGCGTCGTAATGATGTTATTCGGATTTTTAATTCTTGATATTATTTCTTGCCTACTAAAATAATGGTTATAAAATGAATCAAAAATTCCCATACCGGGAATTGAACCCGGGCCTCCCGGGTGAGAGCCGGGTATCCTAACCACTAGACAATATGGGATATGTTATCCAAATGCACAAAATAAAACGTTTGATACCATTAATAAAGCAAAGACAATATCATTTTTTAGAGTCTTTGCATTAATGTATAGTGCAAAGAATCTAATCAGGTGGAAAAAGAGGATATTTAACAGTTTATACAGTCGCTACATATTTTTCTACCATATCGCAAATCTGCATATGTATATTTGAGTTATATGCTAACAAAAAACATATACATCGCGGTCGATTTAAATAATTAAATTTAATATATGTCCAAAAAATACTTCTTATTTCTTCTTGATTTTGTCATCAAAGATGAAAATTAAGTTTTTTCTGAAAAAAAGAAAAAAAAAAAGAAGCAAGTTGTCAAAACCTACGTCACAATAATTCCCATACCGGGAATTGAACCCGGGCCTCCCGGGTGAGAGCCGGGTATCCTAACCACTAGACAATATGGGAGATAGTTCTTGCATTGCCAATAAACATATTAGGTTGCAAAGTTGGCACTAAAAGCGAAACATTGCTATGGTAAGCTAAAGCTATGATTAACAAGTGCTTCGATACGATAAAAGAAGTAGTTTGCAAGCAAATATCGGGATAAGTTTGGACCAAGTCACACATCTTGTTGGAGCAGGACCATATCATACCACATTGACTTCCTCACTAAAATGTCTCATAAAGCTTAATATACATGTATCTTATGAACCACAACCGTTTTATAGTTTCTATGAATACGTACTTTGCTTGTAAAAAAGTGTATATATACATATGAGTTTTCATTTTGCATATGAAGAATGACATTGAGGTAATTTAAAGCAACTCTATAAGGTTTTCGTGTAAATATGTTATTTGACGAAACCAGTGCGTCTCCCATATTGTCTAGTGGTTAGGATACCCGGCTCTCACCCGGGAGGCCCGGGTTCAATTCCCGGTATGGGAACAAGCAACTGTAATTTTGTTTTATTTTTTGTTGTGACGCGTCATGTTTA
This sequence comes from Drosophila mauritiana, assembly GCF_004382145.1. Classification (NCBI taxonomy): domain Eukaryota; kingdom Metazoa; phylum Arthropoda; class Insecta; order Diptera; family Drosophilidae; genus Drosophila; species Drosophila mauritiana. The sequence goes on along the minus strand of NC_046668.1, from coordinate 18,059,314 downwards.
GGTAAAATTTCACAGGTGTTAACATATACACCTGGTAGCAAAGAGTTTGGGACTAAAACTAACATTGGGTTTTGACTAACATTGGGTTTCAAATAAATGTATCCCATATGGTCTAGTGGCTAGGATATCTGGCTTTCACCCAGAAGGCCCGGGTTCGATTCCCGGTATGGGAAGGTAATAACTTTTTGACATAAAATGTAATTCAATTTTTTTATTTATATATTAATACTTTATTGCAATTTTTATGATTAAGCTATTAATATTTTCTAATTCATTTAGGTATTTACTTTATAGGGTATATATAGGCATTGTTATATACATATATTATATGTATAATTATAATAATTATTAATAATATAAAATAATTTCATTGGAATTTGTATGATTATATAATGTATATTTTCTAATTCATTAAAAAAACCAATCCAAATGCAACATGTTAAGAACTTCTAATGTGTCTCATTCGTTTTCGAAGGTATGTTTAATACGTTCAAGATGGTATTAATACAAGGTCAAAAGCACGTTTTGACACGCTTACGTTGGAGTCCCATATGGTCTAGTGGCTAGGATATCTGGCTTTCACCCAGAAGGCCCGGGTTCGATTCCCGGTATGGGAATTGTTAATTTTTTGCTCGCATAAACAAAGATCACTTTATATTCATCAATGGCATTTTCGTTTTAAGCGACATCTATTGGGTTATTTGTGCTGAGTTCTAGAGCGCCCTCTTTTAGATATTTTGTGTAAGACATTATCAGTTGTTTTTTTGTATAGTGGGCTCCAAAAATTCCCAAGCTGTTCTAGTTCTTCGTCGAATTACAGGTCGCTGTTTTCAACGGAACGATTGTCATTAGTAGTGGTAGACTGACGTTCTACCCAAATACTAAAAGGCCACTTGATGTTACGAAATTATGACTCCTGAGTGATTATAATTTAGTACCACGACTCTGACGGGGTTGCTCCTGCCTAGAGTTGTCGGTTTAACTGATGGTCTTTCAACTAATGAACTTTTTTAACTAATATATATGAAGCAAAATTATTATTAAGAGATAGGAAGACGGATTTTCGGTACATTAGTTCATCGTACGGAATTGGCACTTGTCTGTCCATTTTCAGGATTCGTGTGGATGGAGTTTGAATGGGTTGTGGGTGTGACCAGTCATTTGTTGCTGTTTGTCTCGCTGTAAAGCTGGCTGTGACCATGGCAACGAACATCGACGAGCTGTTGGCTGCTCCTCTGCCCTGCCCGTGTGCAAACATGTTTGGCTATTTTTTTCGCCAAAAATTTACATAAAAATCGCATTACACTTAACATCCACTTTGCTAAACGAAGCGCATGAAAGCGGGCGCCACGTGGTTTGGGCTCTCGACGGTGCTTTTGTAAGCCGAAGCGCCATGGTGGGGTGGGTGTTGTTCGCTTGGCTCGGTTAGTGGGCGATGGGAGTTGAGAGTTCGTTATTCATGTGCGAGCTTGTGCCAGCGGTTTGAAGTGCATGGCGGGCCTACGAAAATTAAATTAAAAAGCACACGCCAAAGGACCAAACACTTTGCGTTGTAAAAAAAATGCTAAATTGCAAATGGTCGGCGTGATCTATTTTTGGTGTGTATTTTTGCCATTTTAAAGTAAGAAGTTGGACATGTGAGCTATTGCATGGTCTTCAAATAAATTTTCAACATAGTACATATCTGTATCCTCTTAGATTTTAAGAAGGTAACTAAATTATTAATTTGTATATTATCCGCTTTTATAAGGCAGAGATATTTAAATTTACCAATTTATTCATAGTTCTTTGAATATCGTTGTAAAACAAAACAACCAAACAAATGCACTTTAAAGCTGATTTTTTTTGCTTGGACTTAAAATACAGACGTAAATCAAACGGCGTTAAAGTGTCCCATATGGTCTAGTGGCTAGGATATCTGGCTTTCACCCAGAAGGCCCGGGTTCGATTCCCGGTATGGGAAAATTTTTTCTTTGACTTCAAAAGGTGTGTAGTTTTTTGCACATATTTAACTCGAACCACCCAAACACCAAAAAGTCAATATTATACATATAGAACTAACTTTCATTAATATAAGATATAGTAAAGCAACTTATATAGTTCTTATAAATATATTTTTGAAAAGTCAAATTAAAATAATTCGCACTTGCGTATTATCCCATAGCAGAGCAAGGTTTCGATCCTCGGACCTCTGGGTTATGGGCCCAGCACGCTTCCACTGCGCCACTCTGCTTACAATTGATAGAGCGCTATGTTGAATATGAGTAAGCGGCGTTGACTGGATGGGATGACTGGCATTATTTACTGTCTTAAGAAATTCATTTTATTTGCAATATGTTATGGTTATGTAATAAAAATAAGGCCATATAATTCATTCGTAGTACAATATGAAAATATGAAAATCATTCTTAGCTGAGTAAATGTCTTAAAACCCAGATCAATAATCTAAATTCATATAAGAAATTCAGTGGTGCTTAAATGTTGCACGTTATCTCATATTAAACATTGTACTCATCATTTTACAAGCAGAGTGGCGCAGTGGAAGCGTGCTGGGCCCATAACCCAGAGGTCCGAGGATCGAAACCTTGCTCTGCTAAATAGTAGATTCTGGTGGAAGAATTTTTTATTTTTGTGATCGATCGTATTTGAAATAATGTATTTCTCTGCTAGGAAAGAAATGTCAGGCAATTTATTAATAATCTGCATTAATACCATATCGAATCCATTATTTTAAAGAGTTTGATTGTTGAAATTTATTTTTGCTCATACCTCAATGCGTGTCACCGGCTCCAGCTCACGTGGATTATGTGTTTACTTGGTACCGTGGTGGCCACGTCTCTTATCGCGCACTTGCAGCACGCTCCCACACATCTGCTGAGGCTCTGCATCACATTGAGGCATGTATTTTGCCCAGTGGCACAGATACGGCTTTAATAACCACTCGCCGAGTGCGACTCTGTTGGTTTTTGCCGCTTCTGTTTGCATTGCTAAGAGATGCGATACGGCTACGAGGCAGGAGTTCGGGATTCGCGCTATTAAATTTGCGGGACCTTTCCTTTAAAGGTGCTTAAATATTTTTGAAAATTAAAAAAAAAAACAGGGATGCCGACCAAGTTACTATTAATACTCAGACTCGCAGGGAGCTACCAACCCTGTATGCCAATCAAATTGACATATTTGTCAATAAATGGCAAAAATTTTAATTAATTTTCGCGCCACTTAAAAGCGCGCCATGAAATTGCACAAAACCATCCAGAATTGGTGGGGCGAGGTTTGCGGGCCAATGGAAACCAACCGCAAGCACTAAATTGCAAATAAATTTGTTTAAATATGCAATGGCAGAGCGCGTCAAGTTTGGCACAGCCCCCATGGACGGCGAATGGCCAAAAGCTGCTCTACACTGCGACAGTTTCACCTGGGAAAGCGGGGAGGGGAAAATTTGGTTGGTTTGGGATGATGGTGGGTGGTTACCGGTGGTTTGTTCGTCGCCTGCTGCACGTGCAGCTGCGACAACGAGACAACAACCAACATGCATATCAAATTTTAATAGCAAAACCCCCAAAAAGTTTCAAGCCACAAAGTCCATTTCCATTGGACTGAAGGGGTTAGGTTGTTCTCCTTGCGGGTTGTTGGCTCTCTGTCGTTTTCGTTGGGTGACATGCTTGATGTACGCTTTTGGTTTTCCCCACGAAGATGTTGCAATGACATTGAATATTGATGAAAATAAATCGAATTTCCGTCAGCCTGGCATCCGGCGTATTCGATAGACGGTAAAAGAAAATCCAAAAAAAAAATGAACTGGACACATTTCCGCCTGGACGTAGAGTCCCCGGCTTTTCTATTGAGACAGAAAAAGGGTTCCGCCTGAATTGAGCTCAACGCAGTCAGTTGGCGAGTGTTAAAATCCCACGTTGTCAGTGTTTTGGGGGGTATTTGTGGTTTCCATGAGTTCCGATTCTTAGCAATTAAAGGGGAGTCATTGAAAACTAAACAGTCTTAAATTTACCTTTTCATTTCAAATTGGAACATTCCTAAACATTAGTTTACGTAAAAAAAAGACGTGTTTGTTAAAATTCAACAAAAACCACAAAATCAAATTAACTTGTATTTTTTCTTTTTTTTTTTTAATTTTCTCAAATAAAAACGGTGCACGAGGTGGGCGTGCTTTTTATTGCCTGATCGGTGGCCAACCCACAATTAAGCCCCCAGTTAACACTTGATTTGTATTTAAAAATTATTGACCAATCCATGGGTACTGATTAAGTTTGTGTTTGTGCTTGTCAAACGACGGACGACTGCTGTTCGTGGGAGGGGCAACGATTGATTTTTGCCGCCACAAGGCAACGGTGGGCAACGGAAATTGCATAAGCTCCATCCGAAAGCGACGCGGATGAATGGTGAGGCAGGCTGAGAGAGAGAGTGCAGCACATATGAAAATCCAATTTTCCAGTGATTGATCAGGGCGATGAGGGGCAGTGAAAAGCTGAGCGCCACACACGTGAAGTGGGTAAAGTTTGTTTTCCGGGCGTATACGCAAAAATAATGTAATTAAAGCAATGTTTGCATAATAAAAATGAATATATGTTGCAGTTTGTGTCGCCATTTCCACGCACTGTGAAACTAAGGGGTGAACCGTCCAGGAGGTAGTGCATTTAGCTGGCCCATTCTACAAGTGTTTACCTAGGCAGCGAGGACCGTGGTCCTTTGCTCGCTTTATGCGGGCTGTCAAAATCAGACAGTGTGCACACATGCACCCACACCTCGTCGACATCCCGGAGATTTTATGTCCTGGTGTTGTCCACGCTGAAGAGCATCCTTTCGCCATCCCCTCGAATCTCGACTGTGTTTGTCCAAGTTCCTTTCACCAAATTATGCTCGAGCATATGAGGGATTTATATCCGCACGAGGACTCAACTGGACTGCATAACACTCGACTCGATTCAACTCTCACCAGTCTGCTGGCTGTCTGCTGTATTTATGCAAATATTGAAATAAGTCTTAATTGAATACAAATACTCAATTACATTGCGGCAAATCTATTTTGTGGATCCGGCAGTTCGGCACAAACAAACTTTACTGCGGACTGTACATACCCAACACTTTTACTGAACAATTTTAATTGCGGCATGTGATTTCGTTTGGAAACTGAAATATTTATTATAATAGACAATATAAAAAAAAATCATGGCCCATGAGGGGATCGAACCCGCGACCTTCGCGTTATTAGCACGACGCTCTAACCAACTGAGCTAATGGGCCTTGGTGACGATGGAGCTTTTCAGGTTCGTGAGGTTCGTTTTCTAGCTTTTGAAATCGGTGTTTATTTAAAGATCAGCTTTTAAATGCTGGAAGGTGGGTGTTATGTTATCTATATAGTGATAACTTCTATTTACAATATGTATGCTTATTCATTTTGATTAATTCTATATTTATAATTAGATATTTCTAATTAGATACTAAAATATTTAGAATCGTTTATATCTTATTTTCCCCATGTAGCCATGTTGTTCTGCGTCTATAATTAATTTACCACCGACAGTAGACGGCATTCTTTTCGGTTCCTGAGGGAGCTAAATGCTGCTCGACACCACATGCATCTGCTGCTCGCAAGCAGCACATTTGTGACACTTCATTAAAAAGCAACATTACCAAAATCAATTAGACATTCCCCCATGCATTCACATCGCCTAGACAGCAGGGATATAATACACAACAAAAGTATACTGACACATGGAGAGCGAGTAAGCTTGTTGTTTTTGGCAAACAAATAAACAAACAATTGATATACGTTTTGTATTTGTTCCTGCCAGTGTGCTTCTCCCCCCATCACCGATCCGCAAATTGTTTGAACACGAGACGAGACTTTGTTTGCATTTTGAATTGCCGCCACTGGGCGCCCAGAGCTGAAGCTATTTGAACAGTAGTACACTGAGCGCAATTCCCAAAAAGGCACTTGGGTATCTAAGTATTTATTCTTTAAACAATTTTAAAGCTTTACTTTTTTATATATTCGAAATTTAAATAGTGCTAGTTATTCACAACATTTGGTATGTACTTATAATCCACATAGTTGGTTCTTTATTTCTTCGAGTGCACGCACCTAAGGAACTTGTTAAATCGAAAATTAATTAAAAACGTGTTGCTGAGAACGTGGTTTAATAAAACTGAAAGCTAGCCTACAATGAACGCGTTATCACTCCCTAGTGACATGCTGATCTAGTTTTCCGTATCCTCAGGTGGTGGGTGTGGCACCGCCTTATGGAGCCACTTGCGTAGGTATTCGCTGGTCTGCAGGCCAACCATTCGATTTACCACCTTGCCGTTGCTGATGACCACCAATGAAGGAACGGACCCCACGTTGTAGTCAAGGGCCAGTTCCCCATGCTCATCAATATCGACCCGGGCCAATCTCACTCGACCTTCCTGCTCGGACACAACGTTTTCCAGTCGAGGGGCCAGAGCCTTGCATGGACAGCACCAGCTGATCAGGATGGTCGGAACAATGTCTTTACATGGTTCCATTTAACTGAAAGCTAAGCTCACCTGGCATGAAAGTCCACAACCACCGGCCGATCGCTGTTGATCACACGTTGCTCAAAGTCTTTTCTAGTCTCCACATCGAAAATCGGTTGCTTGCCAGTACTGGTCATTCCGCGATTAGCCTTCATTAAATTCATTAGGCGCTTTGCCCGAAATAATCTTCTATAGCTGGACATAATAAAGCTTACGGATAAAATTTTAGCCTAGATAAATAGCAAGAAAATTTTGATCCAAAAATTGTTGGGACTACAGTGTGATGCCGACTAGGGCCTTTATTCTACTGAAAGTTCTACGGTAAAATCCCATTTGGCATAGAGTTCCATAAATTCAAAGGCTGCTTGATCCAGAAATTACATTTAGTATTTAGTTAATTTTTCGTTTTACACTTCATTATGTACGCGTGTGAAGTTTAAAAGTTTAAAAAGTGTCATGTAAATTAATTGTTTAGTAGTCTAATGCTTGGTAATGGACTGGTAGCATTTAAAGATTTTGTACCCCAATTCACATTTTCCGGTAGCCTTGACGGAATGGCACTTTTCTTCAGCTTTTTCCAATTCATCTGTGTCAGTAATACCATACTTTTTTACAAGTACTTTCCTCGGTTGCTCGGAACTGATGGCGTCATTTGCTATAACGCCTTTCACTTCCAGTAAGCAGTGATAAAAACACTTGCTTTGAAGAGAGTCTTCTTTATCATCTAATTTGGTATTTGCTGTAACTGTATACCCCAGCTGCCGTTTCAGGCAGGCTTTTACTTTTTCATAAGGTTTCTAAAACTTGTACATTTTAGAGTAAGGAATTTCAACATTATTTCGATTGCTTACCATAGAAAGTGCTTGGAGCCAGATAGCAGAGAGGAAAATGAACAACAGGAATACTTTCATATTGATAATTTGTGCGCAAGAACATAAATTAGCTATCTTCCCTGGCTTTTATAGTTCGTATATTAGCCATGCTTATTTACACATTATCCTCAACTCGAAGAAATCAATCATATTATCAACGGTTGGTTTCGGTTTTCCGGGACTGTTACCCACTTGCTATTTAACCTGGCACAATAACATTCAATTGTACTTGATTTTTAAGATGACTGCATTTTTAAAAGGAAAACATTAATAATTTCGCTTCCACTACTTTCCAGCACGGTCTAGCAATTTTAAGAAATAAATAAGGTGGTGCAGAATAGTCACTTACATTGGAATATGAAAAAGCGAAAATGCAGGCTAGAAACACTTGAGCAAGCGTTCCGTTCATTTTATGATTTTAAAATTCAAATACTGAAGATGCGCTTTAAATAGATTTTGCTGACTGTCTATGTGCACGCCTATTAAAAATTTCAAGCTTTTTCTCAAATTGATTGCACACCTATTTGGGAAACTTGGTCACATTTTTATTGAGAATAAGTGAAAATTCAAGAAACAAATATTCTTTTGTAGATCAAAATAGTTTTTCTTAGATTTGGGCGCGGTTTTCGTAGTAGCACTTGTACAGCAGGTAGCTAGTGTCGCACTTGTCGGCTCCCTTGGTCGAGTTACACTTGGCCTGCACCTCCTTGACATTGGCTTCGCCGGCGATGGGACCCAGTTTGGCCAAAACCACGTCAGGTTTTATCTGTCCATTGGCCACCAGGCCGCTCTGCTCCAGGAAGCAGTTGGCGAAGCACTTTACCTTTGGATCGGAGTCCGCAAAGTTTCCAGACCGCAGGGCAAGGGCTTGCTCCTTCGTGATTCCCTCCTGTTTGGCGCAGGCCTTGGCTCTCTGCTTAGCCTCAGCCTTTTGGGAATCAGTTAGGTCCTGTTGAGAGGAAAAAATCTTTAAAAGACTCCTGGAGATCAAGCAAAAGGTCCTACCGCGGCAGATGCCACAGATAGAGCTGCAAGGGCGGCAAACACAATGAATACTTTCATGATGCTGATCGTGAGCTGTTTACAATCTTTTAGAACTGAAACTGTTGGCTAAATGTCTCGGCGAGTCAGCATTTATACAATTTGCGATGATGGACTTTGGACTTTGTCTAGTGATTCCCTTTCAATCTACTTGGCTGCGCTGAGAAACAACCTAGCCATGCTGACTTGCGGGTTCTTTCTTGGTGTCAGGTTTTTACATATATGTACATATATAACTGCGGCTTTCATTTGGGCAAAACTAAGCTTCAGTTGGCTTTAAAGTCTATTTTTAATTAGCGTAAGCTGTCCTAGTTCAAAGGAATAACTAGGATCTGCATATTTATTGGCCTCTGATAAAAGTTCTTAGATACGATTACAAAACTCTGAAGTTCGAACTACAGTCCGCCATCTGATTATCAAATAAAACTTTCCATTAACATCGAATACTGACTTGCACTTTATAATTCATAGTTACAAAGTAGGTAGTTTGTATAAAGTAGTGTGTGAAGAGTAGAAGCATTCCATGACGTGTGGTTTAAATGTATATTTTTCAGCTTTCAATTGGCCAAGATTAATTTTCTGAACGCTGTGCAGTTTGTTAATAATTTTCGTTGTGCTTTAAACTTTCCTAAGTCAGCAGGGATTTTGCTATCCGAGCTTCTGGCTATGACCCCCCACACATTTGGGTCACAGCAGATTCCAAAATACTGATAACATTCACTCGTTCGTTGGCCAGGCCATATTTACTTGGGCCAAATGAGTGATGACCCGCCCAGCCTCAGTTTGTTGTCTAAACATTTTTATGATTCAGGGTTAGAGATAGGATTCTTCTTTCCTGCCAGTGTCTTTACATAATCCCCACTGCTTACACAGGCATCAAGGCGTTTTAGCAATTAGTTTCAGTTTCTGCGAGCATTCAATGTGAAGATAAGTAGCCCCGAGTTTTCATTCTCCTGATGGGGTTTTGTGTGGCTTTGATGGATGATTGACAAGCAAGTGACAAGAGGACGAGCGTGTGAGTGGGTCGAGAATGTGAGGCTAATGCTGAATATGGGTTAATGGTTATGCAAGAAAAACGTTCTGCATGTCATCAGTTAATGATCATAGCGAAATATAAAAACAGAGGCCCTAAGTTTCAGTTATTAATACAATTTCGCACATGCTAATTACAATGTTCAGTCTTGCAGTCTTGTTAGCCAAAGCTAACTTCCTTTTTTCTTTTTCTACCATTATCATAAACACAATTACATAAACGACGCTCCTTAAATTGTGACTGAAAACCACACTCCATTAGTGTCAAAATAGGTGCCAAAACAAGTGTAGAAGAGGAGGAATATCGTTTCTAAACACAAAAGCAACTTCTCTCTTGTGTGTGTTATCGTTTCTAATTTGTTTCAAATTAAATGAGTTTTAAACATTTTCCACACACAAAATACAATCATAAAGCGTTAAATATACCGAATGAGTGACGCGAGTGTGGATGTGTTTTTCGGATGGGTGGACGAAAGGATCTGGCTGTTGTCGCGGTTTTTTTGGTGGGTGGTTCGGGGTCCCCTGCAAATGTAATTAAAAAACTTTTAAACCGCATCAACATAAATGTATGGCGCTTGAAATTCAGTGCATTTGACAATTTTCGGTTGGCAAAAAGTTGACATTTTGTGCTCCTGTGTTTGTGGGCAAAAAAGAGCCGCCAAAACATGTCAGACTCGCCCCATCATGCATCCCACCATCTAGCTTTGGCGGTGGCCATTTGTATTTGAGTTAAATGAAAAGCTTTAAAAGTTATTAGCATTCATAAATAAATGTCTGCGATAGGCATTTATTGATGACGGCCTGTATCCATTTTATTCGTTAATCATTTTTACGAGCCACTCTTCTCGGCAATTGCATTTATTTTAATTGAAGCCCATGCCTACCTTTTTTTGCAGCCATTAAGAATTGAAAGACTGTCTATTTAATTGCATTTAAATCGCCGGCCCAACACCTTAATAGACCATTAAGTTTTGCCATTGAACCCTAAAAATTTCTCCAAAAAGGTTTAGTTTGGCAATATGTTCAGGTAATAGGAATTTACAGTCGTAATGTCATTCCGGGCATTCCAAGTGATAACGCTAAATGGCAGTGCCATAAATTTCACACTTCAAATAACATTCTGGTGTGAAATTTAATGATTTCGATGTTGATGAGTCAAAATATTCAAATAGCAACCCATTAATTGTTCGTTGTTTTATATTTATGTTTCACCCTAAAAAGAAACTTTTGCATTGCTAGCCCCCAGGCCCCATAATTTTCCATTAGCTTTATTATATACTCATTTTCGGAAATGTCTTATATCATTGTTATTAGTAAATCCTATGTCCCAGTTTATTGCCAGCACCATGATATGTGGGAGGACTCGATACAGAATCATCAGTGCGACAATTCCTTGGGGGTCTAGCGCCTCTGGGGCAAGTTCGTTGAACTCTCCCCAAAATGTTTGGGGATAGTTTTTTTGGGGTAAGAATAATACATTCGGAAACATTGGGAAGAACTAAGGGTTGTTCTTAACTTTGGATAACCATTTAAGATTATTTTTACGCCTGTAATAATTGGCCAAAGGGCAAGTTTCTATATATTTCTAAGTTCTCCATATATATGGCTGATTTTCATTGAATGGTAATTATCATGTTGGCTTGCAGATTCATTGCTATCTGGTTTTCTAATTCAGATAATATCAATGTAAAATGTTTGCTTTCTCGTTGCTTTAACCATATTTTGACTGGAAGTTCATTAATCACGCATAAAGTGTTTAAATTTAATGGCAGGTGCTGAAATTGTTCAGAAAACACCTGAACAAAATGCTGTGCTCATCGGAGCCAGTTGCAAATGAAAGTTTTTGCACAGTCATTTCACGGAAAGAGCTCTTTTTAATTAATTTAATGACTGGCTGATGTATTTGCATATGGAAGTGCACGTGAGGAAAACTTTGTGCACGTGGGTAAATAATCAACTCCTTTGTTGCAGTTCCAAATTTGGTAGACTCGCTCTTGGCCAAGCTAACTGGGGATTGTGGGTGGAGCCAGCTGTTTCCCACTAATTATTTTAACAGCATGCTAGTGGTATCCGTTATCTGACTGCTAAAATATTTTCCTTTCCCCTGCCTTCGCCCCCCAAAAGAAAACTACCCAGCCACCTTGACAGGCAAGTTCCGGAAAAGAAAGCTCAGTTTCCTTGGTATTTTCAGTCCGTAATCCGCATAGCTTATCACAAATTCCGGGCATAACTCAAAACAGAAACGCTGCCCAACCAGTTGGGAAGCAAATTAATGGCTCGATGCGAATTGTTTTGGCCCATCTGCCCCAAGGCGTTGCAACACTTTCTGATTGCATTAGATGCTTACAATAATTTTCGGGGCAGCTCCACTCGGAATGGGAACGTAAATGGAATATTTTATGCAATTTATTTTGATCAATTTGCACGTCGCAATGTCAGCTTCCTCTTAGGGCGCCTAAATATTCTCCGGATATTCTGGATGCAATCGTGCGTGCCATGGAATGGAAATTTCGCAAAAGAAGCCACAGGCTCCACTCTATTATTCGAATATTTTTCGGCCAACGAAAATTAAAAACAATTATTGTGCGAAACATTTCATGGCTTTGTTTTCAGTTGGCAGAATATGCAAAATGTAGTTGCACAAATAAGAATTTTATATTGTAAATTCTGTTTTTTCCATCTGAATAATAATTATACGTATAAAATAAACTAAACATAATATAGTTCTATTTTTCATCTTTTTTTGTTATAAAACTCATTAAAAGGCAAAAAACTAAACGTTGAAATGGAAAAGGGACCAACCATGCGTGGGATAAGTTTTTTTTTCAACTTTGTCTTCTGGCGCCAGCGGAATGTGTGTATTAAACCCATTTGGAGCCCACCTCATTACACACTAAAAAAAGCAATCGAGCATCAAATTACAAAGAAAATAAAATGCAAATAGGTTTTGTCCTTTATATTCCAGGTTGTTCCTTTTTTTCCCCAGAACAGAGTCTCCTTTTTTTCCATCAAGTTTATCCCTCGGACGGAGTTCCAATTTCATGCAGCTGACCACGGACCCTGTAATTGTAATTGCCGGGCTGGATTGGAGTGGATTAAACAATTTCCACATTTAACATGGCGCCCGTCTTTAACCTTTGCCACAATAAATTTTTCCGGGCTTTTCCTCACCGTTTTTCGGTATCCTGGCTACCCGGTTTGGAGCTTAATTTTGGTGCCAGCGATAAGAATTTTTAGCGACGCTGTCATTTGGGGGCTTTGGCTTTTACGAGGCGGCACAAAGGACGCATGTCCTTGTTGTGCGTCTAATTAGATGCTTTGCCTAATTAGTTGGTTTTATGTGAGACTCTTTATGCCCCTGGATTACCTTTTCGGCTGAAGTTCGCCAAGTTAAGAAGTCTTTCTTTTCGCCAGCTGCAAGATAAGCCGACTCGTCGATATGTGGCATAAAGATTACACAGAGGTGCGATACCAAGCTGAGAATGTTATAAACTTAAACGTTTATTAAAAATTCCGAGCGCACAGGAAAATATCCACAGCATCATGACAATAATGCGAACGAAAGCAGCGCGCTTGCTGCTGATTTTCGCAGCTTGAGATTTTCCATTTTTCCCATCATCGGGCTGGGTGCTTCGACGGCTTTCCCCCCGTTTGGGTTTTTCAATTTCTTACAGAACGAGCACTGCATTCCTTCACCTGGCCCGTCTTTGATGCGTTATATGACAGGGTGATAGGGGGATAGGAGGATTGGAGGTTTCGAGGTCTCGAGGAGCAGCAGCTACAGTTCGGTCGGAGTTCCATATGAACTCCACATCCCAGCCACTGACTGGCCCCTCAACCGAATTGAACTTGTCACAAAAGAATTCATTTTGCAGAGCTCGGAATTTTCCGGCAGTTTCGGGATGCGGCGACGGGTTCGGAAAATGTGCGTTGAAAAGCTTTGTAAGCTTTGCTTGACTGTTGGCCCGTCCCTATGCTTTTCCCCCTTCCTTTTGTGTTTCGCACATTGTCCCTTATCCAACGCTCCATCGGTTCTGGGTTCGTTAACTGGAATTCAATAAATATTACTAAAACACTCGCATACGCATTCGCAATCGCCTTTTTCTTTGCGTTTTTATTGGGATGTCGAAGGGAGACAAGAGCGGATTCCAAGAAAAAAGGCCAGTGCAGACATTTTCACATAATTTCCCCCACTTGTGATCCATTTTTAGGGCCTCCTCCACTCGTATTCCCGCCGGCCAAGTACATTTTGGCTTATTTTATGACGCGTTTTGTTACCAAAACGAAAATTTTTGGTAATACCAAGACATTTAATTGCCTAATTGTTTTGTTTTTGGCATTTTATTGCAGACGGGTCGCTTTTTATGGAGCAAACCCAGCACGCCACTTTTTTTATGACTTAATTACTTAAATGCGTTTTATTTTGCATGCGGCCATAATCGTAAACAAATTATAGAAGTGGAAATTATGATATCTTTCCCAGTTTTAATGCGTGCCTTGGGGAAAAAAGATTATCCATCGGATTGTAGCATACTTTTTATACAAATACAGCAATTAAAAAAAGAGACATTTTAAAATGTAATCCCAACGTAAATAGTTCAAAACCTACCCATCTTTAGCAAATAGGCCACTATATTTGCACAAGTTTTTGGCTTACGTTTCATCTTTTCATCAGCAAATAGTATTCTATGTTTCGCTGGTACTGGGCCCTCATTATAATTTAAATTAACTGAATTTGCTTTATTTGATTTAACTGGCTTAGTGTTCCACGGCCTTTGTGGTCCATTGAGGATGTTCTGCTCCAGTTGTGGAAGAGCCAAGGACGCTGGAAGGGGCCTTTCCGTATTTATTAGCCACGCTGGGTTTTGACCCTAAAGGGTGCCTATCTTATCCCATCTGGTGGTGGCTCTGGTTTCCTTTCGGCCATCTCTTTTTATTTTCTGAAATTAATGCGGCAAACACTAATTAATTGCGCAGGTGTTGCAGCTGTTCCGTAGCTCTCTTGTTGTTGCTTCCGGTGTTGTTATTGCATGGGATAAGCCTAATTGAATTTCTGTAGCTTTTTGCTGGGCTTGCGGAATCGGGAGCTGGAGGTCCTATCTCGCCATTGGTTATAATTAATTACACAGCTGCCATTATAGGATACCGCCTGCATTTATTATCTTTAAATTATTGATTTTTATCGGATATGCCACAATTACCGATTTCCAGTTATTAACTGAATTGGTATTGTTAACTTTTAGTGAGAGCTGAAAATATTTTATTATAAACTTTAACCTTGCATTCAATTACTAATCTGTTGGTCTAAATAAAACTTCTGATTCTAGGCCGAATAATTTATGAAAATTGAATTTTAGTAGCTCGCATAAGCGCTGACCGTAATCAAATTCACGCTTTGCACTTATTTAATTGTTTTTCTTTTTAATTTCCCATAGCTAATAAATTGACTTTTATGAGCGGTCATGAGAAGCTCGTAAAATTTGCATATGACTCCTAGCCGAGCTTTTGGCTTTAAGTCGGGGTCCTTCAACGCTTGACAGCATTATTATTATGTCAACGTAATGTTGTCGTCAAATAGTTTTTCGCGTGACATTTGCATTTCAGTTCAGCTGAGTTGAGTTGAGTTGAGCCCTCGGGTCCGATGACATTTCATTAGCCGTTACCAGTTCTTCGGGCACACATATTTAATAACGTGTGCCATTGTTTTTCATTGTCGTTTTATGTGCTGTTTATATTTTTATGGCATGCCATATAGTATTCAATATTTATATTATATATGAGTCGCATGCGACATTCCCTCCCGTTCTATCATGTCTGCGATAAAATAGTTTTATTCCTTTCCACTAAAGGAAACTTTTGGGCACAGCGAACTTCTTCACCAGGTGGAAAAGCTGGAAAAGCTGAATAGGCGCCCCCTCCACCTCCTTGAACTGAAATCAAACTACTTGAGGAGTCAGCCACCGCTTCGTGTTTGCAGTTATTATTGTCTATAAATCGTTGGAAGGTCCCCGATAGTAGCTGTGGGGCATTATACACGATGACATTATGAATTTATTACTATTTAAATATTTTACTTTTGTTATGGCCCTGGCAGGCGACGATGGGCCGCAATAATCGTTCTGACATTTGTTTTCCCTGGCGTGCGTAACTATTTACGACTTTGCTCCGGCGGAAACTTCGTCTCCGAAAGTCTAGGGGGTGGTGACCCAGGCACCGGTATATAGTTTGAGTAGGTCATGAATTATCGATGCTGTCAGCAGTAAATATTGATAAAATATATGAGGAAAAGTTCTGGTACGTAGGCATCAACTTTGTCTACTGCGCCTCTATTACCATAATTAAATAATTCGGGCAGTTAGCCGACTTAAACGGTTCCGCTCAAAACTCATGCATAACTCAGCAAATCACACGAATGTCACTTTAATTGTTAATCAGCTAGACATATCTGTGCCACAAATTAATTAGCAAACCAGTTTAGGTTGATCGCACGGACTTGAGATTTTGAGAGTCATCTGAATATTTGGACTTTGATACCGGCACTTGACTTCAAACTTTGGACAAAACCAACAAAACAATAAAAATAGGTAGGAGAACAACTGACAAACTTAAAACAGGTTTGACGAATCAGGCGATCGTCATTAATTTGATCATGTAATAGCAGACTTATTTCAGAGTTAATTTTAAAAATCGGGCCTATTAACCAAATTATTTAATTATTATTAATGGCATTAGAATGACAAAGAAATAATTTGTTGCAGTACCTCATTACCTTATAAATATGAGAAAAATTTAATAATAACGAGGAATTATCTATATAAGAATTATCTATAGGGAATAAGAAAAAATATATTTATATTTTTTTAGGGCTTACAAATAATTCAAGCATCTTATGGCCCCCGTTGACTTATATCAAATTTTAGGTGTCATTAAAAATTTTTGTAAGTAAAATAAAATGTTGCTTTTATATTCTATTCTCTGAAAATCCACGCTCATGTTTTGCATGCACTTTGTTTTAACACCTCCATAAAAATCAACGTTAGATTGTATTTCAAGCTTAAGGTTTGGGAGTTACGAGTATTGTTAAATCAAATTAGTTGACGTTGACGCTTCGCTGGGCACTCTGACCCTTGGGAAGTACAACACATTTTTAATCGGTGGAAAATCTGAAACTACAATTAGCACTTACATTATGGCTTTGAAATGATTTTAGCCTTATAATAAGCTCGAGTCTAGGGCATTAAGGCCAATTATAGGTACAATGGGAGCCGCAGTGAACTTGCTTCATTAACTGATTCGAGTATCGGTTGAACTTTAAACCGAAATGGCAAGCCAAAAGTGAGTCAGTTTCGGGTTATCAGATAAATCGGAGAGGGCTTGAACCAGACAAAACAAAACGTCGAGAATCATTAAAACGGCGATTTAAATAAACTAACCGGTGTGTTGATGTGTGTATGTGTAATAATTGCTTATACAGTGTGATCAGCGGAGTAGAGCGAAAACAAAAAGCTATAATCAAAACAAAACTCTAGCGAAGCTGCATTCAAAATCGTATAAAAGCCAGATGCTAACCGAATAAAGTCAACAGTTTCGATACCAAAGGGTTTTCAACAACATCTCTACCGAAAATGAAGTTCCTGATTGTCCTCTCCGCCATTTTGGCCATTTCGGCTGCCGTGAGTTATATATTATCGGATCAAAAGTGGTAGTATTGCTAAGGGTATCTTTTGAATGTATCTTATAGGAACTGCAGCTATCCGAAGAGCAGAAGGCAGTGGCCCATGCCAATGGCGCCCTTTGTGCCCAGCAGGAGGGAATCACCAAGGATCAGGCGATCGCCTTGCGAAACGGCAATTTCGATGACACTGATCCCAAGGTGAAATGCTTCGCCAATTGTTTCCTGGAGAAGACCGGATTCCTGATCAATGGTGAGATACAGCCCGATGTCGTTCTGGCCAAGTTGGGACCCCTGGCCGGCGAGGATGCCGTGAAGGCCGTTCAGGCCAAGTGTGATGCCACCAAGGGAGCGGATAAGTGCGATACTGCCTATCAGCTATTCAAGTGCTACTACAAGAATCGCGCCCACATCTAAGCGCCCAAGCTCCGATATTGTATTGTGTGATAATCTAACTGTGACTTGTTACTTATATTGTTTTAATTCAGTATATCAATTCGTAAACAAAAAAATCTAGATCTATAAATGTTTTGAATAAAAAATTCAAGAATATATTTCGTTTTTAACAAAAACTTGACCAGAAACCTTTGCGAGCCTATGTTTCATATAGAAGATTATGGTAAAACCTTTTACTAGAATTTCACTTGCCATTTGTTAATATATTAAATATTAATGTTAAACTTTTGATAAAATAACTTTTTAGATGTCCAACCAAACTTAAACGAACCTTCCAGGAAAATTACTTACGCAACTTACGTCAACCCCTCACAGAGAACGCCTTTTATTGTGTCTCAAAGGAAATTAAGGCGAAATTCTTATACATAATTACTTATGCATATTCGACTTGTCAATGGATGCTCCACTGTATGACCCATTTGCGTTTTGGCCACGCACCCATTTGCATAACAGTGGGCCGTCATTAAGGACCAACCACTGTCAGACCGTCGTCAGGGGCTTAAGTCCCTGGTACAGAGCGGCGATCCCAGAGGCCGCTCATGTTTGGCATAAATATTGATGAGCGACGGCAAACTTATTGGCACAAAGACCTGGGATCCCCGGGATACAGGATGCGTTTGGGGGTCGAGCAAATGAATTGGACACGGGGAGCAGTGTTTTTAAAAGCCCAAATCCAATTAACAAATCATTAAACATTCATTGAGCACGTGTCGCAATTGCATTTACTGGTTGAACATGGATCAGGTGGCATAGGAGGGAACAATTGCTCCGACTTTGGCTTTGACTTTGGCTTTTGGGGAGTTTGGATCGCAGCCAGGGTCCATAATTCATTTTGTCACTTCCTGGGGTCGGTCTGGCTGTCATGTCACTTCCATTTAGCATCCGTTTCAGTTGCAGTTGTCTGCACAAGAGCTGATGGCCGATGGCCTTCCCGGCCAAGCGAACAAACAATCACTGATGCGTTTACTAATGTCTATTAAAAAGGCAGCCCAATCGAAGGATTCCACCCCCTCGAGCTAATGCATTTAAGTAGACAGCCATGGCGGCTTGTCAAAGGAGCCAACACGCGTGAGATGGTAGCACATTGATGCTCGACATCAGCCTTTGTCTTGGCCGTCTTGTTTGACTTGTCTTGCTCCCGTTAGTTGGCTTTCAATGGCCAAGGACCAAGGATATCGCTGGAGTTGGGGCTGGGGTTGAGTGCTGATGCTTTGAGGGGGAGGCTTTCCCTGCGGTTCTCACATTAATGTAATTTAATTTTATAAAAACTTCGCTGCAGGGTGGCTGCCACTGTCTTGTTTCATGCTCCGATGTCTCTCGCTTTTTGTCCGTCCATGTGGAGTTTCTTTGATCTTAAAGACCAATATGTGATGTGGCTGGGGATGCTGCGGTTGTGTTTCCGATTATCAGCAGAAGTCTGTTATTAAGTCCGTCAATTAGAGTGGTCCAAAGAAGGAAGGAGTTCAAGAAAACCAGTTGCTGTGGCTTGAACTAATGTGATTGAATTTGTTTGCAATACAACTAGGCTAGTAAGAAATATAATAACTCTATCTAAGACGGGTTCCTGTTCTTTGTACTATCATTTTTCCGCATCCAGCTTGTAACCATTTCCATAATCTAATTTAAACTTCAGCCTGTATTTTTTTATGTTTCCACACTTATGAAAAGAAAAACCCACATTGCTTGCAAAAACAAATTAGTGAATAATTACTATGATTATTTTAATTGAAATTGCAAACAATGGTTGGACCGTTTTTAAAACACCTTTATAGAGCAGTACTTAAATGTTTTGTAGATTCATCTACCAAATTGAACCTAAAACTTTTTGCAAACCATTTTGTATTTGTGCAATTATAGAGGCCATTAAATAAGTCAGATGAGTGTTTTTGGCGAATGCTAATTTGAGTTCTCACCCAAAAATGCTATTGGCAATCCACTGATGCATGACACATTATATGCGATGTATCTGAATATGATTACCTGATGGGCTTAGCAAGTGAGGCATGAATATGATTTTGTAATCGATTTGAACAACAATTAAATAGCAATTCAAAATGATTTCTGATCCATAAAGACGACTCTATAAAAGCCTTTTGTTAAGTCGCGACAGGATCTATAGTTGAAAAGTTTTTATAGTAAATCGTCAAAAAAATTTTAAAATATTTCTTAGATGTATTTTCGAGCCAGTTTGATGGCATTGCTTTGCCTCACTCTTAGTGAATTCGTTCCTAAAGCATGGGTAATGTTTTTCATATTTTATATATCTTTTGTAAATTCAACTTATGTAGTACTTGGAATTATATGTTTTATATTTACAAGGTAAATATTAAAAAAAGGGAAGTGAATCAAAATTTCTAAAAACTAAAAGTATCTCCAAATGAGATATTGGAATACATGGAGACAATATTTAATGTTCATAAAAATACATTTCATCCACAGACCCGATCGCTTACCGTTTCGCTGAACATGTCCATGACCCGAACCATGGTTCCAGATCCGCCAAATGGAACCGAAACCAAGCTCAGCCAGGAGATGCTTAGGGCTTGTATGCGTAGGACCGAGATCTCAATGTCGCAACTGAAACTATTTCATATGAGCCTGATGAACAGCGACTACAATAATGACAACGATATAGCCCCTACGCCAGTTCAATCCATTGGCGATGTGAATAACCTGGGTGATCTGGACTTCAATGGCAATTCACAGATGCCCTATCTCGATCTGAAGCATAATGAGCCGCTGCAGTGCTTTGTGAGCTGTCTGTATGAGACCCTGGATGTGGATAGGTACAATGTCCTGCTGGAGGAGGCCTTCAAGAATCAGGTGCAAACAATCATACAGCATGAGAAGGCGGAGATCAAGGAGTGCAGTGATCTTCAGGGCAAAACACGATGCGAGGCAGCCTACAAGCTGCACCTGTGCTACAATCACCTGAAAACTTTGGAGGCGGAGCAGCGTATCCGTGAGATACTGGAGCGGACCGAGGCGGAGAACGAGGGATTCGGTCCGGAGGGCAGCGACTTTATCGACGGCATCCAGCATTCTGGAGAAGCAATGACCACCACTAAGTCGGAGTAGATAATTGTGGGTCTT
The DNA here is from genome assembly GCF_004382145.1 of Drosophila mauritiana. Lineage (NCBI taxonomy): Eukaryota > Metazoa > Arthropoda > Insecta > Diptera > Drosophilidae > Drosophila > Drosophila mauritiana. The sequence goes on along the minus strand of NC_046668.1, from coordinate 18,038,635 downwards.
ATTTCTTATCGATGTTTGCCACTTATTATCCACTTATTATTTAAATGTATGTATGAATATGTACTTCAATTGTAACTTATTCAACTTTTGAGAGTTTTAAAGCTATAAAATAAATACAAGAGTTTTGCATTTCAGCGTAATTAGTTTAAAGAATTCTAACTACATCATAAGTTGCTTTATTAATTAAAGTCTTTAATATTTTCCTGATGTGTTTGAAAAACTGAATACCATATAATAAGGCGTAACTTTGGGCTCCACTTTTTTCTAAAGGTTTTTAATAGTTCCATAGTATAGTTTTGGGCTGATTGTTAAGTAAACTAATGTGTCGATTTAAATGTAAAAAGAAGAAAAGGAATGTAAGCAATTTTATAATACATAAAATAAGTAAGTAACCATTTCCCAATCATTAATACACTAAGATATTATGTTGTTATATGCTTAGTCGCATAAAGAATTTTTTGTAGAAACTTATATACACAAAAACCATTTCACTTAAAACATAAGAATCTATCTTAAAACAAGAAAATCTATTTCACGCACAATAAGTAAATAAATCCAAAGTCCAAACAAAGCTCACTGACCCGAATGATCATTTAGGCAGCGATGATTTAACGCCTACTGGTTGAAATGGGAAAATTGGTTCTGAATTAAAAATAACCCAGTTTAAAATTATTCAATTTTATTAATTGAATTTTAATAAAATAATAACTTGATTGGCAAAATTAAGTCTGCAACTTATACATGTTAAGAGTATTTAAGCCATATTATTGTGAACGAAATTCAGTTCGACAGTGAATTTAGATTTGTAAAGATGAAACTTATCTACTTGTTGGTTGTATTCCTAATTTTCGCTCTAAGCGAATTAGTAGCGGTAAGTTGGATGAAGTGCTGCCTTATTTATATATTGCATCCTTTTATTAATATATTTTAAACAGGGCCAGTCATCTGCGGAATTGGCAGCCTACAAGCAAATTCAACAGGCCTGCATCAAGGAGCTGAATATTGCTGCCAGTGATGCTAATTTGCTGACCACCGACAAGGAGGTGGCGAATCCCTCGGAGTCGGTGAAGTGCTATCACAGCTGTGTCTACAAGAAGCTGGGTCTCCTGGGTGACGATGGAAAGCCCAATACCGATAAGATCGTCAAGTTTGCCCAGATCCGTTTCAGCAGTCTGCCGGTCGATAAGCTAAAGAGTTTGCTTACCAGCTGCGGAGCCACAAAGTCAGCCACCACCTGTGACTTTGTCTATAACTATGAAAAGTGTGTAGTTAAGGGTATGAGTGCCTAAAATTAAATTAAAACAATAAAGCAGTTTAAGTGTTCAATGCACTCATACATTTAATTATGCAAATTGAAAACGCCGAATGACCTGACTTACACACGAATATGGATTATAATCAGCTTACGCGAAACAGGGCTTGAGAGCCTCAATTAAGCTGTGGCAAATTCGCCACTCACCCCTCTGTTGCAGAATGATGCACTTGTTCCATGATTGCATTGAATCACATTGAACAGGCTGATTTATAATAACAAGGTTTTATGTATTGTTGCGTTTCTGTTAACCCAAGCTCAAACAAACCTAGAACGCGTATCTATTACCACCTAATATAGAAAACAAAGCAAAGTTTTATTTGACAAAGAATTTATTTAAATTTTGTTACTATTTTTCCCGAATCACAATTTGCCAAGCATTAACTCCCTAACTCCTTTAGGCCTTAGCCTCGGGGGCGGGCTTGAAGCTCTCGAAGCATTCGTGCAACTTGGAGGCGGTATCACACTTGTTCTCGCCCTTGATGGACCTGCACTTCTCCAGAGCCGCCTTGGTCTTCTCCTCGCCAATGAGAGCGCCGAGCTTCTCCAGGACCACGGACTCCTGCAGCTCACCGTCCTTGAGGGTTCCGACCTTCTCGAAGAAGCAGTTGGCAAAGCACTTGATGTTCTCGGTGGGGTTCTTGAAGTCCTTGGCGTTGACCTTGGCCCTTTCCTCCTCGGTAAGGTTCACTTCGTCGGAGCACTGCTCACGATGCTGCTTGGCCAGATTCTTCTGCTCATCGCTCAGATCAAGGGACTAAGAAAATGATAATTAAAGGTTTTAATAACAAAAATTTTAGCAAAGTCTTTTACTTTATATATCCTCAACACACACCAAAGGATCGAAAATCAGTCAGGATCTTCGTCGTTGATATATGCTTATAAATATTACATCTTATAGGGTCTAATAAAATTATACCCTATAATTCTATTGCTTAGTTTTCTTAACTTAAATTCAAACTCACCGATCCAACAGCCAGAGCCACAAACAGAGCACTCAAAGCGATCACGAAGTAGGAGTTCATGTTGCTAGAACGTTGGGGAAGTTCTGATGCCGATATAGGATGGGATCGCTGCTTTTATACCCGGCTTGGTTGCCAATAAAAGCCGGTTTCTCTTTATGGCCGCGGGCAGTGATCACTCTAAGCCCAGCTGATGGCTTTGCTTTTTGATTTTTGTTTTTGTTTTGGTTTTAGATTTCTGTTTGCTATCTCTCCCATTTCCTTTGGTCTAGCTGAGTTCTTTTTTTTTTTGCAATCTTGGCCAGTACTTTCGTCTATTTGTGGCCCGCGGCCAGGTAGACAATCTGAAGTTATGCTCGCTACGAAAGCATGGTTCATTAAACCGCCTTCTACCTCGCCAACCTGGGGAATCGAATCAATTATCAGAAGGCAGACGTGGTACAGACAGGGACGCCTCAAGTGGTCTCCAGATCGTAGGTCGCTCAAGTTACTCCGTCTAGAGTTTGAGCTGAAATTGTGGCCACTCACTCATTATCGCTGCACTCTATCAAAAACTTTCCACTGCTGCCCCATACCAGGTGGCAGATCCCAAGCTAAAGGCACAATAACCATCCGACAACGCCCCAGTCGGATTCTGATTCAGATATATATCTATGTATCTGGGCGGAGAGGTGTGGCCAGGCGCGTATTGAAAGTTGAGAAGCAAGCGCAAGGAGACAGACGACGACGGCAAAGTTTTTTCATTTGAATCCTATTATTTCAGCGTAGTTGTAATCTTATTATCCACGAGATGACAGCAAAATGACATTTAGAAAATTTCACGCTGTGTGAAATGTACAAAAAGAAAATGCGGGAATGCAGGAAAGTCAGTGCGTGTGGGTGGTAATGCTGATGCTGAGACTCAGAACGAGGCTGATGGAATCGAGCCGGAGTCGGAGTCGGATCCAAAGTCGTGGCCGGGATCCGGAGTTTCTGATTGGGACTGCGTACTGTGGCCAAGCCATCCATCCCTTCTCCCTCGCAAAAACCTTCGTCTACTTCTTTGAGTCGGGCGTGTTTTTCACAAGTTTTCCACTGACTTCTTCTGCTGTCGCTGCCTTCCTTTTAATTTCAATTCTGACATTTGTTTGTCTGCTGTCAAAATAAAGTAGCTTTGGCGCTAAAGAAATAAACCATAAGATTGCGATTGAAAATTTTCCAACGCACACGCAGACACCACAGCCCCCTCCACCGCCCAACCACCACCCCCTGACCAACCAGTGGCTGAAAACTTTTCGCTCTGACGCAATAATAATAATAAACTAAAGCTTGTTTGACTTCTCCGCAAATGCTTTGAAATCCTTGTGTGGTAATCTTAATTCAATTTGCTTGTGGTGGGGACAGTCGACTTGAGTGATAAACTCTGGCGTTACACATGCAAAGATTGTTTGTTGGAAGTAAGAAAAAACCTGGCAATTTAATCTGAAAACTTTATAAAAATAATGATTTCGCAGGAGAGTAAAAGCATTTTAGGTATGTTAACAGGTGGGAATTAGTTTTTTGTTGACTTTCTTTTCGACGTAAGCTTTGTATTAAGTAAGGAATATTATAAAGGTTCTTTGAATATCAGTCGGATGGTTAGTTAAAAGAAATTACATTCGAACGTATTAATTAAAATGCAAATAAAAGTCATGATTTTCTGAAAAAGGTTAAAGGTGCTTCCTTATGTGACCATTTAAATATCTAGACAAACAAGATTAATTTCTCAAAATTTGTACATTCTTTTTCAACTTTCGAATCATTAACAAGGCAAAAATGTAATATTTGTTCAAGCTTTTTTCTAATGAACCAGAGCTGAGCTAGGGATGGCTATCCCTATAGAGCACAAGGCAAAACCATGAAGAGCATAATCAGTCTACAAGCCCCCCGTCCAATGCCGCCAAACTTCAGCTAGAAATTAAGTACAATTTTCATTTTAAATTAAGCTGCCACGGCATCCCCGCAGAGCAGATCCTGCTCAGCTTTCGACGTCATTAATCACCACAGAACACAGAAGCAACAACAACATGCTGGCCAAAGAGCATTTGTCAGAGACTTTTGGGTTACTTTCTTCGGTGGGGTGAAGCATTTTCTAATCGCCCCCATGCAAAGTAAAAAAAGAAAGAGAGTTGGAAAAAGTTACGCCCAAGAATCAGCCCGTGTACACATGTCAGGGGGTTGGCTTAATACCCCCAACTATGAAAACTCCGGCCTGACGACGACCCACCTGTGTGAGTTCTATTTCTGTGAGAAAAATGGTCGCTAAATTTGCGTGAAAAGGCAAATAATTTGAAATTCCCAGGGGTTCTAAATAAGTAAATTTAAATTGCATTTGTATGCGTTCAAAAATTTTTTGCCTTTTCCTTCTTTATTTTTGAGGGTCTGGGCGCTTGTGTGTTTTGGCCATAGCAAGTTTTTGTTTGCCACTGTTGCCGTTATAAATTTGCGTGTCAAAAGCGACGAGGTGAAGGTTTTCCGCTTAATTTTTTTTTTTTTGATGTTTCGCATATGCGGAAGGAAGTTTCCCCCAAAACCCCCATACCAGGCTTTCCGCCATGTCTATGTGTTTGGCCAAATGTTAATGTCCTTATCAGCGCTTCAGCATTTTTACATGTGTCCGCATTTGAAATATGCGGCAATGGTAAATGTTTTTCTGGCACTTTGCATGCACCCATATGAAGGAAATGCAGAACGGGGTGGGGATTTTCTTTTTGCCGCTCCTGTTGCCGCTTCCGCTGCAGCTGATGTCAAGTGTCAAGTGTCGGACAGTTGAAGTTATTTATTATAACGACAATTACACCAAACCTACCAACAGCTGGCCAACAGCTCACGTCAGAGGGTTCTGCGGGTTCTTCTATGGCCATAATTACATTTCCCACGACTCTGGGGCGAATGGAAATTAGAAAATGCCGAAAAACGGAAACGGAAGTGAGCGAACTTCTCGTTCGTGTGTGCCATGTGTGCTTTCTTATTGCCCCTGCCACGCCCGTTCCGCCTCTCACGCACACACACATATGAACACAAGTCCTTTTATCGAGTTTCCGCATCCATCGTCTCAATCGAAGCCATCCTATACCCCGAAATCGGTGAAATTTGCTAATGTAATGATGCTTAAAAGTGTTTCGAAGTATTCCTTTGCCTTGTTTATTTTTATTTAAATGCCAGCCAGCATGTGTGGGGGCGTTTGATTGAATTGAAAATGCTTTGCCAAAAAATTTCCATTCAACTTCGATGGCTGTATGCTCTCGTCTCAGCTCCGCCTTTCCTTCTCTTCTAGTATTGCATTCAAGGGTTGAGGCACGTTGCGAATAATTTGCTAAATGGCTTAAAGCAAGAAACGGGACGAATTGAAATGCTCAAAAGCCGCAAGAACATTAATAGCCATCACACTGGACGTGGAGCTTGATGTTGCCAAAATCTCTGTCTAGAGCTACTGGGGAAGTTTGGCCGCTTTTATTGCTGTATCAATAAAATTAAACTTAAATTAACAACCCAAATGAGTAAGACGCTTTCGGATGGGAATCGCAATTTAAATTGATTGGGTTGTCGTGACAAACAAATTTATCTATATATGGTACTCGATGCCCTCAATTATGGGTTATTATAATTGCCTCAAGTACAAGTTCAACCTAATATTTGGAAAACCCCCTTGTTAATTGTATAGCTGATAAAGTTTTAGCATAATTAGCAAACACTAACAAGGTAAAAATATCTTATCGCAATGGAAATATATGTACATATACAGTTAAGGTGGTTAAGAGGGTACAGATAGAGATCTTATAAAATTAGTAAAAGAATACTTTTCTTGCATATTTATATTTAAATTTCCGCATAAGCTGAGCAACGAGAAAATCGACTTTTTTTAAGAGATGCCAGCGTTATTAAAGTTCTCTGGAATTCTATGACACCACAATTAGTTAGTTGAAATTATCACTTTAAAATGCCATCTGCAGCCAGCGGCATTTCAGCAGCTTTAGCGCCAACCACTCCAACCATTCATTTTGAGCCACTCGAGCATGTCGATACACACACTTGTGGCCAAGAATCTCAGCTCCCAAGGACCCTTTCCTTTGGCTAAGTTCAATGCCATAAGTCGCCGTCTCTGACGGTGGTTCCTTTTTTTTACGTAGCTTTTGTGGCTCTAATTCCATGTGTTCTGTGGGCATATTTAACGAGCGCCTGCTGTGCCACTCCAGCCACTATAATATGCCAAATTAAAACTTTAACTAGCGCGCCGAGAGTCCTACAGAGTCAGCATAAAGAGCAAGTGCAGCACAGCCAGCGACAGACTGTCATCATTATCATTAAGAGACACACACACACCCGACTCGTTTTCGCACCTTATCCGGCGCTTATGACACTGGGAAAAATGCATTAACCTAAAAATTTTTAAAATCAAAGTTTTAATGATATAATAATAAAACACGCTGACCCAGAAAAGCGCTTTACTATCGAATCAAACATTAAAGTAAAAGTACCATATGTACACACTTAGACTTTATTTTGGGTCATGATATTTATGATATTAAAAAATCCAATTAGAAGTTTTCAAAAGTGAATGTATTTTTGTGAATGACCGCACTATTTCTGTCAGTGTTTTAGTGCTGCTTTGGCCGTATTATTGTCGCTGTAGTTGGCACTGAAGTGGCCGCATGAAACAGTCGCCCAAAACTGACACAGTCGTTGGAAAGATGGGGGGAAAGCTGCGACGATGAGGTGCAGCTTCCGTTGCAGTTTGTTTTTCCTGCTCCTCGCAGACGGCTTAGTGCCATAAGCATCAGCATAAGGACGAGTGGGTGTGGCATCCGATGTGAGTGCCATGGCGCATTAAAAACAAAACGAAGGCGTTAATCTTTCGAGCAAACCTAGTCCGTCTACATAACTCTGCTTGCACTTTGGCCTAACATAATTTATGCACTGCAACTAGACAGAAACTATGCGAATGGGCGTAGCAGGCGCCCACTACCCACCAGCATACGTAATTACACACTTCGGGATAATGCCACAGCGTTAGTGGCAGCCACTTTGCATCATTGTGAATGTGAAGCACAGGAAATGAAGCAGGAAAGGCAAAAAACAATCAAGAATGCTGAATAAATAAAGTCAGGAAATTGTATACAAGAGCCAGCAAGAGGCATTAAATCGCATTGTCTCCATGGAAAATAATTCAGGTGTTGAGAAATAAAAGCCCCTTAAATGATTACTAAGACATGTCTAAAATGTAACTAACGCTTATTGAGATAAAAATGCGGTGAAAAATAAAATGAAATATTAAAAAAGTTACAATTTTGTAATCTTCATGGCATTTGAAGTCCTTGCCATGGGATATTTTTGGAACTATTTAAATGGCATATACTTCCAATAAATTTTCATATACAAACGGACTTCTATATTAAATAATATTCTTGTATTTCTGGTTTAGTAGCACCTGAGATTGTGTTTTGATTGACAACCTTTATAAGTGGAGATAAAATGGTTCGAATTCCTTATCAGCACTTAACAAAACTGCTTTTGGCCATTGCAAGCAATCGAAACAGTAAACTTTAGCAGGGTCTTAAATTTTATGTCTATCGGTGGAGAACAATCCAAATGTTCCACAATAGACATCCAAACCCTTGAGCTTTGTTCGAAGCACTAACTAAACCTCAGATTTGGCTCTCCGATTTTTCCAATTTCACTCAATATAGCGACGCATGCGTGTCGTAGTACCACTTGGAAACACTATGATGAAATATGGCGCCACTGTGCCAGGAAAATCTCAATTTATTGGTACTCTCAGTTTTCAGCTATAACTTGGATTTTTGTCTCTTTAGGGCTCTCTTTTTTCACCAGCTGATGGCCCGAAGTTATGGCTAACATCGCGCCTCCGTCGCCCAAAAGCGTGCTTCGGTTTTTCCTTTTAGGTTTTCCCTTGGCTGTTTTCCGCTGCCTTTCGTGAAAATGCCTTGGGTTGAGTTGAGTTTTTGGGTTCGAGGTTTAAGGTTGGGGGTTTTTCGGGGTTGGGTGACCGGGAGCAGCGACTCTTTGTTGCTTTTGTTGGCACTCTGCTGCCGCTCCTGCTCCTCCTACTGCTTTCAATTCAATTTTTCGCCAGCTGTTGTGCTTAATTTGAACTTTAAGCATTTTCCTTGTTGTTGTTTGGGAATTTCCGGCTTTAATGCGGCATTTCTGCGGCTGGGCGACGAAAACAGCTCAATGTGAATCGGAAAATGGAGAGTAGGGAACCGATTTCGCAGCGTTAAGAAGTCCTTTGTGGGTCAACCAGTCAGCCTTTTAACCGCTAATGAAGACTTATTTCACAGCACAGCAAAGGCAATGCACTTATTTATGGTTAGGCCGTAGTATTTCCCATCCGAAATATGGACCGGTTGACAGTATAAATAATGTGTTCCTTTGCCAGAATTTATGGCACTTGTATGTCTTCTGGTCTTCGGCATCCACTTGGCTGCTATAAATTAGAGCCACCGACCAGTCCGACCTTAAATGCGAAGTGCGTGTGTGTATGGCTACTGGATCTCCACCTCCAACCACATCCACTCCCCCTCAAATACGTACACACACACACACTCATTACCGACACGCAACAAAACACACAGATACCATTGGTACACTTGTATTATGGCAGCGGCTTTTGAGGTTTAAAAGCGTTTTGAGGTGACACATAATGATTAGCCAGCCATTAATTGCTTAGCACTCGAGGCACTCGATTATACTAATTAGGCGTCTTATTAACCTTAAACACATACACAGTTACAGAACTCCTTCGGGGCATTCGTATTTATTCCGTGAGTGTCCTTAAAACTACAATCTTTAAAAAATTCCTTTATAAATTCTTATGAAATTGTGCAGAAACAGCAGCAGGGACGAGGAGGTCCATGGTGATGATGGGGCGGTCCATGGTGATGTGGCGGTCCATGGTGGCCTCCATGATGCGGGGGTCCGCCATGATGCGGGGGTCCTCCATGCCCATGTCCATGTCCTCCGGGTCCTCCGTGTGGTGGTGGCATTATTCAGATATTTTCGCAAACTTTGAAGTACGTGCGAATGGGTCCAACTCTTATAGGCAACTAAATCCATATTGTCAGGGCAAGTCTAATCAAGACCTGCCTCATAAAGATAAGGACTATCTAATCTGTATAGTATTGCTTGCTAATCGATAGAAGTGTTTGTTAGCACAAACATTGGAATATTATGATGACCATGGCGATGAGTAAGGCCTTGTAAATACCTGAAGCTGAATTAGTCATGACAAATAAAATGAGGAAAACCCCTCTAAGGTCTGCTCCTGAGATAGCCATATGCACAATTTTATTTGAAAGCTTATCTTTTAAAATGTGCGTCTAGTTTTTTCTAGCGATAAGATTATGCTCCAAAAATTATAAAAAGTACACTACCACTGGGACTTTGTGAAATGTGCCAAAGAATTTTATCTGTTATACCTTTAAAATTGCGATATTTCCAAAGTAACATAAACAGCTTTAGGATCCCTGAATAATATAACCCTAGCGATAACAAATGTAACTTTCAATGGTAATCTATTCCAAGGTATTTCCGATTTTATAAAAGGTTTGTTGGTAAATCGATAAGATAATGGCTTTCAAATTTTGCGGAATTCTGTGTTTATAAGTCCCCAAATCGATCAACATTATTCTATGGAAATCCAAAAAAGAATTCAAATGTTCCTGGAATACACGACTTATTGACTTTCTTCTGAAGCCATAACTCCATTTTTAATTTATTTACTGCCCTTATCAATAAAGCCAATTGTACTTAATAATTGTAGAATACAAACTTTCCACCAATCTGATTTTGTCAATTTGCCATTGAGTTTACCATAGTGCACATGTAGTTTATGCGAGTGGAGCAACTTGATTTTAATTCCTGATAAAGAAAAGGCAGTCGTGGCCATGTAACTATTTTCTTTACCCATGACATGACCCAGAAAAGTATGGCGAAAATTCGCCAAGCCAAGTGCAGGCACATTCGGCAAGAAAACGGATGGAGCAAGACCAATGGCTTGGCTTTTTGAATTCAATTAATTTTATCTGCATCAGTTTTCCCTTATAATCGCATCACAGGGCGGCTCACATGCGAAACGGAAAACGGCTAAAGGACTGAAGGACGAAGGGACGCTCTCTCGAAAAAGGACCGCAACTCGTAAAATATATAAAGTCATTGCAAAAGCCAATTTGTATATCAGCGTTGGCGGCTGAGGCCCGGCGATTATCAAACTGCGAAACTTACTTAAAATGCCCTCAAAAGGGGGTTTTCCTTGCCAAATGGAACGGTGAAAGGGGAGTTGGCCCTGCTTTCATGGTAACAATTACATTTCACAGATTTTCGTTTGGGGTCGCGTGTGCCGTTGCATGTTGTTGGTGCGGTCGCATTCGCGTCCGCTTTTCGCGTCCTTTATTTCGGGCTTAAAGGAGCTTACATTATCGCCGGGTTGGCAAAAGGCAAAACCCACACACCGGCAGGCGAATTTCCACTGGCTGATGGGCGACGTCTAAATATGAGAATGTTGTGTGAAAATGTTTAAAATCCACGCGAGCCTCTCCGAGCGCAAATGCTTAGCACGCCATAAGTGTCAGCCAGCCATGATTGCCTGCGGTTTTCCCAGTGTATTTTCCTGGCTGTTCTATATGTGGATACAGTTGTAGTCACATAAATAGTGCTGGATCAACATAATATGCTTTATTAACAAATTAGTACGGTTAATATCTTATGGTATTTATTAGTTTTGTTTTGTTAGTTAGTTTTGGCTAAAATACATTACAATTTCATAATAATTAATAACTCTTTATATATTATTTATATTATATTATTATATTTACGTTATACACTTTTGTGTTTTTTATAAACTACTATAAAACTGATCGCAGCTGTATATGTGTGGGCTTTATTCCTTTGGCCAAGGAGTGGCCACTTTTGCATACCTCCCCCTGAAAATAGCGTGGCGGGCGCTAAGAAAGGAAGTAAATAGTGGAAAAGGCATAAATAATAGCAAATAATACGGCGACAATGCGCACAAATTTGCCGCTAAAGTGTAGTCATTGTCGTGGAAAAAAAAGAAGAAAAAAAATTAGAAAAGCAGTCCTGTGCGTGAGCTAAGCCACAGGACCTGCCTTTGCTTTTTGCATGATTTCGCTGTTTAAATTTATTACACATTAGATTTATGATCGCGTTGAGTTGCCCCTACTTCCCCCAACACTCCACCGCTTATCACTGCCCTTTGTGGTGGCTTTAATTTCATTGTTACAACTTCTATTTGAACTGGGTGTGAAGCATAATTTATAGGTGGCCGTGTGGCGAGTTTGTGCGAGTTTTTAAGTGATTTCTTTCGCTCGGGTGCCACTGGGCATGCACAATTATTGGGTGGCCTGTGCCACTTCTGTCACTCGCCTTGCGGTCAAATTTCCTCAGCGGTTTACCCCTGGCTTCCCCCTAGTTTTCCCATTTAATCACAGGTTTTGGATAGCCTTGCGTGGCTTTTAAGCGCTTATTAGAAGTGTGACAGAATTCGAAGTTGAAGAGGAAACGGAGACGCCCCCTCACTTGCCACTTCCATTTGACACACACGAAGGCCCACCTTAATAATATGGGGCAAGCATTAGTTGTGCCTCGGAGTGCAAACAGTTGTGTATAAATGAAAACTTTGATCAAAATAGGAGAAAAGAATTAAACAAAACGTTTTACGACTGATTTAACTCTCTTCAGGAAACGAGGAAAAACAAGGACTAGTAAGAAAAATAGTTAAAGGAAAACCTAATAAATCACAGGAAGCGTTGAATTTACTTTCTTTTAAAATACCGATGTTAAGCAGCACATATCACAACAGATCCCACTTCTTTCAACCCACATGTGTTTTAATCTTTATTAAATTTATAGTAAAATTAACATCCAAGTTTTAATAACACTTTAACACTTTACCAAGTTGTACACAATACTCATTTTAAGAGCGTGAAAACGATACCCAAGAGAATTTCGGCAAAACTAGTGAATACAAGAAGCCAAAATGACGTCGATTGTGGAGATGCCGAGGGCCAATTTGGAGGAGGCCTTGCCACCATGGATGAAGATAGACTGGTCGGACGAGGTGCTCCACGACATTTACAGGGACTGGGGAACGTACTATTCCCGCCGCCGTCGGGAGAACTTCGCATTGCACTATCTAAACAAGGCACTCGCCTTGGAGCCAACGGATCACATGACCCTCTACAAACGATGCCAGAGCAAGAGGAAGGCTGCCCAGATGCTGGGTGCGCTGGATGACAGCCGGGCAGCTGCCAGTGAGTATTACAAGGATTCGGAAAGGACTTTTTTATAATTAGTTAATTTAATTTTAATGGTATTTAACAGAGCTCGCACGTAGTGTGGATGGCGAGGAAAAGGCCATTATCAATCTCGATATTTGTGATGTACTCTACGAACTAAACCAGTTCGAAAACAGCAAGGCTGAGATGCACAATAATATGCGAGTTTTTATTGGTAATAAAAGAAAGAGCTTCGAGCAGCGTCAGTTGGTGGTAAGATTGATTTTAAATATATTTATTTATATAAGAAATATATAAAACAAAGAAAAATTTTTATTGAATCAATTCATACACATAGGTGGATGGCGTGATCAAAGATGTGACTGGTGAGGCCATGTCAGCCTTCTTTACAAAGAATTTGAAGACCGTCAGCATTGTTCACGATTTGATCAAGGAAAGGGAAAGGGTCGATAATCGACCCTTGTGGAAGATACTGAAGGAGCAGGGCAAGTGCGATGTGCAGAGTATCCCGGAGGTTCCGGAGGAGATGCTCTCGCCCATGGAGATTGCCCGCCGGAAGCGTGCCTTTAACATCTTCCACCAGAGTTACATCAACGACTCCTGGATCGATGTGCTCTTCATGAAGATGCTGTGCAAGAATCCAAACCTTTTGCTATCCCAGTGCAAGGAGTCCTCTTACTTCCTTCAGCAGCTTTCTAGCAAGCAATACGAGATTGTTCGCAAGTTTATGGTGAGCTGGATTATAATGGAAATTTTTAGCCGTCGGTCCTAAGCCGGGTTTTTCCCCTGTCCGCAGAAAATGCTGCAGTCCCGCTCCCCACTTTACCTGGTCAATTATCTGAAATACGGCAATAAAGCCATGTCGGATAAATACCGTGAGGCCTACCTGTTCCGCGTACAATATCAGACACATCGTAACATGAACCAGGCTCTGAAGGAGATTAGGGCACTCCGCAAGGCCAAGAAGGTTCAGGTGAGTGATTTTAAAATTGACCTACTAGTTATAGATATTATTGCATTATTTACTTCTTTATAGCAATTGGCGAAATTCGTGGAGGAGCTAATGGGCACATATGTGGTCCTAAAGACGGCCCGTGTGATGTGCTGGAAATTTGAGTTCCTTAACGAGGTTTACAACACAATGGCTTTGACTTTGGCCGAACAGCTTCGAGTGCCCAAAGGCTTCACGCCCCACGGTAGTAATGCTATACTAAGGCTGCTCCGTCTGCCAGTGGAAAGGATCAAGGATTTTGTTCCCGTGACATTTGGGGACCGAGCACCAGAGCCGGAGGGCAACGATCCAGCAACTACAAGGGCCAAGTACGAGAGGAATACTCATAATCCTAATATAGACTTCTTTAATCTGTCTTATATTTCAGGAGGTTAACTGCGCGCCTGGAACATCGAATGGTCTTTGCCAAGTATTCGATCGAAAAGTGTTATTTGTTGCACCAGATTTCGCAATCTTACTTGGATCAAGGACGTCATTCAGAGTGTACTTACAATGCCCGCAAGGCAATTAAAGGTAAAATTATTATTTGTATTGATCAATTCCTATGTCGTATTGTAACATCATTTTTATATATATTTTAGAGAGCAAGAATTGCAATAGTAATCTGTGGAAGTTCCTCAGTGTGGTTCAGATAGTCAAGGCCAATGCCATACTGCACAAGCTGGAACAGACCAAGGAAGCCCTAGAAGATGCCCTTCCCATCGCCCATTTTCTGAAATCTTCAGAGTTGATTCTCTTCATAGAGAACTGCATGGCGTGCAACACGGAGGATTCGATCAACAAGCGGGCCACCCTAATGCAGTCGCGCCGGGTGAGCAAGTCGGAATCTGTGGCCACCCACTCGCTGGTCAGCGGCCAGGATGACTCCCAAGGAGGTTAATATTATATACTTGACTATTTTCCATTTGTTTTACTATTTTACGGTTACACCAAACAAGTAAATGTAAATTTTAAATACATATGTGTTTTAATTTAACTAGTTACTAAATGGAAACTCAATTTTTAAAGAGCTTAAGTAAATGTGCTCGTAAAACGTAAGTGATTTCGTTCATTAACATTTCTATTTAAACTAAAGTTTATCCCGCATAAAGTACGTAATGCATTTGCTATCTTCATGACCAGCAATAAAACGGCGACGTGTGATTAAAACTTTTACTTTGTCCCACATTTTAAGCAAAGGCTCTGAAAGAAACACACACTAACTTACATACAAATATACATATACCTGGAGAAAAGAGTCGTAAAAATTCTATCAACTCGATTAAATTATAACAAGTGGATTTTCATGTTTTTGTGCCGCATTTATGTGTTTTTATTGTGCTAATTTTATGCCAGTCCTGCTGGCGCGGCGAACACCTCAAGAAGCAGCACCTTTTGCTCCTCGTGCTCCTTGGGCAATTTCGGCAGAGAGCTGGCACACACTCGCGTGTGTGTGTATGGGTGTGTGTGTGTGTGTTCAGATAGGCACCTGGCGGCACCTGCAATAATACTTGGCACACATTTAGTGGCAGCATTTAGTGGCACACTGCGGTCGCAGGATCCAACGACGAAGTTCATTCTTGCGACATTTCCACTCTGGCTTTCCCGCTGCCGTCGTACTTGGCAAAGTTTTTGGCCTTCATCCTGCCGCTTGCCACTTTTTTAACAACCACCCACATGGCACGCCCGCCCACCTGCCAGCTATTGCCTACCTGGTTCGGTAGCCTCGGCTCGGCTTTTGTCTTATCAAAGTTTTTGGCGCGCATGTGTTTATGCCACAAATGGCACTTTTGCGGCAGCGCATTTTATTTTTTACTGCCACTTTTCGCCATTTTGCTTTATCATTTTTATACGTTAGTGTATATATATTATATGTGTCTATATATAAACAGTGCCAATAGGCTTGGTTCTGACCAAAATTCAACCAACCATTGTTACATTTGGACAACACTGCGTATACTCTATTTACGAACCAGAACAGTGGACTTAAAATATTTTCATGGCTGTTAATAAGGAAACTTATTTGCCTGATTTGTAATATTTTTAATGGATTCTTTGCCTTTACTGCAGTTCTTAACTGTTGCTTTACATTGGTTAAAACAACAGAGCTCCCACCTCCCCTTTCCGGTTTTAAACATTCCTCCCAATAATAAATCTGCGTGAACCCCATTAACCCTTTAGTTATGTTGTTGGAGTCGGAGGAAAGTAACGACTCTATTAGTAGCGGAATTTAAATTGCCGCCTAGTTCGTTTTTATTATCCTCGAGGAGGGAATGGAACCTCTGGCGAAAGGTGCGCAAGCCCACTAATGACCCTGTATTTATATGACAGGGGAAAGTTTATAAATATTTATGGGGTGCTGTGCTGTTGCTTACTGTGCTGTTGCTTACTGTTGTTGCTGGCTTTCATCAAGCTAAAACTCATTTGCTTATTTTAAAATTCCGAGCAGGCGTAGTTTCATTTTTGACACCCGGCATTCGTCGCCGGTCCCCCAAAACCGATGTTCCCCATCCGTTCCTTTTTTAGGGATCTGCCGCACGTTGTTGCCATTGTCACGCACACACGTACTATATTTTTTACGCGCATATCATATTACACCCTCCAAACACACAGGGACATTCCCTTGGCTTAAAGGACCCTCCGACCGACCGACCAGCCACCCAACCAACCAACCCCTTTCCCAACTGGGGATGCTACGGGGATCCATTGAGGTTTGGTGGCCCAGTCGAAGTAAATAGAATCACGTACACTAATTATCATCGCCATTGCACGAAGGGCGCTCAAAAATATATATTTTTATTAATTTCAGCAAGGTAACGCCCCTCCAAAATCCAACCAACCACCTCCCCCCACCCCATCTGCGGTGTTGGGTGAAAATTTTAATTGAGATCTCCGCTATTTGATAGCAACGAGGAACTATTCGCCCGAAATTGATGTGGCCGCTGATGCTGATGGGGCCACTCGAATGGTTGGTTTTGAATGCAAAATGCGTCGTCGGATATAGTTTTGAGTGCTCAGATAAGGTGGCATATATAATTAGCTGCCCCATTTGGCATTATGCGACATTTGTGTGTTTCAAGTTTCCCCCGATAGTTTGTGTAATGTGAGTCATTCATTTGATAAACTCATAGGGGAATCAGAGTGCCGAGCACGAGTTTAATTAAAGTGCGAATCTGACTACAAGTGAAAGAAAATAACTAAGAATGTAGTATAAAATATAACATATAAAAATATAACCAAATATATAGATATCTTAGGGCTTGGTAAATTGCAATAATCACATTCAAAGTAAAATACGTAAAAGTGCTTTACTATATGTTAATGACGTTGTTTGTTGAATTGCAAGAAAAATAAACAGCAGATAATGCCGTATAAAGCAAACCCGATAAAAATTATCAGTATATTATCAGATTTTGCATAACTTGTAAGCTACAAGAAAGAGTTTTGTTTATTTGAACAACAACGCTTGAATGCAACGAATTCGAAAATAAAATCATGTAATAAATAACCAATCGATTTTGTAGTTTTCTATCATAAAGCTGGTTAGACAACCAAGGTGAGACACCAACGAACGAACCGCTAGGTACTTCACACAAATCGCTGGCCACTGATAAGAGTTCCAGTTGCTTTTATCTATAGATAAGACCCATAGCAGAGATTGCCCAGAGCGCGGCTATAATAGCACAATCCCACCAATATGACCAGTGCCGAACTAAACGCGTGCGGTGCAACAAGTACACTTTATAATTGAAAACAACCGGATTACACGCAATCGAAATGGACCACAGAACTCGCGTTGTGGAGGTGGTGCAAGTGCCACCCCAACCCTCGACGACGGTGATCGTGCAACCTCCTCCGCCACCGCCTCCTCCCAAGGATAACAGCTGCTGTTGTTGTCCTTGCTGCCCCTGTTGCTGTCAGTGTGGCGAATGCTGTTGCTGCTGCACCATCATGTGAAAGACGAAGGGCAAAGGACCTCAGATCCCCTAATTCGTTACGTTAAATTAACTTTCTATGTGTATGGAGGCCGCAAACAATTCACACAGTTTTTTCGTGCAATAAAATTTTACGATTCGTTATAAATAACGCTGTGTAGGGCTCACACTCTGGTTGCCATTTTTTTTTTTGGCGAAGGGAACAAGCCTGGTAACATATTGTCTTACATAAATCCAAATGCGAAAGTACCACAATATAATAAAAAGCCAAATTTAATAACATGCCACAAAAATTTGTAGTTTTATGGCGGCCGAGCAGGGGGACAATCCTTTTTGGCTGCTGGAAATGCTCACCACATCATTTCAAAGTTAGTTCACATTCCGAGTTATTATTTATATGTTTCTCAATTTGCCAATAAAAGCGGAAAATGTGTCAAGAGTGCTGCCAACTCCGGTTCCAGGCCCATGCTGCTCTCATTTGATAAAGGATTTTATGACTCTTGGCTCTTGAATTGCAACCGCAGCGTCGGAGTTCTCGCCCCAAATATTTTGACGAGGGTCCCCAAAGTGGGACATTATGTGGGCGGAAGTCCGACAACGAATGCGAGTGCCTTTTTCCAAAGTTTGTAGTCTGCTCATTTAACATAATTTCTGACTCGCAATGCTTCTTTGCCAAACGTTTATCTAAAGCCCAAACCTTATTACTCATACGCAGTGTGATAATTCAGACGGAAAACCGTGGTATTGATATCTAAGTGAACAGACTGGAAAAATCGCATAGTAGGAAACATTTTTAACCTGTTTTTTCCAAGTTTGATCTAAAATATTTGAGATGCTTGACCTAACATGTAAACTTAATAAAAATGGAAATACCAGTACTGGCTTTTTTTAGAAAGCGTTTGGCGCCAAGTTTGGAGACAACAAGTGGGGTAAATCGTTCGAATGAATTTTTAAAATCTAGCGATTGTCGATTTTTTTTGCATTGGTTTATGCGGGCTATGATTGACCTCTTTTTAATGATTTTTAACATTATGGATATTTAGATTGAAAGAAACTGATGAAGGAGAATGAATTTTTAAATAATTGTGTGTGTTTTTCTATGAATATTCAAATGTGTCCCACTGTACCTGTACTTTTTCTATGTTATTGGCGTGTACACAAATTCGTAATCAGGGCAGGGCATTGATCAAATGCCTACCGGCTTTAGATAATAATGAGTAAGATATTTCCACCAAACCGCCAACCATTTGCGTTCGATGTTTCAGTTAAAGGCGCGTTACCGAACGGGGTTCACTTAGTCGAGCAGTTTAGGCCAGTTACTAGTTACCAACTAGGAGTATTCGTCATTAAATTAGTAAAAAAGTAAATCAAGGAGAATGTACAACGCAGGCTACGAGGTGGACGTGATCGATCCCTATTATCAGCCGCCCGTGGAGGTGGTGAATGTGATTGGACCCCCGCCCCCTGTGGAAGTGATAATGCCCTCGCCCGTTTACAACCAGCCGGTGGTTGTGGTGGAGCAACCCAGCTACAATCAACCAGGACCCCCCCAAGGACCCAGTGACGCCGAGTGCTGCATGCTGCTAGGAGCCTGTTGTGTCATGGAGGAGTGTGGCCTGTGTGTCATCATGTAGAATGTGCTGTTGTCAAATGATTGCTATAAGAACTATGTAAACTAAACGCTAAATATAGACTGAAACTAAGGATGACTAATCGGAGTGATGATTCAAAGTTTGCATTTAAAGCGGTTTTAAAGGCATATCAATTTAATATACGTTGCATTAATGGAAAGTAAAACAAGTGGTTTTAAGTGCTGAACCTTTTTTGGATACTTGTGTATCTCGTGCTAACAAAAAATGTTTTATTTCAATTAAGCATTTGAACACATTACTTCAACAATACAATTTTGATATCACGCAGATAGATAGTTTCGATAAATCACAAACATCATAAAATCCATTGTCTGCTGATAACAGCCCTTTGATTTTACGAACTACCGACCTTGTAGCGCCTTTTTCTGATAAAACTGGTTGGTGAAATGTTTTCTTGCTAATACTCAAACATAAATATCAATAAGCATAGATTTTAATTTCAACAAGGAAACGGATAGATAGGCTTTTAAGCGAGCGAGGTATCTTTTCCAGCTGAAAGCCAACCACATTTTTTGTTGCCAGCTGTCAAAGAAAATTCAGTGTCTACTTGTGGACACATTCATCCCCCTCTTCAGGGGGACACGCCCAGGCCCATTTTCTTGGGTTTCCTTTTAATAAATATAAAGCGTTAATTTGCTGCATAATTGCGCCATGCCACACCCAGGACTCCGTAGATGGGACCGAGAAAGGACGGACCCTTCCATCGCATGGCAGTTAAGTAGCGCAGCCTCGTGCTCCATCAGAACACAACTCATCAGAAAACTTGGGCCAACATGGTCTATACCCCATCGTGGCTCCCTTTTTCATGTCTTCAATGACAGTTATTTCATTTTTCTTGTTGATGTCTCTCCCTGCACTCATTAAATCAAGTTAAAAAGGCATATAGCACGCAGTTGCTGCCGATGTTGCTTGTTGCCGTTGCCATTGCCGTTTCCGTTGTAAGCCAAGCTGTTGAGTTGTTCTGGCCCCAACACTCTGTTGTTCTTGTGGCTGTCTTGGCGCAGTAAACAACAAACAGCAAACAGCAAACGACAAACGACGGCAACAAACAGCCAGGAACCGACGACAACGAATTTTCAAATAACATCTCACAGAACTCCAGAAAGGAAACAATAAAGCCGATGCGAAGAAAGCGAAACTCCTCCAGTCATTTGTGACTCGACTCGACTCGACTCTACTTTAATTATAATAACTTGGCAGCAGCATCGTCGTGTTTTTTGACATCATGGCTGACTTTAATGGCTCCACCGCAAATGGGGAAAACCGAAAAACACCTGACAAACAGCTACTTTCGGTATCCTGAAAATGGAGTTACGGCTCACATTCACCTCGAATATTGTTAAATGGTTCAAAAAATAGCTGCAGCTACTAAAAGTAATTTGGTGTCTGGAAAGATGGCTTTTCGTAAATGTTTCCCTCGGGAAACGGCTGAGTCACCTGTCTGATATGAACTCTTTATAAACTTACATGGTTGAGATAACAGAGAAAGCTTGAAGAACGGGGTTGTTGCTGAGCGTCAACTTACTCTGCCAAATTTCGGTAAATGTATCTTGAAAATGTGAAAGATTTATTGTACCCATGATACACACTTGTAATATCTTTGGTTAATAGATTACATGTTTTTGAGTAAAAAACGTAGATTTGTTTTTACTTTTCTAGTCAAGATTTTTTAATGAAGTCATGCACTTACAGCTTATATAGAAACTATTTTGATTGATTGCCCCCAACCGATTCCATATATATTTGCCCGACTTTTCAAAGCCTCTTAGAGTCAACCCTCGAGATGTGTTGCAAAAAAGCATTGTAATCATGGAGTACAACTGGCCAACTAATGCATAATTCGTGTTTGCTGGGCACTGAGCAGCAAACCCACCCACCCGGAATTACATCCACCCACGGCGCCAATTTCCTAGCCAACCAAAATGAGGGTAGGTATAGTATATCTTCTACTTATAGTTGAGCTTGTTGCATTTCTTGCAAGTAATTTTGTTATGAGTTTTTACTGCTGCGGGGCAGTAATCCTTATAAATGAAGCAGCAAATTTGATGCTGCATGCAACGTGCCCTCGAAGGATCGCCATCTAGTTGATTCCCCTCTATTTACCACAGTTAGTTGACTTAATGCATTCGCCTTCGTCTCGCGCTAATACACGTTAATATCCTCTGAGCTATGAAATTTCGCTCATTTGTCAGGATTTAGGGCATGGAGGCTGGACACGGGAAATTGCAATTGTATTTCATTGTGCTCTTGTTGCCGTTGGCTTTTGGCAATGATGATTTATTGGGAAGGCACGTGAGACCGCAGCCGGGGGAGCGGGCGAAGGAAGAGTGGGCGTTTTGTTGGCCTCTGCCTCATTAATTTTTGCCTAACTGGCTCATTAAAAATTAATCCGTCATGGGACCTCGCCGTATCGATGGCTCTGTGGGGAGCCCGTCTTCTAAGCGTCAGATCGGCTTAAAAAGCCTGGGAAGCTAAGCTCTCCTTTAAAAACAATCTCCAAGTGATGGACGTTGTTATACGAAGGATTAACGGTTTCAACAGCGACTTACACATATGGCGCTTAATCAGACGCTTTTAATTACCCAACATACTTAAGTGGATTTAGAAAGGGAACGCGTTGATAAAGAGAACTTCGTTGCATTTTCTATAAATATAAGTTTTATACGTTTTATAGAAAATAATAATCAAAAAGTGTTATATACCTTAAAACGCATTTATAGAAGATTTCTAATATGGTTTGACAGCTGTCTATGATTTTTATTACCAGTTCCATATTTCTAATTTCATTTAAATTTATATAGGGAGCGTGCTCTCCTCCCAGCTTCCTGAATATATTCCAAATGTTTATTAAAACAAAAGGTCATGGCTGGTTGGTTTAAGGGCTTGCTATGATATATTGTCAACAAAACAAGCCACTGTACCATTTGCGAAATGCACATAGAAGGTCAGAGGGTGCACCTTTCACATCTGGTGCCAACCGAAAAACCATTTCATCTAAAATGAATACTTTGTAAAATGGAAAGCTGCTGAATGTCGGCATTTAGCCACGCATTAAGACACTCAACCCAGTTGCATTTTAGCTGTTTGTTTCCCGGGTCCTTTGTGCCGGATGGGCGGCAGTGGTGGGAGGTAGAGCTGGGCACACTGACCCGCCAAGTACCGTTCGACTCCTGACTGCCAGGCCGTCTCGTTCGCTCTCGTTCATTTTGCATCGTGTCAAGTGCAAAATGTGCAATGCAGGAGACAAAGCAACCGCATACTACTGCACTCCACCGCTCGCACGCTCACAGTTCGGCGCTCTGAAATAACGGCACTCGCATTGTGTCAGGCGAAATAACGGTAAAGGAGCAAGGGAAAAGCACAACACGAACAATAACTTCTGTGTGACACATTTGGCAATGCGTTTTTAAACTGGCGAAAACAAAACGAATGTGGCAGCCGCAAAACAGAATAGAACACAGTGGAAAAGTCAGCGGCAAGTGGGAAAAAGTTTTTAGCATTTTCCAACGTTCTTTTTTCCTTTTTTTTTTTTTTTTTTGAGTTTTTGAGGTTTTCTTGTCCTCGGCACTGAATTGCACTTAAAGTCAGCGCCAGTTAAAAAACTTTCCGTGAAAACTAAAATAAGAAGAGGATGCCAGAGGAAACTATTGCATAGAGTGCGAAAGAAACAATTGAAAACTTTATTGCTTTTGCCTTTTTCACTTTTCCACTTTGTGTGTTCGCAAGTATGTTGCGTCACACGGAAAAGTCGTTGACAAAAACTAGAATGTGATCAGCTGTTTAGGCGAAAGGGGGACGGCGCTTTAGTTTTTAGGAACTGGCCAAAAGGGAAGAAGAAATCTGGAAAGTTTGGGTGCTTTTTATTAATTTTATAACTGTGCCGGCCGGAAGCGGAAGAAGAGGAAAAGAACTTGGGCTGCTGCATAGGAAAATGGGCGGAAAAACTCTCGGCAGCTGCGGTCAACTGGGGGCTGCCCACTAATTGGCCTTGTGAAAATTTTGCTACGCTTATGAAAACAGTTGACCCCCGGCTGCCCACGACCCTTGAAACTGAAATGACACCCAAAAAGGACGAGGGCCCAAAAGCAGTTACACTCACACATGTGCATAAATATGAGGCTAACACACACCAACATAAACGGTGGGTTTATGCAGGCAATTTCGTGAACAAGAAAAAATATAGATAAATTCCATAATATGAATTAAAAACTAAGTTCGTTGGGATTATTATCGCTGCATAAGTATATACAATTTTACAAAATATCCTTGTAATATCGATAGCTTGTTCATTGTTATCTCATATAGTTCAGAATAATTTTTTTATGGCCTAGTTTTTAACACTTTCTCTGACACGAATTCACTCTTTCTAACAGTGTAAGTCCAGCAAGTGAGTTGACAGTAAAAACTACCTACTCCTTTGGATTTCCCCTCATGCAAAAATCCCTGCATGTCCTTTCACATTTCGAGTTGCGCATGAACATAATTAGAGTCCCGTCCATTTGGCCACCCGCAAACACACACTCACGCAAAAGAGCTCCTGGGTAAGCCAGTCCAATCACAGACACATGCCGGGCCAGCCGCAGGACCCTGCCACGCCCCAACCCGACGCAACCCGTCGACCTCCGCCCACCGGGCAACACCGCAATTTTTGTCAACTGAACTAATTAATTAATTGTGGGCGGCCAGCGTGGCCTTCCAACAGTCGAGACCGAAGCGAAACGGACCGCCCACACCACCCACTTGCTAACTGACCGGCAACTAATTTTTATATTTATGAGACCGGGGGACTTTGGCCTACTGCGTCATAAACTGCGGCGCTTTGTTTACTATTGTTGCTGTTTGCTATGCATGTGTGTGTGTGTGTCTCTGCTCTATGTGCGTCCCGCAACCCGCAACAACCGCCGGCAGCACCCACTTCCAACCATTTGGAGGACATTTTATCCTTGCCGCAGACTCCATGCCTTTTGCCCAACATAAACTTGCATGTTCAAATTTTTAGTATCTTTGTGTGATTTCATGCGTTAAAGCAGAATTTTTATTTGCTACCCGTAAAGACAAACAATTCCAGGGCATATAGGACATTCAGGATATGGGATATGGTAGAGGGGATAGGACTGGGCCATTTCGCTTAATTTTCATGTCGCGTTGAAAGTTTTATACAAGTATTTATGGCATATAAATGAAATATTTGCGACAAGGGTCGAAATTGGGCAATGTTTGCTAATGAAGGAGAGTTCGATTTGCTTTTAAATGGTTAATTGGTCTGAGGTTTTCTTGATGAAGGAGGGATTTTCCCTCGTCGGACGGACAGATGCGATGTTGAATACTAAGTCTTTCTCTTAAGGACCATTATCAGATTGGTTGCAAATGGGACTGTGTAATTAAAAAGTTCGGGGGTGTATTCGTCGTAAAGTTTACTACTTTTAAGCACATTGTTTATCTTCTGATTATATATTCAATTTATATATATATCTATAGGTTTTATTTATTTCATTAAATTTTGTTGTAATATAATGCTTGTTGAAATAGGATATTGTGCAGATTATCTACTCATTCACTTCCTGCATTTATGTATACAATACAAATAATTTTGCCCTTTGGCGCTGACAAAATGTCACGTCTTTTGTTTTGTACCAATTTTAATATTTCATTATACACATTCGATTTTGGATGCTGACGAGGTCGTGCTGCTATTAATGCATATTAAATGCAATTTTTTAAGAGGGCCATTCGATGAAGTTATTCGGCTTGCTGCCTTTAATGGCAAATATAAACATGGAAAGCTCGCGAAAAACGCATGCGACAGGAATTTTAAATCAACGAATGCGAAATGACAAAACATTTTCATTTTCATACAAATTGCGGAATTTGGCCGGATGTCTTTCCTATTCCCATCGCCAATCCGATTCCCAGCATTGTTTCGCATTTTGTGGGTGGGATGGTGTGATATCGTCAATATAAAGCTGTTCATAAATTTGCGGCGCCTGCAAATATGCAGCGGAAATTGCCAAAGCCACACGACTCTTCAATAACACACA
Organism: Drosophila mauritiana; assembly: GCF_004382145.1. Lineage (NCBI taxonomy): Eukaryota > Metazoa > Arthropoda > Insecta > Diptera > Drosophilidae > Drosophila > Drosophila mauritiana. The sequence continues at coordinate 18,013,453 of NC_046668.1, read as the reverse complement.
CACCCACCCATTCTACCCTTGGAAAACTCCAGATGGAGCTTGGATGTTTTTTTTATAGGCAACTCGGAGCGGGGGCATTTCGCTGCGGGGGAGGATTAGCTGGGCGATGTTCATCGCTCGACGTCCTTGTCAATGCATTTCGTCTTTTGATAAAAGATAATATCAAAAACTCATTTGCCCTGGCCACTTTTAGGAGCAATCACCAAACGTGCACCCAAAAAAAATGGGGTATCTATTTTCTATCGGAGTTTTAAGATATAACTTTAAACCCACGAGATGATACTGATTTCATGTTTCATACCTTTGTCATACTTACTTAGCTATCATAGATCGCTAATTTTTAAACCTATAGCAGCTATTTTTTCCTCGGTGTATAGAATTTTTCTCGGTGCATTAACAGAGACCGCTTTGCAGGGGTCCAGATGATTTATTATAGTATATTTCCATCCTCGCCCGCTGAATGCGTCATCAATTTTTAGAGATAGATTTGCATGGCAATCGCCAAGGGCCATTAGCCGAAGCTTGCAGATACTTTGTACGCATCCGCTGGGCTTTGCTTTTGTTGCAGATGCAACATGCAACCGCAAACATTTAATAAAAACACGAGCTGACCATAAATAATTTGCTCTTTGCCCACATTTATATCCTAAACAACCAAAATATTGCGCGCAAATATTAATTAAAAGTCACCAGATAGGAAAAGTTTATTCATGGATACACAACCACTGCAACAACCACTTAATAAACGCGCTTAACATAAATTAAAATGTATCCAACTATTTTCCCCGTCCAGGCTGAAAACAATGAATTGTATGTGGAAAAAAGAGTGCAACAATTGAATAGAATAGTTTTGGTTCACTGTTTTTGTTTACTCTCATGTTGCAGCTGGAATAATGAAATGAAAAATGTGCGGCCGCATGGAAAATTAATTGTAATTGTACATTAAAAGCGCAATAGGAAAATAATTCAGCAGAGATCCAAATTGCTCCGCCAACAAAGCAATTCCATTTGTACAAATTACTAGAAAGAGTAATGGAAAATGTTTAGCTTTACATATGCTCTAAATTGCGAATGAGTACCGACCAACTTTATCACTGATGATTCATTTTGGTTAAAAGTGTCTGTAAATATTACTCATACGCCGTGGTGAACTCAAAGGAGCTTGAGTCATGCGTAGTTAACTTATCTATTTGCTATAAACACAAAGAATCCCCCATTTTTGGGAACTACTGGTTAACTGTTGGCTTAAGAAGAAGTCCAAGAATAAACACAAAATAACTATTGGCTAGACGAGGACGACTGTCATTGAAAACCTTATTCAACAATCGTGCATCAAACAATGTAGTCTTACGAACTATATAAAAAGTTACACCTTACACCTTAATACCGATATAATCTGGAAATAAAAGAAACATTAATTCTTTTGTTTTGTATCAAATTTATTTACATTTTTATTTATTTGCATTTTGTTAAAACTATGCAAATTTGAATATTTGGTTTACAAAATAATACTTTGAGTTCAAGTTGATGGTTTAACAACCTGGGATTACAACGCACTGAAATCACCACAAGTACGATCGCTTATAAACTGATGGGATGTTTCTGTGGGATGCAGTATGTGACATTTTCTAAATGTAGTGCGAGATTCGGCTGAAGATGAGCTAGCAAACTAGATGAATAGAGTTATTATTGTTTAACCTAATACAATTGTAGGATGAAGGCCTGGCTAGATCTAGTTACAATTTATATTTATGTATATATGTATATGTATAAAATGCAATTCGTACTGATCGGTAAGCGTTTGTAGAGTGCAGCCGCGTGCTCTTGGCGAAGCGATTGCATCTTTGGCTTTGTGCAGTTTACTTTCATGGTTTTTGGCTACAAAAATACTCTTTACATACGGGCACATACACAATGTATAATTAGGGCCCCAAAATGGACCAAGCTACAGCCATGCACTTCGGGTGTGTTTTTTGTGTATGTATATGTATAAATATAATTTGGTTAATCTCATAGTAAAGCCACTTAGCGGCATCTTTCACCAGCGGTTCGTGTAGAACTGATTGATGCCAAGCACATGCTTCTCCTCATGGTACTTTTGCAGGATATGTGTGATGACCGAGGTTGTGTCGTTGTCGCCACGCCACACGCGTATCGCATGTTCGTTTTCCAGGATGCCCAGAAATGCTGTAAACGTATATGCACAATTAGTTTTGCTTTCATCTGTTTCTATCTAAATCAGATGGACCTACCCAAAAAAGTCTTTGGATTGCTTAGGGTCATCTGGACTTGTGGCATTTCCAGGATCACCTTTAGGATGGGCGAATCGGGCGCCAAGCCTTCACGCAGTTCAATAACGCTACCCGATCGATTGTCGCACAACCATTCGCACGCGGACGCCTTGTTGTTGCCAGTTTTCTTCAGCGCCGCAAGCACTGCCGTCTCCTCGAAGCCCATTTCTGTAAGCGATTCCACAATCTCATCGCTGGGAGGTGAATCCCGGTGGCTGTAGATTCGTACAATCTCAATCAAGGCAGCAGTGTTTTCAATGGTTTCCTTTAAAAGAAAACGGCTGTCATTTAATCAAAAGCGATGATTTAATTACTACTTACATTATTGGTGACAATCGTGGAGGGTGAGATGGAAGATAGACTGTGCTGCATGTTCATGCCCGGCGGCTCCTGTGGGTTTTCCTCGTTTTGGTTCTGTATTAGCCACTCCATCGTGGTCGAGTAAATGCCATTGTGTGCTTTCAAGGCAAATGCGGCTAGCTCCCGCTTGAAGCCCATGTCGACGAGGCATTGGAGCGTATCCGCTTGCTGATTTCGGCGATTGATCAAACGTTGCTTTAGCATAGCTATCAGGCGTGGAGCATAGGGCCCAGCTCCTATAACCGCCGCAGAAGCCTGAGCCAAAGAGATCAACACCTTTCGCACATCGTATTGGATCTGGAAACGGAATAGTATTAGAATAATCAATGAAGTAGCCAAGGATTGTACTCACATTCGACTGCTGAAAGATTTCATTAATATCGATGGTGGGCAGCTGGTTGCAATTGACGGGCACGTATCGGGTGGCGCTCTCCACCAGCTGCTCATTTGGGCCAGGAACCTCACGAATTCGGGAAACAGTCTGCGGCAGAGTATTGCGTCGAGGGGAGAGTATAAATGTCTCATTGTTGCGAACTTTTAGCTGGGCCAGCGTATCGCCCTCGTTAAGCTCGCCGCCGAAGTATTCCGCTCGATAGAGACGGTATCGCGGATTAAGATGCCGCACATCTGGGGCAAATAGCTGGATGGAGTCGGGATCGTCGCTCAGTTCCAGAATCACCTCACTCTTCAGCTCGTTTAGGCGTTTATTAACGTCCGTTTTGAAGATAAGAACCCGAGAGCTGGGGCAGATCACCCGCACGAGAATAGATTCACCTGGCCTGCTGGCATCGTCTGCCTCACCAGAAGTAGAGCTGCCTGGTCGATTTGTATGGGCTGATTTCCTAAGTGGTTTCCAAAAAGAATGGGTTTAATTAAAAGGTAGCATAATATCTATTGCATTACTAACCTGAGAAACAAACTGCGCAGTTTTTGCATAGTTTGTTTTAGTTGGATGGGTAGTGATAAGCAAACGGAGAATTTCGAAAGACAAATATTTGTTTCGTGTGAGCACTTTCAAAAACTTAAGCATATTCGTTCGGTTTGATAACTTACCCATTGGCCTGCTGTTGGTGAGTGGGCGTTGGCGAGTCCTGTGGCACCGCCTTCTGATGCTCTGCACGTTCCTCTCGTCGCTGCAGCTGTAGCTCCAGGTGAATGCGACGTCGGCGAGCGGGCGATGGAGTCCTTAGGACGCAACTGCCCCCGCCCACAAGAGGCCGCGAATTGGAAGCGGATATCCCGCCATCCGTCTGCGTTTCAGACTCCGCCGTGTGGACATTCAAAGAGGATCCGCTCAGGCTCTCCGCATCGCTGGCGTCTGTCCGCTGGCTGTGGCTATGACTGCTGCTCCGAGGGCTTTCGTCAGCCGGAGAACCACCGCTGCGCTTGCTACGCGCTAACCACTTGGCCCGTTTCTCGTTGAACTTCTCCCGCATCCAGGGTATCATCTTGGGTCTGCAGCTAGGTGTTTGTTACATTTTGTGGCACTTTTCGATGGCTATTTCGCATATTTCTCGCAAGTAAACAGAATCGATGCGTTATTGCAAAAAAACGATTTTTATTTTTGTAAAGTCGATAGCAAACAGCTGTTTGATGGAGCTGCCAGATAGGCAATATCCACGGTGAATACCCACAATGTTTATAACGGTTATTTTAAAACGAAATACTATTTTAAAATGTTTATAACGGTTATTTTAAAACGAAATACTATTTTAAAATATGTTGTGGATGAACATTAAAATTAAAACACGATATGTACATATATAAAGAACATTTTTTTTTTTACTTTACTGTATTTAATATTAATTACAAGAATATATTAGTAGAAAGACAGCATTGATTTTTTAAAAACCATTAGTATACAATCTAAATGTCTTAATGGTAAATTGGTACCTAGTTAGACCCGTCATATAAAAACCAAACTTACTTAAAATCCCCGTTTGAAATGGGTTTTCTAATTACAGGTAAGGAAATTGGGTTTTACCTACACTAAAGGTGCAAAAATGTGACATCTGCCGCAGATTTCAAATAAGCAGATGGTCAGATTAGGACCCAACTGTAAAAGAACCGATCGTAAATCCTATTGCCCTCAGCTTATTTTACTTAAGGCGGTTCGCGTGCAGATGGTTCTCACATTAATTAGTTGCAAAACTAATCTGCATGACATTGATGAAATAAAATGGTGTTCATACACGGTATACTTAAAACCAATTTGCTATAAATCATGTTTTAAGTTTCTTAAAAATGCCCATTCACAATGAGCAGAGAGCATGAAAATGTTCCCATCCCTAGCTACTCCCATTGGCACATCTCTATGCGCCGCAAAAAACGATAACGATTGCCACAAGCATCCAATCGATTGCCACACATTTTAATTATTGCTAGAACGCGCAGGGGCTTAAAAGTTAGTAAAATATGTTTGCCGCCCACTAAACGCCACAGCGTCGATCCCGTTGTGTTATCAGTTTGCCCCCGTCGCCTCCGGAACGAAGCAAAAGTGGGCGGAAAGTGTTTGTGTTTGCTTTTTGGCAAGTACTGGCATTTGTATATCGGTGTGTGCGTGTGCGTCACGTAGCATAAAACGCGAGAGTTTCTGTCCGTTAAGCAGAAGTGGAAGGAGGTGGAACGGGAACGGAAAAAGAAACGAAAAAAGATATGTGAAGAGTGCGGCAAAAAAGCGAAGAAGACAAACGTGCGAAAAGAGTAAAAGCCGGAGCGACAACAGCACATGAATGGGATACACTCTCCTGCCAAAAGTTCTAACAAACATACATACATATGCACCACTCACGAATGCAGCGGACAAACAGCACGACACGCCACACACACACACCCTCAGATATTGTTTGAAGCGGCGGCACAGGAACAACAAAAACAGGCCAAGAATCTGAAGAATAAGCGCAGGTAAGCAAAAACAAGCAGAGAAAACTTTTCCCCTCGTGTGTGTATGTATACGGCGCGTGCCTGTGTGTGGGTGTGCGTGAGTGCGTGCGTGAGAGTACCGTTTACCTGTGTGGGAGGATTGTCGTTTGTCGAGAGGGGGGTGGTGCAGGCGCATAAATATTCGCTTTCTTTGTTTATGTTTGTCATTGTCACAATTATTCAGCTACAAGCAACAACTACGGCAACCCACTCCTACCGCGATTTTATCTGCCAATTTCTTTTACGCATTTGTTTATATGCCCGAAAGGCTATCCAGCGAACCAGTGTGCCCAGCTGCTGTGCGAAATTCATTGTTATGTTTTTTGTATATAACGGCGCTATCAGAAATATCTTATCGCACATTACAATTTGCATTTACTCAGCGCGAAAGTAAATTGTAATTGTCAATCAACTGTTTTGCTAGACAGTAAGAAAAAGGTAATTTAAATTTTGAAGTAACTGCTGTATATATGTAGCCCTTATCACGTGATGAATGTGTATCCCACGAATATTTAGTTCAAATATTAGGTGATTCACTTTTTAAAAAACCGCGTCGTCATCAGTTTTGGAAATGCCGTACTTTAATTCTCACTTTAAGAAACCCAAATATTTCGCAATCTTTGAGATTATCACAATCCGAACCAAATAACCTATTCAATTTCAATACGAAATTCCTTACAAATTTTGAAACCAAACCTTAAAGTAAGGTAATGTAAAAGTAACCTTCATACTAAATGTATTCTTTTCTTTTCCAGCATTTTATTAAGCGCAGTTTCTTAAATAGAGCCACAAGAGGAGGTGTCGCATATATATGATTCCATTTTGTCTTCTTGGAGAGTAAACTTAAATATAATACCACATATTTTAAGCCTAGATAGGTGAGTAAATCGAATATAGCGATTCCGAAAGGATAAGCTAATATCCATTTAATTTCCAATTTACAGGACATAACTTTAAGCTGAGACGAAGGCAGACAGACAGCATGTGGAATTCCGAACCAACACATCGCCAGCACCATCAGCACAATGGAAATTCTACCTCGGGCGGACCGCCCGCCAAGCAACTGGGCATGACCTCGGCTATCAGTCTGGCCGAGCCGCGGCCTGAGGATCTCCAGCGCACTGATGAGCTCCGTGGCTCACTGGAGCCGTACAACGTCTTTGAGAGCCAGGACGAGCTGAACCACCGTATGGAGATCCTGGCCAAGCTCAACACACTGGTCAAGCAGTGGGTCAAGGAGATCTCTGTCAGCAAGAATATGCCAGAGTCAGCCGCCGAGAAGCTTGGCGGCAAGATCTACACATTCGGATCGTATCGATTGGGTGTCCATCACAAGGGTGCCGATATAGATGCCTTATGTGTTGCTCCGCGAAATATTGAGCGCACCGACTACTTTCAGAGCTTCTTTGAGGTGCTCAAGAAGCAGCCAGAGGTAACAGAGTGCCGCTCGGTAGAAGAGGCCTTTGTGCCCGTCATCAAAATGAACTTTGATGGCATCGAAATCGATTTGCTGTTTGCCCGTCTGTCCCTAAAAGAAATCCCCGATGACTTTGATTTACGGGATGATAACTTACTGCGGAATCTGGATCATCGTTCGGTGCGCAGTCTCAACGGCTGTCGTGTGACGGACGAGATCCTGGCCCTGGTGCCCAATATTGAAAATTTCCGACTGGCGCTGCGCACTATCAAATTGTGGGCAAAGAGTAAGTGTTAAGATATAAAGTTCCAGTAAATTCAATTCTAATTGTTCTCATTTACTCTCTTAGAGCACGGAATCTACTCTAATTCATTGGGTTATTTCGGTGGTGTGACCTGGGCCATGTTGGTGGCCAGAACCTGCCAGCTGTATCCGAACGCTGCAGCTGCCACACTGGTGCATAAGTTTTTCTTGGTCTTTTCGCGCTGGAAGTGGCCTAACCCAGTGCTGCTCAAGCATCCGGACAACGTTAATCTAAGATTTCAAGTAAGTCACTAAAACTTATCCAAATAGTCCGGTTCTCTAATAGATTTTCCTATTCTAGGTCTGGGATCCGCGAGTCAATGCCTCGGATCGGTATCATCTGATGCCCATTATTACGCCCGCATACCCACAACAGAATTCCACATTTAATGTGTCCGAATCCACCAAGAAGGTCATATTGACCGAGTTCAATCGCGGCATGAACATCACGGATGAAATCATGCTCGGTCGCATTCCGTGGGAGCGTTTGTTTGAGGCGCCTAGCTTTTTCTACAGATACCGCCACTTTATCGTGTTGTTAGTCAACTCGCAGACGGCTGACGATCATTTAGAGTGGTGCGGCCTTGTTGAGTCAAAGGTGCGTCTGCTAATTGGCAACTTGGAGCGAAATCCCCATATTGCACTGGCCCATGTCAATCCGAAGTGTTTTGAGTTTAAGAAGGGCCAAAGTGCCAACAACTCACAAAACAACAGTGGAAATGAAGACGACCTGAAGCAGTCGCAGGGTAACCAGTCTGCTGTGACATCGGCACCCTTCTGCTCCATGTGGTTTATAGGCTTGGAATTCGAGCGATCGGAGAACCTTAACGTGGACCTTACCGAGAGCATACAAAACTTTACGGAGCATGTGATGATGCACGGCGTAAGTAAAAAACATAAACTAATGTATATTCAGTTGCTTATTATTTATTTAATCTTGCAGGTTAACATCAAAATGCTTAAAGAAGGTATGACCATTGATGCCCGCCATGTGAAGCGCAAGCAGCTGTCGCTTTATTTAGACTCTGACTTCCTAAAACGTGAGCGCAAGTCAATGGAAAGTCACAATAATTTTAATAACACGCTATTGGCCAACCGCAAACGACTTTCTACGGAACTGGCCCAATCGCAGGATCCACTGCCCCCAGGCCAGCAGCCATCAAGTGGAAATCGCGGTCGGGATAGCGGAGCCAAGATACAGAGACTCAGCGATTCGGTTAGTGGAATAAAAAGATATAAATGTAGAACGTATTAATTAGTCGAATCTTTGTATGTTTAGCTGACAGAGGAGAACTCGAATGCCTCCAGCGATATGGGGGCAGGGACGCCCACCACGCCCACAACGGCGCAATTAAGTGCGCCAAGCTTTAAGACCTCTGGCAAGAACGGCTCCGAGTTGGACGTTGTGGAGCAGGAACCGTCACAGCCTCACAACAATGGCAATGCCAACAGCAACACAACCACAACGGAGGTGGCATGTTCGTGACAACCGCCAACGCTACATCCGCATCCGCCACATCAGCAGCCACCGCCAGCGCCGCCACAGCCACCAGCTCACCATCATCATCATCAGAAGTTCCGAAAGAACAACAACGCGGCTGCGGCAGCCGCCTCTAACAGCATTTTCAACCAACGCTCGATTCTGCATGCCGCTTCCAGTCTATCGGCTGCTCTAAGCATTACCGGACATAAGCGCAAGCAGCAAACGGCAACATCAACAACCATGATCAGTAGCAGCAACATTGCTCACAGCAACTACACCCAGCATAGCACCCACAACAACAACGGCGGTGGCGGCGGCAGCCACTACAACAAAACGTACTACATTGATGATGATGACGAGGACAACAATCAACCACTTTTGACACCTAACAACCAAACACAACAGCAACAAAAAGCGGTCAGAATAACAGCTACATCGGCGTCACCAGCAACATCGGTTCCAGTAGCTGCGAGTGCCGCACCACCGGCACCGACAATTTCTTGTAAGTTGCCTAAATGTTTATCCTCGTTATCGTACTCTCATTCATTTTCCCCAACTTCCTTTGACACGAGACTGTTTCTGTACTCTTAAGTTGCCTATCTACTTACTATTACGTATTCTATAACCAGTATTCCGCCAATGTGGAAACAATCTAACAAAAACATGCCTCTAATGTTTTAAGGTTTAAAAATTCAATTTACCTAGCCCGAGACTAAGCTCAATAAACGATGATGAAAATAAACTTTTGAAAAAAGAAAAAAACAGAACATTTTTCGTATTTTTATTTTCCAAATTATTTACAGTGAAAATCGTTTGGTCAAACATTTTAGGCTATAGGACTCTGCAAAAAATTATGAGAAACAAACCTTGCTTTGTTCAATATCCAAGAAGCAATTTCTGAAAAAATAAATGTAAAACATTTATGTACATTTGATTTTATTTATATTTCGGTTTGGAAAAATGAGACTAGGCTATCTAGCTTTCCTCAGTTTACTGAATTAAATTAAAGAAATCTTTGCTGAGGTTTGTATTGGGTTTTAATACAAAGAGATATAGATCAAATTAATTTTTAATAGACAAGCTGAGGAAATTGTTTTTAGGACAGATATTTCGGTTCTCTCTGATTTTACAAATGTTCTCATCTGGAAATTAAGTGTAAAGTCGAATGTTGAAGGTATTTTTAAAAAGATTTCTTACTGTTAATTTGATTTTAATTCTTTCCACTTTGGTTGTATAAAACAATGGGAATGTTATGTTTTCATAGTTTTCTTATTTACTTGTAGATTTTTTATATTAATGTAAACCACGATAATATATATATTCCAATAACCGTTTTGATGCTTTTATAATGTCTTTGCAGTGTAAAAAGTTATTAAACATACCATTTAAGGATTAGTTATCATAGTTATTATCTCCCTATTGATTTCCTCGGCATTGATGCCTGAACATACATGAAGCCCACAATATTTTATACAAAACGGTGAGACTAATTTTAAATTAATGGGCACTGAAGTATCTAATTCGGTTTTCCATTCATTGCAGGTTTCTATCATACACCTTCTACAAACATGTGTTAAACATTATTCGTTCAACCAACTAACATCGCCCTATCGTCAAATTGAAATTGGCATTCGGAGATCAACAATCGCCGTTAAGACAAGAAAACATCATAACTTGAGGCGATTTTTTAGCGGCAGAGAAAGCATTTCTCTAAAATTTGTCTTAATAATATTGTTGTACATCTTTTTTACTTCCCCACAGCTGGTTTGAGGAGTGCGTAGAAGAGAGAAGTGTGGAGAGGAGGATGTGGATAAAGATGGATGGATGATTGACAGCAGCGGACTGACAAGATCCTGGAGAAGATTCGCTTTGAAAACTACTTACAAACTAAGAAGATTCTTTTTAATTTTTCATCTTGTTTTCAATATTTGTTTTCTTCTTCTTCTAGTTGTACAACGCTGAAAATTTGAAACAATTATGTTCGTTTTTCTAAGAAATGATATCTGAAAAAAGGTAATAACAAAAACATATAAATGAAATGAAGATATTGATTTAATTTTACCAAATAAACCAGAAAAATGAAAGCGAAAGCTAAAAACACCAAAGTATCAATGTTTAACTTATTTATTGGAAATGGGTGATGGTTAATTTGGAATTTGGAAAACAAAATATAAGCAATGAGAAGGTTGGGAACTATTGCTTATTATTAAGTTACTATTATATAATGACGAATGGAGGATGAGTATTGTTTGTTTCGAAAAAGCCTAAATTCATCGACGTTGTGTATTAAGAAAATAAAATATATTTATATCGGCAACCATTAATCAATAAAATTTTTGAATTTACATTTTAATGAAAAGGAAGATCACTAATATGATAATCATTCGTTGTCCCAACAGTTTTCTCGATATCGTATGAAGATTGATCATGAATTTAACTGGAATTTAAACAGATTGAGTGAGTCCAAGACAGATGTGGATGTCTTTAGTTTATGGCAAGTTGGTGTTGCGGATACTTGGGGATAAAGTACTCCATGCGCTGGTTGCGTCTAATGGCGCACTCCTGGTACTCCAACCAGTCAGTGTAGGACTCATTGTGGCACTGCTCCGAATCCCCTTTCTCGTAGAGCTGCTGGCGCAGGGAGAAAAAGAAGGGGCGCACTTTCTTCTTTATGCTGTAGACGTGGCGCATCAGCCACTTTTCGACCTTAATCTCGTTGTAGATGGTCGATCTGTTCAAGCAGACTGTGGTCAGATTCTCCATTTTTGGATAGTAATAACGGGGCGGTTTCGGATTCACAGTCATCCGAGGCATTTCATGCCTAGCTGCGACGAAACGGGTGTCAAAGAAATGTTTACCAAAAGTGACGCCCCAAGCATTGTACTCCTTCTCCCCATATTGGTTCGTAACGAATGGTTGAACACTGACGGTCAGTTCTTTGGGAGGTGCACCACCTATTCCTCCGCCGGCACCTCCTCCAGCTCCTCCTGCCGCTGCTGGAGCTCCATCAGCTGGCGCCGCAGCTTCAGGTGGAGGTGGATCTTGTGGAGAAGCAAATAGTCGTATTCCACTTTTATGAATTTTCTTAGGAGCAGTAGTGCTTCCTCTGGTCACAGTAATTGGTGGCGCATTTGTTTCATTGTAGCCAGTTCTACGGTGATAATTGTCCTGTAGTTTCTTTCCGAACACTCTAAAGCCGTCGGATTTCTGCTGTATTTGGTTATTGGAGCTTCGATCCTCCTTGAAAATATCAAACGTCGACGGATCTGGTTTGACTTGCCTTGGAGCTCTCTCCACCGGAACATCCTCTGCCATGACGATCGGAAGTGACTCCAGATCGGGTGTAGCCAGTGGCAAGCCAACGACTCCTTGTACCCATAAAATCTAATGGATGATAATATACAAAGATGATGCAGTTGGTGGCTCGACGAACTCACGAATATCGATGTTATTGCCAGGAGGAATCCTTGGAGGATTCCATACCAATGCATAGTTTTATGTGTGGTCTTATATTGTTTATCCTTTAATAGTGTGATTCAACTATACGAATGTAGAAAATAAGTGTTTTCAACACTAGCCCATAATGACTTCAATTACAATGAAACTTCGATCGCTAAATCGACCGGGAAATATCCTTACAAATAATGGTTATACTTCTATCAGGGTAAACATTTTACGGTGTATATTATACATATATATTTTAGCATAATATACAAGTTCTTAATATATGTAAATGGGTGTCATGCCTTTGAATTTGTACAGTAAAGGAGTTACTACAATTTCAACAGGTGGTTTGTTCAAGAGCCATTAATATCTCAAGGATTTTAAATACATCGTGTACAGTCGCCACCTATACAGTTTAAGGTAGTGAAAATATCTTGACTGATCCTGCGTGATACCTAAGATTTCGTGGGACGACACGGGGAACACACTTCACGTTAACTACCAAAAGTAACCCGACGGTGATCTGCCATCCCGTGTCCTTTCTGGGCCTAACCTAATTGCAGTTCTGCGAAAATTATGCGCGACACAGCTGCGCGTTTTTCCCCGAAACCGAGTAGCATTAATCCGTTTATGGCCACGGATTAAGTTGCAAAATTTTCACTAAGGTCGTCGCGATCCGGGACGCGAATTCGCGGAACAGCCCCGACCCTTCCAGGTAACAACGCCCGCCACCCACAGGTAGGTGTTTATAGGCCAAGAAAGCGGGTATAAAAGATCTAACCACCGGCAAGGAAGTCATCAGTTACCAACGCATCTTCAAAGTGTGAGGATCCAGCAGTGAAAAGCAAAGTCTTAAAGCTTGGAACAGCAATTATACGACAAACCTTGTTCGGTTTTGCCAATTTCCAAGCCAGCACTGGGTAAAGTTTGTCCTATAATCCCGAAACGACGACCAGCCAATTGTGAACCACCAAAGGTCCCGATCCTGGGATGCATCTTGTGCAGTTATGTTTCAATCTCACATCACTGGGCAAAGTGTGTCTCAAGATCCTGGCCACATCGTCGCAACTTCAAATCAACAATCCAAAAAGCAAGAGTAAGTGATATTGGGCACTCCAGTTTTAAAATTGAATGGCGAATGTCGGTATGGTCTCTTTTTCCAAAGAAAGGTTTCGATCAAGCGAAGTGACTAGACCGAACACTCGTGCTATAATTTTAAAATATTCAACATGCTCAGTGAAGTTGCGAGTGAAAATTCAAATATTCTGTGCCGGTTGCAATTAGTTTCTTTGGTCGTCCAGCCTTAGGTGACTTTTCCGATCATAAAGCTAGACAACCATTGAAGTTCGTTGTGGCATTAGCAGCACCACAAGTCAAGAAATCAAGTTAAGTGATCCCCAAATTCATCGGGCCATTCGCTAAAAGGAACGATCGTTGTGATATGAGTTGTTCCCGAACATATCACAGTGATTTTCCTTTATAACGCATGTTAAAAGTCCACAATTCATCAAGGAAAATGAAAGCCAAAGTTGGCAGATTACTAAACTTAATCACAGCCTTTAAAGTAGAGGGAATAGTTGCTGTGCTGTAAGTTAATATACCATATCTATATCACAGTGGCTGTTCTTTTTGTACCTAAAGGCATTTTACATCATTATTTAATTTACTTTTTTTTCGCACACGAATAACCATGCCGTTTTTAACCCCAGGGAACTTCTGCTGCTGATATATTATTGAAAAACTCCTATATCACAGTGGCTGTTCTTTTTGGTTGCACGGCCAATTCCAACGATTTGTCATTTGTGGCACGCATTTGTGTCACCTCAGTGCGAAAATTGAAAATTGTACAAAAAGAAGGGAACGGTTGCTGATGATGTAGTTCGAAACTCTCACAATTTATATCACAGTGGCTGTTCTTTTTTGTTTGGCAATCGATCTACGTTCAGTGGTTTGCCAGGACATGAAACAGAAATATTTTCCTTCAACAGACTTTCTGATTGCACAAATTCCTCAAGCTTTGAACATTTGGGAAAAACTGATGAGACGGTGGTTTTCTAGCTTGTGCATCAATTCGTCATTTGTCTGCAGTTTTGTCAATATTTAATTGCACTTTACAATTCATTGCTTTTTGTTCAATCATTTTTAGTTGGTGGTGCCACTAGAACATATTTTATTTCTAGTGAATAAATAAAAACTGTATCTAGGTGTGTTGAATTTATAAGTTTTGAAGATTAATCCTAAGATTAGAATTTATCTTCATTTGTTGATGAAATTCTAATGGAGTTGAAAAAGAATAAAGATTTGATTTCTACATCTATTTTCTTCACTCTGATCTAAGCCAAGTGCGTATTTGTCAGTATAAATTTCAATTTAAGAAACCGTCTTAAGTTTGCACATGCATTTTAAATAGATGCTGATGCTATGTGTCCGAAATCGTAAGCCAGGAAGTGTCATGGTAATGTGGGAGTACCACGTGCAAAACTTTCTATCCGGTAACAGCCTGCTGCTCAACCCTTTCCAGGTGAAAGAGCACCTGACTCGCATTTGGAATTTAACGCGTGTGCGGAATGGCCAAAAGTTGGCCAAAACCAACTCTTGGCCCGAGGCGTGGCCAGTTTGCTGCTGGCCAAATGCAAAACAAGCAAACGGCGCAATCCCATTCTGCATTGACATGGCGGCCATGCCATAATGTTCGTTATGGCTGCCAATGGGCAGCAGCCATTGTTGCATTGTGGCCAAGGACGTTGCTGTCTGTGCCACCGTTCCTGTTTCGACTTATGTGGGTTGCTAAATCCTCCAGCTCGACCGGAAGTGGGAATACACAGAGGAGGATGAAGGAAACCGAGTGGCGGAAATGCGATTAAAATGTTCCGTATAGCCACAGCAGGCATCCGCTGTGAGGAAAACAAAGAATAATATTTGTAGAATTAGTGCGCTAAACAAAGTTAAAACTTGTCTATAGTTTCCTACGATGTTATTGTAAATGTATTGCCTTAATTGAATTCGAGCTTAAAACCCAATAAAAACACATTCATTTCAATTGTAACATATACGCTTTTTATTAATTATTATAACTCTATTCTATCTTTGCATTCAGCCGATATAAGTAATTTTCCACGCGTATCTTTTGGCGCAACACTTTCCGCGAATCCCGTTCAATTGTGGCCGTAGTTTGGTTGTGATCGTGGAAAAAACCGCAGTATCTGGCCGGTACGAATTGCTTGATTTTCTGCTGCCGACTGTACCGCTCCGTCACCTGGAGATTGCACTTCTTGATCGCCGCCATCTCGACATGCATGCATTGTCGGCACATGTCCGCGTCATTGCTAAAGTTGTGAAAATAGTCACCCACTGGCTTTTCGCCACATGTCGAGCATTTGACAATGTTTTGGGGACTGCAAAATACGGCCACCGATGGCCAGATGATGCGCTTGGATCCGAAAGCTGTCTCCACGTCCCAGTCTGGATATTTGAGGTGGTGCGTATAGGTTGACGGGCTGGAAAATACAATTGAAAAACGCCCCCAAATGAAAAAGCATTCTTCAAAACCGCTGCAGGATTCTTACCCCGGTGTAACCCATTTTTGTTCCCGCACAGTTTGCTTGTTGAAAGTGAAGTAGTATTGAGTTCCTGGAAAATCGGTAGCGTAGGATCCAATTGGGGGATATCCCAGTTCTCGAAAGACTGGTAGTCGTGGCATCTTGTTGGCCAAGGCAGAAAATCCTGCCTTTGACGGGTACTGTAATAATACAATATTTTATTTGCTGCGCTTAAAAATATTTCTAACTATTATAATAAATTAGATTTGAAATATATCCTACCTTAAATCCCATTGGTCTGGGTACATCATATGTATTAGGTGCGACCGAAGGAATATTTTTGGTATAGCTGTCCCTACAGAAGTCTCCGCTCGAGTCCCGATGGATTTTCCTGAGAAATCCGACCGTCGGCCAAACTGGAGGATTGACCACATACTCGAAACCTGCAAAAGGGACGAATTGCGATATTAGTGACTTGAATTTTGAAAACGGAAAATCCCGAACCTAGATCATTGCAACCGGCGACAACGAGCCTAGTTTCGGATCGCTGGCGACGCAGTTTTTCGCGCTCCTGGGCATTTGGTCTTTGGGCACGCATATTGGAGGAAAGTCGGTGAAAGACTGAATGTTGTGCCGAAAATACTAAAATTGGCGGACTGTCGAACCGTGACAGCCACCGCAGCACACGCATCGTAGCACGCACCGAGTGCCTTAATGGAATTCGAACATATCCCCCCCATCGATGATGATATAAAATCAATATGTCTAAACCGTCGACGGTTCGCCGCGGAATCGGTGTGCGATGTTTGATTTCATTTAGCACATGTCTAGACGACTTTCCGTATTTCGTATTTTTTCAATGTTTCAATCTTTTCATTCTATTTCGCTGTTATTCGGCCTGCCTTACTGACTGACTGCCCCCCGAACTTTGACCCAGTTGGGGGATTTTTGTGCGGGTCTAATAGCTTCAATTGGCAAAAGAGGAAATGGGGCATAAAGTGGTTTGTCATTGGTGTCGATAACAGAGGTAGGTAAAAATTGTTTTGCAGTGCGTGATGGCTTTTAGAAAACATTTAAGGAATCTAGCCCTGTAGGATAAAAGGCTGAAAACAGCACAATTTGCACCATAAGGTTTTTGCTTTCCTGTCACTTAGCAAGCATATATAAATTAATCACAATCTACATAGAACTCAAACCTTTGAAATTATACAATAAAAAATCCTGTTGCATTTCCACTTACCCTCCATTGAGAAAACGTTTAAGGGTACAAACTTAGCTATCAACGGATAGCTATTCTAATTTGGTAACAAACAGGCTCTGCAACAAACTCAATTTAATGGACGGAAATGTCGTTGACAACTGATCGCAGTTGAAATCAAGTTGTAGATATGACGTATTTTTGCTCGCCATAGTTTTAAAAAATTTTCCAAATACCTGACCAAACATTTAAGGAAAATGTGTATAAATGTGGCATATCATCACGCAAGGCATCGAAGTCAAACCATCGCTTTTTAACAATTTCCCAAGCGGTTTATCGGCGGCTTTCCGAGATGGCTGAAACGACAGAATAGCTGCATGCCATTATTGCCAGTTAACCCCGACGTTGTCATCAGTTTGGGCCATAGCCACCGCTTGGCTCGGTGGGTTTTTTTTTTTGGGCCGGGACCTTAGGTCTTCACCGACTTTTCCAATTTCCCACTTTTGCACCTGCCGGATGGCACACACGCACATGAATGCTAATGCAGCAGCGGCAGCACGCACAAATGCACAACCGCATTGCAACCACACGAGAAACCCAGGCAGACATCCTGCTGGATGGAGACAGTGGGTAAAATTAATTCGTCGAGGAATGGAAGCACTTTTCAAACCAAGCTCGAAGACCACAGAAATTCGTATATTAAGCTGGTGTTCTTTGGAATTTATGGAACTCAGTCTACCAAAATTTTCAATATCTATACCAAGGAAATTTGTTGGTCTTATTTGTATGAATGGTATGGTCTTATTTGTATGTTGATGTGCTTCTTAATTAGGGAAGACAATACCAAAATATTTCGATTCCCAGAATGTGTAATTTTTTCTAAAAAGCAAAACAGCACACAATTACAAATTCTCAATTGGTATTACACTTGGTCATCAAGTCACTGGAATTTCTTATGTTTTATCTGGCGATTTTTATTTCCAGTCACTGTGCGCTATTCACGACAGAGTCGCTTAATTCGTGCAAATAAAATGATTGTGCAACATATGTTTGGGTAGTGGGTCCATTATAACGCAGCTAGACTGATGGTGGTTGGTGGATGGGATGAAGTGCTGCTCAAGTGCGCCTGCATTTCCGGACGGAGTCCTCGGGAGCATGCCACATTGTTGCCGCAAACTTGCAACGCAATTACACTGAAATCGCACATTATTTACGTGCTTGGGCTGCTCTCGAAATTCGAAAGGCGATGTGCGAAATGTTAATGAAAGGAGCAATACACAGCAGATGCTGCACCACATATACTGCTCCGATGGGCAGGTTAATTATGTCAACAATTAGACTATTTTATGCACTCGGTGCCGGCAGCTGGCAAATGGAGGTGAATTCAGTTAACAACCCACAATTCTGGGACAGTTGTTGCTCTCGACAAACAAACAAACGCACTGCTGCCGGAGGCGTGCTCCTTTCATTTTGGCTAGCCAAGTGCCATGTCCTACACAGGCAATTACAGCAACAATGGCTCCTTGCAGCCATCGAGTAAAATGCAAATAAAAATTCAACTCCAGCTTTTGGCTCCTCCATTTTGCATGGCACGCAGGGGGCTATAAAGAACTGGCCCACAAAAATGCCATTCAGATGCAAAGCCCAGAAACCACTGAGAACGAAAACTTGCGCAGAGCGAGAAAATACCATATGATTTGGTCATCAAATGAATTTTTATTTTCGAATTCATAGAGGAAGGTAGTTAAAAACTGAACATATCAAAACACAATGTTCTTATCATACTTTTTTTGACATACTGCGGCTTTAGAAACCAACTAATATAAAATATAAATAATTAAACATTAATAATTGGCGATAGCTTTTTCTGTATGTGCCTATTGAAGGAGGGCGGAAGTGAAAGCATCCTGGTGATGCTCAAGCTCCTGTCTTCTGCCTAGAACCAAAAATTTGACTCACAATAAAAACAGGATCTACAGGACCAACAATGGCAGCGCAGAAAACAAAACAGTTCAAGACCATTCCGGAGCGGAAGTGCCGCTTATTACGCCGGTTGTGGTTAACCGGAAATGAAACGAAACAACCCAAGTGTGACAAGCCTTTTGGCTTTTTGTTTTCAGCCCGAATGCATGACTCCCTGTGTCGCTTCTTCTCTCTCTTTCTCTCTGTCTCTCTCTATTTGTTAAGTGCATCGAAATCTAATTAGGCTCGAGGCTTTAACATTTGAGGTATACATTTCTTTGAGCCACTCAAATTGGTGCTCCACTGGCCATCCTTTGTTGGCCATTGCAATCAGGAAAATGTCAGGCCAATAACCAACAGCCCACTCACAAACAGCCAACAAACAGCGTCGCCGATTGCCAGGATGACGGCGAAATCAAATTACAAGATGCTCTGACATTTTCCACCTCCCACCGCCCATCGCCCATCAGCGCCGCCAACACGCCCCCAATCCGATGTCGACCCCCCTCATTATCCGCCCGCTGACCTAAATTCAATGGGTTCGCAATTTGTGCGCCAATGCGGCGGGGTTAATCATGCTAATAAACACCAACGTTGCACTTGCAGTTGCTGCTGCTGCTGCTGCTGTTGCTTGTTGCTCCTGTTTCCATTTCACAACGACCAAGCAACTTTATGGTCGAGTGCCTGATCCTGGAATACCCAGTAATCCATACAGGAGACTCTAATAGGTATCAGAATATAGGTTTTAACTCTGCCAATATAGTTGCATTTGAAAAGAGATTTCATATATGATATAGGTCCGATTTGGTCGAGTGCTGGGTACAAAAAGCATTGCATACTTGCAGGCAGCGGAGTAAGGATTTTGGTCCCGGCAAAAGCCAGTGTCGATACAGGACGTAAGTACGTCCGTTGCTTTTTGCGGTCGCCGCGTGGCATTTGCCATTCGAGTGCGACGATTGAGTGGCGGGTGCGGTGCGGTCGAATGAGGCAGGGCAGGGCAGGGCATGGAAATCATACAAAATTGCAATGATTATGCGCGCGCCTAGTTGGCAGTCAATTGTGGTCGGGCTCTCATTTGGATGTGGCCCAATGTGGCCCATTATTGGTGCTAGATGGTGGGCATTGGCTGCCAGTTTATGGTAACCCAAATGGTGCAGAAGCAGCTGCTGATTGGCCAGAGCATTTTTATAATTTCTAAAAGTTTTTCAATTAAATTTAGAAGATTTCTAAACTCGTTTCTATGAGGACACTACAGGACAACTAAGCCACTACACAAATGTATTTATAGTTTTCCAAAGGAATATTTCAACTGCCTTTCTGGACTAGTTTTCTAGCCGAAAAATATGCATGATCCATCCAATATATCATGCATGATGTGCTGAGCCCACGTAAATCCCCGGCACATTATCTAATGATTTACTGGAATTGTCGGTTTTGTTGGCCTCAGTGAAACGAGAGTGAAACTTTCTTGACACTGCAAAATGCATAAGCCATGGGGTCAAATGGTGCGGGATACTGGGGCAGGTGAATGTACATTGTACAAGTCCACACACACGCTGTCAGCAGAAAGAAGCGAAGGGCGGAATTGGAAACATAGCCTGCCGTCTCATCATTTCAGCTGTCACATTAAAAATGCATAAATGTTGCTTAAATGCAATCCAAGAAATGCAACTGGCCGTAATACGTGCAAGAACAAGGGAAGGGGCCAAGACGCCTCCAACCAATCAAAGTGCCCCAAGGATGTGGGGCGGTTGGGTTTCAAAGAGGAAAAGACAGCGACGAGATGGAGCATACAATTTGTAACCTGCCTGCCATTTTGTGGAGGAGTATGGTGAGCACACTAAGAAAAATGCGAAAAAGCCTATGCATTTCTTGAATATCAAAGAAGAGATCGCACATTTCAATAACTTCAAACTTGTTTTAAAATAAAGAATAATTATTATACTATATATAAAAGTGTACAGTACACAAATCTCTTTCCATCTAAGTAAACGATTTCAAAAAATTGAATTAATCTTTAGGACCTCTTTTTAATTCATTTACGAGGTCAAGCTGTTTGTCTACCACACCTAAATTCAATTGTATTCCTACAATTTAGTTTGGGAGAACTGGGTTTTCCCCGGTGCAGATGCCTTGGGGCTTTCGGCCTTGTCTTTGCCTTTGCCTTCTCTGATGTTGCCTACGTTGCAGGTGAGAGTTTTGGGATTGGAAACGGAGTGAATGTGGATGTGGCGGTGGCAGTGGAAGTGGAAGTGGGAATGGGAATACGTTCCTGACTGCGGATGTGCGTCTGTGGGGTCTGGGCCTGTTTCACTGCTGATTGTCGTACTGTTGATCTGTGTTTTCACTTAGATATTGGCCCGGGGGCTGGGCGATAAAGGTACGTGAGTGTTACCATCGATACAGGAAGTTTGTTTGTGGCCAACTTGCTGAGTGGGCAGGAACCGTGGGCTGGGATTGGGTGCGCTTGGTTTTCGGGGGAATCCGACAGGATGGGAATGAGGACGAGCAGCGTATGCTATGTGGATTGTCTGTGGAAAGTTCTGCTGAAGGCTGGCCCAAAAGTGTATAGCCGACAGAGTGGCAGGCAGTCAGGCAGGCTTTCGTTATCTAGTAAGCAATCGTTTCAAATTGAATTTTCTATTTACCCAGTCGTCGATATGTTTTCAATTGCCCATCGACTCTCCATTGCCTCCTTTCGATTTACTTCGAGAAGTTCTCCAGACAAAAGTTAAGCCAAATGAGTTAAGCTCAAATATGGATGCTCCATCCCTGAGGCTGAGTGAAGTTTTTCAGGATATCCTCAATAAATGCAAGCACCATTAGGTCCTTATTCTCACAACGAGTTACAAGCTATGTTCATTTCGCCACAATAATCTAAACACGTATATATGTATAGTCCTTCGCATCCAGTGACCAACGTATTCAAAGTGCAGATTATAAATTAGTAGAAGTTCCGATCGAATGGCGGATTCCGCTGAACGGGAAGTCGCAGCGGTACATCCGCCGTTGCTGCGTCATTGACACCTGCCAGTGCCCCACGATGGTGCAGTAGGCGTAACCGCCATTCAAGTGCTCCACAAGGGTCCTCTTGTTGACCACCAGGAGGCGTGGCCCCAGCAGTCCGGCGGTGAAATACATTTCCACTTCCGATTCCGCCAGCATGAGCCTCAATGGTGTGGCTAGGAAATCCGCTGCGGTTTCGATCTCTGACCCGGACTTCTAAGATTTATTAAATGCTAAAATCAAATTGTCAAGCAAGAAAATCCATTGAAATGAGTGGACATTTAATGATATAAAGGAAGTGAACTAATTGAATATAATTATTAGGAATTTACCTGATTTATAACTACGCATGAGAATTGGATTCGTAAGAACAGAACAGGTGCCAGTTCTCTCTACCATGACACTAAAAAACAGATGTTGGTTGGGCACATCGGAAAGCTGCTGGTGGTCAGCGAGAAGTTCCTGAATATGGATGCAACACCATCTGGATCTCGCCGTGGGCAGCTCCCAGCATCAGGTGCTCCTGGTAGTTGTACGTGTCCATAGGGCCATGAGCTCCAGGCGAAGAGCACCACTTCTATGGCTCACGTACTCGGAAAACAGAAGGCCCCCGGTTCCGGAAAGCTCACCGTTCGGAGGCCTTACAAAATAAATTAAAAAACTGCATTTTCATATTAAACGAAAAGTATATAGGGATATATAAAGAATTAATAAATATACAGTAACAGAGTTGAAGAGTTGAGTTTTACCTAAGGCTATACAGGTCAGTATACAGTGACCATAACATTTTTGGGAATGAGAATGCTGAAATCAAAGTGAAACACTTGCATTTGCCTAGTAACACTTTAAACAATTATGTCATCTAAATAGAATTTCCGCTGTTGACACCTAACAATCCTGGCAGCCATCTCGACGGCATTCGTCACTCACCTTCTGCTGGCGGAACTTCGAGATGATTGATGCTCAAGTTGATTGATGTCTCTTTGCGGCGGGATGAACCTTACTTCAAGCAAGTCTGCTGAAAGTTTGTGCAAAGACACAGGGCTCATGGCCCGAATATATCAAATGACAGTGTCGCTCAATTTAAAATATTACTAGCAAACATATTCCATGAACTTGAGTAATTTTGAACAAACAACTTTTGGAATTACTTAATCGCAAAGTTCTGACAGAGAAATGTTTGCTAAAAGGAACGAAAAGGTAAGCGGCACATAAATTGCCTTTATTATGAAGGCTCGAGCATACTTTTGTGCGCAATTTAAAGTGCAAATAGGAAGAGCAAGCGGGGAATCCCCTCAAACCCGCCGTCAACCCGCCGTTTTCTTTTACGTATTTCATTAAAGCGCAATGAAGACATTTTCCGAGGCAAAGTGTGTATACAAGTGTCGGGGGAAAGCTGTTAAAAAATATTTGAAACACTTGAATGTTTCCCAACTGACACTAGGCCGTGGGGTTGGCATCTTCGCGGCCCTTTGAGCTGCCCCATAAAGAACAATAAATATTATTTATGTGCTGTGTGATAAGGATACACACACACATTTCTTTGTGGCTGCAGTCCGCGTTTATTTGACTGTCGTATGAATTTCCCGTATCTAATCGTTGGCATTCCTGGCATGTTCACAGTAAAAGTTTATTACTAAAATTATTTCGAAAAGATGAAGCTAAAAAATATATACATTTTATTTATAATACTTCATGGTTTTGCATTTAAAGACAAAAATTTTGTAGCTTCCCAAAAACAATTTAAATTGAGGATTTCATGATCCCTAAATTATTTTTGAATAAATACATTTTTCTCCGTGCAGGAGGCCTTTTTGGAGTACATCAAGTGCCCGCTAGGTGGCTTCGCGAATAGTTGGCCCAATGAGCGCACACACACAGAGAGGGCTTAAATGAGCCTTTAAGCCCACCATTTCAAGCACCTGTGTCACTTGATATGTATGTGCGTATGTGCTCTTGTGTGTTTCCCTGATAAATACGAACGCAAAAACAGCAGAGAGAGAGGCGTGTTTATTTTAATAATGTTAACCTAATTAAGTGATTAATATGCAAAATGTGCGCAGAGATTAAAACGATGAGCGCACTGTGTTTAATTATCGAATTAATTTTTTTTCATTTTCCCACCTTAATGCGTTGAATCGCATGGCGACATTTTAAGGCCAATGTGCATATACACAAGCTCGTTGACAACATTGGATAGACCCATTTTTGCTTGCCTTCATAATTCAGTTTAGATATATATCTTACCATTGGATCAAAATCCCAGGCTGATGACATTACATTTTGCGACTTTGACATTGATATTTATTTGTTTATGTGGAAAAGTGGGAGTGGATTTAAACTAAAGTTAAAAGAATACATTTTTTGCTCGGACGTTATTTAAACGCCATTTGCATATCCATATTTACAAAAACCAACAGCGAATAAGAACCTCTCTTAAAGTAAGCCATAAAAACCAATTTTCTGAAATTGGGTAATTTATTTGCTAAGATAACAGATAAAATATGAATGTAGAAAATCCTGATTTATATCAATGTGTACTTTTACCATTGTAGAAAATGAAAACCTACAGGTAAGTTTGCCAATATTCTCTTGACTAGCTACGAACCAACAATTTAAATGTTATGCGGGTTGCTTAGTTGCATTTGGTATGGTTTATATACTAAAAGTGATAATAATTCAACAAATGTCCCCTATAAAGTGAGCTTAGTCATACAGTGAAACCTCATGTTAAAATGCTTTCTATTGTACAAATATTATTGACTTTGTTGAGGTTTAATAGACTGTCCAAAGCAGTTTGGGATGCAGGTCAATTACTTAAATTTGTATTTTCATTGCTCATTCAGAAAAGTGTGAAATTTACATCTCGCAAATGAACATCTGGTGCTTTCGCACTTTACAGTCAATTTCACTCATTTTCATCCACTTGAAAATGCGATTTACCAAACTGTGCCTGAAGATTAGTTTCGCAAGCACGGCTTCCAAAAAAGAAGGCAGCATTTTTTTGGGATAAGCCTTCTCCTGACAGTCTTACGACACTAAAAGCTACTCAACGTTTGCCACCTTTTTTTTGCCTTCAAGGAGCTAATTGATGAAAGCTCCAAATGGTTGTGTAACGACTGAAAATAGAGCAAAAAAAAAGGACGAAATCAGACGAAAAAATTCCCTTCAGTCTTCCGTAAAGTGCAAAATTAAAGGTGCTGCTAAGCGGCGAGCATTTCTAAAGGAGGAGACGAAAGTCCTTGGTCTGGGATGGCTTTGGAAATTAGAATTAATATTTTTCTGCTGAGTTTACACAATTTCAAGTTTCCTGGCGCGAAAAATGCATGCCCTGGTCAACATCCCACAAGCGCTGTTGTTGCCACGCTGCGTGTTTAGCACCCTTTTTATGACCTTTCTAGGGGTATTATTGATATTTCCCATTTTATAACACTAAAACAAGCATAACAACTCGAAGACGACTATAAGTCAAGGTGTTTTTTCTTACCACGTTACCAAAGCTGTCTGAATTTTTAATAAAAGTTTATTTTGTGGGTCACACGAATCGGATTCCCTTGTAAAAGTTCTTAGAATTATAAAACGATATTTATATTGCTTAGTAAGTATTAGTTAGTTATAACGGTGGGGAAATTGTCTGCAATGCATACTTTTAAACTTATTTATTTGCTATTTCTTTTGGTTACATATAAGGGTATATATGCTTTCGGTGCTAAAAATCCGTTTACTTCCTGTTGTGGCTGTGCTTGTGTGCAGGTGAGAACGGAAGGAGCACATCTTGTGCTGAGCCAGCGTGCTGCAGTGGTGCATTCGTGGCAGCTCCAGATGCAGCTGCTGCAGCACTGATAATAAATTCATGATGAAGTGTAATTTATACACTTCATATGCGGCCAACATCCTTCTACCCTTTTGCGTCCTTTAATTTTATTTTTTTCCTTCTGGCTGTGCATGACAGGGGTCTCACCCGAAAGACGAAAAAGTTTTCTCAAGGCTGGCCAGCCATGCATTAAACCTTGAAATGTTTGCGGCCCAAAATTCGCTAAAAACTAATTACGAATGCCGCCCAGAACCGAAGAAAAGTGGAAACCGCGGGCAGTTGGATGAAATTTCATTTCAAATTAATCTAATTTTTTGAGGATATACTTTTTTTGCTTAGCTTTGGGTCTGAGGATTCCATCTAATGAGAAATGCTGATTTTGCACTCTACATGGCGCTGCATACAAATGAGGATACACGGCGGTTGAGAAGCGGTCTTGGCATATGATTTTCCAGAAACTGGCTTGCATAATTGCATAATTAGTGGTTAGGTGTTATGTAAATGGAGGTGGTACGTTGATTGGCAGCGCCAGGAACTGACCTCCTAATTACTCAATAGCTGATAATTGAAGGCCGAAAACTCTCTGGACTCGATAACTGGATTAATTAATGACTTTTCGATGAACTGCGCCTATTGAGCCGCAAATTATGATTTGTACTTCGGCAACGGAAGGCATATAAATCTCCATCTTGACCATTAATCTGCAATGGGGATTACTCTCTAATGAATGTAGGTGGGAAGCATTTAACACCAATTTAAATGCTATACGTTCTTGAACCAATTCCATGTCACTCACCCACATCAACAGTCCTCAAATGAACTAAACTGGACTGCCACACTATTTGCTCGGATGTCTATCTGTTTACCCTTATGATTATATGCATTTGGTATTAGCCAAACTGTTGGTCACTTAGTTCCCAGCTCTTCTAAACAGCTTGTTAGCACCTCAAAGGTGGCGTTTGTGTTTGCCTGGTAACAGGTAAATATTCGAAATATATATTTATGTATATATGTCCATACATGGGACTTCAAATAGTCTAGTTTAAATGTGCATTGGCACACCATATTTGAATGCAGTTCAATCGGTTCCCAGTAGATGGAGATATAAATGCAGGTTATTTGCATAGAGCCTTGCCATAATTGGGGTATGTCGGTTTTGCCATCTTTTTAAAATACAAAATGGGCTTAAAGAAAAATGAATATGAAAAAGGGTTTCAAGTTGAGAGGTGTACACTGAGAGTATCATTTTCAGGAAGAGTACCATTGCAGTTTTGTATTCATAATTGTCCCATAATGTGTGGATACCTACACAACATTGTAATAATGAGTCAATTTGTAAAACCGGTCTAATCAAGATCCCTTTATTAGCCATCGTTCGAAATACCCCTTGTACTTTTTTGCAGTGTTGCCTACTTTGTTAGGCCTTTAAGTAGGGCTAACATAGCCAGCGACCAAATCAGTTGTGATCGCGGCTTCAAGAAGAACAGACGTTCTTTTAGCAGAGTTTCTTTACTTACGCCCTTAGAACTGGTTTCAATTTGAAAATGCTGCTGATATCACTTACGCTGATGGCTTTTGGCCTGGCCCAAACGCTGCCCATCGAGGAGGCCGAAACGCTGACGACCAGCGAAGTGCCGGATTCAGGGCGAGTTGTTTTCGATCAGCGACAGACTGGCAGATTCAACATCCACGTTAGCATCAAGGATGTGGCCATCATCGAGGTGGGCCAGAATGGATTGGCAGAGGTGAGTGGGGGCCCAAAAACCAGTTAACCGATATGCAGCTAACGAGTTGCCAGCGAGCTAAAAATAACATCTGCGATCTCTCAATTAGGAGACGTATAACGATGAGGAGGATTACTACTATGATGACAGTACGTTGACCGTCAAACCGATCAAGCTAACCACAGGGACCAGTAGCACCACCACAACGAGCACCACATCGGCCACCCTGCCAGAGAGCACTGTATCTACAGTGGCCCCTACCACCGAAGCCACGCAGCTGAGTACCAGCTTTAGCTCAAATCTGCTGGCTGACATTGCAGCCAGTGGTATAACGAAGCCCAAGTCCAGGCTGAATAATCTGATGATTGTAGAGACGCCAATCGGCGGACTAACTAAGCCCCTGCACCACCCACTTCATGCTCGATCCAAGGATATACCAATTATGGCTGCAGCGGCACCAACTGCTTTAATTACGCCACCCACTTTGCGCGAGAACATTGAGTACACGCCGCCCAAAGGTCACAACTCACCCATTTTCAAGGTAAAAGTTCAACGATCTTCGATGCCGGCTACCAAGAAACCCGCCCGCTGCCGAAATCATCAGGTGCGAGATGCCCAGGGCAAGTGCACCGACTCGATCTAGTAAGTGTGAATGTATACAAAAAGACCACTAAGCCGCTTACCAATCGTCTAACTTTTTCCCATCTGTATCTCTCATTCTCTTCGATAGCAGAAAGCTGTACAGCATGCTGATGGGGATGAATTTCCCTTTTTTGGCAGCCGCAAATGCCGCAGAAAGTGCTTGATGACTTAACAGTTTTAACTACCATATAGTTAACTCAGACATAGAGTTTAAGTGCCACTAATTGGATCTTAGCCATTGGCGTGAAATACATTGACTGAAAGGCAGTAAATTGAAGAGTTCACTTACTTTTGTTTAAACTTAACAATGCAAGAATATTCATTAAAGTAAGACTTGTGATTTTCGTTGAGAATTTGGCAAGAAAAGGAAAGTTAAGAAGCTTATGGTGTTTTAAATGAATAGTCTTAGCATACATTTGTTTAAAGTCTGTATATTACCGCAGAAGGTATTTATTTTCATGCGTTCAACAAGTTAGTGTTCGCAGTAAAATACATTTCAACATCGCAGAAACGGCAGTTAAATTTAAATCAACTCTTAATTGAAAACAAATTTCCGTTTGACTTAAAAACCCTTTCAGTGTTGACTGTCAGTGGAAATTTAAATTTGTAAAAGTTTTTACACACATCCCTTATTAATAGTTTTGTTATTTCTTTCTTTTTTTGCAAATTGCAAACGTCAGTTGATAAATTGCGTTTAATTGGTTAATGGAGAAATGAATTGCATTCCGATTTCATATGTGCTGGCACTCGGATTCTTTTGGCAATGCTGGAGTCCCAGGCGTAAGCCAATTTTTCACCTTATATAACCAGGTTTTTATTACTGCCATATGCCATATGCCAGGGCCACACATGTGCACAGGTTTTGCTTTATCAATTTGAGTTTGTAATTTCCGCATGCGCTTAAAATGCAATTGCAGCTGAAACAGCATTGTTTTACGTTCATATGTTCATCTGTGAGTGGGGGTGTGCATTACTGTGACTGCGGTTGTATTTGTGTGGGGACATCTGTGTGCGAAGGCTGCTTAATTGCAACTGTTGCGTGTGCGGCAAATCTTTGGGGTCGCACTGTGCACTCGCCGTGCTCTAATTAAATTAATTGCTTAATTTAAAGTTAATTTGCCACATGTGGCAACATCTCCTCGTTGTCCTCTCTGGTCAGACAAAGCACGCGCACGTGTCCTGGATCGCTTGGTCCTGCCTGCAGACGCTCGAAATCTCTCGGATTGCCCATAAACTGGTCAGCTATATTCCCAAAACAACTGCATTATTCCGATGTCGTTGTGCGTGGCTTTAATCGAGTTTAAACCGAATGCACAGCAAGGCCTATACATGCTATTTCAGTTAGCCAAGAGTGAATATCTCTGTACGGGCTTTAATGTGCTCCACCTGAAAGTCATTCCATGTATATTCAGCAGATTCCACAAAGCACTAAATCATATTTCTATGGATAATAGTGTGTTAAAATGTGAACCACTTTGCCGATTCACACTAATCAGCATGAGTAAAATAACAATACAGTCAATAAGTAACATAAATTCAAGCGGTGGCTTTGCCTCCTATCAAATTAAGACCAGAATTATTCCCAATTAAGGTGCTTTTAATTTGAATTTCGTTTGCTAAATATAATTCATTGTTATCCAATCTCATACATATATTTTCCGGACACGACGGCAACTTACGCAATTGACAAAAGCCCATCCTGGGAAACTTTCTGCCGGAATCTTTTTGGCAAAGTTGGCTCACACTAATTACCAACATTAGGCCACCTGCACAGACTCGGCACACTCAATTAGCAACTGTAAACTGCAATTTCTATGCTGGCCAAGTGAGTTCTGGCCAGAAACAGCAGCAACAGCAGCAACAGCAGCCGGTTAGCCCAAGTCTTTGGCAACTTTGTCGTTTTCGTTGTTCGCTGCATTATTTAAGCCACCTCCTTGACCTTTCGCCTTGATGTCGCTGCCTGTTCGAGGAGCGTAAGCTACGCCGTGCCGTTAAATGCGATGGTTTGTCAAATTAAAGTGGTGCCAAGTAAGCCAGAGTAGCTGGGAGAGCTGGGAAAGGGGATGTGGAACCTCCACGGAAACGAACACAATGCAACAACTTTTCCAACCGGAAGTGTAGCAGACGCCCAGCAACTGAGGCAGCGAAAGTGAGCGCGGAATTGGATGTTCGGCTATAACGGATGCGGGACGCCATCTTGCTGTTGTTCGCAAACATGGCGGCAAAAGCCCAGAGCCAAAAAGCCACTCCCCCCTCTGACCAACGCACTGCCATCTATGTAGCTTTTCTGACGCAACAATTGCATTTTATTTATTGCATAACTAGCGGCGTTTATGCGTCGGAGAGTGGATGGCAACAAGAGGGAAAAAGAATGGGAAACAAGTAAGAGTGGCCAGGACCTGAAATAGAACCATTCTGCCTCTCGGAAAAACGAATCCCCTTGCATACATACATACCCGCAGTCCAGCATAATAATTACAATCGCTATCAGCGCCGACATTTCACGATGAAAAACTGCATTGGCACGCAACCTGTTGTTGGCTTCCTGCTCCGGTTCCCAGCTCACTGTGCACTCAGAGAAAATATAAGTAACTTGCCAGCAAACGGTATGAAAAATACTACTTAAATTTAAAATACTCTCAAGTTTAATCGATATGGACTTTGAAACTCTTGGTACATTTTATGTGATCTTTTTGAAACCTTTTACCTTTTTTTTGCTGTGCAGCTACAGATTCAACTCCCCAGGTCCAGCTAAGCGCTGGCTAAAAGAGGAGATGCATGAGCACACTGTCCAGGACCAGGTCCCTCCTTTAACAGGTCCTAACTATGCAAAGCCATAAAACGCAAGTGTCGCAGGGATTATTCATGGACGGGGAATGAAGATGAAGCGGCCAGCGGGCTGGCAGTGACAGGTAAACGGAGAAAAGGGAAACGGAAGGACATGAAGCAGGAAAAGTCGAGGGGGAAAACAAGATTCCTAGGGATAGGATTTAAGAGAGGAGCAGATTACTTAAGGCTAATTTCATTGCTGGAAATTCAACTATTCAATCTCATATTGAACGCATCAGAGAGAGGGGTGTAATAAAACAGTTTGTATTTGCTTTCGCGATATATATTTATTCTTCAGAATAGTGTGATAATCAGTGCAAATGAGTGAAACATGTTAGGTTTGAAACAGTCCAAATTAAACGGTGTTTTTGAAGACTTCGCCGGCGGAATGGACTTTGCCTGTTTTTTTCTGCTTCTGAGTCTTATGCCAATCCAAGATAAAGTCTATGTTGATCTGGGCGACCCTCTCCAAATAGGCGACACTGCCCATGTCGCTGTCCAAAGCCAGGATTTCGCAATAAAGCGAGCTCAGCTTTATGTTGCAACGTTCCACGGCGTCAGACAATTCGACTTCTCTGATTTCCGTCTCGTCTAGGAAATGCAATTTAACTTTCTCCTGGTTGGTCACAAAACGAGTCCCTGCACCGGGCTTTCTGATCTCCGAATGCAAATCCAGCAGATACTTCTTAAGCTCTTGCATCGTTGCCATTTTCAGAACAAGTCTTTCCTTTATGACTTTAAGTACCTTGCGATATTGCTCTCCAGACACTTCCTGACGTTTGATTAATTCAGGAATAGAGGCATCGGCGTTTTTAGGCTCGGACATGAAAACCTTCATACTGTGAATGGGATGGATATTTTGCAGAGTTATGTTCGGTAAGTCCTTGCAGCTGATTAGCTGTGTAAAGTCGGGCAAATCGTCCTTATCCATTCTAATTGATATCAAATTTAAAGTTATTTTTCTAGCAGTTTAGTCTAATAATTTAAATTTGTACTGAGTTTCTCAGAAAGCAATATATGCAATGACTACTTTCCAAAAATTAAAGTAAAATTGCTATTTTCTATGTGATCGTTTAATTTCCCTTGTTAATTTCGTATATATAACCAATTTTATTTTTTAGTTTCCTTTTTTCGTTCTTCTCCATCAGCAAACGATGAATTTCTATGGATTCAGTTTCAAACTTTTTGTTCATCGCAATTTTATTTCATTTTTATTTGAGCTTTTTGCTATTTTTATATGCACTAAAAGTCAATTTATTCACTTGACTTAATTTGATTGCAACCTTCAAATAATCCAATAGATTTTTTGTGCAGTCGCCCCACACGGTTGCACCTTGAAAAAGGAGTTATTTCTGTTCCCTGAAAGGATTGTTTACTTAAATGATAGTCAATTTATAAAAAGTTAGGGATCATGGTAAAATAAATAATTCGACTACAATTGTTTAAGTTTATACCTCATCCTTGTATAATATTACTCATACGCAGTGGACGCCCGGACCATTGATTTAAATTCAAGAAACTCACGAGCAACAGAAGTTCGGTAGAAGCTGCCGCAATCTCAACTGCCTCATTGTTAACCCGCACTCAATTTCGATTCCCAATATGCTCCACATAACCGAGAGTAGGGCTCGATTCTCTATGCCGGTAATCGTACGTGTGGAAAAGACGTCAGCACTGATTGCTGCATAAATGATTGAGCATGTGTGGTTGTGTGCGCCTGTCTTTCAATCCACATCGATGTGTGCGCTTGTGTAGGGCTGGAATGACTTGCCACAGACGAATCCCACTCACTATCAGCATTCCTCCATGCAACAGGACCTGCATCCTAGCGAAAAGGATGGGGCTGCATTATATGAAAATTGATGGGAAATGCCAAAATATTTAAATCTAATTTTGTGCCAGGCTGACAGGCAGCCAGCAGTCGCAGAAGCCGCAGGCATTGCATTTGATTTTGATTCCCGTCCAGTTTTGCCAGCGTATTTGGCGACTTTTGCCCTGGCGAGCATTTAAATATTCAATGCGATTATATTTTTAAACACGTAGCCTGGGGGAAATGAAAAAAAGAGCTCTGACTGAATGATGGTGAAGAGTCAAATGGAAAAGGAAACTTTATTCAAAAGAAAAAATAAGAGAATATTCCTTAATGAAATAGGATTTTTTCTTTTGGCGTCGATTTTCCTTTAACCCGATCAGGTTTATTTTCATTTTAAATTGCAGTGAATATAATACTTTATGGTGCTAAAAACACTTTTTAATACACGCTCAAAGTCCTTTGTCAAAAATGTTAATCTCAAGCAAATGAAAACTGAAATGAGTTTAAAATTACTTGTCATTTTTGTTACTCTAATGAGTGTGGCGAGTAAGCAAAAGTAAGAAATTATTATTATAAGTCATTGTAGAATAGTGCTACTAAAATATTTATAATATTTTAAAAAACTTAAGGTTATATTTTAAATAATAAGTATTTTATATACATATAAAAGGAAGTCTTAAGCTTTCCAGCCATATTAGTGGGAAATGTGTCCACCATTCACGGTCAACCATTTCCTAGCGTTTGCTTCCTGACGCGCTTGAACAGAACTTAAAATAGAATTTAAATACCGGCAAATTGTCTGCCTTGGCACCTGTCTGCCCATCCTGCCCAGGACACCCATTGTCATCCGAAGACCCCCGCCCAACACCATTTTTCGGCCATCCAGCCAGCCAACCGTCCAACGATCCAGCGTCATTCGCATTTGCTATTTCCGTTTTGCACGGCCGTGTTGCTTTGTTGGCATTTCATTTAGCGCACAACTTCACATTTGCCTCAGCCGTTGTCTTTCTGCTGCCTTTTCCCATCACTTGCAATTGCCATTTCCGCTTCCTGAAATTTGCCATTCGTTACACACAGAAGGACACGCCGACACACACACAAAGACAGGCACACACACACACGTGCGAAAAGGGAAGCACTGAAACCGAAACTTAAACAGAAACAGAAGCAGAAAGCCGCTCCCCGCATGCACCGACATTTTCATTTCCATGCTTGGGCGCATCGCAGCGAATCAATTATTCATCATCATCGATTAAGTGGGGGGAGCTTTCTGGCCCCCAAACAGCCCATCGCCCATCCGCCATCCGCCAACCGCCTCTGTCCTTCCGCCCCGTCACACTTTTATTGTTATGATTTCTGCCGTCTGTAATGGGCACACTTAAAGGACTCCAGCGACCAGGAGGAGCAGCAGAGAGCAGAAAAGCGCCAGGATAAAGACAATGGACGGGCTCTCACGTTCGCTGGCTGCTCCATTTCGCGTGAATTTTACCCTCATTTCGCCGGCTTTTCATACGCTGTAATCGGCAGGCATAAGGGGTATCTAAAATTTTTGTTATAATATTATTATATTTTTGTTATAAGTATTTTCGAGAATAATAGCTTAATTACTTTTTTAGGAATTACTAATAATCGGAAAATAATATAAGCTGTCTAAGCCACACTATAATGAATGCCATTTAATTAATTATCCCAACTAATATTTTAAAGCACAGTAAATAAATACAATTACAAGAATTTTGGAATGATGATTAAAAATATTAATATTGAACAAATGTCTAAACTTTAAATATTATTGTCAACTTTTAAGCAATTCTTTTAAGCCAGTTAATCACAAGGTAAGCGCAACAGTCGATACCAATCATCCACCTTCCTTCTTCGTTTTATTTGTGTTGTAATTTTAATGAGAATCACTGGGCCTTGGGCCGAAACTAAAAGCTGAGATTGGCGAACACACACTCGGGGAAATGCCCACATATGTTATGCTGACATATCAATACGGTGGGTTGGTGGGCGAAGTGCCTGTATGAGGGGGCACATATATCTACACAAACAAAACAATACATCGAGAACGGAGATGGTGCGGAAAATGGGAGTGGGAATGGGGAGAAGCAGACGGACGGCCATTTCCCTGCCCTCTCATCATGCCGATGTGTCTTGCTCCTTGCGCTTATTTTCGCCATTATCCATTAAATATTTATGAAAATTGCTTTTGCTGCAGTTTTATTCACTTTCCTGCTTCACTTTGCATGCGTCGCGTCGAGCACACAGAGATCCCCAGTTGAATGGCAAAGACGAGGGGCCAGTAAAACAATAAAGCTTAAGATTTCAATTTCCTTACGGCTTAAAGCTGACTCTTGGCTTTGGTTTTGGCCACCCCTCCGGCAGCTCCGTCGCTCTCAACCTCTTGTGTGCTATTCCTGGCTCATAAATCCTGGCAGGACATGTGCCTAGATAATCCAACATTATGAAAAAGTCAGGCCACAATAAATATTCGCATCAATGGCGCCGTTTTTAATAGCCAAATCTTAAACGAGCTGCAGGGCTCTCTATAATGAAATATGGCTTCAGAAATGCCAGATAATTCCTCCATACATACTTGTTAGTGAACTGAAATCATCTTGATATTGCAATTACTTCAATAACTAGTTTTTCCTTTAAAAAGGCCTATTAAACTCATATTTTCGGACTCTCAAAAGTGAAACAAACATTTCGAGCATAGGTTGTTATTAAGATGCATTGTACCTTTAATTTCTTTAAAGTTCAATAATGACTGTTTTTAAAGACATATAATAAATTGCAGGCCTTTGTCTAAATTGCATTCCATCTCCAGCCCAGCGTTTTGACCTGAAAATTCTTTTGGCGTCGACACTTGATCCTTTGGCATTCCGGGGCCAATTTCCGCACGCATTTCGCCATTCCGGCTGTTTAACTCATCACCTACCGTGACACCTGGCGATGATTTTCCGGCTGGCACACGTAGCAGCTATCTAAATTTCAATTAGAGTTTAAACCACCCGCACCGGAAAAGCTGAGCTCCCGTGGCGTGTTCCAGAGACCGGGTAACTGCTGCCCCAACAACCCCACTGGAAATAACTCAGCTCATTAGTTGCATGTTCATGTGCGGCAGCATTTTTTGCCGAGCTTAAATCACTGGGTGGCTGCCCGTTGAAGAAGGTAAGTAACGTGGCACCCCCACTATTACATCTCGAGCATATTTACAATATACATTTTTCTGCATTTTTTTAGGGGGTACCGGTACTTTTTTGAAAACGGCGCATCATAAATTTGTTGAGAGGGATTTCGTTCGGGGTATCTGGGCAGGTTTTCCTCTTGAGTAACGATACTTAATAAACCCGCATCATTTTCCCATTTGGTGCTCGCACTTCGCACGATCCCCTGCCCCAGAACCATCGAGATGCCACTTCCACTTCCTGTTCCTTTTGCTGCTCCCAAATTACCTGTCATTTCGAAATTATGATACCAAGGAATCGCTGGTGGCTATGGATGTTCTGCCCCCTGGAAAGACAGCTTCCTGAGGATGCAGGAACAATTTTTATGTTTATGGCAAAAAGCGACGCCTAATTTTATTTTCGTTGCCGCGGGGCAGGATGCCTTCCCGGCACACATATCTCAAACTAATGCCAAAAACGGGCAGAATGTAAAACCTTATGCGCATTTTCCGATTGTAATCTGTAAGTAGGATGAGCGTATGTATCATTTTGTGGAATCATCCAGCTCCAACTTGCCTGTCAACAGGCCTCACACATGGTTTTTTACTCAAAGTAACAACATGACAGCTCGATGATATTCCTCCCCAAAGTGGACATTTTCAGCAAGGTGCCGGAGTAAACATGGCATCCGGAAAATGGCTAATATGAGATTTACTTTTTGCCAAAAGCTGACAAGTTGTGTCATAAACCAAATGAAAGTCACAAAGGCCACTAAGGATGAGCTAAAACCTATGAAAACTGATTATGTTGGGCAATCGAAGGCTTGTTTATTATAGAAAATAAACATAATTTGTTCTTGGCCTAAAAATAAATACAAATTTTTCCAAAATCTATAAACGCGTGAACTTAATGTTTGTTATTTTATTTAAGTCAACACGTAAATGAATATACCAGCTAAATTTAAAGCGTTTGAGTCATCCTGATTTCTTTGGCTCCTTCGTCGACGACAATTTGGTTGGATGACTGGCAATATGATCCTATATTCAATTAGTTATAGGTCTAAATTTCGGAACTTTAGCTGCTGTCCGGCAACTTTCCATCGAGGCTTCGGACCAGGAGCACACCGGCACAGAATGCCAGTGAACACTTGACGAATGACCAGGAATCATAGTCCCTGTAGACGGCCTTACACCACTCCATCGGTTTCAGCTGTGACCACCGTGACATATTAGAGCCTGAAAAATTTGCAACTGAACGAACCTAATGGATCGGGAGAGTGGTGGTGGTGGGAATGGCAATGAATTTCGATTTAATCTGGCTGGATTACTTACCAATTTGCGGCGTTGACGTGATGTGTACACCCCCGTCGGTTGGTATACTTGGAAAATATTTGTTTTATCTGCTGCCCAGGTATATAGAGCAGAAACGAATGGCAATTTCATGACACACTTGCTCAAAAGAATTTCTGATTTTGGTTTTTGCGTATACATTTTTCAGAAATGCAAACGAGCAAGTGGGTCAAGACAGCCAGCCAGCGGGCAGATGTGTTGATTTGGCAAGCTTGTTAATTAGCCAAGAAATTTATTTGCGAACCATACACACTAACTTATATACGATAAACAGATGAACTTATGCCCCATGTGCATATTCACTTCACGGAGCTGCTAAAGTTCTTCTCATTACTCAGGCATTGATTGCAAATGGTGCAGAAGATTTGCTGGAATGATACAAATGATGCCTTTTAATGGGAAACAAATTTGACCAATGAAATTATAAAATTAAATAACTAGTTGGGGCTAGACCACATTAGAGACTCCATTTGTTAGTAAGATGAACCAAAAGTTCCTTTCTTTTTGACTTGATGAATAAAGTCGAATTATATCCACCACGTCCCTAAAGTTCTTATAGATTTGTCAGAGAATCTAATTAATAATCCCAATGATTTACATTTAAAGAACTCCATTGAACTACATGTATATTAGGAATTGCACTCAATATTTATAAGTAAATAAAAAAAAGTATTGCCTACAACTTTATACATTTGCAGCTCATCTCTACTAGCCTTATTGGGTCTGAATACTCCACTTACAGGCAGCGAGGATCGTGCATATCCTCCACAACCTCCTTGCGAGGACCCTGTGCTCTCGAAGTGCCTCAGCCAGGACTTGATGACATTCGTCGGCGGCGTTTGGTAAATGCTGAACTGCTTCTTGAAGAGTCGCTGGGCGGTGCTGATGGAGTCGTTGCTCTTGTAGTAGGCGCGTATGACGAACGCCCGGTGCACGCCCGTCCACTGATCCATTCCGAATGCAACTGGCGCCGCCGAGGGAGATCGAAAATGCCATGTGCCCACTGGCACGGCCAGTTTCGCTGGTGCGACAGTTTTCGCTAGCACTTCCGGCTCATGGTCGTCGTAAAAAAGCGGCGCTCGTTGCCCCAATGCTACATACAAATATTGTGTACAAAAAATATTCGAACATTCATAATTATTTGAACGAAATTAATTGGTCGTGCCGAGAGGGGGCAGTGAGCCGAAGGTGGGGGTGCTATATGTGGTGCATCGTTGATGGTCTAAAATTATACATACACCGCACGACGGCTGACGCGGCGTATGAGCAATCTGAATTTCTTCTTGTTAGGAATTCATTTGCGGCCGGCCGTGCGCTTAAGTTTCAAGTGCAAATTGAGGGGGCACCATCCCAGCGCTCGCGACCAATCCTTCAGCTATCAATCAATCAATCAGGCAAAGCCATCATCATTATGCTTCATCAGCGCCAGAAGTACAGTCATCAATTGGGGGCGGGGGCGTAACTGGAAAAGGGGGCGATGTTGGAGCTCGATGGGCGCTCAAAATCTGCTTGAACTCATTTAAAGTTTGGCTACAAGCTAAATCCGCTTTGCGAATTTGGCAAGTGAGTAAGCAGTTGGCACAGCCAAAGTCTTTAAGCTGTTTTGCTGGCTCTATTCTATCGGAGATACTCTAGCTTTTAGCTGATTGGTGTGCTCACTTTTTACATAATTGCTTTTAGAAAAATTTAGATTTATTATACAATAATGTGGGCTTGGAAATCATTATATAAAAACAAAAATAAATTACAAGTATAAATAAATACTATCTATCTTAAGATGACATACATTTTGATTTTAAATTTTTTTACTTAAGCGGCTATTCCGACTGTTTTCATCAATGCCAGCTATATAAATGTAAATTTTTACATATGTTCTGACTATAAAGAGAAGTGCTTCTTAAATGTTTATACGAAAAGTGTATTCAAGACTTTTCAAACGAGAAGACCCCTGCTGTTCTTGGTGCTTCTTTGTTGATTTTGTTTCAGAGATTTTTTCGCCTCGCCATTTTGCTGGACCATCGAGCACGTAACTGCAATACAATGCACGGCCATCGCTTAGATAGATATAGATATAGATACATTTATGTAGTTTTTGTTGGGGCTGTGCTTTGGCCTTTGTTGCTGCTGCAGCAAAGTTAGCAAATGCTGCTGTCGCTTTGCCATTTACACAGTTAGCCGGGCTAACAGGCGGAAGGGGCGGCTCCAAAAGGGGGCGGCAAGGAAGGCGGACATCCATCCATCGCACGTCCTGCCCACTCCTCTTGGATTCCAGTGTATGTCTATGTGTGTGTGTGTAAGTGTGTGCATCCTTCGTTTCCCTTTTTTTTTAGCTGTCTCTGCTTGTCATTTTGACACCTTCATTTGCTCTGAACATTCAGCTCCAGTCAGGGGGCAGTGATTCTGTTTGCTTTCGTAACTTTTTTTCTCCCTTCAAGCAAAATTCGTGTGTGTGAGTGTGATGGTGTATCTGTGTGGGCCGTTTCGAGAGCGTCATTTCGGCTGAAAATGCTTTAAAATGGGAGATCTGGTGGAAATGCAGCACCCTACGGCCAGATTACAAAGGAGTTAACGAATGCATTGTCTGCTAATTGGCAACAAAAAAGTGATAAAACTCTAAATTGATATGATTTAATTTCATATTTTTATTACCCTTGCTTTAATGTTTGGTGAACGGAAACAATGGTTTGGTTTAAACAAAAACGGTTAATTAAAAATAATACAAATTGATTTTGATACATCTGTATAAATTGTTAGTTCCAGGGTATTATTTAAAACAATTTAATGGTTATGCCCATTTTTTTAAACTGTAAAGACTTTATTAAATGACTACACACACGGTTTATTTATATACACACTTTGCACCCTAAAAATGTATATATTGAACATTGTACGAGCTATAGACATTAAAATGCAACTGAATAAGCATGATATTGCATCATACAACGAAAATGCAAAATTATTTGGAAATTAAGCAGCTGCTTGTGTACTAGTTTGGATTCTATTATACTACTAAAAATATTACAATGTCACATCCTTTCTTTATCTGACCCTTTGAACTGAAATGCCTGAAGAAAGACCCGCAGCTTGATATAAAAACGAACGACCAAAAAAGAAATGTAGAGGAAAAGGCAACAATGCCAAGACAAATGATCCAATGACTGTCTGACTGCACTTTGCCCTATATCAAGCAGCCCAAAAAAAGAAAAAAAAAAAAAAGTAAAGAAAATGTATCGGGTTAGCTCGTACCACCACGTAACCCCGGTAGCTGTCTCAATTTTGGTAAGCGTCCGTTTTTGTATGTAAAGATGGTGGATTTGGCACCACCCACACCACATAGATGATGATGACAGCGGGCAGCGCAAAAAGCAACTCCGAACTGGGTCAAGACTTCATTGTTTATCTTTTTTTTGGAACACTAGAATCTGTAAGGGCTAAGAGCCGGAAAAGAGGATATCCACACATACTTTGCAGCCCGCATCCCTGGGACTTCCTTTTCGAGCATACTTCAGCTGGCAAATTAGCAGGAATCCAAGCTCACTTACGGTTATATATTAAATTTTGCATGGCAAATGCGCCAAAGAAGGTCAAATAGCTGGGTGGCTGGGGCAGCCGGACGCTTTCATAAGCATTTCACTTTCCGGCGGGGCCGCAGCTTAGCACACACTCTCACATACACCTTGAAAAAAATGCGAAGTTGTGGCCAATGCTTAAGCCAAAAGATGTAACAATTAGAAATATTGATGACACTTACTCGACACCAAAAATACCTTTTAAAAAAACTATAAATAAATCTCTAATCCCTATATTGCTTATAAAATTTGCTTTAGCATAACGATTTTATCTCCGTGCAGCAACGGAATTTGCGAAGTTCGCTTGGCTGTAAATCTGGCTAAAACAGGATAGCAAGCTCAGGCAGATGCAGCGGAAGCGGATGCAGGATGCTGGAAGCGGGTGGAGCTAAGGATGCGCGATGCGGTGGGCAGGGGTAAACCCATTGCCCAGACACGCGCGGATGTAAGGCGTTGATAGCGTCGGCTTATCGGCCTTCCGAGAAGCGGGAGCTGGCGCTTCCAGGATGCATCCTGCTGGGGGACACATTGCGTGAGCGGGCATTAAAGGAGTCTTAAAGAGGGGGAGGTATGCTGCGATCCGGAATCAAGTGAAAGTTGGCAGCCAGAAAAGACCACTTACTTAGTGACCCTTAAACAGATTTACGTCACTTATGACTTGTAAAGTGGTCAAAATTTATTTGGCCAATAAAAGCCGCGAAAAGTCTTGAATGAACATCGTATTCCCAATTCGAACGTCCGAATGCGATCCCGTTAGACACAGTTCGATTATTAAAAATTACCACCGAACAATAACTAAACTATTGCATAATTTCGGGCTGAAAGGAGTAGTTAGAAAGGCGCAGCCATAAAGTGTGCTACGAGTTTTTGATTAGCAACAGGTGGCGCCTTAGTGGAAAGTATTTTTTGAAATAATTTTTTAAGTATATTTAGTTATCCACTTAGCCAATGACTTATTTTTAATTCCATTTTCTACAGATGGTTGGAAGGTTACCATATGGGGATAATCTCGAAATCACTTGAATACTGCAACAAGTGCTGCACAGTGCGATAAGTTGGAGCACACAACGATTGTCATGCCCATATACAGTTTAATCCATAC
Source organism: Drosophila mauritiana (assembly GCF_004382145.1). NCBI lineage: Eukaryota > Metazoa > Arthropoda > Insecta > Diptera > Drosophilidae > Drosophila > Drosophila mauritiana. The sequence continues at coordinate 17,971,516 of NC_046668.1, read as the reverse complement.
TTTATGACGCAAACATTACTGAACAGTGTGGTTTTGGTCTTGGGACCTTCGACTACTACGGTGCGTACCCATTATGCAGACCCATCCCACCCTAGCAGACTCCAAACATATAGCCACCCACCCATAGACTAAATAGTTTATGTTGTTTACCTTTCAGCTGACTGTTGTTGCCGCTCTGGCCGGTGCACTTTGGCATTAGAGTAACATGGAGCACGTCCTGGACACTCAAAGTCATGTGTGGGGTTTTCGAAGTGGGCGGGTTTCCGAAAGAGGAGGAGAAATTTCTCGGAGAAAGTTGGACGTAGATTATCAAAAAGAATTAAGACTTCTAAAGATCTACGTTTTGTTAAGATTCCGCTAAAAAATTAAAACTATATCGTCAAAGCACAATCTTTATCCACCTTAATGTTTAAAAGAACGATATCGACAAATTTGTTGGTTGCGCATTTTGCTCTCTTTGACTCTCTTAAAAGTCAACAGGAAATCTTAGATGTGCCAATTACCTAAAAAAAAATTTGTAAATATCATAAAAATATTAAATGCCATTTTTAAAGCTAAAAAAGTAAATTAGTAGTAGTAAAAATTAATATGTACGTAATTCCCGTAACATTTCAATGTTAGTTCATTGTTGACCCACTGTACGCTGCTAAATTTCGCAACTGCCCATTACATGTATTGTGAGATGTGCGCGAGAAAGCAAAAGAGAAACCTCTCTTCGAATGTAACTCTTTTACCAGCAGTTTCTGTGCAGAGCAGCATTACAAGCGCAAAACTTGCGCCGCACTGCTCGCACACATTGCGCAGCATGTTCGACTGTATCGCTCTCACAAAGGCACTACAAAAATAATACCGCTCTCATTTTCTCATTACGACGTGCGGCAGCGCACGGTGGGCAAAGGAAGCAATGTGGGCACCCCAAGTCAAAATTCTATTGAAAGGGATTTTACATTTTTTATTTTATATTTTATATACGTACATAGTTTTAAAATGTGAACCTTATTATAAATCTATTATTTTTCATAGTCGCTTTTCTTTCAGCTACTTTTGCCTTCCTCTTCATTGTTTTTCTTCTATTATATTTTATTTGCTTCGCCATTGCATTTTCGTCCTTAAGATTTTGCGAGATCAGTTAGGACTTTTAATTTATTTGAAATAGTATTTAAACAACATTTAATAAAATGTTAAATTTAAAATATATACATTTTTCTGACAACAAATTTTGCCCTCACAAGGCAAAGTTTTGACCACAGTGCGCTGCCTCTGCCGACGTCGCTGCCGCAGAGGGAGAAAAACGTATCTGAGTTTTTGCTTGGGTTGCGTTTGCTTTTCGCGTCAGTTTCGAGGTTTCGAGGTTCGAGCTAAAACTTTGTGCACGGAGCAAATTAAAAAGAATAAAATAAAAAATAAAATAATAACAGGCATAAGTAGCTGAAAGAAAAGCGACGACAACAACAAAAGCTGATGAATACGTGCGTTCGTGTGGGTGCCGTGCATTCTGCGTACACATTTACAAGCATTCGTACGCTTAAATTAAATACTTTGGCTTAATTAAATACTTCCGCGGCGTCGTTGTTGTAGTTGTTGATATTTTGCCTCTTCACGCGTTGTCTACGGTTATCGATTGTCGTCGTCTCGCTCCCTCGTACGCATACGCATCGAGTTGTTGTTTGTTTGTTGTTTGTGTCTGTCCTCGCGTTTTGTTTGTGTACTGACAAAATAACAACAAAATAAAAGCCGAAAGACTGTGAATAAGCATAAATAATAAACAACGAGACAAGTGCAAAAAGCGCAGCGAAAAGGCCAGGTAATAAAAAGAAAAGCTGGCGCTAACGGTGAAAGTTGCAATTGTGTGTGGAAATGAAAATCCAGTGTGTGCGTGTGTGTGAGTGTGTGCAAGGCAGAAACAGAAACCACATTTGTTGAATAAGAACAACCGGAAGATTTTTCCTTTGCCACCCACGAAAATTCAGCACAAAAGGGCCAGGCAATAAGGTAGTTCTCGCGAGAGCGGGAGAGAGTGAGACTGAGAGAATTAGAGTTGCAACACTCTCGGCGCTCTCTGTTTCGGACACCTTGCAACCCTTAGAGAAATGCTCTCTCTGCGCCGACCGTTAGTGGACTGCTTTCTCTCTCGATCGCGCCGTCTCTTTCTGGCCTTCCCTCTCTTTGCTCGCAGGTTTCCACTTCTTGCATTTGACTGACATTCGCCAGCTCGGCGTCGAAGTGGAAAAACTGGGAAAATCCGAGTCGGAAAAGCTCCTTGCGAACGTTAGAAATTTTCACTTAGTCCCACCATCTCGTGTTTATTCATTCACATTGCGTGCGTGTGTGTTGCCAAGTGTTTCGGAGTTTTTTGGGAGTAAGTGAAGTAGAGTTGTCAGCCAGTCGATGAACTGTCATCCAGACTACCGTTTGACAGGTGCACAGTCGCACATATTCACAGTCTGTTCCCAATCGGCTCTTTCGCAACACGCTCTTCCTGAAAATTAAATTATGTGATTGTAAAATTCCAAAAAACAAAAAAAACGAAAAAAAAAAAAAAATAAAATCAGTTTAAAAAGGGAAATTTCCAATTTCCAAATTTAAATTCGGAAATTTACTGTGTGTGCGGACTCAAAATTTTCATTATTTCGCCTGGTTGTTGCCGCGTTACACCATTTTGTAAGCGAAAATCCAAACGAATGGAGAAATAACAATTGCCGCCGCATATGAAAACAAAATAGAAAAGCGCACGTCACAAAGTTCAGCGTTCAGCTTGCCGTTCAGTTCCATTAATGAAAAATCCACCCCCACAAACAAAACAAAGTCAGCCGTCTGTCCGTGTGTCGCTCTTTTCCCTCTGCATCTCTGTGAGTGTGTGTGTATGAGTCTGCGAGTGTGCAGGGCATTTTCCATTTTCCATAAGGGTTGTGCTTGAAACGGGCCGAAAAAGTTTTTCAAGTTTACTTTTACGCGTTTTTCACAGCACTCTTTTTTTTCACATTTTTGACAGTGCCTTTTGCACCCCTCATTCGTCCTGCATAGCTTTTTCCTGCTTCCCCTTTTTGCCTTGCTTCGTTCGGACATTTCGGCCATATTCCTTTCCTTGGCTTTCTTACCGTTCCTTTTCCGCTTTGTTATTTGCCGGCGCTTTTCGCTGCTTTTCCATCTGTTTTTGACAACTTTCCGAGGGTTGTTTCAGAATTTTCCTTCGTATTGTCCTTTGATTAATGTCCTTGGCTTACCTTTCCAATTAGAAAGAATTATGCATTGTCATTCATATTGCTTTTCCGTTGTGTGTTTCCACTAAAGCGATTATTTTCGAAAAATATATAATTGATCCATTTCGTAATTCTTTGAAGCCGAACAATTAACCCAGATTGATTTTGATAAGACAGTTCCGCGACTATTTCTAAAACTGCTGGTCATTCCAATATAGGTTCCTTTTGGAATCCCATTCCACTTTTATATTTGACCCAATACAACGGTTTTTAAAAATTATAATAATTCTAGCGATAAAACAGTTCAGATACTGCAATTGTTATAAGCTAAGGCTTAGAAGAGGTTTTAATTGCAGTACCATTAAGATAAATAAAATTCGTCTTGATTTACTCAAAACATTTAAATTAATTTTATCACACATTCAAGCCGCGAATCGTGCCTAAGTGGCATCCAGGGAATCGCAGGAAATCGAAAATGCAATTTAATGGCAAAGTTTCTCCTGCGGATTTAATGACCAACAAAATTATTTTTCTCCACTTTGAATTGTATTTTTTTGTTTTGTACTAATAAAGTGTTCACCGCTTATTCTCTCTCTTTTACACGGCCTGCAGCTGGTAAATCCAACTCAAAGGAACATCCAGAGGAACCCGGAAAATTTATCACTCCAATCACAAGTGCAATAAAAAGTTGAAAGTGTTTTACGCAGCGCCCAAGAAGGAAGTTAAAGCGAGGCGAATAGTAAATAAATGAGAAGAGCCCACAACAGCTACACCATCATATAAACAACAACCCAAACATCCCACATTCAACACCAATTACAAAGTAAACATTTACAACTCATTTCTCGCCCAGGAGATTCGAGTGTGATCCACAGAAAAGAAAATCGCGCGCGCGTTTTTTAAAATCGATCTACGCGCGGCTTCGTCGCACGTCACTTGAATATATCTTTCGCGCAACCATTGGGCTTAGGCCTCAAAAATCCGCCAAAATTCTACACCAACAAACTTTAATCAGCCCCGAGATTTCGCTCCAGTTCGCAACGGCGACCACAATGCCCTACAACGGCGCTAGTAATGGCAGTGGCGCCAGTGGCGCCGGCGGAGGGGCCACCATAGTCGTCACCGAGGGGCCGCAAAACAAAAAGATCCGCACCGGAGTCCAGCAGCCCGGGGAGAACGATGTGCACATGCATGCTAGGGTGAGTACCATTACCTGTTTAGTACTTCGAATTGCATGTTGAGGGTCCTTCGATTTTACACTTGAAAAATAGGTTTAGCACATATGTAAGAATATAGGGTATTTGAAAAGCGATTGAAAGCTGATTATTTTTCTTGATTGTATATTTATCTCGTGTTCTTGCACTTTTGGTATGAAGTTATCTCAGTACTTTCAAGAAACGATCTTCTGGATTAGAATATTCCATTTCGAAAATGTTCCACTCTAAAAGTCATTATGACTTTATATATATATACTATAGTGTTCTATAGTATACTAAATATTTATATGCATAATTTGATCTTTTTCATTTGTACATCTGCAGTTTCTGAAACGGGTTTCGAATAGTTTCTAAAATTCGTTTAATCCTCAGGTTCTATAACTGAATAAAATCAAACTTCAAATCTGCATAGTGTGTTATGAACTAGATTCTCTGTCCGTAGAAGAAATTTGCAGTGCAGATCCAACCTTTCCATCGGTCAACAAAGCTCGGTTGGGTGGGTGATCCACCGTAGCCACCCTTATCAGATGCGATTCCTGTATTAATGGGTATTTTCGGGCACCCGCTCAATCAGCCCTCACCACCTTTTCCCGCTTCCTGATCCCTTGTGTGTATTCTTTTGATGGGTGGCCATGGGCGTCAGGGGCGGCTAGCACTGCTGATAAATCCGCTGTAGTGATGGTGGTAGTTGCTGCGCTGATTGTGATAAAGTTTTTCGAATTGGGGGTTGAAGCGCCCGAAATGGAGCTTATCGGGGAGTCGCGATTGCGAGTCTGTCCACGATATCGTACAGTTTTATCGGCGATAGCGCCTTTTTTATATTCAATATCGCTGGAAATAGTAATGAAAATCAAGACAGATAGCTCCTAATATAAAGGTTCGAGATTGGTTTTACTTTACGAACAAAAAGTTTTTGCTTGTACTTCATTAAATCAAAAAATGCTATCGCAAATGTGAAAAAAACCCTATCGTTTGTATTCTGCTCACGTTTTGTAAAAGTTTTCTTTACGGTGGCATTAATACTTCATAATGGGGATTTAGGTTCTAGTGCCGAGTGAAAGTATCTACTATTCAGGATGATTTTATTTCGAAATCAATCGTGAAATTCTAAAATAGGTATATCTCAAAAAAATGGTTTATTGAAGGGTTTACAAATGCATACTCGATTATATTGCAATATGCCGAGTAAAGTTGTGTTTACAGCTACGTTGGAGCTTGCGTTGCAATTAGCTTGCAGCTTTTCCTGGCCGCCGGCAACCATTGTAATTTTCCACAGCCCGAACTTGTGTTCTCACCCACGCCGCCTGCAGCAACAGCAATTCCAAATGCAGCAGCAGCAACATCAACAGCAGAGCATCAGCAGCAGCAATTGTTGCTGCTCTTGTTGCGTTAAGGGCTGGAAAAATCGATTTTCCCCAGCGGCGGTGGCTGGCTGGCTGGGAAAACTCTCGTTAGCCGGCGCTTATCTGCGCTCGTTTCGATAAAAATGTTGAAGCCTGGCAAAGGCAGGCGGGCGTTAATAAAGTTCGGAGCACATGATAAACAGGCAGCGCGTTCGATGGTTTATCGATTCTGAGCGAATTGGTCGCATCGCTAGCTCAGGAATATTACTTAATTTCGGCGGGCGTTTTTCCTTGCGGAAATTTCTTGTTGTGTTGCCGGCGGATAATGAGAAAATGCCAAAAGAGTGAGTGGAGAGAGAGCGAAAGCGAGTTGTATGCTCTTCTTGCGGCCGCGCAAAGTATGCAACAATTTTTCTTTTAGCCTGCGCTCAAACAACGCCTAATGGCTTGCTCATCTGGCTATATATGATATATATTATATATATATAAATGTATATGCGTATATATTTATATCTGTTGGTGGGTGGCCTTTGAGCTGTTGCTTCCGTGTGACGCAGCTAGTACCGATGTTGCTGCTGCACGTCGCACACACTTGACTTGACAGCGCAATTAGCACATGAAGCAGCATCTTCTCGTCGTTTGAAGAGTTGCGCTCGTCGCCTGTCCTTTTTTCGCAAAAATCCGCTGGAGCTGGACTGGATGGAGCCGTTTGTCGCTTGCCACTTGGCATCGTTTACGCTTCGGCTCCACCGCTAGCTGTGGATACCTGTGGACCCATGCCCCAAACCAAGCCATCTCATCCCATACCATTCCATCCCGAACTGCGTACGTGCCCAAAAGGCGGAGGAGCAGCAGGCCGCCAGTTGGTTGCTCTTCCATGTGATTAAGTGCACTTGTAGGCGGATGCGATGCGCTAAATCCCATGAACGAGGCAAAGCCAGAGAACTTTGGCCCACTCATCGTGTGGCAGGTTAAACGATTTAGTTCTTGCCCTTTCGCCAAAGTAGGGTGGAAGATCAGGCAACGTGTCAGCCCTGAAGAGGGCGGCTTTGCTTCTTGGCCAGGGGGTCGCGGCTCATGGAGCTCTGACCCACTAATGACGGGGTGAGCCGCCCCTAAGCAGCGAAAGGGAAATCTAATAGAATTTGAACAAGTATCTGCGAAGGAATTTTCTGCGATGCAAAGCAAGCTTTAGGCTCTCTTTAAAATTAGTGCTGCATTTGGTAATAGTAATGTTTTACTTTGTGTAATAAAACGTGTATTTATATCTGCCGAAAATGAAAGAACAATTGTTGAATTCAGCTAAGTAAACACGGCTTGATTAAAATTTGCCTATACAAACATGTTTTAAAATAGTTTAACTTTGAGACTTTGTTTTTTATCTAAGCAATTTGATAGTTTGCCTACCTGTTCTGTTCTTTAAAAATTACAAAATGGAATGCGAGTAAAGAATTTGAATGCCAAATAAAATTCAAGCAATTTTCCGAGCTTTGCGATATTCACTTTTGTGATTGTTTGTGCTTTCGGGTTTGTATCTCATGTCCGCTGCAATACGCCAGCCACCGAATTTCGTCTGGCATCTGATAAAATCGTCAACATCAGCATACACGTCTGTCATTTGCACTTTTCCCCCAGACGCACGTTTCCCATTTTTTTTCCATTTAAACTGAAAGGGTCAGCGGGCAATGCGTTTGGTGGCAGCTACATCGTCACCAAAAACGCGACTTTCACAGCCGCCGATGCGTCTGGCAGCATGACGCATGCTGCAGCATCGAAAATCCACATCCACACGCTCCGTACTCCGACATGGTCATGGCAAATAAATTCTGCATCCAGACCCCGCCCAGCCAGACCAACATCCCATCATCCTACTGCATCCTCCACCATCCCATCCACCCAGCCATCCAGTCATCCATCTATCCATCCAGACAGTTATAAATAGAGCAGGCGAGCTGGCAGGCAGACTGCAGTCTGACCAGCGGACGATGCATCCTTGGCAGCCACTCCGCTGTACTCCACTCCAGTTGCCAATGATGTATTCGGGAAAAAATCACAAGCCATTTTTGGTGGTGCGTGTCTCGAGGCCGCACAAGCCCGCATGCAACCCCAAAATGGTAACCCATACTCTGGACTAGATTTTTAACCTGCATGTAAAAAAGGGGTCCGTCTAATGGAACGGATGCAATGGTCAAAGTGCACTGCCACACATGCCCTTTTCCCCGAATCCAGTTCCTAATTAAATGCAATGGAAATTCGGGGTTGCTGCTATATACATCTTGAATTTTTTGGCTTTTCCGCGATCCTCGTTTTACCTTTTTGGTAAGCCTGAGTGACCAGCTGCTGCGGCTGCTGGGTCGCTGTCCGTTTATTAAAGATAATTGATTTTTATTGTCTTTCACGTTTCAAGTTTTAATTGCAAAAAGTTGCCATCGATGTGCCATCAGGGGTGGTGGTGGCATCAAAGGCAAAAAGGGTTGCTGCTGCCGTTGGCCTTCGTTGGCTGCGGTGCATTACACCCTTGACTTGGGTTCCTGTTGCAGTTGTGTAATTGAACTAATTGAAATTGCTGTTTGCCAGGGACTTTAATGCGCAGTGGCGAGTGTCCTTGGCATCCTCTCCTTAACCTTTTCAACGAAAAATGCATGACACTGGCTAACTAATTGGCTTGCTGACAGTAACTAAGCTCTCTTGTCTTAGTCACAGCTTTGATGTTTCACTTAAATTCTGCCGTTGAAAGCCTCGAAAATCAGGCAATTTATCTTTGATGTACATGTTGGAACCTGAGGACCACATTTCGAGCTTCATCATGGGGCAGTGCGGCAAAGCTACGCTGCCAGAAATGGTCAATTGTTGCAACGTCGTCAATTGTGGGTTCTTTCGTATCGATGGTCAATTGATTTTCTCTCTTTTACACAATTTTCGGTCATAGGAAATGAAATTCCTTCTCTGATTCGCATATTAAATTAGGCAGACAACTGTGTCCATTGTGAATAATAATTTTCCATGTTCATATTTCGGTCAAAGCCATCATAAATTCAAATCCGAAACGAAAGTCTAGTCCCGTACTAGAAAACAAACCAACTGAGTTTATGAATTCTTAAAGAGATCAGCAGTATGAAGACTTTTTCGTGAGTGAAAAGTTGAGATTTTCTTTCAGACAACGGCATGAATTATTTAATTATTTGTTGCGTTCCTTGAGTTTAACACAATGCCATTGTGTTCATTAGAAGTATTTTCAAGTGAAAATTGTAAGAGTTGTAAGGGTTGATAGACAAAGGGCTGCTTTAAATGTTTTATAAAAATTATATATATATTTTATATTTCATTTAATCATGCCAAATTAGACTAAGCTTCTTGCCAAAAATTTCCGACTTCCATTTGATGAATTGAGCAATCAACAATCGTTCCGAAAAGAAGACATCACCATGATGACATGATGACGATGCGGGCTGGGAGTGATGGCCTGTTAGTAGCGTTTCAAATTAACACCTTGTCATTATATTTTGTTGGATTTTCTTTGGAGCGTAATAAGGCGATTTTATGGCATTAAAAATATATAATCTAAGACAGCACAAAAACGATTCTAAAAATAAATTGTAAAGTTTGTCGGTTCGTTATTTTGTTGTTGGTCTTGGTCAATGAGTTTGTCGACTCAAACTCCAATTACAACAAATTATGAATCGTGTAGAAACAAAGGAGCAAGTATTTCTTTGCGACAAGTTCAAGCAAAAAGTTCAATTTCGACGCGCTGTTATGTTGCTGCTTCGTTTTTCTCCCCGTGGCCAAGATACATTTGGTTCCCCTGCTGCTATTACCGCTGCTTTCTTTATGTTTCGTTCTTTTCTCTCTCTTTTTTTTATTTTTGTCATTTACTTACATTGCCTGGTGGATATATAATATATGGGACAAGGGAAGGGGCGGGGCCTCCGGGGGGCAGTCGTGTATTTGCCGGATGTCATGCTGGGTCTCTCTCGAAGGTCGGAAGTGTAGTTTTTTAAGTACACGTTTATATATAATTTGATATATGGCGCATTGTCATTTGCCATCTTATATGGACAACTACATATGTGAGTGTGCATATTGTCTTTGGGGGAATCGGATTCTGCAACTGTATCTGGAAGATATGAAATTGGGCAGAAGTAGTAAGTGCAGCGCGGGTGATTCTGGTTCTCTTTTTTCTGAACCAAGAAAATGGAACACAGTTGAACGAGGTCATCTAGGAATGTTTCAATGGCTAACGAGAATGAGATGAGGCAAGAAGTGCTTTAAAAGTGTTAAGAACTTATGTGCTGAAAATATATTATTTTGTGTACTTAATAGTGTGTTCAACTGAGAATTCTTGTATGTGGAACTATTTTTAAACATGATAATCGTACCATTAAATATAATCGACTGTTAAGCTGCCAAAGTAATGAACAGAATTAGGCAATAATCCGCTTAATCTTGAGAATCTGCATATTATCAATTTAGTATTTTTCCAACAATGTTTAACCTTCACAACAACCCCATGGAACTAAGCACCTTACCACCCTTCCTGAGACTCGTGTCAGCTGCAAGTAGACACACTTACTTATTCATAAACGCACTTGCGTATCCAGTGAAGGTTTTTTCAATTTTAAATTATTTTGGGACCCCTTATTTACACTTTCCATCGGCTGAAGAATCAATGGATCATCGACTGCTTTTGTCGCTGACATGCGACATACTTTTAAATGCCAATTACGAGCGACTGCTAACGGTTCTCGAATCCGCCGCTCTTCTTCATTAGCTACTACCTACCATGGTGTATTGTTTTTTATTCGTCGATACTGCTTTTCAATATGCCACGCACAAGCTGTCACTATCTATCTGAACCCGAACCCAAACAGAGACCCATGTAATGCAGCACTTTGGAAACTTGCGTCAGGTACACAGAGAAAAATAGTTTCTGGAAGTAGTAGTTTTACAAAAAAAGCTAATTTTTGATTGACTAAGCTTGCTTCAATTATACAACTTACCACAAAAACGTGTTAGTAATCGCTATTCGACGAACCAAGCAATTAAAAGCAGCTGTGTTGCATTTCACGTATATAACCAGTTGGGACTTATAAGCTCAAGAAAATGCCTTACATAAGCAACACCTTTATTTAGCTTTATAAGGAAAATGTATAGGAAGATTCTTCCAGTGCACTTATGCGTGCGTGTGTGGAAGCGAAGTGGGGGCGGTGGGTTCGTTGGGGGATGAGAAGGTAACGCCGTGACTTGCATAGAAATGTACTTTTTTTTCCGTTCATTTCGTCGCCTTCGTCGCCGCTGTAGTTCTCCAAATTCCTTTTCCCCAACTTTGGGTCTTGCCTAATTCGCTACGCTACAATTAGTTTTCATTTGCCCGTGCCGCCTTTGCTCGTCGTACCGCCTGCCACGCCCCTCGCACTCCAGCCTCCAACCACCCGCCGGCAGCAGCAGAGTTCCTTCGCTTTTGCCATCTCTCTGAGCCAGTTTATTTTCACTTTGAGTCATTACAACATTTTGCCATGTTCTTTCTGCTGTATTATTGCCATTATGATTATTGCGTGCCACGCTCTCGGGCTGCTCCCTTTTTTGTTTTTTTTTGTTTTATTCTCCAGAAGAATTCTAATATCTTTTGGCCGTAATTTTTCTGTTTTTCTTTTTTGGTTTTTGTACTTTTTTTTTCTTCGCCTATGTCGAAATGAAATTCGTGAGTGAAATACCGTGATGCAAGTAAACAAAAGGCGCCATAATCAACGAAGAAAACTTTTCCCCAGGGCGCATTATGAGCTTTTGGTTGAAGGAGAGTTGCGCCAAAGTATCTTACGATTAACCAAGAACCGTACTGTTAGCCATGCGGGCTGCAAAAATGTGTGTGCTTGGCAATTTGATTTGCTGCCGAAATTTTTAATTATGATTTTTGCCGCTTCCTTAGGTTTAAAAGTTTTTTTTTGTTCTAACCGCTGAGTAATGAAATTTTAGGCCATGTGCAGCAAGCATGTGCAGTGGATAATTGTTTATGACTTTACATGGTTTTACCTCAATTTTAGTATGCACTCAAAATGTTGAAAGCCTCGAAGTTTGTCTTAATGAAAGTCACTTTCAGAAAAATATAGTTAGTCCAGAGTTGCATAGAATATTATCTCAACTTTCATATTACCACGGGCAAGTAATCCGAAATCATTCTTAATGTAAACAAATAGCATGAAGGGAAAGTTTTTTCCATATTTTCAATTTTTCCAGCTGAGGAAAGTTAAGCACTCGGTTTTATTTTATAAACTTTTGCATATATGCAGTACATTTTCAAAGCAAAGATACATTTTTTATGCTTGGAATTACATTTTAATTTGATCATAGAATCACATAGAATTGGAGCTCTAAATGAATCATAAATATATTGCGATAATCATCTTTTCTGCTTGTATCTTCTTCAGTGCCGTTTTCATGAACAGATACATTTTGCACTTGGCTTGCATTTAACGACCTAACTAATTGATTTAAATATGTGCACGTCATACAGATTGTTATTAAGCCATTTGCTGGTGTTTAGCATCTATTTGGCCCGCTCCCTTTTATTTTTTGACCCTATAATTACTACGAAACCCATTTACGCCCGGGCATTTCACAACTTTTAAATGCAAACAAAAAGCACAAAAAAAGAGAAGTGTGGTGCAAAGAAAATAATAACAACAACAGGCGGAAGAGTAGCTGGATATGTATCTTTATATGCAGGCGAACCAGCTGTATCTGTACGATTGTATCTGTATCTGTATCTGCGTTCGCCTCAATCGAAGTACACTTTTGGGTTTTGTTTTATTTTTCGCTTTTTTTGGGACTTTGGCTTTGCCCCTTTTTGAGTGTAATTCGTTTTGCTCTTTTTTGGAACTGATTGGTTTTTTTGTTGTTATTGTTTGTCATTATTTGTGCTTACTTCTTCCCGATTTCTCGCTTTTTTTGGATTTGCCTGCTTTGCTTTGCTTTACTTTACTTTACCGCTGCTTAAACATTATTTGCTGTTATGTAAGCAGGCCTCAACGCATATTTTGTTTCAATTTTATTTTTTTCTCGTACTTTTCGGTATTTCTTTACTCAGTTTCAGTTTTTATTTCATTTCGTTTCTTTTTTTTTGAGCTGCTGCCACTGCCGGCGTTTTTGGTTCATGTGCATGGGGATGTGGCCACATTATTTGGTAATTGTCGTGGTGTGTGTGGGGCATAACTGTGTGTTTGTTGGCCAGGTTATTGAACTTGAACGTCAAGTGACGTGTGGCCTGCTCTCTGGCCCTCTGTCTCTGTAACTTTTTATTTTTTTGGTTCACTTTTCTGGGCTGGGCTGGGTTTTGTTTTTCAGTATTTCAATGCTTGCTTTGCTGCCGCCGTTAGAGTTGGTAGACAATTGTATCCGATGGATACAATTCGAGGCGGACTGAAAAGAGAAAGAGAGAAGCGCTAATGATTGCAGTCCGAACAGCCGAAATTTTAACTGCAATTTGGGCAGGAAATGAAGTTTCAACAGCCGAGAATGTGTATCGACATCAAATACAGAAAAAAAAAAATAATGTGAATTTAGGTACATGTAATGTCGAATGGAAAATCGACTGTATTTACTATTGAATTCTAGGAAACTGAATGCATTTAATTGAGTTTATTATTTACCAAACTGCACCCTAAGCCTGATTAATGTAATTAAGCCATTTCATCTCATTTCGCCTTTTCCAATTTAAATTGTAAACAAGTGGTTTCGTTTCGCAAAAAACAAACATAAAATTAATTAAAACCTATTGATTATAATTACAAATAATGACTAAGCAGAAATAAATGGCTTTCAGTAGCATAAACACGAAAAACGCCAATGTCAACAAATTATTTTGTTTAATAATTTAGTAGAATGATAACAATAACAAGCTGACAATTTGCTGCCGGGGGGAAAAAGAATATTTATGCACTTCGGGGCCGCAGAACTTGTCTCATTTGAATTTATTTTATTGGCCAGCGGAAAAGTGAAAGACAAAAGTGAAATAAAAAATAGAGGCGAACGCGCGCCTGTCGACGAATTGGGGGCGTCTCAATGGAGACAGTTTATATGGAATATATGTATATAGATACAAATACATACATCTTACGTTGGACCGGTAGACTAATTAGATACAATTCCAGTTGGGCTGGCATGCCGTTCTCAAAGCACGTTTCCCTCAGATACATTGCGATAAATAACAACGAACAACGTTTGCAGCTGAAAACACGTTTCCACTTTATCGTTTTCCCGCCCAAGTACCACCTCCCCTCCTCCAGATATTTTCCCCGATCTCCACAATCTGTCGCACTTTGTCGCAAGTGAACGTGTTGTTCTAGTTGGCAATTGCACATGTTTGTCTGGGCAGCAGCTAACAGGTATCCCCCAGATACAGATACGATAGCCATTACCATGAGCCAGTGCAGCAAGAAAAGTTATTATACACAAACGCAGACGAATTCGGGGAAACAGTTTATTGTGTAGTGTTGTGTGGTGTTTCCAGTTATGAGGAAAGTGTAGTTGTTGTCGTCAGCCAGAAACTACAGAAATATATTATTGTATAATGAGTTGACTGGAAACCTGGCAAAATGTATCGAATAAGACATGGTAACTGAAGATAGCAACGTAACTACACTAATTCAGAGATGTAATCTTCTATGTGTTAGTGATCCAATTACAAACCCAGCATGCTTGCCAAATTAATTACCAATCCGAGGAAGATCGTCTTTGTGGCAAAAACCCTTTTTGAATTGTCATTCAGTTCTTCTGGCTCTTTTGGCGCGCAATTTTATTTTGGCTGCTTTTGACTCATCGACTTGCCGCAGTCAAGTCATGCAGGCAAAATTAAAAAAAAAAAAAATGAGAAAAAAACCAAGAAAAGAGGCAAGCACCGTATTTGCTTTCTTCTGGCTGCGGGCGTTCTCCCGCTCTGCTGGCTTTCTTCAGCACATTTCTTTTCTCTCTGTGGTTCCCAAAAAAAAGAGGAATTGTTTATGATAGCATTTAATTGCTCTCAAAACTCTTTGAAAGCGCTTGGTATTTGTTGATATTTCCATTTGATTTTTAGTTTTTTTTTTGGTAGCACTTCTAACGTGGCCCACTGTGTCGATTGTAATTACTCAATTGCTCATACGCCACCGACAAACGTAGAATTGCTGCCTCTTCTTCTTCTACCAATGTTTCAGTTAAGTACATAGATAAAAACAAAATGAAATGGAATTGTTGTTGCTTTGGGTTTTCTTGGTCGCTTTTTTCGGCAGGTGCTTGAACTCTCTCCCTTAGATATTCTCTTTCTTTCTCTGCCGCTTCTTACGCTCTCTGCACAGATAAAACAATTAGAGCACCTTAAGTTATGCATTCGAAATTCCATATAAACTCTATTATATCTTAATTCTTATTATCGAGAGCAAGTACAGTAACACTGAAAACTTATATTGAATATACAGATTAAATTGTGAATTTGGAAATTGTTATGTATTTCCAACCGTATCTGCTAACTACTTAATCGTTAAGATTTTGCAGTCTTGTCTAGATTTTACAAACAGGTTAAATCGATTTTACCCAATACAAAATCGGTGCTCCCTGTCGAAATGTTTCACCTTTTATGGAAATTTTTGCACTGCAGCGTTGAATTTTTTTTTCATATTTTTGTAAACGTGTTTTGTGCAGCAAATAACCGAATCAATGCAGTTTTGGAGTCTGTATGGTGAACTTTTTGTTTTGCTTTTTTTTATTTTTATGCGCCGGTTTACCTTCACTGCAAATGTTCTCCATGTTGCTGCTGATTTTGCTGCTGTTGCTTTTGAAATCCAGTTTTGCGCAGCTGCAGCAGTTGCAGTGGCTGAGAATCGAAAAGCGCAGCCGCAGAACAGTTACGAGGCAAACAACGCCGCCAGCACAGCAACAATAGCAACAATATAACAATAAAAACAATAACAAAAGCGCAGCCGACAGCAGCAACAACAAGAGCATAATTTCGCTGACCCACTAAGTTAGCAACAACATAGCGCGAAATATAATTAAATGTGCGTGTCAGTCAATGTCTGTCTGTATGAGTGACGATCGCGCGACGTTTCAGATACAGTTTGAACTGTATAAATTGAGATGCACAAAATAATAATATAATTTAATGAAATAAAATATTATATTTTAAAAAGAAAGGGAAAAGAAGTAAGCTTAAGAAATATATTTTTCGAACGAAAAAAAAGTAAATACAATTATAACTAATAAATAATAAATAGAAAGTATCTTTCAAAGTATCTTCAAGAGTATCTTGTATCTTAAAATGACTACGAGTGCAGTGAATTTGACCAAACCTGTTTTCTGTCAGGAAAAAAGATTTAGCCTGCCTGTATCTTTAAGTAGCTAAAGATATCAAAATGATTATCAGAACGACAGTAGTTTGAGATACAGAAGCTTGACTGTGGCAAACGGTAGGGGAACAGCGTTAGCCACTGGAAGCTAAGTGCAGCGGTTGCAATTTAAGCTCGGTTCCATCGGCAAACAGCGAATCGGCCGGAAAGCCTGGAGCGTTAAAAATGAACGTTAAGGAATGAAAAAGTTCGGCGACGGACGCGTGAGAGCGTATGAAAACGCGAGCGGGGGAATCGGTCAGTCATGTGCACCGCTCGTCTGCATTGCGAAACCGATGAATTTGCCTCTTGCCATTTTTTTTTCGCATTTTTTTTTATTTATTTATTTGTTGTTTTTTCTTCTCCTTTTTTTTTTTTGGCGCTGCCAACGATTCTTTGTAGGCCTTTCTTTGCCTGCGTCCGTTTATTCGCTGGCGTTTATTTTTATTTCTTTATGTGTTGCTAACGGTGCTTGGGCCTTATTTATATATAATTGTGTGTCTTTCGCTCTTTCGCCGATTCGTATTTGTGTGTAAACACGTTTTTTTGTTTTTTTTATTTTTGGAGCTGCGCTTTGCAAAATCGAACGAGCAGTGCAATGCGAAATGTGCTGGCCCTTAACCCATTGATGCCCCACCAGTTTGCATGCGTGCTATCGAATCGATTAAAAAATATTTAAAAAGAAAATACTTTCCATAAAATGTTTTTAATTTGTAGAATTGCACTTATTGCAAATTACTTAAAATTAATGGAATATTTATATTTTTATCTTTGAGGTTATTCTGCACGTAAAAGTCTCGTGGCTTTCTTTTCGTGCCCTTTTCATTCGTTTTTCGAATTTTTTAAGCAAACTTTTTATGGTATACTGACTGTAAATGCTTTTATATACTACATATAGGTGGGTACATATATGGATATATACCCAACAATCCCGATCTTTTTGTACGTTTGCATTTCCTTTTGCGTGCTTTAAATGTATTGACCCAATTCTCTGGCCTGAGTGTTGGAATTTCGTTTGCATTTCGTTGAAACGATTTATACACAGACACCGATTTTTATCGCATTTAAAAGGCTGGGGCTTCGATGAATTTAAGCCCAATTGCATTTGCATAATTATGAGGCTGTCAATTAGGAGCCTATATAAAATCCCCTTACATATTTATTACACATTTTAATTGCTTTGCACATCTGCGTTTTGCCGCTGTGCCTCATAAATCTTTGATGTGTGACACTTAATTTTGAAGACATCTCAATTGTAAAGCTGCTCTGTCTAAAATCATTTCATTTGAATTGTTTTGGTAATAAGTTTGTAACAAATCAAAAACTAATTGCTTTGTGATTGAATCATTCGAATCTGCTTTTGATATGCTATCAATCGACTAATGAAAAGTCAATAAACTGCATATTTTGGTATAACATTATGCACTCACACTGAGGGAAAAACTGCAGGCACGTGTAGAATGTGATTCAATTATTTGTTGTTTGTTTTATGTGCGGTTTTTGTTTTCCTCGTGGTTTCAAACACGGAGCCACATTTTTGCTGCTCCCTCACATTTAATAATATATGCTGCAAATGCAGAAAAACTTGGCAATTCGAATGTTATTTATGCGCAGGTTTTTTCCAGACCCCGTTGCTGCTGGTGCCCATACTTTTTATATTTCGCCACCATTTCCATTTTATTACTGAAACGATTTCATTAAAAACGTAATAAAGTTATTAATGCCCATACGAATCGAAAGTTCCGTCTGTCTTACGTGCGTCATCAATATTAATATCTCGCTCTAAATGGCTTTAAATGAATTGTTAATCAAAATATCTCAGTGATTAACTAGTGCATCGGTTGACAAGGACCTTTTAATTTTTAATTAATTTTCCGTATTTATAAATATGCCATATGTATGCCGTTTATCAATGGCAACGGGTCAATAGTAAATATTAAAATGTACTAATTGCATTATGTTCTCTCTTTATCTCTCTTTGGAGGTAAGTTTACTGATAGCTCTATAATTTATGGTATGTGGCTTTAAAACAAATTACTCGATTGACTTGCTCTGCTTTAATGCGCTTTGATTGGCTTCCCAATCAATGGTTATCATAGATTAGAAAGTGCAATCGTGAATTTAGTGTCGAATGTATCGTTTGCAACTACTACTGCAGCTGAAAGTTAATAACAGACGGAAACAATCGCTGCCGTTGATAATCAAATCACAGTTGGCCAACTGGACATAATGGGCTATATCGTTGGCCCCGTTTTATTGTATATGGGATATATATCGCGTTATTGATAGCAACGCTCGGCCAGCCATGGCGAACTCGTCGAGTGGCTCTGCTCCATATAAGCCAGATAAAAAGATACAATACTTCAATTTCATTTATTTATGTAGCGCACCTTGCATTGTTGGAATAACAGCGCATCAGAATGAGCGACAGTTCGTTCACACCAAACACGCATTGGGAGACAACAAAAAATTACACTTTCCTCGCTTCCTCGCGCTTTTTTTTTATCGTGAAATATTTAAATGGTTCCCTGGCACATTTCGCTACTGATAGCACATTTCAACAGCAAGCCGGCTAAAAAAAACAGAGCAAACACCTAAGAAAACAATGGGAATGGGAATGGGAGTGGGGCTGGCAAACAGAACGGATCACCTACCTCTTGACGCTACAGGAAAAACATCTCAAAAATACACAAAAATAAGCTAAGCGAGTGCAAGGTGACAGAGAAAGTCGATTAAATTCATTTTACATTTGACTGCATTTAAATGAACACTTTTTCTGGCAAAGATCAGATACTGGAGAGTGTTGAGGTGTAAAGTATCCTAAAGTAGTTTCCAATTGAATAGGTTTAAGTTGTTGGAAAATGAACAGTTTACGCTTTTCAGTATAGAAAGTATGCAAATCAGTTATTAGATAAGGACAAAAATTTGAAAACTTTAAACACTCAACATGTATCTTTAGATGGGGAATTCAGACATAAATCTATCTTATTCATAGAACATGTGTGTGGTGCAGTGGGAAAAATGTAGCGCCCAGGCGAAACTGAAAACGGCGAAGAAAGCCAACAACAATAAAGTGAAATGTGTTTAAATATTGATAAAAACAATAAGAATAACAGCGACACAAGCTGGAAAAACGTTGTTGCACACAAAGAAAACGGAGTGAAAACAACAACAATTCGGCTGGCCACATGTGTTAATTTGCGCTCACAGGTGAAAATGGGTGGGTCTGGGTGGTTGCCTTTCAGTGGGTGTTGCGGGTGGTTTTTCGTATGGGGCGATGTGGTTTGTCAGCCAGGCAGACAGACAGTCAGACAGACAGACAGACGGACAGACCCCAGGGGGCAAACTTTGGCAAGCTGCTGACAAATATTTAATGCCTGTCGAGTTGAGCGCACGGTGTTCGGTTTGCTTAGATCCGCTCGATTCAGTTTCAGTGGGTCAGGTGCAAAGTGGTGCAGTGGGTGGATGGATAGTGTGATTCAGCCGGGCACCGTGTTGTGTATGCACAAACAGCACCCGTTTCGCTTTTATTTCCCTATTTGATGATTAACACATTTGCAGTCGCCGTTGTCGTTCGCATTAGCTAGTGTTTATAAAGAAATTAGCTACTTTAGAGTTGCGAGTTTAGAGATGTGATTATCTTGCTGCAAGATAGTTAATAATCTACCATTATAAATTAGACAATATTTTTGATAAAATTAGAAATCAGCAACATTGTAAATAGTTTTCCACTTTTAGAAATATTTATATTTAAAGCTAGTTTGTTTTGTGAAAGTTTCTCTATGTGCAACTCTAAACATTTGTTGACAGGAAATATAGATACCTTTACTTTCAGCTTTCAGTTTTATTTTCGGTCGAAGGGAAATGGGTAATGAGGTGGCTCCTTGGACGAACGATGCGACTCGTTAATTTAGTGGCCGCCAACGAAGATAAAGATTCCGTGGCCAAAGTAAACATTTGAATAGAGCCAGCAAATTGCTCCATCTCCCTTTTTTGGGCATCCCCCAACACCCGCACACTCCCACACCCACACCCACATTCATTTTGGGATTAGGGGGCGTGGCCGCCCTCCTGGCGAGTGGAGTTCACGCCGCTTTGTTTGCCTAGTCGTCGTCGCAGGTGGTGTTCACAATGATTATGACCGTGGTGTTTGCTCGGAAAAAGTTTGGTAAATGAAATTTTTATCGCACTGAAATTGCTGGGAGCTCTCTTTGGCCATAAATTCGGCCGAGAACTACATGAAGTTATTTTGGGGATTATTCGAGAAGTGTGCGTAAAGTGTGGGGCTTACCACTTCAAGTGGGGACCTAAAGAAAACACAGTAATTCGTCTAAAATCCGCTTGAAGTGCAAATAAATGGGTGTATATTTTTAAGCACAGATCAGTAGGAGATTGGATAACTTGGGACTTGTCTGGTATAGTTTAAAATTCGAATAATTATAAATTGAACGCCCAATCGAATGGAAATGATTGAGTTGTTTTCAGTTCCCAATTAGTTGCGGTCCATATAAATGCGAATTTTCCGAAGAGCTTATTAACTGCTCATTAAGTAAATGATAAATGCTCGTGTTAAATCGGCCAGACACTTATTTCGCCAAATGGCAGCGAATATAGATTTTTGGCATTTGGCCTAGAACTGATATTATACGGCTCCCCGTCATGCACGCTGTAAAATAGATCAAAAGGCGAAATCGTTGCAAAAACTAAATTTGCACTGGAAAATTATAAAAATAATTGAAGAATATTGTTATTATATGTATATATGCCCAAGGTTTATACCAAAATGTATGTAGGTCGGCACGTGCCCGTATTTTATGTAAGTTTCACTTTTTTTCGTTGAGAAAAATACGTTTTTCACCCACTCGAGGTGGATTCGATTACGCATCAAGATGATTAGTTTTGCTTTGTCGGCGCTTCCCGGCCGGCCAATTGTCAAGTTAGAAAAATAGCGCAAATATTTTAGTCATTGACGTAGCAATGGTCCCAATGAAACCGGCAAAACAAAAAAAAAAAATGAAAGCGAGAAAAATGAACCGAAAATGCCGTTGAAATCTGTCGAATGCCGCAGACACTCTTGCAGGAATCGAAACACCTCGTCGCACAATGAGGAAAATTTCAATTGTGCACGCCCAGCGTTGAGGAATGTCTACCCAATTTCACAGCACCACAACACCACTCGCATCACCCAAATCACCCGCACCACCATAGCCACTCGATGATGCTCTTTTGTCCATCTACATCATTCCACATGACAGTCGGAGATTGGTTGAAAATCTCAGAGATTTGTTGACATTTCTGCTTACATTTAATTCAATTGCCTGGTTGTGTGTGGTGTCCCAAAAATAAATATAAATTAATCTTATGCTCATGCATGTACGATTTACTGTGTGTTTCTACGCAATTGAAATTAGTTTTACTAAATTTAATTTAATTAAAAGCCCAGCCCCAAAAAGGTTGGCCGCATTCTCAGCCCATTTCCTGAATTGTGCTACATACACACATACAGTATGTGCTCTTTGGCAATCAATTTCTGCCGCAATAGAAATTTATTTTCCTGCCACGTACCCCCAGCCCGTTACCTTGCATGTATTTTTATGCGCATTTAAAAGCATTTTCCATAAATAAAAAATTATGAAAAAAAAGAAGAGCAACCGACAAATGTATAGACGAAACGAAACCCCAAACAGACGAATTAGTGAAGATTTTCACATGAAAAGCGGCGCGTAAATTGCGCGCAGACCGCAAGAAGACGCAAGAAGAGGCAGCAGCAGTCGAAAGGGGGAAATGAAAATGAAAATTGTTTTATGTTTGAAGCGCCCGAAAGATTTTTCCACATAAATTACATGCACACGGCCGAAGAGGCAGCAGTAGCAGACTGTTGTCATAAATGATCAACGCGGTCAGACCTCAGGCCCAAGTCAGTCAGCCCAGCCGCCCAGCCACCCAGCCACCCATCCATCCATCCATCTATACATCTGTCCTACAGTCCCTCTGTCCATATGAGTATCTCTAGTTTGTTGCTATATCCACTGGCACGTCAAGTGAACTGACATTAAAATGACGAAAACGCAAATCAACAGCAAACAACAAACAGCGGCAGCAAGAACTTTCCGCCTTCGGCAGAGTTTGTTGAAAAGATGGATGGATTTATGGCTCATTTTGTTGTATTTCCTTCGTTCCTTCAGTTTGCGTCTTCTTTTTTTTTGCAGGTTGGGTGTCTGGCCCGTCAATAGTTTGTCTTCGGGAAAATGCCCGAGATGTTTGAAGAGGTTAGGGCTTTTCCATGTCGTAATTAAGTCAATTTTCGGTTGGGTAAACATTGAATAGAAAAATAAATGGGAAAATTAGATAAGAAATCGATTAGATGAGCATTGTTTATAAGTACTTTCCTATTTATAAAGGGTCTTATTTCGCAATCATATACGCGTAAGCCATAATATTTTTTAGGAAATAAATAGCGGACGATAGTTTGCTTTCAATTTGTAAAATTTGTTGTACATATATGAAGTTGCCACCAGAAAAGTGACTTTTTAGACCAGGTGTTTGGATCTGGCTTAATGTACATAGTTCATAAATTATTGTCTTAATAGGCCACACTTTTCCACATTGGCCTTAATCTCTTCATGTGGCCTAGTGCTCGCACTGTTTCTAATTGAAAATCATTAGAAAGCTAAGTACATGCAATTTACTTTTCTCATATTGTTCGTTGTGTACACGTCAGCTGAAAAAAAAAGTGGCAAGGGGAAAGGAAAACTACAAGCACACCAGCACGGAAAACTCAAACGCCGAACTAATGACAATTTTCAATGCTCCACGTGCTCCTCACCCACACCCAACCACAACGCCCCAATCCCCAACTACCACACGCTGTGACTAATGAGCGTTGCTAACTGAGATAAGAGATCTGGCCAAATGGCCAAATGCCTGAATACACAGAGAACTGAGAACCGAACTGAGCTGAAATGAACTGAACTGAACTGAACGGAATAGAGCAATTGGCATTTGTTACCAAGAGATTTTCGAAACAAATCAGATACAGATACGAAACATAGAAATCTGTTTACCGAGTACTTATGTCATTCATGAGAATGTATCTCTGACGTTTGCGGCCGCAGAATTTCGAGGTGCTGCCGCTTCTGCTGCTGCTGATGATGGTGATGATGATGAAGACGCCGATGAGCAATGCCAATAGCATGCGATACACGGTATATATTATATAGTTTAAAAGGTTTGTCTTTGCCAAAATGATTGATTGCCGCCCAAGTAGCGGAGGTCGTTCAGAAATGTATCTCGCAGATACAAATGCAGTGCGGTGACCAGACTGTTTATAATTTACACATTATTTCATTTTCGTTTCGTTTGGCATTTTCTGTAAATCCATTTCACTTGAGCTGCGCTGTGTACAATTTCCTTCTCTCGATCATTTTTGATGTTGGACCACTTGACTTGGACTTTTGATGTTTTTACTTTTGGCCTGGTCTAAAACAAAAACCGAGGATCTCTGGCACTCGCTCTTGTCGCTCACTGATCTGCAGCATTTAATTTCATTGTGGTTGTTGTGGCTGCTGTTTTAATTAAATTTCGCAACGCAAACGTTAAAGAAAACATTTTGTAAATTGCATTTTCGTTCGACATTTGCAGCGGGTCTTCGTCGCGGCGTTCGCAACCAAAAAAAAGAAAAAGAAAGAAAACTATAAGAGGTGGGTCTTCAGGGGGTTGGAAAACCGCCGGGAGTGCGCCCGTCTGCTGGCAGAATACAGTGCATCTAATTGCGAGTAACAAATGCCGCCTCATGTTGCTGTCGCCAGACATTTTCCTTCGCTTTTCCTTTTTCCTCTCCATTTTCTTTTTTTTTTGGCACCAAGGCAGGGACGGCGATGCACAGACGATGAAGCTGCCTCAGTCTCCCAGAAATGAAGGACACCAGCATATGGATGCCGGCTAGAGAGATGAGATGGACAGTTTTGGGGCTGTTTGGGGAGGAAGTTGATTAGCTACCTGGGACATTGGACAGCAGCAAATGAGCTGAGCAAATGCTGCAAATGGATCATCTTGTCCAATTTCGAATGAGAGGAGGATTTTGTTGTAAAAATCTGTTTATGTGTTTTTAATATCATACCAACCAATACTTTCTCAGATATAACTATTATAAAATAAAGAAAATATTGTGGTTTCGGTTGATGGATTTGGATACGGTTTAATTTTAATCAGTTGCGGTTCCACTTATGTTTTTAGTTTCCCTTCCTGCTTAGATAATATTTTATCGTTAACTAAAAGAAGTAAACTAAATAAATTATAAGCTATCCCAGCAGGATTAATCGACTCCTCTTAGTCTCCATTTCACTTCCGGTGCTAAATGTATCTTGATCAATTTGCAGCACTTGTTCTGCACAAATTAAGCTTTGCAAATTTTAATTTGAGCAATCCTTGTGAGGACAGTTTGGCAAACGACAACAGTGCATACTCGTACTTCAATTGTTTGTCTCCCGGATTGTCATTCTCCTTTTGATGGTGTGTCTGCCCGAATCGGGCTATATTTCTATCTATTTTTACTACCTCGATTCTTTATCTGAGATTCTGCAGTTCATTGCGATTGCGACTCAACCCAGCGGCAATTTCTTCATCTTCATCTTCATGACGGCGACACATCGTTTTCCTTCTCCCTCTCTGATTTAAGCTTTTTTTTTGCATTTGGGTTTTCTTTTTCGTGGATTTCTTGGCAAACGCATTTATATTGTGCACTTGTATCTGTATCTATGTATCTGGTTGGATATCTGTTGGCTGTTGGATGGGTGAGGCTGCACTTTATAGCGACAGCGACCGCTTGATCGACTGAGTGCAAATTTCTCGAAGCAAAATTTATTTGTGATTTGCAATTCGCAATTTGCATGTACCGGCCGACGTAGTGAAATTTTGTGGGTAATTCATCTTCATTTCGTTGCGGTTCGAGCTGAAATGCGTTGCGGTATGCAGCCACGACACTGCCTCGCCTGCCGGCTATTTTCAATTCGTCCGCTGCTGCGCTAAAAATGTTTCAAATGTTTTTAACCAAAAATAAACCGAATTTAAGAAATAACACAAAAAAGCCTCAGTCGAGAGGCCCATGCAAATTGTGCAGAGTTTCTGAAGTTGGTTTTATGCAATTAAAACCAATTTCCCATAAACAGACCATCAGACCACCATATATCTATTTGTCTAACTATCCATCGATCTGTCTATCTATCTATCTATCTATATATCTATCTATATATCTATCTGTCTACCTATCTATCTATCTAT
Organism: Drosophila mauritiana; assembly: GCF_004382145.1. Taxonomy (NCBI): domain Eukaryota; kingdom Metazoa; phylum Arthropoda; class Insecta; order Diptera; family Drosophilidae; genus Drosophila; species Drosophila mauritiana. Next base: position 17,946,125 of record NC_046668.1, on the reverse strand, counting down.
CTATCTATATATCTATCTATCTACCTATCTTGCTATATATCTCTCTATATTGCTAGCCATCCAGGCATCCGTCAATCAATCATTTTAGTATCAGTTTTTGTTGTTTTTATGAAATTTAATCAACAGTTTCGAATTCTGTTGTTCCCAGTCTGTCGGCGATAGAAACTAAAAAAAATTCGAAGAATATTGGGGTAGCTATGGAGAGAGAGGGGTGGAAGGTAAAGAAAAATGTTGATGGTGTATTATTATTAAAGGGAAATTTGACAGAAAACAAATGTTTCCTCCTGTGCTGGCATGCCGCTCAGCTCTTTGTTTTCTTTACTTTTCCTCGGATTTTCACACAAATCGCTTTGTATGCGTCAAAGTTGTTGAAATTTGAATTAACCCTTAGCCGAGGCAAGGACGTTGTGGCAGGAAGCTGTCTGTTGGTATTTGGTATTGGATTACACACTCCGCATAATGAAGCCGCCAATGATCAATTGATGCTGCTGGAAATCATAAATATTTCTATGAATTTATGTATTTATTTAAATGGCATATGAAAAGAAACCAAGTGTTCTTTTGTAAACGCATGAATTCATTATTCTACTCAATTGCAAATATTAACCTTAGGTCAGCAGTTATCTTTGAGTTCAGCATTTGACTTAATGCCTACATATTTGTGTTTAAAATACGTATACACAACTTGCATAAGCATCTAAAAATACGTCACAAAGGCGAGCCATTAACCTAATTGCAAAAGTCAGGCAATGGAAACAAAAGCCTCAGGTAGCAACAGGCGGCACCGCAGTATAAATAAAAATAGGGTTAAGTGCGAGAATCCACTCCTTTAATTTCCCGCAAAATGCATTGGCGAAACGTTTAAAGTGCGCCAAGCAAGCGGGCAAATGAAATAATTGCAGACTCTGAATCGGAACTACGGTAAAAGTTAATTAACTTTAATAGTAATTAGTAACTGCTGGCTGGCCGACAACGACACACTGGCATGTTCTCAACTTTTCTGGGCGAGCAGGAGGAAAGGCAAGAAAATGAGAAAATGTTGCAGAAGTTGGGATAACGTCAAGGTGTTGCTGCCAAGATTGTAGATGAAAAACCCATGTAATGATTTGAAATTAAGCAAGTTTTACCAGCAACTAAGTACCGAGTTAATTAGTGCGGACATCAACGGCATTTTTTGGTGTCAAGACCAAGTGGCCCACCAACACCTGCCCGTCCGCTAGGCGAAAATATTCGAAATATTTAAACTCACGGCAGTTGTCGTCGTGGCTGATTGACAGTCGAACGTGACATGAACATGGTTCACCTAAATTCCGTAATTTATTTAGAAGCAAGTCAGCAAACCGAAAACAAAACGGATATTATGTTAGCAATGACTGCAAATCCTGTCGCTGTTGCCTTTTCCTCAATTTTGAACACTGAGCATTCAACATATCCCCACGACAGCGTCAATTAACGCGAAAAAGCAAACTTTTCGTTGACTTCAATTTTTGCACTCAGCCAAATGAAAATGTGTTTTTGCATTGGCTTAAATTATGCCATTAGTGCAGAAAGTAATTTCGGTTTGGGTTGCGTTAGAGATAATTGGTTTAATAGATTATTTAATTAACTAAAGGTATTTGAAAATATAACGATAGAAAATGTAACTGGTTTCACTCAGTTCATGAAAGAGTTAAGAGGGGTGCTGTAATTGTGCCTATAATTGTTTTCATATAGTCAGCAGCTGGTTGGTATTTCGCATTATTGAGCAAAGTTTATTGCTTTACTAGTCTATAAATCATAGAAACCATTTGAAATATTACGGTCCTAGGATATTTCTTATTCAACATAAGCTGGGTTAAAACGCATTTCGTTACAATTTGCATTTGGGCTAACATCTCATGAGCTAGATCATAAACTAAAACACCAGTTCAGACCACAAAATAAGGCCAGGCTTATTTACTATATATTGATAAATCTTTTGTTATACTCTTCGTCACCACAAAGCCCGATACTTACTTACTTATGTGTACATATTTTTACAGTCCACACCACAACAGAACCAGCAGCAAGCACTTATGAACAAGTCAAATGACGACCTACGGAGAAAGCGTCCCGAGACTACACGGCCAAATCACATTCTTCTCTTCACCATCATAAATCCCTTCTATCCCATCACAGTTGTAAGTACACACAGCAATATATATCTGTATTTTACTATTTCTCCCTCTGCAGCCTCTACTCTCAAAACATACATTATATTATATGACGATATTATCCTAACATATCCTCAAGCTACTTAGTATGGCGAAGGGAGATCTTCTCTGCTTCACATATATATTTCATTTATTTTTATTTATCTCTTTTTTTTGGCAAGAAATCGCAGCAAATAAAATGAAATCCATTGCAATTTGTTGTGTAGCAGTTGGAAAACTTGTCACACACTCGAGTGGAGTTTTCAGGCATGTGTGGTGGGGATAGAAAAGCAGTTATTTGCCACACGGTCGCCTCTGGCCCTGAATGTTGTTGTAGCCTAGGCTACACACGAGTGTTGATTGCATCTGGCTTTGTGGCATGTCTGGTGTGTTCGGTCTTATCGCCACATTTGATACATTTTAGCTACAAAATGGCCAGAAAGTGAGTGTCCTTAAACGGGGCAACAACAAGTGGAAGGAGCAGATGGGTCGGGATTTGGATGAGTCTTTAGACCAAGTGCATTGTTAGACGAACAACAACCTGCAACGTCAACAGCAACAATTATAAGAGGAGAGAAAAACAACACAATGCCCCAACAAAAAGCTAAAAAAAATCATAAAGTACTTAAGTGTGCGAAACATGCTCACATCCACAAAGCAAACGCATGGACAAGACACAAAAACTAGGACTCGAGATTTCTTTACTCTGGTAGGGCTTGGAATTCAAGCTTAGAAAATCTCTCACGAAAGTAGTTTTTTGGTGTCAAAATTTTGTATGCAGCCTGTTCATAGCATATTTAACTTATTATAGTATATTTTGATAAATGAAATACAGTGAAAATTTTAGTTTATCGAGTACATTTACGAACATTAGTATATGCCAACATAACTGGGCTCCAAAAAGTGATTTTCATTAGAAATCCCATTTTCGTAAGTGAAAATGAGTTGCAGAAAGCAAAGTCACTGCATTTGAATGTGGATCAAGAGGGTTTTTTGCTTAGGCCCGTTTTCCAGCCCCTTGGCGTCCTATATCCTGGCTATATAGGGTAGCCACTGCTACATCCAAACAATATCTAGACACGCACACTGGCACAGTTTATTGTCTTTTTAGCAACGGCAACAACATTTGGCGGCGCAGCAGTACAACAAAAGCCAAAGAAAACAAAAATGCGGAAATGCTCCACTCCTTTCGTCCTGCAAAGTGGGAAAGCCGTGTGCGAGTGTGAGTGTGTGCCCAGGCAATTGTATTTTCCAACACTTGAGCCAAGTGCGAGTGTAGTGGAACATAAAATCCTGTGAAGTGGAAAACATGCAGCATAAAAACTGCAAAACTGAAAATTATTTTGGGCCAGCAGAGTTGCATGATGTTACGTGTGTGTGTGAGTGCGTGTGGATAAAGCCAGAAAGCCCAGACATGTTAATTCGCATCCGACAAAATGGCTGCCTCTGTTGCCTGGTGCAGCAGGATTTTCCGACCGTCCGACCGTCTGTGCGTCCGACTGAATGACTTTTCGCAGGTCCCATTGTCGTAAAGTCCAACTGACTGGATTTATATTCACATTCGCATTCAGCACTGCGCAGCTTTTTTCCAACGGAAATAAATCTTTCCGTTGACTTAAGTCATCGCCATTGAGAGGAGAGTGTTTGTTCGGGAATTAAGCAATTCTCTTTACAATTCTCCGTCTTTCTCTCGCGTTATGCGACACAAATTAAAAGCTTCTGGCTGTACGTATAGTATCTTTTACATGCAGTCGCTTATTGAGCCGCATTCCGGTATTAATGAAGCTGCAAATCGGATTAAAGGCATCTCCTGTGTCATAAGAAGTATGATTTAAGCATATCAATAAACAGAATGGCTTTCAGGCGCTAAGATCACGTGATAAATTGGTATTGATATAACGGATGTAAAATACTATAAGGCAATTAAAAATAGTACAGTTTGTGTGCTTAAATCATTTTTGAAGCAATCTTTCACTGCAGATCATAAAGCACTTTTCTAGACAATTTAAAAATGAATTTCCCCCGCCCATGGTAACACTCAAAAGAAGGATGGCGAAAAAGAAAACTGTTTCCGGCAACTTTTCGGGAAAACTTGGACTGGGCACGTTCGTCGGCGAGGAACGCTCCATCACACGCTCCAACTAGCTTTGGCTTAACTAATCGCAAACTAAACGACCTCTAATAGCATCCGGAACTTCTGTCAACAATGCAGACTCCCACTGCCACTCCCATATTTTCCTCCGTCCGCCCTCCTTCATTTCCACACATGCCGAAACGAAACGAAAAGTAAAGTGAGCTACGAGTCAAAAGTTTTCCAGAGCTATGCCGCCTGGCTCGTTTCCGCAGCAAAGGGAGAAGTTCAGGAAGGGTATGCCGCTTACTCGCATGGAACAAAAAGCTTTCGGGATAAGATTAAAAACTTTTTAATAAGAAGACACTAAAAGCATCAAAGGAAATTTGCTTCTGCACACACACACACATACAGGAACCATATTTGTATGTGCAGGCAAAGTGGCCAACAAGAATTGCAGAGTTGGGGCAAAAACCAGATGATAGATGGATGATGATAAAGTTGTGCAGCACCAAACACTCGGCAACAAAAGGCGGCTAGATGTTAAAGTTGAAGAGTTGCTGGGAAAAAAAAGATGGTCGGAAAAAACTGAAAAACTGCAATAAAAGTTGCAGCGGCGACGGGTATTAGCTGACACCATCGCAGGGCCAACAATGTTCAATAATGTATTAGCATGGAGGGCAGAAGGCGTTGCAGCCACAATGCAAATGCAACCGACCCCAGGAGAGCAGGAGCAGCAGGCATATGTAAAACCCTCTTTTGAAGCGGCTTATCAGAACGCTGTTCGACTTTGTTGGCAAGGAAAAAAAATAGGAAAAAAATCATGGAAAAAAATAAGGCAAAATGCAGCAGCAGTCAGCCATAAGCTAAAGCCCAGGAATGTGTAACGGCAGCTGCAGCTTTTGCAATATGTGACACATGCAGAGGAGCAGGAGAAGCCGGCGGAGCACCAGCATCCAGCAGACCATAATGCGTAGCCTGGCAAAAGCCAACGAGTTAGGTGGGCGGAACGGGTGTTCCATTGCACCGAAGGACATGCGGTGACGGCAAAAGCCGAAGCTGTAGCCCAACTTAAAGCCAAAGCCATAGACCTAAACCAAACCAAACCCAACACAACCTAACCAAACCAGAGCCAATCCGAGCCCTGGAAAGCCAAGCCCTTCGCGTCCTTACGAGGCTCACCAGGAGGATGAAACGGCGAGATGGATAAGGATGAAAAAGGGGAAAAGTCGAGGAAAAGTCGGGGAAAGCGAAAACGGAAGGGGTGGGGTGGGGCTGAGGTTTTCAATAATGCACGTTATACGGCTCCCATGCCGCGTATTGTATTGCATTTTGTTTATGCATGCGCCCATCAAAGATGGCAAAGATGCTTGCTTCCAAATGGAACTACAGTGAAAACGAGAAGAAAATGCACTGAGGGAAAAACCCGTCAAGTCATTTCAACATTGTGCATACGAGAACATTTTAGAGCATCATAATTATTCAGGAGATTTTTAGTAATAACAGATTTTTTAAGTGTTTTGATGCACTTAATTTTTCTTAGTGTCGAAAGGAAGATAGATAGGGCTCTGCGGATTTTTTTCTGCGCTGCCGTACAAGTTTGACAAATCGATGAGGTGGTCCTTTGTACTTCGCAACCATTTCCATATTCAGCACCCACTGCCATTTTTTTATGTGTTTCTTTTATGTTCGCCGCTGCTCGCGACAGAAAATCTCTCATAAAGTTGTTTTTATGGAAATATGCAAAACAATAGATTACGATGTGTGAGGCCTATTGAACTTCGACTACTTCCCCCTCTCTGAAAATCGAAAAATCAGTTTCTTTGAGTGAGATGTCATTTTTAATTTCAACAACAAATTGGCATTATAAAACATAGCTTCCAAAGACTATTCACTGACCGACCGAAAACACACACAGTATGCCCAAAAATCCAGAGTATAACATTGATCTATCGAGAACTCGCTTCCTCGCAATCATTATTAAGTATTTGATAAAGTAGATCCGGGAAGCACTTGATATCGTTCTTGGTTAGGTGACCATTTTCGTACATTTTTGAGAATATCTTTAGGTGATCGGTTTAAAGTTATTATTCACTTCAAACTTTTTCCTTTTTATTACTTACCAATTCCCTGAGCCTTGTTTCATTTAACTGACTGGCCCTTTCCTTTCGCCAGCTTAGAAGTTGGTCAGTTTCCGCTTCGTTGATGGTGCCGGCTGTCCAATTTGCAAATGCTCGAGCCTTGGTGCCAGGTGTTAGCTCCACCTTGGACTTTGTCATCTGGCAGTGGTTGCTTTCCCGAAGGGTTTCCTTACTCAGATCGGGTTTTCCCTTTGGCCTCACCTTTTTCTTCAAGCTAGTCTTGCTTTTCGTTGTGATCTTGCTCGTTAAGTCTGGGGATTCACTTTTACCCACAACCCTGCCACCCTCGAGGCGTTGTTTTTGGGCGTGTTGCTCCAGAAATTTGGCATCCCGCTGTGCTTCCATTTCGAGCATCCGCTGTTGACGAGCCCGCTGGCTAAGATTTCGTTGCTGTTTGCGACGATAACCTTTGGTGATACTGCTGCCGCGTTTGGGTGAAAATTGGCTGCGCTTTTCCCTGCGCACACTCTGCCAAATGCCCAATCGCTCCTTGGCGCAAGTGGGCGCCAGCAGTTGCTCTTTTTGGCGCTGAATTTCGCGCGCTATCAAGGCTCGATGCTTTTTCGCATAAGCCTCGGCCTCCTCGCGGCGTCGTCGTGACTGCAGGATCACAGGATTTACCTCTGCACCTTGCACCAGATCACCTGGCCAACGCACGTGCTTGCCGATGCGATTCTGTGCCTGCGTTTGGTTCTGCTGCTGTTGAACCAGATCCTGCTGGCGCTCCCGTTGGTGCTTTTGCATTGCCTAAAGGATAAACATTGATATTTGGATATATATTCATGATGAATCGGTTTACCTGGAGATTCAGTTGCTCACGTCTTCTACTTGCAACTGTATCTGCGAACATGGGTTGCTTATTCTGTTCGTAGAACTTGCAATAGTAGTTGACCTTTGAGGAATCTCGTGGCGGCATTATACGCCGATAGTTGCCAAGGTGACTCTCCTCCCAGGCAATCTGTTGGGTTAACGCTCCAATGGAGCAGGCTTGCCGCACATCGTGGCCGCCAACTTCCCGGATTGGTGACGAATAGCCCGGCATTTGGGCAGCAGCCTTCTTGTTGTAGATATTCCTAAGCAGCCTAGCTCTGTGCTCTGTTCGATCATCCCGAATAATCTGTTCTTTATCTACCAAGGCTGTGCTGAGCATATTCAGAGTATCTCGAATTAATGGCCGCTTCACTTCCATGTCCACCGACTCATCTGCACTCAAACTAGGCGTGTGATTGACTTCCAGTATGTAGGGCTTCAGTTTCCAGTCCACAAGGATATCAAATCCGAGCAGCTGAAAGCTGGCTTGTATCTTATCGTGCTTTGGAAAGCAGACATTGTAATTATGCTTTAGTGTGGGCCAAGCACTAATCAGCGTCTTTATAATCGCATCATCCACACTCGCCCAGAACTCGGCGACATCGTAGTTGTGATCCAATAGCCACTTATTGAAGGCACTTAGCTTGCGTTTGGAACCCGCTTCCGGTCCATTGCCCACCATGTACTGTGAGTTCCGGCGATTCAGGCAATAGTTGGTCAGGTGCATGAACACATTGTGGCTATTTCCCGTTGTTGGTGGCACATATTTCTGGGTGGCAAAGCGTGCCAGACCCTCATTGTACACAAAAATGCGCAGTGGATCCACCGAGGTGACAAGTGTATAGACGCGCAGATCAAACTTGTAGCCATCTATAAGTAGGGGCTGAAAATGGGATTGATTGTTGATCATATAGATCGTTAGAACCATACTCCAGACCTACCCGTTCTATGTAAGTTTGGCAGATGAGTTTCTCCCGTTTGCCCACAGTGCGAAGATCGGTGGTTATCCAGATGCCACGTCCTTGACCCGCCGAATAAGGCTTTAGGATAAAAGTGCGCTTGTGTTTGTTCGCATAAATGGCTACATCGTAGGCACTGACAGAAAAAAATGGTTATTATATTATATTCTTAGCTGAATTTATAAGAAATTTCCCAAATAAGAAAACTCACTCGTTTGGCATTAGCCAGGTTTTGGGAAATATGCGATAGTCGCCGGGAAACATTTTGAGCATGCGATTCAGGTTCCTAGACAGCAGATCCTTGCGGCATATCTCCACCATGCCTGGAAAATGGTTAATCTGCTGAAAGCGTTTCATGTTACGCAGCAGGTCATGATGGGGCGTGGAGTCCGACCATTGGATGTTCCACAACCTATGCTCGGGCACATGCTGAAATCCCATGTTCCTGGTAACCTTGGCCACCAGCTGGAATCGCGTGTTCTCCACGCAGACACTTAGTCTGAGGCCGCGAATACTGGGCACAATGTCGGTGCCATTCACGTGAAACTGCATCGGTGGCTCTTTAATGACGTCATAGCAAATGGAATCCAATTGGGAGGCGGTCAGCAATGGCTTATCCCTCTGCTGTTGCGTGTTATCCTGCGTAACAACCATGATGTGGTCCTCGTTACCACCGCGTCGTCGCCAAGTTGGCAGGTTATTTTCCCGTCCCGATCGCCGTTTGCCACGTGACTTATTCGACAGGACATACACACTTTCCCGATTGTAGACTCCTTGCTTTTGACCGTTTTTATCCGGGGGTAGAGATTTATGGGCATTAAAGAATCGCGTGTACGGATTGGGCTCGGAATAAGTGGGCCTGGGCGATTTCTTGGAAGGCATCTGGTGATGGTGGTGGTGATAGCGCCGCTCCACTGGTTTTTTGGACTTTTAGCAGTGCTCTGCTCTTCAATTTGTCATCAAAAAATCCAAATATGATAGGGTACATTGAATTTTGACAGAATAATGTTCGTACGACGTGTTTAACTAGGGTGGGAGGTTGAAAAACATTTCATAAAATGCCCATCTCATCTTGCAACCTTAGAACGCCCACCAGCCCACCACACGGCAAGGTCAAGTGCTCGGCGGTTGACACTTGAGATGTGAGCCACTCAATTACCAAAGTCAGTGCCGCGAGTGAAACTTGTGCCATGTGGTTGGCCAAAACACCTTGCGACAACCGAATCGAATCAGTGCGCACACCTGGCTGGCCCACCTCCCATCTCCCATTTCCATCGCTTTTCGTATTAATTTCCATGTGAGGAGGAGCTTTGGGGTGGGGCTCATTAACCGCAGTTTTATCTGGCTTTAGGCTCATGTGGTTATTAGTTCAGGCAGTCAATGTCACGAGTAGAAGTACATGAGAAAAAAGATGGAAAGCCATCAGCAATAGCAGTTACATAGCGACAGATGTAAATGTCAGCTCGTCATTCGCTTGGTTAACTTCGGGGGCACAAGAGCAAGAGGGCGTGATTGTGTGGATGGGGTCACCTACGGTACGGCACTGTAATCCCTCGAACTACAGTAAAGTGAAAACAAGCATTAATATTTTTGATTATTTAATTTTTAAACAAATAGTTAAGCTAAGATAGAAACAGATGTACAATTTCAGAATTTCAAACTGGAAAATCACATTTTAAAAAGAGGATTAGAATGTTTATTTAAAAGTTCTCTTGATAAACTGAATCTGCAGTCTGCATAGTTGCATTAGTTGAATGTTTGCTTAAATCCCATTGAGTGAAAAACCATTATAGGTTTCAATTAACAATTGCTGAACCCCAAAGTTTAATCGGAGTGTTTTTGTTTAGTTTTATTTTTCTTTTGTTTTCGAATTAAGTGACACAAACAATTGTGGATGCCTGTGCCTCATTTTGCACATGTTTTGTTTTGGGTTTCGGCAACCACCCGTGTAATTTGTCAAGTTTATTTGGTTGAGCAACGCTTTTGGGCCGGCTCCTATCTATCTGCCAGCTTTTCCTCTAATTGGCTGTCCAAGTTGTTTGGCTGGTGCTTTATTTGTTTTTGTTGCACTGCTAATTATGCGCCCGCTTTGTCGCTCGAGATTGTAAACAAAAAAACAAGCGGGAAAAGCGCGTTGGCAACTTTTCTGCATTTCAAATATTAATGATAGTGCACGTACCACCAACAACGGGCGAGGAATGATAACAAGGGGTGCACTTTTTGTTGACAGAACAGGAGCGTTGATAAGCGCGAGAGAAATGAGCGGAAAATGGCGATTAATGTTGTTTTCATTTACGGAATAGCGGAAAACGAAAAAGTGGGTTTATAAAAAATAAGTGTACCTATTATTTTTGACTTTCCCCGTTAAACTGCCTGCAAAGGTATTTACTGTCAATTATTACACATCAATAAATCTCACTTATGTGTTTTTTTCGCATTTCATGCACAAAATGCAATAAATTATTGCTCCTGATTGAATATTTCACACTTTTATATTTGACAGAGGATATAACAATACAAAATTTTATTTATTTTTCTTCCCTGTTCAATTATTAATTGACATCCTTTCACTCGTTGTCCGCTGTTTTTTTAATCAGCTGCAGGAAGGACGCGAACGAAAAGCCACGCGAAATGAGTGTAAAATCAGGGGACAACAAACTATATTAAAAATTTAAAGGTGTTCTCACACACACATTTCATTTGCAGAGCTGCAAGCGCGGCAAGAATAAAAAAAAAGAAAAAGTTGGCATAAAAACAGCAGCCCGAGAGCATGATAATAAAAAATTAAACAAAAGGAAAATAAGGAAACCAAGCCAGGGGAAATGTACGGAGTTGGGAGCAGTGAAAATGGTTCATAAACTCGCCAGGCAGATGATGATGAAACCCGAAAGCCGGGGTATAAATTACAATGTGTGAGAATTTTTATATGGGGGCGTATGTATGTGTCTGTGCACGTACTACTTTTAACAAATCCCTTTATTTTTATGGAGCCACACACAGTTGCACTTCGCCTAAGCGCGCATTAAAAATTAATCTTTTAATTACTGCCTGGTTGGTTGGCGGGCTCATCCTCATCTCCTTTGCAACAATGAGTTGCGGACTATTAATTTGGAGTTCAGCGGATATATTTTATTTTCGCATTTGCATTTACAGTCTTGATTCCGCGAAGCTTAAACAATATAAAAAAAATCGTCTTCTTTTCATGGCGTAGAATTGTCAGCTTTACTAATTTGAGTCACGCCTTAATTCTCCTTGGCACTTTTCATTGTTTAAATCTCTGGCAGCTGAGGAAAAAGTTCAAGAGCTCTAAAACTCAAGCATATTTTCCAGCTTAGCAACTTTTCCTATTGCCAAACTGCGAATTTTAATTGCTTTAATTGACCCCAGGAAAGAAATGCCACAACTTGCCACATAAAGGCAATGGCTAGAGAAGCGACCCCAGGACTCAAATATCTTTCTCGCACACTTGAATTCAATTTACACTTTGTGGCATTAACATTTTTGGGGATTTTAATGCCTAAACTTTTGCAGGGACTAAAATTTGTGTTAGAAGCTTCTACAGTGCCAAAGTTTTAAATGTGGAAATGAACGTTTATTGCGAGAACTAAATCCGTTTTAATAGTATCAAAAAAAATTCGGGGTACTAAGCAACTAAGCCATGATTTAGTAATTTAAATTTAAGAGTCAAAAAAGTGCCCCAAATCACATTTATCATTTTAGTCTGTGCGCATTTGGGAATCCCTAGGATTAGATAGAGCAAACGTGATTAACATCGCATAGAGTGATACAAATATTCCGTTGTCATTCGGAATTCCACGTTTGATTTATATATTCAGGTCATACAGAATGTCTATGCATACTATGCTTTATTTTTGTGAGCTCCGAATCCTCGTAATTATGCATGAATCGTGAAATCAACTGCATTGGGGGCGTTGCCTGGGTTTTCGGCTAGTACCGAATGTGGAACTATGGAACTGAGTGCTGGAAACGCATGAATGAATGCTTCCAACAATGTATGCGCATAAATTTGAGCACTTCACCCTGCAAGAAGACGCAATGAAAATGTTGAAATGTTAAAATGCTCGCACGTACTGCAAAAAAGTTATTTGTAATGCAAAACAAAACGAAATCAACGGCACAACAAAAAGCAAAAAGGAACGCGGCCAGTGAAACAACAAACTAAATACAAACAAAAAACGAAAAGCAGCGGCAATAAGAACAACTGTGAAAATAGTCGAGAAGTGGTAAGACTTTTTGGTTTGGTTGCCTTGCTTTTAGTTCAGTTACAGTTGCTGCATAGAGTGCATAAACAACAAACGCATTTGTAATGAAAATAAAATTTAACGGCACAAACACCAAGGACATGCCCAAGTGGAAGACGCTGCAAAGTATGCAACAGTTTCTGTGCTGCTGCTTTTCTGTTTCGCTTCCTAAGCCTAGTGCACTTACACCACTTGGCCAAAAGAGCGAAAACTGTGCAATCTCTGGGCAGAAAAAGACATTTGCCGTCGTATCCAATATTTCTAGGAGGCTTCTCACTGCCTGCCCACTGGAAAATAAAAAATTTAAACGCACAAATTGGTTTCTGGCATAAAAAGACATGGCATACCTAGTACCTTAAGTTATTTAAAATGAATCCTTCTAGATTTGAAAATAACTATAATATAAAAAATCTGCAAATACAGAGCTATCCACCTGGTTAAAGGCTTTTTTTCGTCCCAGTGTGAGGATGTGTGGCTGATGTATGACATGCCAGCAACAAATTGCTGCAAAAAGGAAAATGGCGACCAAGAAATGTGACACCTCCTGGCCACTTGTCAATGTCATAATTTGCCATAATGTTGGGGCAGGAGCAGGAAAAGAGGGGCAGGACTAGTGGCAGGCAGATGAGAAATGGAGATGAACTAGCGAGCGGGACAGGCATCAAAAGTTGTGTGGATGATGATGTCGATGGGGCGATGTCGAGGCTGATGCCTTTTGGCCCGAGGCCGTGGTCGAAAGGGTCCTTCTGCTGCTGGCCTGGCCCGGCATGGCGTGGTGTGGCTTGGCTTGGCTTGGATACTCGCAGGGACTAAATAGTGAGATGTTCCGTTGGGTGGGTGTGTGTTTTCCAACTCCTGTCATGTCCTTGGCTCCCCGACGAGCACTGTCAACATTAACACAGCCCAGAGGCATAAAAGGCATATCCAATTGCAAAAAGACGCATGTCGATAACAAAGGCTCGGCAAACATTCAACTAACATTAGTGCCACGCCCCTCGTCGTCCTACCAGCAAACACACACACACACTCGCACACGCACACATGGAGCATAGACATAGACATGTGTGGAGCCTGGTTGTCGTATCCTGGTGCTCTCGTATGCTGTCTATTTTACTTGGTCATTAAATTTGGATTTTGTGCTGTGCACATCGCCATCGCTTGACTCTGTGCTGTTAAATATATCTACCCAAACACACAGAGGCATCCTACATGTACGTCTCTTTAGTGGCCTTTTGTGCTGCCCCCTAACCTCCCACATCCCACCTCCCACCTCTCGCCTTGGCCCACGATTTGGCTTTAACTTGCCGCCATTGTTGGCCAGGCTCTTTGCATACAGACATATGGATATACATACATAGCATGGGCAAAAAGGAAGGATCGCAGGAAGGAAGGCTGGGCAGAAAGGTGGAAAATCCCCCATCTCTCGCTTTGCTTAACATCGGTTTTACCGTTCCCTCGATGTTTTGTTTTGCTTTCGGTTTTGAGTCCTTTGTGGTTGATGATTTTTCCAACATTGCCTAGCAATTGCAACAAGCAAAAAATGGTCTTAAGGGCTTAATGCTCTGCATCTGACAGTGGGCTGGGTTTCCAAACAGCTAAAAACGGCTCGTTTGGGCTAAGCTGCATTGCCAAAAGCATATCCATTGACCGGATTTGCGGCAATTGAAGTTTTGAGCCTAAAATTCCTTTTCCCTTTGTGTATAGACCTTCAAAAATATACAAATTTAGAATAAGTTTTAGAAAGACTTTCATTTTACTAATTATCTAATTTTATCTTTTTCTTTTTAGGTAAGTGTTTAATAACATTCTAAATCTTCGGTTTGTGAGTAGTAGACTTAAGAGTGAATATCAAATTTAAATTTTCGAATTGGGTTACAATAGCATTCGATTTCAGAGCCAATCAATTTCTCAATAAATCCACATAGACACATTAAACCATCAAAGTCAGTTTAAGATATCAAAATCTAAACATTCTCATTATTATCATTCTGCTGCTCAACAAAAAAGTGAAAATGCTATTGCTGGCCCAATAAATCTTTGGAAAATTCAACAAAGACCCAACAATCACAAAAGTTTATTGGGAATGGGCTCTCCAAAGTTGCACCGTAATTCCCACGATAATAATCATAATAAAAATCAAGCAAGCGATAAAGCATAAAACCAAATTACATACAACTCGGGCCTTTTCAGAAGCGTCAGGACTTCGGAAGCAAACACTTGAGGTTCTACCTCATTTTCTACGCTACTTCCGCTTTCAGTTGTGGCATAACATGAAAATAAAAAGTTTTTCTTTAGCCCGTAAACTCGCACATTGTCAAAAAAAGAGAGAAATATGCCACTAAAATATATATATGTATATGTAGTAGATGTTCTAGGTTCGACTGGTCAAAGCAGCCAGACATTTTATGGAGCACGTAAGGGACATTTTGTGCGGGTTATATTCGTTTGAAAAGTTTTCTCATAATGCTTTCGCTATAAGCTTATGTAACATCGGACCGACTGCACCCGAATATCAGCACGTATTGGGGCTAAGATAATGCCCTCGAACGATCTGAGCGGTGGATAGACATATTTTATATGTGCCAAGTGAAAGAGCTAAATTCATTAAGTTGTCAAATGCAAGTCAACACAATAAGAAATTCTGACATGGTCATGTCATGTTCAGTGCGCCGCAAAAATCGCGAAAAGACGAGGCGAACGACTAGAAAGGCAATAGGAAATGGAAAATGCCTCTTGAGCAGCCCAAGAAAATTAAAAGAAAATGAAAAATAGGAATGCAAATCATTGTTATTGTCGTCAGAGTTTCTTCTGCTCGCATTTACACAATTTAAATGTTAGAAAAGGGCAGCAAACAGGCATTAGTTCAGTTTTTCCTATGGAAATCTATTACTCTATGATATATCGCGTGCACTGCTTGCGCGTTATACATCTTCCTTGGTTATGTTTGAGTCGCAACCAACCCTTTGGACAGGCGCACCCTCGCTCGCATTTTTTGGGGATGCACCTTTGTCTATAGAGAAAGTCCGAGCAGATCCTGGGACAAACTGGTATACACTTTACCATCATATCGCCGTGTGTGCAATCTAGAGTTTTTAGAAAAATCAAAACCAAATATATGGAAAAATTAAACCTTACGGTTGGGGCGATGTAACTTAGCTCGAGTATAACCTAATAAACACAGGAGAGCCAAACTAAACACTCTGCATTGCATGATATCGCTTTTATTTACTATTCCATATGATTTATACGAAACTCAAGAGTACTCTACTGTTGAAAATCAATTCGGTTACACCTGATTAGTTGCAATCCAATGAGTTGCAACATTCCAAACAAATGGTATAGTTTACTGACAAAAGCCACTCCTCACCTCAACGATAAATTAATGAGCCTTTAAAGCACGCCCACGTCACCACTAAGCCTCTTACTCTGACAAAATTAACTGGAAAAATCCGCAGCTGATGAAGAAATGCCGCAAACCCGCTACAAATGAAAAATGCAGAGAGCCACAGATGCGGCAGCCTATGGGTAAACATTTTAATTCTACTAATTGAAGCAGTGAAATCTATTGCCCGAACAAAATCAAATGGAAATCCGAAACTAATAAACGGTTTAACGGGGCGTATGCGCGTTATGCGCCATGTTGATTTTGCATATATCAGTTTTTTGTTGTGCAGTGTAATTAACCGGCCAGCAGCAAACAGGCGCATAATTACAATTTTGAAATTGTATGCCCTGGATATGGGCCATAAGTGTGTGCGGAAGAAAGGTGCATTGTGTTTGCCGACTATGGCTCACATGTTAGCAGAGGATTTTCGGTCAGGACAGCGAGTATGGGAGTGAGCGAGGAATATGGCAGTGGTCATCTGATATGGATGGCGCTGGATGGCCCCCAGACAATGGATAATAGATGCTGGTCATCGTTTGTTGGCTCGCTCGGCTGCTGCTGCGACCAGCGGTCATTGCTGGCGCTATTTGCGGTTTTAATTATGTCCAGCTCGTGGAACGCATCACGGCAAAACAATGCGAATGTGGGGCTTAAATGGAAAATGGGATGGGCGAGGGGCGAGTGGCGAGGGGGTTGCATTGTTGCAACGATTGAAATAAATGATGCGAGATGGGACAACTACTGAATATGCAGGACCAAAAGAATGAGCCCTAATTTGGGACAACAGTTTCGGGACGCTGGCCGTAAGAAAATCAATATATGCAAAGCGTACAAGGGCATGGGAACATGGGAGCTATTCGCGCCATGATTAATGGATGATGTGCCGCGGAAGCTGTGCATATGGCGTGCACATATATGGAAAATGTTTTGCTGATTGATAAACCAAATGCCAAGCAGAGCGTATAAATCGTTGCATCAGAATGAATGTGCGGCACATACAGAAAACATATATCTACAATACAGCACAATATCAGACACGATCCGATACGCTCTTTGTGTGCCTCCGAAAATTGCCATACCCAAAACTCCGTTGATGGGACGGCAGTCAATCAACGTTGAGGGCTTAAAGTGTCACCCACAACTCACCTTCAACCAACTAACAAAACCCAAAAGGCACACCACGTGCAGACCGAGGAGAAAACTTAATGCTAATGCTAAGCCCGGTCCCTGAAAAATTAATGCCTACTAATAATTCAAGGGGGCCGCAAGGGCCCTTACGTCGAGCATGCTTAAATAATCTAACGTACAATTAATTGAAGGTGCCATAAATATTGCGTATACGCAACGTAAATCAGCCAAGATGGCAGCCAGGCGGCAATAAAACCCCTTTTGCAAAAGCCTGATTATGCAAACAATTAATCCTGGAAGCGTTTATTGCAGGGCTTCTTTCCTGTGAGAGAGGGTGTTCTAGTTCGTTTGACCAGGATGATCTAGCAAATTCTGTTCATGTTCGTCTTCATTACGCTTGAATCTCGACTAGAAAAGCCTTTGTTATAATCAATTTGGAAATGACTTGCTGGAGCCGGAAGCACGTCATCCTGCAATCACATTAGCCAGGATTCGTTTGCTGTCGCTCACCGGAAATAAAGGCTAAAAGGCAGGAGGTCAGAACGTCATTGTTGGACATTCAGTCAACTGACCAGACCGCAGCATTAAAGCAACATTTGTTTTAACATCTCGGCAGAGAGAGATTGAGGGAAAAAGAACCAAAAAACCCACCGCAAAGCCCAAGGAAGCTCAACTATCAGCTGCTCCCAGAATGCAGCCGAAAATTTCAAACAATGCAACACAAATTGCCGACAACCGCAGCAGCAAGCGCGGTTTACTCTGTGCAACCAGCGAGGTGCAGGGTCAGAAGTTCCCGGTTCACAGCGTTCAGTCCTCCAGTCTCGTCCTGCGGAAGCCCAGCCTCTGAAGAAGTGGTCCGTCGACCGCAGTTCACAATAGTTGACCAGTGCAATATTTTGACTTGGTCAGCGGGAAATGCTCGAGCAGCTCAAAGAAAAGAAAAAATATCCTTCGCCGAAGACAAAGTTGCTGCAGTTTGTTCTTGAAGCGAAAAAAATAGCAAAGCGAAAGTAGTTATAGGATACAGCAATTAAACAGATTTTCATCTATTTAATTAAGGCAACGGACAGCTACAGTTTAAAGGATTACAGTTTAGACTTAGTGCGGAAAATAGCAATACTCGTAAATTGAGTACAGCACATAATATTTAAAAATAGACGTCCGCTTAAATAGAATTTCACACTCAATTTACAAAACCTTTTGTCATAAATATTGCGAAAAAATAGCATGCATTCATTCAAGCTATATTTCTCTCTATCTCTTTACGTGAAAATCAGAAATGGCTTTTCTATCAAGGCCATAAAATACGTTGATATTTACTATATTCCCCAATGTATTCAACGTTTGCAACCAGCCCCGAATCATTTCTTTCTCATCCTTTACGAATTTGTGGCTTTATTGCAATCAGTATTCGGAATCCCATTTACCACCGCACCACTCCTGGACAGGCCAGTAATCAGTTTTAGCCATGACTGTAAGCCCCACGGAGATAGACAACCCAAAAGCAACAACACCACCAGCGATTTGAACCATTCTCTGCCTGGCTCTTCATGTGCAAAAGACTAGGTAGTAGTAGTCAGTTTTAAATGCTTGAGCATTGTATAAAATTTGCATAAATTTCTTGCATAGTTTATTTAGCGTTTGGCCATGGTTGCCATTGCTTTTGTTGGCCATTTTGCCATTTGCCCACCGCCACCGCCCACTGGCAAACACACAAATGATGCAAACGCCCCGAAATGTATGCTATACATGCACATAAAGCGACGAGAATGACAACGCAGTGGAGCTGCCCCTTTTCGTCCACCCATTTTTTCCTGGCCATATTATAACTCAATTTCTGCGTGAGGCTTTTTCCAACCGCACCGCTCCAGTAAAAACAAAAACAAGGCGCTGATGGTGATGCAGCATTTATATTCATATATGCGGCGTGGAAATGAATCGTGGACCTGGCAGCTATCACCGCAGGATGTCCATTGGTACCATCTCGTCTCAGTGGGCGCCAGCAAAAGTGGAGATGGGATAAAAAAAAAAAATTGTTGGAGCCTGTGAAGCATGTGAACCAATTCAATCGCCGCCCCCTTTAATTTTCCCCAGATTTATTCGCCTTGCCAGGGAAATTTGCATGCTTTTTACGCACATTAGCATAAGCACACAAAGGGAAGCTTTGAAAAAGGGGGGTAGTTATTGGGCAAATAAGGATCTGCCGTTTCGAAATCGGCTTTCGTTTGCAGGAATCCAATATGTCAGATTTGAAGCGCGCTCCAGAACAATTTTTCCGATTTTTCCAGGCTGTCAAATGTCAAGTGTCAAGGCGTTTCGATTCGCCGAGATCTCTTTTTTCGGCCCAACCAAGTAGGCTGCCATCCATCCGGACAACATGCACTCATTCGTCATCGATGGCTGCTTTTCTCATTTGTCCAAGCTGCGCTGTTTGACATGTTTGCTTAGCCAACTGTCCAACTGCTCCAGCCACCCATCATCCTGATGTGCTTCAATAGCCAACTGTTGTCCGTATTGGTTCATTCAATTAATGTCAATAGAGTGCTGCATTTATGCACGAGTATTGGCATTCATTTATCCTTGAGCTAGTTGACAAATCAATGGTGGCGCTTTAGGCTCTCCTAATTGCGCCAAATGAAACTAATACCCAGTGGCTAATGAGACGAACTGTAATTATTGCCCTTTACGGCACTCGGATTGAAAATGGAAATTTACATTGTCGACGGATCGATGGCAAACTCAGTTAGCAATTCTCATCAGCAGTCTGGTTATTGAAATCAAAGTACCGATTAATTATTGGAACAATGTGTGCTCAAGGATTTGTATTGTTGATATTGACGATTCATATTTGTGATATATTTCTACTCGAATATTGAATAATTGCTTACGTCAAGATTTGTAGTGATTAGCTAATCTGAAACCATTGAGATCGTATAGACAAAGGTGTAATTTTCGAAAATTACAAAACCCTGCTAAGGATTTAAGATGTGATTTCAATACATTGAAACTCTTGTTAAAATAAACCATTATCCTCGGGCTGCTTGAAATGCTAATAGTAACCTGGGGATTCGCGTAATTCCGATTGAATATCCACTGAGAGTTCTCATCCGTTTGCCGTGCACCCGCATGTTTCATTATCCCATCCGTCTTTCCTTTTTGTAATTTGTGGGCTTTCAGCAATTAAAGGCGAATTGTAATGCATACATACAGAAAGAAGCGCCTCAGGCACATTCATTACACCTTTACGCTGGCGGAAAGGCCGGGTTAAATTCGCTCTCGGCTTTTCTTGGCTGCTGAAAATTGTTGCATACTTCTGCGGCTTTTGCCACTTGATGCCGTCGTTGAAAGCAAAAGGCTGCCACTTTAGCGCGCCCACTCAGCCACGCCTCCCGTCCACAGCCCCCAGCCACGCCCACATGCGCGGCCCACTCAATTAACGCAACTCTCGTCGGATGTGTGTGTGTGTATTTGTCTTAACAACTCTTGCATACAACCTAAATGACCGGGTCTTGGGTCCTGAATTGCGCGTCCGGAATCCAGGATCCTGGCTTCACATCGCTCCTCTTGCTTCCTTCTCCTTTTTTTCCCGCAGCATAATTACTTTGACTCGACTTTTACGACCTTTCTATGAATTACTCAAGAAGTGTTGGGAGCACGTCGCTCCTGTGGCTGCCATTCCACCAGGATTCCACCCACAATCCACGAGCAGTTTATCCTTTTTTAGTGCCAGCCAACCAACTCCTTTTGCCTTCGTGTTTGCCTGTCGTTCGTTTTATTTATTTCTTTTACTCGTGTTTGCTTGCTAATTTCTCCTTCGCTGCCTCCTGAACAGTAATCCAGGTGGAGAGTGGGAGGTGGGTTGCAGAAGTTACTGCCACAATTGCATAAGGTGCACGTGAAAAGAGAAGAAGTACAAGTAGGGTTGCCGAGCTGCCAAGTTGTCGATTAAGTGCAAATCGATACAAAGGAAGCTCGAGATAGTACAATTATGTTCACAAAACCATTCTTAAAAATTTAAATTGTCACTTAGATTGAATTTAATGTCAATTGATATAATTACCTTAGGTTATGGTTATGTCTACTTTAATCTCAAGTATCTATTATGTCAGCAATGTCCGCTTAATGCCCCCTTTTTTCAATTTACACTCTTTTATGAAGATAGGGCAATACAATCTCAGCATTTTCAATTTCTTCTAAGCACTTGGCTCTTGCCTAACTTTTCCCATTTCCCTTCGAGTCTGTGCCTTTGCCCCAAAACATCTTTTTCAATCCCCTTTTTTAATTTCCTCTGCAATCCTTTGCAACCCTGACACAGTTCCAGCACAGCCCCCACCACTTTCATTTCTTCTAATGCAACATTTTTCTCTGTATACCTCGGTAGATAGAGAGGGGTGTATATAACGGGGAAAAGAGATGGACGGTGAGGGAGACAGGACTATAGCTGGACGAACATTATCTGCGTTAGCTTTTTAGCCTAACGACCGACACCTACGCCATGTTCGCAGCGTCTTACCAGTTTTTCCTGGGTCTGGTTTTTTCTTTCCCCACCGGTTTTCCACCCCCACTTGACATTGTTAAACGGAATTTATGCGTTCAGCTGCTGCTCACTAACGATACTTTTTCCATTCACTGTGCCTTTGTTGGTCCTCGGCTTTGGCTAACTGTTGTTGCCATTACGTTTATAATTGTCTTGTGCAACTTCTGTCGGGGCCCACGTGGATTTGACCCACCAAAAAGGATACCAGGTGGTGCCACCTGCTGCCACCCAAGTCGTTATACATCTTCCTCTCTCTCTCCCTCTTCCTCTGATGGTTTTGCCCCTTGCCGAACGAACCATGTTAACGGGTTGTTGTTTTCTCCTTTTTCATCCTGTCTGCCACTTTCAGGCTCATTGGCTAACTGTTGATTTCGTTGCCGCTGGTTTTCATCCGCCCCGTTGTACACCTCGAACCGTACACTTTATACCAATTGCGACACACATTTTCGCCTGCCTTCTCCTGGATTTTGCCTCTCGCCTTTTTTCCTTTGCATTGTTTACATTTTCATGCTCGAATTGGCTCTTGTGCTTTGGTAATTTCCCAGCATTGTCTTCGTCCTACGGCTGCCAGGCTGCCCACCTGCCACTCCCCCTTTTCCTTGCTGGGCGTCAGCCTGTTGGCCAACTTCAAACACACACATTAAGCGGGCTGCGTCTTTGGACTTTTGTTTGCCACTGACAGAAGCTCTGGCCCCCGGTAACCTTACCTCGAATCTCCTGGATACCCCGACTTCCGCTTCCTGCTGCTTTTCAGCGCTGCCTTTGTGCCACATAAATTTGGTTTAAAATGTATCTCATGCTGCCACCCTCATGGTTCCCCCCATTTTTCGTGTCCTCTGGAGCTCGTTCTTCTGGCCTGCTCCTTTCATGTTACGCTTTCGCTGCTTTGTGTATCGTATTTTGTTTTCTGCTTATTTTCAATTTGAACATTTTAATGTTTGTGGTCATAAAAATCTTTTTATTGGTTGTAAAACTGAAACTGAAGAGCTAAAATGACAGGGGATTGGGGGGGGAGGTGGGGCTGTGCTTCAAAAAAATTAGCAGCCTCTTTTCTGCCTCTGCAATGGCCACTTAAGCACCGCGTTAAGGTGCGATAAGAGTAAGCACCGAATTTGTCAAGAGATATCGAGTTCCGAGTTGTTTGCCAGCCTTCAGTACCTTAAACAAAAACATTTTTGGCTGTAACCCGGTAATTGAAACACAAAAAGTACGTTAACTACTAAATTACTTTTCTTTTTACAACAGGGAATCATTTTTCTTTACGTTCGAGTCCAAATTTCAGACAATTTGGTGATTTAATGCATATAAATCGTTCAGCGGAAACCTTAAACAATTTGCCGTCTGAAAACCTTTAAGCTTCCTTTCCTTTCTTCAAATAAAGTAGAAGTCAAGAAGCATTTGAGTTATGCGATTTGGTCTCTAATAAATGTGACTTTAGCCTTGCAAATTTGCGTTTTTGATTTACAGCGTAGCATTTAAATCAGGCATCTATTGGCTACCCCCAATGGCCCTCCTAAACAACTTCACGGCTGGCCAAGTTTTCCGAGTTTCCCTTTTCTGGCCAAGGCCTCAATTAAATGTTAATGGCAATATTTTATGGCTGACACTCAGCTTCCCAAACATCGCCTCTTGCGTTGCTTCCCCTGTGTTTAGTATCTTCATCTTTTACTCATTTACATTTCGCTCACATTTTCAGCGGCCGGAAGTGTCTTTGCATCTCGGTTTTGCCTATCTACCTCAAATTTTCACGACCAATGTGTTGTTGCATGCTCCATTCGGTCACTTTCACACAATAAAAAATTTTCCATTTCCAATTTGCTTTTCGCTTTTTTCTATTTCCATTTTCCTACCACCCCAGTTTCACTCGCTCACGTCAGCTTTTCCAACCCAACGTATGCATATTTTATGCCTCTGCGATTTTTCAATTTTGATAATTTGTATTATGCTAATTTTGCCATGCTTTTGATGAGGAGAACAGTGGGTTTTGTGAGTACGCGATGGAAATGAGATGAAATGGAAATGAAAATGAAAATCGAAATGATAGCAAAATATTTGCAAACAGTTTTGCTGATGTGTGACACACCATTTTGTTTATCCCAAATGCTAAAAGAGGTAGATTGCTTTCAGCATAAATTTGTTTTTTTTTCTATTTGTCACGTTATTGAAAATACACAACACCTTTGTTGACACACGACTGCATTATGTTAATTTGCTTTAACACGGCTATGAAAAAAGTGTAGCAGCGCTCGATTTCAGCAAATATTTACCGTGAAATAGGTTAACCAAATCAGTGCAAATCCGAGTTGGTATTTATTTGCTTTTTTTCCGGGATTTAATATCCTTTGTTTGCTTCTTCTGCTTTACTTTCGGCTCTAACAAATCCGCAAAGTCTTGCCTTCAAAGAAAATGCAGCCAAAAAAAGAGGCAATTCGAAAAGAAACCCGTATTTCCAGTTGTTGAAAGTTACTGGCCTCCCAAGGGCCGCGATTCTTCTTTTTTATTATTTTCTTACTTGCTTCCTTTTGGCTAACAACTAACGGCACTTGCAAAAGGGGCAGGAGATCTTGCAGTTGTTGGCCAAGAGGCACACCCTCCGCCCCCGCGCAACGACCTTCCCCTGGCTGCAGCTGCAGTCGCCAGAAAGTGTTGCAAATGATTCGAAACCGGTTTAAATGGTCTTTGGACGGGTTCGCTCGCATTCGGATTGGGGCTACAGTTCTCGGGTTCTTTTTCGCCTTGTGTTTTGGCCCGAAGAAATGGGTCAATAAGAAATTCAAATGCTAAAAAAACAACGGCAAGCGAAAAACTTGTTGAATTTTTTGCGGTTATCCGGAGAGAAGGGGAAAAAGAACCATACCAAAACAGGGAATTGCAAGGCGAATGAACTCCAATTTGCGTTTGTTATTTCTTCTCTTTGCGTTTGGTTCAATGACTTCCAGTTTCTGAGCAAACCATAACAATTGATCAAATCGCACTGCAGAAACAAGTTCTGAAGACTAATCAGGGATTATGTACATATATAGGGTTTGCCAAATGTCCGAAAATGCAATCTCTGACGTACATAATATTCTGTTTATAAAGTCTATAAAATCAAAGTTACCAAGCTAGTAAACATTATCTATATCTTTTCTTATAATTTTTTTATTGTTTTGCTTATTTTGGAAAATATTTCATTACTGTATTCTTGTGTTCGAAAACGACCATAAAAGTAAATGAAAAGACAATAGCTGGCTAACCACAAACGTTTCGATATCGCAACTAAGCACACATAATTATTAAGATTTAATGCGATTTTCCCGCCATCTTTCCTTCCTGTGCATTATTGTGTCCTTTTGTGGTTCCAAGTGATATAGATGGCGAAGTACGTTGATGGATCTGCGGAAAGCGGCTTAAAATGTTTTCCCCGGTATATTGCCGCCATTTTTCCCTCCTACCATCGGTGTTGTTGTTGTTATTGTGGTCCTGGCATTGCGCTGATTTAATATTTAGCACGCCTGGACAATCACCCTCCCCGTGAAAGAGCCCTCCGTTTTCACATCAACCCCTCCGGCACGACGCCTTAGTAAAATTTTAATGCGCTTTTGATGATGGCCATAAAATGGCAAAACAAAATGCATGCCAGTTGGCGGCAAAGGCGGAGTAGTGGGTGGCTGTGGGCGTGGTCAGTCCAGTGCATGCGAATCTCTGCTCTAGATAAAATATTAATTTATTTTTCCCGCTTCTGCTGGCTGGATGTCCTTTTTTTATTTTTTCTTTGCTTTTTGGGGGGCTCGCGCCAGTCGAACAAGTTATAGTGCGCATAAAATTTTACGTATGTATCGCCGCGCAAGCTGCACGCTTATTTTTTAAATAACAGTTTCATGCCACGCCCCCGATGCCCAGTATTTCCAGCTATATAGTAGTAAATATTCCCCGCACACACCCCCCTTTCTCCGCTAGAATCGCCCACTGGTTTATTAATACTTTCATTTCGAGGCGGTTTATTTGTTTTTTCCATTTTCCCGCGCTGCCTTCGCTGCTTGCAATTTTATTTCTCGCCTTCTTGTGGATTAGTTTTTTAATTTCAACAGCTCGTGAAATACTGAACTTTTTTATTTGCCGGCCCCTAGTTTTCTCCAGAAGCTTCAGAGAGTTCTAAAAAAGTTGATGCATTTTCCTGTTTTATGGAAATCTTTTGGCTCAGATGCAGATTAGAAAGATTTTGTGTCGTAATTAAAAGTTAAACTTTTTTTTAAAGAGTTTGCAGAGTAAATACAAGAATTGCGAAATAAAAAAAAATAACACATACATATATTGGTTTTATGGTATTTTCTTTACTAATTTGCGAACTTTTCTGTTGATACACGTTAATTACTAAAAGCATGTAAAATATTCGGAATATATTTGGTGTGTTTGGCGTAGAATATGAGAGCATTTAATTTGTATTTCTTTCTCGGTTTCCTTGATAAATCTATAATTAAATTAGTTTTTTCTTGAATAATTGATTAAAAATGCTGCATAGGTTAAACAAATTTTAAAGCAATGATTTTTAAATCAATATTTTAGTAAATACAGGTTTTAAGAACCATACATATTTTTGTTGGTTTTTAGAAGACACGTCCTATTTCCGCATTTTACAAACCGCAAACTCTGGAGATCCAAACATGACTTACTTACATCGCTTTGTACAATTTATCAATCGAGGACCCTGGAGAGTTGACACTTTCCATGAACGTTGACGATTCCTCGGGGAGCTGCTCTAAACAGCTTCCATCATTCAACTGGCCTCCGTCTCTGGAGCTCCATTGCCATTCACCTAATGGACTCAAATTACCGGCAAACAATGAGTGGGCAGCTCCGTCCAATATCCTTTCCTTTTACATGTCGAATGGCCAGCAGGCTGAAGGGAAACGTAGGGAAAAGCTGTGGAAAAGTGCTGGAGCACGCGCCTCATTTATTCAATAAGCTGATCTCATAAACCGGAGTAATTTTTCCTGACCCTCCTGCCCTTTTCCGGCTTTTCTTCGAGGATGCGACGCTCTTGACTTGCTCGATGATTGCGCTATTTACAATAATTGCAGACATTTTGTGCGCCATCGAGCGACAGTCTCCCAGTTTCGCAGTATTGCCAGCCCCCCATCTCTATTCCTTCGTTGACTTTTCCGTTTACAACGCTTGTCCTGCTGCAGGACCTCTGGCAAATCGCATTAAATGCAGCTCTCCCAATGCCGGCAACGAATTGTAAAATGTCAGTCCAGATGAAAATGAGGAAGAAGGGACGAAAAAATAAACGTATTTTTTTCCAACTTCCCACTCCATTTCCTCTTGGAGCAGCTCACACTTTCCGTCCACTTCCTCTGGCTGGCACTTCTGTTTTCCTGCATTTCCATGGACAGAATGCACAACTATAAAGCGCACTGAGCACACAAAAACTAATTAGAAAACTTTTGCGGTCGAAAGTGACAGTCGGCAGGGGGGGGGAAGGAAAAGTGTTAAGTGTGTGCGAAGTGGGGTGAAAAAATAAACAAAAAACTAAAAATGAGTGGAGAAGCTGGCAGCTGCATTAATAATTAAGTAATAAACGCATACAATGACTATCAGTTACATGGCTTGTAAGGATGTGTAATACAAAAAAAAAAAAAATAGAGCTTTTAAATTAATAGTTTTAATGGTTCTACATAAGAACGCAGCTTGTTTTCTCTGATTTTGCTACTTAATAAAGTTTGACAGTTTTTATTCTTAATTTTTCTGCGTGCAAGCTTTCAGTATAAACGACATGAAAATAAATCTTTATTAGATGTAAATGTTTTCCGTGTAAGACATTAATAAGCCCATTATCGAATAATGGTCGCGCTCTTGCAGCACTGAAGAATCTTAACGATATCCAACGCAAGGACATTCAACCACCACTTAAAAGTTGCCCCAAACAATTTGCCACTGCGAATTTGCATAGACCAAAAGAATTCGATGAAAATTCGTCTAATCAAATAGCTACCCTCGACATGCCTCTCTGTCTTTCGCTCATGTCTAATGCAAATCAATGTTGAAAGTTTTCAACGAGATTCAAAATTTCATGAGCCAGAGGACTTATCGATGAATTTCATGAATAACAAAATATGATATTGCTGCTGCCCGGAAAATAGGCGAAGACGAAAGCCGCTTTCCCACTTTTCCTCTTACCCAATTTTTCCAGGCTTGATGGGAGTAACAACAAATTGAACATTTAACCCATTATGGCCCCTAAGCAACCCAAAAACACCACCCGGCCAACGGAAGACTTGCGAACATTCTGCTTGTAAAATGAATAAATAGAAGTCGCTGCCGGATTTCAAAAGGGTGAGGGCGTATTTTCGTAAGGGGGGCGTGTCGAGGGAAAATTTGGCGGCTTAAATTTTCCATAAATTTCCATGCCAACGGCCAATGCTCATTATAATTTGCCATCAATTCCCAGACGCTGCCACCGACCGAAGTATTCTTATTCCATTCTTCTTGGCCTAGACTTGACACGCCCTGGCTTTTGCTGCTGGCAGGCTCGCTTTAGCACACTCGAAACTCATTAACGTAATTTCCGAAAATTTATGAATGTTAATTGGGAAATTTCTTTGGCATAGTACAGCGGAAAGTGCTTATTAAATTATGCTAATGAGTTCTTGAGCCTCACACAGAAGCTGCTGATACGAAACAAATTTCAACGTTGCCTATTTATTTGGTCGACCAAATGCGGAATTCTAATTATGCCAAACCAAATAAAAACATCCCAATAAAATTGAGACTCATCAAAGTGAAATTGCCCGCATTGGTCACTTGGTCAACGATTGATGGCCAAATGAAAAGAAAATCATTCGCTTCGAATTAATCATTCACCTGGCGTTGATAAGTTTAAGCAATCAAGGTTTATTTGTGTGCTCCTGAGCGAAATGCATTTTACACACAGAGAAATACCCAAATTATTTGTATGTTTGAATGACATCTAATTATTACCTGTCTATTGCATTCGTTTCTAATTTTTCGCTTGATTCCAATTAATTTCAGGATGTCTTGCACAAAATCTGTCATCCACATGGCCCAGTGCTGCGCATTGTCATATTCAAAAAGAATGGGGTCCAGGCCATGGTCGAGTTCGATAATCTGGATGCGGCCACTAGGGCTCGCGAGAATCTGAATGGAGCCGACATTTATGCCGGATGCTGCACTCTGAAAATCGATTATGCCAAGGTAAGATCAATCAATCGATCAACTCTGACAATTGGGCTTAATTTCAATGGCATATCGATGCTCATTTAATTGCAGCCGGAGAAATTGAACGTGTACAAGAATGAGCCCGATACCAGCTGGGACTATACGCTGAGCACAGGTGAGATTCTACCAAGTGCGTTCACATTTTTACTACCTTTTCTAAACTAGTCGTTAAGCGATGCACCGATACATCTACACTCGAGCACCCACACTCTTGCCCACCAAACAGCCACACACACACGCATTTATACCACCCACAAACCACATACACGCACACACAGAGAAACCAAGAATAACCGGAGAGTTAATTGCTTTTTGTGCCAAAAAAAAACTTGGAAAATCCTCAAAATCCTGGAGCATGCCTACATGCGCCCTACTTTTTAGAACTCTTTGGCTTTGTAACTGTGTTTGCTAAATGTATATTTTAGTTAGCGTTGTAACGAGGCGGCTGAACGTGGCGTATGCGTGATATCCTAGGCTGTGCATCATCTTTAGTTGTTTTCCTAGCGGTCTCCTAATCCCCCGAAAGCCCACCTCTCCATTAACCAACTTTTCCGATCTCAAGAAATACACACACACTCATTCACACACAACCACCGCGGCCAGAACTCATTAAATCAAGCATTTAACGACACTCTAGAGATGCTCAAACAAACATTATGGCCCGAACACACCCCACCCAAACCCACACACTCAAGTATATAGCCACCTGTTCGTGCCACGCCCACTCCATAGCACCGGCTGTGCCGCCCCCCGGCCATTTCCCACTGCACCATTTGGCGCATTTCACATGTCTCAGTGCTCATGACGGGCGACAAAGTTGCGCATTAAATGCCATTTTTAATTTGAGTATTTCACTTTGAATAAAAATGAAATTAAATGCTTTGCCATGCTGTTTTCACGCCAGACAAACAGGCGGCACTGTCAACATTTTTTTTTTGCCTTCGTTGTCTGTGCCGCCTGGCCAATTTGTACTGGAGAAAAGGCAGACGAGCGAGAAGAGGTCGACAGACGGGGACGGGCCACATCAAAAGGCCGACAAACTGAGCCACCAGCGGATCCTGTCCAGGCCAACGCACTATTAACGCTGCTGCCAAGTGTCAACGTTGCCGCAGCAGCGACAGCGACACAAGTTGCAGCAACATCAGCTGCAACAGCAACTTCAGACAGCTGGCGGGGTGGAGCGTTGGCAGCCCGGCCAAAAGCGGTAGTGGTACAAAGCCACAATAACTCAGACAGCCAGTTGGGGCAGAGTTTCAATGGTTTTTCCTACTTTTTTTTTGTTGCCATGCTGCCCTGGACACAGTCAGAAACTTTGGCTGATCCTCCACAGCATTCATCCGCCCTGTTGTATTGCCATTTCCATTTGGAGGCCAAAAGTCTGCCACATCCCAGCCGATGCTGCCGCCTATGTTTGTTTTTGCCACAGAGCCACCAAGTTGCAGCCATTTACTGCCCGCCTGCCATCAATGAATGGGAAAACTGAATGAACTTGGCGCCGCCTCCATGAGTTGCGAGAATAAGTGGGCGGAGATCTGTGTAGTAGTAGTGTACAGCCTCATTGTCGACACATTAGGGGGGCGTGGGTGGCGCTGCTACTCTGTCAGCTTGCAAATTAGGCCCGGCACTATCTTTGTGTCCGATATAATGAACATGCCACTGTGTGCCAACGATTCCATTGGAAGAGGATATTCGAGTCGAAGGTGGCTCTTTCATCTCCTTTGTGGATGCTGATGGTGCTCCTGTGATGGATTGGAGTAGCAAAGCGATTTGTTAAAAGGATTGCTTTTGCAATTGCAAACACATGCGTTTCTGTTTGATACAGACTTTAGTTAACTTATCCAATAAGTATCTACCTTTGGATCAGTAGATACAAAGTATCTACCGATACTATTAATTGTATAAAAGCAAATCGTTAATTATAAGTAATATATTCTCAAAATATTCATTACTTATGATCCTAGCTTCTTTATTAAATTTATAAGACCTTCGTGGCTACCGTTTTACTCGATCTAAAAATATAGCAACCTTAATATTTAACAGCTAAACGTCTTGATAGATATGCAGTATTCAAATGACCACCGATTATTTTCACCCAACTTCTGGAAAAACGAACTTCTGACATGAACGTACTTTCGCTTGACCTGCTGCCAAGCAAAATCAATAGAATTCATTAAAATCGTAGCAAGTGACAATCCATGGCCACAACTTAGTTTCCACGTCAATTTCGACCCGACTTCTTTATTGTCTTAACAACAATAACAAATAACAAGCGGCTAAGAACAACGACGAAGTGAAAGAAAACAAAAAGTGAAGTGAGGCAAGTTAAATATAAAGTGGAAAATGCAAACATAATATTTGCATAAGATTTTGCGCTCAACCTGGGCAGCTCACTCCTCGCTCTTCACTCCTTGCAGTTATTCCCGTGTCCATGGCTTTTCCTAACCTTTTCCTTTTCCTCAACGAAAGGAGTCCACCGAGGCAATCGATACAAAATGCCAGCACGTGAACGAGGACGAGAACGAGGACACACCGCCTTGGGTAAACAAGAGTCTCCAAAAAAGCATTCGAAATGACTAGCTGGCTGGTTGGCTGACTGGCTGGCTGGTCGTGGTCGTTCTGGTCCTCTAAAAGTAGCAAGAAAGAAGTTTTTAGCAAGTTGACTTGAGTGCTCACCCACCAATTCAGCCAACCCATCATCCCCTCCAGCTGTCGTGGAAGCTTTGGCTCCTGTAGCTCCTGCAGCTCAAAACTTCATCAAGTGCACACCGAAAATTTGTATTTGCATTTGCATTTGACAACCGCCATGGTTGTGCATATTTTTACCGAGTAAATTTTCCAAATCCTTCCCCTACTTCTGCATTTTATCTCCTCGCGTTTTGTTAATTTTCTACTCATTTCGCTGTCATCCGGCGCGGCTGCTCCATCTTCCGTCCGTCCATCCGTCCGGGGGTTATCCTTTCGCCTCCAGAAGGATCCCTCCTGCTCATCAGTAGTCTGCAGACTATATTTGCCTTCGTGTTGTCACGCGATGTTCTCTTTCTGGTTCTTCATTTGGCCGCAAATTGTTTTTGCTTTCTGGGTGGTTTAGCAGCGCACTTTTGGCTCAAGGACGTTCGATTTTTCTTTTTTTTACTGCAACTCGGCAAAGCTACGTGTGCATTTTCAAGCGATTTTTCCACAGCCTGATGTCAAGTGACAGTTACGTTTTGCCGGATAGTTTGTCTCCGAGTTAATTTGGTTTTGCGGCTGAAAAATAGTTGCCTGCTAAAATTGATTAGAAGCACTTGTCTCGTCTGCCGTTTGAAAATGGTGCAGGAAATTGGTTTTAGTTCCTCAAAATATATAGTGGTCGGGCACCACCTATCCAACCCCTGCCAGCCGTAATAGAATCCGGTTTTTTGGGGCCTTGATTGCGTAGTCAGTTAACCACAAAGAATTTAGCCCATAATTAACCGCAGAAATGTCCGTAGGCAGCCCATGAAAAACTTTTCCCCCGGGACTGCTGCTACTGCTTTTCCACATCCACATTTCCACCACAAAACGTGCACCGTAATGGCAGTCATTATTTATTTTATTTCCGAATGCACGGAAACAGCAGCGAAATAACAATCATAGAAAGTGGAACAGGGATAAGTCAGGGAACTTTGCTACCTTGGTAGCTGCTACTACTACTACCACTGGCTACCACAAAAAAGAAAATTTCAATAAAAGGCGGGACACAAATAAAAGCCCAGACAAAGGAAAGGGGAAGGGAAATGTCAAATGTCATAAAAAGAAAGCCACAACAAGGGATGTGGTTGATGAGGAGTCACCTCCGCCGCCGCCGCCATCGCATCGGAGGCCATTAAAAAAGGACTCTCTGCTATCCCTGGAAGTTGAATAATAAAACATGACAAAACTATTTTATGTTTATGATTAAATTATGTCGTTTGCTTCCCAGGCAGTCAGGCAGGTGACACCACCCTCTCATCCGGCGTAACTTCCTTGCGCTGTGTGATCCTTGTGATTCTGCCACAACAATCGAATTAAATGCGCATAAATTATTCATACACACTCGCACTAACACGCATGCAAATCACGTTGGCAACTCGGTTTCCCAGTGATTTCAATTATGCCCAGATATTCGAAGGCTCGTTCTTATTTATTTAAATTGCTATCGAAGAACTCTCGTTTTGCTGCTTACTCTATCCTAAATCAACATGGGCCCAAATGCGCCGCATCCCTCGCTTGTCTTTGGGTTATTTATTTTTATGACACTACAATTCCGGCAAGTGTCTATATGAGTGTGTGTGTGTGTGCGAGTCCTTCGGCCTGACTGCCTGCTGATTATTTTCGTTTTATCTAGAGGCCCGTGCTATTTTGGACCACCAATTTGTTTTTAGTGCCCTCCATATGCCGCCTGCAAATGTGCTTGTTATATAGATTACGGCGTATACATACATACAGATGTCTGTACTTCTGGGTGGTTGGGCGATTGTCATTTGCTCCGCCCGTCTAATACATCGTAATTATAACGGTTTACTTTTGCAGAATGGTTTATTTTATGCCAAGCGGAGCAAAGACTTCATGTAATCAGTGTGAATAATTTGCCCTTTGTCCCTGCGATCTGATATGGACGTTTATTTGCAGAGAACCCCTTCTGGCCACCCACATTTATGTGCGGCATTATGTCTTGTCTGCGCAATTGCGCGGACCTCACTCATTTAGAACCAATTAAAATGGCTTTTATTGCTGGCCACATAATGGAAACGAGCAACTTTTTGGCTAAGCCACGCATTCAGAGTGCCCATCAGCCATTGAAACGAATGGTTTCTGTGGTTCCTAGGGTTGTAGCGTTTGGTAACACTATCCATCATGATTGAGTCTCTGTTTTGAGTGGTGGCTAATTATAAGAAAATAGTTGTATTGCAAACGCTTGATTGCAGTCGCTGACTTTTTGCCTGATCTTTTGAGTTCTCGTCCCACACTAAACTAAGACATAATCACAGCACGAAATCATCCATATATATATCATCTACTCTACTAGCATACGATTATACACGGCTCGTTGAGGGTCTAGATACTATATAATATGACCTAGCTTAAGCTTAGCTAAGCATAACATACGAATACAACTCCTGAACCACATATTTTTGACAACTAAAGGGGTATATTTAAAAATCTATATAAATCCAGGCTCTCCAGAGCTGTTTAGTCTCTCTTTTCGTTTTTGTTATACAAAATATTTTTAATGTGCCAGTGAATGAAAAGTGACAACGAAACAAGAAACGCTTAGTTCTCAGTTCAGATCAGATCAATTTTATCCTGTCGACACCAATCGCAAGCATATATCAAGATACCAGCAGCAACAACCACACCAGCAATAAGCAAGCAACACAACAACAACAAAAACTACAACTACAACTACAACAACACATCAAATGCGTCTTACTAAAAACAAAAACTGCCAAGAATACAATTAACCAAACAAGAAACGTCTATGCTAAAACTACTAAAATCAACTATGAACCACACTTGTATAATATGTCAACGAATCCCACCAAAAAAAAAAAAAAACAACAAACCACAAAAACAGTGTATTATAAGACAAGAAATCAACACAACACAAGAACAACAACAGCCACATCAAGCAACCGAAAATAAGAATTAAGACCGAAAAAGAAGTCTTGAATCCCGAGTCTTCTACAAACTATTTTGTAACCAGTAATACGAAGTAAGCGCAATCAAGAATGCCAAATAAATACGAAACAAAAGAAACGACAAACATCGATATGCAAGAAACTAAATCAAGAAAACGCAAACATTAATTAATTATAAACAACAAAGCTTTACTCTTGCACTCTTTACCGATGAATCGAAGTTATCAAGCTGAAGAAATGGAAATCTTGGTCGGAGAAGATCATCAACTAACCCTCCACTAACTATTATTACTTTTTGATTTCATTTGCCATTTTGTTCATCCAATGCTAATGATTTGCTTTTATTTTTGCCACAGTTTTCGGTTTTGATTAACAATAACAACCACCACTACAGCCACACGGATAAGGCTTAGAATCGTATGAGTAGCATACCTAGCATCCACTGCGTGGGTCCCAACTTTACAGCTATATAATACCATTCTAGTACTACCCGCCCGTCCACCAGCCACCACCCACCTGCCTGCCTTGCCTGCCAAGCTATCCACAACTAATCAATACTAAACTAGCTAATCCCCAACTAACCAGAGGTTACTACTGCCAGATCCTATCGAATGATAACCAATGAGAGAAGCGGGAGAAAACGACTTTTCTAAACCGCACTATTTGCTACCCTACTAACCCACTTTTTGTTGTGTATGTGTGCGTCTCTGTGTGCGTAAATAATGGGCTGACCAGAAACGAATCTATATAGAAATAACTATATATTCTACCCCAAGTAAAAGACAAGTATTCCAACCAGAACAACTACAGAAAACTATAACTACAACAACAACAGCTACAACAACAACAGAATGCAACCAACAAAAAAATATCTAAAATCTAAGCCAGAATGCACCAAATTCAAGAAATTCAAATTCTTTTGAAATAACATTCAATTTTATGCAATCTATACAAGCAAATCAAGTAAGAAAATAAAAAAAAAAATACTGAAATTCAAAAACCACGAAAATGCAAAAATAAATATATATAAAGTATAGATATATGTATTTAAAAATAACTCTTTGGGCAGGACCAAGCATCACAACAAAAACGAAACTCGCAGAAACAAACTAAAAATTTTGCAAGAATTCTCACTGTCTCTCTCTCACTATCAAAAATCAAAATAAATCACAACCAACACTATCTACTATCTATCTCTATCTCGCTTGTGTTTGTCTGTGTGCAGGAGAGATGCAAAGCACTGTTGTTGTTGCACTTGATGATGCAGCCGAGGAGCGAGCGGAAAAGTGGGAAAATTCGACGGAAAAGCGGATACTACGGATGCTACGGATGATACAACGGCCAGAAATGGAACTGGACCATCCCAGCGCCGCAACGAGAGTGGAGCTAAGAAGCTCCAAGATTCAAAAGATACCTGCATCACAGATACTACCGGCACTAATACTACTGCTAATGCTATTAGTACAACTGCCCATACAGCCCCAGCAATTAGTTGTCGTTATAAAGCGAAGTCGTATTTGAACAGATCCTTGAAATGTTGTTTGAGTGCCACACACAAGACTGAGTTGCAAGTGGCAACAAAACGAAAGTTTTTGAATTGAATTGCATAAAACTGAAACATACATATATCGGAATATATATATCCGGAGCTATACATTCGAGCGAGTATGTTGCCAATTGTGGTTGTTGCTGTGCCTGATGTGTTACATAACCCAAAAAAATCCGACGAAACGCGATTGAAAACCGAAAGAGAACGAAACACATAGAACTGCTTGTTTGGATCTCATGTATAATATGTGCATATACTTTTTGTTCGATTTACCATACCATGAACCACAGCTTTCAATTCCAAATTGAAGTTTATTTAATTTACAGTTTTATATTAATGGAACATGATATAAAAATGAACTAAACAAACACCGTCTAGCTAAACATTTACCATTGGGATCTGTTCAAAGTAGTAGTCATTATTATCGCCACTGATTTTGGGGCCTGTAGAGAGAGTTGTATGAACGCTGATGGTATTAGTCGGTTGGTATCGCTTTCGGTATCGGAATCAGTATGGGTATCCGTATCCGTATCGGTACCATATTGAATGTAGTTCCCACCGCCGGGCACCGAAACATCGCTTTTTTTTGGTGCCCGGCCGTTCTCAGGGAAGTGGTGGTATATTGGACATGAGAGGCGATTCGTCGACTACACAGCGACTGTGCCGGAGGTGAGTCAGTTGAAGCACTCTAATCTAACCCTATGTCTAAGTACAAACCATTTCATAGTTTTAAGTGCAAAGTCAGAATGTAAAATGTCTAAGCCCAGCACGCTTTAAGAAATATTTTCGCATTTTATACCGGCTAAGTCTATGGACAGCTGTAATTAGAAATAATTCATAAGAATGACTCCCTCAAAAAAATATATATACTTATACTTAGAACATAAGAACAATAATAAATTGTGTTGTATGGATTTTGGTCATGCAAACCAATTAGTCGAGAACATTATTCTCTCGAATAGTTCAGCATCCACTTGATATAATTTCACAAGGCCGTTAAAACAAACTTCGCCACCCCGGCAATCGATGTAAATCATTAGTCCATTTAACCATAAAAAGTCAATAAAACAAACGCAAAATGGTGCACATAAAAATTAATTGCACCGAGCTGGGCGAATCATTTAGGGGTAAAATAGTGGGGCAAACGAAAACAAATAAATAAATAAATTAAACAGGTTCTGAACAACTCGTTGCTGGGCCATTAGAGGTGGTCTGTGCAGTTATTGGGGTCGCCATTGAGTGATTGCTGTTTTTTGGTCAGGTCGGTTAGTAGAAGTTGGCCCTGAAACTGAAACTTTGGCGGACCGTGTGAACAACCCAACCAGCTGGCTGAAATTCGCAATGTACAACTACTCGAGTTCTCAAATGATGGATTTTCTGTGTGGTTAGATGGCTTTCCTTGCCATATACATAATACCTAATTCCCGATAATCTTGCTTAGAAAGCAAGGTTGATTTATAGGACTGTCGTCTTTTATCTTCGCCCGTGACGTATGGCTCATTTGTGTCCACTTCGTTTCGCTAAAAGAGTGTGTGGTTGTCATAAATTAATCCACTTTATGTGTATTATATAAGCTGGCTGGCGTGAGTTTCTGAATGGCGTTTCTTTGTCTTATTTGTGATAGCTTGCTGTTGCCTGACCTGCCCCAAAGTGGCCCCCGTTTCTTTTTGTTCATCCCACTATATTATATAAATACTGATTCATTGGCATGCAAGGCAATGAATTACGCGGCGGCAGCTGCACATCCTCTAATATTAGCGTGAATATTATTTATTTTCTTAGTGTGATGACTCTTCTGGGTCTTTTTCGCTGCGATGTTGAAAAGTGAGTGCAAAACATAGTATGGAAATGGGAATTGCCATTTGTGGCTCCCATATGGTCTAGTGGCTAGGATATCTGGCTTTCACCCAGAAGGCCCGGGTTCGATTCCCGGTATGGGAAAAGTTTTTTTTTTGCTGCAACCTTCTTCAATTCTCAACTTTTTTTCTTTCGCAATTCTTGGAGGTTAACCGGATATCACATGGGTAGTTTTTTCTAGTTAGCTTTAAAAGGAAAGAAAATCAAGTGAAAAACAGAAACTCAAGAAGCAACGCCACAGATACACACACCACAACTACAACAACAAATGCCAAACAACCAACCAACCAACCAACCAATCAACAACATCAACAACAACTACAACAACAGCTACAACAAAAAGCTACCAACCAACCAATACCAAACCAAACCAAACAGAAATTCAACAAATTTGTGGATACATTTATCACGCGCAAACTGTTTGCCATTTGCTCTTATCTCATTTCAGTTAAGGAGATTGGAAATGGCCGCTCGCCATTACTGCAGGAGCCTCTATACGGTACACGACCTCAGCCCTACAGTGAGTAGAAGGCGCCTATTCATTTGTAGTTTCTGTTTAGCTGACAAATGTTGTGTCCCCTGACCTCTGACCCTTGATTCTCCCCGCCCCAACAACCGCCCCCAACCTCTCATTAATTTTGCGTTCCTTATTTCCGAACCAAAAAAAAAAAAGAAAAAACACAAAAAAGAGAAAACCCAAACTATGTTGGATCCGTGTGATTGTTGATTGTTTGGTTGCGTTGAAATATTTGAATTTTTTTTATTGATTATCGTTATTTATGTGGCCACTTTAGCTAAGATCTTATAGTAGTCACATGAATTTCGTTTTCTTAACGATGGAAAGCTGAGAAAAGACACACAGACACTGACTCACAACTAGTTGGGAAAAGTTCTCCTAATTGCAGGCTCTAAATGCAATCATTACAATTTTCTCGCCGACAAATGCGCAATTAAATGCAAAATTATGAGCCAAATGCCGAGAGTGTAATCCTAATTAACTCGGTTATGAGAGCGACAAACACTCGACCCAATTTCCTTCGCTCGAGAATTCTATTAAGACAAATGGGCGGCAAGGACGCAAACTTTTGAGTCAACAAATAATCGAATGCCAGACTTCTTTGGACCCTAAAACGTGACTCGACGATAGGTTCCTCCCGAACGAAAGTCAGCATCCTGGGGGGAAAAAAGAAGGAAAGAACCAGAATTGTGTCACCGCCAACAGAAGAACTGCAAAAGGAAATGAGAGCTGTACAAAGTGGGTGCCACGTAGGAGTGGTTGTCGGTTGATGGTGGTTCAATATTATTGTACGAACATGTGTCTTCATTTCGTTGTCGACTTTGTGGCCTGCCAAGACCATCAACACTTGCTCCACTCCACTTCTCCCACAAATCGATTCCGCTTCTAGCGTTCTCTGTGTGTGCGTGCAAAGTGCAAAATTAATTGATTTTTTATAGCATTTTCGAGCATTGCCCGACGTTTCTATTTCAATTGCGAGCAACGAAGTGTGAAATTTCCACCGAAAGCCAAGAGAATTGGGTCGAAGAGTTGCTTTCCGCTTGGCAATAAAATGATAAATATGGCCTGGCCGCAAATCAAGGGGAAAAGGATTTCCAAAAAGCAAAAAAAAAAAACTTGAAGCGAAACTAATCCCTTAATTAAGGCAATTCTTTAGCCTCCGAATAAGAGTCGTTGGCTTAATTTGCTGGCATATTTACTTTGTTGCTTATCGATCGTTGGGAAACTTTCCTTAGCTAAAGGAGAGGAAACTCGACGCCTTGGGGCCGCACCTAGTTACAACTTTTGCATTATCTAAAGGCCGCAAACTATAAACTAAAAACCTCTGCCGCAGAACTCAGCCTCCTGCTGCTGCTTGGTTATCAAAACTTATGTAACCTGCCCTAAGGATATGCCGGCTCGTTTATAATTTTTGCCAGACAGAATCTACACCCAGCCAGCCTCCCTGTGGATGTTCTAATTTGTTGTGCGTAAATAACATTTCGAATTGGCCTGCCTTTTTGCATTAGGTTAGGCCTGCCCTCAAAGTTTCCTTGGCAAACAACAATTGCTGGAGGAAGTTCTCCGCCCTGTATGGATGTTTTGTGGAAGGGGGATGGGTTTTTCGGGCTGTGGGCCTTGGGCCCTGGGATTTGGGGACAGACAAACTGATGCAGAAGATTAAGTAAAAATCCGTCTCAAACTGATGCTTGGCTGCTGCTTTTAATTGCATTTTACGCAAAAGTTTAAGTTCTCGTCGTTGCCTAGGTTTCAATTAGAGGCTTGGGGTTTGGTCCTCCATCTCCATCTAGATTCACCATTGCTATCTGTAAGTGCTTATGCTTTGGTCCATGCCAGCCCCCATGCGAAGTTTCTTTATATCAAATACTGTGGGGAGTTGGGAAAACTTTTGGCCACTGCTCTCCGTGTTCTGCTCCTCTTTGTTGTATTCCTCGGGAGTTATTTCGTTGATTTTCGATTGTAAACGGTAGCCTCTGACCCCCAGACCATTCCAAATCCCCGATTTACCACCACCCCAAAAGCTGGGAAAGTTTTGCAAGCAAATTTTCTTATCCTTGCTATTTGTTTGATAATTGGCCATGGCCACGGCATTTGGCATTGTATACTCATGCCACCTCGTCCCTGTTTTCTTTTTTTTTATTTTTTCATTTGTGTGTTGGGATAAAGTTTTAGTTTGCTTCCAGCTGAAAAGTCGAAATTCAATTGATTTGAAAGGGCGCGCAGAGGCAGGGAAGAGTTCAAAGTGTAATGGATTCATTCGGAGTTTGTTGTGCTCGGTTTTTATTTTTTATTTTTATTTGATTCTCCACTCTACTTCTGTTTGCTTTTGACCCCTCACATTTCTTCTCGCTTGGTTGCATGTTTGCTCGTGGATTTTGGCATGCTCGGGGCTAAATAGATGTGGTTAAAGAGCTCAGCTAAATATGCTTCGTGTTGGCAAATATTTTTCCATGATTGGACCATTTGTTGTCTTTTCCTATTAGATGATTTCTACTTTGCTGAGTTAATTTACAAACTGTAGAGCAGCAGTTGATTCAACTAGTTTGGCTCTGAAGTGAGAGTATATTTTCTAGGATTTTTCTGAATCAATTAAATAATTGAATGTGCCAATTTTCATGAAAGCGCAATCGAGTTGTGCTGCCAATGAATATATTTATGTATGTGTTTCCCTTATATTCCGAATCAGCAGAACTCACCTCTTCATTTCCGCCAACATGCCAGATGAGTTTATGCATAGCTGATCACTTTTCCGTCCGTTGTTTTTCCTTTGTCAATTTCCCTTTGGGTTATGTATGGGTGTGTGGAGCCCTCTTTCCCTGGCCTAATCAGAAAATAACACGGAACCCCCAGTCTCAGTTGCACTTATGACAACCCCGAGTAAGAAAATTCCGACATTCAAAGGCGGACGAGCGAGATGTGCAGTGAATTCTTTGGGGACTCTGCCGGAGTAGCCGGCATTCTTCTTTGGCTGCCTAATAAGCATCCTTGGGGAAATTATGATGAGCAGAATTCAATTTCGTGTTTAATTTGCAGTGAATCCGTTTCTTTCACTTAGTCGGACTTACCTTTAGTGCCGATTTGCCTGGCACAACAGGAGTAATAAAATACACAGAACAGGAAAGTAACGGAAGCAATCTTTGCTCACCCCCCAAAAAAAATCTTAAAGGCAACTTTTTTGGCTTTGTTTAGGCAGTGAGAAAAGTTTTTATTTTCCTCGAACAATTTTCGTTAAGTTTCCAACCCGAACCGCTGCTAAAATGCAAATTTGTAGCCCCCTTTGTTTTCACTCTGCTGCCCCTTACATTATACAAATAAATTTCTATGTATTATCTTTCTCGAATGCATTCGCGGCTCTTTGGCCTTTTCTCCATTTCGAATTCTTTTTTTTTTTTTTTTGGCTTTTAACCGCAATGAGCGCTTTTCATTATTTACTATGGAACAACAATATCCCTTTTCTTTTCATTATTTTATTTATATTTTATGCTGGCACTTTTGTGGTTCTTGCTGCTGCATAAATAGGTATTTTTAATTTTGCCGCAAAGTTTTTTTTTCGGGGGTTCTTCGTTTTCAGAAAGCAAATGAAATGCTAAAGTGATTTTTATTAAAAAGTTTACTTTTTAATCTGATGTGCTCGTCACATTCCACTTATTCCCCACCGCTCTTTTTTCTTATATTTATTTAATTTTTACGTCTGCTCTTTTCCTTTGCATAATTTTCCTCTGCGGTTTGCTGGCCGTCATGTGGCAGTGAGGTTAATTAAAATAAAAATTAAAATTTTTTGTGTTGTCTTCTCTTAATGTTAAAGCGCACTGAGGAAGCCAAGTCTGCA
The DNA here is from genome assembly GCF_004382145.1 of Drosophila mauritiana. Lineage (NCBI taxonomy): Eukaryota > Metazoa > Arthropoda > Insecta > Diptera > Drosophilidae > Drosophila > Drosophila mauritiana. The sequence goes on along the minus strand of NC_046668.1, from coordinate 17,904,052 downwards.
GTTATGCATTAACAGCAAACTTTCAGAAAGCCAGTTTTGTTAATTAGCATGCCATAAGGCCATAATCCCCCGAAGCCCCGAAAAGTATGCTAAGCAAGAGAAATGATTCCAGGGCTTTCTGGCTCATCCCAGTGCAATTTCAATTGCAATTCATTACGATTAACATATTTAAGGTCTCGGCGTGGCCTTTGTCATGTGCGTGGGGACATGAATCACTGATCATTCTCGGCAATCGTTCACACCTCTAAGCCCAGCAAATTCCCACAGGCAGTCTGTATATTGCCAGTCTGAGCTTTTCCCCTGGGTGGCCAGTGAAATGCGTGAAAGCCGTCGGTCCCCAAAGGATAAGACGCCACTCCACTGGGCCGCAAAACCATTCGACAGCCACGAAAGTGCGCCTGTAAAAACAAAATGGCCAACAACCCGGCCGGAAGTTGTGCGTTGCCTCGAGCGCTTGGCTGGAACAACTGTAAATGGGAGCGTGACTACAGCAGCTTGGTCCGCCATTGCGGCTCACTTTGCTGCCGTTTCCGGTGCGGCAGGAAGTGTTTTTAATTTTAATGCAAGTACTCTTCTGACTACACTTTGTAGATGGGCTTACAGATGAAAAAAAAACATATCTATTTGGAAACTAGGTAATATAACTTTCATTTATACCAAAATCATTTGTTACAAAAATGATATTAGTTAGAAAACTTCACAATTAAAGTGACTATAAATATTTAAGTCGATTTCTATGTCTACGATTTTAATGTAGAATGCAAGTTCGTTGTAATTTTTGTCTCTTAAGAAGCTGGAGCATCTTTCAGCTGATAGCATCATCAATTCCTTCCGCAATTCGAGCTTTTTATCAAAAATTCAGCAACATGCAATGCAATTCCCAAGTTTGAATTGTGTGTCATATATTTTGCTCCCGCGTCAGCTTGTCCTACCTCCAGGATTCTGCTGATACTGGTGCCTCTTGTTCATTGGTGTTGCTTCAGCTGCCATGGGGAAACTTTTATGAGAAATTGAACGTCAGAATTTGCCGTCTCCACGGCAGTCTTGTGTTTTGCATTATTGCCATGCCATAACAGCCTGCGGCATTGCATTTGAAAGTTATCAGCGAAAAAACTGAGCAACTGGGGAGGCGAGAAAAAATAGGTGAAGAGAAGCCATTACAGCCAAGATGGGTAGTTGGCTAGATGGGCAGCATCTGCTGCAGTCGGAATTGTGACGGAAAGTTACTTACTTGAGCTCGATTTCAGTTGTCGAGTGTTTTTCAATTGTTATGCTGCGCCGGAGCACTCGAATCGTATCTGCCATCAACACATCATCTCGTGTACCTATTTTTTTGTGTGTGTTTCAGTGGGGGGTGTCGTTTATTGCGAAATATTGGCAACAGTCTGCCGCAAATTGAGGAAGCCAAACATTTAGCCCAATCCCCCCTGCCAATCTCCTCAGTTATCTTGGCCATCTCTGGGCTGCCATTGTTGTCGGAGAGCTGAGCGCCCTGTCACAATGTCTTTTCTGGGGGCCCCAACTGTCTGTTGTTATTGAAACATTTCTGGCCAGATAATAATTTTGCTTTATTATTTTCTGGCTTCTGTCGTTCGGCCATTCTGTCCCATCGAGTGCGAGTGGCCTTTGTTGATGGTGCTGCTACTGCACTCTGAGCATCGATAATTGGCGAATTTTGGCACTTGCAGCCGCTCTTCACCTCCCGCCCGATCCAAATCTGAATCTGACAAGCCATTGGCCATTTTGGGAAAGGGGAGAGCCTGTCGTTTTCCGATTGTTTAACTGTTGTCAGCCCAGCCGCAGCAGACCCAGCACTGGTGGGAAAATATTGCCAGCAATTTGGCCATCATCGTTGGCATCTCGTCATCGTCATTGTGCGTAATTGAGTGTAGCTTTCGGTGATGCCTCCTCAAAATGTCGATTGCGCTGGAGAGCAGGACAATAAGAGGCGCATTCATTGTTCAGCCGGATAAGCGGACGGAATCAAAGAGGCCAGAAAGCAGTTGGCAGATTGAATATTGAATATTGGCTAAAAGGGGGGTACTCAGTAATGCAGACAACTACTTATAAGCCACGTTAGTACGGGCAGGCAATCGCTTTTGATGGTTTCTTGGTAAGCTTCGTTGCTAGGATGATTTCCTAATTAATAGGCACTATTGCTAAGACCGAATTCTGAATTAAACATAAATTTAAATTGGATGAATGAGCACATATTACTTTTGAGTAAGATAAATATTAAAGAATCCTTTATAACATAATATAAAATCTGACATTTATTAATCTGAGAAGCTACTATTTTCCAAACCAATTGTAAAAGTCTCGTGCAACACTGCGTATGAGTAATTACTCAGAGTCCACTACCATGAAAATATTGCCAGCTCATTGGGGTGCACTGAGGAGAAAATCTTTAGCGAGGGGTTGAGGGTTCCAATATCACATGTCAAGAGTCTCGAGTGCCTTGGACCTTGGGCCCTTTAGCCCGCCGTTGTGGTTGTTGTTGTCAGTGCTCAAAGTTGCATGCAACGCAAATTGGCGGCATCGCATCTCCAGCCACTCAGTTCAGTTACAGTGGTGGCACACAGTGGTGACACACTGGGACAGATTACATGCATGGAAACAAAAGACTGACTGGGACATTGTGCAACTGTCATCGGCGGTTGTCGTCCAACTAAGCATTTAATTTTAGCGCAGCCAGCGACAATTTTAGTGGTCGGAAAAGTCGGAAAAGCGCTCGCAGGCCCTGCGGCCACTTTGCTGTTGCTGCTATTGCCGCAGTTGCACAATATCTACGTATGTATGCAAACGGCTGTTAACTGTTGACGTTGGGAAATTGTAACTGTAACAAAAGACAAGGCAACGTATCCCCCGAACACAATGAATGCGAACCGCGAATTGCGAATGCGAATGGCAAACGTCGCTGATGGCCGGGAAATTGAATTAGCAAAATGCCTGCAACTTGTAGCAATCGCTGGTAGGGAAAACTGATGAGGAGGGCAATGGAAATGGCAACTGACTCGAGAAAAACATCTTAGGAGGTCGGTCGTCTGAATTATGCACTACTCAAGTTAATTGCAGCATTTGGTGGAGGGGATTGTGGGGATAGGATATAACCAACTACCTCTCATGGCTAACATCTGACAAGCTGGCTAAAAACGCAAAAAGAAACAAAAAAGCAAAGGAAACTTATTCAATTAAACTTTGCCAGCCATGTAATGGAAAATGTGCTCCTAATGGAGGGCAACCTTGGGCGGCAGCACCACTAGTAACCACCGACTGTGGGCCTGAATAAATTCAGTTTTAAATGAAATTTCGTTAAAATATAATATTTGCCAAGCTCCATTTGCTGGGCAGGAAGGCGTGTTCCACATGTGACATGCGTTGAAATTTTTCATTTGATCATCCTGCTGCTGCGGCAGCATCTGCAGCTGCACATGCAAATTAGAGTGTTATTATATGGGCCAACTCTGAACTAAGAGGCTCTGATGAATGGGAATTGTGCGGAACGCTGAACGCAGAAAGCAAAACTCAGAGCTCAACCCTCGAGCGAGCTTTTGACTTTTTGGCCAGCTCACGACAAAATCTCTGGGGACGTTGTTTCATTCACAACACACACACAGAGAGACACACTATTTCCCAGGGAAAACTGGCTCTGATTTATGCATGTCCTGTTGCCACATGAGTCCTAAGCTCCCCCCATCCTCCCGTTCACATTGTTTGATTAATTTCATAAGCTTTGGCCCCGGGTCGCCAAAAAGGACAACACATGTCGCCCGTACAGTTTGTTTTAATTGTTGCAGCACTTCGTTGGCTTAAAGAGCTTGAGTAGTCGAGGAATTACACTCAACGGGATCTGATGGGGCATTAAATATTCCATTTATGGTCTTTAAATATTTATTCAACGATGATGAGCGAAGGAAAGTGAAATTGTGCGAAAGAAAACTAATTTAAATAAAATTATGCTGCTCCATTGTTAGGTGTTTTTTTTCCAGATTTTTCAGTTGTGTTTTCGCTAAGCCAGCTGACCGAACCCACCCGTCGTGGAGCTGGAACATACTTGCGCATACATTTACCCTAATGCCATGCCCGGGGGTTTCTCCCACATTTTTGCTGGCCGTGTGCCAGGACGAAGTGCTCTGCCAGGACGACGAGAGCGTAGCGAGTGGGAATACGCAGACACATATATGTATGTACGCACAGGCAGCAACAGTCTGCCTGTTTGCTCTTCGCCAATATTCAAAAACTGATTTTCATATGTCTTTTAAGTTTATTTGCGAGCGGAAAGATTGTGGGTAGACACAGACCGCCTTCCGTTCCCTTCCTTACTTGTTACCATTTCTGTATCTGTTTTGGCATCGTCTTGTGGCCCTTATCGTATCCGGCACACGCATAAAAGTTGGCCGAGTGTTTGCAAATTTTTTTTGCTCCTCGCTTCGCTCTCTTTCAACTTTTTTATTGGGCCCGAATTTAATTCACAGAGGAAACAGCAGAGCTCCTGTGCGCAAGTTTTTTGAAAAGCGATTTCAAATGCAAATTTTATTGAAACAGGGGAGTCGTCCTGTGTGCGTACCAAGATAGCAAGATGGAGATTAAAATCAATTCAATTTGCTGCAAACCCAGCAAAAGTGGTAATAATTTTTGTTCTTTGTTTTGCCAAGGCACACACACACACATTTCTTTTTACTTAACATAATGAGATTTTGAGCGAGTGCGTTTATTGTTACGGAATTTACAATGGCTTAGCCTATGGGAATTTCGTTTTGTCAGCGAAATGAAATTGAGCAGAGGGATGTTAGGCACAGTCGGTTGGTCATTAATTGACCCATTTCTTAGCGGACTTCGGTTGCCTGCCAGGCACACTGTTGCCTGCCAATATATCACACGATATGCACCATTAAGTGCTCGCCTAATGGGCGACCATTTATCAAACACTTCGATGTGCTGCCAAGTGCTAAGGAACAGAGCCAGGATGAGCTTCGATATTTGGAGAAAATCAGGAGTAAAGCAAGGCGTCAGATGCCAAAGTGTTTGTCATAATAAAAGTTACTTAAAAGTTGAGCGAAAAATATCTGGACGAGCATATAAATCAATGCCTGGCCAGGTACAACATGGCGCATGGTTGATTTATATGCTGCCACTAGGCTGGGTTTCTCCACTTTTTCTCCATAGCAACTTTTCTGGGTAAACAAAGGCGATAATTACCCAGCCTACGAGGCGTATGCGTAATTTCGTCCTATCTGTAGTGATTGCGTATACGCCGAGTGGTTCACATAGCAGTTTTTGCAAGTGCGTTGTATTTACTGAGAACTTGAGCACTCCTGTATATCTTTTTCTGCGTATCTCGTGTACTATTTGGTAGTTTGCTTAGGCAAAGTGCAATGTGGCACCAGGTGATGCTGTGCAACACTCCCAGCAGGCTGCCACAATTTATTGCTCTGGCTTCGACAGCCTCTGGGCAATCAAATAACAAAATGGCAGCGCTGCTCTTTGACATTTAATTGCGCCGTTGGTGGCAAGCTTATGAAATATTTTTGTGACACGGCTCCAATGCTCCAGAGAAGAACCTCTTTCATCACCCCCTTGCTCTCTGCACATTTCTCCATTCCAATTCCATGTGCTGCCGATTTTAATAAACGCAGAACTTGTCCTCTGTTGTTTTCGACCCGCAGCTTGTGGTTCCCATTTGGTTTCGAGGAAAACAATCCAGCCACCACATTGCACATTTTCATTTGCTGAGTGCACCAGCGAAACGAGCTGGGTTCTTTTTTAAAAATGTTTGGTTGTTAATTGCACAAAACGATTACCTAAAATCTAAAACCAATATAAATTTATTAATAATTTGAATTGATTCAAGTAATTTTCAAAGAATCACGGATAAATTCAGTTCATCGCCACTCCACAGAGATGTCTCCTTCCTCCTTTTCCTTGTATGTATAGCACTTTTCTTTGCCCAACTCCCACAAGCATAAGAATGCTGTGCGGACTGCAGCTTGTGTTTTATTATCTTCTGCCAGCGGTTTGTTCAGGCGGCATCCCACATAGAGCAGCCGAAGGATGAACTTTACGCTCTTACCGGTCAGGATGTACTTAGAAACTATAGTCGTAATGTGAACCATCAGGTTTGAAGAGATCGGCCGATCCTCGTTGAAGCTTTCAACCTGACGGATGAGAACCTTTATGGCGGCCAACACGGCTATGTCGAATAGGTCTCTCCTGTTTAATTGTGGTTGACACATTTCGGTCAATTCACCTTCAGATCCCAAGGCAGCGGCAAAAAGCAGAATAAAGGTTAAGACGAGCAGATGATTCTGTTGGGAAGAGGGATTAAAATGTGGTCAAAATTTTCAATGATCCTACCATTCTTTCAAAGTTTATTCTACACTCATAAAAGATTGTGTTACAAATGAATAAACCGAAAAGTTACAAGCCAAATGTATTCGTAATTGACCGGAAAATCTTAATTAGAATGCTTCAAATCATGTATCATGCGTTTCTGCTGCACAAAGGGTTATGTAAGAAAGTATACCGCTCTTCACTTGAATTTTCAGAATTTTTATATATCTTATTAGCTAATATCTGTGCCGCCGGCATTGACCTTGCTTGGTCAAAATGGGTATTTATCAACAACGCCGCCAATGGCAAACAAATAGAACAGAGGCACGCGAGAAATGCAATGCGAATGGGAAGCGATTAATGAAAACAGATTCTGTGTGATTCTGCACTGCGTTCAAATTGGTTCGGATTTACCTCATAAATGAGACGCCAAAATCAAATTTCCACTGAGCCCCATGGAGTGCGGAAAAATTGCTATTTTCCTTTAGCCGTCTGCAGTGTTTACAATTTCCCCGAGCTTTTATATATGACGCTCAGTTGTTGATAGTTTCTGCGTGCGCCTGTTTTCAATGAAATTGTTCAATTCCGATTTCCATTCGGTGTGGGAAAATAAATTTTCCGAATTATGCAAGAGGCGAAGGGGGACCGCCCCCACTGGTCTCTTCATCAGAATGTCCGCTTGTTTATTCGCGTATTTGTTTGCTTTAGACGCTTGAAAAATATTCGGGCACTTAAAACGATGTGATCTATGCAACAATCCAATCCAAATACACAGGAAGAAAAATAATGTTATTAAATAAAGGGAAGAAGGTTCCAGTTCTACAATGTGTAAAATATATACGTAGAAAATACTTTTTTGACATAGCGATTATTATTTGTTTTTTCCCCATGAGAATTTGACACTGCGATCTTGTTTTTTTTTTCATTTTCATTAAGCGCTGAAATCTGTAACATCCCACTGGTATATATATTTGGTGAATATATTTCACATTTTAGCCTGTGCTCAGCAATTAATCCATTAATTTGAAGTGACAGATGGATGACGGCCAGAATATTTATGCACGGATTAATGTTCGCTGCTTATTAGATTAAGCACGTACATTTATTTGCAAATTAGTTCAGATACAGTGCGGTATTTAAATTTGATTGAATTTTTTCACTGTTTTTGTTTGCTTTGTTGCGCAGAACGGAAGATCTTGTTTTGAATTTCCTGGTTTTGCGGCCACGGAGTGCTCGGCAAATTGAATTTCCATCTTTTTTTCAAGCTCCACTTGTGTCTGCAATATACCATTTCCCATTTCACCAATTTCGTTTCACCGCGTTATTTACTTCCCTTGCAGCAAAACACATCCTTCCATTTCAACTTCCACTTCCATCGCCTCTATCGCTCCAGTTTTTTATGGCATCGAGAGCAGCGTTTATGGCCAAGAGCCATCAAACGGTCAACTTTCGCCGCAACAATGTATCCCCACTTACGCATATTTCTATTTGCGCTATTTGCTATTTTGCAATAGAAAACAAACAAATAAACGTCGCAGTGCATCGAATCCCTGAACGGGTTTCCCAGCTTACATAACTGCCACTATGACGACCATGATGATGGCGATGGCGATGGAGATGGGGAATGGCCAATGGCCAATGGCTCCTGATGAGCTCGGTTCAATGGCTCCGTGGTAACGCACATTCCCAAAGTGATTTTGATTTCGATTTCGTTCGATTCCGTTCGATTTGCTTTTGCAACGGGAGCGAACCATCAGTTCGGCAAAGATACAACGAACGAGTTCAATTGGTGAAAACCACTTTTGGCCGCCGGTTTGGAGCTTTATTTCCTGGCCATGGCCAAGCACTACACACTGCGCCACACCAGTGGCGAGATGGGAAAACTTGATTTTCCAGCTGGAAGCCATGGCAAGCGGAAAACGCATTCCCAGCCGGAGCGCGAGTTTCCCAGAGCTGTCTTCGTCCATGTCGTCGCATGTTGCTCTAATTGCATGACAAACTCTTTGCCAACTTTCACACACTTTTGGCGTTATCTGCGGAGGTAAAACTGCAGCTTTGGCTTAAAACTGCCTGGCCATAAGTGTCACATATCAAAAGGAAAGTGAAATTTTGTTGTTACGACCGTGGCAGCCGGCGGAAATTGTTTAACTGATGGGAGAGCACTGGGGAAATTCAAAACGATTGCGTTCTTAAAATTGATTGTCATATAAAAAGTTATTCGTGTTGAACTTGTAACTGGTTTTAAAATAAAATACAGCTTTGCATTATATTACCAAAATGAAATATCTGTTGTATATCGCATTTTGTAATAGCTTAAAAATAATATTATGTCGAAAAGAATTCGCAAAAATCAAATTGAATACAAGTAATTATGTATTAATTGCTTAGTAACAAATATTAAAGAATATTTATATGTGTATTAAATTATATTTAAATCTCGTCCTATGCACATTAGAAGCTCTTTGCCAACTTCGGACATAGTCCAACTGCCTTCTGACTTGGAATTTAGCAATTACGAAATACTTGAAAGACAACCGAGCGTATTTGAAATAGAACAGAGATACGAAACCGAAATTGTTGAAGACATTTTAATGTAATTAAATTTAAACGCAGCCTCTAATGATTTCGTCTGCCTTGTTTGCGTATCGCATCCTATGATTGTGCCAGAATTTAACAATAGAGACAGGCAAAAATCTAATAAGCATAATGAATAAACCCCGAAACTCGGGAAATTCAGCAGCTGAGTTGCTGTTTTCACTCAACACGTTGAACTTGTGCTGTCACCTGTGAAGGCAATGATGAACAGCCGCTCCCCTCCGTCCCACGGTTTTCCACAATTTTTCTTCCTTTTTGTTTTGTAATTTTTTTTTTTTTTTTTTTTTGAGATCCCATGGGTTGACCATGGCCGCTGGCATGTGGCAAATGTCTTGCAATCCACACCCGAGCCATGTAAATACGCCTGCTCTGCTCCGCTGTCGTTTGCTGTTTTGTTTAATTAATTTCTATATTAGATACACTTCATTAAAAATGCCTTGGTTGTGTGGTCGTGCCATTGTTGTGGGTTATTTTTGGCAATCGAAAGGAATTCGGTGATTGAGCAGCACAAATGTGGCTCGGCTGAGATCTGGGCCAGGAGATACGTTTAGGTTTACAGATTCATTCGTACAGCCTAATGGCTCGTATAAGATCTATGGCCGGTCTGCATAATTCAGTAAGCCGGTCGGTATATGTGTGTGCCCGGAACCCAAAACACTTTAGTTCCAAGCCTTTTTGGTGCTTCTGCCCTTGCAGGACTCTCCGCTCCTTTTGAAAGCTCCTGTCCTGTCCCGTCCATGGCATTCATCTGGCTGTGCCAGAGCAATTAACGCACTCTCTACGTCCAGGGCCAGAAGGTGAAAAGCGGGTCAAGAGGGGCTAAAGTAGGGGCTGAAAGGCTAAGGCTAAGCAAAGTGCCGCTCTGAAGTTCGGGGCCATGCATTTGTCGTCGCCGGCATAATGAAATGCATTTCAGTCCTCATTAGGCATGCCATTTTGAGATTCTGATTTTGCCTGACAGGATTTCAGCCCTCCACCCTGATGGAGTGGCTCCAATTGAAGTGCACATGGACTGACTTTAATTGGCCAAACCGTGGCAATAATTGAGCCGAATAGAAATCAGCACCTAACACCTTAAAATCTCATAAGATGCTAAAAAAAACTTATTTGGTTTTGGAACTTCCAAATCACCACGCAAATGACAAATTTTTGCTGAGTAAATATTACTAATATGCAAATATTGTTTTCAGAGTACCATGTTGATTTAATGGCATGCTGGTATTCCCTGAATAAATAGAGTTAATAAATGCAACTGAAAATGTATTCAACAAATTTTAGTCCACACTTAAAGTGAATTCATTTCTTATTTCGTTCCGCATTGTTTCCAGTTTATTTTCGCATACAATTAAAGGGTTTTTTGGGCTAGTAGAAGCGTTGCAACCACTTAATGTAACTTTGATGTTTTTCTGGCTACGCACCAAAGAAGTAGTTTCACCTGCTGCGGATATTCAGGCGGCAAGGAAACGAGTAAATAAAATAAAAACTCTTGCGGTTAAAGTTTTTCCGCCTTTGTTTTGGCTGTGCAAATGCTTGCAGCAAATGCAGTAGTAGCAGTAGTAGTAGCCCCCTTAAAAATTTTCCTACTCCCGCCCCTGTTCCGAAAATGGACTTCTCATTCGTGTGGCATTTTTTGGCACTTGCCACAATGGCCACGTTCCGCACTCACACTCGCAGAAAAAAAGGCGCATTCCGTGGCTCGTGGCACGTCGTTCTGCCAGTCGACTCCGCCATTCTACGGGCTTATGGGTGTGGCTAGGGGGCGGTAGGGCAATGGGGGCGTGGCTGCCACGGCTTTTTGGCAGCGGCACATTTGCTTTGTCATGTGCCATATTTCCTTCTCGCCCGGCAACTGTGCTGCGGTGACAAAGTATCTTTTGTTTAAAAACTGCAAATGTGGCTCTTTTCTTGAAAACTTGATTCGATTTCGTCAACTGCTTATCACATTTGCTTCTTTTGTTCCCTCAAATTAAATCCATCAATTTTCAACAACCTTTTCTAATGCCTTTGGTGGCAAATTAAACTAAACGTAATTAATCAGTAAGCAGCGGGCTTTGCGATGATAAGCTTATAAACTACTATCCTTTTTAGTTGAATAATTAAATTTTCTATGAGCACACATGTACGTATTTCAAAAATAGTAATAGATTTTAGACAAAAATATATGAAAAAAACGCTGTTCGCTTTTAAAAAACTAACGGCTTTTTAATATATTTAATTTTGGCGCGTAGGCTTTCAATTTTAAATTTTTTAGAGAATTAGCATAAAAAGTATCGATGACTTTAATTTTTTGTGTTGCCACTTAAATTTAAAGCACTGAAAGAAGTATTGCCCAATGCGATAGATTTAGCTTCGAAAAACTCACATATCGATATATTTGAGCAACCCTACATCTTCCCTAAAAAATCCAGAGCCGTAGTAGGCCTTTGAGTTAACAATTGTCAAATTCCAGACACTTCTAGTCATTCGTCTGTGAGACGTCTTACCGTAAAGTACACCTAGGAATACTCAATCCACAAATATATAAAAAAAAATCACAAAAAAACTGAACATAAAATTTGTGTTGTGTGTTACATTAAACAGTGTTAACTTTTATCGTGTTACCGACAATTGCTTCATTGCTTCGTGTTCACAAGTTGATTTTCGGCTGCCCAGTGTTAACCCTTAAAGAATCTTTCTACAAATTTTCACTGCCGATCGAGTTGTTCTGATTTGTGGCCTTAAAACCCAATAAAATCAAGTTGCTGCAGCATGAATAACCTGAACGCCAATGCCAGTGCCTTTTTGTGGCAGGTACCGCCGCCGCAGCAGTTGCCGCCTCAATCGGTGCAGCAGCAGACTGTGCAGTCGGTGCAGTCCATGCAGTCCGTGCAACATAGCCAGCTGCTCCAATCCGCTGTAGTCTCGCAGCCGCGCAAGTTTGGTGGGAACAAGAGCAACTATAACTACATGCAGAACCATGCCATTATGGGTCCGGGCGGCGGTCCCATGGGCGGGCTCGGTGGTAATCCTAACATCTACCGCAAGCGCCATTCAATCAACACCTACAATACCGGCTTATATCAAACCAATGGTAAGCAACGTGGGTCATCAGATGTTTGCAGAAATAAATATCTTTGATAAAAATATCCTACGAACATACAAATATTGCATTTGTAGTTGTAGTCATAGTGACTAAGCAAAAAAATTGTGACTTGGCAAAAATTAATCAAATGACTTTCGTCTTTTTTTTCGTAATGTTGAAAAACATTGACGTTGCCAAGCAAGTAATTCTTATGAATCCCTTTCCCTACCCTTACAACATTTGTCGCTAAACGCTGTTTAACACAGATGAATTATTCAAATTGAATTCTTGTACTACTCACTCACTGTTTGAATTATAAAATATACCATATATATTTTGTGCCATTTTCAACGATTGCATAAATCATTAACCAATTTATTTTCTTTTGTCTTTTCAGGTAAGTCGCTGTTTTCTATACCCGAAAATGTTGTTATGCTTGAGAGCCGTAAGTACATTTGAAACTAGAGCACATTTCAAACACACACGCGCACAAACCACACGCACACACGCAACACATCCCAAACAAATACACACGTACATCAACATTTGCAGATCGAATCAATCAATCAATCGTCCGGGGGCCAAAAGTTGAAAAGCTACGGTAGGGGCGATAGATTTCGCGATGAAATGTAAACGGCGAAATTAATTTCCAATTGATAGAGAAAGAAGGGGCTTGGGTAAAAGTTCAATTACAAAATAAAACAATGCATTTGGGCAGGAAATTATAAAGATCAAAAGATGCCAGCGCCGAATTTGCATCTCAATGCGAAATTTATTTTTTGCCATTAATCAATTTCGCTTCTGTTCCGTTCGGATCGGATCGTTTTGGTTTTTCTTCCAGTTTCCTGCTGGCCCGAAAGATGCAATTTGCATATTTTGTCTTGCATGAATTTTCAATTGCATTTTCTCGGTGCTTTTCTTCTGTTTATAGCGAGCTCCATTAACATTTCTATAATGTGATGACGTTGCTGTTCGCCCAGCGTCGTTTAAGATTTTCCCGATTTTTCCTGAAGGAAAATTTCTAATTTCTGGCATTGTTTTGGCCATTTGCATAATTTTCAATGCAGCAGCAATGCTCATTCATAGCTGCTGAAGGGATAGCTTGGTTTTAAGATGGGAAAGGTGCAAGTCAATTATTATTATGGCTCATTTTCTTAATCGCCACCAAGAAAACCCACCCAACCACCCAAACCATGGGATGGTGTCATAAAAATATGAAATTGCCGGACACGACACAGCGAAAGACCAAGAAGGCGAAACAAATTTGCACCATAATTAAAATAAATGCTTTCAATGGCCAATAATTGCCAAATAAATTAATTTTAATTGCAAGCAACCGTCGGCGGTTGCGGGTGGCAAAGCACAGCCTGGCTAAAAATATATTTCAAAGTGGCTAAAATAAAATGTGCGCTTTACATTCGCAAGAGGTCGGTGTCTCTCCGCCTTCTTATTTTCCTGCTCTCGTCGTTCGTTAATATATTTATTTATAAATGTTCCGCTTTCGAGAGTCTGTCCAATACGAGCGGTGCCACGCCCACTGTTCGCACCGCACCACCACCATCGCAATTTGTGCGGCAGATGTCGCTTTTTCTCTGTGCAGGTGGGAAACGGCCGAAAAACACTTAAAAATACATAAAAATACCAATGGGACGTGTGTGTGCGCCTCCGCCTGACATGTTTATGGTGGTTGCCTTCTGAAGATTTCCCCCTTAGAATGTTTTCCATGGGCTTAGCAGCGACCGAGTCACTCGAAGATTTATGTGGGCGTTCATTAAACGCACATCCGTCCCGTCCGCCAATCACTTAGTTAATATGCCACCGAGTATTTGCATACTCATTCAAAATGGCACCGAAAAAATTCGCATATTCGCGGGATTTTTCCCCCAGCCAGGGTTGTCGCCAACGAAGGCAAACTTGACTTGTTTGTTTATCTTTCTACCCTGGCCAAAAACGTCGGCATCTGTTGTCTCTGCACAAAAATAATGTACAATCGTACACATATCTCCCTTTTTTTTGGCCGTGTGTGTATTTGTAGTGGCTTAATTTGCTGACATTATTGCCATGAAGTGGGTGGCATTGTATTTGCCTTTTGGGCCTTATTGTTGTGGCTTACTTCTGCTGATTGACAGCGCATTTCGTTGCCTTTTTGTTTGGTTTCCTTTCGTTGTGGCCCAATATTTGCTTTCGCCTAATGCAGTTCTCCTCGAAACTTTGGCTTAGTAATTGTGTTTTGCGGCAGATAAAATTAATTAAATTAACTTTCTGTTGTTTTCCCTTTAACGCCACGCACAAACCTTCGCATGACAGGCCGTAAATCTTGTGGTTTCTCCACCCACCCGCGGTGAGAAAAAAAGCGGACATCTTCCCACAATAAATTCATAGGGTAATCCAATAATTTCGCTGGTAGGCAGGAAAGATCATTTGGAAAAACAGCAGCAACATGTACAACAATAACCGACAACCGCAGCCCGCATGTCCGAAAAATATAAATTGTGTCGCTCGCATTTTATGGTAATTCAATAAATTGAAAATGACAAATTGTGTCATGTTGCGGTCAGTGAATTGGCAGACCAGAGAGCTCAGAAAAAACCGTTTGTGGCCGCTGGAGCGATGGGCATAATTAAATCTATGTTGGGCATCAATAAAAGTTGCAAATGGATTTTTAAAGTCGCCGGTACTGTGGATGCTGCTGCTGCTGTTACTGTTGCTGCTGCTGAAGCAGCCGCCTTAGGACAGGCACATCCACATCCATCAATCAGAGACGATCAATCAAATTGTTGTCAACATCGGCGCACGCAACTAGCGATGAGTTGGATGTTGCCGCTAGCTGTCGCTAGGTGGCGTGTCGAACAAGGACAATGTCGCTGTCGTCGCCTGGCTGAACTTTCGTTAGCACCACCCAGTCCCTTCCCTGTTCCTCCTGCACCATCTGTGCCCCACTAACGAGCGCTAATGGACAGACCAGTCCTTTCGCAAGGAAACTATTGAGCCAAAATTGTAGGTGGGGTGGGTGGCTTGGCAGGGAGGATATGGTAACTTTGCCACTCCACGCAATATTGCGTCGATTATCTTCAATCAAAAGCCAGTGATTGATGACTGCGACGACGACGACTGGCCGATATGGTATGGAGAAATATATCCGGAAGAGCTCGAAGTTTTAAATTTCCCTTCAGCAGTTCGGTTGGCAATCCTTAATGCCGTAATGCCGTAATGTCGGCCATTCATCAGCGTCCTGCGGTATTATTGAAGGCTTTATTGTTTGCCGTTTTGATTACTTTTGCAATTGATTCGTTTGTGAGACGACAGGTTGTGGGTCCTTATTATTGCTACTACTAAATATTTGCATTTAAATTGGGCTTCCCAAAGGGGACCACTCGAATATTGCCACTTAATATGCCTAATGATTTTCTTTAATACGCACACTTTGCAGTTTCATGAACCAAAAAGTCCACCATTTTGCTGCCTAATTTATGCAGGACACGGCTGCTACATCTCACTTTTTGTTTCTTTTCTCTGCTTTTTGTGCTCTACCCTTAATAATTTGTAATTAATTTAGCATCTGGCCAGTGGAATGAGAAAAAAAGGAGGAATAAAAAAACGCTAGCAGCTTTTTGTCAGCCGTGCTCGTATACTTTTGGTGTAATTTTCTAAAGCAATTAATTGGACATTTTGCTAATGCGTTTGCCACTTGCAGTTTTTGCCCCTATCCATCTTCCGCTTAGAGAAACGTGCAATTTTCCAAATTACAATATCGAAATTGTCCTCCCAGCTGCACATCGCAAATCGCACTTTGCCATAGTTGCCTCGCTCTTTTTTTCCTTATTGTTTGTTATATTTTTATGGCATTATCGATTTTCGCTTTTCGCCCGTCTGATAAAGCCGGGAAAAGCAGCGTGGAAAAACTTTATCAAAGCGAAAACTAAGTTTGTTATAAGAGCGTGGCTGCGCAATTCAAAGAGAATTTTTCCTCAGACTTCGATAGTTTGGCGAACATATATTATATATGAATAGCATAAATGCGCTGAGTATATTTACACACGGAGCTCCATTAACTAGGAAAACGCTTCAAAATGTCGCATGCAACGGAGTTTGATTGAAAGTGGGAGGGCTATCGCCTTTATGCCACCACGCCACAAAGTCAATACATCAACCACAACAAACAAGCGCCTTTGCAACGAGGGTGGCCACTAAAGTTGTAGTGCTCCTCTCGAGCCGGCTTATATCGCATTGAGAACCCTGAGCTCTCGAAATGTCACCCACTCAACATTTATTTTTGCACTCTTGACCAAACTGCATCGTCCGTCCACCGAATTGAGTAATTCGAGAGGAGGGCTAAAAACTCAAGAGCTTGTAGTCAAGAACTCTCCAGCCGATAAGTGGGCGTTTGGCTGGCAAAGGCGTGGGCGTGGCTGTGCGGGTACTGATTGCATATGTGTTTGCATGCCATTAAGGCATCGGGGGTGGTCAAATGTTTGCCAATGCGATAATTAGGCGAAGCCATCGAAGGAGGTCGTCCCTCTGCCCCTCATCCTGGCCAAATCCGAAGGCAAAGGCCAAGCGGTGCCAATTTGCTAAGCAAACACCCACATATGGCGACTCGCCCGTACACTCGTGTGATTATGAATTATATTATAAATCCATATAAGCAGGATGCCATTGCTCAGCTGCTTCTAATTATGTTGTATTTGGCCGCGTTGTCTGTTGTGTTTGTCTGTTTGTTAGAAGAGTGGAGGAGAAAGTACATAAGCAAATAATGGCAATTACATGCGTTTATATTATTCAAATCCACCGTAAACGTAATTAAGCTCACGAGCACGAGAGTTGAGCACAAATTTATTTTCCCGCTCCAAGGCTGTCGTAAAAAGTACGCAATCCTTTTGCTCCCACCACTTCGTGGGTTTCGGCTTGCTTATCGGACTAATTTCCACGAAGGAATGGTGTTCGCGTATCGCATATAAATTGGCTCATTGCCGTGGGTCGTTGTCTCCGTGCCATTTGATTTCTTTTTGATAAGCATTGGCATTTCCGCTGACTTTTATATTCAGTTAAAGGCTTAAGCACTGCGCTTTTCCAGCTGCCGCGAGCGGTGAAAAGTGGAGCAAAAGTTTTTCGGAACATTAAAAACCAATCAGGGGCATTGTCACATAATCAGCCAGCTTACATGTGGCAGTAGTAGATGTAGTTGTAGTAGTAGTAGTAGTAGCGTTTTCCCGCTATCTCTGCTCCATTACGATTATTTTTTATAAGCTCTCCGCTGGGGTTCATCGCTTCTGCTCTGCTATCATGTCACACACAGGACCAACTCTTTGCCAACATAATAGTTTTGCTTATGAAAACAAATTCAATTTTGAAGCTGCTTATGGAAATGTTTATGCAAGATGTGAGCGCAAGTCGAGGGGCGTTGGGGGAAAATTAATGTCACACGAGCGAGCGAATCGGAAAAACAGGGTAGAAATTGCGACGAGGGGGGACGAAGGGGTTGCTTGTGGGGCGTTTGGACTGGGCGTGGCACTCTGTGCATGCTGCACGATAAACGGGTGACTCTTGGCATATTTCGCAGTACAGTTCCGCATCGAGCTCTCCTAAAGTTGACTCTAACAAATTGAAAATCATTGAACGCGCCGGGCAGATAATGTGGGTTGGAAAAAGGGCTGGAACTGCAGCTGAAATATATTGTAGCACACATTTAAGCAAATTGCAATTAAGGGGAACCGGGGGCGGGTGGAGAATGTTGTTTGTTTGCCAGCCATTACCCTGTGCATTGGACCGGCTGTATCTATTGCTCCCAATCCCCAGTTTTCCCAGTCTGCCTGCTGACAAAGTGTGCCAATATGCCACACAAAGTATGCAACAATTTGCAGCATAAATACTTTGTGAAACACCCGTCACCGCCCACAGAACTGTGGCAGCATGCGTACTTTTTTTTATTTACCTAGCTTTCGGTACGACCCCCCCACCCACTCTCACCCACACATTGAGGCTGGGTTTTAATGGATTTCTGTGCAGCTTGCTTTGTGGTTTTGGAGGAAGAAATGCGTTCTTTGTTGTGCCCCATCTATTTCGTTTTGTTGTCAAGGCATTGTTGCATGGCTTACTTAAATAGTTGCGCTAAACCAACAAAATGTTGAATTTCTAGCCGCGCGTGTGTATTTATATTAGTGGACAACGAAGGTTGTCTAATTGCGAACCAACAAAGCACTTAATCGCGACACACGTGTCGTATACGTAATCCACATGGCAACGTTTCTGTATGCAAATGACTGCGGTTAGTTGGCGCGCACACTCACACTAAATACTTCGTAAAAACGAAACTAAACTCCAACTTCCGCCTGCCCGACGAACACACATAATCTAAAATAATTTGTGCGCGGTGAAAATTTACACCTGCTCAGTTCTACACCAGAGCGCTCCACCTTTTCGACGCCTTGCGTGTGAAACATTTTCCAGCAATTGCATGCAACAATTCCCCAAATGCTTAAACATTTTAGGCACGCTTCCGACTACGTCGTAGTGTTGGTCCTCTTCTTCTTCGTCCAGCCGGGGGCGTGATTTTCTTTTCTTGGCCCACTGCCCCCCACAAGAAACTGGATTTTCGGCGTGCGGAGGGGGCAAAACAACGGAAGCTGGGGCTGGCAATTTCGCTTGGCTGGCGTCACGCATACGCCCCGTGTTGCAGCAAATCAGCCAAGGCGGTGAATTTCAATTAAAGCCCAACCAGCGGGCGCTCCCGCACTTGAAATGAATAACTATGTTTTTGGCCGGGCCTTGGTTTATTCGGAATTGTTATTGACTTGGGGGCGCGGCATCGATGGAAAAAGGGGGCCGAAACCCAAACATTTTCCTTAACCAAACCGCCCGAGGCGCCATTGGCATAGGATTATTTACTTATGGCCAAGTTTTGGTGTATTGAAACGTGCCTAGGCCAAGTTTTCCTTGGGGGCGAAACGCTTTAAAATTCGCACGTAAATTCAAACGGATTAAGGGCTTGTGAAAAATTGCATCAATTTGTGTTGTTTGCACTGGACTCGCTCCTCAGCTCATTCGCGAAAAAAAAACAGTGGACAGCCAACATAAAAGTGGCAGAATTTTTGCACAAACACCAACTGGTTCTCGCTTCAACCACTCTTTCTTTTTTTTTTTTTGCCTAACTTTTCACCCACTGTGTGTGAGTATGGATTTTTATGCAAATATTTTGTCAGGTAGCCCCAAAGTCCAAAATAAACCAGCCGTGACGAGAGGACGAATACTACTACTCGACGACTGACTCCCCATTGCGAAGCCACAGAGTTTGCTGGCTTTGCTGGCAGGACGACGTGGTGCAACTAAATCAAATCAAAACAAAAACAGCTCCGAAATGGCAACTCGGGCAGCCATTTTGGCATAACAAGCGCCATGCAAATTGAGTTTCCAACGCGATTCTCTAGCTGCGTCTCTCACTTTTTCCCTCAACTTTGCGAGTGTGATTAGGTTAAAGTGTTTGGTTTAAACAAGGCCAAAAAATAGCAGCATGTGTGTGTGTCTGCCTGGCGACACTTTTAAACTTAATTAAATGCCTGCCTGCCAACTAGCGAGCTGTCTCAGCCATATTTGCCGCGACATTTTGGCAGTTGGTCGTAGTTTCTCTTAGTTTTCGCTTTAATTACAAGACGTCGGCAGATTTGCGATGCTTGTGGTTCAACCCGAACTTTGTTATTGCCTGCGTCGTTTTTATTGCCTTGGCTGGAATGGGATAATACCAATACACCGAGTGGTTCCATTTTGATGCCACTCTTTGGTTGGCCGGCCAGCAAAGCAAAACACAAAACGGAATCCCGTAGACCAACTAGCTGGGCTGTATATTCTGCACATTTTTTCCTACGCCTGCCAAAAATTCAATTAACTTACATGCCAAACCGCAGGCGGCATAAAAGGGGCCACCATTTTCCCAAACCGCAGCCAAAAATTTCCAGCTCCAGCAGCACACTACTCAATCCCCCGTGGAAATCCACCCCTGGTCTACGAGTTATGTCTATAAGCCGAGCTTCGTGGTTTTCCTTTCCGGTTTGGGATTTTGATATTAGGGGTGAGAAGAGGAACTCTTCAACTTTTGGTAACCTCGGAGCAAAGCCTACACTCATGCAACAATAATTATTTAGCTAGCTTTAAGTTTTAGTTTATTTACAATTGGCACTACTAACAAAAATGTTTTTTTTTGTTTCGTTTCATTTTTAATTTGTAATCGCTCATTGTTGTTGCATGCATTGAATAACCAAAAAAAACACAAAATTGTACAAAAACGCAGTAGCAACACTGCCGACACCACAACAACATGTTCCCCATCAACACCACCTCCGCCAACAACATCAACATCAACAACAAGCACCACAACAACAACCACATCCACAACACCTTCACCACCACCAACAACTAGTTGCCCCAGCTCAATCGCACAATCTTTATCAATTTAAAGAGCCACCGCTATTGGGACCCGGAGCCGCTTTCCCACCATTCGGTGCCCCCGAATATCACACCACCACACCGGAGAACTGGAAGGGTGCCGCCATCCATCCCACTGGCCTGATGAAGGAGCCCGCCGGTGTTGTGCCCGGACGCAATGCTCCCGTGGCCTTCACACCGCAAGGACAGGCTCAGGTGAGTATTCCATTTGCCACGTTCCAGATTCCAGAGGTGGTGCGCAAAAATACAATTGTTATTTGTCCACAATTTCTGATCTTGACATCCGCCCACGTCCCAAGACCGAATTTAATTAACTCTTGTTTTCGTTGCCATCTTCCTACTGCGAATCTTCAGGGCGCCGTCATGATGGTCTACGGCCTGGACCACGACACTTCCAACACGGATAAGCTCTTCAATTTGGTTTGCCTGTACGGCAACGTGGCACGGGTAAGTGGAAACCTTTTGTATTTACTTTTCCGGGATTTTGTAATATTTTTAAAGAGCTAAAACAATATACACAAGCCTTTTAAAAATATGGGAAGAGAGCGCTCTTATTGACATCCAAATAACCACCACTTAAGGGACACACACCACTTTCTCCCCTTAAACCCTTTTGCTTATGACCTTTTGGTAAGAGAAAGCAATGTTGGATATATCCTCAACTTGCACTTAGCCAGAAAGCTGACAAAAAGAAGGCGGAAATACGCATTTCATTGCCGCCGTTTTGCTTGGCTGTCAGCACTTTGCTGCGAAATATCGGCCGTTGGGGGAAAAAAGGTGTTTTTGAGTGGGAAATCCAACCGCAAGACCACTTTGTGTCTGTGTGCCATTTGTAAAAGTGCAAATAAAACGAAAGGCAATAAAAGGACCGAGGCCAGTTTGAACCTTTGGCTGTATACGATGGGCCAGTTGGATTGGCAAAACACATTTAGATAAAGCGTTTTAGATTAATATCCCCGCCATGTATGGGCATTTCGGTTCTCCTCCTATGTACATATGTGTGTGTGTGCTGGAGGGAACCGCCTCGGGACAGCAATCAGTGCAGCGTCATCAGCTTTATCTGTGGGGGGGTACAAAGAAAGAACCTAACCCTTACTTCTCGAGAAATGGACAAACGATTGGCAAGCCTTGGCTTGTAAATCAAAACACGATGACGACCAAAAAAGAATCCATTAAAAAGCTTTGGCGAATGGCAATTCAGAATGTGCTCATTGTTAGTCGAAAAGTCGGGCGAAAAGGAAAACTCGCTTGGGGAGCATTTAGTGCAGCTATCTATGCCACCCAACCACGCAACCACCCACCGAACAATGAGCTTGTGGGGAGTGCCACCGACATCAAAGTCAAATGCTAAAAACTTCTTTGGTGTGTTGTGCCATAGCTTTCATTTTATTGCTACTATGAATCCGCCCCCTCAAGCTAGTGTGCGTGTGTGTCCTTTGACAATTGCGCTCGCCAAGGACAACGGGGCGGAATGGTTCCCTTACTTGGCTTCTGGTGGCTCCCTGACATGTTTTGTTTAGTTTATGTCTGTGATAAAGCGAGTCAAGGCGACTGTAGGAGACCACAGGAACCACTTTCACTGCACACACTGAAGTAGCTGGGAGCCGAACGTTTTTCAATCCTTCAAAGGATTTATACCGTTAAGGGGAGTTCTCACTGCTTCGTACAATATCACTTACCAAAGGGCTTCAGTTGTTTTTCCATATTTGGGTTGCCTTTAATTAGGAAAGCGAATTTCATACAGTATTTTACTGAGATTTACTGCAATGGATTAGCCAATGAGAACCAAAAATAAAAAGCAAATGAAAGTGAATAAAAAACATTTGCAGGGATTCGTGCACGATTGTAAATCGATTTGCATCACTTCCCCTCTATTTGTTTTTCTCTTTTTTTTCGTGCATATACCAACTGACCTCCATTAGCGAATAATTTAACCGACCTTTGCTTTCATTTTTTACTCAAACCAATGCAGCCACAATGTTCGCAAAAGAACTCATTTGGTCATTACTTTAGTGGGTGGGAGCGATAATTCAAGGCGCGGCTATTTAGTTCAGTTTCTTTTCCTGACACTTGCACCCCGGCTTAAAAGGAAAGAGGATGAGGAGAAAGTGAATGCCCATAGGGTCAGATTTATTGCCAACTTCCTGTCCGAGACGGAAACTACTCATTAGCCATTAAAAATGATTATGCGCAAACATTATTCACTGGTCGGTCGGACGGTCGGTGGGCTAAGCCAAAAGCATACATTCTGCTTCTTGTGCCACCCACCCACTCGCTTCTGCTTTTTGGCCCAACTCTCGTTTTTTGCCCAGGCTTTTCCCCCATCGGAAAATGCTCGGTTCGCTGCGCCTGTCGCTATGCAACTGAGTTCACACAGAGTGAAAAGCCAGGGTTGTTGCCTCATTATAAAGTCGATGGGCACGGATGGTACATATGTATATTGATGTGCTGCGAGTGTGTGTGGGTATGTTTGGATGTATCTGTGAGTTTATGGGCCGACATGTTTGAATTGCGAATGAGAAATTGATGGCCACTCAATCAAAGTGCCGTTGCATGAGTTTCCTTCCCACCCACCCAGCATCTCATCACACCATGTGTTAGTGCTAATGGGATTCCCAAGGAAAACATTCCGGATCGTATCTTCCCTAAAATATGCTGAACGAAGTCCGAATGCCCTAATAATAGCCTGCTGGATTCGAGGGAACGGAAATACATAGTATATGATTTCAATAGGTTGATCCTAATAGGGTTTGGCATAGTCATTTTACTGTAAGAAATTTGATTAACCTCCCGAAAAATATGTGTCGATATTGGCTGCCAAATGTGTCAAATATGAAACACGAGGGACCCAAGGGAATTCCCTGAATTCTGTTTGCATTTTGCGATTTGTAATTTCCACAATTTTCCCAGCCCATGAAAATATTGCCGAGCAGTTTCCTTCCGCCCCAGCGAAGCAATCTGGTTAATTATTTCTGGGTCCGGGCGATGAAGTCATCGTCAAATTGATTTTCAGGTTAAATGGCATGACAAAAATAGGACAGGAAGAGAACTTCATCGACAAGCTGCTGGCAGGTTCAAAGGTTTTGGGGAGCACTCAAATATAGGGAGTAGAGGTTGGGGTGGGTCCTTTAAAGGCCAAAGCGAAATACACGCACTCAATTAAATACACATTAAAAAAACATTTAGATACAATGTGGGGGGTGTGTTTTGGGCACCCAGTTCGACTGGCGGACGGTGGGGGGCAGCATAGGTCATTCAGTCAGCCAATGCTGTTGCTTTTGAGTTGCGCGTGAGCAATTAAATCAAATGGCAGAGCAGACACCATGCCACATTGCACAACAAAGCGATCTCGGGCGAAAGAGGGTCGCAGTTTAATTAACGCAGTGGCGTCGCATTAGGGGTCGTGAAAAGGGGGTGCAAAGTGGGCGGCGGGCTGTGGGGCAAAGTCTAGGGGGGTGACTGAGCAGCCGTAGTACAGCACAGCTCATTAGACACGCACCGAATGTTTGCCGCTGCTGCGGCTGCGGCTGTTGACCATCCAGCAGTGACCATCCAGCCATGAAGCGCTCTTTGATTTGGCCAAAAGAATCCTGCTGGCTAGAGCTTATATACACTGAAAAAAATAGCATGCAATTGGGAAAACCACTCAGTACTAGAAGAATATGATGCAAATTCTTTCGTTTAGGATATAATTTTCAGTGTACGTATGGTGGCCTTATGTTTGCATGTTCGTAATTTCATTATCCTTTGTTTCTGGGGGATTCAGCAGGGCTATCTGTTCGCTTTCTGCTTGACTGATTTATGGTCTATATTTATTTTTATACATTTCTTTATTTTTATGATTCCGTTTCGTGTCTCGCTTTTGGGTTTCGGTTTCAGTTTCGTATTCGTATTTGTATTCGAATTCGATAAGCCTCATTTAGTTTTTATTTGGTTTTTCCAACCAGCCAGCTTTTCCCTCTTACCATTTGTACTCCATTCAGGCGTATTCATTTTGATTGCGGCCCACTTTAGTCGGAATAGTTGCATGCGGATGTGTCAGGGGGTTTGGTTTAATTATAAGCAAATTGTTTGCCCCATTTACATACAGACCGCCGTCTGCAGTTGCCTTTGTTTGCTTTGAAATGTTTGCAGTTCATTATAATGTAATTGGGTATGCCAAGGACATGGGTGATATTTAATAATTGAATAATTTATTAAACGAGCTTATAATTTGTGCAGCAAAGAGTATTGAATTTATCGCCCCGAGGAGCCTATCTTGACGTTTTTACAATTGTTTACTGCCTGCGCAGTGGGGCTCAAACTGGCAATTAACTTGACCAAGTGCCTGCCTGCAGTCATAATTAAATTCGGTTGACCCCAAACCGAGTGGAAAATATATCAAATTGGCGAAAAATTTACTAAATGCCAAACTCAATTCTCAGTGCGTGCAAAAAGATAGCAACAAAAAAAAACTTAAAACCCCGACATCAATACGCCAAATTGAGGCATTTGAAAAACAAAATTGCAGCGGCCGTCGTCCAATTTGGACAGGTGCTCTCTGTCCACTTCTCCCCATTTTGCTGACCAACAGCCGAGTCAATTGCGAAAACTCGTTTCAGCTTTTGGCCAAAAGGCAGCTCCACACTGAGTTCAATGCCTGCCGGCGGCCAGAAAATTGATTTGCCAATGCAGTCAGTCAACCAACCAACGAAGCGAGTGAATGAACGGGCGAATTATCCAAGCCGAGCCGCCAGCATTTCCATTGATTTTCACTTTCTCCCGGCTCTTTTGTAATTACTCTCTGGCTAAATTATTATGGTCAATTACTTTTATAACGCAACGCTGGCAGCGAGGTGTGAAGGATTACGAGCGAAAGCCAATGGTTATCCAAGTCTTCTCCTTGCTATCTAAGCATCTTATATTTCATAGAAAGCTTCCAATCCAATTAAACTCAGCTGCAAGTTCTGCGTATTCAGCATTCTCAATTTCCTATACACATAATAATACAAGAAAGTGTCAAATGATATTTCGAATATTTGTCAAGTGAAAATCACAGGCAATGATAATATTTTACAGCTATTTTTGGCTATTGGGCACGTACACGACTGACTTTGATGACCCAATATAAGGCAGGGCACGGCTAAAACCATTGTGGGTGTGGCTGTGATGGGCGTATACACTCATATGACACACACACACATGTGCTTACACACAATGAATGGAGAATTAAGGACGCCATTCTGTTATATAATTGCGTTTGAAGGAAATTTTAAATTGAATTGAATGAAAATGTAGAACTCCGCTCTCCTCCCCCTCGCACTCCCCTGAAATATTGGGTTAAGTGCGAGAGATGACAGCGACAAGAGAATTCAATCAGCCCGAGTCACCCTTGGGCAGAGCGATACACACATAGTGTGGGAATCGGGTATAAACTTCATAGTGCCGGCCAGCTGGGGCACGTAATTAAATTGTGCTGAGATGAACGTGGCAGGTGACCAGCGTCACTTGTGGGTTGCAACAATTATGGCGAAAATATGATATGAGATTTAACTACGATTTTTCCACCTCCATCCCTTCCTTGCAGATCAAGTTCTTGAAGACCAAAGAGGGCACCGCCATGGTGCAAATGGGCGACGCTGTGGCCGTTGAGCGTTGCGTGCAGCACTTGAACAACATTCCCGTGGGCACTGGTGGCAAGATACAGATCGCTTTCTCCAAGCAGAACTTCCTATCCGAGGTGATCAACCCGTTCTTGCTGCCCGATCATTCGCCCAGCTTCAAGGAGTACACCGGCTCCAAGAACAATCGTTTCCTATCGCCGGCCCAGGCCAGCAAGAATCGCATTCAACCACCGAGCAAGGTAGGATTTGGACAAGTCATCGCCTTACATGATCATAATTAACTATAATTCTCGTTTAGATTTTGCACTTTTTCAACACACCGCCCGGCTTGACCGAGGACCAACTTATTGGAATCTTCAACATCAAAGATGTGCCCGCCACATCGGTGCGCCTGTTCCCCTTGAAGACCGAGCGCTCATCGTCCGGACTGATCGAATTTTCCAATATCTCGCAGGCAGTACTGGCTATCATGAAGTGCAACCATCTGCCTATTGAGGGTAAAGGTGAGATAGTGTTGTGTTTAAGTGTTATTAAAAAGAAAGTCAAATCTATGTGGCCACCCTTCCGAAAACCAAAAAAAAAAGTTACACAAAATTCTCACTCTCTCTCTCTCTCATTCTCATTAAAATCCTTGGCATCTCACGCCCCAATAGGTAGGCAACATAACTTTTTTGCCCACCCAAAAACTCGCAGTCAAAAGTTTCGGCAGCTATTTTGCATGGCCTTTCGACTTGCGCTGTTGTGCAGCAGCCGCACGTCAATATCACACCCCCAATGCCACCGGAAAGCAACACCCAGAACCCAGAACGGGAAAACCAACACCATTCACCATCCACCAATGCAAACTTTAACCTTTCGTGTTTCTTTGCGTTGTTTTTTGGGCAACAAACTTTTTAGTAACGTCTCTGCCTGCGATGAAAATTTTAATTTGGTAATTAAGATAAACAATTTCAGTTTGCAGTTATTCATAAATGGGTCGCAGCAACCAGCCACCCAACCCGCTGGCGGGATTTCTCTAACAATTAGTCTCAGGACTCGCGGCTCGGTTACAAATGGGTTGACGACCGATATAAAGTTTTCGCATAAATATTTCACCAACAGCAGGTCGCCCAAAAACAAATTACTATTCGGCAAACTCTAGCGTTTTATGAGCATGTTTACATGGGCAATATTCATTTGACATCCCGAATATTTAGCATTGCACTTGCTCAGGCAGAAAAGTAGTTACCTCAAAAACAGCTTACACACACACAAAGGCTGGTGAAATCGATTAGGAAAGTGGCCAATAGGACTGTTCAATGCTCATGCATAAATTGTCGATATCCTCGATTTGATTATTTGTCGTTGGCGCATTTGTGATGCTGCTGCGAGGGTTGCTCGAGTGCATGGTAAATAGTAATTAAAAGTGTAAGGAACGCAAACACAATCGCACGAATGCATAGACCTAGACCATCATGCCCCATGCCCCTTTCGCAACGCAAATGGAAATGGCAATGGAATGCAAATGCAAGTGCATGCCGATTGCAAACACAGAGGCCACATTGCGTACTTTCAGCCGGTAGAATTATGCTAAAAGCAAATATATGGCTCTTTTCACCCTCTATCGAACATATACACGCACACATACCGTGTGCCACAATGCTGTTTTCGCATTTAAGGGATTTTGATTGCTAGGACTAGGCTAGGCATAGAATAGGCAGCAACAGGACCCTGGATCCATTCAGCCAGCGGTCCCTAATTGGCAAAAGGCCCTATTCATTTCCAACCCATCGTTCAACCCCCTTCCACAATACCTTCGCACAATCGAAGATTGCGCTTGCAAAATCAATAAAACTAAATTCAAGAATATACAACACTTATACACTATACTACACCATAACTTAATGAATAAATATGCCAGCGCATAACCATTGTTTTCGCCAAGGAACCACACCACCTTATACATCTTTTATGCGTGCTCTCTCCCCCTTCTCACCACACAGGCACCAAGTTCCCATTCATCATGAAGCTGTGCTTTTCCTCATCCAAGAGCATGAACGGCGCCTGGAACAATGCGGCCAGCGAGGGCATGATCGAGAAGGAGAACGAGGTGGATTCCAAGGTGGACATCTACAATTGAGATTTGATTACGATTGTGTAAGCAAGCAAACAACAACCGGCTTAACTAGAACACAATACAGAACAACACTGTGGATATTGGTCGCAAACAACATGCAAAAGACAACAGCAACAGGAAAATCAGCAACAAATGCGCCACAAACTGCACCAATAGCTGAAACTTCAACTACAGATCGATCCACCAACTTGATGGCTTACACATTCGACATGAAATGCGGGAATTTCAAACAAACTGATTGCTAAATCAACTAAAGAAACCAACAAATATGAAATGATAAATGAAAAACATTGAAGAAAAAGGAATTACAATTAGGCGCAAACGCATGTAATTTTTATACGAGCCATTTGCATAGATTTACTGAATTCCACCATATATCAATTCAGCTAATTAGTATGACAGCCTATGTACGATATGGCCTCGTTTAAAAGCCACACCAAATTAAAACACACTTGATGCACATTACATTACATTACATTGAATTACATGCGTTTGCGTTGCAACAAGAAAACAAACAAAATAATACAAAAAACTAATTGTTATTATTGTTACAATGAAGCATTAGGACTTTCTCACACAACAGCAAAACAAAAAATGGAAACACTCCAACCAATTGTAAACTATGTATTCTTTAATTGATAAAAAACGACAAACTAAACCAAAAATAAATAATTGTAATTCAAAACTCAAAAGCATGTGAAAATAACTCCAAATTCCCCCTTCCTCCACCCACCCGCTCTTTCCACTAAAATGCACTTTGACCCTTGACCCAACTTCCCTTACCCCTAACCCACGGCAGACTTCTGTATAGGTAATGTAATATGATTTTCATTTCGATACGAATATATTATTAGTGCAACAAAAGGAAACATTTCTTTGGACAATATTTCGACAAGTATTCGGGCGTGAGAAAAAGTCTTAACAAAAATATTTATTGAAAAAGGAATATTTGTGTAAATTAAAACCAAAAATTTAGCAATTTTAAATCAAATTTATTAGTTTTAGTTATGCAAAATCGAGCACTGCAGCACGTTTATGGCAGTTGATTTAACAGTTTTTTATTTTAACGAATTTAAAACGAGCAGAGGAATGAATTAAAAACTTGCACAAGCCAATGTTTTTACTATTAACAAAACAAGAAAAAGACAAGACGGTAAACATAATTTTTGTGCTTAATTTACAAAGTTGAAAAAGGCATAAATTTATATGTATGAGATGTATTTGTATTTATATTAAAATTAATTTTAATTTACACTAAATGTAAAAAGGAAAATAACTAAAACAAAACAAAATATTAAAAAAATAACAAGCTAAGATAAAAGATGAAAACCTACAATATAATTTAGTTAAGTGCAAACCGAAAAGAGCATCTAGCTTAGTTAAGAAATAGCATCGTTCAGACATGCAGACGACAGAAAACATACAACAAAACAACATATTTTTGAGGCGTTTTAAAATTGGAAGACAGAGCCAAACATTTCAAAACTCCAAGTGAAGTTAGCAAAGCAAAGCTACTACTAAAGATGGGTGAGGGCGTATTGCAAATGCGAATAAAAGTAGACGAAAACAAAAGAATTAAAGATATCAGCAATAAAGCAACAGCAACAACACCATATCAAAGGCGTATGTTAGATTACCTATAACATAAACATAAATCGGGATGAAAGATGCAAGATAATAATGTAACACCATATAATCAATGAGTTCACTTGAGTTGTATCGTGTTTTATTTTTAAGCTCAATCTGTCGGCAGCTCGAGACCCAAAGAGATCCGAGCTCGAAACTGCCCGTCAGAAGGCATTGTTCTACACTACATTTGTTTTTAATGCAAATCAACGAATACACAATACATAATGCTAGGGCCGCTAAACGAATTTTCTTCACACTTTGCGAAGTTCACAGCTCGACAAGATTGTTGGGACTTCGCGTAGATCATTTCATTCATTTAACTATCGGTAATACTATGTGCAATTTGGGCTTTAATCGAGACTTCGCTTGTTCTATTTAATTTATTGCAATTTTCTCATTTCGCTCACTAGTTTGTGTAATTATTTCAAGTGTCTTAGTTATTATGTAAATTGTTTTGTAATCCTTAATTGTAAAATATTTTTCTAAAAGTTAAGTATTATTGTACTTAATTTGTATAATTAACATGATTTAATGACAAACGAGACGTAATTATAAAGATGAAAATAATCTCGTTACAAATTTAATGATAAATAATAATTTTTAAGAACGTAAAGCAACAACGATCTTAAAGCTCCTAATTAGATCATAATCAGATCAATAAACAAACTACTATAATACAATAATATATAATATAACATAAATAACAAACTCGGTAGCTATTTAATTTACGAAAATACAAATTGTAATCTGAATTTTATATTGTTAATAGTTTTATTTGACATTGAACACAATTTATTTTGTGTTTATTTTTCTTATGTTTAATTTTGTATGAGTAAAAATAGAAACAAATAAATATATTTATATATTTAGCTGGTGAAATCGTTTGGTACTTGCCTAAAAGGAGGCACAGCAATGTCAGTTAAATATATAAAATCATAAATATATTTATGCGTGTATTTATATGATTTGTTTTATTTAATATTTAAATTTTGTTGTTATTTTTTAAAAGCGTATTTTTTAAGCCCAGAGTTTGTAACATGCGCGCTCATATTTTGATATAAATATATATATATATGTAAAAGAATCTGGCAGTGTATTTTTATTTTATCACCATCAGCTTTTTGTATGTTCTAATAGGAATTGAAACATGACAAATAATTTGCTTTTAAACTATAGAAAACTCGCAAAGCATTTAAAGCAAAGTATAGTTAAATAGCATCCTTCAACGCACATCCTTTTCACTTCTTATTTTCGGGCAATGAGAACAGCGACTATGGAAAAATAAACCTAAACTAAATTATATGCCAAATAATCTCTAGTGTTATCCTGAATTTTGAACATATCAAAATTTTGAAGCATTCAAATTTAAGGCCCTAAGTTTTGAAATTATACAATTTAGGCATTACTAATGTAAATGTAAAAAAGAAATATTAAAACCCGGAGCACTTTTCAATAAGCAGCAAAACTGCGAACAGACATAATCCTTACAACCCTCTACGAAAACGCCAATAAGAATTGTATGTAAGCATATAGAGCAAACAAAGATGAAAAATCGAAAAATATATGTGTAAGGTATAATTTATAAGAAGTAATTACTTTAAAGTATTATTTGAGAACACAATTTTAAAAAATTTAAAAACTAGGACAATTTTTTTATGTTTTTGCGCTTACGTTCCCAAAACTAAATTTAGCAAGAAACTAATCTCCTAGTAGCAATTATTTAAATATAATTTAAACGCATTCGAAATTAAATAAAAGAAAATTAGTCAAATTTCGTTACAAAATTTTGTTGAATTGAAACAAGATCATTTAAAGGTTGTCAACGACAAGAACTTGTTATGAAGGCCTTCCCAAACCGCTGGCTTTTGCTAATTGCATGTCATTTTGTGTAGCGATTTCTTTATTATGAGTTCATTTAAATTACGTTTGCAATTGCCTCGTAGTTTTCAACTCCAGAAAAGAATAATGCTCATGGGGTAAAAGGTAGGTGCTGTTTTTAAAGTAACAACTCACAATTTTCTTGAACTTGTCCACCCAAACAAAAATTGGTTCGTTCGGAGTGCCATTTTCCCATTGGCAAGTCCATATATTTTGAGTGTATTTTCAATGAATTGAATTTAGTTCGTTAGTCAATTCGCCTAATGACACCAACTACACAAATGGACCAGTTTATTCAATACTGAATTGACAACCACCAAGAATCAAATCAAAACAAAATGAAATTATTAAAATTTGTGAAACCGTCCAATTATGAAACAGCAACACTGACACCACACACGAGTTGAAAACTGGGTACATTACTACTTTAAAGTGGGAGAAACAGCGGAGCAATGCTCTCCAGTTTCTGAAGTGTCTTTCACTGAGCTTTAGCCTTATATTGCAAACTTTTTGAAGCAAGGATTTTTAGCGACACCAGCGAGTTTCCGTCTTCGGTTTGCGCTTTTCGACCTATTTTACTTCCGTGCCGCTTGAACACGCTTACCAGTTACGAGCCGCATTCAGATTGCTAAACATCTACGATCCTGTGAGAGCTTTTGTTTGCTACTATCGTTTTCTGTTTTTTAGTTGGATACCCCGAGAGGCAAATGAGAAACACTAAACAAAACAAGAACTTTGTACACCGAAACGAATTCATAATAATCTAGAATGCATGTGCATAATGAGAACAAAGGAAGAAATAACTAAAGGATAAAGAAACCTATGAAAAGAAATGAATAAAAGATGAATAACTAAAACTATATTCTTATAGGCTTATAGTTTATACTTACATACACACATACAAATACTTATATACATAAATATTTATATATAAATATATATATATATCAGAGGTCATAACATACATAGTAATACGACACTACATCCACATATATACATTCAAATATAGTTTTTAATAAGTGAGGAGGTAGCGCGAGTCAATTTTAAAAGCAAGAAAATCTTAAACCATGCAAATCTTAAGCAAGAAGCGCAAATATTAACAAAGAAGTTACTTTGGCGTTATTAGTAATGCAATTACATGTATGAGAAGCGAATACTTACATAATTACACCACAAATTACACCCACTACACAACAGACACAGACAAACAACCAGGAGACACAGACACAGACATAGACAGACAAGGACGAAGGAATGTTTTTAGGGGCAAACGGACAACTGCATAGTGTAGTCGTATGCGTAATTACTGGTGATAATTTTGAAAAAAAAAACTAATACAAATCAAATAATATGAGTAATTTTAACATAAGCAAATGCTAGCACGTTTGAATTTCCAATAGATGTCTATTATGTATTAGAAACCTATATAAATATATATTGACGATTCCTTATTGAACACACCACACAACCACACACACATACCTTAATGTCTTAGTGTGCAAGTATGTAAAAAAAAAACCAAAACAACATGTAAGCCACAACGCAACGTAAACGAAATTGCAAGAAACGAAATTCGATTCGAAATCATTTTCCCCACGAACGAGACGAGTATTAGTGTGTTTAGGCCTGGTATTTAGCTAACATTATTTAGTTACCCGACATGCAGCATGAGTAAACCCATACACACACACATACCCAGAGGTCCGATCAAGAACCTATTCCTGGGAGCACCGCCGTCCGGCTGGGACCTAAATAATTTATTAGCAATTTAAAGCTCCCAGATGCGAGCGAGTTGCCCTGCCCTCAGTAATTGCATACTTTCAGGCTGCAATTAGTTGGTGTATGTGTGCTGGTGCTTAGGCCTCTTGAATGCGGTATATGCTCCGCAGGAGCAGCAGTTTATCAGCACTCCGATGTGGCAGCCATGACGATTCCATTTATAACAATAACCAAACGGTTGTAAGCCATCACATACACGCAAACAAACACACGTACAATCGAGGACAGAGACACTACAGGAAACGCACACACACAAACCGCAGGGCAATTGTGCAATATAATTTGACTTGTGTTCGATTAAAATACACACACAGACACAGGCCACCCACCACCCATACCCTCATATAATAATAATAGCTATGTTAATATGCAATTTAGTTAAATTTTCGTTGATCGGTTTAGTTTAGTTTAGTTTAGTTAGTTCAGTCTTTAATTTAGGGTTTGCTGTGTGGCGGAAATGGGTTCTGAATTTGACACCACACACATACACTTGTTAAACTAATCCACCGAATAAATACAATCTCATTAACTAAATTTAACAGTTAACGCATGGACAAGCCAATTTCGCCGTTTCCGCCTCTAGCTTCGAATTTCTCATTGCGTTCGGGCAGCGGGTTAACAATTATTTTACTCACCAAGGACGCGACTGTATTGAACGCTGCGAGGTGTAGCATACATACATATGTGGATGTGGATGGCAGGACGGTAGGGATATCGAAAATCGAATACCAAATAGGGACAAATTTAAATCGAACTTTCTAAGTGTTTAGTTGAAGAGTCGTTAGCCATTCGTAATATGCTAATAGGTGTAATAAGCTAGTAATGTGAAAACTGAGGACACACACTACTCTTGCATACATAACACGCATACACACATACATAATTATATACTAAGTACACGTATGACATACATTAACACTCGTACATAACGCATACATAATACTTACATATGTATAAGCCTATGGAATGCAACATAATCACAGCAAAGTCCTTTTGATAACCGATTTTTGACTATGTACGAACTAATTTTTAAAATAATTCTGCGTCGCATTTACACACAGGCACACAGACATAATCAGCCATAACCAGACATATATATACATATATACGTTTATATCTATATATATACACACATCAATCTTATCAGGCGAGGCAAACGCATTAACAAACCGCAAAAAAACGTAAAAAATATCATGTACTGCACAGCAAATTTGCGTAAACAGGAAAAACAGTCGAACCAAATCACACAAACACACAGACACACACACACACAAGTAATGGACACAATGAACAAATTATTAGAAACTATTCAAAACTACTATTTATTAAATGTTGTTAGCATCAGAAAACCGAGAATAAGCAAATTATGAAATCGCTGTAGTGCAAATGCAAAAACTTAAGAACAAAGAAAAATTGTAAAACCATCATTGAAACTTATTTATTTTTAAGCCAAACGTTGCGGCAAGCAAACACAGCGGAAAATAACGAAAACCAAAAATTTTTAAACATTAACAGCCACTTCAACAAATCCACAACAAAAACAAACAGTACATAAAATACAAATTCTTTGATCTTAAACCAGAAACCCAAAAACGAAAACGAAAAACAAATAAATGAAAAACTTAAACTTATACACAAAAGAAACTCGAATGAAAACTTTGTTTTATTTAAGAACAATTAGTCCCGCAGTAGTACAACTTCTACACGGAAAGAAATAAGATGTTTGTTAGGATCAATAATTGTTGACCAAACTTCAGCTGCTTTTCGAATACACATTCACTAGATTTTCGAACCTTAGTGAGTTTCGTGGCATGAAGCTATTCAAATTGATCTCATCATCTTATTTTTTTCCTGTGCATCGATTTCAACTCACCTTACTCACCTATACTTTTGTCATATTTGCAGTTAGCAACAACAACATTACAACAAGTACAGCTAGTACAGTTAGTGGAAACTACAACAACAACAAGCACCACCTCAGTCACCAAGCCCAACAAAAAACCAACAAACCAAAAAAACCAATCCAATCAACAAGAACAAACAACAACAACTACTTAAAATAACAATAACCACCTCCATTACAAGTACAACAACAAGAACAACAACAGCTACAACAATAACAATTAAGATACGACATTGAATCGCGAAGCATTTAAGATCTTCCATTTAAATTAATTTCGTTCCATAAGATAGTTTTGCTAATTTGTTGGATACACACTTAGTTAGCCACTTTTCAGTTGCTTGCTGCATGTGGTAAGTAATCTAACTAACTAGTTGAACTCACTAAGTAATGCACACACATTGAAGGTCGAGGTTAAATGAAAGCCAATTATTTTATTTGAATACAGTTCAAATAATGAGTAAATGTTTGTTAAGCAAAAGTGTCGAGTAATTTATTAGGATATTTTTTGATTAATGCTTTATGCTTTTTAATATTTGAGTATAAATTATCAGTTAACATTTTTTTTTTTAATTTAAGCTAAATCTCATTTGACACATTTCAGTGGAACTCTTTGTGGCCTGGTCTGATTTAAAATGTGGCAGGAAAATCGCAGAAAAACAATTATCGCCCACTGAACTGTAAAATAGAATAATCTGCGAAATAACCTAATTAACTGCAGCCCATGGTAAATTAATTCAATGCCTCGCATAAACAAAATAAACAATAAAAGCTGATAGCGTGCAGATAAATGCGAGACTCCACGAAATATTTAAACATGAAAATAGGTTTAACCCTCCTTTAAATTCATTTCAAAAGCGAACTAGCTTTAAACCATTTTTAACCCAGTTGCTGGCACTTTTAAGACGTTTAAAAACTTGGCTTGTCTTCATTTTTAAAACTGGTTAACTGGCAGCCGTGGGCCCGCTTTTCCAATCATTTTCCGCATGACCGATTTTGTGAAATTGCATTTAACAATGTTTAATTAAAAGAACTGACCGCCGGCTGGTAGCCAGTGTAATCTAGGGACGAACTTTTAAAATGCGACCCCTGCTGCAAGATGAACAAAATTGCTAGCCAGAAAGGGTCAATCTTGGGTGGCAGGAGAATCATTTATCAAACGACTTGGATGGAGCCACATATCCTGGCTGGCCCCAATTGACCCCCTTCAATCTGAAACTAAATGCCTGAGCCTTGTGTCTCTTCGATTCTGTTTGTGTTTGCGACTCAATAAATTATTTACTTAAGCCGAACACATTATGTAAAGCAGCGGCAGGATTCACCATTGGTCCGCTCTAATCCTTTGTCTATTATTTCATTTCCCAGCCAGGGAAGAAGAAAGTCGGGCCAGGAAAACCAAACGACTTACACAAATATTCCATTTAAAATGCATTGCCTTTTTCCCTGGCCGATGCCTTTGGCTTTGACTGGGGATAAGGTTGTAAGCCAGGACTTGGACCAATTGTCCTTTTTAGCTCGGCCTGTTTTTGCAGCCTCTTAATAGCAGAAGCGTGTATTTATCTATGCCCTATTTGCTCCCTTTGAGTGGAGGAGTTGAGACCGCAACAATGGACCAAGTACAAATGCAGCTGTTTCTTTATTTATCTACCGGGATTAATATTATTTCAGTCATGTTTTGTGTGCCACTATTTTTTGTTGCCTTGCAGTTGGCGTTAAATTGCATGTCGCATGTCCGCTGTGCTGTGGCCATTGATTGATGGCAGTTGCTGGAACTCAGCAGCCATGACAAACGCCAAATTGTTTGTCTACCAAACCGAAAGGAAAATAAAATAGTTAAAATAAATAAATTGCTCCCGAAATTGCGTACAAAGTTGGCAGTTCGTGGAAGCTGCCTGAGTTAAATCAATTTGTTTGTGGCCTACACTTTGTATTCGAATTTTCACCGGGTTTCCAAATTGCGTTTACTGCGGCTCCATCGATTACCATTTGCCATCGCTTCGTTTCATTAAGGGACACATTTCTCTGGAATAAACCTAAAGAGCTTATCTACCACAAAACATCTTCAGCATTCAAATTCACTCTTCACTGAGTCTTACATTTTGAAAGGTAAATGAAAAGGGACCAAACTTTAGTTGACATACTTTTTGATTAACTTGAGTTTCAATTTTATTTCGCAACCACATGACACATAATCAAATTTAACATATAGCCTTGATATATGTTCTTGCTAAAATAAAATAAAAAGGATAACTGAAAATTAGTCTATATTGTCAAAATTACGCGAAATCGAATTGTAAATACCGAAGCACATAATTGTAAATTAAACTGTTGAATCTCGTTTGTAAAGTTATTGAAACTAAAGCGCATGCATTTACCACATAGAATGTGTACATATGCACAAATTCGCTTGCTTTGTAAAATTTGTTTTGTATTTTTATAAATACGTTGCAGTAAGATAATAGCGGTAAATGCACACGAATTGTATAAAATCTAAGATATAAAATTCACATTATTTATAGGAATACTCGTATGAAATGAATAACGAATGGGTCCATAAGTCAAATGGAAAGTCGAAATATCATTCTCAATAAGTTGCTCAATTTGCTTCGCAAAGTGATTTACCGATTTATCATTCTCTATTTTCATATGTGTACAACTAAATAAATGTATTGTAGGCATAAGCTAAACAACACAATAATGCAAACAACAAAATTTCAAATAGAAACATAAACCTTAACGATAACAATAAATAACACCAATTCAGTGATTGGAAATACAGTGCTTGAAAGCCGAAAGAATAAAAGCTTAGTGTCAATTGTCTTTCAATTATTTAGAAATGTGCACAATAACTAATGCAGATCTATAGCTGCTTATACCTAATTATAGATAGAATTACGAGTAGACATAACTGCACCACACGAACTTTTATTTACAATTCCAGTGTATTTGGAATGGCCTAATTTAAATACATTTATTAAGCGAGTCGAAGTTCGGCCAAATGCATCTTGTTATGCGAGCGCCAAGAAGAATGATCCTAATGTCAATTTCAAAGTAAAACTTAACTGTAGTTGTGTAATATACATGGCAATTAGGCATAATTACTCCATATTAATGTATTATTAACATCTAAGCTAGGCTAAAACATTATCCACGTGCAATTCGAGTCACTTTGGCCAGCCAAAAGCCAATTACTTTTGTGAGTTCACCAAATTATGCAGGACATACGAGAGCATACATACATATGTAATAAATGCACTTTAAAGGGCTAATCGCCACATCCCAAAAATCCACCAAAAAACACACTGGCTGGCAAAACACACATATCTGAACTTGATTACGCCAGAGAAGCGCAGCATTGTATAAAAGTTGAACGAAGCAATTTGAAAAACGTGATTTAGATTTTTTCTCACAAAACAAAAAGAGATTCAAATGTGATTTTGCTATACTAACAAACAGTTGGGGGAAACGAGAGCAAACAGAAAAAAAATCAAATTTAACAAAATGAAATGAAATGAATTGTATACATATGTACTGTGTTAAATTCCACGGCTTTTGTTGATGGTTTTGGAATTTCGTTAGCGTATTTGTAGCACGCGAAATGTGTAGTTTACTCGTAGGTAACTTAGCGTAGCATACTTATGTGGGCTGCCGCTGTCAACGATTTTGACTCGACTCA
The DNA here is from genome assembly GCF_004382145.1 of Drosophila mauritiana. Taxonomy (NCBI): domain Eukaryota; kingdom Metazoa; phylum Arthropoda; class Insecta; order Diptera; family Drosophilidae; genus Drosophila; species Drosophila mauritiana. Next base: position 17,865,049 of record NC_046668.1, on the reverse strand, counting down.
TGCCGCCAGAGCCTTACTCTATCTTGCTGTTTCTGCATTTTAAATTGCAATTGATATTGAACTTGAAATTGATATTGAAATGTTTATTTACTATTCGTTTAACTGACTAAATGTGTAAATGGAGTCCAAGTAAAAGCCACCGCCTCTATTTCTAAATAAACTTAGTGAGAATTGTGAACAAATTGTGTCTATATCTATACATAGTGCATATACATACCGACAACAACTATACATAATTACGACAACTAAACCAAAACCGAACTATATGTATGTGACTGTATGTAACGTATTACGAATCTACGATAGGGTATACAAGATCGGGCCGTAAATGCCGCATATGAATGTATTATTCAAGATAGTTATATACAGCATATACACAGATATTATACATACTTATATACCAGCGCATGAATAACTATTGAACCTATATACATACGTGTAGATATATACAACATAATACTAATACGCTAATCCTTTTGGACAACTTTTTCAATGTTGCTACTACGTAAACCAAAGAACAATGCATAGCTACGATGACAAAGTGCAACAATTAATAAATTAATAAATAGTAGGCAAATTGTAAATTGTGGTGCAACCTGGTCGAGTATAAAGCCAAAACTAAAATGAACCTTAATAGCAGCCGTTGCAGATCCACTTCCAGGGGGTCGAAACACAATCGTTTTCACCGGAAAACTCTGCCCGAACCCTTGATATGATTTCTATTAGCAAGCTTTTGAACTCATTCCTGCCGGCACCACTTTGAGTTACCAAAACTACCCACCAGCTACTCTACCAGAACTATACAAGCCCCTTTCCAAGCAGATGTATAGATATTTAGATATATCATGTGTCTCACCAACGATGCCATCACTATAAGAGAAGCTCTTCTAAACGCTGACTGCAGAATACCACCATGTTAAAAACAACTAAAAAAAACTAAACCGAAAAACCAAAAAACCAAAAACTAAACATAAAAGTACAGATAGAAGGCAAATCCTAACTAACACGAGAATATTTTAAAAGGAGCATTGGGCGAAAGATAAACCATAATCTATCTTTGTGGCCAACTTTCGGCCGACTTTGCGGGGTCGCTCATCAGAATCGTACTTACAATTAGAGTGTATACAAGCATAAATCGAGTAAATTGAATAGCATATAAAGTATATTTTATTAGTAGCAAAATTTAAATGGTAAATAACAGTAACAGTAAACGTAACAGGAAAACAGAAACAGTAAGGATGGAGTAAATGTTAAAAATAAATACTAATTATTAAAGCTAGATGTAAGTGTCTATCGAAGAACATTGCAAACTAACACGAGAAATTGCAATTCAACCAACAAAATGTTGTTAAGTTTTCCGCTTTATGTGTCAAATTAGCTAAAGATTGTAATTAACATAAAATGCTTAACGAATAATACAAGAAAGTTATGGTAACCGAAATACTAAGGCTAACGCATTTTTGAACTGTTGGCGCATGATTTTAATTGTAAAGAAATAATTTAGTTATACTTTTATTTAACTTTTAATAAACTAAGCATTAAAACAATGGAGAACCCCATCCGTAAACCAAAGAGAAAACTTTAAAAGACAAATGCAAGTCAAGCAGACCCGTTTAAATACATTTCTAAATGTAATTCCAAATGCATATAGGCTAATTGGGGATTCAAGGAATCTGAACAAGGTACTGCCGGTACCCCAAAAACAATAACTAACAGAGAAATGAAATATTATGAAAATCTATGCAGACAAATATTGTAACAGCAACCGAAAAACCAAATTCAAACGCGACAAAAGTAAATAAAAATAAAATATTAAATTAAAAAAACACCACTTTATTTGTTATATTATGGATTGTGCAATTTTTAAACCAATTTCGCAAATATCTCCCGCTGACTGCTGCCCCAGGAGATTGCTGCGCGTCGGATAATCTGAAGTTCAAAATCCGGGTGATTGCAACTGCAACATCAGTGCGGTAAAAACTTTCCTTTGCTCTGCGAAATGGTTATGGGGTTCCGCTGAGCTGGGTTTTTGCTGGTGACATCCTCATATCCTCATGGTGCACGAGGTCGCTTCGGTTTCATTCCGCCCGTTTTCAAACAGCGCTGTTATAGCAGTGGTTTTCCATTCCACAGATACACGTTCCAGCGAGGGGAGTGCATAAAGTACTGAATATGTTATCTGTAACCAAATATACGCGGTGAAAATGTGGAAATGTCGTGAGTTTTTAAGCGCAGGAAACAGATGATGTTCATCATCTAAACATAATAACCTTTTTAGTTCCTTTAATATTTGGAAAAAAATAAGTACTTTTCCAAAGATGGTTTTGGATATTGGTTGCGGAATTTCAGGTTCTCTTTTCATTTTAAATATTAATATTGTTGTGCAATCCGAACTGTCATGTGAAGGATGTGAAGGGACAGGTCCAAGCCAAACAAGCAAAAACCAAATAAAATGCAGACAATTAATATTGTTCACTGTCAAATCGTGGCACTTAACATGGCCAGATTGCAACGTGGTGGCCCCGTTGGGTGGTCAATGTGAAAGAGATTGCCTTTCCGGCAGAAAAGCAACTTATAATTGACTTGACTAGAATGGTTGGTGGCTGCGGAGGCAAATGTCTTCATTAGTTTAATTGCAAACATTATTATTGCACACCGAAAGTTGCACTTGAATGCGCGGAGCAGCCGGGAAGTTCGCTCAGCTCGACTCATTTGGCCAACGATTCTCGGCCAAGTGAGATAATGAGGCAAAAGGCCAGAAGCTGGGCAAAATGGCATGAAAACAAAGTGATTTTTCCTTGTTTTTCGCGTTCGCTTCTATTTTTTCTACTCTTTCTACTTTGCCGCCTCTGCATAAAATGGCTAAATTATACAGATAGAGGGAAATCTCTGGCAGCTGCCAAAATGCCAGGCAGTTGGCTAAGTGGGTAAACTTCGTCGGAGTGTTGCAATTCTTTAAACGTTTTTACTTTTAATTTTGTTAATAGACTTGTTCCATCTTAATTAAAACGCCACAGAGAGTAGAAAGCAAGTTGCAATGTAAACGGTTTGGAAAAAGTGTATTGGTTTAAACTTAAGACATCCCAAGGAATGGTTATTTAAAAAGGAGAGCTTATATAAAACGGTTTTCCATTAAGGTCCTGTTTTATAATAAAATAAAGTTACCTCATTTTTTAAATAACCATCTGTTCTTGACTTACGTTCTATATAAAGTAGCACACCATTTTTTTTTTTGGCTCAAACTCTTTATGCATTTTTTCCACGGTTCACAAATTTTAACAATGTCTGCAAATCATCTTTACCCCATTTTCCATTTTCCACCCCACTTTTCATTGCAGCAAAGATTGCGGAAATTGTCTTCTTTGAAAGCTCGTAGCTTACCGTCATCTTGGCCAAGTTATATTAAAATTTCGCCACAGATACAATTTTAAGACGCCAACTGAGTACATACTCAACAAAGTCTACGCTTCTCGCAATATCAGTTTAAAGTTTTGGAGCAAAAATAATTACTTTTCATTAACATTGGCCGGCCAGTTTGAGGCTCGTTCCTTGCACCTGCCATTTTCCCTTGCCGAAAACTGGCAAAGCCAAATAAACTTGACCAACCAACCGATGGACTGTCCGTCCGTTTGTCTGTCCCTCCGTCCGTCCGTTCGGCCAGAGGAAAAACACGAACAAGGACAACAAGGGCAAGGAGGGAAAATTAGAAAATACATTTTTCAGCATTAAAAAGTGTTCGACGTGCGGAGATTGCGGTAATTTCGCTTAACAGTTGGTTGCTGGCGCCAACACTAGGTACACATGCTGTGGTGCCAGTCAAATGCACCTGCTCACTGGGGTTTTCAGGTGGGTGGTGGGTGGTGGGCGGTGTGTGTTCGGTGTTGGGTGGCGGATGAATGTGGGCGAGCCTGGACTCTCGGGAGGTAACCAACCATGTGGGCGGCGCTAAATGTCGAAAGTGCAGGCACAGCTGTCGTAGTGGGCGTGGTCCGCTGCCAGAGGCTGAAGGTTGAAGGTGGGCGCTTGGAATTGGGGTTGGGGGTTGAAGTTTCGGGGGGCTGGCAGCAGCTGGCACTTGACATGAGCAACGGCAACGAAACAACTCGAGGGCTTTCAACTACTCTCGCACATTTCGCTTCCGCTTAGAAATGGCAAAAACACGTCCCCATACCCACTTTTAAACACAATATACCCGTTCCCAACCATCCCGAACCCAACCACACAGCATACAACACTCGTGCCCACTGTTTGAGAAATAAAGTGTAACTAAAAAAGCTGAAATGAGATACTGGCAAACATACATACGAAAAAAAAGTGAGCAGCGCCCGTGGGGCATCGCTGGATGGCAAATTTATAACTTAATATCAGATTGTGTCGAGTGGGTTGGCACTTACAAATGCCATTTTCAAAGTGTATTTAATTATGACAATTTTGCAAAAGTCAATTGCGTTCCATTTGGGGCTTATTCACGTGGCAACTAATTGCCAATAACGAGAACTTTATTGATAATTTAAATTGCAATTCTGTGCAACTGTTTCTGGATAAATTTACTAATAAGACGCAATCATCTATAATAATTTGCGCACTTTAATTTATTGTAGATTCAACCAATCGAACTATTCGCACGTAATATTTTTAGACATCTGTAAAGAATAATTTATCATTTAAAAATCCAAGGTGATGCAGGAAAATGTTTCACCCATTGTATAGGCCCACAAATAGGGCTTAATGTATTTCATTGCTTTCGGCGCCAAAAATAAACAGCGGGAACTTGGCAAAAACGCAGCAAAAATGAAAAGGCAGTTTTGGCCAGGAATTCAAAGCACTTACAAGGGGAGCATAGCTTCAGGTATCGACCAGCTGGTTGTTTTCCCACGCACTGTGCATCCTTGAAGTCCTTGGCAAGGGACTTAAACACGAGTTAGGAGGAGAGCGTTAAATTACAACGCTTTTGACAAATCATCGGGCAAACAAAGCAACGCAATCCGTGCTGTCAATAGGACATTAGAGCCAGCAAAGGGGAAAAACCATCGGCTGCATCAATCATAAATATTTTAAGCCGCAAACACTGCGGATGGCTTTGTGCCTTTGTGCTTTTGCTTTTGCCCTGCTTTCGTGCTTGCGCAGCAGCAAGTGTGTGTGGGAACGCGTGGCTAATTGCATTACCAGGCAGCTATTTGGCCTCAAATGCCAGAATGCCAGAATGCCAGAATGCCAAGAAACGGCCTGATAAGCCTTCGTGGCTGCCACCGAGCTCGTGGCATTTGCGTCAATTATGGAGTTTTGCAGCTATGAAATTTTAATGAGCAGTGCAACATGCTCCTAGTTTTGACATTGTTCAATAGCTGCTCATGCGAAATGACCACGCTCTGAAATTTAATACCATTTTACACGCCATTGAAGAAGATTTCCAATCATTCAGTTCGATTTATGCAATTTATGCTATGGCCGATACATTTATTAAGCTCACCATTAATTCAAGTGTTAAACTTTCAATTTCTCTTTTCCATAAGTGCTTTTAGCGCACCATAAAAGCTATTTAAAATTCATGGATCGAATTAAGGTTTAAACTGAACCATTTCCCACCTTGTCGAACCTAATTTGGCTCCACTCGAGTCCGTGCATTTGGTGGAAACAAAGCGATGGGACGCAGCCGCAGGTTTCACCATCGCCATCGCATGACCAGAACCTATTTGTCCAATTATATGGCCCTTGTCGCATAAACCGCGAAATGTTAAATATGCCCGATTTGCACTTAAGATAAAATTGCAATAGGGCCTTATGAGCTAATAAGCTGGTCGAGCGGATTTCGCACCAGGAGCGCCAAAGTTTAATTAAGCAAGGAGGGGAAATGGTAATTAAGTGTAAATATGACAGCTTTGTAAAAAATAATTAACTATTTTTTCACATAAACTCCGAGAAATAAGTATATTTAAATTACATTATATTTAACAGATACAACATAAAACCCCTTAACCGCTCCTGGCCCAATATAAATTGTCATTACTGCCGTTTACTTTGTCCTAGCCGGATATATGGTAACTCCAGTAAACTGGTGATAAATACTTGGCACGTTTCGCTGTTAACTGGGCCCACATGCAAAGGGCAGAACTGAACGTCCTTCAACTTGACAGTTGCCCACTGGCAGTCGCCGAACAAATATGGATAATCGTGCTGCGGAACTTATACTCCAAGAACGGAACATTTTCCCAAACAATGGTTCCGATAACATTGCATTGCTCAACAACATGTTCGTTTTGGAAATGTTCTTCAGAATAACGCAGCTGTACCATTTTAAGAACTTCATCTTTTATATATCCGAAAGGCTAGACCTGAATAACAAGGACTCGCAGGAGTTCTTCCACAATTTCTGGACCTATTTTCCAATGGCGCCCAACTTGATAATAACGAGAGAGCACCATCTGGGCATACCCATGATGCAGTTCATCAGCACTCCATCGCTGGTGATGGTCTTCACTACGGGTAAGGACGATCCCATCATGGAGCTGGCTTCCCACAATCAACAGGGAATTCACTGGCTGAAGACGATATTCGTCCTTTTTCCCAGCCTACAGAGCCGTGACTTCGAGACCAATCCGGAGTCACTCGCCCACTTCACGGCGGAGATCAAGGATGTCTACGATTGGGTGTGGAGGAAGCAGTTCATCAACACATTTTTGGTTACCATTAAGGATAATGTATTTATACTGGATCCCTATCCCACACCATCGATTGTTAACAAAACGGGCGTATGGCGAGCCGAAGAGTTCTTCCACAAATATGCCAAGAACATGAAGGGCTATTTGGTGAGGACCCCCATCCTGTACGATATGCCACGGGTGTTTAAATCGGATCGGCCCACCAACAGCTACGAGAAGAACTTCATCCACGGCACCAGTGGGAATTTGTTTCTGGGTTTCCTGGAATTCGTCAATGCCACTCTGGTGGATACCAGCGCCAATGTGACAGATGACTATTTGAACATGACGAGCCTGTTGGACTTGGTGTCGCAGGGGGTGTACGAGACTCTGATCCACTCCTTCACCGAAATAACCACCAAGTTCGTGGTCAGCTATAGCTATCCCATTGGCATTAACGACTGCTGCATCATGGTGCCCTATCGAAATCAATCCCCAGCAGATAAGTACATGCATGAGGCTCTTCAGGAAAATGTTTGGGTACTGATCAGTCTATTCACACTCTACATAACTGTGGCTATCTATTTGTGTTCACCGCTGAGACCACGTGACCTCAGTGCCGCATTCCTACAGTCCATCTGCACTTTGACCTACAGTGTGCCCACCTTCATCATCCGCACGCCAACACTGCGTATGCGCTATCTCTACATTCTGCTGGCTATCTGGGGAATAGTCACATCGAACTTGTACATTTCGCGGATGACCAGCTACTTCACCACAGCCCCGCCGGTGCGTCAAATAAACACTGTGCAGGATGTGGTGGAGGCCAATCTGAGGATTAAAATGCTGGCTATTGAGTATGACAGGATGGCCAAATCACCGCTGCAGTATCCAGAAAGCTATTTGCACCAGGTGGACTTGGTGGACAAGCACATGCTGGACCTGCATCGTGATCCATTCAACACCTCCTTTGGCTACACTGTGAGCAGCGATCGCTGGCGGTTTCTGGACCTGCAGCAACTCCATCTTCGGAAGCCTATCTTCCGGTTAACGGAAATCTGCGAGGGACCATTCTACCACGTGTTCCCCCTCCACAAAGACTCTCATATGCGCTCCGTGATGACCGAATACATCATGATAGCCCAACAGGCGGGACTTATGAGCCACTGGGAGCGCGAGGCGTTCTGGGAGGCAGTGCATCTCCACCGCATCAAGGTGCACTTATTCGACGATGAGCCGATGGCTCTCAGCCTGGATTTCTTCTCCAGCCTTCTGCGCACCTGGACTTTGGGTCTGATCCTAGCCGGTCTGGCTTTTGCGGGCGAAATGAAGTGGCACCAGCATGTGACCTTCAAACGTCGTCCTGCTATACGGATAACCCGCAAGCCCAGATCATTTCTCAGGCGCTTTATGAAGTTATGATCCAAGAAAAATATCCTCTCTGGAAACATGAAAACAGAACTTTCAGTGGTATCCCAAAAATCTCGCAGGATTTTGTAGCATTCTCACTTTGAAAACAGTCTCAGAATTTACATTAACAAATTAGGTTTAAATAAAAAATGCACTGTATTTCGCAATAAATAAATCCATTTAGAAATAAGTCAAAATGTTATGATAAAACCTTCATCTGGAAAGAATTTCCAGGACAAACACGATCCCGGCCAAAAAACTCATCACAAGCAGTAAGATGAAGGCAATGGCCAGATGCTGCAGTCCAGCAGATGTATACTCCTGGGTGTCCGGCATTCGTTGGACCAAGCCTGCATGGAGGGCAGATCCAAAGCTGCTGCGAGCATAGTAGTTCAGAAGTCCCGAAGAGTGGATGCGGAATGTAAAGTACTCGATGTCCCGCCACAAGGACGAATCCATCTGGAGGGGAAAGGCCAGGTGGTAAGAGCCGAAGCAAATGGAGCTTAGCTTGAAGAGTCGCTGCTTCAGATGCTTCTGCTGTTCGTCAAGGAACTGCCAGTGATCCTCGGTGACGAAATAGGCAAAGGAGCTATTGAAACTTGTTTGGTGCTCCGAGAATACTGCCGAATCCACGGGTCGCAGCAGTTCTAGGAACTCCTGGGGTAACTCCTTGTTCAGATTTAGCAAAAATTCCATTTCGTAGTCAATAATCATGACTGGCAACTGGGCACTCACTATGTCATTCATGGTGTTGATCTGGGCGTGGAAGAGATTCACCGTGAGGATGCTACCCAAATTGGATGTGTAGTAGGCGGAAAGGAAGAATCCGTGAAAAAACACCGTGGCCAGAAGAAGAAATCGAAGGAGGCAGGGCTGTTGTAGCTGTCCCTCGATGGGCACATTGATGATATAACAAAAAGAGTTTAGTACAGCGCCCTGATAACCTGACCAACCACCGAACATCCTGAGCCACATCAGCTCCAGAAGAATCAGTGCCAGCAAAGCTCCCAGTGCAAAGAACCACACATTCCAAGCAAAAGGCTGAAGTGGGTAGAAGTAGGTGGAGACACTGTTGTAGAGCGGAACCATTAGGCACCACTGAACCACCAGCAATGGGTAAGTCTTCTCCAGCTCCTCGTCGGGCATGAACAAGGCGTAGGAATGGGCACAGAACTCTATCTTGCGTTCACGGATCAACTGCAGGGCATCCTTCATATTAATCACTTGCCCACCGAGACCGTCTGGCGGCATTATAAGCTCCTTAAAACTTCCGTTTATAAAACTCACAAAGGTTTCTATTATCCGGTATGTACTCCCATCATAGTGTCCTTGCGATTGAAATAAGTGTGGCAGGTCCTGTCGCAAGGGTGTCGTAAATCCGAAGCCGCCTACATCCGAGCGAGCATTCTGCACCTGCTTCCACATTTTTCCGATGTACCTCATAAAATCGGTGCGATTATCGAAACTCATGACAGGAAACTTGGAGACCCCAAAGAGTTGGTTGATACCCTCCTCCGATTCGAAGTGCACCATAGAGTTGAAGAACTGCTGGTTGTAGACAAAGGTCAGAAGGTCGTTGATCGGCTGCATCTCACCCACTTTGTCCACATATATTACCATCGAGAAGTAGAAGTGGCGTCCAAGTAGAACTTTACTAAACACCTGCATTATGGGATCTTCCGCTCCAGTGGTAAACACAAAGCTCATATGGTTTCTTCGCGCCGACGAGTGAATCATTCGCATCTCGGTATTATTATTCACCACCGTCTGAGTTGCCGTCTTTTCAAAGGCCTCGTCAATGCGCTTGATGAACTCATCTACTTGGTCAAATCGCTGATGCGGACTTACGAACCATACGATCTCCTGGAACACATTCAATCGAGCGAATGGACTTAACAGATTGAGCAAGTATTGCATGTTCCAACCATAACTCGTATGATATGTGGTCAACAAGAAAAGGCAAATCCGAAACGATGACCGCATGACTTCGTCCTAGAAGCTCCATGAATTAATTGAAGCGCTACACGATTTGTAAGCCAGGTTAATTTGTTTGCCACAATATATTTCTTATTAATTGTTCCCATGGGAAAACTTATACATTACCTCCCGCAGCTCCTATTTGAATATCCCCATTTAAGCATTATGATAACTAAGCCCTTGATAATAGAGTACAATGATATTTCCACTTGTTAGTAATCGTAGCACTCAAATCGTTCATACTGAGGACGTCTTTGCTTTCGTCGATGGATAAAGAGCTCCAAACAGAAAGCCAGCGAACTAATGGGTATTCCCGCGGATAAGACAATCCATGCCGTGCTGAAGAACTCCAGGTTTAGTGGTTCCACCGTATATGTGTCCAGGAAAACTTTCGCGTTGCCAGCCTGCTCGGCATGCCGAAAGGCTAGCTCTTCCCAGTAGTTCCACAAACCCGCCTGCCAAACGTTCAGAATGAACTTGTTCAGGGAGCCGGCAAAACTGGCATTGGAGGCCATGGGCAGGGCGTTGAAGAGGCCGCCGAAGCACACCTTGGACAGGTGGAAGTACGGCTGGATGAGCACCTTCTGCTGTCGGTTGAAGAACAACCAGGCATCCTGGGTGACCACATAGGCGTAGGAACGCGATGGACTCGCCAGCAGGGCCTGGTAGTCCTGTCAGCTGCGCGCATCAAACTGCGGATCCAACGACGAGGTGTTCACCACCGGCAGCCAGCGCAGCTCTTCCAGCAGCGAGTCGTGGATAACGATGCGCAGTCTCGAGTGTATCAGATCCGACCAGGTGTCGATGGGCCGCAGAAACACCGGCTTCATGTCGAAGGCCGTCATGTGGCTGAGGTGGTAATTGGTCAGGATGAAACCAAAGATGTAGAGTAGCGTGTAGAAGATTATGACGCGAATCGAGGCGTGCTTCAGCTTCACGGACATGTTCATGTTGGCACTGAACATCAAGAGGGCCATGGCGTGAAGCACGTTCCTGGTGTAGGATCGGGTGGCATTCCCTGGCTCCCGCCAGTGCACATACCTCAGCAGGAGCGCGACATAGAAGATGCCGAGGAAGAGGCATGTCCAGATGTACTTGCCCAGCGGCCACACCATGTACATCCACTTGGGCAGCTCCGGAGCCAGGGGTACCATTACACAGTTCGTCATCAGCTCCAGGGGATAACTATGCTGCGTGACGTTAAAGAACTCACTGGTCGCCTCTGGCCGAATGATAACCCCATGGAGCGATAGGTTGTACTTGCCGCTGATAATGTCCTGTTCCACCACCGATTTCTTGGGCAAGCTCTCGAGAGGATCGAGAAACAGCTGGTAGTGGTACACCTCAGCGAAGTGCTTCACTATCTCCATGTAGGGACCACAGAACTTGGGCACCACAAACTGCGATTCGTTGAAGATAAAGGCGTGAGGGATGTCAAAACTATATGGCGAGCGGATCACTCCACTGGCCATGTCCGTGTCGAGCAACATTTTAGGGCCGACTACGGCTTGGCGTGCTCCTGGCCACATTTTATATGGCTGCCACATTATTGATGCCACACGCAAAAAAATGGCATTGGCAGACCTACTGGCACCCACGTGAATGGTTATAGTATACAAAATCCGGTTTATTTTAGTGCAAAGTTCAAAGATCTCAGATGTTTAATGACACGTTTTTGTGTCCCGCCGATTATCGTTCAGATTGCGAAGCCCGCTAACCAACACATGAAAAGGACACCCTAGAAAGTAATATGCCACTTATAAAAAAATATTTTCGCGAATGCGAACTGGACTTTGTTACGGATTCCCAACGGACCAACCCACATCACAACCTTTGTGTAGTTATTGGAGCGCAAGTACTTTCACCGCACACAAAAAGCGTCCAGTTTTTTCTATATTCAAAAAACAGGCCACGAATTTCACAACAAAATATTTGTATAAGGACTTGGCGAGTGTGGGAATGTGTATTTGAATTGGCAGCTTTCGTGTAAATACTTTTCAATTTTTTAGGGTTTCGACGGCACAAAACGACGACGATTTCCACCACACACACACACAACTGTGTTTTGCAAGTGGCCAGAATAAAAACAAAACTGCCATTGAAATAATTCTGCACTTGAGGGTAATTACATTATCGTTAAATTCAAAATATAATGAAACTGGATTGTACAAGTTCAAATTGGCGAGCTTTGGTTACCGGCAATCCAAACCTGTTCATGGTTTCATGAAAGCAAAAGTTCGAGTATATTCATATTTGTATTTGTTTCCAGCGAAATGTCGGACTTTTATATTTATTAATTGAAGCGCAAGTGTGCATCAAAGTATTAATCCCCGGCTATAGGTGAATACAGACATCAATTTTGCAAAAACTTTTATTTATTGCGAAATTAATGAATGCCAGTAGCTATAGTATTCTTTGAACTTTTCGTGTTTGCACACGAAATGTCGACATGAAATGGTAGTTGTGGCATATTTTTTCAGTTACATATTTATTATCTGTAATCTGTTCCACCTTCCGCTTAATTGATCATAATATATAATATTTAGTCTTTCGCCTGATAAGAGTAATATGTTCTTATCACTATGGGGTGCGTTGTTAGATAAGAAACTTGGTGAAACGAAACATATATAAATTTAATTAATCTTAGGTAAAATCTGATTGAGAATAAATGTTGAAAACTTACCTGAAAACGATAGCAATATAATATCACATTATTTATTAGCACCTCTAAAGTAAATAACTAAATATTTTAAATACCTAGAGAAATACAACTTTATGAATTCCTTCGTAGCGTTCTAAATTTATTCATATGTGGTTTATTTTGGGAACTTTTGCCACCACCCGGATTTTCGACCCTGCGTACAGCAAAACGATGCGGATAGCAAAAGCGAATTGAATCGAAACGCTAAACCCAGCGCCACGCCCACTCTCTGCCTCCCAGCAAGCCCACTTGTGCTGGCTTGGCAAATTCCAATTAATTTATGAGCCAAAATCTTGTTTATCGGCTGACGGTTTGTCGGTTTTGTGGCTTTGTCTGTCTTGCTCGAGTGCTTTGGACTTTCACTGCTGCGGTTGTTGCTGGTCTGGGTATTGCTGCGATTAGAGGCGGTAGTTGCTCCACAAACGAGTTGTTTTGGAGCAAAGAAATGCAGGCAAATAGCCCCAGCTTCAGCTTGAAGTCTTAGCCACTCATATACTAGCTACTTATGAACGCGATTGGCGCTCGTAAATTCAAGTGCCTTCATAGCCGTGATCGTCTAGTGGTTAGGACCCCACGTTGTGGCCGTGGTAACCCAGGTTCGAATCCTGGTCACGGCAATGCTGCAATATGCATTGTCACGGAGAAGGATCTACTTTTTTTTTGCTCACTATTTTGTTTGCAGTGCAGTCTATCTCGCTCTATAGTTTAAGTACTATAGTCAAGTACTTTATGGAACTTTGTCTTCAACCTGCGTGTTTGGTATGTGATGGATGATAGATAGACAAGGATTGGTGTGATTCTCATTTTATAAGAATTTGGAGTTCTACCATTAAACTTAAAATTCAAGCCACTAATTATTCCTTACCTCTACTATTTGGGGCATTTTTTTTGAAACAAAAGATTTTTAATCTGAATAGTATTTATCGGATCGAACCAAGAAGTTTAACCGCTTGCATACAAAAGCCTTAAGCCAACTTGTATGTGAAATGTAACATTTTATTTTAAATTTCCATTGTCTATCATTTATTAAAAGTGTTTAAGATAGAGGCTTTTAATAATTTATTTTATAAATCTTTTTTTGTACCTCAACTAGCCAATATATCTACCTCAGAAAACACCTTGATAAAACAGGCAATTGTAACTTAAAAAGAAAATACTAAAACTCTTGGGCCATATATCTCCCAAGGATATTTCAAGCAAAAATTGATTTATTTAATCTCTTTTTAAGCGCCACACTTTAAATAGTAAGGGAAGGCACCTGAGCTTGGCTTCAATTGTTCTGACTTGCGGCTTTTCCTGAAAACTGAATGGCGGCTGGCTTTGACTTGAATTTTAATTTAATTGTGAACAATTGACAGAAATATACAAAAACCCAATCCAGCACTTCGACCGAAGGATATTAAGACGCTGCCAGCTGGTGTTGACATAAAAACGCAATAAAAATACTGCCACCGAAACGGAGCAGACGTAACAATACACAGTAAAATTAAATAGGATCCTAAAATACCCTGATTCAAGAAATACAAATAAAAAGACAATATACTCTATGATTTTCTTACATTTCACCATATAAAATATCCTTTAAAATATTTGGAATATAATTTAAATGATATCTTTCGTTCAAATAAACTATTAGCAGCACAAGCCCTAAAATAACGTACATCACAATTTTCTCTTTAAATAAAATTCCATGTTCGGTGTACGTACTGGGTACTTGCCCAAAAATCACTCAAAATCAATTGAATGTGGCCAGCACCGGTTTTCCCGTGGCAATAAGGGAAATCAACGTGAAAATAGCGACAACAATGCGTTTTGTTGCCGCTGCGCAGCAAGTGCTTATTGGATTTCTCGTCGTGAGAAGCGGGTGACAGCCTTTGGAAATCATTACTGGTTGGAGGAATGGGTGTGGCAACTGGTCTGGGCTGTGGGTGCTGATGTGGGGCGATACAGAGTGTCCCATAATTACTTCAGGACGGTGTGAATCTTGTCCCAATTGCAATGGCGAATTTTAATTTTCCGCAAATAAAACGGCCGTGTGAGACAATCGCATTATTTAACATACACAATACAATATACACGTAAAATGCAATGGCCATTTTCATGCCGTTTCAATGAAAGTAAAGAAAAATACAAATATTAACCACAAAGGCCTTGCTCCCATCTGTGGGGGTGGTTGTGGGCGCTGGGTGGTGGGTGGTGGTTGTGGGTGGTGATTGGTGTGCAGTCGCCTGTATTTATGCATTTAAATTCGTCCGTTTCTCTATACGTATGTGTGTTCATATTGAATGGATAAAAGGGATTTGCGTTTATTTCGTTCTGCGTCTGGCCTGTTGGGTTCTTATATAATATATATGTACACATATATCCATATACGATCTGTCTATATGGCCGATGTCTGCGGGGCCATTTCGGAACAGAACGCAACACGCCGGAAACATTTTTGTTGTGCCATTTGCATTGTCATACAATTTTGTTCAACACATTCGCAGCAACAACGGGCACGGGCCCATTTGGTTTTATATTTCATAAACCGGGGGGATACGAAGGTTTCGGTTTTAAGCGGCAAGTCAGAACGTATAAAATACAATAAATATGTCATAAAATTGTGGGTTGTTACAAACACTTTATATACATTTGTACCGAATACCAGTATGAGTTCCTTTCTGAAACTACATTCAATCCCTACATTTTCACTATATTACTAGCTATTTGGATACAGCCTAAGTTCTTTATTACATTCTTTCAATTTACGCTTGTCCAGTCCATCTTAAAGTTGGCTTGTTCTTAAACGAGCACCGGAAATGATCGTTTGAGCGATGCTAATTGAATGAAATGTTAGACTCGGCTGGGAATTAAGAAGAAACTTGTAACTTCGTTGACTCATTTCACATTTTTAAATATATTTGGTACCTGGGTGATAAGCTACAATTTATGCAAATGCAAGATCATACAAATATATTCTACAATGGCATCGCGACGAGAGCACGTCTGAGTTTTGAATGCAAATATTAGTGCAATTGTACGTGTCTTCGGCGGTGGCAGCTTCTCAATAAGTTAAAATAAACTATGAACTAAACGAATAACAGTTATTAGCACGTGCACGCAGAAATGAGATGGCACCAGTGGTGGCCAGGACAGCCTACTGGACCTTCTTGGCCTCCTTGGGCGCAATGGGTAGTCGTTCCACGGCCTCCTTGTAGAGCTGGTTAAGGCCAAAGGTGGCGCGTACATTGTCGCTGGAGAAGAAGAACTTCTGCAGTTTGCCCTTGGAATCGACGCAGGGCCTGCGGTCCGTTTCCTTGCCCTGTTGGAACAGGATCACAGTGGGTAGCTGACGGGAGAAGCTGCTGTCCGAGATGCGATACTTTTGGGCCACGTCCGGAAAGCGTCCAATGTCAATCTTGCCGAACTTCAGGTGGTCCGTGTTGTACTCCGCAGAGAGCTCGGCAAAAACGGGGGCGAAGTTCACGCAGCTGGGATTCCACACCGTGTAGAAGCAGATCAGCCAGCTGGTTCGCTTGTCCCTGGCCAACTCCTCCTCGAAGACCTGTGCGTTGCGGAAGTAGGTGATGTGCTCTGGTCCGCGGTACGAGGGCTCCGGCAGCACCATGCCCACCAGGACGCAGAGCAGCAGAAAGCCCAGGCCGTAGCGGAAGTCCGCGTAGGCCCACAAAATGGCATTGGCCACCTTGGTGTAGAGGAACGACGAGGCCAAGTAGTTGATCATGGTGACACTGCCCGTTTTGCGTGACCGTATCATCACCACGATTAGCAGGAAGAACAAGATTTCCACCTCACGACTGTCCAGGTCGCATGCTTCATCCTCTCCGGCGAGAATAAATAGGCGGGTGCAGATGAACTGCGTCTTTTTGGCTAAAAGGTACGATATGGCCAGCAGGATGTTCACCCAGTAGTATGGCTTGGCCAGCAGCGCCATCTGCTTCTTCCACGTCATCTCTGCGTCCGGGGGCTGAATGCGCTGATGTGGGTCACGATTTTAATTAACAATTTCCCGAGTTTTTCTTTTCTTGCTTTTGACAGCCAATTGTTAATTTTAGCCTCGCCGTTGACTAGAAATAAGCAGCTTAGTTGTCTGGCACGGGCGTTGCCACTTGATGAAAGAACAGTGGCACCCTTGTCAGTGCTGGAAAGTGTATTTACTTCTTTGGCGCCTTTTCAAATTCAAAATCGTCAATTAACATTTCGGTTTTTTAAACGTTCAAATTGTGCTTTGATCCGTTTTATTTACTTATACATTATTATCTTACAAGTTGAAAATATTCATTTTTTTACACTCAGTACACAATTTTTTTGTTTGATTAAAATGGATAAGCTTTTCGGTAACTTATTGTTATTTATAGCATTTTTTTTGAACAATTAATAATCAAAAGTTAAAATAACCAGAACTTGGAACAACCATATTTGTTTGCCCGAAAGCAGACCGAAACTGATAAGCGAATTATTGTTACATCAGCATTTTGCTAAAGTCATTGAGCGATTGTTGACCTAGCTCACAAAGGCCACTGCAAAAAAGGTAAAAAAAAAAGGCATCGAGGATCTTCATTATCGGCACACACGCCGAGTTCAAATCTGCGAAAAAGCTTGGCTCTACGTGATCTCAGACGCTCGTGGCTTCCATCAGTCGCCTTATCGCACAAAATTATGTTGGCCTTTTTTTGTAGTTCCCAAATTAAATGTGTTTGGAACTGTGTGAATACTGTGAGAATTTTGTACCCACTTCATAGAGCATCGGCTGTATTATCGCCATCGTGACTGGCTCTCCGCGTTGTGCAAAGATTAATTTTTTTTGTAGTAAACACTGTGCGCGTCACTGGACTAAACGATTTATTTTTAATCGTATTATTGAGACCATTTTACGAGGGTCATCTCCATGATCCCCATCGGATCGATCACCCACCTCTTTACTGGTTTCGCTAGTAGGCCGTTCTTTGTTTATACACCGATTATATTATGTTCAATACACTGGCAAAGAAAGTGAGATTGCTTCTATTTCTAGAATATTTTATATTTGACTCATTATTGTAAAAAAGTATTAATACATTGAAATCACTTTACCTAAATAAATTTAATTTTTTCAAGTACACAGTTTTTTTGTGTTTTTTTTCCATATTTCATAGAAATGAAATATGGAAACAATAAAGAAAACGTTTCTTTTTTTCAACAAAACCTTAGAAAATCCCAGAACGTGAGTAATCACAGTCAAATCAAAGGTGAAAAAGCATCAATATTGTCTGCGCCAAAACAAAAACTAAGTGAAAATTCCAGTAAACAACGTGCACTTAGGTCAGTTTTTAATAATATTTTAATCACAAATGCCTTTGCCAATATGCTAAAGTGTGTTGGCAGCCGGATTAATCTGGTTTGGAATAAAAAGTCTCCTAAGATTGTCAGCCATTTGAGTACAGGGACACTCGAGATGGGAAAGAGAACCTTTAATATTGGCTGAGGCTAGCAAAACTGGTCTATAGATCCAGGGCTCTGATAGCCATATCAGGCACTCAAATCTACTTCCCAGCCCATCGAAACCTCCCGTAGAGCTTGGAAACAAATAGACTTTTGTGTGTGGAAGTGACAAAAAGGCAAAACCAAAACAATGACAACTGCAGCTGATAAGTGGCACAAAATGGCGATCACTTGCCGGCTTTATAATCGCGCTATCAAGGCAGCCTGATCTCCTGTCTCCCGCTTATCACTTGGCAGCTCCGAACCGAGCCGATCCCCGAACACGCGGTCTATAAATTCCATTCGCAGCCAGGCGACGTCTTCAGTTTAAATCCGAACCCTTGTGCTGAGTGTTCATCTCCGAGTAGCAGGCATAGACAATCGCAGACAATCGAGCAAATTCCAGAAAAAAACGATAGGCATTAAATGCCAAATCCATCGTGCAAAACTAACCATTCCAATTGGCCTAATCTGATTCATAGTTGAAATTGTGCTAAAAAGAAAAACCAAAGACACTGGGACCCATTTCGATCTGAACGAAATACCCCCTATCCCAAAAACTTTTTCCGAACTTTGAGTTTTGCCTTTGAATGCTGCCGCAGCAGTGCGAAAAAATCATCAACCTCGATCAGCATTTCACCGAGTGCTGGAATACAAGCCCATTGCGAAACTTTGACTTCATCATCTCCCTACTGAGCGTTATTTCCCTGAGTGGTGGGTAGTGATTTTAGCCTGTATTTTATCAATATATAACTAACTTTTGAATCCCCTTAGTTGTTAAGATGGCCGCCATTCCACAAGGTGCATTCGCAGCCTGCAAGATCCGCGAGCAATTCAACGAACGGGAGCTGATCATCGCCCGAATGAGGTCCGCTGCCGCAGATAAGGGTTCCGTTGACAACGGGAACGCAGCAACCCGTAAGTACACATGACCACGATCTCGATCCACTGGGTCAATGGAGCTCTTACCCATCAATTTTGCACTTCCAGAGCGCGAGTACTCGCCCAACAAGTACAACGACAAGCTGATGAACTCCATCTGGGGATTGTACAATCGCTATTCCCCCCACAATGTGAAGAAGAACGAGTACGCTCCCACCAAGTGAAGACCTAAAGGGGGGCCACGTTGGCTTCCAGCTGACGTGCCCCAAACACGACTAACATCCCCACCAGGATGTTGGTCAAAAGCACTTATTTTTATATATATATATATACTCACAACTATAATCTCAAGCATATATCGATTTAAACACACATCACTTTGGTAACAAATATCTATTTAATGCTGTAATGTTTTGTAAAATTCAATAAATACTTATGATATTGTATGTAAAGGGACAAGACCATGAAGCGTAGTTTTCAATTTAAGTAGCAGGACTCGTAGGTCGGCACCATGTACTTAATGTTGATGAAGGCATCCTCGCCGCCATGCAGTTCCAGCACCTGCAGCGTCTCATCGATCAGATCCCCCAGATTCAGGTTGTTCTTCTGGGCGTAGTCGATCTCATCGCCGCAGTTTACTATTCAGCACAGAATATTCCCTTAAATGGAAGTTATCTAGTTCAGTGGAATACCTACAGTTTTTCACCTTAAACGCATTGAACATGGGCAGCAACTGGCGGTAGAAGGGCACCAGGGCGGGTCCCACCAAATCCGAGGACATGACCAGCTGTTGGATTATCTTCAATGTCGTGCACATTACCTCCAGGTTTCGTGTGCTCAATGCGTCTGCAAATGGGGGCGTATTTGGATTTGGTTTTGTGCTCGCATTGGCAAGGTGCAAATTAGACCGAAAAACTTCGAGGCATTTGCGTGCCAGCCAATGCCCTGGTACTCACTCTTCAGCGGCAATATTAATTGCGGTATCACCGGGTGTATCTTCTCGCCCCCGGCCAACAGGAGATCCGTGACCCCCTGGCGGGCATAGGTCTTGTAGGGATGTTTCGTCTCCGCCAGTCCGTCGAAGAAGAGCGGCAGATAGAGGCTGTAGTCCAGCTTCTCAATGTCCACCTGGGGGAGATGGGGAAGAGGCGACACCGTGGGCGGGTCAAAGGTGAATAGAGCGCTCCAAGTTCGAAATTCGTTCGTGTACCGGCGGTGGCGCAAGTTTCGCAAGTGTACATTTGCACGCCATGCCGGTTAGGCCCTAGCTGATTTCCATTAAGATGCTCTTTGTTTGCTTACGTTGACAGTGGAAAATTTTTAGAACACATCGAGAAATGGGTCTGTGTACCTGTACCTGCCTATAGACCTTGCAGTGCTAAGTCTAGACTAATCTTTGTCCGAGAGTCTGGTTTGATTATAGTTACCAGCTTAGCTCAGTTGATTTGAGCTAACAAAGGGTTATAATACAACTCATTATCTTTACCTGATTGTGGGCATATATAAATGACTCAGAATATGAATTTTACTTTGATTTGAAGAAGACAGCAACTTTATACTTAAGTCAGAGGCGACATCGCTGCGTGAGTCCCACATATGGGGTTCCCCAACTTCGACCTTCGACCCCGTGACGCAAATCAGGCTGTGTCACTCACATATCATTCTGCTGTCACGACGGCATTTCGGCCTAGATAAACAAACGCACCACCCAAATGACATACGCCGCATATGTGGACTCCACATGGAATAAGATGGAGTGCCATCCAAGGTCTGTGACATTGAACCAGTCAAAAAGGGTCACACACACCCATGTGAGGTGGGTGGGATTTGGGGGACCCATGACTTTCCGATTGCAGCGGAGTTCCATGGTAAAAATTGACTGACAGTTAGACGGTGCGACGTTTTGAATGTCAGTAGTCGCATTCTGGCCGGAATCGCTTGCCCGTCAGCCGTGGAGCTCTACTAACTCCGGAAATAGACAATGGCATATTATTTACTCGGTTTTTGCTTTCAGCTGCAACACTTGAAATAATTGGACACGCAGGTGTACGAAACTCGAGCTAAATTCAAATATGGGCTTTGTCTATGGGTCACCGAGTGGTAAGGTTACCCCTTTCTAGTGACAGTCGTGCAATTTCTTTTGATTTTGATTTGCATTGACTTACATGTGCATAGATGAAGTTTAAGTTTGCCGACAGACATATGGAAAATTCTAGCTATTGTTACAAAAATAAATCATTACCCGATTGTAAGGTCTTAAAAAGGATTAAGTTAAGCTGTAGTTAACCTATCTAAATTTTTAAGAGCTACTACTCAATTTCATTTCGAACTTTATAAAATATTCCCATATACATAGTATAATTAACAAATCAACTAGCAACGAACCCAATGGAATTTAGTGCATTACCAAATAATTTCCCCCACTCACCGTCCATCCGATTTTGTCGCCCCCGCAGAGGTACTCCATCTTAATGGGCAGGTCACCGCGATCGAAGTACATTCGAAAGAGTGTTCCTCGTCCCGGATCATTAGCCCCACCGGCGGAGCAGCCATTAAGACCCATGCCCAAGTTGAAGGTGGACATGGACTTTTGCTGGCGCCTCAGAACTGAAAATCAGTACAAATGCAAATGGGGCAGGAATGTCATTAAGGAAACAAATACCGATGGGCGAAACACCCAAATAAACAAACTAACGCACTTTTCGGATTGGGCACCCGACTCCTGGCACTGGCTGTCTTGGGGGCGGTTTCGTGGATGGGTCCGTTGATGACGACCGTGTTCTTCTGCTGCGACTGAATGGAGAAGGGTGGAACGTAGCGCGGACGCGACGAGACCGCTGCTCCATGGATGCCGCTAAGTGGACGCAGTTGCGCCGGATTGGCGGACTTTGAGCGCGTCGGCCTGTGGTAGTCGTGCGTGGGACGCCTTGCCGTCGCGGTGCGTGCCGTTTGGGCCATGGCCATTTCCGGTTGATGCGACGATGTGCAGCCACGTAGTGTAAACAGCGAACTGCCGAGCGAAGGAATTTCTGTAGCCAGGCTGGCACTCCTGGTGTTGGCGTTGCTTTTGCTGTTGCTGTTGGGTGTCGTGTCGTTTCTATGGAGCACGTTGCTAAGGCCTGGGGCGGCTTAGTGACCGATAAGCCAGCAGTTGGAGCTAAAGCCGCTTGCTCGCGTTCGCTGCGGTGCTCTCTTCCAGTCGCATATGTTACAATGGCAAGCCGGTTAGCCTTATAGGCGCCAGTTATGTTGTTATTATCATTCGACTGTGCACTAACCAAAGTCCCCGAGTGCACATGGATTTCCCAAGCAGTTTTATTTGGGCATTTCAGGTCAGCGAACTCATCGGAATGGAGGGGATCAGGGTTTTCTGGGGGCGCAACCGCAGATTAACAACGACAAATTGGCACAGCTCATGTCAATCATGCCAGAAAACTGGGTATTATTTTATTTGATTGAGTGATTACTATAAAACAAATAAAGAAGTATCGACCCATAAAAGCTATTTAATTTTATATTCAGAATTAATAAATATTAAAACGTATATAAAGTATAACAAATTACCTATATACCTTTACCTAAATTATAAATATTATATGTTAATCAGAATTTATTAAAGCTTTTTAATCAACCCTGGCATCTTCATAATTATTATCAATTGCCAAGAGAAAAACGTAGAAAAAGAATTATAGAATCTCAAACTTAGATTTCAAAAATGAGGTAAGCATGGGTGAGTTTTAAATTAAATCTTAACCCCATAATTTTGAGCCAATAAAATACGTTTTAGGAAGCGCGCCAAGAAAACTTATCGATAAATCGCTAATTCTGCTATGCAGCACTGGCGCTTTGTTTACATTCTGCAGAGTTCGGCGTTTGTCTGGCAACGCCGCACCTGCTCTGTGCGGGTGGCGTGTTGCAAAGTGCGAGAGCCCTGAGAAGTACCAGTGTTGGCTAGCGATCGGGTGCGAATAAAGAACAAAAGTGTGATATGTCGCTGTGAATAGCCAATTATCTCTGTTTTCTCGTGCTAAATCAGAAAATTGTTTCAAAATGTCTGAGCCAGAGGTGACCAGCGTTGTAGATATGAAATCGCCCAACATATCCTCCTCCTGCTCCTTCTTCAAGCTGAAGAAGCTGTCGGAGGAGTCGCTTCTGCAGCCGCCTGAAAAGGTCTTCGACATTATGTACAAGCTGGGCGAGGGCAGCTATGGATCGGTCTACAAGGCAGTTCACAAGGAAAGCAGCTCCATTGTGGCCATCAAGCTGGTGCCGGTGGAGTCCGACCTGCACGAGATCATTAAGGAGATATCCATTATGCAACAGTGCGACTCGCCGTATGTGGTTCGCTATTACGGCTCCTACTTCAAGCAGTATGACCTGTGGATCTGCATGGAGTACTGTGGCGCCGGCAGCGTCTCCGACATTATGCGTCTGCGCAAGAAGACGCTGACGGAGGATGAGATAGCCACTGTTCTCTCGGACACACTGCAGGGCTTGGTCTATCTGCATCTGCGTCGCAAGATCCATCGTGACATCAAGGCGGCCAACATCCTGCTCAATACCGAAGGCTATGCAAAGTTGGCCGATTTCGGAGTCGCCGGTCAGCTCACGGACACAATGGCCAAGAGAAACACTGTGATCGGAACGCCCTTCTGGATGGCCCCCGAGGTTATTGAGGAGATTGGCTACGACTGTGTGGCAGACATATGGTCATTGGGCATCACCGCCCTGGAAATGGCCGAGGGAAAGCCCCCATACGGTGAAATCCATCCCATGCGAGCCATCTTTATGATTCCGCAAAAACCACCACCATCGTTCCGGGAACCTGATCGCTGGAGCACAGAGTTCATTGACTTCGTGAGCAAGTGCCTGGTAAAGGAGCCAGACGACCGGGCAACGGCCACTGAACTGCTGGAGCACGAGTTCATACGCAACGCCAAGCACCGATCGATCCTAAAGCCCATGCTCGAGGAGACCTGTGCCATCCGAGAACAACAACGCGCCAATCGCAGTTTTGGGGGCGCCCTGGCTGCTAGTCAGGCGAAGAGCTTAGCCACCCAGGAAAACGGAATGCAACAACACATGATGGACAACGCGTTCATGGAGGATCCGGGTACTCTGGTGCCGGAGAAGTTCGGCGAATACCAACAGAGCTCTGCCTCAGATGCCACCATGATAGCGCATGCAGAGCAAGGCGCGGATGAGGGCACTTTGGGGCCGGGTGGGCTAAGGAACCTGTCCAAGGCAGCTGCTCCTGCAGCGACCTCCTCGACAGCATCTCCTCTGGACATGCCGGCAGTTGACAGCGGCACAATGGTGGAGCTGGAGTCGAACTTGGGTATGTACATGATTTTAAAAGGGCTGGCCTGGCCATTTGTTAATGTATTGTCTGTTCAGGCACTATGGTAATCAACTCCGATTCGGACGACTCCACAACGGCCAAAAACAACGACGATCAGAAGCCGCGAAACCGCTACAGGCCGCAGTTCCTGGAGCACTTCGATCGCAAAAATGCGGGAGATGGTCGTGGCGATGAAAAACCCATAGCCACAGAGTATTCTCCGGCAGCAGCGGAGCAGCAGCAACAACAACAGCAGCAGCAGCAACAACAGCAGGAGGAACAGCATCTGGCCAGCGGGGCCAACGATTTGAACAACTGGGAGCACAACATGGAAATGCAGTTCCAGCAGATCTCCGCCATTAATCAGTATGGTCTGCAGCAGCACCAGCAGCAGCAGCAAGTTCTGATGGCTTATCCCCTGATGAACGAACAACTCATCGCGCTCAACAATCAACCGAATCTGCTGCTCAGCAACGCTGCGCCAATGGGCCAGCAGGGAATACCGGCAGCGGCTCCAGCTCAACCGCCGCCCGCATATCAGAATCAGCATATGCATACGCAATCGCACGCCTACGTTGAGGGTGAGTTTGAGTTCCTCAAGTTCCTTACCTTCGACGATCTGAACCAGCGGCTGTGCAACATCGATCACGAGATGGAGTTGGAGATCGAACAGCTAAACAAGAAATACAATGCCAAGCGACAGCCAATTGTTGACGCCATGAATGCGAAGCGCAAACGCCAGCAGAATATCAATAATAATCTGATTAAGATATAGGTAAAGCAACTCACAATTTCGCAAGACAACTGATTATGAAATCTTAACTCACTCAATTGCCTCTACATTGGGTTAAATTTGCAGATGAATACTGAATCTTACAGACCCATCATGAATCTTACAGACCCATCATGAATCTTACAGACCCATCATCTGTATCCTCTAGAAATTATTCGTGCATTGTGCAAATTCAACCTGGTGGAAGGGTCTAAAATCAATCACAAGAAATGAAAACACAAAAGCTTTATTGTAAAATGCAGTGAAAACAGAAAAGAAGAGTCATCGGCAGTATCTTCCAGCACGAAAACATATTTTCTGTTAGTTTTCATCACATTTATGTTTGGTTTCTTATATCCTCCTAGCTTCCAATGATCTGTCTTTTAATATAAATAGGTATGCTCGAATAAAATTTATCTTGCGTTTCTTGTAGCTGCACGTATTGTGAACTGCCCAGGCCTTATCATAATTTAATAAGACTTATAATATTCGTTCTTCCTTGGTAACTATTAACCTTAATCTCTAAAACACTTATTTTCTGTCTTCGTGCGATAAAAACATTAACCCGTCAAGCAATACTTATAAAGGAGAAACATTTTTATACGCATTGGAATGCATATTTTTCGAACATATATTTATCAAAGCAAAATGCACAGAAACACTCACATTTAAACATTTATATATACCTAGTTCTTTTAGAAATTATAAATAATTTACATAATAAATATATAGGAATATATGAATCAAAAATTGCATTTAATATTTTACTTGACGAAAGATACTTAAGAAAATAGTTTAATATTTAATGATATATGTATGTAGACCAACCTCCTTTTTATTTAATTATGTCTACTCTTGTATATCCATTTCCTGAGTTGCCTGCTGCATGTCGTGCAGTTGTGCCCGCAAATCTTCAGGCAAACTGTGCTCGTTCAAGGCACTAGGGTCTTCACCATCCACGACAATCTCCTCTGGATCTGGGGCTCGTGGCAAAAAGTCCGCCTCTGGGAACAATTTGCCAAATATGTCGCGAGCATTGGCAATGGCCGCGTCATAATCCAGCTCGTAGGTAGGTGGATCGGTGTAGTAAATGTGCTCGGCAGCGGGACTTTTACTAGTCTGGGCAGCGATTGTGAAGTATGAGCTAAATATTATTTGTGGGTCTGATTGATCGAAGAGTTGGCTAGTGAAAACAGCTAGATCAGACGCTGGATCCTGGCTTAAAGCTGGCGTGGTCAGATGGAAGATATCTGTAAAAATTCATATATTTAAAAGGAATATTTCACATATTTTTTTTAAGTTCTTACATAAACCATCGGGACAGGCTCCTGTGTAGTGCGACAGTTGCATTAGGAAGGCTTCCCGTCCACCTTCATCGTCTAGTAGTCGGAGAAGATTTACACCGCCACCTCCCTTGTTCAGCTCCTCATTGCCCAGGGGACTGGACGATATGAACAAGCCGCGTGAGATGTGCGGCTTCAACTCGATGCCCTTTGAAACTGGTGGATAGCCGGGGGCAGATACCACATTCTTGGCACGCAAAGTTTTCCCTGCGCTGCTCAGCAGGAATTCATTCGAATTGAAATCTAAGGCAATGTCGTCAACGGCTCGTTTTAGGCAGTAAATGCCTCCATAAACAGCGCACAAACGACAGAAGCACTGCGGCAGTTCCCCACAGCCATACATGGGAAAGAGAAAGGGTGTGTTGCCATAGCGGCCCAGACTGCCCAGAAATCGTTGTGTGCGCTGCATACCCTCCTCGAAGCTGGTGCTGGGGCCACACATGGCAATGGCCTGCATCACGCACGACGATATCTTTTCGGTCACCCGCTGAGCCTGCAAATATTCCAGAAACGTTCGTCCCCGGAATTCCAACGAATCCTCGTTGCACTTGTCCTCTCCGTAATCGTTGCAGGCGGTGAGAAATTTCATCAGCAAGCGCTTTTCCACGATGGTCAGAGTTTTGGTGTTGAAGACATCGCTACGGGAGCAGGGCACGGACACAATTTCACCATTGTGGCGCATGCACACATGGTCCACGGCTCGGAATTCAGCATAGCGGCAGATGTTGGACTTGATAAGCAACTGCACCAGTTCCCCGGCTGCGTACAGAATGCGCGGGCAGAGATCTAGGCTGAAGCGTCGCGACTTGGCCAGCACTGAGTCCCTATTCCAGGATTGTGCATCTGTTTCTGATTCTTTTTCAGTGGTATGCCAGGTGTACCTTGCATTTCGCAATGCGGAATGGGTCTCGACTTCCTGGTCCAAGCGGGCACATAGGGCGTCCATGGTGAAGGAGCTCCATACATCCCCGTAGTACTCATTACTATCCAGGTGGAGCACCGATTTGCCCACCCTGCTGCCCGCAGCGGCGATGCAGGACTCGGTGAAGCCTGAAAAGGGCGTCCCTCGAATGACTCATCTGTGGTTGAAACTTGTTTTCATATCTTCTTAATTACCTGTGCCTATGACGACCAGGTCAAACTGCTCCGGCAGGTCATCCAACATGTTTTAAGCTTTATTTGCACTGATATTCAAACTATATTTACAGATAAAGTATTCCGTGAATTTATTGCGAATTTACTTAAACAGCTGTTTAGAGATGCGCAGTTAACGATGTCGTCCCCAACAAACAGCTGTTTACAGTATTGGCTAACGAAACAAAGCGTTTAAAAATTGTTTTAAATTTAAAATATAATTAAACCTTTGTAAATAATGCAGTTTAACATTGCATTACAACTTTTTAAGCATTTATATATATTAAAAATTGTCTAATTCAAAAGTTATCGCAGGCGATACTGAAAATACTGAATTTCCCATTAACCAAATCAACAGGTGCAATAAGAATGCACACGTACAGGTGGGAGTTGTGCTTGTAGTTGTAGTCGCCGCTACCATGGAAACGGAAAATTCGTAAACAAAAGCCGGAAAATTAAAAATTGCAGAATGTACGCTGCCGAAACACAGAAAAAAAGCCAATAATGTCCTTTGAAAAGATCCTTTACAAATATGAGGAACCACACGGGATCGGAGATGTGTACTTCATTTGGCAGAAGGCTTTGCTGGCCACAACTGGAACCGATGGATCGGTGGCCCTGTACAATCGGCAGGGCCAACTGGTGCAGCGCATCATACTTTCTGGGTGAGCTATGCTCAATACCAATGTAATAATGAATAATGACCAGTTATGGAATCTCTTTTCCAGGCTGTGTTCAGGATTCGCCTGGGACCAAGAGGGTGACCTGCTGGGCATCATCACCAGTGGCTCTCCAAACATAACGCTGTGGGACTATAACAGCCAGGAAAAGATCAGTGTGGAGACGGGTCTTCGAGATCCGCTCACTTGCATTCTCTGGTCCAAGCAGCAACAACTACTGGCTGTCGGCACAGGACGCGGAAATCTGGCCATCTATAACCACCGCAGCGGAAAGCGACCCACACCGGTTCTGGGCAAGCACAGCAAACGAATCACTTGCGGCGCCTGGTCCGCCCAGAATCTGTTGGCTCTCGGTTCGGAGGACAAGAGCTTCTCGTTGAGCAACGAGGATGGCGACACAGTGCGCGTGGTCCAGCTAAGAGATGCGCCCACCGACATGTACTTCGCCGAAATGGCCAACGACGAACGTATTGCGGGAGACAATGCCATTAGCATGATCATCGGCAAGCGTACTCTGTTTCTCTACTATCTGCCCGAGCCCGAGAATCCTACAGAGCTGGGCTTCCAGAGTCGCTACGGATCGCTGATGCAGCACAAGTGGTTTGGAGATGGGTATATCCTGCTGGGCTTTTCCAACGGACATGTAGTGGCCATCTCTACGCATCCCAAGGACGTCGGACAGGAACTCTGGCAGGTGAAGAACCACAAGGACAGCTTGACCGGACTGGCATACTGCCCTACGTTAGATATAGTTGCCTCCTGCGGGGATGACAGGTAAGTACTTATATTCCCTTGTGTAAAATCTGTTAAGAAACATTTGTATGTTATTCACATTTTTTAAGCAGCATTAAGATTCATTCAATAACGAATCTCCAGGAGACGGAACGTATTATTACCGTGCCAGATCATGCCGGTGTTCAGATGATCGATTGGTCGCCCGATGGCCAACTATTGGCGGTTACAACGAACCATGGTACTGTTTACATCTACGTGACCAAGCTGCCACATCTCTTTGCCGTCTCTGCACCTCGAATTGTGCTGTTGAGCAGTCTCGCCGAGGTATCCATCTATGTTTACGCACCGGACAAGACAAAGTCGCTGCCTTTCCGCTTGCCTCTGGAGGGAGAGCCCACCTTCATGGCCGTGGGGCCATACAATTTTGCTACAGGAATTGAAAAGCACGTATGGTTCTATGATCTCGGCAAGAGTTTGGGCGAGGAGCCTCGTCCACTAAGCGAACGCGATTTTCCGCGCAGCGTGGAGAGCATGAAACTGAATGCGGACTACTGTGCCGCTCTATGTCCACCACAGCTTATACTTCAGGCCATTGCCGCCGACAATCCGAACTGCAAGGACAAACTGCAGGCGGTTTTTCCAACAGCTCTGCCCAATATGCCCAGTGATGCGGTGATCACGTGCTTTGCACTTAGCCAGGAGCTTCTGATCTTTGCTACAGATGTGTGTAGTTTGAAAATAGGTTTGTTCTTTGCATAATAATTTATAATATAATTCCAGATTGGTCACCTGGTGTTCTATTCCCTGGAAAAATGGGATAGCTGCACAATCTACAGACACAGTATGGGCATCCGGCAGCTCTTCATGGACATCGAGGGCACCAAGGTCATTTTTATA
Organism: Drosophila mauritiana; assembly: GCF_004382145.1. NCBI lineage: Eukaryota > Metazoa > Arthropoda > Insecta > Diptera > Drosophilidae > Drosophila > Drosophila mauritiana. Next base: position 17,835,076 of record NC_046668.1, on the reverse strand, counting down.
GATGATCATTCCCAGGGCTATGTTTTCCTACCCGTTGTCGAGGAGGCCCTGCTCATTCCGGACATTCCCAAGCAGTGCCTTGGCTGCCTTTGGGATCTAACGCAGCCGAATATCTTCATCAGCTACGATGCTAGAATCGTAAATACGCACGTCTTTGTGCGCCATTCTGTACAAGGGACACACACCTTGATGGTGGGTGAGTCCAAACTGAATCCGGGTCAATTTCCTCTGCTTCTCTGTGGCGGAGAAATGGCTTTGCATATAGATGGTGGCCAGTATGCCACTCAATCACTCAGTACCCACGTCGTAAATCCCAGCAACAGCCAGGCAGCCAATCTTCAGGTGCTCCTGAAGCTGAGAAACTACGATGAAGCCTACAAGCTGTGCAAGCAGATGAACCAGAGCAGCGCCTGGCGTGAATTTGGGGAGCAGGCCATTTCCGATCTAGAACCCGATATAGGTAACACTAATTTTCTTTCGTTTAGATTTGAAATTAGAACTCTATGTATTTGCAGCAATTCGAGCCTACCGTCAGCTTGGCGATGCTGCCCTGGTTAATGCTTTGGGTGAACTGCGCTACGTGGAGGATCTGGACATGCTTATCGGCTGCTGTTGTACACTCTTGGCCCAGTACGACCAGGCCAAAGAGCACATGCTAAAAGGAGTATATACAAGAGCAGCTCTGGACCTCTGTCGAGATCTTCTGCAATGGGACCAGGCGCTGCTTTTGGCCCACAAAAACGATCCGCAAGAGGTGCCCTATATAGCCAGGGAATACGCCCAACAATTGGAGTTCAAGTAAGGCATCGAATACTGTACCAGTAGTATTTAAATATTTTCCTTACTGTTTTGCAGTGGAAACTATACTGATGCTCTATACCACTACGAGAAAGGGTACAAGGAGGACTTAATCAACAGCAAGGAGACTGAAACGGATGCTTTGATGGACAGTTCTCCCGAATACGAGGAGCATGTCCGTCTCTGCAAAATGGGTATTGCAAGAACTTCTATCAGAGCGGGAGACTTCAGACGTGGGGTAAACCAATATCTGATCTTCAACTAAGATAAAGATTTATAAAAACCTTTCCTTATGTTAAAGATTCAATATGCTGTGGAGCTGGAGGATCAGCAGCTTTTGTTTGATTGCGCGGAACTGTTGGCCACAGTGGGACATCTAACCGAGGCAGCGGGATTGTATGAGCGTGGTGGTTTCTATGACGAGGCCTGTGGCCACTATATTGCACTTAAGATGTGGAACAAGGCCAATAATATTCTACCCAAGGTGAAAAGTACCAAACTTCATGCCGCGTATGCCAAGGCAAAAGAGAACGATGGACACTATGAGGAAGCAATACGAAGCTATCGTATTGCGGGTGACTTGGATGCCTGTGTTAGGATCTACTTGGACCACCTGTGCGATCCGCATGCAGCCTCTGAAATTGTTTTAGAGTCGCGATCCATGGACTCAGCAAAGCTGCTGGCCAAGTTCTACCAGAAGATTGGCGATGTTGAGCAGGCCCTCCAGTTCCTCGTCATATGCGGCTGCGTGGAGGAGGCTTTCGCCCTTGCCCAGCGACATAACAAGTTGAGGCGACACGGAGAGCTCTTGGAGCGATACGAAAATGCCAAATCCTCCGATTATCTGGCACTGGCACACTATTTTGAGGGTGAAAAGTATACTCTGCTGGCGGGCAAGTATTACTTTCTGGCAAGGGAATTTACCAAAGCCCTGAGGTTTCTCCTAAAAGCATCCGCTTTCAACAACGAGGAGCAGGTCTCGCTATCGCTGGCCATTGACTGTGTGGCCACCTCGAACAATGAACAATTGGCCTCTCAGCTAATAGAGTTTCTGTTGGGCGAAGTGGATGGCGTACCAAAAGACCCACGCTATCTCTTCCGTTTGTACATGGCGAGGAAGCACTACAAGGATGCCGCCAAGACGGCGGTTATTATCGCCAATCAGGAACAGATCGCTGGAAATTACAAATCGGCAAGGGATCTGTTGTACTCCATGTATCAGGAACTGCGTCGGAATAATCTCTCCGTTACGGCTGAGATGAGGCATCAGTTTATTTTACTACATCGCTACACATTGGTGCGAATCCACGTCAAACTGGGCAATCATTTACTGGCCGCCAAGCTGCTTGTTCAAGTAGCCGCCTGCATATCCCAGTTTCCCGAACGTAAGAACTTTCTTATTCTTATTTGAAGATATTTACAACCATGTTTTTATTCAGATATCATTCCCATTCTCACCTCCACGGTAATTGAATGTCATCGAGCTGGTCTAAAGAAGTCGGCGTTTACCTACGCCTCCACTTTGATGCGTCCGGATTATCGGAATCAATTGGATCCCCGGTATGCGAAGAAGATCGAGTCGATTGTCCGCAAGGCTCCCAAGGGTATTAAGCAGTTGCGGGACGAGATCGATGACGAAACCATGGAGTGTCCCATTTGCGACTCGAACCTGGCCAATATGGAGGTGACCTGCTACAGCTGCAAGACCACACTGCCCATCTGCATTGCCACTGGGCAGCACATCATCAAGCAACTGATGACCTCATGTCCACAGTGCGACTTTCTTTGCTTTCGCGCAGAGATGGAGAAGTAAGCGTACGAACTTGGCCTTTCTAAATTTGACTTAATTGTATCCAATTTACAGTATTCTGTCGGAGAATGGAGAGTGTCCCATGTGTGGCGAGAACGTGGCCCCGGAGCAGCTCCTGGATGTGGAGGACATCAGGCCATACATTCTGGCCGCCTCTTAAGATTGAATCATTTAAGGACTGAAGCAAACGAATAGACTGCACATCACAATCACAACACCAAAAATATATTATTATAAGCTGCAATGCACAAAATACACTTCATATATCACTAATGTTCTGGTCATTTTTCTGTTTTATAAAGGGTTTTACAATGAATCGTGGGTTATTATTATTATGTATATGTTCTATACATATCAGTATATTATTTAATTATATTTTTGAATGTTCAAAAATTGTTACAACGGCATGTGTGGTATTTTTAGTATTTTCTTTTAAGCTGCAGAGAACGCTTTAGTGCTTTTTTTGATTACTACCGACATGGTTATTGTTAGTCACTTCCCCAATCAATACAGCCGCATACCACCCGGTTTTTCTGGAAAAGTTTACAAAACAATTTGTCCATATATATCACAACTGTACACACGGAAAGCAAGATGTCGACTATAATTGAAACCGGCAAGTCAGATTTCATCAAGGTGAATGTTTCCAACTCGCACAATGATGCAGTCGCCTTCGAGGTCAAGTTAGCCAAGGATCTAACAGTTGCCCAGCTCAAGGTCTGTCTTGTAAAGGATCAATAGGATGCATATACTGATGTTCCATTTTCAGAGCAAACTGGAGATACTGACGGGCGGATGTGCCGGCACCATGAAGGTGCAGGTCTTCAAGGGGGATACCTGCGTGTCCACAATGGACAACAATGACGCCCAACTGGGTTACTATGCCAACAGTGATGGACTCCGCCTGCATGTCGTCGATAGTTTTGCTACCTTCTCGTTTGACAGTGCTCCCGTCGAGAAATTCGAACTGTCCAAAGATCAGTACGAACAGCGAACCGATTCTGTGCGCAACTACCTCAAGATGAATCGCATGGGCAAGTACAACGATGAGGAGATGCAACAGGCGGAGGAGAAGAAGCGCCTTCAGGCGGAGGAGATCCAAAAACGGGCGGAACTTTGTGTACTAGGTGGCAGATGTGAGGTAAAGTAATCAACTAAATCCATCGTTGCAAAACGATTTCATCAAAGAATTTGTTTTCTGCCAGGTTACGGTTCCAGGTAATCCAACACGACGAGGAACGATCCGATACAATGGTCCGCTTGAAGGGAAAAGTGGTCACTTCATTGGAGTGGAATACGACGAACCACTGGGGAAAAACAATGGAAGGTAACTTATTACAAACTAAGCGATTCCACATTTCACAAATATCATTTCTGGTTCCATTGCAGTTTTGGTGGAAAGGCCTACTTTACGTGTGCCCCTAATTACGGCGGCTTTGTATCACCATTATCCGTTACGGTTGGTGACTTTCCGCCAGAAGACTTCAACATGGATGACGAGCTCTGAGAATACTGGGCACTCCCACACACAGGCCACACAATCTCGCATCGCACATGCCAACTTAAGCAGTAGACTTACGAACAGCTAAAACTATTTGTACACATGAAAGAACATTAAAAATTATAGTTATGCCATTTTTTATTTATTAATTAAAACATCTATGTATGTATGTATATCAGATATTCTTACAACATGATTATTCGTAAATTCTATAATCTGCTTTATCATAACTCTGATTTAATGGTGTTCTCAATCATTTTGCATTGTTTTACATTAACTCAACCGTTTGTAAATCAAAATAAATATCAGAAATAAGTATACATCTAGCTATTGTGCAATGTGGATCTGGGTGCGTCGATTTATATTACTGACCGCAGATTGCTGACAACAAAAAACAAAGAAGGGGTGAAGTTATGTGAAGTATATGGGTCTCCTTTAGTGAAGGTAGTCCGGCGATCTACTAAGGATAGCTCTCGGTGTATATGTAATAAGCTGCTTGCTTTATATATTTATGCATGTATTATATACCTATTTATGTGGGTTCATGCGCGTTCTTGCCTAGTCCTAGTAATTATTAATAAGTTTCAATTAGCTGTCATTCAACAACAAATATATAAAACGATGCATGCTTTTCTCGAAAGTTAAGAATTACAGAAATGCGTCACAATCATGATGAAGACAACTTGATGTGCAACTTTGTATATGTTTTGGTATATATATATAGACTGTTTTTTGAGCCTCCACAACTTAGATAAATGGTCGTCTTTTTCTTTTCTACATCTCACTTGAGATCGCTCCTCCCAAAGGTATGTTTTAGAAACATTCAACAATTGCATGTAGAACGGCCCTAAAAACCACTGGCTCGTCTTTTCCTCGGGGCTAAGTGAACTTGGTGGAAACTAGGTAACATTGGCCATCATTGCATCGCATTGTTACTTGTTTCGGAGTGGTGTTGTTAGTAATCCTGAAGCCTTAATAATAGTATACATACATTTGCTGTCTGTCTGTTCTATGAACTGTTCAAATTGAGGAAAATTAACAAAAATTTCATGTATAAGTACCAACTACATATTCGAGCACGGGTATAATAATTACAATAGATGTTCGGGGCGTTGCTATTGGGCACACTTCAATAGAGTAGAATGAGATATCATGAACTAATCACACCACGACACTATCGCTAAGTGCGGCCACAGACGACTTTCTTGAAAGTGCGATTTAATGAAGAAACAACCCGAGTCGGATATCTATGAGTTTGTGTTCTTTGATCGTTTGTTTGCCAAGCAAATTGATTACTGGATATCGACACATAAATGCAGTTTATAGAGCGTTGATTGGTTTCTTGTTAATATTTATTGTTACGGTTTTATTGAGTGGTGTTTCTGTTACCCTTATATTCACTTCTGTTCCATCTTGCACGCTGTGCGATGACATATATTGCTGGCCCATTAACTAGGTTCCTAATAAATAACGTATGTAAATATGTGCGTATCTATGCGGGTGCTAATGCATGTCAGTGTGGATAGATAGAGGAGTTTGTCTGCTTGATTGTAATGTGTAGTAATATATCAATACGTTCGATCTACGGAGAGATGCTAACATTAATTATTTCTTGAGATTCCAGCAGGGGATTCGCCGCATTGCCTTCATATTCACTCATTCAATAGATACAAACTGCCCCACAATTAAACGTATTGCTCATGCCACGCCCTCGTTCTATTCCATTAGAGAGTTGTGGTGCGCAGCATGGCTACCTTGCCCTCCGGCTTGCTGGTTGGTCTCTCCTTATCCGTGTCCGCCACCTCCTGCTGCTCCTTATCCTTCTTCCTAATCGCACCCTTCTTGTCCGCATCATTGTGCCTTCCGGCAGTTAGTTTGCGCACAATCAGGCTCCCGGTGTGCTTGATGTTCCTCTTCAATCGATTGCCCCCACCACCGCCACCGCCATCGCCTTTGACCTTTTGCCCACTGCAGCCACTTATGCCTTTGGCTTCACTGGTTTTGCCGCCTTCAACGCCCTCGGCATCCTCTTCCATAATCGGATTTATTGGGCTAAATTCAGCGAAGAGTGGCACATCCCCGGAGTGGCCTGGCTGTGTGTCAATCACGTGTAGATCTTCAACCTCTTCGCTGGACTGCAGATTCTCCTTGGAACTGAAGGGAGAGTACATTTGGAACGCCGAAAGCAACGAGTTCGATTTTTTCTGATCCTCGCTGCCACCTGTGGAAAGCCTGCTCTTCTTACGTCGCTGGGAGCCCTGCTGGCTGGTTAGTGAGCGACATAGAAGAGAGAGCTCCGACAGCCGGGAGGTGCTGTCGTTACTAGGCCTCCGACAATTAGCAGTGGTCATGGTGTCAGATGGATCAGTGGGCCGTGAGGCGGTGGCGGCCGCATTCCCCTCGTTGTTCGTTTGGTTAAGTCACAGCTTGAGTTCAAAAGCAATGCGCGACGCAATGTTCTTGAAGCCAATGCTGGTGCCTGAAGATCAATAGACAGTTGAGTTATTTAAGCTTTACTTAGTAATATAAAGAAATCATACCGGAGATTCGCTTGAAGCGCACTCCATTCAGAGAGAGTCGTGGCAGCTTGCACACTTCTATTTCCCATTGCACCAGTGAGTCCGTATTCGGATCCCCATGCACGCACCACAGGACGAATCTATGAAGTAAGGTAAATCATTAATAAATACAAATTTCTTTCAATGATATCCATTAATTTACTCACCTTTCCCGCTGCTCGTAGTCGCAATTATTCTGGTCCAGCACCTCCCTGATCTTTTGCATTATCTGCTCGGGCATCAGGGGCGATGTGGTTTTCATTGACCATGTGAATCGTAGAACTCGTGGCTTAGCCGCCTCGTCTGCGATTGTGGGACTGAAAATATATAACTTATTTATAATCGAAAGTCTCGCGGTCCACAGCCGTTTAAGTGACATTTGTACGTTATTCTCTCTTGCAAATTTGTGTAATGATTTATTAATGTAATAAGCTGCATACTCTTTCATTGCACTTGATTGCTTTCAAAAATTAAATCAATTTCATGTTTCAACAAGTTTCAGGACGTTATTTGTACTCTCATTTCAATTTGGCTCATTTTTATATTTTTAAGTATTAGAAAAGTTTAAGTCAAATATATATCCTTTATTTGTTAACAAACTCCCAGTTTTTTTTTAACCACACCCAGAGTCTCGTAGACAGCAAATGCAAGTGTTAATGGATAATGAAATAAAATTGAAATGCATGTGGGGATATTCTTTTGCTCGCAAATGTTTCACATCGTTTATTATGGATTTATTAAATTATCAATTGTTTTAATTATGCGTTATTTCTTTGAAACTTAATATGTATAGATAACTACTGATCGAGCCACTGAAGGCGCCCGATGATAACACGATCTATAGATAATCAGCTGTACAAATAAAATGGTCACATGCACTAGTGGTAATACATTGTTATTCCTTGAATTTAAGTTAAATTGGTTTTCATGTATCGCTTTGTATTGTTTTTTTAGTGACTACGTGGTATGCTTAATTACTAGATACGCTGCACATCTGGCTTCTGGGTGATTATGAATTGCAAGATCGTTAGTTTGCTGGCTGGCTGCTTGGTTGGTTGGTTGGTTGGTTGATATTGATATTGATTGATTGTATGATCCACAGATACAATTTAATTCAAGCTCATATCGAAATACAAATACAGATCCATACATACATACACATACATATAAATACAAAGATCGCTAAATAAAATTCAAGATCATCGTTACAAAATTAGCAACTTCTTTTGGTGTTTTATTGTGGCTACTATAAAATAATGATTTGGGCGAAAACACCACGCACTTTAGTTCAGTTTAGATCGTTTTAGTTGAGTTAGGCTTAAGTTAATTTACTTTTTGCAGTTATATCTCACGTTCACTTCATCAGTGATATTTGTTTGTTTGTATAACTATAATTGCGATACGCATTTAACATAAATATATATGTAGTTTAGGTAGTACTCGTAGGTGTAATATTTAGTAGTTAATATAATCCATAATCGTGACAGTGACAGCAATAGTAGTCAGGATTCTCTCTGATCATTGCATTTATCATATCTTGGTTTCTTAGTGGATTTCTGTTTGTTTCGGTTTCGTTTCGGTTTTAATTTGTATAATTCTTTATTTATTCTGTATTGCCTTTTGCTGGTCGCGGTCGCTCCTCGCATCGTTTTACAAACAATGAAAACAAAGGGTTTCGTAATTTCTGTTTGTGGTTGCTTTACTTTTAAATATATGTATATGTATCTTTAATTTATATAAATTTATATGTATAATTAGTTAATAATTGTAATAAAACATAGGCGTATTTGTGAAATTTCAATTTAACGCAACGGAACTCAACGTTGTCGGTGTTCATTTGAAGGGGTTCGAATCGAAACCGGAAACGGATCTGAACTCGAAATGGAATTCGAAAGCGATTTCGGATCGGCAACGGCAACGTGAACAGTATCGTTTCCCGATCTGATCCGATCCGAGCGATCCGATTGGATTCGACCATATCTGTGTCTGTCTGTTCATATCTGAACCTCTCCGTCACGCGCGTTTACTCTAGGGGAATCGTTTGTTTCAGTTTCAGTTTTAGAACTATTAACAAGAAGTAGTTAATGCTTGTTTTGTTAATTACTGGTTTGGCCTAAAATTAAAGAAAAAATTTTAAACAAATTATTCACGGCTGGAAAAAATATTAATAATGGGTAAAACAAATACCAGAAATGAAACCAAAGAAGACAGATAAGAATAAAACGGAATATGGGTAAGTTTCATTTTTCATGTTTCTTCATAGAAAAAGAAAAGTAAACGCAATCGTTCTTCAACTGATAAGTACATTGCACATTGTACACTTCACAATTTTTGTCTTTCTATTTGTCAAAGAGCATAATCGTAATTAATTGAATCATGTATTTAATAAATGAAAGAAATAGACAAGAACAAAAGAGCCTTCCTAGCGTGAGGTGATATAATGGATGTACATAGTTGTACAAAGCAAACGTGGATATACAGGATTAGAAAAACTACGTAATATTTATATATGCTTTTTGTAAGAAATCAATCGAGAATAAAACAAACTAAAGGTTGTGACGGAGATTTTGAGAGCGTAGAGAGGAAGCGACAGACGTCATCAGATTATTATTATCAGATTATATAGTTGGATTCAGTTCCGTATAACGTGTACTTTTTCGCACACTGTCACATATGCTTGTATGTATAGTTTTGTATTTGTTTAGCACCTGAATCAGAGGCGGATTTCTATTTTGGATTCGAATATTGATATTGCAATCGGTGTGATGAGTTTGAGTTCCGTATTATTTTTCGTTTATAGTAATTGATCAATCGTATTATATGGTACATCCCGACCGAATAGCCAGTCATTCACTGTTTCTAAGGCTGAGCCACATTCAGAGTATATTTCACAAATTACATATGTAAGTAGTATGGTACGTATGCTAACTAAATATGGATAGGAATAAAAATGTTTTAGCAATGCATTGCGAGCGTCTAACTAATCGACCGAACCGACATATGCACCCCACCCATCTTCACCGATCCACTGATCCACCGATCCACAATCACCGAACCCAATGGAACCACCACAACAAATTAGGGGCATAGTGAGTGCATCGGACCGATGTGGTGCATATGCGAGTTGGCGGTCATTCTTAAGCAAAAGTCCTGGGTGTACGTTAAATGTGTGTTGTTAGGTGTTTGTTGTATATACATAGAGAGTACATACTTTCCTGCTGAAAGTCTTTCAGTTCAACAAATGGAAAAAAATGTAACAAAACAGAAAAAAAAGAAAAGAAATTCCATATACAAAACATGTGCATATCATTAGTGGAGGATAATCAACTGTTTCATAATTATGAGTTAGCTTTTCGGATTAAAACAAAATATAGCTAATTATCTCATAACGCCCATTACACTTTTTATCCATCATGCATGCGAATGCAAGTGCTGGTTGTCATTTAATTAGTAACTATCCTAATCGGTCGAATAACTTGCGCAGTTGCATAGCAGTTATGTTGGTTGATATGGGGAACTTTCTTTTATTAGTTGCTAACTTTATTTATCCTGGAAATTGAAGCTGCTTCTCTCTCTGTCTCTCGATAAAATTATTAATTTAACAGGGTGCAGTTAAGTAGTTTAACAACGTGATTTTTGTGAGAAGGTGAGGGGGCTAGACATGAATATCCAAAACATTGAAACTATAGTGCACACCCTTCTTAGGGGCAACACAGTGCGATTCAGTCCATAAAAATAAAACTTATTAATGCAGAAATTACGAAACGTACTTGTCAGTCATGATGCCCAGATTACTACAATCGCCAATACTGTATAGTTATACAATTTTCCCAACTAAACCTATACCTTTTCATCTCAAATGGTGTCTGTGGTTCCTCTTCGCCTGTCCTTTCTCAGAGCTAAGCTCAAAATAGCTTTTAACTGTAGTCTGTTTTGATTTGGAAAATTCTGCATATCCAACGGGTGTTTTTGAACGAGATTTTTTAGTTATGTGCTCGATGGACATGGCATTGCAACTTGTTTGGTAGCGATTACTTTTGGGGCTGGTTTCAGTGATTTATTGGCGGACTCTCAGAATGGACTCGGTACGAAATACAAACATGAGCATAATAAACACACATGGATGTATGTGCGGCAGATATGCAATTAAATGAAACATAAATATGAAACATAAAATGATAAACGAGAAAAAATCAAACAAACGAGAAGTAAATTAAAAAAGAAATAAATAAACCAAATTGATGTAAGAAAGAATAACAAACGAATAATAAATGTATCGAATTGCAGTTTGCATTTGCTTTTCTTGTAATATTCCATTAACTGAAGAAATGAATTTGCCACTTTGTGATATCTTAAAGCCACTACTTACCGTTTGCTAAAACGTGAGGAGAGTTTGGAGAAGAAGCTCATGCGACCCGGATGTGAGGAGTCGCCGGAGGCACCGCTGGTGCCCGAGTATTCCAGCGCTGTGTTGTTTCGTGCTCTGGTTTGACCTAGGGATTGCAATGATTCCATAGTTAGATTCGGATCGCTAACGCACTCAAGGATGTGTACACAAACACAGACTAGATGCTAACTGATTCCGTTTGGTTTTTAAACTAGGGTATTACTAAAGTAACTCCGAGTACGTACATACGGCTCCACTGCTGGGCTCAAAGTGCAATGCAAGTATATAACTAAGAAATAAATGCTATTTTCTAAATGATGTGGTTAACAACTAGTTTACTCACTGGGAAAATCTAAAGTTATTACAATTTAACTAAATCAAAACTTATCTTCCAATTGAATTTAATATTCTATCATTTAATATATTCTTTAAACTCTCCCATACTATTGACTTCAATTGATAACATGTACTAGTAATCTCATTGCACTTTGTCCCATATGCAAACATTTTTCAGTTAACTTTATTTTTAGTGAACGCGCGATAGCTGAATATAGACAGACAAATGTCCGTTCTCGATCGTAGAGTAATTTTGGTCGCTATGAATAGTTTTCCATCCGTATTTCCAAATACACAAATATATCAAATATTTACAGGTGGGCGGTTTTGGATGGGATTTGGTTGATTCGATGCATAAAAGGCAAACGAACTAGATTTACGAATCCACTTAGACAAACGTGCAGAGGGGTGCGGCCTTGGATCGCGGAAATCATAAGCGATGCGATGTATAAAAACATAAAGTAAACATTCAGTTAAATGGATCGATCGAGTTAATTATATAGTAATTAATCGCTTGACAACCTAAAAAAATAATAGAGGCGCGTTTGATATGCATTTTGTATGGAGAAGAGGTGCAGTGGGGGATACAATTGAATTGTTCTAGTGGATGCAGCATGAAAACGGGTTCAGATTCAAAAATAAAATCAAAAACATCACTCGAAAACGCGTTAACATCTACTAATGAGTTTAGCCTAGTTCGGCCTTCAATTATTTATTTAAATGTTTTAGTAGAAGAAGGTGGGGATAAAATTAAATTATTATCTTTAAAACTAATAAAAATAAGTGAACAGAAAACTCACCAGAGTGAAAGGTTGAACGTGATGGAACATTCCTTGGAAAGTGTCTGCTTGATTTAACAGCCGATGCCATTCTAAGTCGATCGAACAGACTATATATGTACAATTACGATACATATGCACACATAGGTATGAATGGAAATCAAATCAGTATCGAATCAGTTCGTCGGAGTACATTCAAATCCAATGAATCGCATTTCGGGAAACGAATATGGTTTTATCAGTATAAGATTGTTGTTTTTTTTTTTAGTTTAGTTTGGTTTGTTTGTTTTTCCATTAAATATTTGTTGATTGTTTTTGTTTGGAAATGTGTAATCGTTTGTACAGAACCGTTCGAGCGTTCGTCCCGTGTTATGATCGTTAAAGATAATGTTTTGGTGAATGGAATGAGTAATGGACGTTGGGTCATCATCATCAAATCGAACCAAATCGTATGGAGTTTCGAAGCGTTACCCATGTTGCGTCATTGGCCAATTGGTAGTTTTCAGATTTTGGTGTTCGTATTTCGTAATTGTTTTCGAGATCGGTAGGGATTGGATTTCGTATTGGGTTGTATGTAGGATGGCAGCAGGCGGGTGTAGATGGTCAGAGCAGCGCGAATCAAGCAGTTCGTTTGATTGATGTGACAAATTGATGATGTTAACCAAGGGTTTATGGTTTTGTATATTGTTTTATCGATCACGTCGCAGACATAAACAAAATGAAAAGAAAAAAATAAAAATAGATCATGTAAATTTTCTTAAAAAGACAAGCACTTAAAAATACGTTTCTTAGATATTAAATCGGATACGACAAACTTCGACTGTTTCGTTGGTTGTATGAACATGAATATATGCAGGAATGTAGAGTATACTCGAAAGCTCGGCAAACAAGAAGGTTTGATCCTTCAAACTACATGAAAGCATTATTTGATGGGACATGCGTTCGACTGACTATCGAGAATCCATTTTGTAAACGTTCTTGTACTTCGGGTGGAGCAATTTATCAACTGAATTTTTATTTATTAGCACAAACTAGAAAGCTCGTCTAAGGCATTATGTCCTAATACGATACGCGATGAACGTTCAAAAGTTGGGGGTTATTATTCGAAGTAGTACGCATATAGTAGTTATACGGTTAGATACATGAAGATCGTACATTGGAGAGCATATAGTATTTAAGACCAGGTACAAAAGTTACAACAGCAGCACAATAACAGACTATATAGAACTGAGTTGTTAAGTATCGGTAGGTAATAACATTAACAATAAACGAAAACACACAATAATGGAAAAAATTCAATTATACTGGCGATGGTAGCAGAGTCAATAGAGTTTTACTGACAGAGACAGACATGCATGAGGAAACAAACAAAATAATGAGTTCTTATTTTAGAAACTTGGATTTCGATCGCTAAAATTCAGGCGACTTATTGGACTTTCCCAATGCGAATACGAAATAAAAAACTATTCACTTGATAAGGGTGTAAATCTGGTAGTTCCTATCAGTTTACTGGAACACCAAGCGGGCTAAGGTCGAGCAATATGTCTTGGCATCGCCGCCAATTGAATTTCGTTTAAATGAATCACAAAAGTATACCAACAAAATCAGAAAAATATAACCAAACCGTACGCTAGTTGTATATACTTAAGCAATATATCATTTTATGGAAAGGGTCGTGTTCGCATACGTTACGTCTTACGCAAGAGTTACGTGAAAAATACAAATGAGCCATCAAGTCGATTAGAGAATAACTACAATACTTCGATTATGCTATCAATAATTGCAACGAAACTGCAATTATTGGGTATTTGACACGCCCACGACCCTTAGTTCAATGAGGCACAATAAATATCTCTTAACGTAAGATGCATTTTCACTCACCAAATTTGTTCGATTGGTTTAGTTCGGTTCGAATCCAAATTGAATTCAGTTCAAACCACATTCATATCATTATTTGCATATGCATTTTCAAATCGGATTGGTTTTGTAGTCGATTCGGTTAGCAATAATTGTTGAATTGTTGGATTGTTATTGTTGGTTTTGTTCAGGTTTTCAATTTGCATTACGAGTACGATCGAAAAGGTAGTAATAGTAGAGTAGTACAATAATTGAGCGTCGATAGGAGGACGAAGGAGGTTGTTGCAGATTCAGATTCGTAGGTGGTGGTGTTATTTGTTGTTGCGGATATAGAACGCCACAGAGAATGGATGTACATATGTGGTAGTGTAGTAGTTATCAAAATTAGACATTTGGTTTGTAAACAGACAATGTTCAAAATTGTAAAAAACATGAAAAGATAAGAAATTTACATTATTCAATTGATCAAATTGGTTAGGTCGTTAAAAATACACTGGATAAATAGATAAATACAAAACGAATAGAACAAAACTAGGATAGGCCAACGCTATAAACTAAGAGAAGAGTGAACGGTAAACAAATCAAACAGAACACCTAATAAATACTTATAAATACGGATAATAATAGATGCTTAGTCACTAGCCTAACGACCATCGCTTGGTTCCATTCGAGGTCGTAAAATAAACATATTTAATCAAAGCTTTTAAAAATCTAGGCCTGGGTCATAATCATTAAATTGTAATGGCTACCAACAGCCAAGTTTTTTTTTAACATATGTATCACGCACAGAACAAATACCTCTAGAACACTTTTTGTAACCTTTAAGTATTTAAGCAATTGTTATTATGGGGCTGTTACAATTCTAATTTACTTTTATAATCCAGTTCAATTTAAGGACATATTAGCTAAACCATCTAGTATCTAGTTCTTTAATAGTAATAAATTGCAATTCTTTTGCAAAACATCAAAGGCAGATTGGAATTCAGACGGAACAATGGTCATGTATAGATTTAAAAGTGCTTGCTGTCTAGTTGTTTTTGTTTTTCGGTGACGGGTATACAAAGTTCTTTGTGAATGATTCCGAGTCGATGATTCATGAAGATGAAACGGCGAAATGATTGTCAAAATGCACAATAATTCTCCCAAACAAATAAAATGCCAGCCAATATTTTAAATAATAAAGAAGAAACCGAAAGCAGTTGAATTTCAAAGAATGCGTTAATCAAACTAAGAGAATTTGGTTTGTTTGGTTGTTGCGTTTTTTTGTTAATTACTCAAGTGTATACCTCGTTCCGAGCGGGTCATTTGAGACCGAGACGCAGCCGTCTGTAGAGGGGCGAGGGCTCGAGACAGACGCGCTTTTGGTATGACCTTTTCCAGCGGGAGCTGCCGATCCACTGCTGGTAATTTGCATGTTTTAAGTTTAGGCCGAAAAGTGGTAGAATCGTAATCGTAAATATGACTTTGTTTTGGTTTTGTTTGGAAAGAGTTTCGGTTTTTTTAAGATAACCAAATGAAACGATGGGTAAATGATAAACAAGTAATTTTTGAGTGTGCCAAAGGCACGGCAACTAAAGAGAACTGAACTGTGCGTGACTATATACAATTAAATGTCGTTCGATCTTCCAAAGATCTGCTCTACGTTTTTGTATTGATGGGATTATAAGCTGCTGCGGTATCTAAATGCCATCTAACCTCCGGATTCAATCTGATTTGATCAGATCGTTTTGCGTGCGAACCAAAGGCAAATAATATATATATATATATAATTGTGGCAGGCTCCATCGCTATCGACTGACTGAACAACTAAATAAGCCTGCCAAGTGGGGAATGTTATGATGCAAACAATAACTGGGTAGTAACTCGTACAGCAGTTTAAGACTCAAACTAGAACTTATAATCAGAACTAGCTTAACTCTCACGTACTTTGTCTCTGCAGGAATAACGTTGGTTTTCTCCGTCGACGAAGTCTTTTCATAAAGCGTGGTGGAGCGACGTGGAATGATGCCACTTGTGCCGCTGACCGTGCGATTGCCATTCGTCGGATCATACTTCGTTGCCGTTCGCGGCTTGGCGGGACTGTTCAGTGCTGTGAATTCAGTAATAATATAAGTCTCTTTGCTCATTTGATCAATCATCATATTAGCACTTACTGGTGTCTGCCGTGGTGAGCATCTTTTGGGTGGCCGAAGCAGGTCTCTGATTCTGAGCGGCCAGTCGCGCTGTGTTCTCCTTAATCGTAGCCGAGTCGATTGTGTTCTGTCGCTTAAAGTTGCTGCCACTGCCGAGGGCAATTTTAAGCTTAAAATGTATATCACATCATCTGTCAAGCTACTTACACTGATGCTCGATCCGCCGCTGATCCTGCAGCATTGTAGTTATTGCTTGGATTAACCGCACCAACGGCTCCCGTGGCCGCCGCAACTGTTGCTGCCGCATTTGTCGGTCCAACACCTAAAAAAAAACATTTAATCGTGCATTAAAATGGGTACTTCCGCACATTGGCATACATTTTAACCGAGGTAAAAATTTTCTTGGACAAAACTGCTTATACTCACTAACTATGGTAGTTGAGTGACGGATTAAATAGCGCACATCGGATTAGTAATTTTAAAAGGAAAGGTTAGTCTGAGTTCTCTATACAAATGTGGGTTTCCTAACTCTGCATGTTCGACCAAGAAAGTTTTTACTCTTGATTAAATATAGATGAACCGTTAGCCCCAAAGTGGGACTTACGCAAAGTTTCCGCACCAGACGAGGCTCGGCGACTTGGCTTCGTGCTGGACGCCGATATGCTCCTGTGGACTCCTCTGTGCGTGGGACTCTGGACACTCGCGCTGCCAGCATTGGCGCCCGCATCGTTGCCCGAGATGTTGCGCAGTGAGAGCGAGGAGCCAGACCGCGATCCGTCACTTTCCGGCTGCGTGGAAGAAAATACTCTTTTAGCACTTCTGCTGGTCGGAATGTAAAGGCCACCAACTTACGTCTGTACTCTTGCGACCCAGCAGCAAATATGTGGCGAAAACATCGTCGTAGCGCACCTGGGAGAGCGAAGCCTCGATCTCCGATCGATTGTAACCCATCGCGACTAGAGCTTCTAAACATCGCGATGCGGAAATGACAGACAATTTGGATGTGAGTGGAATGTTTTTATAGACATTCAGTGGAGATATTAATACGATTAGGTAGCGCATGCAAATTTATTACAGTTACATTATATATTTGGCTATGAAATCACCGATAGTCGAACTGATATAGTTCGATGTCGAATAGCCGGAATTGTGTGTTCTTTTGGCCTTCAACTGAACAATTGGCAGTAAGAACATTGGATAAAAAGAAATCAGGTATATATGTATGTATTTAGATCATGCAGCTAGCGAAATAAAATAATACAATTATCATCGGCGTGACAGGACCCAAACCGGATGCAATCTCGAATTTTTCTCAGAGAACCTCATTTATTCGTTTGTTCGTATATCTGTACACATACCAACAGATATTTACACTCGCAACAAGTAAAAGAAAAACCAATAAAAGATAACAAAGTCATACAACAAAAATTCGATTTTCCCTTGGCTGGCGGTTCAAGATTGATTTAATTTTAAGATTATCCGTTCTCTTGAGCTGGTTTGATATCTTCCTTGACGGTCTGTTTGTATGTAGAATTTTGAGGACAGAAAGTGAGAAAGAGAACAGAGAGTTGGGGGTTAATGCGGAACTCTGGGGGTCGAGCGTTAACGTTTCCACTACACAGATTGCATACATTTTTAGGTGGACCCTTCCGCTCGTCGATCAGAAAGTTGACCATTAACATCAAGGTGTACGCACTACGCCGAATCGAGAGCGAATTCTTGGCACCGGTTTGTGACCCCGCAGCTATGTGAGAATTTACAAACGAAACACCATAAAGGTAATTGAATTTAAAATACAAACATCAGGATAACACAACACTGGGAGAACCCAAGTAAAAGGAATTCCGTAAGCAACATTCAACTACAAAATGAAAACAAGTTTATAAAGAAAGAGTTTACAAAGGAACTAGTAGTATTACATTACATAAACAAAGATCGCTTGATAACAGCAATAAAACACAACGAGCAATTGGCAGGCAAAACTCCATTCCACACACAATTCGTTAATAATATTAGTAATAAATTTTGTATACAGTACCCGTCTTACCTATCCGCTTGGGATCGGCTAAATCGGCTTTGGGCTCAATATAGGGCTTGAGTTCGTCCTCCTCAAACCCCATGTTCATCCACTTGTCGCCCATGATTGTTTCCAGACTAGCACGCTTTGCAGGATTCAGTACTAAGAATTTGCGGAGCAAGTTTTCGCAGTCAGTCGACATATAGAAGGGAATTCTGTAGGGATAAGCGATTTGGTTTAGTAAAATTCACTTTCAATTTATCTTGCCACACATACCTATATTTTCCTCTGAGCACGCGTTCACGCAACTCCCTCAAGGTGGAGCCGTCGAAGGGCAGGGAACCGCTCACTAACGTATACAGGATGACGCCCAACGACCAAACATCGACCTCGGGTCCGTCGTACTTCTTGCCCTGAAACAGCTCCGGTGCCGCATACGGCGGACTACCGCAGAACGTGTCCAGCTTTGAGCCGGGTGTGAACTCGTTTGAAAAGCCAAAGTCAGCGATTTTGATGTTCAGTTCGCTGTCCAGCAAAAGGTTTTCAGCTTTTAAGTCCCTGTTATAGATAAAAAAAATCTGTTAATAAGGTGCCAACTATATTAATGGGTCTTTGGTTTGTCCTAGCATGTTTAAATAAATCATCTGATTTTAATTAGCATTTATTACTCTTACCTGTGAATTATTCTTTTTTGATGACAATATTGCACGGCTGAGACGATTTGTCGAAACTTGACTCGCGCCTCCTTCTCCTTCATGCGTCCGTGGAGAACCAGATAGTCGAAGACTTCTCCGCCGGATGCGTACTCCATGATCAGATAGAGCGTCTTCTCCGTTTCGATTACTTGGAACAATTTAACTATGTTGGGGTGATCCAGCATCTTCATTATTCTAACCTGTGGGCAGAGTACGATTAGTAAATATGTCAAGATATTCTTTTAAGCGAAGTACAAACCTCTCTAAAGAGTTTCTGTAGTGACCCAGGATTGAGTTGGGTCTTGTCAATTATCTTGATGGCCACCTCCTTGCCAGTGGGCAGGTGTTTCGCTAGTTTCACCTTGGCAAAATTGCCCTTGCCGATCGTCTTTATGAGTTTGTATTTGCCAATATGCTCCTCAGTAGCCCGCCATCGCATAGGAGCACTACTCCGCATTTGCATATTAGGCGAACCCTGTAAAAACAATGGTGAGGGGTAAGTAAATTTATATTTTTTGCTTAGTATCAGGGGTCGGTACTAGTAGATATAAAACCCAACAATTCTGTTACAATCCTGATTTATGACCCGTTTAAGAACGCATTGCTAACGATTAATAGTTATATTAAATGAGATTTTAAACCACATTGGTATCGGTTTCTCTGAACCAAATGATGAAAATGATATTGAAATATGGTAGATAATGGATTTTGATTTTATCCCTGTTTACCTGCGCAGCATTGTTGCTGTACACATTACTGCGGTTTGACACCACGCTAGGTACGCGGCTAGTGGGATGATGTCCTACAGGCGGGTGAGCTGATCTGGTCACATGCTCTGCTCGACTGGAATTGTACGGCGGAATGGGTGCCACAATTGGACGCTCCGAACGTCTTTTCGAACTGGCTGCATTACTTCCTGTTCCTGAGGCACCAGATGCTCCAGAGGAGGCTCCATGACTATGTGAGGACTTTTGGGCCAACAAAGCTTCAAATTGTCGCAAATTCTCCTCACGCCGCTTAGACGCTGAAATGGTGGTGGCCGTTAGCTTAGATGGAGCCACTCCATCCACCACGCTGCTACTGCTACCGCCGCGACTGGCCGAGCGGGAGGTGGACGTGGTGGAGGAGGAGCTCCTGGCCGCCGGAGTGGGTGCAGTTCCAGCTGGTCGCCATACCGCTGGCTGTTTCTCGTCCTGCAAGTGCTGCTTCTGCTTAAGAGTGGCCCTCATGGCCAGCACCGTATCATTATTCTTCGTATCGGAGGCAGTACGTGCCAGTTTAGCCTTCACAGCATTTGCTCCGTTTGCGGCAGCAGCCGAGTTCTTGGAATAGGCTCCGATCGAATTACGACCATCGCTGCCGCGCTGGAATTCCGATATCATCAGCTCATTGCTGTCATCCAGTTCGCCTGCCCGCCTGCCGCCCAAATACTGAAAATCATTCTCGGAGGACATGTCACTAATGCCTGGTCGCAGAAGGTTTTCCGTTTCACCGTAGCGCTTGCTCTGCTTGCGCTTGATCTCCAGTTTCATCACGTCCATCGATGATTGGGATTGTTGGTTTTGCTGCTGTTGCTTAAAGCTCTCCTCTACGTTATGGATGTGCTTCTCGATGGAGCCGAGGGCAAAGGACACACCGGCATCGTCTTCGGTGGACAGCAGGCGTGGCATAGGCGGCTTTTGGCGTTCTTTGGGCGTGGGATGCGGCTGCAGGGTGGGCAGAGCCGATACGGCTATCCTGGGCAATGGAGTGGCTTGGGCATCACGTCGTCGAAGCTCCACTATGCTGTCATCTTCGGTGGCTCCATCGAGATCCTTGTTGGCAAGATGTGTTTGATGCAGTTCCATTTCCTTTTCCGTTTCCGGCAAGTTACTGCTGCTATTGTTGTTGTTGCTGCTGCTGTTGATGCCGCAGCTGTGGTTGCTGTTCTGGTTGCTAGATGGCGCCACACTGAGCTTGGGCGGTGCAGGTGCCGCCCCCTTGCGGGCGGCATACAGCCGGACACTCTTCCTGGTGGCATCGCCGCGATTCAAGTCAGGTGTTGTGGTAGTGGTGGCCTCCATAGCTCCCCCGTTTTGCTGCTGATTTCGGTTTGTCTGTTTTTTCTGTTTAATTTTTTTGTCGTGGCACTACTTCCCTTGAGTGTGTTGGTGCACAAGTACTTGTTGCTCGGAGAGATCGCTACTTTAACTTTTTTCTTATTTCTTTTTCAAGTGGCGCTTGGCGTGTTTATTGTTCTTACACTGTGAGTTTGGGGAAAATTATTAAGTTGGGCTTGGGTCTTCGGAAGTACAATGCAGCTCACACCGACAGGAGTAAGTGCTTGTGTGTGCGTTCGTTTGCATTGGGCTTTCTAAATTCTCAACGTTACTTTTGTTTGTTTTTTGTCGCCTAACCAACACACAACAAGTCGCAGTTGTTGCGCATTAAAACCTCGAAAATGAATTAAACACACAGCCAGCAACTTCCATTTCTACGTATGTACATATGTATGTACAGATGGGCGGACAGGGAGTGTGTGTGCGTGATATTTACGACAACAGGCGGACAAGAGCTAATCTGTCTCCCCGGTGACACTGAAATAAACACACGGCAGGCGATGTGGGGATGTGAAAGGGAGGGCAATATACCTAAACACACATACATACATCCATACATAGCAAAAGAGAGTGTGCGAGAGAGAAAAGCGAAGTGGCACCTACACACCTGTGGTGGAGGTGAGCTCTTGTGCGTGTGTTTGTTTTTGGCCTCTCACTGATTTGCTCTCTCCTATTTCTACTGCTGTTGCACAAGCTCAGCTGAGATGCCCTCGCTCTCTCTCGTGTGTGTGTCACGCTTTTCCTGTCCCCACCCCCACCCTCCTCTCCCACGCTCTCTTTTCTGTTTTATGATTCATTTGCCTTTTCGCTATTTTCCTTTGTTGCTTTTAATTACTGTCTAAATAGTTACGATGTGGAGATCTACAAGTATCTGAACAATTCGTCCGTACGAGTCGTTAGTTGCTGGCTGGTTATATTCCATTTTTATTCGTCGCTGCTTCAGTGAGCAAAGCGAAAAGCTCCAATGCACACACACAGACACACACATGCACGGTCGCACCAACACATTGAAGCAAATGAACTACTTTTAGACAATTGAGCCGACTTTTTCACTGCTGAAAAACACAGTTAGGCTATATACATTGGTCGTTTGATAGTGTGTGAATATTTTCTTTCTTTTTTTTTCACTTGGTCTATGGACTATAAAAAATCACATTTCGCGCAAATCCCGATTATTAAAAGGTTCGTTTCGTTGGCCGGAGAAGTTCTTTAGCCACACACACTTATCTTATCGCAGAGGCACGCGGCTTTCGCAATTTTTCGCACTCATTTTACGTGGGGGTTTGGGTATTGGTACTAAATTATAGCTCCTCCTCTGTAACTCTGACGTAAACGTCGTCAACTGACTACGACTACAACTATACGATATACACCAACAAAAAACACAGCAAAACGCAGAAGACACCGAAAAACAAAGCTAAACAGGGCTCAGCAGCCAAAGAGCCACTTGGCCACTCAGCAACTGGAACTGGAGTGCCGGAGAGCGAGAGCGCGGAGTATTCCAAAAGCACGGAATCGCTTCGAGCAGCGACGTCGACAGCGGCAGCGGCGTCGGCCTTAATACACCAACACACCAGCACAAGCACACGATCAGTGGGCAGCTCTCTCCACTGGTGGAGCAGTACCACCACCAACACAGTGAGTATCTCTATCCGTATCTGCATCTGTGTACTTGTTCTCCCACAAAGAGAAGCCCCGTTTGGAGCTCGAAAGTTGTGCGAGTGTATGAGTGTGCGAGTACCACTGAGCGTAACGCTGGGAAAGAAACTGTTAGCCGTGTTTGCTGCCATAGTTTAGTGTTCTGCGCATGTGCGCAATATACAAGTTCCACCAAGTTACGCAAAGCGCTTCTTCCCTGATTTACTACGATTATAGTAACATTTGATTGGACTTTGGTTTTCTTTTATTAGTTGATTAGTTGATTATTATCTAAGGGTTCCAAGTCATAAAACCAAAAGGACATGATGACTTTATCACATCTACACTAATCTATCAAATTGTAATCGGAAGACTACGCTCGTCGCGAAGATTTCACTAATCAACTTTCCCTATTCCCCTACCACACTCTCAACACAATAAACGAGAAATACACACAGTTTGGTACTAAAACTGCAATCCCAAAAGAACAATATTATGAACAGCTTGTCGTTAAATAATTGTAGGTCATTTGTTAACCGATACAATGAAATTGGTTATATAAAATATTTAGAGACACAAGTGATACGACAGAAACCAAACACATTAGGTATACTCAAAAATAAATAATCTGGAAAATAGAGAAACTGTCATTTTAACATGTCAAAAAGTGTCTCATATGAAATTTTATCATTCTGTTAATTTGTAACTCGCCAAGTTGGGTTTTAATTTATTTATACGAGCTATTTAGTAGTCGAGCCGGTATAAAGTGTCCGTATTAATTAAGCTAATTGAATAACTTGCAGCTTAATATACATTAAAACAAGACAGCGAGATTTCAGTCAAGCCTATCAGGTCCCTAACAAAATCATTAAAGATAGAATTTCATTTTTCGCATGTTAACTAACAGGAAAATCTAATGAGGTCAACTAATATGAACTTGTCCTCCCGGCAAACAATGAGTACCCGTAATCCCTATTATCCCCTAATCTTTAAACGTATTTGCATTGAGTTTTTATGTAGCACTTTTGTGATTAAACTGAAAATATATATTAGTTTCCATATGGATTATAGGAATTCAATGTGGGGTAACAAAAATCTGAAATTAAACAAAATCCGTAATCAAAATAATAGAAATCGTAATTCATTCGATCGTGGAAAAAAAAACCAAAACCGTGACAGATACAGACAAAAACGAAACAGCGATTACGATTAGATTGAATGAAGGTGGCAGCACAACAACGATAAATTTGCAATGTTCATAAGTGAATGGGGAAGTGTGAGAGACCGACAAACTTTATGGCTTTCTTAAGAGGGAGTAAATCACAACAAATATAACCTTAACCCTTACCTTAACCTTACTAACGCGACTAAACACCTGCCTATAAATCACATAATTGCCAATATCGCAAGCCCCCAATATAAATACTCATATATCTCCCATTACATTAATAATGCAATCGAATCTAACGGGTTACCGTCGAAGGATTTCGAATGTAAGGAACCATCGATAATATCGATAAATTTATATCCAATATTACATACCCTCGAGTTGCGAGCCTTGTCACTGGATGATGCCGACTCCTTGGCCTTGGGCCTTTCCGCCTTACTGGTGGCCACAATGGGCAAGCCGCCGTTCTCGATCATTGTCACCACGATCTTATTGTTCCGACTGCTAACGGTGCCACCACCACCACCGGTTGCGTAGGATGAGTTCGCCGCCGCAGCTGAGGCTGCATTTGTGGCCGCTAGATTCTTCTGCCGCAGGGCGTTCGATAGCCGCTGCTTTCGTTCCGCTCGGGCCTCCTCCTTTTCCCGCTGCAACTTGGCAATAGTGGCGGGCGTGTGGCTCTTGGAGCGCTTGAGAAACCTCATCAGTTGGCTCTTCACATTGGTGGCGGCACTGCCATTTCCCTGGCTTGTGGCATCGCCTATTTCCTCTGCCCTGCTGGATCTTCGGGATATTTGAGCCTTGGTGGGTACCTCTAGGCGACGGAAGACGCCATCGGCCATTCGCACGAAACAGCCCTCCGACATCTTGTGAAAGGAGTCGGATGGCAGTTTGTGGAAATCGCCATTGGGACTGCGGTAGTAGCAGTGATCCGTCCGATGATAGCCATCTCCCACAATATAAAACTCATTGCGCCCCTCCTTCGGCGCCACTACTGCTGCTGCTGATGCCGAGGATTCGGCAGCCAGATCGTCAGTCTTGGCACTTCGATCCACGGGCAGTTGAAAGGCCATCAATTGGGTGGTGCTACTACTGCTCGCACCAGCTGCATCCTCTGCTGTGATAGGCAGGACACTACCCGAAGTCCCCTGGCCGGGATTAACTGGTTTCAGCTCACTGATCGTTACCGGACGACGTTCCGGGTTCTTGCGCATGATGCTTCCATTGCGCAGAAGTGAATCTCGCAGGAGGGAGAGCTCATCCTTACGCAATGGTTGCACCAACGTGGGGTAATGTTTCGAAGACGAAGTCGATTTGCGGGTAGAGGTTCGTCGATTTCCAAACTGTGAAGCCGGTTGTGGTGGTTCCTCTTTGTTGTTGTTATTGCTACTGTTGTGCATCTGCCGGTGACTGGAAGTCTGGCCCATGGTGGGTGCTTTGATGGTTTTGCGGTGGGCGGTTCACTTGGTTGGTTCGTGGCTGGGTTACGGTGGTGTTTCTTCGTTCTCGTCGCGACTCGGTGTTCACGGTATACGGATTATTGGCCCAGTTGCAACGAAACTGAGACACATATTCCCTCGTTCTTCGCGTTGGCAATTATCACAGCGAATTTCGTGTGTAAACATTGAGAGATGCGCGCGTATACGTGTGCATAAAAGTATGAATAAATTTTGTTCGTTTTGTGTATTTTGTGGCACAACAATCACAATTCAGGCGCAGCTTTGTTGCTTTTATTTCGAAAAGACCATCTTGTTAAATTCTATTAGAGCACAATGAGGGAACATTGGAGAAGCAATCGCAGTAAAAGTCACAGTCTCTTGGTCACTAAATTGCAAACACATTCACCGTGCCAATCTTGCTGAGCAAAAATAATTTGGATTCGAAATGCACAGAGTAAAACAATATCATAAGAACTGATAGGCCTATTTAGCAAGCCGCTTATCCAGTTAAAGAAGCTATGGAGAATTTTTAGTAGCACAAATAAATGTTCTTGTTGAATATGAAAGTACCACAAAAGTCTTTGAATCTTATATGAACGTATCTAGTCTTGT
Source organism: Drosophila mauritiana (assembly GCF_004382145.1). NCBI lineage: Eukaryota > Metazoa > Arthropoda > Insecta > Diptera > Drosophilidae > Drosophila > Drosophila mauritiana. The sequence goes on along the minus strand of NC_046668.1, from coordinate 17,809,250 downwards.
CATTCACAAATTCATAGTTCTATGACAATTTTAAATTCATTTCTGAATGTCACAGATACATTTTAATGAGTAAAACCTGTCTAGTTGTGGTTGTATGTATAACCAATTTGAAGAGTTCAAAATTGGGACTAATGAGTGTTGCTAAAAATATGTATCTCTGTGCATGAAGAATATGTTATCTTTGCTTTCTTCTCGGGTATTTGTAAACTTGTTGCTTACATGACGCGTAAGAGGGGCTGGGGGGTGGGTGGTTTTAGATAACAACACATGTCTCTTATCAGTTATCGCACTTTACACATCTCTCTCTGTGTGAGTGTTTCTGTTTTTTTTTTGTGGACACAAGACATTCGCGATAAGTTCCACAACCGTTCCAGCTGGGTTTGCTTTTGAATGGCTGAGTGTGTGTTTGAGAGTCTGTCGCTGAGCGGTTTGTGGATCGTAAGCCTTGGCACGCCCGATACAGATACGCAGATACACAGATAGTAGAAGACCAGCAAAAAAATAACAACAACAAAATAAGCGTTAAAGAGACAACGATGAAGCCCCACACATTGCTGTGGCTATTTCTGTGATTCCCTCTCGCTCTCTACGCTTCCCCGTGTCTCTCTTTCCCTCTGTCCAGTTGTTGTTGCTATTCTTCTGCTAGTTACCTCGTTTAAGCGTTACTTACACGCACACTAGCGCACAGCGACTGTTGCTTTTGCGCGTGTGTTTTGGGTAGGAATTTGTTCGTTTTTTCCTTTCATTCCGCTTTCGTTCTTTTCGCTTGCACTACTACTGTTTTTCTTCATTTTTTTTTGTATTTCTTGTCATACCGTATTTTATAATTAAATTAACTTATCACCCGCAATTGGCTCATTTCTCAATGTATCTGCGAGTTGAAGTGGTTGGCTCAAAAAAAGCTGGATACATTTCACTGGAACTGCAGCACACACACAAACACACATTTATATGCGCACTCACACACAGCGAGTCCAAGCTGGAAATTTATAAATTAAACACTATTTAACCGAATTTATTTATAAACACACGTGCGTGTGTACTTAGTCAGTTAGAGTGTGAGAGCGACTGTGACTTTTCCTACGTCAATTCGGTTTATTTTAAGCTGCGTACTCATGCCCTTGATTTTATTCTAAGTGAGCTTAGCTGATCGGATTAGCCAGTGACGTTGTTCTTTATCGCGGATGTTGTAACGCCTGCGATTTGGATTCGGATTAGGATCACAACGATGAGAACTGCGCTTCAGCTTTTTTGCAATCTCTTCGCCTTACTTCTGTTGTTTTTTTTCTTTATTTTTCGCGTTTTGTATTGTTTGACGTAACGCCCTTGTGCTTGTGCGATAATAACTGGTCACAATGGCAAACAGCGAATTATAAATTGAAAGTAACAAAAATAACAACAAGAATACCAGGGGAGTCAACTCATCGCGGGGCGATAACGATACAGGCTAGGCGATATAGCAACGATATCGGCGGAGAGCGGATAATGACAACAGAAAACAGCGCGACGACGGTGACCACACGAATGAAGTGGAACTTAATACTAAAACAAGCTTTCGACCATCGCTGCTGTATGCTGGCTACTTTTGCCATTGTGGCTGCCGCCGATGTGGATTGTAATTCTGTGGATGTGGCGAGCGAGCGAGCGAGCTTGGCATTTTTGCCAAAGTTCTGCGTCTGGGAAGGTCGTTGTTGTTGTTGTTGCTGTAGCTACTCCAAGACAACAACGACACACCCTATTAAAATCGTATGCAATCTGCAGGTAAGTGCAGGTGATTCATACCCCATCACACGCACACTTACTCAAAAAAAACTGGTAGAAACCACACATATTTCTCGACAAACATTGAAAAACTTAAAAGAGAAGGAGAGAGAACTCGGAAGAGCTTTGGCAAAGGGATCCCCAGTTTGGGAACCTGTCTGGGAGCCAAGCTTAAAGCCCACATAAACATCAACTCAGCATAATTTGAAAAGACTTCCATTAGAAATTCAAGATAGATAAGCAGAGATTCCAGTATGTAGCTAAAAATCTTTAAAGATTTAGAAAAAATCTCTAAAAAATTAAAAAAAAAAAAACAAAAAACAAATAGTTTTTTAAGATTACGTTAAAAACATACTTTTTGTAATATTTATAGTAGTATAAGAACAATATAATTTAAGTTAAAACAAGAAAGAACCCCAAAAACTTTTGTAAAACTGTGGATAAGTTATGATCATCTTGATCTTCATCACACTAAGAACAAAGAATTAAAGAGGATATAACTAGCCAAAGAAAAGAAAAAGTTAGTCACTCACGATTCCACACCTAACGTTCACAAAGGCAAGTAGTTAAGCTTATTTACCTACACCACGTAAACTATTCAAGTGTATGCATGTCGGATACAAACACACAAACTAAGGCAGAAAATTATTTAAAATCAAAACAGTTATATGATTGTGCGGAGAGGAGTACGAATCCCACGGATTTGGCTTGGACAACAAAGATAAATGCTGAGAAACAGAGAGGAGATAGAGCGACCGACGTGATGTGATTATCGAGAATGGTTTAAATACTATAATTGCACTTCTGAATGGACGTCGTCAGCTCAGTATTGACTCAGACTTTTAGTTTTTCGAATAAAGCAAAGTCCACAGTATGTAAGTAAACTATTGGTGCTACCAATTAGCAAGTACCACCCAACATTTTCGTAAAAAAGTAAATAAAGTGACAGTTATATTCTTATATGTCAAACTCATTAAACAGGTCCCAGATATAGAATATTCTTAGATACCAACCCAATTTACTGAACTTGTGGATTTAATACTGTAGCATGGTCCACAACGATATATATTTAATTTAACTGTGTTCACATTGATGATGATATATGTAAGAAAAACAATGAGATGTATACGAGGTTTCGATTACTCATAATATGAGACACCAGTTATTATTGTAGATAAAATTCAAAAAACAAAACGTGTCCCTTACACAGACAGATTTATAAATCTGATACCAGATGATTTTTAAAATACGTTTTTAAAATGCATTTATATATAAATTTCCCCCACCTGACAAAACACAGAATTACTTTTCGTACGACACATTTGACACAGACAAAAGACTTCTGTAAGGCGAAGCTTAGATTCGAATCAGTTAAATCCAGCAGTATGGTGTTTCGTATTCTACACGCTTAATTTAACTTTATGAGTCTTCACTTCACCTTATAAATGGACCAGAAGAAAACTGATGACCCAAGCCACAGAATGCATTGCAGGAGCAAACAAGAGATGGGTTGATGAACAAGGCCCCCAAAAAAACGGACTAAGGGACGTGGGGACGGGTGATAGGTACGGACTCTGAGGAAACCGAAAATAGGACTCACCTTGGCGGACGAGGTTCGTTGCTTGATCGCGGAGGGATGAGCCGAGTGGGTGCTAAGCACATTCTTGTTGACGGTGGGCGCCACTCCGCTGCCGGGGGTGTGGTGATGGTGGTGGTTAATCGCTGAGCTCGCCACCACCGCCGAGTTGTTGCTGGACAAGCGGGCACCGTCGGTGGTCATGTTGTTGGCCACATGATGGTGGTGCTGGTGGCTGTGCTGGTGCGAGTGATTGGTGTTGGCCGCTGACGCCGAAACGGTCGCTGGACCCTGGGAAACTGATCCCACTCCACCTGTCGCTGCCGCCCCCGAGGCCGGCGTGGGCGTGGCCGCAGTGCTATTGCTGGTGGCCGAATTCGAGGACGTTACAATGGGCATCATTGTGTTGGTGTTGGTGTTGGCGACTGGCGTTGTCGTTGGTGGCAGTGACACAATGTTTGCATTGGCCGAATCATGCTGCTGCTGCTGTTGCTGCTGATCCTTAACAGAGTGCGAGGATGTGCTGATCGAGTTGGTGGCGTAGGTGGCGGTTGTGCTGGAGACGGCGGCCTGTGGTGGCACCGCGTTTGTGGCGCTCGATACTGGCGCCGCCGGTGCTGCAACATTGGATGCTGTGCCATTGGACACGCTATCCGCTGGCAGGGCCTCAGGAACTGACTGCAGTGTGGTGCGCATTGCTGTCGACATATTTTCAAACAGTCCAATAGGGATTCTTAGAGATTCTGCACGTGAGATTCGAGTATTTTCGGGAGTCTTTCAGGTTTCGGTGCTTAAAAGTAGACAAATGCCCAGTGGGTTTCGATCATCCGTGGTACTCCTTCACATCTGCAAGAAATAAATGCACGCAATTAGTATGGAGCTAAACAAAGCAGACCACTTGTATCCTTCGGCAATTATAATATGGCTGGCCATTCACTTGCCATTATCAAAAACGTAGCCAATTGCCAGCTCCGATTACCGACCTCAAGCCATAACACTTTAAAGGCACAATAAAAAAAATAATCTCCTTTGTCTGCTCGAGTCTACTAGCTTTGTCCACACAAAGTAATGCAGAAAATCAAGTTGACCACTCAATACGAACCACTAGAAGCAGATTACTCAGACATTACGAGTGTAAATTACTATTATCCGTTATTTATCCACATATTTAAATTATGTTTTGAAAGGCAGGGATCTTAAGGTACTTTAATATTAATTAGTCGTAATATTATATCGACATTATTAAATCTGCATTGAAACTAAACAGTACATTTTATAACATAAACAACAAAATCGGAATTCCAAAGAATTACTATGTTAATTAATTCAAATATTAATGGAAAACTGATTACGCGAACTAATATTTACATACTGTTTCAGGAGTCTTATGGTATTTTTATAGAGATACGTTTTTTACAAACTAATTATTAGCATACCTAAACATCTTTTAAACTAATAATAATTCAAGAGTACGTAAGCAATAATATTTGGCTTATGGGGTTTACCACTTAGCTCTACAAAAACAAGTTCCGATTGATTTTATTCGGTATATAGTCGTCGGTCAGGAAGTCGATGACACTCTCGATTTCGGCCTTCAACTGAACGTCCTGCAGCATGCGCAGTTCCTGCCGCACTCCCGGCTCCAAATTGTGGCGGGCGAGGAGGTCATTGATTTTCTTGTTGTCGCCGGCAACCAGGGCAACCGCTCCAGTGCCGAGTGCGGGAATCTCCGAGGGGTGTAGCCCAATCCAACGCAGTGCAGGTGTGGTTAGTCCTTGGCTGGAAAAACTCATGGACTGTGAGCCATGGCGATAGACGAGCATTATCTCGACACCAAATGGATCGGCGTCCACGAGAATGTAGGCCTCTAGTTGGTTCTCCTCGGTGAGCCGATGGACAATCCTCCGGGTACAGCAATCGGGGTATCCTTTTCCAGTTATCAGGATGAAGCGTCGTTTAAAAGTACCAAATACATTTCTGGATAAGAGACTCTCAAACACTGACTCCTTTTCAACAATCAGCACAAATTCCGCCTGCGTTTCGATACGATCTATCTTCTCGGGATCCGTGGGCAATGTCAGAGGTCCACCATACAAGCTACTGTCCAGAACGTCTCCGTTGGTCATCAGCAGCCTTAGGTCGCCTGCAAGAGTAACCGGATGAGCAGGGAGCCTTTGATCAGGGTTTCCAGATAAACTCACCTGCCACCAGGCCCTTGGAGGCGGCCAGTATGCCCAAGCTTAGGGGGGATGTGCTCAGCATACGACAGACATCTAGCCTGGCTTCGGCAATCCTGGACTGCGACCGGACTAGCAGAGGATTGTCATAGTATAGTCCACGAACGGTGAAACTTCCTCCGCGGACTTGCAATCGGTGCACCCGGGAGATCATATAAATCAGCACGCAAAAGCTGTGACGACTTCCGCGATTATTATAGCTGACTCGTCGATATTCCGAGATCACGTTGCCGGATGAATTTCGGGGAACACTAAGAGTGGCATTGCCATGAACCAAGTTGCTCAGCAACTCGAGGGCAATTCTTTCTATATTCTCCACAAATTCACCCATTGTTCTAGCAATTTACTTATATTACGAACGGATTCTTAACAACAAATATGTACGTCTTCTTGATTTCGTACTCTTGCAATCTACAAAATGAGGTTTTTTAATATCCAAATTAAGAGAAATTTATAATAAATATAATTTTACTTGTGAATAATAGCTTTAGACTTAATTAAGCGACATACATTTTACCATGAACTTGGTTACTAACGCTTAAATTTTAAACAATTTCATTTTTGAATTCCCCCAATTTTATGTATCCTTGCTCCCAATTTCCTTTAGATCTGAATTCGCATGAATTCTACTGTTTACGCGAATCAGTTTAATGATTTGAAACATTCTCTAGAATTCGAAGTGTAAGCACTTTTTTGGTCTAATTTAATTGAATAGGGAGTGCCACGCCCCCGGGGTTTTCTTGTTGGTTCTATGGATGCCTTTGTCACAAGCGGAAACCCCGCAGAAAAATGAGTGAAAACTGTGGGCTAAAACGCTGAAACACGCCCACCGACCTACGCACAGTAATATTTCATAAATACGTAAGCAATTCGTGGACTTACATACCATACGAAAATAAAGTGGGCTTTGCACATACTTATATCTGCTTTTGTAAAAGTTTATCGCGTAAATCGTTGCGTGGAAACATTTCGAGGGGGGTTATAAATAATTTCCGAAAGGAGCTTGCTGGCTAAAAATATACCATCGAAATGAAAATTCCCTTTCGGTGAAAACAACTGTTTTTTAAAAATTTAAGCACGCACACTAGTGGCAAATGAAGAGAGCGCGAGGGAGATGGAGAGTGTCATAAGTTTATGTGAATTTCTTTATTCGGTCCCTCATTTTTCTTCTTATTTTATTATTCTTTTTTCCTTCTTTTTCGTATGTGCAGAAAAGTGTACTCGTTGTTACAAAGCACACATACACCGAGTGTGGGCGGGCGGGGGGTTTTCGCTCTCTTTCGGGGAAGAGAAAGAGAGAGTGGGGGAAAAGAGAGAGCGCCAACGAATGGGCTAGGAAAACTAACGAACGGAACGAAACGGAATGGCAGCCCAAGTATTGATTTGCTGGTTATGGTGCTGCCACTTCTTGTACTTACCAATCAAATACAATTTCCGATCGGCCCAAGAAAAGCTAAAGCTGAAAAGCTATTAGCTCTCTCGCTCAGAGAGGAGTCGCTAGCTGCTGGTCGCTGCTGTTGTTGTTGGTGTTGCCATCGATGTAACGCATATTATTATTTAATTTCTTTCGATTTTCCCAGTTCCTTTTCCGATTCCGTTTACCCGAAAGTGGTTAGGTTTGGAAAGGCTCTGCTTTTTACCGACTTTTACCGAACGAAAACGACGACATACACAACGAAATGCAAATGCAATACATAGCTTTCTCACTCGCTCACTAGCTACCTCTCGACCGCTCTCACTCGCACAGCAGCAGTAGCAGCAGCTCTTTGGTTTTCAATCAGATTTTTCTTTCTTATATTTTCTTATCGCGATGGTTTTTTCGTTCGCTTTTTTTTTAAGAAGAACGGTCACCGATTTTTCACAAAGATTACGAACGCACCCCCACTGCTCTCCCCTGTCACTGAAAAGCCACAATAATAACAACAACAACGACAGTCTTGTTGGCAACAAATGGAAATATTCGCTATATTCTCTGCGCTGCTCTGCCCTTCGCAAAACTAATGTGTATCCGCGATGGGTAATGGGTAACTTGATATTGATACGATTACTAATATTATTGATAGCCGATTAGCCGACATAAGCGGTGGCCGCAATTGGCAAACGACGATTGTCCCGCTCACGCAACGCAGTTAAATATTACTATTTTCCTCCGTCCACATCCACTTTGGCAGCAACAAAAGTATGTACGTCTCGGTCTCTCAAAAAAATTCACATTACGATACGGCAGCCATATTGTAGCAGTGTTGCCAGCTAGACGGTCTTCGAAAATACTAAACATTTTCCCCTGTAACTACTTATATACTAAAAATACAGCGAGCTGTCATCTAAACAACCGCGCCCACAGACTGATTTATTAATTTGCAATTTTAAATAATCAGTTAAATTAAAGTTTCGAGACAGGTTAGGGCTGCACAACTCCATGTACGTAATTGTTTATTGAGATCATTTAAATTCATACGCTAATATATTTTTTCAATATTGACTGAACATACTTTCAGGGGCAAATGACTGTATTTTTGAGCTGCCATGCTGACTTCGGAAACGGTCACTTTGATTTCTACACCGCGCCGTTAACCATCTGGCAGCACTGTACTAAGAGAGCGTGTTCCAAAATCTAAGAGAATAATATATTTTTCAAAAGCGAAAAACAACCAAAAATAATTATTATTATTGAAGTTATCTTGAATAATGAATATTTTCTTACGACTGCATTTAACTTAACAAAATAATAACCATTTTTTTGTTTTGCTTTTATTTCAAAAAATATGTATTTGTATAATAAACAATTTATCTAGTTTATGTGAGTCACAAAAGTTTAGTTAACGATAAAAACAAACTTTGAATGATTGTCTTCAATGAATAAATAACTAAGTTACCAAAGCTCTATTCTCCCTTTAAAATCAAGTAGTATTTGTATTACCTTCTAATCTTACTCCCTGACTTTCAATTTCCTGAAAAGTTCTATATTGAAAACCTCGAAACTTAGAGCTACACAGATTAGAGAATGTCTAGCTAAACACTACTTATCCAGTCGTATATAAGTAAAGGGAGGACTAACCTTTAATAGAATAAAGAACCTTAAAAACTGAAAGTCAAAAATAAATTATTTGATAATTAAGTTAAGTCAAATTTGTATAATTTCCCAACTGGCGGTGATCTCTTCCAGAATTTTTTCTGAGTTGTTCTAGATATTTATGATGCTCTCATCACATTAGTGTATTGGCTGTGAGGGTTTTGAGTTGCTCTCGATCCACTTCCTAAGTAAATCTCCCGGCTGCATAGTTGGCTGTTGCTGCGGAAGAGTGGTCCTCGAGTATTGATATTCACTAGGCGTTATTGTGGGCGTAGGCGATGGCATTGGCGGAAAAACTGCGAGATTTCGCTGACTCTCACGGGCTTCGGACCAGCCGTAGTCCCTTACAGTTGGAGCAGCTGTTCCGTATTGGGCTTCTGGACGTGGCTGCGACTCAAATCCAGAAGATTGTGACGAAGTGCGGGAAAGTTGATTCTGCTGTTTATCTTCGTAATGTCTCATTAGATTGGAAGTGCTTAGATCTTGGTTGAAACTTTGATTGGCGGCCACCCATGCGCTTATATCAGCTCCGCCGACATTCCTGTTTATGGACGGCAAACGCGATGGCATCAAAAGATTTTGCGAGGATCTAGTGAAAGTTTGGCCTAGTGCCAGGTTACTTTGTCCATGGCGATACCATTGCGACTCCATTGGGTTTCTCATGTGTTTCTGTTGAAACGTCATCGCCGGCTGGACCCGCGGTGCAACCACTGTAGAGGCATCGCCATAGTTCGAAGACCAAGCCTGCTGTTCCATCCGTTGCTTCGACAGATGCAACGAGTCCAGGGACAGCAGAGAAGCAGGCGTCCGAATTGTTCGCTGGGAAATCGTGGGGGCGGGTGAGTGGCACACAGAGGCGGTTCGCATGGACAAATTGCCATTGCTGATATCACTGTATCCACTTAAGTGCTGACTGAGAATGCTCAGCGTTTCATCATCGCATTCGTCCGCACAGAGGCGATGGAAGCTCTCGCAGGCAGACTCGTCCTGGTTCACTTGACTCAACAGATTGGTCCTGTTGGTGGCCAACAGAACAAGGGTTACAAAACTTCCCATCAGCTGTTGACAAAATTTGTTAAATAAGCTTCAAAATATAAGCATATTAACTTACTATAAAAGATATTCCACTGATGTAAGGATCCAGGAATTCGATACCCATGGCATACCCACTCCATAGCAATAGAGCAATGGTGAATCGTGTAAATTTCAATCCGTCGTAAATCGTGTGCAGGAAACACAGGGCCAGCATGGCATATGGATAGATCCCAATAAAGCACGATGCGAAGGTTGCTTGCTGCACTTGCTGTTGGCTTAAGCCCAGCGAATACAGCAAGAGTTTGCCAAAGGTACGGCCGTACAATAAAAGTTTGCTTGTCAGTTCGCGCTGTTCCAGGAAAATGCCCACGCCCGAAGTCACCACTCGAATTAAGGCCAGCACATGGGAGTAGGCATAGAACAAGGTTAGCCCAATGAATTTTCCAAGGTAAGTCGTAAACTGAATGGAAGTTGCATTCGGCAGCCGGCAGAGCAGGCACAAAATGTTCACTACAGTCAGGATGGTCATCAGAGTGCGGTATCGCTGCAGCTTGAACTGCCGTTGGGCAGTGGCCAATCGGTTGAAGTGCGGCTGCTTGAGCAGCGATGCTCCCTTGATGATATAGTTCAAGAACTTGGAGCTCAACACCATTTTCTTCTTCTCGTGCAGGACTTTATTCACATGTCGTTCGCAGCTGCTGCACAGGCGAAACTGCTTCTCCAGTTGTTCTCTACGGAAAATATAATTGTTATTAATAACTTGTGCCCCAACTTTTATATATATATCTATACATAGATGTACAATATAAATCGGCTTACTCATAGAAACTATCTAATCTAGTTAGCATGTCTTTGATTTGCATAGCAATGTAAATACTGGTATTTAGATCATATTTAGACATACATTTGGTATGTTTGTGGTATATCTTATTTGCTTGACTTATTTGTAAAATTTATAAAACACATCCATAACATGGTATATATAATGCTTATTGTTATTATTGTTAAAGCTTTGCCAATTTAATTAGCTCACCTGTAAACCTTGAGTTCCTGATCGAATCGGGATTCGTTCTTGGGCTCGAATTGGGAGAGCTTCTCGACCTTCAGGCGCTGCGCCTCGTTGCACTGGTCGCACAGGCCGTTTTTGGGTGCAGGAGGTTGAGCAGTCAGGACATCGGAGTAATATGAGTTGGCACAGATGCTGGAGCTGCCTTTGGAGCTGTTCTTCTGGGAGCCGAGACTGCAGTCTCGCTGCGACGTAATATCCCGGTTGTAGTCGCCGTCCTTGGTGAATCCATTGTACTGCTCGCACGACGGGCAGGTCCAACTGTTGCGATCCTGGTACGGAACTCGTACGTTGCCATTGCAGAACCAGCAGTTTACACGGGCGTCGTAGCGGGATCTGTAGACGTTGCAGGTTAGTTAGTCTGGACTATTAGAACTCAATGCATCACTTACCGTATGCTAATATAAACCTTGAACATAAACGTGCCGGCCACAAAGAGAATGGCACAAACAGGTATGGCCGTCGCCGCCAGGCGAATTAGTAGGGTTAGCATCGCTTTAGTATTTCGCTAATCTCGCACTATGCAGTCAGGCTGGTGCCTCTGTGGGTCATGGAGTCACTTAAATATACAGATGCCACTTAGAGATCCACTTTTTCCAAACGAAACGCAAAGCCGGCAGCAAGTCGGCATTAGCGCGCGCAGAAAATAACCACAAAATAATACAGCGGAACATCTAGCGATGACAGTCGTTAGGCGATGCGATAGTTTCTGTGAGTGGGCGTCGATGATAGCTGTGCCGAAATGTTAAGGTGGTAACACACTGCAAATTGGTTTTGTTATTATTTTTTATTTAGTTTGTTATTCACCTCGTTTGTAACTGCTTTGCAAAGAAGTGGACTTGATAAGATGGAAATAGGTCAGTCAATAGCTTATAATAAAAATGTAAAAATTGTTGTTAACCGTTTTTTGTCGCTGGAATTTACAGGATCTACACTATTATCAATGCAATTAACAATGTAAATAATAATTTACCTTCAAATTCTGTTTTGTGGTTCCTTTATTAAAAAAAAAAAGGTTTTTTTGTTTAAACTTTTCAAAGTTTGCTTACATATGGTGCTTATTTTTAAGCTCAACAAGATCGTACTGCAAGATATCTTTTCAACTGAGTTTAATGTGATAAATTGTACCAAAATTTATTCCTTTTCAATAAATTTTTCAACTTAGCTACTATCTTTCGATTAAACTTTGTATTAATTTGATTGATATTAATTAAAACTTAACGTTATGTCGGCAAGTGGTATGTTTTTGGTGTATAGCACACTAAAACAGGATTTCCTTTTCATTCTGTATGGCCACACTGCTGCCATCGTATAAAAGCCCGCGCTCTCCAAAGCGACTGCACTAATTTTACCAAGTGTGTGAAGCGGACAGTTTGTGTTGTGTTCGACTGCTATAAGCGAAAGATAATTTTAAGTTAAAAGTTCAAAAACCTAAAACAAATACAAAATGAGGGAAATCGTTCACATCCAAGCTGGTCAGTGCGGCAACCAAATCGGCGCCAAGGTAAGTTTTCCCATTTGCATTTTCCATTCATTTTCCATCCAGAGTACAGTTGCCAAAATGGCGTCATTTTTGCACGACTTCGCTGTCCATGTGGCAAAAATTTGTATTGAGGCCGGCATTTTCACACTCACACATTTGCATTTATGTATACCAAGTTGTGTGCGTGTGTGTACGAGTGGTCTTTTTGAGTCCCGGCATCTGTGTTTGTATATACCGCATATTTGTCCGATTTCGCAAAGATGCTTAAAATTTGTTGTTCTACTCTGGCATTTGGGGTCCAAAATTTAGAACGAAAGTTTGTTACGCCCAAATTTCCGATCGATATAATGTTTTAGGGCCATTGACATTCGCATATGTACTTCGTGCACATATGTATGTACATATGTAAGTAATTATAGTTGGGTGTGTCTGCAATTACACCGACGCTGGTGGCTATGTGTTGCCTGTGTGCGTGTTGCATGCATGAGTCATTTTCTCTTGGGCGAAAGACTTTCATAGTTTTTCACCGGTTGTGAAAGCCATTTCACTGCCCAGATGGTGAAGGGTACTTTTCTATCGTCAAAACACGATAGCTTTTCTACACGCACACAAGAGTTTGCTGCTCATTTGTATGTGTGAGCGTCGGCCGGTTTTTTCATTTTATTTTTTTTTTTTGCCGCTATGCGTCTTCTAAAGAGAAAACATGACGTCATTTTAACCTAAAATGGCTGAACCGGTCGTCGGTGAACGGTTCGCAGAACGTATAAGAGTTGATCTTATACATAGATGGGATATAAGTATGTAGATATATGTACGTAGGCTGCATTAGCTGTTCTATCGATTTTCATGCATTCCACACTCTGCTGCCTACTTCAAATTGCGCTACTAAAGCGCCTTCTCTATCTTATCATGGAATGAAACAATTTTCTATTTTTTATTCATGACTATAGTATAGGCAGATTTCGGTTCTCTTTCGGCCATTATGTGCCAAAACGAAACTTTACTTTGAGCAGTAGGAATTGGGAGTCTGCAAGGTGAGATGATGACCTTACATAGAGGAATTTGCCATCTGTTTGTCTCTATCCCAGTTTCCTCTCGCACACAAACACAACGAAGCCGAGAAGGGCGGTGCTGCACATGCGTGTGGGATAACGGGGCACAGGACACGAAGGTGATGTTGATGATGACGAATCTTTCTAGTCCTTGCCCGAAAAATCAATACCCACATCCTGGGCATGGGCCCATAAGCCGAAAACAACCCTCGGAAACGCCTTAAAACCCGAGCAGCTGCAACATCAGAATTGTTGTGCCCAAGTATGGCTCTCAATATCTCTCTCTCGCTTTCGACCCGACCGGCTTACAAATGTGTATTTCTATATTTATATATACACTCTATATACATAGAATCCGGTATGACGGTGCCATTTCGCTAAACGAGTGTCAACCACGCATTTCCTCCAATACCAGTGTAGCGACTTATTTCGGTTAATTGTTTTTATTTGTTTACGCGACATAAACAACGACCATCGCAAAAAGTTCAGGTGACGTAATGCCCTGAAAAACAGACAATTTATGCGCCAGATGGTCGGTAGTTGGAGCACTAAGCTGCAGTTTTAACCTCTCAGCAAACAGACAACGCCAACGCCTCTCTCCAAGTGGTACCCACTGCTCCTCCCACTCCTCCGTTTCCGTCTTGCAGAGACGAGAGTGGGTCGCGAGACCCGAACAACCGGTGATGTAAGCCGCATCGGAAGCAGGGGGCTTTTTGGGGTGGCAAACCCCGGCTCTGAGGTCGCCGGCATTGCGTGGGGGCAGCACGTAGACATATAGACAGACAGACAGATAGTAGTCATACAGCTCAGTTTTAGCCCACGCCCGAAGATTCGAGTAAGATCGGTTGGCGGAACGCAATGACAGCTGCGCCTCGAGATCCGAAACGAAAACCCACGCCAGATGACGTTATCGTTGGTGTGGCGATGGTGCTGCTGGTCGTGGTGGTGGAAACGCACCAAAAATGGCAGCGAATAAGTTATGTTAATCGGAGCTCGGCCCATACACAGAGTTTATGATGGCGTACATGGGTGGCCTAAACCACGTAGCCGAGCCCAGACATGTGTATGTACATCGGCTGAGCTTGTGCCCATTTATTCCAATCAATAAAGAGTTATATATAGACTGACTTTCCATAACCCAGCATACATTTCGTTTGAGAAGGTTTCTGTATCAAAGGTATCTGTATAAGTCAAAAGAAAAACAAGAAAATAAGATCGCCTTTCACATGCATCAACTTTCACTGGGCATGGAAGGAAATTTTAAGCAAATTACTTGCAGAATTGGAAATGAGTTTCAGTGATTAGTAAAAGTTTTCTTCAACGCTCTTGTGCAAATAAAAGTTACCGTTGCTTAAGCATAAACTTCTTTCGTGATTTATGTGGAGCTATCAAATATATACTAGCTATATATATATTTTTCGTTTTACGTGTTATTTGTAGCAGATGGTCTAGGCTTTGAGAAGTTTTACTACCATTGATTTTGTGTTGTGACTCATTTGCAAGTCATTCATACATTTTCCTAAGACTGAGTTAAAAAAAACACCCCCTAGAAATCGATTTTCCTACTGACTCATGTTCACAAGAAATTTTGTACAGCACCTGCAAGTCCTAATCCCACTAATCCCAAATTCTTTACTTCCATTTCTCATTTGCAGTTCTGGGAGATCATCTCCGATGAGCATGGCATCGATGCCACCGGCGCCTACCACGGTGACAGCGACCTGCAGCTGGAGCGCATCAATGTGTACTACAATGAGGCGTCCGGTGGCAAGTACGTGCCCCGCGCTGTCCTTGTCGATCTGGAGCCCGGCACCATGGACTCCGTGCGATCGGGACCTTTCGGCCAGATCTTCAGGCCCGACAACTTTGTGTTCGGCCAGTCGGGTGCCGGCAACAACTGGGCCAAGGGTCATTACACAGAGGGTGCTGAGCTGGTGGACTCAGTGCTCGATGTTGTCCGCAAGGAGGCCGAATCCTGCGACTGTCTGCAAGGCTTCCAACTCACACACTCCCTTGGCGGCGGCACTGGCTCCGGTATGGGAACCCTGCTGATTTCCAAGATCCGCGAGGAGTACCCCGACAGGATCATGAACACATACTCGGTTGTGCCGTCGCCCAAGGTTTCGGACACCGTTGTGGAGCCCTACAACGCCACCCTGTCGGTGCACCAGCTGGTCGAGAACACGGACGAGACCTACTGCATCGACAACGAGGCTCTCTACGACATCTGCTTCCGCACCCTCAAGCTGACGACACCCACATACGGTGACCTGAACCATCTCGTCTCCCTGACCATGTCCGGCGTAACCACCTGCCTGCGATTCCCCGGCCAACTGAACGCTGATCTCCGCAAGCTGGCCGTCAACATGGTGCCCTTCCCACGTCTTCACTTCTTCATGCCCGGCTTCGCTCCCCTGACCTCCCGAGGCTCCCAGCAGTACCGCGCCCTCACCGTGCCCGAGCTGACCCAGCAGATGTTCGATGCCAAGAACATGATGGCCGCCTGCGACCCACGCCACGGACGCTACCTTACCGTCGCCGCCATCTTCCGTGGACGCATGTCCATGAAGGAGGTCGACGAGCAGATGCTGAACATCCAGAACAAGAACAGCTCCTACTTCGTCGAATGGATCCCCAACAACGTGAAGACCGCCGTGTGCGACATCCCACCCCGTGGTCTGAAGATGTCCGCCACCTTCATTGGCAACTCCACCGCCATCCAGGAGCTGTTCAAGCGCATCTCCGAGCAGTTCACCGCTATGTTCAGGCGCAAGGCTTTCTTGCATTGGTACACTGGCGAGGGCATGGACGAGATGGAGTTCACCGAGGCCGAGAGCAACATGAACGATCTGGTGTCCGAGTACCAGCAGTACCAGGAGGCCACCGCCGACGAGGACGCCGAGTTCGAGGAGGAGCAGGAGGCTGAGGTCGACGAGAACTAAATTCGAATCGGAAATCAATCGAATTCTCGATCAATGTTTTGCGAAAAAAAATGAAACGAGAACAAATGAATTCAGTTGTAATAGATTTGTTCTCTTAACAACGTAATCAATAAAGTCGGATCCAATTTTGTTCACAAGTCTAAACAATTATGGTTTTTGTGTGGGGGTTTCTTATAATGAAAAAGAGAGATATTAATCATTTTGCCAGCCTGTGATTGTGAGACTGCGTTTTGTAGTCCCAGAAAGCTGATTAATGTTTGAAGTGTTGGTATTCATGTAACTAGGCTCATTAATGTAAGTTTTGACAAAAGCGAAGTATTTGTACATTGTTTCACATTTTCTCACTGTATTATTTGAAGCCGCAAATTTATGTTTATTTAATCGGGGTTTCTCTCCCAGCTAAAAACCAAAGAAATCTTTTCACCGGCTGTGTTTGTTTTGGACATGGTTATGTTTTGATGATTGATAATTTCATTCACATTAGTTTATTTATAGACTCTTTTATTTATTGACAATGATTTGCTCTACCTACCTCAACTTTCGAGCAAATGCTGCATAAACAAAAGTAGTTCGCCCTTGAAGAGGACATGACATGATATTTTCAGCGTAGGAAGTGGGCCTACGTAGTACGTACCATTGTGGTTCAGTCGGCCTTGTATGCAATAAATCTAATTAATATATATATTTTATGATAGACCTAAAGCTACGGTTTCCCACACACGATTTTCATGAAGGTGGAGTGTGAGTTTTTTGTTTTTATTCAAAACTTCAAAATCCACTTTGCATGTGTCATTAATATGAGTCATGTATCATAACCTTAATTCACTTTAATAAGCATAATTAGTTGGTTGGAATAGCTCGATTAACTACTTCTGCGGAGCAGATTAACGCGATTTGCTGTTTGAATGCGCAAATATATAAATAAAATAAATTAAATGCACAATTAAAGTGTGGTCATATAAAAAAATAAATTAATATTTTGCAGAGATTAAAATTCATTGCTTAATAAAATTATTGGCTAATTTTATAGTTTTATTGTGTTATCTTTGAATTACATATTTTCGATCTAAATTTATTTGCAAAATAGGAATTAAAACATAAATTTGCAATAATATATTTAAAAATCGATAACATATCGATTGACAACACTGCGCTGCCAGGGCCGCCGAAAACAGTGTGCACAGTGTGTATTGATTGCGTGTGTGTGTGTACCGTGCGGCCGTGTGTGGGTGTCACTGACTGATATTTGACAAGTAAGATAAAATATAAATATTAGGGCGATTTTCGCGATCCGTGCTAATCCCATCAACGATTTGCCGCCCCCCACTCAGATGATAGCAATGGACGAGCAGCGCGGCGACAAGATCTACGGCGGATGCGAGGGTCCGGACGCCATGTACGTGAAGCTGATTTCCTCGGACGGCCACGAATTTGTCGTCAAACGCGAGCACGCTCTCACCTCCGGCACAATCCGGGCGATGTTGTCCGGACCGGGTCAGTTTGCCGAGAACGAGGCCAACGAGGTGCATTTCCGGGAGATACCGTAAGTAGGGTGGCTCCACCAAAGGCACAGCCAAGTTGCTCCGCCGGCAGCGGTGCGCTCACCTGCACGGCGACCAGTCTGTGTGACCTAATGACCGGCGACAAATTTGCACAGATGTACGGTACATAGCCAAGATGTACGCAGTTACATGGGTGCATGCATGTACGTAGAGCACACCCAAGTAAAGTCCACGGATTACAGATCGTTCGGTATGATTCAAATTGGCCCGTTTTACACGTAATCTCGGGCACAACTGCGCGCATTAGATTAGCACACAGTCCGGCATCGATTGCTGCTACAAATCAGATTGATGGTGTTATTTCCGCGTATATTCTGATTGATCTGTACCTAAACTCTATAATAGCAATCAAAATGTGCAGCAATGTGTAGGGTTTCTATAAGAAAAAAGCTAGTCAACTCCCAACTCATTACTTCTTAAGCTAAACCAGCTTATAAATTCAGATGCTCAAGGATTCGTGCATTTGTGTTCTATCTGTTTAAGCATTATTGTTAGAGTGGTAGTCATATACTTTCAAAAGTAGTTTCTTTAACTATTAACGTTGTTAAATCATTTCAGATCCCACGTCCTACAAAAGGTCTGCATGTACTTCACCTATAAAGTGCGTTACACCAACAGCTCTACCGAAATACCCGAATTCCCGATCGCTCCGGAGATCGCATTAGAACTTTTGATGGCGGCTAATTTCCTAGACTGCTAAAAACATAATATTGGTTAATTTGAATTTACATTATTTACAAGTGAACGAAGGAGGGCCAGACTGCGTAAAGCTTAATTCGCCCATGTTAATTTGGTAATGAAACGAGAAGATCGTCCCTGCGAGAAAATAAATTTCTGTTGATTTCCTAAACGATCAGTTTTGTAATACGCTTTTTTCGAAAAACATTGCTTTTTATTAAACATCAACGAAAGTGCAGAGCGTCGCATTTCTATTTGGAGTGCTTGGACCTGGATTTGGCGGCATTTTTGTTGTTCAGCATGGCGAAACGCATTTGCTGGATGAGCCATTGGACACCCTCGCCCAGACCCTCGCCGGATATAGCGCTGCTGGAGCAGATGTGCCAGGGTTTGTCCTTGATGTTCTCCAATCTGAGAGCTGCACACGGATGATATATTATAAGCAACATGTAGTTATTAACTTTTGAGTAACTTAAGAAAAAGACCTGCTGCTATTTTCACACTGGACAGCGAGTCCTCCATGTCCATTTTGTTGCCGTAGAAGAGAATTGGCACAATTCGGTTGCACAAGTCCGGATGCTGCAGGACCAGATCCAGCTCATCCTTGACCACCACTAAAATTGAAACATTGAGCCATGGGCGGGAGTTGTTAATTTGCATATCCAATACCGAATCTCATGCGATCGCTGGAATCAATGACGTAGATGATGCCGTGGCAGTTCTTAAACTGATGCTCCCACAGATTCCTGTATCGCGTCGCGCCGGACATGTCGATTGCCTTAATGGAAACACCTGACATGCCTGCTCCAAGGGGATATATATAGTCAGAGTTGATGATTCCATTTCCACTTACTGTAAAACTGTTCCACCATGAAGCCAACTGTGGGCACCACAATGGATGTCTGTTCGCTGGACTTTTTGAAATGATTGATTATCGAGGACTTTCCACTGTTGTTTAGTCCCAGCACCAGAATCGTCATCTTATCCTTTTTAATCTTTATCAAATCGGCCAAATTGTGCAACATTCCCATTTTACTGGCGGACGGGCATCAATTTTATTTTGTTTACGGCGATTTTCCTGACATGTTTGGCCCTGCAAAGGACTTTCCATTGCCATGGCAACCCGCTTGGTGTTGGCATCGATTTATTGAAACTTATGGCCACCTTCAACTTTGGCTGCCGCATCCGATTCGTTCGCCCCCACGAATTTTCAAGTTCACCTAAGGCGTGACTTTGAGTATTGGTTCGATTACAAAAGTAGGGGGAGGTCACCCATCATGCCCAAGATGGAATTGTTTTGGACGGAAGCACACCTGCACTGAACTAAATGAATAGTAAAGGATTTCTGAGCAATATACATAGAGATTAGGCTTTAGGATTTCATAAAATAAATGATTAAGGGACTCAGTTTAGTAGTTTAATCTACAACTTGTAGCAAAATCAGGAATTTTTTGCTTTTGTTACAAAAGTTTTTCCATTTAAATGATTTAGACCGCTTGGCATTTTGATATTTACAATTGATTGCTTTACTAGTACAATAAATGACTTTAAAATTGGCCAAATGAATATTAAACTTTCAAATCCTTAATGTCTGTAACTGATATCCAAATTTTTTCGTCCAGACACAACAACATGCTGTAGTTTTATCCATCAACAAGACATTGGTCTTGATAGAACCTAAAACCGGATAAGGAATCCCAGCAATGGTTTCTTGCCAAATAACTCCAATCACGATCCACTTAGTTGAAACTATTGGCGATAAATAATGTTGATCAGAACTACGGGTTTTACGTGTTGACACAAGCCAAGGTTTATTGTAGAATTCTTCTTAAAAAACATGGTTACGGGTAGAGCTCCTCTACTTCTTGGTGTTCAAGATGATACCATCGTATTTCTGCTGGAACCACTTCATGGCATCCTCCTTGGTGAGGCGGTGCTGGAAGCCGACAGTGCCGGACTTGCGCTTCCTGTGGTTCACGTTGTAGCCTGCAAGATAAACCAGAGTAGGAGATAAGAAATCAACGTTTTTCGCAATCCAGGAGACGCTGTCGAAATTGTACCGTGTGGCCTCGCATGGAATGTAGCAAGTCCAACTAAGCACATCTTCTTTGCTATGCGCACATTCACTGAGCATCAGAGCCTCGATTGGCAGAGATACCTAATTAAGTGCACGATTCGAAACGTAGGAGACAGATGCTTACCAGGGCGGCCGAGGACGACGTAGAAGTCCAGACCATAGATACCGATGGACGGATCGTACTTGATGCCCAGATCGATGTGTTCCTGGATGCCGAAACCGAAGTTGCCGGTGGAGGAGAAGTTCTCCCGACGCAGCTCGTACTCGCGCACCTTCAGGCCACGCTCCAGAATCTCCTCGGCCTTGGCGCCGCGCACCGTGCAGTGGACAGCGATCTTCTCGTTACGGCGAATACCGAACGAACGGACCGTGTAGCGGGCCTTGGAGAACACTGGCTGCTGGCCAGTCAGCTGCTCCAGCACCTGTTGGCATGCTCTAGTTAGCCAGTGATCATGGTTATGCTGCATCTGGGTCTATCTTACCTTGGCGGCACGGGTCAGCCTGTCACCGGACTCGCCCACGCAGATGTTCAGGCAGAGCTTGCGGATGTGCAGATCCCTCATCGGGTTCTTCGCGGGATCGCGCTTGATCTTCTTGGTAACAGCCTGAAAAACAACCAAGGAAACTCGTCACTTCTTGTGAGGCCATCGTAAACACACAGCGTACAACTTTTGCATGACAAAAATATGGTTGAAAATATGTCGATGCGTGCAGCAATTGTGGTTGAACCTACCGCCATTATGGTATGTAGGAGTGAAAGCTGCTCACAGGTATCCCTCGCTACAAATAAACGATTTAAAAGTGGTTAAATAAAAATATCGGCAAAAAAACGCGGAGCACTCACCGGAAACTTGTAAGAAAAGAAGGAAAGGTTAGTGTGACCGCGCTGAAGCGCACAAATGGACCTAAAAAACGCATGACACGTGCTGTTGTCGTGCTGTTATCGAACTATCGTGCTGTTGTGCGCACGGCCTTCCATCACTAACGGTTAACAGAGCAAATTGTAAATAAATGGGGTATTCCCTAAAATGTTAATCACTAAAATTGGTTTATTCAATTATTTCGTTGAATACTGAACAGCAAATATGGCAGATGTTTGCTATTAGTTGATTGTTCGGATTTTTACAAGAAGACCTATTAAATTACTTTGAAGCTTGATTTGATAATTGTTTACTTGGCATTATTGGCATGGAACGGAAAATCCAATTAAAATAAAAAAATATTTGAAATATGGCCCGCTTATCTTATTCTCATTCATTGCGCATTAAGCACATCAGTTAAGTAATGCATCCAAATTAATGAAAAAGGCACTTTTAGTGATATTAATTGAAAAACTTGAAGTAAACGTCAATAATTGTTTATTTGAATTATTAATTTTAGCAATAATGTGTATTTCATTGAAGAATTCCGTCAATCCGTATGTAGAGCTTAGTCGATGGACTTCATCTTGCAGAGGAAGTTAATAGGTAGTAACTTAATATCCTCGTTAATCCTGCAGACGAACACATCGCCATCCTTGGACAGCACTCTGCCCACGGACTCGCGGTCATCGCCGTAGATGATCTTGAATTCGTCGCCATTGCTTGGTAGCACTGGCGCCAAGTGCTCGCTGACGATGGACACACTGCGATCCTCCTGGCGCAGGAATACGGAGCACACACCGTTAGAAACGGTGCGGATGATGCCCGTTTGCCCAACGAGATCGGTGTCGTCGTGCGTGTGAATGCGAACTTCAATGTCTGTGGTACACCAGTCGCCCATCGAGGAGTCCAGACTGGCTCCAGGTGTCTGGGGATTGTACGGCGACTGCGGTATGCCACCAGGAGTATTCGGTGAATAAGTCGATGGCGACGGAGTGTTCATGTAGCCAACGGGATACGGCGACGGAGCAGGACTGGGACTGGGATTGAATGGACTGTAGCTTCTGTCCGATCCATACAGAGTGCCAGGAGTTTGCGGGGCAAACTGGGAAGTCATTTGATAGCCAGGGGTACCTTTAAGATTCGATAGAGTTACAATACGTCAAGAACAATGCGCAACCAAAGTACTTACTTGGATTGTATCCAGGGCTGGGACTGGGCTCCTCAAGGGAGTAATCGAAATCGTTGTTCCTGGCCGGCGTTGTGTTTGCCGTGGGATCCCAAGCGCCATGTCGTGGTGTCATGCTGCCATCGTGCGATGGTGTCATTGTGCCATAAGGCGTACGAGTATCCGTATCCCAGTTGGGCGTCTGGCTTCCCACCAACGGAGTTTTCGATCCGGCAGCGGTATAACTGGGAGTCTGGGCACCGTATCCGGGAGTGCGAGCTGGGGTGCGTCCATATGTGGAGACACTGCCCTCTTTTCCGGTGACTCCCACAATGGCAATGTGATTCCGGTCCACCGAAATCGTCTGGCATGAGGTATGCAGTTCCACACGAGCCGTGCTCTCGGTGGCATCCTTCACAATTCCCACGGCGCCCTTATAAGGTCCTCCACTAATCTTAATGGTTTTACCCAAGATCTCACGGTCACGGGTCACTCGGAAACCACCTCGTCCACCACGGGCGCCACCACGAGCTCCACGACCAGCGGATGGATGCATGGGCGATTGAATGCGCGGCGACATAAAACCTAGGCCGCCCACCATGCCGGCATTACTAACGTTCGTCTTGCTGCCTCCAGCCAACTGCAAATGCCTAGTCTTGCACACAAAGATTCCACCGTTCTCCGTGTACATGCGGCAATGGAGAAAGGCCAGACTGCGATACAAATGTTTGATCTCGCCGGAACGTCCCTGAAAGATTTGACTTTGAAGATACCACAAATTGGATAAAATGAAATAACTTACTGCATGGGGTCCCTCCATCACCTTGACTACATCGCGCCGGCGAATCTGGTTCTGATCTGCATCCAGAGCCACCGTATGGCGGTTCTCCTTTCGCTTGTGCAATGCAGTTGGCTTGCACTCGATGCACTTGCCATTCATGCCCAAGACATGGAAATTCTCCCGCTCCAATCGCACTATGACACCCACATTCTGGGAGCTGTTATGATACTTATACTTATAAAGTCTGTTTCACAAGTTATTACATTCGTAAACTCACTCCAGTTGCACCATATCTCCCCATTGAAACTGGCCGAGACAGTCCACACCTGTGGCAACATCCGAGCACAGTTGCAAGTCCCTTGGCAGCACCTCCAACTCGTGATTGGTAAGATCGGAGACGAGCACCACTCTTGTAGGCTCGACGCGAATAATGAGACCAGTTTCGCCTTCGTAACGACCAGCCAACACTCTGGCGTGATCTCCTGTCTTGAAGTATTTGCGCAGCTCACTGGCTTTGAAAATCAAAGGATCCTGCAAAAATCACTTGTTTAATTACTTGATTCTACATTTCTTTTGTAATACACACCTTTAAATCTTGATGTTTAGGCATGACAGTAATCATGGTGCCGTCAATAGCCACAATCTTGGCCTGCAAGTTTTCCAAATCTCCCACGCAGACTTCCACATTGTCGCCCATTGAGAATGAGTGAGCCATAGTGGGATCATCCTTCACGGTGCCCATTATTTCCAAGTTTACCTCTGCATAAGTAAATTTCCAGGTTAATATGAACACAAGCTGGTCGAACTTTCATATCTTACCTTCCGGAGATTCTTCAAAGCGTTCTAGCTCGGCTAAAGTGGGCTTTACACCGTCCGACAGAATGGCCGACATGGTAAAGTTCTTATAGAGGAATCCCTTTCGCGAATACCGATTTCCCTCGAAGAGAAGGAAATCACCATCTGAGTGTACTTCACCTCCAATTGCCCTAAACGAAAACGTAGTTTAGGTCTTGAGCGAAATCAACTCCACTGGTAATACATACCTTACGGCCTCTGGATCAAAAGGTTTAGCTGCTGGGCGGCGTTTCTTCTTGCGCTTGTTATCATCACTCTCCTATTGAATACATACATTTATAGATCACATTACACTTTATAAAATGTTTATGATCGCCCTACCGTTGCTGTTGTTCGCAAGGCTCCTCGCATGCGTGTGTAGTCAATGCGAGGAAGCAACTTGAGATGTACTTGGTTCTGGGCCAGATCCACGTAGTCCACCTGGGCGATGTCGTCCTTGTAGAGACCGCGCTTCAAGCGCACCCATTGCTTCACTTTAAGGCCAACCTGCTCCTTGACCACCTTTAGCACATCCGTCATCTCCTTGATGGGCACCATTTCCTGCTTCCATTTGCCCATCCGAAGATTACCCACGTTATCAATGCAAGTTTTAACATGAGTCTGCTTGTAGGCCTCCAAGTAAATGTATCCCTTGACGCCCTCTGGTGCAATAATAGATTTGATTTGCAATGGATCGTCTGTGTTCAGGTAGGTTAAGTACTTTCGCATCAGAAGAAGCGCTGTGGCCTTCTCCTCGCCTATGCGACATTTCACCATCCACAAATTGGGATCCCTGCGCAGAGTACATAGAATAAAATGGTTGCCATTTGGTAAAGATATGGAAACTCACTTGATGCCGGGTAATAGAGTTTGTTGGGTAATCTCGTCTGACATCTCTTCACCGCCATCTCCAAAGTGGCGTTTTGCAATGGACTCATCGGCGTACTTCTTACGGAGGTACTCCTCTATCTCGTCCTCCTTTTGAGTGCTAGAATATAGTAAACATATTAGACTGAGACTGGGTACTATCCTAAGCTTCAACTTACTCCCAAAGGTTTGTGCCTCGTCGACGAATTTCAATATCCCTGGCTGTGGGACCCAGCTCATCAATCTCATTGCCCACAATGCCAATTTCATTGGCGCCCTCTTCCCACTCGTCATCTTCATCGACCTATAGTTTAGTGAATGATTACAGTTATATATGGAAAAAGTGTACGTGTTATAAAGACTCACTTCATCGTCCACTTCAGCTTCGTCAATGATGAAGCCACCAAAACGCTCCTTCTTTTTCTTCTTTCTTGGGTGATCGTCGTTCTCCTCCTCATCGTACTCCTCGGAATCGATGTCCTCGCCTGGTGGCTCCTCCTCCTCCTCGCCGGATTCATCGCTCTTGCCACGATTGTCTCGTCTCTGTGGAGATTCCGAGCCAGATCTAGAGTGGCCCGATTGCGAGCGTGATCTGGACCTGGAAACGGAGCGAGAACCCCTAGAACCGGACCTGGAACGCGATCTTGACTTGGAGCGGGCACTCCGTTGTGACTTGTTGGAAATTGATCCATCTTCGGAGCCACTATCCGACATATTACTGACTTCCGAGTCCGACATTATGGTCTATGTGAGTCCTAAAGGCAAACAAAGAAAAGTGATAACAATCCATTTGATATGGCAAGAATGCACATACATTTAGGAGCACCCCGCCACTTTTGATATGCAGGTGCTCTTGCGGACAAACGAACATATGCAAGTTAATTTCGCGAATAAATAAACTTCATTGGATGTTGATCTTTTCTTTATTCCATTGTTATATAGATGAAACTGGTTAGAATGCGATATCGTCTACCGATTCCTTTCTTAAGTTTTTTTTCTTCTTTAACACGAAATTTGTAAACGTGTGCGAGTGCAACGAAGCAAAATCGGTGGTTTTCATATCTTCAACTATTATTCACAATATATGCTGGGGTATATGCATTTTATACTTGCAGCGAAGATTTAATAAATCTAGTACTTACTATATCCTTTATGTTTAATTCGATTTCTTCGTAGCAAATTGTGCAAAAGCAAAGAAGTAATCCTTTCCACGCCAGTGGTGAGACAGTCGTAAATCTGTTGTTATCGATTGCTTGCGTTAGAAAAGTTAATACCAAAGTAGGAACTAGTTCCGTGAGCTATGGTTGTTCAGAAACTGAAAATTAAATTATTATAAGTAAATATTTTAAAGCATTTACTCCGCTATAAAAAGATAAATTTAAAGAGAGTGGAAATCAATTTATAATTCCACAAACGATGTGTAGCGCTCCAGTGAACCAGTTCCAATTCGGGAACAGCCCAGCTGGCTTATTATCAGCAGAAGGATTCGGTCACACTGGCTACTACGGAGAAATAAGTAATCATATTTTTAAAAATAACCATTACTAGCTGATAAAAGCCAGCGGGCAAGCACAATTCCCAAACCTGAATCGACTATGTGGCGTTGAAGTGAAAACACCGCAAGGTTCACCGTGCAATTCACTCAATAACCATATCAACCCCACACATCTGGCGCAGACTGTATGTATAAACAGATGCACATACGGGGATGTGCATGTGTGTGCCCACTACCACCTACCGCATTTCCATAAGCTGAGAGTTTGGCAATAACGACGAATCTCTCGCTTTCCCGACCAGATTAAAGAATTCGGTTATATAGCCCGCCGATCGACGGCCCGTAACTCTGGCGTCGGCAGAGAGTGGGCGTGCAAGTGGGTTTCTCGGGGCAGTAAGGTGTGGTTCCACAACACCATAAAGCAGACGAAGCGAAAGAAAAAAACAAAAAAAAAACACAACTTGGTGGTGGGAAAGTCTCTCTTCTGTTCCACCTGTGAATATTTGCAGGAAGTCCGCCAGTTAGCTAGTTATTGTGTCATGCAATCGATATCCGCCGTAACATATGCTTCTGGTATCTCAGGTTGAAACCTCTATCCGGAATCGCCCACTGTGCGGTAACTGTGGACCATGAACACCGCGGGAGCCACCAGTCAACCGCCGCCCACTAAAAATGAGAGTGAGTTATGCACTTGCCCCCCTACCACCACACCATAAAACTAAATGAAATCTATTTCCCCGCCAGTTCACTCCGAGGAGTATCTCATCCACGTGCATATGCCGAACAAGAGCTTCAAGGCTGTTCGGTTTAATGTCAAGGAGACCGTTTTCCATGTGATCCGGCGCACCGTCGAGGATCTGGGCACGGATGGACGGACACCCAGCATTCAGCGATATGCCTGCCGCATGCTCAACATGATCACCAAGGAGGTGATCTGGCTGGCCAGGAGCACTTCGATGCAGAAGGTTCTCTCGCACATCCTGACGCCCGGCTGCTCAAACGTCGACTGTCCCAACAACCAGTCGGAGTTGGATGAGGTTCTATTGGAGCATGGAAGAAGGATCACCGACAATAGGGTGTGGCGTGTGGAGCTCAGAGTGCGCTACGTGCCAAATAATATTCAGGAGCTCTTCGAGGAGGACAAGGCCACCTGCTTCTATTACTTCAATCAGGTGAAAGAGGACTTTATACAAGCCAATGTCACATCCATCGACACTGAAGTGGCGGTGCAACTCTGCTGTCTGGGCATTCGTCATTATTTCAAGAACATCACCGTGAAAGCACCAGACAAAAAGCAGCACATTGACTACATTGAAAAGGAAATCGGATTTAAAAGTTTTCTTCCTCAATCTGTGATAGCCACATCAAAGCCAAAGAATCTTAAGAAACTGATCCAAGTCGGTTACAAAAAGGTCTACAATTACAACGACATTGAGTACTTGACGCGGTGAGCATTCCTGAAGTTTAAAGTCACGTGTCCCGTTTATATATCGTTTCTTGTTACAGGTTCTTTGATCTTCTGAAGAATATTTATTTAACGAACTTCGAGCAGTTCTCGGTAACCCTGAGCTCGGCGTGGAATATTTCTGGAATTCTACACGTCGGCCCTCACATTGGTAATTACTTCACAGGTGTGCAAAAAATACCTTGCTAAACATATTTTGTACTTTTAGGAATCTCGTACCAGACTCATCCTCAGGCCAGCTTGAAGAACGTGGCTCAGTTTAAAGATGTGGTCTCTATTAAAACGTGCACTTTACCAAAGGAAAAACTGTCCAAGTCTGGCGAGAATACCACGGAACCAGAGCTTCAGAGCTTTAATTGCAACTGCCAGAAGATTAAAACCCAAATAAAAATATCAGCTTCCAACAATGTGGAAGATTTGGTTATAACGTGCAATGGTATTAATGTGAGTTTGCAGTGTAGAATTATCCGTATTACCTATTTTAACGCTTATTTTAATTACCTACAGACCGCTGAGAGTATTGCTGACCTAATTGACGGTTACTGCCGGCTGTTATCAAAAGACCTAGAGTTCACGATTTGGCATCGAGAGACAAACGCGTCGAACGAAGATAGCGCAAAAGCATTGCCCAATGATGCGACGCTGGGGTCCAATAAATCAACTTCAAGTCAGGGAAAACCGATGCTGACCGATGATTATGCCGAGATTGGATTATTGGAGGGCGAGGGCGATTACTCTACGCCCACCGTCCGGAATTATGAGTTGGACAGAGCCCTCATTACGCCGAGCGCCAAAATTGGTGTGGGACAGTTTGGTGATGTGTATGTAGGCACGTATACGCTTCCGAAACTGGGCAAGGGCAAGAACTCTGCAGGAAATGGAAAAAATAGCAATAGTGACCAAAGAAATGCCGATTCAAGGCCAGATGTTATACAAGTGGCGATAAAGACATGTAAAGCTAACGACGATCCTGAAAAAACCGAAAACTTTCTTGCCGAAGCTTGTAAGTTTTACAATTACGTGTAATTTGTTTGCACTTTCTTAAGACTCAAATTTTACTTTCAGATATTATGCAAAAATTCGATCATCCCCATATTATTCGCTTAATCGGCATTTGCAGCGTAATGCCCATTTGGATAGTTATGGAATTGGCCAAACTGGGTGAACTGCGTGCATACTTAAAGACAAACAGCGAAAGGTAATACTGAAGCATTAATAATTAATTTGATTTTAATAACTTGATTGTTTTCATTAGATTAAGCCACGGTACTCTACTGAAGTATTGCTATCAGCTATCGACTGCTCTCAGTTATTTGGAATCCAAAAAGTTTGTTCACCGAGATATAGCGGCGCGTAATGTACTAGTCAGCTCACCAACATGTGTTAAGGTTATATTTAATTCAGATTTGCGTTTGACTGAGATATACTAAGTTGATTTCAAACTTGCAGTTGGCTGATTTTGGATTATCACGTTGGGTTTCCGATCAGTCGTATTATCACTCAACCCCCACAGTTGCCCTTCCCATCAAATGGATGTCCCCCGAGTCAATAAACTTTAGAAGATTTACCACTGCTAGTGATGTTTGGATGTTCGGTAAGTAAAATATGTGGCTACCTATCTACTATTGCTAATCTTATAATTATATTAGGTGTCTGCATTTGGGAAATACTCATGCTCGGTGTAAAGCCCTTCCAAGGCGTCAAGAACAGCGATGTTATATTAAAGCTCGAAAACGGGGAGCGTCTGCCATTGCCTCCCAACTGCCCGCCTAGATTATATTCGTTAATGTCCCAATGCTGGGCGTACGAGCCACTTAAACGACCGAATTTCAAGCGGATCAAGGAAACTCTACAGTAAGTCACCCTAAAATCTAAACTATACTTGATTAAACAGTATATTTTTTTATTTCTTAGTGAAATTCTGATTGAAGACAGCATTAATTCATCGGAGACACTGAAGCGGGAGCAACGAAAAGTGGCTTCCATGTCCTGGATTGGCAGTGATGACATCGACATTCCGCCATCGAAACCTTCAAGGGTGATGCACGATCCTGGTAATTACCTCTATTTAAGTAAACTTTTATATAAGTATTCTAATGTTTTAATTATTTGCAGACATCACTGGTTTAATGCCTGAAACAACGGGGCTACCTCAGACTTATATTATTGCACAAAATCCCGCGGTGCTGGCCAAACTGATGATGGAGAACCAAAAACGAGGCATAAATCCAGCGGCGTACACCACACCAGCTTCGGTATTTAATACTCTAGCCGTAGGATTAGATGACACCAATCCGAATGTTTCGCTTAAGACTACTAAGCTACCAGCAGCAGATTTGTTAAAACTTGACCCCATCGCAGAATCCGAAAGGCTTAGGTCCCAATTTTCAGCTAATAGCAGCGCTAGTCAACTGGCTAATCCCCTTACTGCTTCTGCTAACCCCCATGAATCCCTCAATTCACACCAGGCAGGAATGTTTACGGGTAGTTTGCCTTCAAAGAGCAGCTTCGTCGTTTGCCCACCCCAAACAGAGGAACACATGCAAGCCGAAAACATTTCTAACCCGTCTGTGTCCAAGGTATCCGGATATAGCCTATATGGGAGCCTGGAGAGGCACCCACCACCACCTGCAAAAGCCATGCACTCCAAAGGTGGCAGCCTGGAACGCCACCAGTCATTGATGTCAGCCCAGAATCTTGTTTTCTACAATACAAAGCCGCCACCAAACTGCACGAATACGGCAGAGCGATCGAGGAGCATGGAGCGGAACACATACTTCCATGCCTATCGACAACAGATGAAAACCTCCATTGAATGCGAAGCTCTTCCCGAGGAGATTTACGATTTTGGGGGCATCGGACTCAAAACTTGTGTGTCCGCTAGGCAGCAACCCAAGTTCAGCCCAATGGTTAATGTGCGCCCAGCTGAACTGGGCCAAGTACAAAACACAGATTGCATGGGATTACAGCCGAATATCCCTGTATGCGGCACAATGGACTCCTTTGGAGTTATATCCCCTCACAACTTGGACGAAAGTCTAAGACATCAAAGAGAAATGGAGCGTCAGTGGATGACTTCGGGACCACAGAGCATCACAGTTAATCCTAACATTTCCGAAGGAGCTGCTTGCTTGGCCACATTGCAAGCTGAAGCCATGGGAAATCAGGTTTGGGCCTATTGGACTCGTTGGCAGCCGAGCTTTGCATATCCTTTTTATTTCCCTTCGTTTTTTTACTTTTATGCTAAAGAGCATTAGTCCTATATTTGTATTTAGTAACATTTTTATGTTAACTTTGATTTATTTAAGTTTTAGTTAAAATATTCCTGAAATCCTTGAGCCGCGAGTAACAAATCCTCTTTATTTCCAGGGCATTCACAATGTTTTGGGCGAAAAACTACGACAACAGCAAAAGGATAGCAACAGCGATAGCGAATGGTTAATTCAAGAAGAATTGCTAGTAAGTACCAAATAAAGACTATAAAGAAAGTAGGTTTCATATCATACAAATTTCAGCGGCAGAGATCCTGCTCAATACCTCAAGGATCGCTCAATGATCATCAGGCACAAATGTTTAAGCTTGACTTCATGTCAGCTGGTCCCTCCAGTTTGCCGGACTGCTCGAACTCCAGTTCTCGACCTATGACACCAAATGCAAATCTCTCTTCACTGAAGTCGAACCACTCATCGGCAGATCATTTGTCCAGCTTGACGTCTGCAGAAGAACAGATGGGCTCAAATGCCCGAAACCTTGGCAGTGCAGTTCCAAGTCGACCACCTAACCGCGCGGATGATGAAGTTTATTGCGCCACCACACTGGTGGTCAAATCAATAATGGCGCTGTCGCAAGGTGTGGAGAAAGCGAATACCGAGGGTTACTTGGAATTGGTTAAGAACGTGGGCGTCAAGTTGAGAAACCTGCTAACATCGGTGGACAAAATATCGATAATATTTCCAGCACAGGCCCTTAAGTAAGCAAGTTTGTTGCTTATAAAGTTGATTAATTTAACGCTATTTGTTTATAGGGAAGTGCAAATGGCACATCAGGTACTTTCAAAAGACATGCATGAATTGGTCTCAGCGATGCGATTGGCTCAACAATATAGTGACACTACGCTGGATTGTGAATATCGCAAGTGAGTGCTAACCACCGAAACGAATTTAAATATTCAAGAAAACTAATTATGATTTCTTTTAAAGGAGTATGCTGTCTGCTGCCCATGTTTTGGCTATGGACGCCAAAAACCTGTTTGATGTCGTCGATTCGATACGTCAACGTTATCAACATCTATTCCCGCCATCCGCCACAAAAGAAACAAGTTGTTCGTCAAGTTTTGAGTCGACTTCTGGATCTATTGTCGCAGAGCCAGTTAATGACCTTGGTGGTTATATCAAGACTAGCACTTCTGGAGATTTGCTTCAAAACACAGGAATATATGATAATGATCTGCATCATAGCTTCAACTCGCAATTACAGTTGCAAAACCCAAATGGAAGCATGGATTTAAGCGGCGGTGGTAGTCTACAGCGAGGGATGAGCCTTGGCTTGGACACCACCAGGGCGACAAACGAGCCCTTGCGAATTGTTGAGGAGACCCTGGGCAGCCCGGGTGAACATATGTACTGCAATACGTCCGCCTTGCACGGCCACGCGTAATTCTAAAGCTTATGTTTTTTTCTATGCGAAGATAGATATTAACTTAACGACCTAACTACTGTAAATACTTAATATATATCAGAATATGTATATCACTCGAACTATTCAGCGGATAATTCGCTTATCTACGTACGGAATATACATAGCTTTGAACATACTTACTCACTAAAAAGTTTGACGAGACCCCAACTCGGCCGGCCGCATTCTCACATCGTCATGTAGTCAAAATAATTTAAGAAACAAAGACACGTTTTTGAATGAAGATGGCTAGTAATAGTAATTTATAGATAATCTACTCGATCTAATACAACTAAAAATTAAATTCATCATCATTTCGGGTGTGTTTTAAGACATTTATATTGTGATTTATAGTTTACCATTATAGGCTTTACTCGGAGCTAATTATTTTGGTGCAAGGTTCAATCACAAAAAATAAAAAGATTAAATAAACAAAAAGCGTTGTTTCTTTTTTTCATTTATTCGTGCAATGTTCGAAAGAACATTTCGTAATCATCCCAATAAGTAAAAAAATCTCAGAAAATACGGGGTATGGAATTCTTTAATAAGTTAACATCGGCTCACGTTACAAATGCAAATGTAATAAATCTTTTTATTGGGTCAACAAGTCATTAAATTCGGTAACAACACCTATCGACATACAAACAATGACGTGATTATATTGGATGAAATCTTTTTCGGAAGTGAAGTTTGTTTTGTACTATATAAAGAAAATTATTGGAGATAGCCATTAAGAGATTCCATTTAAATATTTGTTCGAGTTGATTTGCTAGCTTAGATATATATCCTTTACGAATATATTGTGCGCTCTATCCACTCCTCCAAAGTAAAGGTGGCTGTTTCGTTCTTCTCGGTGTCGCGCTCCTTGAATATATCTAAAGAAACGTTTACAATAGAATTTATATAAATTAAAAAATTAGGAAACTAGGATCATTCACATTACCAATATATGTCTTGATTTTAACAGCGCACATGATGAAATCATCGAAGGCTATTTTGCCATCACGAGAGCCATATCGATGGCCCAAAACATTTAGAACACGATTGTTTAGATGATAGCCGGCAGAGTTGAGAGCCTCGCGAAGCTGGAATCCGGATACCCTGCCCGTATTCTCCACATCATAGACCTTAAATATGGCCTTCCATTTGGCGATTTCCGAAAGTAAAGTCTCGAACTCCTCGAATCCCAGCTTTCCCGATTTATCAGCATCCAACATGGCAACCATGGAGCGGCAAACATCCTTGGAAAAGCCATGAGTCTCATCCACAATTGCTGTAAAGATTTGTTTGTATTCTATTCTTTTTTAAAAGCATACTATTTTACCATTTGCTGTTACAGGACCTCCATCCGCCGGATTGTCCCCTATCAGCCTCTTGTTCGACTGATCATTCATTCCCAACTGCTCCTCGAATGGCGTGCCCTTCAAAAACGGTCCACAAATCAAGGACAAAAGACCACAAGCCCCAGCTCCATCTTCGCCAGGACCAGAAGCCTGGGTCTCAAAGGCCATGTTATTGGAGAAACGATTGAAAACCACTGGTTTGGGTAAATCTGAAAGGAAATCATTGTTTGAAACACCATGTGTGTGTAGTTTTTAATATCGAGCCTTACCGTCCCTCATCGAATGGTC
The DNA here is from genome assembly GCF_004382145.1 of Drosophila mauritiana. Lineage (NCBI taxonomy): Eukaryota > Metazoa > Arthropoda > Insecta > Diptera > Drosophilidae > Drosophila > Drosophila mauritiana. The sequence continues at coordinate 17,774,933 of NC_046668.1, read as the reverse complement.
CAGAATGCGTTTCAATTCCATCCAATCCACCTCCATGTCCTTGCCGGCAATGCTGTCGAACAGGCGACGCAAGCCCTCCTTCTGAGGATCGATAGGCTTGGGTGTTGGGAATCCTGGCGTAATCTTTAAAGCGATATTTCTAATTAAGCGATCCCGATCCCATTGACCACAGTTAACTTACCGTATCGGCTTTGCCGCCATAACCCACATGATCATCATTCTCTCTAGATGGGAGTGAAAAGCGAAATGATTGACATTGAAGTGAATGGAAAACAATTTATAGAGAAACAAATGGAATACAATACTATGTACAATACAAGGATTTCGAATGGCCTAATGAGTATTGAGAAGCAGATATTCAAGATGAGCTTAATTTGTTGGGGTCCATTATCAAAAGTATGTTGTTGTGGGAGTTTCCTTTATTTTTACTTTAATAAATATCTCGTTACATGACAAAAATACAATCTAAACAAGGGTTAAAAATAATCCGAAAAATTAAACTTTGTTAATAGATTTAACTATGTTGCTGCCACCCTTTTGATAACTGATAAATTAAGGAAATGGAACTATATATTAATCAGAATTATTCTTAACATGTAACAGACAGATGGACAGACAGACCGACATTACATTTGAATTTATCTAGAGGAAATATATTTCGAGTTACTGGAATACTGCAGGCGTTAATCTCAAGTAAAAATATACATAAGAAGAGTGATTAAAAAATGGCATAACCAACTTATCTGTCAGGAATGTGTAGAGGGTAAAGAAACAAATCTAGTCAAACATTTACTAGCACTAGAGATTAAAGAATACTATAGTCACATACCACATATTGCACGTAAGAAGCTTTTAGTTATAGAAACCCCTCATTATTTCTAATATACAAACTCATTGTCATTGTCTACTTGTACGCACTCCATGTTATTTTGAGTTTCTGAGAACACTCGAATGATGAACTCTCCCTCCTCGTTCGGATCGAAAGTTGAAGGCACAATCAGGTAGTGACCAGGAGGCAATTTGAAGCGAGCACACACCTAAATAAAAACGCAAATGTTAAGGGATTGAAACTATATCCTGGATTTGTCCGTATACGTACTTCGCGGGTGTTGATAAAGTGCGGCGATCGTCCCACAGAAGACTTGTATCTGAAAAAGTTCAGACCCTGGGGACGGTTTTCCAGTTCGCGATCATTAAGGCTATAGATAGCGAAACCAATGGTCAGACACTCCATTCCCATATTGCGCTTCGATCTGCGATTCTTTTGCATTAAGGCCACGATGACGGTACACTGTCCTTCTTCATCTTCTTCATCAGGATCGACTAGGGTGATAATGTACTGGGGGTTGTGCCAGAAGGTATCAAGGAAATTTCGGCAGCCACCAGCTGTAACACCGGGTGTCCATTCTCCCTCATACATGGACATCTCCCACTTTCGCTTGCCACTGTTCTGTTGGTCCTCGGTCAGCGAATCAGGCGACAAATTGCAAATCTGAATAAAATCATTGTGAATGAAGCATGAAATATTTCAGCAAGAAATGTTAATAGTTCTACCTCCACGCGATCGAAGTGGTTAAGGAAATCTTGGAAGGACATCCAGAACTCTCCGTCTCTGTCGAATGTTAGTCCAATCTCCGCCTTCTGTTCCTCGGGTATATAACGCCATTCTGGTGAGCTATCACTCCATGGTCCATTCCACTCGGCCTCATTGCCCCAAGGATTGCGCATTCTTATCATAGGGATCTTTCCCTGACGATTTGGCGTAACGATGTCAATAAGGCAAACCTGTTGAGATAGGTTTCTATTATTAAAAGTTCTTATCATAGTTTTCTAACAAACCTTGGTTATGGAGTAAGCGTGACCACGGATTAAGCCCTGAGGAGTTTCAGCCTCTGTGACATTTGGATCAGGCTCAATCGAGCATCCCATCATGGAATTGCGTTCAGCTGCTTTTTGCAGGATGGTAAAGAGATTGCCGGGTGCTTCTTTTAAATCGTACCACTCGGATACGCCGCCAGTAAAGTCTTCCATGGCCTCGCAAGTGCTGCCTCCCTTTAGTGCCTCGTAGGATCCGTGAAGTCTAGAAAGCATATATACATGAGTGGAACGAAAAGTATGTGAATAACGTTGTCCTACTTGGCATAAGCCTTCTCCAGCAGGGCGCTCCAGAACTCGTTCTTCTCCGTGGAGTGCATGTACATCAGCTCTCCATTATAAGTGGGCAAGCGGTCATCAATGATCACATCAACCCATTTACCTTAAAGTTTTAAATAAAATTGTACGAGCATGAATAATGCTTTTTAATAAATAACTTACCATACTGCCAAAAGCGGAAATGGAAGATACCAGCATAGTTCTCCTCGAAACTCTGTTCCGCTGGAATTACGCGGAAGAAGAGGTTGGATTCCTGAGTTAAATTGGCTGTGGCAGCCAAGAGCCAACTGTAAATTTAAGCATTTATTTAAAATTACGAAGTATTCTAGGTGTGTAAATATAGATTTCATTCTTACCAGTCACCAAGCTCGCCTTGCTGGACATCAAAACGTGAATAACCCTCCACAAAAAACTGGGGATTCTCGGCGATTTCCTTTATAATTAAAGCATTTATACCTTCAGTTACAGGTAATATCAAAGTACCTAAAACTTACATGAGGTCTTAGCCATTCGATGTGACGATCTGGACGTCGGGAAAACTGAAGGGACTCGTTCGAAGCCGGGAAAAGTGGATCTTCGAAAAGGGAACCGCTGGCCAGGCAGCTGTTCAATATTGTCTCATAGTCCTGCACCTCGGAATAGGGTCCCAGGTTCGAGCTCTTCTCTCCCAGCTAAAAAATACGTGCTATTAGTGATATGAATCTAACAAAATTGATGTACTTGAGTAAGAGTATTATGTATGTACACGGTAAAGTTGTGTAATGGAGTTGTATAAACGATGATGCGTTTTACACTTTACATGCAAAAGAAAAAGAAAACAATGACAACACAGTACGACACTTTGGCAGCGCATTATCCTTGAAATGGAATTATGTCAATGCCATAAGGATGAAGGGAGTATGTACTTACGTTCCCATAGTACAACGTACTACTACTTTGAGATTGCAATGGTTGCTAATGAGTGGAATGTATATGTATTTGTTAACATGCATATGTAGATTTCAATGGATTGGTTTCTATGTTTGTTTAGTATAGTATAGCCCCCTGTAAATAAGTGATGATAACCCGGTGGGTCAACTTACAACTCTCATATTCTTGATGCTGGGCAGAACCCTCTTGGTGTCGGCCTCCTTCTTGATGAATATCTCGTTGATTACCGATCCGACCACATCCTTGGCCGCTCCCATTGCAGCCTCTCCAGCTGCATTGAGGAACTCCTGTCCCGCTTGCCTCAAGAATCCCCTCAAGTCGTCCATCGTGCAGATATCTGAAAATATAAATATGTATGTAGTTTAATGTCAGTTAGCAGTGTAAGGTGCCGCCTCAGATTAAAAACCCATTAATAAATATTTATTGTTCAAACATTTGATGTCTAGTTAGCAACATCCAATATTTATATCGCCCATATTTACTTATAAGCCTCGCGGTGAAATTAAAAGCACACCCAGAGACATAAATATGGTTTAACGAGCATAACAGAATCGTTAGTGTTCCCAGTGTGACTGGAAGTCCGGCTAAATGAAATTACTTTAATTCACGCAAACTGAAATTATACTTTGGAGACAAGAATGTCTCGGTTCGCACCCAAATATAATTCAAATGTTTCTACATATACAATGCTGAATTTATATATATGTAGTCCCGTATATATGCTATATTGTGTGACATCATTCGGAAGCATGAGAATCTCTAGTGACTCAAAGGGTGTGCGCCATTCGGGAGATTGAGCTTCGTTTCTTATCCATATTAAGCCGTGATATTGACATTGACCCACGGAACTACTACAGATGTACTGCACATATAGGGTATATATTTTTGTGACAATAGTAAATTGGCCTTTAATTGGGGCGAAATATGCTAGATTGGCTCCCATCTGTTATTGTATTTGCGAACATAGGTAATTCCACGGCGAAACCCAAACAGGTTTGGTAATTAATGCATTCTTCTGGCCTGGCTCATTCCCGTGACCCGTGATTTTCGTAAAGAATAGTAGATTCGTCATAAGCACTTGATATTTCTAATACTATATATATTTGACCATTTCCCAACGGACCTTGATTGGCCGAGAGAACGATTTCCGAATCGAATCACGCACTTTCACTCCCCAAAATCACAGCACAACAATAAAGTAACGGAACCGCGTACCTTCACCAGACGGAGATATTTACTCACTACAAATATTTATATCTGTAGCTAACACCTGACTGCTATCGAATGTTTTGGTATTTATTTTTATCGAAATATTTTGCCGAAATTTGTGATTTGCCAGCCCTATTTCAATGTAAATACATCGATAACTGCAAGATTTGAAACATATATCGACACATTGACATTGCCTCAGGTTTGTCCATCCCTATCAAAATCGTAGTACGAAATATCGAAAACGAAACACATCACGCGGGCGAAATTTCGTGAAGTTCAGCATTTACAAATTGTAAGCAGTGGTTTTATCGAACCCATTGACCAATTAGTGGGCTTCTAAAATAAGTGATAAACTTTATTAAATGAAACGAGAAAATTGATGCGAATACACCCGTACAGCAAATTGACCATCGATTTTTTCACGGCATTGCCGGTGACGAGAATGCGACGCCGTTCATACACACACACGTACGAACACGAATGTGTGTATATGGCGCGGCGCTTGTGTGTGAAAGTGTATTCGTATAAATAATATGACATAATCGACGTGTGCGGCTTAATTGACATAGTTTTTGTGCGAAGAATACCTAAAAGTGCGAAGAGAGCGCCAAAAAAGGCGTTTTTTGTTTGTGGTCAAGGTGGCAAAAAGGACTTGCACCGCTATTTTCCCCTGCGCTTTGCTCCAAATATTCGTTCCTCCCCACACACTCTCTCGCACACACACAAGCGTGTATATTTGGGCGTTGCAGGATGAAGAACTCTCTTTCTCTCCCACTTTCCTTCGCTCTCTTCTCGTATTCTCTTGAACACTTTTACGCAATTTGAGTGATTTGCAAGGCAAACTAATGTTTTTCGATTGTTTACCAAATTTAGTTAACCCCGTTTGGAAGCCAGTTTGTCTGGAAGTTACTTCAGTTTAGTTGTTTTCAACATCTCCACTTGACGTTGCCTAACACTGCCCGCCCTCTCTCTCGGCTTCTTTGCCACTGTCCGTGCGCAGTTCTCTTTTGCGCTTCATTCGTGCTCTGCCCGTCGGACGTGTCCGTACGATTTTGGATTAAGTTCTCGTAGGCAATTCAACTTGAAATATTTATTTGCTGCGGTGCAACTAAAATTTAATTCAAAGAATTAAAAGTGCTAAGTGCTGTTAGCAGCGGCCATTTTGCAAAAAAATATTAACAGTTATTTGGTGTAGTGCAAGAAGCCGAAAAGAAAACAAAATTATTTATTTTAAACATATTGCATTCAAGGCAATAAAAAGTTAAATATATTAAAATATTTTCTACCCTCTCCCTCCCCTTTTACCGATAGTCTCCCTCTGTGGCGTATGTGTGTTTGTACGAATTAGCGGCTGAAAACCAAAAACCGAGGTGCGAGAGCGAGAATACATTTATAAAAAACGCGTGCGTTTCTCCTCTAACACATACAGTGAGTGTGACCGTTGTATTTGTGACCTGTGCCTGTGTTAGCGGCCACTGGAGGATCAACGAATTTAAAAGAATACTAAAAGTACCGGTGAGTATTCTTGCATCTACCGGATAATGTGTTAAAATCCCGTTAAATAGTGAATGTCCCCTCGTGCCCTGCATTCGTTTTAACCGTTATGACTATGAGCGGCAATTCGGCCGGTGACGCCATCTTTTGTGCTTCTCTAATAAGTGTTGTTTTTGTTTTTTGGGTTTGGTCAAGCTCACGCAACACGCCGTGTGTGAGTGTGTAGTGTGTCTATTTTGTTGTTATGCTTTATAGACAGTGGCGGAACTACAGATTATTATTCAGGGGTCATGTATGCACATTTCAGATAGAGAACATATAATATTTAAATTAATTTGGGTACATTAGCAAATGTTTGAGGTGTAACACCACATTGACCCCCATTCAGACGCCACTGTTTGAGCTTCATGTTCTTGCCACTTTTCTTCTCTCTTTCTCTTTTTTCGGGTGGGTGTGATTGTGTGTGCGTGTGCTTTTCCTTTCCTTATGATTCATGCTTCTTTCTACCTCCGACTTTCTATGCGCTTGTCAGATTATAAAAAAAAAATACATTTCCCAATTCTCGTCGCTGATTTTATTCATCTTTTATTTGGCAATTTGTTGCGAATGCCACTTGCAAATCTCTAGCCGCGTCTAATGCACTTGGGCAATAAATCCGCCTGCTGGCGCGCATCTGTGGGCAAGTTTCGTGACCCACTTTTACTCCTTGGTCTCTCGCCTTTCAGCAAAGTAAATAGTGAAAAGCAGCAACAAGTGATAAACAGATTTGTAAATATTGTAAACTTGTTTATGCCAATTGTCAGTGCAACCCAATGCCTGCAAGAGACTTTATAGTTGCCGATGTGAGTTCTTGCCACTCAGTCAGTTCGATTTTAAAATTTTTTGTTTCAATTCAGGGCCTACCTTAAATATTCCGTAATTTATTGTAATCTTGAACGAATAGGAATTGATAACCTTTTACTTTAATTATTAATTAATCCAATTCAATACGTTATGCTGAAATGAAACATTACGCTTATAGAATTTAATATAATTTAAATTAGCAATGTTTCCTATCCAACTTTGTTTCATACATAGACTTCTTATGTATTTTGAATGGTGCAAGTCATAGGTGTTGAATTGAATGTGTGCTCTCCCGCAATCTTATCAGAACCTTCGCGCTGGTTACGTTTTCTTGTTAGATTGCTGTTTCGATATAAGTACCTACATATACACATTACAACAAGCCAACAACATTCCCAATTTAAGTTATAAGGACTTTCTCCTTTGCCACTAACTAACTACCTACCTATTTACAACTTTCTTTGATTTCTATTACCTTACTTCCTGTTCTATATACTCATCCTATCAAAATCGAGCATTTCATTTGCCTTAGCTACATATTGTGCGATACATGACGTCATTTCGCACACATTGCTTGTAAAAAAGGTAAAAAAAATAATAAAAATTTGCTCTTTTTGTTTGCTGGCTTTTGTTGCTAATTCGAATTTACTCATACAAATGCATGGACTGTGCGCTTTATAATTCATTGCTTATGCTGCATCCCCCTTTATCACCCCTTATCAAGCTTTTCACTTGTTCCTCTTTCTCTGTTGTCCGTTTTCAATTCGCAAATTAGACGTGACTCGTTGGTTGAGGGTTTCAATTGAGGTTTTTTGCACACCGCAAGTTGCATTTAGAGAATTTTCGAAAATCGTTGTGGCGTTATTTGTATTGAATTCCATTGGCACTACGAATACTGAAAAGGTGGAAGCAGACTCAGTGTAAAAAGACAACAAAATTAATACAAAAACAGTTGCTTCCGCTAAAAAACAGTATCTACACAGAAAAAAAAGAAGAAATATGATATAACCTAAACAACATAAAGTAAGAAATCTTTGCGGATTGGAAAATTCTAAATGTTTTCGTAGTCAACGGGATCCACCAAAATAAAATCGAATTGACTGGCTCTTTTTTTCTTTGTGTGCATTTCATTCTCACGGGAGGAAGTGCATAGTTAAAACTGTAAACAATTGTTGAGGAAACTCGCCAACAAAAAATGTTATGGAATGGAAATGAGACGGAAATTGTGAAGCCCCCGAAACAATAACAAATAAAACAAAAATGAAAAACGATAAGAAATGCACTTCAAGTAGACGAAGAGACCAACTTTCTAACCTTTATTGAGGCGTGTCCGTCAATGCAAATGCATTTGATGGGGCCAACCAGTCCTAATGACTTTTGATTTGGGAACTGAAAATTGTTTACTCAAGCGTGTGCTTATCAAAATTCCCACTGACGTCACATCACTTGTGATTAATTGATTTGAAAATGGTTAGGATTAAGCTGAATACTTTTGATTAATGTGGCTGCAGTGGAGTTCCTCTGCGAGTCTGGCAACACTGGCTAAGACGAAAAACAAATTTGTCCAAGAGCGAATGCTCAAAATTTATGGCTCCCTAAAAAGTGAAAAATAAATTCTACTCTGTTTCTGCCCCAAAGCCAATTGACGTGAAGATGCAACAGAGTGAGACGGGAGAAGGAAGGGGAGATAGCCAGCCTGAAAACCCTCACATATAAATAAATAAAAGAGGCGTACGTGCCAAGCTTCAAAACAGAGACACATAAGCAAGATTAAAAAAAAGAGAGATGTTGCTGCTGGCTAAACAACTGCAGCTCATCAATAAAACAGCAAGAACAACAATAAACCAGGCAATGAAACCCAGCTAAAGAGAGAGACAGAGACAGCGGCATGCACAGCGACAAGCAATAACAAATGTACAGTTGCAGAAGCAGCACGGCCGCATCGGGCAACAACAAACTGCTGCAACACAACATAAATCTTGGAATAAAAGAGAGAAAAAGAGTTGTCAGCATGTCGAAGCTTTTACACCCTTTATAGGTTTTGCTTGGAAGCACATAAAAAAAAACTTAATTTAGTAAAAAAAAAAAACAATTGGCATCTTTGCGGTTAGTCTTTAGTATTAAATATATTTCAGTTTTGGGATAGATTTCGTTGATATTCAGCTAAGTTAAAATATATAAACCGAACAGAAAAGCATCCAGCATTTTTCAAAGCTTTTTAAACTCTTTGAAAAAAATTTAAATCCACATCATTTGTAAAAGATAAAGATCTCCGTACTCAAACAATGCCTTGAAGTGCAGTCAACTGTGTTTGTCACTGTTTGCTGTTGTTATTTCAGCTTTTAAAGCTGGCGACCCGCAGAAGGAAAGCAAAACAATGTGGATAATTATATCGAAAAGTTGGGGAGCGAAGCGGAGAAAAATGTAGACAATTTCAGTTAAGATGGGAAGATGATGATGATGGAGCTGTGTGTCTGCATTTCTTGCCTTCTTCAACATTTCTTGCTTGCATTTCTTCTGCGCTGCGCTTGAACTTCAATTGAATCGTATCTTCTCTCCTCTCTCTCATAGCATATATACCCCTCTCTGTCGACCGAAAGTGATTGAAAGCCTGTTATTATGGTGGTCTGATCCGACTGAACTAAATTTAAATCGGAATTTAGGCTAATTTCGTTCTCTCCGGTTGTGTGGGCGTGGGAAATGGGAACCAGTTCTTATGTTGTTTTTTTATTTTCCTGTATCTTAAAATTACCACAATTTGTTGTAATTAATGTAAATACTATGGAATTAAGTGTAATTTACATTTGTGTCTGTACAAACGTGACAAGTGGCTGGCCATAATACAATAAATGGCACTGCAATTGCTGTTTGCTGCTCTTCCGCCAACTTTTAATTCTAAATAGCCAGTCAGATGTTTTTCCTCTTTTTAAATGACCTGGCTAACCCACTTTTGTACCGGGCACAAATGTCGATAAAAAAAAATCTGGTTTTTCGAACACAATCTCTGCACTAAAGCATTGCCAAACACGAGGGCAACACAATAAAGCTCTATAAAAAGACCATCATCATTATCATCGGCATATAACAATGAGCTGTGAGCTGAGCTGGAGCAACAATAAGCGCAAACGTGTTGCCGCATAAATGAATTCATAATGCAAAAAAGGAAATATTACAAAAAGAAAAAAAGGGGGAGGTTGAAAAAAGCGATTGTGTAGCGCACGAAAGAGGCGGCTTACATAATCGTTAATATCCTCCGAGTTTGTAAATCAACACCAGAAGCGCCTAAACTGCATTAGCAATGCTGTTTCGTTCGTGTCTGGGCTTTCACGCATAAACATTTAAAGAGCATTTATTGGCCAATTGAAATGTGCAAGATCACCTGAGCGCATCGAAGAAAGGTGTTATTAAATCAAATTGAATTGTTATTCGGGCATACCCATATGCTTATCAGCTCGTAATGCAGTCAGTAATTTGTATGTAAATTTTTCTCGCTTTTCCATGTAGTGATTTTCCTCTGGCGAAGAATTCCAGTTATGCTTTCTGCCTGCCTACCCGTCGATAATTCAATTATTTTATTTTGTTTGCTGGGAGAGTCGTCTCATATGATTGTATTGTTTACTATCTGCGTGTGTGTGTGTGTGTCTGGGCAAGGCGCAATATAAAATAACGAGTAGTACGAAAATATTTTAACGTGCGCAAACTAAAAATATTCACATGACATCATCGAAAAGAGGCGCTGACCGCCGAACAGCAGACACAGCATCTCAATAAACTCTCTGTTTGCTATGAAAGACGAGAAAATCGGCCGAGAAAAGGGAAAATGCTCTCTGCTTAGAGAATTCGTTATATAGAATATGTACTTTGTCATGGAAAGCCAATTAAGTAGTTACTTTTTTATTAAGCCCAAATACCAGGAAGTTGACAGTATGGAATTTTTTTTTTGATTCTGTTAACTTAACGTTTTCTTATTGGGATTGAGTGTTTAAGCAAACAAAAAAAAGTTACATTATTACATTAATATCGTACTCTGTTGAACTTTAAATACTTTTACTAATTTCAAATCGTTTTTCATGCTTCCTTGCAGGGACATCAATATAAAAGTATTATAACCACGCAACAAATTCAATTTTAAGGTGAGTTGTAGTCTTGTGCACGCCCATGAGTCAAGTGCTAAGCAAGTAAATAATAACAGAACGGAGCAAACAAACTCGAGACCTCCCTCTCTTGACTTATTTTATATTTTATCTGCCGGTACATATTTGCTTTTGGTTTCTGCAATCATTGTGATTGAGGCTCTCGTTCGTTTTTATTGACTCTTGTTGTTTGCTGAGGAGAGGTTTGAGTTAATTTCAGAGAGTAGAGGAAACCACACCTCACTCAACTTTGAACTTTTCGCTTACGCCACACTTGAGCGTTATTTAATTATATTCCGGGTTTTTATTCTAATTTTCGTTATTTGTTTTTTTTTGTTTTGTATTGTTTGCCAAACTAATTGAGAACTAATCGAGGCCGTGACCGTCAAAGAGAAATAAACGATTTGTACGGCACTCAAGCGGAGATGTTTCCCTCTTTTTGCATAGATTTAGTATTCATAATTTTATAATCAACAACTAAAGGTGATGTCATGGGGGCGAGGTTTCTTAACTTTTGGTGCGATAAGCTATTTGAAAAGGTTATAACTGATTATATGACACACTGATATAGATACGCATGTAGGTAGAATCTTTTTTCTAAAAAAAAATCTTTTTTTTTAACGGGCAGCAAGTCGGAACAGACCAAGCATTTCAGATGAGAAAGACAAAAACTGCATTTCTTATTTTATGCAGTAACAGTCTAATTTTTTTTGTCAGATTTCAGAGAAAAACACGCTAAATTGGCATCAGTGCTCCCAGATCTCTTTACATGCCACGCATAACTTCACCTCTAATTCAATTAAGGATGACCTTTGTTTTACTGGACTTTTTGGTACTGGTACATCATACATTCTTTATGCTCTCTTTCTGCTTCGCTTGAAATTGAATTAAAAGCCACTTAAGCGTTGAGTCTGCTTGGCGCTTTTTATACCGACTGTTTCATTTACGACCATTTGAGTATGTGCGTAATGTTATATGTATATATATATTGCTATATATATATCATATCTATATATGTACGATGTATAAATTCTGATTTACCCTTCGGGCATGGTACACTGGCTTTCAGCGGCAACTAAAGGGAGCAATAAACAGAAAGACAGCAACGAAGATTGGATTGTTTTGCCTTCATCTAGCACTTTCATAAATGGGTCATTGAACCAAACCGAAGACCAACTTCGGTTTTCATTTTTTTTTTTCATTTTGGCAATCGGTGTAAAAAGTATCCTATTAGTTTCGTTTTACGATCACCGCATTTGGCTTTTAATAAGATAAATATACCGCTAAAGAAGTGGGAGATAATGAATCTTCGCTTGGTTTTAATTAAAAATTCAATGGGGATTCCCAATTGTGTTGAATGCGGTTGTAAATCATTTCTATCTTTGAAAATTTCTAAGATAGTTTCTTAAGTTTTATAGCAGCAATAAATCGTATGTTCCCGTTTTAATATTGTTTATATAGCTGAAAACTTAAAATCGCCTTAATCATAATCATAATAATCATCATCTAAGGGTTCTGTCGATAGTATTCAACCCTTCAATAATTGCCAAACGAACCGGATGTTGTAGTCTGTACGTGGCAGTTCAATTAAAACCCCATTTAATGTTGCAAATATGCGTTCGTATCAAGATTAAGTTACTGTCGCTAAGGACATGTGTGTATCGTTGGGCTTTCCATCGATTATCCGGGCCACTCAAACTAACCGTAAACACGCAGCGGGCTGCGATCGCGTGTCGGGGTCACCAGAGTTCAACCACCAATCATCCACCTCAATGCCGGGGACAAGTGAAATGAGGCGCGATTCCTTGTGGAAATACCTGTCCCGCGACACGCCCAAGTTTTTATTGGTCTTTCCTTATTGTCCTTACAGTGTTGATTCCTTTTTTTTTGTACGGCTTTTCGTGGCCGGCATTTTCATTACCGTCGTGTTGCCATGCAATTTGGATGGTTGGCGGCGCCACAAAATGCCGGAATGGTGGCGCCACCAATACGAAATGCGGGAAATGCTTCCACGCGGCTCGTAAAAATATCCTTGGAGTGGGCGCAATGTTGGTGGGAGGTGGTGGTGCTTGTGCCCGGCTGTTTATGTTTGCGTTTCGTTTTGAGTTAATGACAGGAAGTGACGTCATATTCCAAGGGGGATGAAGTTTTATTTGAGCTGTGGTGGGGTAAGAGGGTGAAGGTTTTGGGTGCGACAATGTCCTGGATGATGTCATACTTTACAAACAAGATTGTTTTAAGGACTTTACTTGTGTGATGAGGAAATACAATAACAGGCATATACTCATATTTGACAAAAGTAAATCTAAATTAATATTTTCGGTGCCAAGAGCTTTGCCATTCATATTTTAACATTCACTAAGCAATATTAATTAATTATCCACCATGCACGTCAAACAACCACAACAACTGTGCAGATTTCAAGTTTATTTGGCAATTTTACAAACTAAATTTATGTGAATCAAAAAGACGAAAATTGGGCAAGCTTTTTTCTGGCCTTTGGCCAAGTGAGTCAAAGACACCAAAGCAGCGAAAGAAATACATTTGCTTGGACTCTACATAAAGGGGTTTTTTCCTACATCAAGGGCAGATAAAAAGCAGAAGCCCGAAAGCAAAGCAAACAATTCATTTTCCTTTCGTTCAACTTGACCACTTGTTGTTGTCATTTAACTTTTGTTTTCCTTCCACCAGAAGCAGCAATTGTCTTATTTATGCACTTTTCTCAAGTCTTTTTTTTTTGTTCATACACAATGGGCGTTGGCGCCAGTTTCGATGAGATTTATGTGCGGATTTTGTAATTCAAGACACGCGACTCACACGCGACTTTCGGTAGACGCTCAGTAGTGGATCTCTGGACGCTGAGAACTAAAGTAAAGTAAAAAATAAACTAAATTGCCGAGAGAACAGCGGAGAAAAGAAGACGTACGGGTACGGACCAGACAAACCGGCAGCTTTGTTAGCAAAACAAACAAAATTAGCGAGGGGCATGTGAAGAGAAAATCCCCCCGGCTAGAAGATCGGCTACCACCTTATTAAGAAATTCCACGCACGGACGGCAGAATGCCTAAATGTGAGAAGAGATAAAGCAGCAGAACCACGATTAAGACATTTCGGCGATGACAGGTCGCAGATATGCCCATGAATGGAAGAAAGCGTGTCATTTAGCTTATCTAAATTTAAATGGCTATAATTACATTTAAAAGTTGAAGCTTCGGTGGCACGAGAAAAATAGAAATATTTTCTTGCTTAGGGAAAAAAAAGTCAACATGTTTCCGCCCGGGATCGAACCGGGGGCCTTCTGCGTGTTAGGCAGATGTGATAACCGCTACACCACGGAAACAGCTGCAAGTTGGCCAACCGAAGACCGAACACTTTTAGTGTGGCAAACAAAAAATATATCAAAATATTAATATAACACAAACAAATCCAAGAATTTAAAATATATATTTATAATATATGAATGCAAAGTGCACTGTATAATATGCCAATCATTTATATCGCACATGTGTGCGTTCCTTTTTATTCTGCTTTACACACTGAAAATTTAAATTAATTACAGTACTGCAGTGTTTCTTTTTGCAACCATTTACTAGTTCCACAAAAGTAAAATCTTTTTGCAAAAATTTCTTGTTTCACAAAAAAAAATATAAACTTCTATCGCAGCCGGTAGGATTCGAACCTACGCTCCCAGAGGGAATCTGATTTCGAGTCAGACGCCTTAACCACTCGGCCACGACTGCTTGTGAAGCGAGCGCGTCCAAAGTGAAATATAGCAACTGGCATCGGAGCAGCTCAGCCCTCTTACTCATTCGTAGTGCGTTAGTTTGAAATTCTGGGGATGGTCTGGTGCGAAACCTTCTACTATGGGACTTGCTAACGAATGCGAGTTCTTATTGACAATGTTTCGCAGATGAACACGTATATATTTTCACGGTGTGCGCGTCGTCCTAGTGATCCACATCGTCAATTTTATACAACAATATCATAGATTTACATTATTTAGGAATTTTTAAAAACACTGCAGAGGTCAGAACAATATAAAATTTGACAGTCGCGCCTGTTATCATATATCTTTAAAATGAGCAGTAAACGTCCAGAGATTTAGAATGTAGGTTTGCTTTAAACCATTTCGCTGATTTGAGTGTTCAGTTTTTAGTTTGCCTCGAAAAGCGAAGCGACTGGCTACAATTTATAGTTACTTACACTTGTCACTATTTTACTACTCTCCGTTTCAGTAACTTATATTTATTGTTATCGCCACCATATGGGAGTGGTCTAGTCTTCTTTTTTTTTTTAGCTAAAAAAAATCTTTCCACATGATCATCATCATTATTGAATCTGGCCATATGCTCCACTGACTGACTGAGTGACTTGTTGCATTATTAAAACTGAATGAACTCATTTGCGAGCGACCTTATTGCCCGCCTGCTTGCCGTTCTTACATCTCGCACTTGAGGCGATGGGACAGCTGTCTGGTCTGCGCTCGATTGAGTGGAAGATTACGTAAGATCTCTTCCGTTGCGCGATAATTGAATACTTGGGAAATTTAATTAACGCCAGCATATGTGTGAAAACCATATGAATATTGAGGGTGTTTGGTTCTCTGGGTCAATTGGCTTGAGCTGTGCAAATTGAAGTGCAAAATCTATTTCGGTTTAAACTTTAGGGCAAGACCATGACATATTATTTATTTTCATAATTTAAACAATTCAGGTAAAAGATAAATTACTTAGTATTTAGTTATTTGGTAGGAGTTTATCTTGTTTAACTTTTATTTATGTTATCTTGGTCAGAATGTGGTATTTAGACCTGTGTTATCGGCCTTGCCTTCGTAATATTCTCAACAAAAAACGTGTATGTACATATATGTTTTTTGTTTGCCGGATTCGGAGCCGGCACTCTTTAACCAATGAAAGACATGGGTGTGTCCCGCAGCAAACAAGTGTGATGTAATTGCATAATGTCAACAACAATTGTCTGACGCTGACGCGCCGGTGGCGACGAGGATGGCGTCGCTGTGGCATTAGCTGCTCCTAAATTTAATTAATGTCTTCCGCATAAAAAGGTCGCAGAGAGAGAAAAAATATCAAGATTGATTTGGAAAAGTCGTCTGACATTGCTAAGGTTCAATAAACCAAATGTTATGCAGGTTTAGATACAATTTCAAATTTTCTATTGACACTTTTGACTATATTCGGTAACCAGTTGCGATTTTTTTTGGGCTATTCAACATTTTTTCTATAGCATTAAACTGCAGTGCAGCGTCATTCGTTTTACAATGTTTAATACTTGATTAAGAAGTTCGTACACCCAGGGTATTTTAATATTGAGATCTTTTGAAGTCTATTGCAACGCGTGAGAAATCAAATTGTCGTAGGAACTCTTCTTCTCCTGACTATAATCAACCTTTTGCCACCTACGCAACAAGCAACTCCAATCGGAGGAGTCTGAATCAGCCCACGCAGGAAAACTCAACTCTTTGGCTCGTTAAGTTTATTCAACGCCGACGCACACAAAACTGCCTGACTCGTCTGCATCTCGTTTTTTTATATTTCTTTTTTATTTTTATTTTTTGTGTGGACACTTAAAAAGCGTTTATTCAGCATTATTTGGTTTTATTTCAGGCAAAACCAAAAACTTCTACCGCCACCCACGCACATTGCGATGGGGTTCTGTTTGGCAGCAAAGTTCAATTACCCTAACATCACGATATTGTTGTTAGGAGCGAACTAAAATATGCGGCACGCGTTGCCTGCCTCCCTGCCAATACATCATAATTAGCAAAACGGCAAAGTCAGCAGCGAATAAAGCCTTTGGCAATGCACTTTTGCAATGCATTTGCATTGTGTCTGCCTTCTTTTGTGAGCAGGTTTTCTTTCCCTAAGCTAATAAGCTGACTACAAAGAAGTGCCGCCCAGGAATGGGGTTATACCTTAAATAGAAAAAACTTTAAAGCCTAAGGAGTAAAGAAAAGTATTATTTCTTTATTATTTTATTTATGCTGGACAGCAGAGCTTAAAATAAAAATGTTACAACCAAGATGTTTTGATTTAAAGCAAAAATAATAGAATTTTGGCTGTGTGTAGTTTTTCTTTTCCAGAATTTTTCCTCTTTTCATTCCATTGCCTCTGGCAATTTCCTCTCCAAATTGGCACATTTTATGCCTTTAATTACGCGTAGAACTAAAAAATTGCTAGTGGGTGTAATTGTAAAAAATCGGGTCAGCAATAATGTACATTAATTATGGTTTATTGTTGCTGCAAGTGTGTCATCGTGTAGGAATCGAATGAAGTCGGTTCGTTTTTAGTTGGTTCGGGTTGCATTTTTTGGCTGAGGCAAGAAATTGTTGTTCGATTTGTTATCTTAGTGTTGACATTATTTATTTATCTTTAGCATTTATTCGTATGGTGAATGTTGCAACAATTTGAAGGTTACAATTCGTGGTATTTGTACGCACCACGCCTAAAGATTTAAAGAGCAACAATTTGGTTTGTTTATTTTGGTTTCTCGCTCTTTCGTTTCGTGATCGAGATAGCTGGTAGTTCCTTCTTTTCATTTGGATTTTCGTGGCATTAATTTTGGGTTTCCCGAAAAGCCAAATGGATCTAAAAATAGTTTTCACCGATTCCGTTTATGCTGCCGCTGCTTCAGCACGTGGATATGGGAAAAAATACGGACGTACATATGCGTTTTCCCCAGAGTTTTCCCCCTAAAATCTAGAACTTATTTTGGCCAAAATTAGAAATTAACTAAAGTGGAAATATGCGGCAGTCCATTCTGTCGCCCCGCCACTTTCTCTGCTTTCCCCAAAAATACTTTTTGACATTCACAGGGAAACCTGTCAGTTTTCCGCTCTCTGAGAGTCATTCTATATCTCTCTCTTTTGGGTGGTTGCATTGCACTCTCTTCGTTTTCCACTCTCTCTTGTTTGCCACCCCCTTTTTGGTGCTACTGCCCTGCAGTTTTTAAGGTCAGTCGAAAATTTTCCAGCTGAGAGTCAAGTTGAAGAAGAACTTATACTAAATTTGGAAAAAAACCCCCTTTCTCCATTTAATTGCAGCATTTTAACTGAAATCATGACTGAAGTTGAGCAACCGCCACAGAATGGCATAGATCCCACTGCCGGCGAAGATGATGACAATAGCAAAGCACGTCCCGCGGATATTGAACAGGTAAGTGCAGGCCGTCGAAGTCCCAACTGGATAACAACCCCTCCATCAAACACTCACCACCAACACTTTACTTTCTCCTCCTCCAGGATATGCGCGAAATGGAGCGTCGCAAGCGAGTCGAGGCTATAATGGGCTCGAAACTGTTCCGCGAGGAGCTGGAGCGTATCGTGGACTCGGCGCGCGATGGAGGTGCTGGCGCTAGTGGCATCCTGCAGCAGCTGTCGGACATTGTGGGCGTTCCAGTGTCCAGGGTGGGCAGCGTCTTCAAGAGCAGCAACTGCATGGTGCCCATCAACGATATACGCGGCGTCGAGTCCATGGGCTATGCCAAGGGCGAGAAGATACTCCGGTGCAAGCTGGCCGCCACATTCCGTCTGCTCGATCTGTACGGCTGGACCCAGGGTCTGGGGGCACAGATCACCGCCCGACTCAAGGTCGATCAGGAGTACTTCCTGGTTAACCCATACGGCCTGCTTTACCACGAGATCACTGCCTCAGCGCTGAACAAGGTGGACATGCAAGGACAGATTGTGGAGCAGGGCACCACCAACTTTGGCGGCAACAAGAGTCGTAAGTGGCTGACAATTGAATCTATGCTTGAATATATCAGATATATATTTAATCTGTTTTTAACTCCCTTGCAGACTTTGTCCTCCATTCGGTGGTACACGCTGCCCGTCCAGACATTCGATGCGCCATCTATATCGGCTGCAGTCCAGTCGTGGCTATTTCCTCACTGAAGACGGGTCTGTTGCCCTTGACCAAGGATGCCTGTGTTCTGGGCGAGATCACCACTCACGCTTATACTGGTCTGTTCGACGAGGAGGAGCGCAATCGATTGGTCCGCAGCCTTGGTCCCAACTCCAAGGTGATTCTGTTAACTAATCACGGTGCTTTATGCTGCGGAGAGACCATCGAGGAAGCCTTCTTCGCTGCCTGTCACATTGTGCAGGCGTGTGAGACGCAACTGAAGCTGTTGCCCGTCGGCTTGGATAACTTGGTGCTGATTCCAGAGGAGTCGCGCAAGGCCATTTACGAGCAGTCGCGCCGACCGCCGGAGGATCTGGAGAAGAAGTTTGCCGCCGTCGCCACTGGCGAAGATGCTGAAAAGGATGCAGCCGAAGCAGTACCCAAGGTGGGCAGTCCGCCCAAGTGGCGTGTGGGTGGTGCTGAATTTGAGGCCTTGATGCGCATGCTGGACAATGCTGGCTATCGCACTGGCTATATCTACCGCCATCCACTGATCAAATCGGATCCTCCCAAGCCTAAGAACGACGTCGAACTACCGCCAGCTGTTTCATCACTGGGCTATCTTCTTGAGGAGGAGGAACTCTTCCGTCAAGGGTAAGCGAATGCACTTAAATTGTACATAAACAATTCCCTAATAAAATATATTTACTATTAGCATCTGGAAGAAGGGAGATATTCGCAAAGGCGGCGACCGCAGTCGGTGGCTCAACTCGCCAAACGTTTACCAAAAGGTCGAGGTTCTGGAGACCGGCACTCCGGATCCCAAGAAGATTACAAAGGTAGAAATCATTACTTTCGAAGATATGAAGCAAACCAAAACCACCAACCTTAAGGAGATTGAGGGAAAATAGTTGAAATTGTTGGACACCGAATCCTTCAACTCTTTACAGACATTCCACTTGCTACCCCCATATATGATTTCCATTTCGTTAGCACTCAGTTTTAGTTTCAACTTTGCCACTAAGCTGCAACTATATTCACGCATAAAATTTGTAGACTTTAAGTAAATGAAAGTAATCAATATACAAATTCTATATATTTATATACTTTGGAAATAGATTTAAAACTCGTGCTAAACCAAAATTATTTTACGCGCTTTGCTAGCAAGCAAACAAATATTGTGAAATGTGCATTAATCAAATAAATAAAAATAAACAAGAAATAAAAAATTTGCATAGATGATTTTGTGCCTCATTTAGGGATTTCGCTGCCTCAAAAACAAGACAATAGCGCTAAAACAATGCAAAGAAAGAGAAAGAAATTTGCTATGAATACTAATCACTATGTAATAAATAAAACATTTTTTAATTTACCGAATCAATGATTTCATATTTAACCACATTATTTTTCACTCATCAATTTTTTTTTGCATGTGTTTTATGGTATCTTTCTTTTATTCTCTTTGTTATTCAAGGCACAAAATCATTTATGCTTGTTATTTTAGTTAATTTATGTTTATTTGATCATTGAAAATTTTGATATCTAGGAACAAATTCATATATATGTTAAAAATAAACATTTCGAAAAACACTTGCACTGGAATGCCTACGATGTAACATTAATTTTAAGAGTGGTGTAAAAGAATTCACATAAAGTCACACGTGTGTAAAAATCTATCGAATAGTTGAATGGGAATGTATGTTTATAATTAAGATCTTCCCATATTGATATGAATCTTAGTATTCACTCCACATTAAAATCAAATTTCTTTCTCTTTCTTTTCTATTTGCATTGATCCCCACCCCACCCTCAACACACAACTCATAATTTACAATATAAAACAAAATATGACAGTGGGTGGCTGAGGGTTCCCCCACCCACTCAACGCCAGTGAGGATAGAAGATCCACTCCAGTTTGTGCCTGCAGGAACCAATCCAAGGGAATTTAAGCGTGTCCAGCAACTAGTCAGTATTCAGTATACTCTTAATCCCAATGAACTTTTTTGACAACTGGAAGCTTTTTGAAACAGATTAAGGACAACCGCCGGGCAGATAAGATTTCAGCCGGACCACAGTCGCATATTCTGGAGGGCGTCACATGGGACGAGGCGAGCCGACTCAAGGATGCAACGGTCTCGCAGGCCGGCGACCATGTCGTCATGATGGGTGCCGCCTCCAAGGGAATCATCCAGCGTGGCTTCCAGCACAATGCCACTGTCTACAAGGCTCCGTATGCTAAGAACCCATTCGATAACGTCACAGACGATGAACTCAATGAATACAAACGCACGGTGGAGCGCAAAAAGAAATCGGTACATGGCGAATGTAAGTTAGCAATCATTCGAAACCAGTAACCAAATAGTTATTTATAATGCATTTAACAACTTTCGCAGATACCGACACAGACTTTTCGGAATCCGAAGCGGTCCTGCAGGCGGGGACAAAGAAATACCCACAAAGCGAACCCGAGACCGGTATGTTAACTATTTACAAATAATCCTCATTTACTGGAAACTAATATTATGTGGATATTCTAGAGCACCAGGTCATTGAGATCCAAACACAACAAGCGCCAGTGCCAAGGCAGGCGGAAGTCGTGCTGAGCGATGGTAAGTCCATATTTGTACTGAAATATGTGATCTACCTGTTTGTTTTATATATATGATTAAAATTACTTAAATCATGCACACTATAAAACATTTCAAGTACACTTGTCCAAGAGTTATGTCTTTCAAGTCATTATGTGATCGAAATTTTATAGTTCTACTTTTTATGTTCTGTTATTTTGTTTATCTCATTTCTATTTCTTTTGTTTTACTTGGTTTTTGTTAACTTTTTGTTTAGGAATTTATTAATTATTTAGGTCTTTAAGATGCTGCTATATTTAAAACGTTTTGCGTAGTTTTTAAGTAATAATAATTCCCTTGTAGTATTATTTCCCTAGTTTATTATTATTATTATTTTATTTGATTCCTAACATTTATTAACATTTTTATGCCATTTCCCTCTTTTCGTTTTTTTTTGCTGTATTTTCGCATTATAAATTTACCAAACACACACAAAACTACACACATTTCAATGGAAACCAACACTTTCAAATTACTTATTGAAGTCAACAAAAAAATTCTTGTGGCAATTGATACTATCACAACTTCCTTTCTATAAAATCCTCAAAATTATTTGCTGTTTTTGTTAGAAATTCAATTTTAAGCTTTTTATTAGTTGTGTTTAATTATTTAATTACTGTGCAATACAATTCACATTTACACAATACTTCCAAGGTATCAACTGTTGTACGGCGTGCATAAAATGATTTATAAGTTCAACATTCAACAATATGACAGCACATCAATCCCAACTGTTACAACAAAAAGAAACGTATTATAGTAGAAAAGCTGCAGTTTTAGGTATTCCTTTGTTTTACAAAATTTTCGTTTAATTTTCCGAATTTGGCCATTTGTATATCAAAATTTGACCCTTCTATTATTTTACATAGGAAAAAAGAACAAAACCAAATAAATTGGCAAATTGAACAGGAAAAATGTGAATTAAGAACACTAGTTAGTATATTGATATGAAAGCGAAGTGTGTGTAGGCTAAAAATAAAATAAACCAAAAATTTATAACAAAACGAAAGACCAGCAACCAACAACAAGAAGCAACCGAAGCTCTCAACAGACACTAAAATTCTACTACTTCACTACCACTACTACTACATACTACCTTTTCTACTACTACTTCTGCGGCTGCTGCGCTCTATAACACACAAATAAAAAAATAACTTAATAATATGCAGTTTAAAAAGAAAAACCTTTTGAGTTGGAGGTGAGTGCAGCCCCAAAGGTTTAGTGTGTAGTCAAAGAAAAAAAAATCAAGAAAATAGTTTATAGAAAAAATGTTCAGCATAACAAAATCATAAGCCACCTGCACACTAAACCACATTCAACATGACATGTTAACTTTTGCTGAATGCTCTTAGCTGAATCACAATATGCGTTGTTAGCCAAGAAATTAAAGTGCAGCTTGCTGTTTTGTTGGGTTTTCTCCGTGTTAACCGCAATTTTCCATATTTTTTTGTTTTAAACTGCAGCTGTTTTCTGTTGATTGCTTCTTTAGTTGCCCAGCAGCCATCTCGTACATTAGTCAACAACTAATCCGTATACCATTAGTTTAAGGCATGCTTGATCGATACTAAACTCTAAAACTCATGCAACACTAGGTATTTCTAGTTTAAGGCACCTGACTACGTCTGTCACACAATTGCTTAGCAATTTACTTGCGATCGTCTGTCGCTGAATATGATTTTATAATTTTATTTCTCAATACTATTTTAGCCACACTTAGTTTTATAAACGGCGAACGCTCTCACACAGCCACAAATCGCAAGCCGCCAACTGGCCGAGGTAACGAACAAGACCCATTTGAAAGATACACCCTTCAATGTACTCAGGCTAAACGCCCATTGTATATAATCTCGTTGAAACATTATAATACCCCATATAATCCACTAGCCCCTCTCGCAGTTCGTTGTTAATGGTGTATACTCAATATAACCCTTATATAATCCACAAGCCCATGGCAAACTATTGATGCACCACAACTAAACACTAGCTATAGTTTGAGGTTGATATTTATCATTGAAATAATTCATTGCAGTTTTCTAAGTTCATTACATTTGGTTTTGGGAGAAACAATACATCTTCAGCTCTTTTGCACAGGAAACTCGTTGTTTTAATTCAAGAGCCCAACCTCCCAACCTCGAGATATTCTTAATAGGTCATATAGGTCAATCATAAATGACACATGTTTTTCAGACTTATGGATCTGTAATCCAGTACGTATTGGCATTATGTATGTATTTCGAGAGCCGCACTTACCTAAGATGCTGGCTCCGAACTTTTTGTAGATTGTCACAGATACTTACAATTTTTCGGTTTTTTCACCTCCCACACCTGGATCTTATGTCGCTTTAACTAGATGATAGTAAGAATAATGAGTATGGAGACGACATGGAGAACCAAATATATGAGCGGAACGCACACAATAAAAGCAAGTGCCGACGTGATCTGTTTGCAACCAAGGGCATGGATCCCCATCCATCACCGGAGCGTCTGTATACCTATGTCTATGCTACAGCTGCCTCTGTGGGCCAGTGCGTCCAACCGGAGGTGTGCTCCGCTTTGTTGCGGGCTCTACATAGCGAGCAGTTGGGCTACCTGGCCAATTGCTATCGCGGAGGAGCTGGGAACTCAAATGCTACCACCGCCAGCACATGCACAATAACCAGCGCCACGGGCTCCTCCACCGCATCGCGCAGACCATTGCAAAATGTGAATATTATGTATCCACAGCCATATCGCACGGGTTCCCATTTTGGATTCAATTCACCACGCCAGCATCCACGCACTGAGCATAAGCATGTGCCCAAGGAGCGAGACCATAATGCCTTGGGCTACCGATCGATGCAACGAGGGATCAGTTACGAGGAGATCTTCGCCACACCTCGCTATGAACAGTTGTGCCAGACGTGTTTCGACAAACTATTGCGCCTTAAGCCCGAGCTGAAAAGGATTGGCAGTGGCACGGCTACTAGTAGTTGTGCGGAGGAGCAGACAAGTACAGGGAGCACTCCCTTGCAACGCCGCCAATTGGCGACTTTGCCTGAGTTATGCGATCATCTTGGGGAAATGCAAAAGTTGTCTGAACCTCCGAGGGTCCAACGTAATGCGTACACACAGACGCAGAAGTGTTCTCCATCCTCTTCCACCAATAATTTCCTTAGTCAAATCGAAAAGTTTAACTTCTCGGAAGAATCGACAAACATAAATTATACTCCACGTCCGATTAACAGTGAAAGTAGCCTTTTGGGACTGATTGTGGAACAGGCAACCTCGAGTGCTGGAGCGAGTGCCACAAGTTCTCCTCCTCAAAGAATTTACTGTGCAGAGGAAGTGGACATTACAGAAGTGTGGAGTTTTGGGCGTTGGCTGGAACCCCAGGATCATATGATAGCGAGTAATGCAGATGAGTTTTCCCAACCGCCGCTGACCGAGCATTGCATCACATTGGAGTTTAATCAACATTATTCGACTGATGACAATCAGGTCGACCGCCAATTGATGACCCGCGAAGAGCGCCAGCGTCGAAAGTCTGAGTTCCAGGAGCTTTGGCAAGATCATGTCGAGTACTTTGAATCCAAAGAACAGATGCATATTGATGAAAATATCCAGGAAGTCGCGACTCTTAGTGCTTATGATTGCTTCGACCAGGATATAGGCGAGATTGAAGAAGGAGTCAATGATGAAACAATGACTGAGCCAAGTGATGAGTTACCGAAAATGTTGCAGATGGTTGAGGATAGTCTTACATTAGCCGGCGAAAATCTAGAAAAGCTGGTGGAAAGTACCAAAAAACTACAAGCAATTCACACTGAAACTTCACCAGCCTCTTCCAATGGTTCCCTAGCCGAAGTTGGTAATCTCTTTCGGTCGAGAAGTTTCGAGAGCATTCCTGCTGTCGATGACACTGTGTCTGTACAGGAACCACTTTACGATTTGGCCATAAATTCAAGCACCGAAGAAGTTGACGGAGTGCATGATACTTTGATACAGGAGGAAAAGCGTGACGACGAAAAACCTCTTACTCCCATGTCAACGGAGCCAGAGGAACCGTCAGATAAGGAGAAGGATCTTGTCGACGAGAAAGACATAGACGAAAATGAACATCACGTGGAGGCTGAGTTCCATAAGGCTCTTGCCGAAACAATGCAAGTTATCGTTCTTACGACAATGGACCACAATACCACCCCCCTGAAAGATACAGATGAAAATGATCGTACGGTTGAGACTGAGATCCGAGAGTCAGAAGAAGTTAGCTCCTTAGAGACAGATAACCAGTTTTTCACACCGCTGGAACGCGAGGTTCTGCATCGGATCGAGAAAGAAAGACTTGACGAGTCGGAGCCTATATTTGGAAAGATTGACCATAGTATTCGCAACAAGATGACGCCAAAGAAGCTGCAAGACTTGGTCAGCGAAGAGATATTTCGCACACAAACGCATGTATACACGAACCTAAGGACACCGATATCGAAGAATATACAGCATGACACCACTTTGACTCCCAGTGGTTCATCCCTGTCCGCTCATAATATCAGTGCACCTTGCAGCTCAATGGCGCACACTCATCTAGTTACCCGACCAACACCCCGAATGTCGCGATCCTGGTCAGAGGATCAGCAAAGTGAGGAGGACGATCAAAAGAAGAACGGAGCGGGAGAACAGGGATACATTAATAAAGACACTCCCATAGGTCGAGTCATCTCGTCTACAACATTTGTGTGCAGGAGAGGTCCAACCAGAAAGCGCAACTTTATTCAGGAGAACATTCGCAATGCCAGCAGACCGCGAGTTGCAGCCGGCTCGATTAAAAAACACAAAAGCAACATCGTTACTTCTCCTAGATCCAAATCAAGCCCATCCTCAGTGTATACTTTTCAGTGTGGCCAGCGGGATAGCGGAGCACGCCTATGGGTTGCCTTGCCAACGTCTCCACGTGGTCAAAACAGTGACAAATCTTCTTCTGCTGCTCGGGCTTTGTACACCGTACGGGGCAATCCCCCATCGCCATTCGCCAAACGTCGTAGACCCTTGGTTATCCTTCCACCAATGCGTAATAGAAATATAGCCCATAATCGCGAGAAGAGCTCATCTAATGAATCCCTGCACCGAACTATTTCCAGTAGCACGTTCAATGTGGACGATGAAGAAGATCCTGCAAATTCGGATAGCATTTCAACGAGTACCTTTCAGTTGGAGGAAGGTCAGGAAGAATCATCTGCAACTCAGCATAATAGGAATGCGACTAACAGTTCTGTGTACTACAGCGCAAACGATACCACGCGAGAAGAGAGAGAATCTTCGCAGACAAGCAGGGACGAAGCAGAAGAGAATCTTGGAGTCATGGAATTTATGCCCGAACCAATTCAAGTTATGGAAATACCAGATATCTGTAGCCAACTCGATGAAGACGGATCATCGTTAGAACTCGAACGCTTAGCAGGGGGATCAGATGTGGGTACAACAGAAGATGATCAAGTCGAAGAAATGGAAACACAGAGGAAGAGCGCAGACAACGAATCCAAAAATGTTCTGCCGATAGAAGAAGAAGAAATTAATGGCGTTAAGGACAGCATTTGTTTCATGCAAGCGGATATTGATAAGGATGATATTGATAATACCGACGACCAACCGTCGACTTCAAAAGCGGCAATGGAAAACATTCGCATATGTGGTGGTGCGGAACCCGAAGAGAATCCTCGTTGTGAAGATGAGGATGTGGTTACGCTGGACACGGTTTGCATTGTGCGTGGTCTGGAGATGTTTGTGCGAGAGGTGGAGCCCATAAAGCAAGAAACTTCAGAGGAACTATCAGATCTTGGGGGACTTTTTGAAAATGGGTTAATTGATGAAGGTGGTGAAGAGGCCATGTCCCAGTGAAACCAGAAGTTGATGAAGAATTTATGAAGAAATATTAAGAAATGAAAGGATTACACTAACTGAACACTTTTTTTGAACATTTTATATTCGTTTATGATTTTAACATTGCTTGTCATTACCATTTTTGTACTATTTTTCATATTTTTAACTTTGTAACATTGAAAACTTAATTTTTTCATCTTTTGTATTAAAAATGTCTGATTTATTGGTTTTGTATTCATCAAATTTAAAATTATGGGTTTATAAAAAAAATCAAACATTATGGGTGTATATTAATCATAAGACTTTGAAGATCTTTATTTGTTTAAGATTAAGTATTAGTAGTAAATATTCCATCCTAATGTCTAAGAGAATGTTATCCAGTGTTTCTCGTCAATTGTGTTGCGTCCAGTGTGTAAACTATGTAGGTCGTGCGCGTTTTTGGAGGTTCAGGTGCTGGAATCATACTTACATTGCTTTCTGTATCCACAACACCCGCCATTTGATATATATCGATTCTAGCACTTATCTCTCAACTGGCTCAAAAGTATGAGTTCCTTTATTCGCCTGGCCAATACATGTATGCCTGCCTGAAAATGGCTCCATTAATGCAGAAGGTTTATGTTATACACAAGGTCGAGCCCGTCAGCAAGCACAACTATCCGCCAGTGCACGATGGCAATATGAGTATTCATCACAACGAAAGTGGAGCCGGATTCATGGCCAATGAGTCAAGCGTTATAAGTAGCACTCCCGTTCGCAATGCCTTGGCATCTGTATCATTGCCGGAAGAGAGGAATCATTCTATTTTGGGCTTTTCATCAACTCCATATCGGACCATCTCGCATTTCGGGTTCAATTGTCCGCTTATTACGTCACCAACCATTCTCCTCCATCCGGAACATCGATCCATTTGGCAACGGGTGGCCGAGCAGCGCGAGAAGGTTGTGTCCTTCATAGATCTCACCACATTGAGCTTGGACAACCGCAAGCTGCTCAATGTGGTGACATCAACGCACCCAACCCAGTGCCAATCGAAATCGCAATCCTTTATCTCTGAGAAGCACATTCAGTTGGAAGTTACACCTCCGAAGCGAAAGCAGCGGGTCTACAGCGCCACCACCAGCAGTGGTGTAGACGACAGCCTCGATGAGCTGGACTCTCTGATGAGCGGCCTAGCCATCAATATGCCGCGCAGTCGGGAGCAGGACAGCGGTTTGTACCGCAGCTATACCTTTCTACCCAGTAATCATGCTCTGCCCAAGGATACAGATGCCAATGACAGGGGTCAAACGGATCGGGAGCGACCAGAAGCCGAACAGGAGGAAAGTTTTCACTGTGCAGGCGACAGTGGTATTGGCGATTCCGCCGGCAGGCGTCCGCGTCTGGCCACCACCAGCAATGATTCGTCCATTCAAGAGGCCGAGGCCTACACCCAGGGCAAGCACGTCAAGTTGACTTTGAGCAGCTCACCCACGCCGACGGCCACACAATCACCAGCAACCATCGAAATTCTTATCAACGTATCGCTGCGCAATGCCGAGTGCGTCCAAACGGTCCAGACCCATGAGCAGGAGTTTCGCGCCAAGTTGGAGAGAGTAATCGACGAGGAGATCCACTACATTTCGCAGCAACTTGCATTTAAGCAGCGACAGGCAGAGTTGCTTGAGCAGCAGACTACATCGCGTGCTCCACTCGCTACGCCTTCTTCCGCAACTATGCATCCGCCGGCACCGGCTTCTTCATCATCCATGGTTCACCGCAGCAACTCGGCACCAGAGCTGTGCCACACCTATAGCTATGTGGCCGTGGGAATGGCGGATACCAAACAGGATCAAGCCTCTCCCCAACTGCCAGCGGATGGTGAGCCGTTGAATGATATACTCAGCAGTCTGGAGAAGGAACTGGAGCGTCTGCTGAACAGCGTGGTGACCGCCCACATGCTGCACAACAAGGCCATCATACACGAGTGCCGGGCGCGGTTCTCGCAGCTGGCCGATGGAATGGTCAGCTCGTAGATACATATTATGATTTTGATGCAAAATTTACATCTTCGCTTTTGTTGTGATGTTTAAAAATCGACAACAGTGAAATGATTGTATAAAGCAACTAGATTAAGTTTAATGATGATAATTTGGAAATCTTAAAATCGAACTAATGCATTTTTTACTCCTTTGTTCTCTTAATTTAAATGTTAAGACTGTAACTTAAGCACAATATGGAAATGCAAAGTTAAAACTGAATCTGAGCCAACCATTGTACATTTAAACATCTGTGAAATTGTTAAGTTTAATTTTTGTCAAATCTTGATTTTCGTTTCATATTTTTATGATTAAAATATAATAAATATAGTTTTCATTGGAAAAGTTAAAGTTTTAGGTTAAGTGTTCATACTCACGAAACATTAATTTCCATCAGTTAACTTTAATCAGCGCCCAGGTAACATAATTTCATTTATTATTTATGTTTGTGTTTTGTTTGCATGTCTGCTTGCTTTTTAACATATATTGCTTATCCTGCTGCATGTCCCTGTGTTTGAATATCAAATCCTAAACTCCATCTATGTACTTATACACACTCACCAATCAAAACATTTAATACACGTACATGTTTTAGTTAGCTTATTATTCGTGCGTGTCTCATATGGTGAAAGTAATTAATATCGAATATTTTGTGTGCGTCCACTGAGTTACATTTGTAGGAGAACCATGCCAAATGACACTGCTATACAAATTACTAACGACTTTTTCGACCTTTTTGCAACAGGTGAAAACGTACAAAATGGCGATCATTCGGAGGCACACTTGAGCACCTTCTCGCAGAGCAGTAAAGAGGTAAGTACTTCCGATCTGATCTGGGATCCAAGATCTGCGAATCACTTCTCCAACTCGAACTCACAAGCAGTAAGCTGCGTGGTAAACGATTAGACTTGCTAATCGTAAGACAACCAGTTTTACACAATATCACGCATTAAGCTAACCTCATTTGATTTACTAACCGAAGCGCAACCGATATTCTCACTGCAAATTTCTATTACGGTTCCAGGATGTCTCCACGGACGGATCCCCCAAGAAAGACAAGAAGAAGAAGAAGGGTCTGCGCACACCATCGTTTTTGAAAAAGAAGAAGGAGAAGAAGAAGACCGAGGCCTAAGCTGACCATCAGCGGGATCAGTAGGAGTAGCAATCTTGACCACCTCCCACCATCAGCGGGAACCGAGGAAAATAACGACAATGATACCACGAGAAATGGAAACTTTAGCCAGATCAGCAAGAGAAGCATTATATAAAAGAGAGAGAGGCCTAAACAAGCGACGGATGAGCAGCTATAATCGATCGATATGCATCTGAGGAGGGGCAATCCCCTTCCCCAATTCGCATTCACAGCTTATATCTATTATAATATAATTCTAATTTTTAATTTATACGATGGCCACGGCAACACATCCCCTCCCCTCCTCCACACACACACAGAAATGCAATTCACACAACAATTTGTATGATAAACGAGAAGAAGGAGGTTTGCAAGTGTACACGCAATATCCGACACACCGCTTTGTCCTAAACAAGTAACTTGCATAAATCTTCTAGATGTATTAGCTTATAAAATAACTACGCAACACACCTTACATGATGACATGGTAAAGCAAATGAACAGATGAAAAGGGTACAAAAATTCCCAGGCAACTCCAACGACAAACAAAGATTTGTTTGAAACAAAGGCAAACTTTTGTTTTTTTAGACACATACGTACAAGCGTGGTACATGCATAATACTTAAATGCAATATTTTTTTAGAAATGCAATAAATTCGATGACAACAACTACAATTTGATATTCTAGGCATGTGTGTGTTTTGTGAAAGCGCGTTTTATGTTTTTGTGTTCTTTTGTTTTGTTTTTCAATTCCGGGCAGCCACAATTTGCACACAAACGAATAAATAATTATTGTATACATGCAGCAATTGTATTAGTTTTTTATATAAATAATTATATATTTTTATGTACGTAAAACTGTTTATACATACATATACATATATATATTTATAAAACCCAATAAATTATGAAGAAAACGAAAATCCAAAAATACACCACACCCGCATTGAAACATGCGATTACTCTGAGGAAAGCAGAAACAACACAATCACTGAGAATGGTTGGAAATTTCCAAAAATTATCTCCAAGAATCAAATTTCAGCATTTCTTTTGTAAGTAGATGTGCTTGATTTGTAATCGCTTTCCCATTTATATTCAAATCGATGAATAACGAGTACTGCAATTAACTAATATACGACTGCCATAGCATGTAAAACTTTAAGGCACAACTTAAACGCATTTACATTTCAAATTAACTGACATACAACTAAAACCCCGATGATTAATGCCAGATAAATCGAATGTTTCTGCTTTTCCTACCCAAACCCACCCACTCACATTGAAAACACTCTCTTTACAACATAATACTTGCATTGCTGAGCCTTAGACAAACAAACAAACAAAAAAAACGGCAAAATATAAAGTATAATTAAACTGATTATATGCGCAACGACAGAAGCTTATTTCTAGCAACTTTTTTGCGCCATTAAAGCGAAAAAGTCTGTATAATTTGGTCCTTAGATTAACATTAGAAATTTGTCAATATTCTCACTCTGTGCAAATAATAAAGAACTTTTGAAAAAAGCAAACGAGAAGCCGAAAGTTTATTCATAAAATTTGTTTAGAGTGTAAGAAAATGCATATAAATATATATTTAAATTCGTATTATACACAAGAAAAAACACGACACACATGAAGAAGTAAACACGTAATAAATAAAAACTTGAAAATTGTACAAAATTCAAAAGTATTTGAAATGAGTTATTTTTTATTTGTATTTATTTTTTGAG
Organism: Drosophila mauritiana; assembly: GCF_004382145.1. Lineage (NCBI taxonomy): Eukaryota > Metazoa > Arthropoda > Insecta > Diptera > Drosophilidae > Drosophila > Drosophila mauritiana. The sequence continues at coordinate 17,742,945 of NC_046668.1, read as the reverse complement.
TAGTAGCATTAAATGTTTGGTTTCTAGAATGAAAATTAAACATATTATTTAAATCGAATTTGAGCATAATCCGGTTTTCATAAACGAGGCCCCACTGTTATTTATGTTTGTATTTCAACGAAGTGGCATCTCTGATCAGCTGCATATATTATCGTTCCTTTGTTGTGTTTATATGTTGTGACTCAGTGCGAAACCGTGATAAAACCTGAGAATTGAAACGAAATTTAGTTGGTCACCAAAATTACAAGTGTCAAGATGTCCCTGGTTTCAGATGAGGAGTGGGTGGAGTACAAGGTGAGGCTGATATATCCTAGCGAGCGACGCAGTATCTACAAATCACTTGATTCCGCCATAGTCCAAGTTCGACAAGAACTATGAGGCGGAGGAGGATCTGATGCGTCGTAGAATCTACGCCGAGTCCAAAGCCCGGATCGAGGAACACAATCGGAAGTTCGAGAAGGGCGAAGTGACTTGGAAAATGGGAATCAATCATTTGGCTGATCTCACGCCCGAGGAATTTGCCCAGCGTTGTGGCAAGAAGGTGCCGCCAAATTAAAAGAATCTCGATTAAATCTTATTTTAAATAGTTTTCGCAAAGACAAAAATCTCTCTGTAATTCTATAAATATGCATTTGTATTTTTAAATGTTTTTCGTTCAACCACCCCCAAATAAACAACAAATCACCTGTTTTGTACATTTTAAAGAATTTGGGATTTTTGTGTTCTGGCCACTTTGGCTGGCAGAAAAACAGTTCATTGAGTTTTGGTTCAATGAACGAAGTTTTTTTTATGTCTACAAAATATGCAAATAAATACATACGGCTGAGATGGTAAAATTCCATTCCAAAAATATGTATGCTTGTACGTGGTATCTATATACACTTTTAACTTAAAGCGGATTAACGCCTTTCCGCAGTGAACTAGTTCCGGTTCAGCGTTCATTGAGCGAGTCAGTGAACCGAACTGCAGTGCCGACGAGCGGCAGTTCACACACAACATTTGAAAGTTTGTAAACTTTTACTTTTTCGATCACATAGACACATCGATACACGTAGTTATTTGTTTTTATTTTGTACCAACACCAAACACCTCATATTACAAGAGCGTAACCACTCGTTTTCGGTCCAATCTCTTGCAGAATCTTGCAGTAGAACCTCACAGCCCAGCCAAACATGTCCGGAATCATGCGTGTGCCATCGATTTTGGCCAAAAATGCAGTCGCCTCCATGGTAAGTAGTCCCTGTTTTGGAAGTGAAAACCCAGGCTCCTCTGTGGCAAACAATATGATTTAAGAGTGGTTATACAACCGGGTCTACACAGAACCCAGCAGCTCGTGATGTGACAACAGAAAAAGACCAACAAATTGGCCAAAAACGCGCCGCCCGTACTTGTGTTATGTAATTTGTGAGCAAATTGTGGCATTCAGGTGCATTAAATTTTTCCCTTTGCCAGATTATACTAATTTCCATATAGCGAATATCATTCCAAGAAAGTGTTCAGCAATTTTCCCGATTTTATAGTGGAAAGCTAGGTGTGCACCAGCGAGGTTATGTTATGCTGCCGCCCCGCCCCCTTCATCCACACTCTCCTGCAGTGACGATATCGTGCATTTGGGCATTTTGTGCAACAAAATGCAGTTGAAACACTTGGTTTTGGATGCACGACACGCCTTGAAAAGCTTTATAAGTACCGCTCAATCGGAAGATTCGCACAAGAGAGGATAGTAATATATAGTAAATCAAATGAGAGGAAAGCAGAGAGAGAGGGAGAGAGAGAGAGATGGAGGCACGTCACAGAACTAACAGCTGATTATACAATGGAGCTAATTGATCGCCGTGCTGATCTACCCCGCCCCCTTCCGTCAAAAACCCCGTCCGAAAAATGCCAGTTCAATTATTTAATTTGTTTATTACATAAGCGGTTATCACTGCAAGTCGCTCTTTCTGTTTTATCAACCTATCTCGCGGACGTCATCAAAAGATACTATCTCCACTTGTATCTACACCTTTTTGCATTTAAATTTAACTAACGGACGGAATTTTAGTTGCAACTACGTTTTGTGCACTTTCCGGTATTAATTTTTTTGTAATTTTATGATAAGATAACACTAAGCTATTTCAGATACGCAAATAATGTGGGTATTCGTGAAACTGTATATTTCAATTTAATTAATAGAAATTGAGTAAACATTCCCTTTAAGGCATGACAACACAGGCAGTAATCTTTAAGTCTGAGTTTACGTAATTTTTTCGCAAACGATTGTGAATTATCGTTGAATGACTAAAGCAAACAATAAGTTGATAGCTTTATTGTTAAACCGGGCTTTCAACTTAGAAAATATTTCAATCTAAAAATTCACAATGATTTTGGAGATATATTTGACATATTTTTCATAGAAAATGATTTCGAGATATCAATCCCATATATATTTCAATTACCCATCTCTTAATTATCCCAATTTATATCTTGCAGCAACGTGCCGCAGCCGTTGGAGTGCAGCGCAGTTACCACATCACACACGGCCGCCAGCAGGCCTCGGCGGCGAATCCGGACAAGATATCGAAGCAGTACCCGGTGGTGGATCACGCCTACGATGCGATCGTCGTGGGAGCAGGAGGAGCTGGCTTGCGGGCGGCTTTTGGCCTGGTGGCTGAGGGATTCCGCACGGCGGTGATCACCAAGCTGTTCCCCACCCGCTCGCACACGATCGCCGCCCAGGGCGGTATCAATGCAGCTCTGGGCAACATGGAGGAGGACGACTGGAAGTGGCACATGTACGACACGATCAAGGGCTCCGATTGGCTGGGCGACCAGGATGCCATCCACTACATGACGCGCGAGGCGCCCAAGGCTGTCATCGAGCTGGAGAACTACGGCATGCCCTTCTCGCGTACCCAGGACGGAAAGATCTACCAGCGCGCCTTCGGTGGACAGAGTCTGAAGTTCGGCAAGGGCGGTCAGGCCCATCGCTGCTGTGCTGTGGCTGATCGTACTGGTCACTCGCTGCTGCACACGCTCTACGGTCAATCGCTGAGCTACGACTGCAACTACTTTGTGGAGTACTTTGCCCTGGATCTGATCTTCGAGGACGGCGAGTGCCGTGGTGTGCTGGCCCTGAACCTGGAGGATGGCACACTGCACCGATTCCGTGCTAAGAACACGGTCATTGCCACCGGCGGATATGGACGAGCATTCTTCTCCTGCACCTCGGCGCACACTTGTACCGGTGACGGTACCGCCATGGTTGCCCGCCAGGGTCTGCCATCTCAGGATCTGGAGTTCGTGCAGTTCCATCCTACTGGCATCTACGGCGCCGGCTGTCTCATCACCGAGGGCTGCCGCGGTGAGGGTGGTTACCTGATCAACGGTAATGGCGAGCGCTTCATGGAGCGCTATGCTCCTGTGGCCAAGGATCTGGCCTCCCGCGACGTCGTCTCGCGGTCGATGACCATCGAGATCATGGAGGGTCGTGGCGCTGGACCCGACAAGGATCACGTGTACCTGCAATTGCACCACTTGCCGCCCAAGCAGCTCGCGGAGCGTCTGCCTGGCATCTCCGAGACCGCCATGATCTTCGCCGGTGTTGATGTGACCCGCGAGCCCATCCCCGTGTTGCCCACCGTGCACTACAACATGGGCGGTGTGCCGACCAACTATCGCGGCCAAGTAATCACCATTGACAAGGATGGCAAGGATGTGATTGTGCCGGGACTGTATGCCGCTGGTGAGGCTGCTTCCAGCTCGGTGCATGGTGCCAATCGTTTGGGTGCCAACTCTCTGCTAGATCTGGTGGTCTTCGGACGTGCGTGCGCCAAGACCATCGCCGAGCTGAATAAGCCTGGTGCACCGGCGCCCACCCTTAAGGAAAACGCTGGCGAGGCCTCTGTTGCTAACCTCGATAAGCTGCGCCATGCCAACGGCCAGATCACCACCGCCGACCTGCGTCTGAAGATGCAGAAGACCATGCAGCATCATGCTGCTGTGTTCCGCGATGGTCCCATCCTGCAGGACGGTGTGAACAAGATGAGGGAGATCTACAAGCAGTTCAAGGACATCAAGGTTGTCGATAGGTGAATATAAAGAAAAGTATTTTTTTGGTTCCGTCTAACATTCCTTGACTTTAAAGGTCGCTTATCTGGAACTCTGATCTGGTGGAGACGCTGGAGCTGCAGAACCTGTTGGCCAATGCCCAGATGACTATTGTGAGCGCTGAGGCGCGCAAGGAATCGCGAGGTGCCCACGCCCGTGAGGACTTCAAGGTTCGCGAGGATGAATACGTAAGTTACTATTGTACTCAGTCCCTGAACTTCTTATCATGGAACAACATGTATTGCAGGATTTCAGCAAGCCCCTCGAGGGTCAGCAGAAGAAGCCCATGGACCAGCATTGGCGCAAGCACACGCTCTCGTGGGTGTGCAATGACAACGGAGACATTACGCTGGATTACAGAAACGTGATCGATACCACGCTGGACAACGAAGTCTCTACTGTTCCACCAGCGATTCGCTCCTATTAAATAAAGACTTGGAGTTGCAGAACACCGGCATATACACACCATACCATCACGCAATCACTCGTACGGATGTCTACTTAAACGTCTTTGTGGGCGCCAGTAAATAAATTTTGTCAAATCGCAATATGTTACCAATTGGTAACTGGGAACTCGGCAGCGGTTCCGGGCATTTTGTGATGAAACGTAAATCCCGATTTTCTATACACCTATAAATCTTTCAAATCTTTATTAGTACTCCGCTGATTCTATATATTTTCACTGTAAGCTGCCCTCCATTTGGTTACTGTTTGGTTGTCGGTTATTTACATTATTACATAAGCGAAAAATGTGTGTGAGTAGAAAACGAGAGGTCTGAGGCGATATTGACTACGCAGCCTGTTTAGAAGCAAATGAAAACAAATCCAACTACACTTTTCTAGTATTTGTTAAACTTATTAAATTATTAAAACGAAAACGTGTAAAAACAATAAAAAAGAACAAAAGTCGAAACGTTTGCTATACATTAAATAAATGTAATGAAGATTAAGTGCGCAACTAAATGACTTCTTCACTTAGCCGCGGAATACGTGAATTTGATTGGCGCTAACATCCAGTTGACTCAAAATATCTACGGCAGCGGTATTGAAACCACTTGGTCCACAAATGAGCACATAAGTACATCTTTCCGGCTGATTTTTCAGGAACATAGGTGTTAGCAGCTCCAGCGATATTCTTTGTGGATTATCCTCCGATTGGGAGAGATAGTTAGTGCAGCTGAATCTTACGTCGTCGGTGTGTAGTTCATGGAGTTTCTCCTTCAACCAAATATCCTCAGTGGTTTTGTTAAAGTACAACAATTGCAAGCTTTCACTGTAAATTTGGGAAATAAGTAAGTTTTTTCGGCAGTGATTTTTAAGAACTCACATTCGGTTTGTATTTCTCTTTAAGATGGGTTGAATTAGGCTAAGAATGGGCGTTAATCCGCTTCCCGCTGCTAGGAGTAGAATATTTCTGTGTGCAGTGAGATCAGAGAGCTGGAAAGATCCACGTGGCGCACTCCAATGGACACGAGATCCAGGTTCAAGCTTATGCAGGTGACTGGAGACGTGTCCGTTCGGATACCTTTTGATCAGAAAGTGTAAGCATTCTGATCTGGATGATAAGTTGTTCTCTAAACGTAGATAGGAGTGATCCACAGGTGTGTAGCTGCGCTGAATTACTCGTCCCTCCAGTGGGACTTCTATATCCACATGGTAACCCACCGGCAGGACCATCAGAACCTCCTGCCCAACGCTTTGCAGACTTAGTTCGAAGGAGTCGTGATTGAAATCTTTGCTGTGAACTACTTCATACTCGAAAGTTTCATCATGTAAGCGGCTAGAGTCCAATCTATTGGACACATGTGTTCCATACGTTGGCCATGGTTCCGCTTCCGCCTTGACGAAGACTAACTCAATTTTCCCCGTCTCCAAACCGATTTTCGCTACCTTTGGAGGCCATTCTACATTGTTGGTCAGTTGAAAATCAAAGTTGTGCCAATTTTGCTGGACTAGAACACGTACAATCAGTTGCTGGAGGTCCTTTCGCCGAACAACCAGGCCTGGATTGGCCAGGCTGCGCGTGTAGAAGATCAGGGTGAGTTCGCTCCTCTGCTGAATCCAATCAAAGCGTGGCACTATTTCCGGAGGCTGCAATATCACATTGGTTATCTGAGGACTTTCCTTGGCAGGTTTTGTCTCATTCTCTTTTAGTGGTCCCACGTAGCACTTCCCTAACAATTGTGGATAGTTCACCCAGGCGTGCACCTCATCGAACAATTTGGTGGCATCGCGACCAACTCCACGCATTAGCTCGTCCACTCCGCCCGGATGAAAGTCCATGTAGCGGGTGACATTGAAGACACGACCACGAATTGCCATCCAGGCGTCGTCGACCTTGTTGTGCCGGGCCAATTCTGTTCGCGACACGGGCACCACGCGCCCTCCTGTTCCCGATAGATCCGCTCCAGAATTGCACAGGCGTATCCAGTTCATCAGGGAGTAGCCCGGCTTCAGGGCGCACTTGTTGCGCGGATTACCAGTGGCCGATCCAGAAGCGGAGGATCCATTGGAGTTCAGCTTTTGTGGCGCAGTGACGGGCAACTGGAGGCCACCGCCGGATCCTGCAGGAGCCATCAGCTGGGGTGGCCTCAGAGGTTGGGTACTGGCGGGGGGTTTAAGGGACGGATCGGACATGACTAGTCCAAGAAAATGGCAATCGCACAAAAATCAACAAGCTGTTTAGTGAGGAGTAGTGAAAGGCGAACAGCTGTATTTTGCTTTTGGTTTTGAGAACCAGTTGCGGAGTATAAATGAACTAGTTTCACGGAACTTGGCGGTTCTATTTAAAAATGCCTGCTTCTATAGAGAATACTCAATTGAAGTGGATTTAGCTTGAAAATAAATGAAAGTTTATTAGTAACTCTTTTAGTAAATAATTATTATGATCTGTTTAAATATTCTTAGATAGATAAATAAAATTTTGCAATTTATTTAATAAGGTGATGGATTTACTGACGGAATAGCTTTCCACTTGAAAAAATTATATAGTTTCATTTAATGCTCCATAAAATAAATATCTTAATATTAATAAGAAGAAGTTGTATGCTTTTAAATTAAAAGCAAAATTATTGAAAAAAGTGCATTAACATTTTAATTTATACAAATTTCTGCGGCAGCTTCTCACGCCTTTTTTTAACCGATAAGGAATCTTTATGATGACCCACCGCAACCTAATTGCTGTTACTGATTATATGGCTAACCGCTCGAGTGGCGTTAAAGGCCGTTTATGAGGTCCTATAATTCTTGATGAACTAACTAATTGTTTTTTATGGCACTAGAAAACTGGGAATATAACCACCCACTTTAATTTCTTCATGTGCATGAGCACAAAGGATAGGTGAGACTTAAATTGATGGTGATTAATATGTAAAAATCTATAATATAATCATAGTTCACATGAGCCAAGTGTTTTTTTCAACATATTTTTATTAATATATACAAGAGTTAAATTTAATTAGTATAATATATTTTAAAATATGTATTTCTTATACATAGCTGGCCACTGAATACTGACAGCATAGTCGGGAATGGAGTTGGCAAACCTGATGGACTCATCATCGCCTTTCACGTGCATGTAGTGCGTCGAGATTCCCAACTGGAAGAGTGGGACAGTGAAGTCGCCATCTGCTTTCTGTTGAAATAAATACAAATAAAATATAGAATTAAAAGATAATGGTATTACTCGCATACCTTAAGAACGATGCGGAAGCGCAGTGGAGTATTATCGATACCGAAGGAGTAGTAGATGTGGTACGGAGGTGAATTGGTTGTTAGGTATTCCTTGAGGAAGGACCAGTCGGAGATGATCACATCCTCGTTGGGATGAATGAAAATGCTGGTGTGATCCGAGGTCTCCAGTTCAAACTCCATTTGAACAGTCTTGCCATCAGCCAGAACAGTTTTGTTAAGTTGCTTTAGGATCGGTTCAGCTGGTGTCCAAACGGGATTCTTTCGCGGCAGCCACATGGTAGTCTCCATGGCCTCCACCCATCGGTGATCGTACAGTGGCATGCCGCACATCATGTACTTGGCACAATCGGATGTCATGTTGACCAGACCAGTGAGATCCACATTGGACTTTAGCAACGGAGTAAGTCCGCGACGATCCTGCACGTTAAACAGATATCCACTCTCATCCTTGCTCACTGTTCCATCATACTCGTAGAAAACGCGGCGCACTTGCTGAAAACGATCATGATGTTAGTGATAGTTATCTGAATCTTTATGAAACCATAAAGGCTTATAACTAACCAGGTAGGGCACTCGCTGTACGTTGGTTTTGGGGCGGTAGGGGAATCCAATGTCGGTGGAGCTGGCAATATATACACCGGCGGCAGTTGCGGCCAACAGACCGATCAGAACGAATCCGGATCGGCGGGACATGTTGACCAGTAAAATCTAGGGATAGTTTTGTTACTTTTGGTTAACTTAATGAACTTATGCAGTAGATATTCTTACCAAAAATCCCATGGACAATATAGTACCCAGGGCAGTCAAAGCTCCGATTATCAAGTCAGGATTGGTGTCCCTAAAATAGTATACATCTTAGAATTACTTATCTATCTAAGTGCTAATTTACTTACACTCCAAAGCGACCCATCATTGGCGTGAGTATCACAATGAAGCAGTAGAAGAGATAGCTGTTGTACATGAACGGGGCAACCTGGACAATTTTCAATATACCTGTCCAGGAATAGCCACGATCATGCAGGGTGGTCAGTAGATTGAAGGCCAATGGGATTACGTAGAATGCCAGCGTCCATGTAATGACATAGGTGGTGCGCAATCCATAGTAATTGATGGCAATGCAGAGAATGGAAAGCACTGCAGCGTGTCCGTGGAGTGCCAGTTGAACTTGCTGGGCAAAGCATACCTTCTCCTGTTTAGATATTCAACATTACTATCCCAAAGTACCATGAACCATGCCATGAACTTACGGTATTCGCCAACTTCAGATAGATATAACTGGGCAGAGTAAGGCCCAGAAGACTGGGACATATGTACAACCCAATCAGGAGCGATGGAGTGGCGAAGTAGCTAAGAGAGAAGCCGTATTTGTCCAGGCCATAAGCCACCAAAAGCGGCAGAGCCAATGCCAAGACAAAGGCGATGAGCTGCACCACAAGAACCAGGATGAAGGTGCTCAGGATCTGTTCGGAGCTGACACTTGATTTTTCCGCTATGCGCAGCAAGGAGATATATATCAGGATTATTGCTGCAGCAGCCGCGGCATAATTTAGCTTCACACCGACATCGGCGGAATAGCTGATCAGATACAATCCCAGGACATCGAAAAAGATGGTGTTGCCCGTCGGATTTGCCTGATTTTAGAAACATTACATAATTTAACAAGAGTTTTTTTTTACATAAAACACTGGCACCTACGCTCAGATCACGCAGTTCGGTGGCATTGGACAGAGTTTGAACCAAACCAAGAAGATTGTCTCCTGTGTTCTGCAGAGCTGCCCGTGGAATCACATCGATGCGATCATACTTGGTATGATAGACGAATCCATTGATGCACTGGCCAATGTCCAGACCTAACATTAAAGTTTGCCTAGTTATATACAACCAAATAATCAATAATTAGCTTAGCTTACCAATAAGGTTTCCGTATTCAACAAAAATATCGAAATCAGTGTAAGATGGAACAAGTCCAGTTTGAAAGATTTCCTCAGCCATGGTGGTGGAGAAATAATGCTTGGCGCCATCCTTATATATCTGCAAGATATCACATGAACAGCTAGATATATAGATAGTTTCTTAAGTAACTGGAGGATGTATTACCTTAACCAACCATGGATAATTTGGGCCAGATTGGAACATTAGTTCGCGACCTCCACTGCCAGCTGCATCCAGATTAATGACCGCCCTTGTGGGAAATATCTTTCATAAGTTCTATAAACATAATATCTAACTACTCCTTGAACTTACTTGCAATTCTTAGCCCATTTATGGTAGGCAATGAATCCGTGAGATGCCTGCAGCGAATTTTCCTCGGATCCATTGATTAAGAAAACAATGGGGTGCTCGAATGATTTTCTCGATGATGAAATCACTCGGAGCACTTCCAATATGGAGACCACCATGTGTCCATCGTCTCCGGTGGAGGGACTAGTGGGCTGGGAGTCGAAGTGGCTGTTCACCAGGATGTAGTTTTCACTGGTGGTGCCCTTGGGCGTGAGCTTAACCACCACGTTCTGAATGCCTTGGTACATGTTGACCAGATTCCATTTCACATACGCACCGTAGGCCTGCTGCAAATCAATTTCCATATCAAACAGATCCTCTTGAATATTATCCTTAATCAGATTTAATTCTTTTAGCAGGAACTGTACGGTCTTGTGCTCGTTTTCATCACTTCCAACCACTTTGGTGCCGATAGCCTCGAAATCATAAAGATTGGCCTGCGCCCTTTCGGCAATGAACCCTCCTTTGGGGGCATCCTCCACTGTCAGCGGTTCGGGAAGTCGGTAAAACAGTGGCTTCACCACGGCAATGAAGAGCAGTGCCCAAAACAGGACAATGCCACCAGCAAAGTACCAGGGTAGTTGAAAGTATCCTTTGTGTTTTCTTCCATGTTTCCGGGAGTATGTTTTGACTCCTTCCTCGACGGGTTCGTCTAAAATCTGAAAAATCAGTCCAAAGTCACTTACTTAGCTACTTAATTATTTAGAGCTAATATTATAGAAGTTAGCTTCCTAATTAGTAAAGGAATACTTACAAGTTTTTCCATGTCACCCATTTTTTCGTTTTGCAGACCCTGCCTTTCTTTAATATGGGAGTCAAAACTAGACTGACTTGATTTCTATGCTAAACGCTTTTATATCCCAAAAATTATCAAAACTTCGTAATCATATCTTGAAATTTTATAGCACAAAATATAAGCATTGCGAGAGTCGCTAAAGCAGAATCAATACTTTTTAAGCAATAAAACCCATAAAACCTATAATAGAGTTAAATTTGATTGTAAATTTATTCTTCTTCAACATTTTTTTAGCTAGTGGATTAATTCGGCTTGTCTTTTTTAAATATTTCCCATATATATTACCATTTATTGGTTCAAAGTCAATTCATGTCTAACTTATTTTTCAAACCCACCTCCTCTTTGAAAATTGAAATTGCCCTTGAATAGTCTACGGATTTTAATGTGCATAATAACCATTAAAAGATATGACTATCTGGTAACTTAAGCGAATTCGATTTCTCGCACAGATCTTGGTGATTAGATATGGTTTGTAATCAGGACCAGGGCAACGCACCTTAAGTTGTTACCAAAAGAAATCGATTCACTTAATTGCTGGTAAAATCAATTATCAACACTTGTTTTATGGGTTCATAAATTTTTATATGGAACACGCGTTTGATAATAAAATACATATTTATCAGGTGTACAAGTATGAAATGTCGTTTTTTTTTAAATCAAAAACCCGTTAAATTTTGTGGAAAAAGAAAAAATCATTTATTCAAAGTATTTGCCGTCGCTAGCTACACATTTTTCCCATCTCTCGGGCAATTTGTGGATTCCACGCCAGTAGAACTCATCGTCTTTTGCGGCGAACCATTCATCGAGCCATTTTTTCACACTTTCGTAAGAATCGAAGCGCTGCTCAGCGAGTGCGTGTCCCATCGAAGCGAATAGGTGGTAATCGGATGGGGCCAGGTCTGGTGAGTAAGCCGCATGCGGAAGCACTTCCCAATTGAGTGTTTCCAACGTGTCGCGAACCGCTCTTGCCGTATGTGATGGAGCGTTGTCATGGAGAAAAATGACCCTGTGTTGTCTTTTTTGATATTCCGGTCGTTTTCTCTGAAGCGCACGGTTCAAATTGATCAATTGTTGTTGGTAGCATGCCGTATTCACCGTTTCGCCGGGTTTCAAGAGCTCATAGTAAATGACACCGCTCTGATCCCACCAAACACAGAGCATCGTCTTCTTGCCAAAGCGATTCGGTCGAGCAGTCGATGTGGCCGGTTGTCCAGGATCAACGTATGACTTTTTACGTTTAGGATTAACAAAAAAGATCCATTTTTCATCGCCAGTAACGATACGATGCAAAAACGACTTCCTTTTGTATCGTGAAAGCAAAATTTCGCATGTGTTTTTGCGCATCTCCATCTGCCTCTCGTTCAACTCATGTGGCACCCATCTACCGACCTTCTGAATCTTTCCCATCTCTCGCAAGCGATTGGAAACTGCTTGTTGACTTTCTTCCAACTGCTCTGCGAGTTGTTTTTGCGTTTGAGCATCGTCTTCATCCAATAATGCTTGCAGTTCGGCGTCTTCGTACCTTTTTGGCGGTTTTCCGTGCTCTTTGTCGTCGACGTCAAAATCACCACTTTTGAAGCGTTGAAACCACCGTTCACACGTTTTCACAGTTGGTACTTGTTCGCCAAAGGCTTCAACAAGCATTCGGTGCGATTCCGCAGCTGTTTTCTTCAAATGAAAACAGAAAATTAATACTGTCCGCGTTTGCTCTTTATTCGGCACGAAACTCGACATGTTGACTGCACTGAGAGTAAACAATTATGACGCTCAATTTGCGCCAAACTATGGTGGTTCGACAGTCAAGGTTGACACTTCACAAGGTCAAAGTTTTATGACAATCGATAAATATTTACGTTTGCGAGACATCTATATGTTCGAACCGACATTCCCTACTTGTACACCTGGTATACTACATATTTAAGCTGTTAAATTTGCATTATATCATTATCTAAACATATCCTAAAAATCAATTTCTAAAATTTATATTTATGTTTCACGACTGATAATTATGTTAAGAAAATAAGTTATAAACAATATAAATGGCAACGTAGACACACTTTCAATTTCAATTAAGTTAAACAATGTCGAAAATGGAATAATAAGATAGAAGATAAGAATCCATACCCATATACATACAATATGTATATAAAGAAGGTCACAACTACTCATACCTCTTATATTGATTATTAGAATACAGGTTTTTTTATTTTTGAAGACCGCCCGTAAATAAGTTTTAAAGGTACATATAGTTTTAATTCAATGCTTAGCAGTTCATTTTATTGTTCGACTTGTATTTATATAAGTATTTTCGGTATCGAGATCGAAGTCCTTAGAAAATGTACCGTTGGTAGGAAGCTGGCCAATCCACTGGGGCAGCAAATGATGGAATCTTCTGGGCAAACTCTTGACTTATTGCATCGCCTTTGTTGCCAATGAAATGGACGGACAATCCGATTTGACACAAGGGTACGTTGAAGTCGCCATCGAGTTTCTATGAAATATAAGCAAAGATTATTTCAAAGTACTTCGCATGTGGATTCACCTGGCACTCACATAAAAGTCAATAGAGAAAGTCAATGCCGAGTTGTTCTTGCCATATGAGAAGTACAGATGGGAGGTCGACTGCTGGCCAATGTAACTCTCGGGCAGGCTCCAGTTTGAAATGGTAACATCTTCAAGCGGCTGGATAAACACACTGGCATGATCAGAAGTATCTGATTTGAAATTCATGCGCATTATATTGTTTCCCAGTTCAATTTTGGACACAAGCTCAAGTTCCGTCTCATAGGGTGGAATGATTTCTTGTTCTCTCGGTAGCCACATTATCTGCAGACGATTCTTAACCCATCGGTGATCATATAGTGGAAATCCGCACATCATAACCGTATCACAGTCCGCAGCAATGCTGACCAATCCAGTCGTATTCAACTTGGAGAGCTTCAGGGGAGCTGGTCCCCGACGATCCTGGAAGTTGAACAGATAGCCGGAGTCATTCTTCACAACTGTGCCATCGTATTCGTAGAAGATTCGTCGTACATGCTGTGAAACGAAAAAAGAACTTAAATTTTGATCATTAAAAGTGGTTAGGTTTACCAACCAGGTAGGGAAGTCGCTGAACGTTGGTCTTTGGACGGTAGGGAAAACCAATTTGGGTGGAGCTAGCCGTGTAAATGGTCACAGCACTTATGGCCAACAAGGTGAGCAGGATCAGACTGGGACGACGGAACATGTTAACTAGGGGTATCTACAATGATACAATAATGATGGAATAAATACAGGTATTTAAAATAGGCTGGTGTATCCTTTTTTCTTACCACGAAACCCAAAGCCAAAATGGTTCCCAAAGCACACAAAGCCGATATAATCAAATCCGGGTTGGTTGCTCTGCAAAAAAAGAAGATTTAATAGCTTCAGTCCTCATGATCCGTCCAATGATCTATGAACTCACCTGCCGAAACGACCCATCATGGGTATCAGAGTCACCACGAAACAGTAAATCAAATAGCTATTGTAAAGGAAGGGAACGACTTGGAATATCTTGAGCACACCGGTCCAGGAGAAGCCGCGATCGTGCAGAGTGGTCAGCAGATTAATGGCCAAGGGAATGACGTAGAAGATGAGTGTCCAGGTGGGCACATAGGCGCTACGCAGACCATAAACGGTCAATCCAATGTCCAGGATAGCCAGCACTGCAGCGTGTCCATGGAGAACCAGTTGCAGATGTTGAGCAAATCCAACCTTTTCCTGCAAGGATACGAACATTATATATATTTTCTATATTTCATACAACTTAAAGCCTTCACTACTTACACTTCGTTGCAACTTCAGGTAGATGAAGGATGGCAGGCTCAATCCCAGTAGACTCGGGCAAATGTAGAGCCCGATTAGCAGGACCGGAGTGCTGAAGTAAGTAATGGATAGTCCGTACTTATCGAAAACATAGGCTACGACTATGGGCAGACCGAGTCCCAGTACAAAAGCTATAATCTGCAGCACAAAGATCAAAATGAACCAGCAGAGAACGTGTCCTGTGGACACACGGGAAATGCTTGCTGTACGCCAAATGGATAGGAAAATCAGGACAAGTGCTACTCCGGCCACGGAATAATTGAGAATAACGCCATTGCTCTCCGTATAGCTAATGAAGTACAGTCCCAGGACATCGAAAAAGATGGCATGTCCTGTCGCATAAGCCTAAAATATATCGATGAAATGCAATGATTCCTTGAGATTTATTCATCTTACCGCTGTGTTATCCAGTTCCGTAGAATTGGCTATGGATCGCACCAGACCAAGCAAATTATCGCCCGTATTTTGTATGGAACCTCTGGGAATGTTGGAGAATTGATCGTACTTGGTGTGATAGGCGAAACCATTGATGAACTTGGCCATGTCCAAACCTTCAAGTTAAATTGTATTGTATTTACTTAAATATTCTATTCAAATATATGCAAAATGCTTACCAATAAGATTTCCATACTTGACAAAGATACCGAAATCAGTATCGGAGGGCAGGATGCCTGTTTGGAAGATTTCCTCAGCCATTGTGGTAGCCAGATAGTGTGGTGCATTATTTTTGTATTTCTACAAGAAGTTTATACTTTAGTGCATGAAATCGGAAATATTTGTAAGTTATAGTTACTTCTACTAGCCAAGGGCTATTGGGTCCAGTTTGGAATACTATATCACTACCACCATTGCCAGCTGCATCCAAATTGAGAACCACCCTGAATATGACATTGTTATTAGTTATTAAGTGTATATAAAGTTAATAAGTTTTTAGGCTTACTTGCAGTTTTTAGCCCATTTGTGTTGGGTAATGAAGCCATGCGAAGCTTGCAGTGGATTCTCCTCGGCTCCGTTCAGTAGAAAGACGACTGGATGTCTGATGGTTTGCTTGGTCGAGCACATTACTCGCAGGACCTCCAGGATGGCGACCACCATCTGACCAGCATCGCCGGCTGATGGACTAGTCGGCTTGGAATCGAAGTGACTGTTGACGAGCAGGTAAGTGGTACTCGTGGTATTCTTGGGACTCAGCTTGATGACAATGTTCTGCACGCCCTGATACATATTGACCATGGTCCAATGAATATAGGAACCCGAGACTTCTTGCAGATCCACTTCCATGTCGAAGTAGTCGTCCAGGCAATTCTCCTGTATCTCATTCACCAGGCCCATCAGATAGTCGACCGTTTTGTTCTCATTGTTATCACTGCCAACGACCTTGGTACCGATTTCGGCCAGTTTGTAAAGATTGTTTTGGGCACGTTCGGCGATGAAGACGCCCTTGGATGCATCCTCAATGGTCAATCCCGTGGGAATGCTGTAAAAGAGTGGTAATACCACAGCCGAGAAGAGGAGCGCCCAAAACAGTAGAAAACCAGTGGCCAAGTACCAGGGTCCTCGTAAGTCCTGTTCCTGGTTTCTGATCTTTTTGGAGGATGCCAAGCTAACGTCATCTTCGATTGGCTCATCAGAAATCTGTAGGACAGAAAGTTAAATATATTCAGGATAGTGTAGTATCTGAACTCCTCATTACCAGTTTGTCTTTGTCACCCATTTTATCGATCAACTTAAACAGTTCAAGTTACTGCTCTGCTTAAAATCAAACTGACTTGCTTTCTCTGAACTCAAGTTCTTTTATACCACCAAAAATCATTGGATATCAGTTAGAAGTCATAAAAATTATAATGCATTTATTATCACTTGAGCAATGTTCATGTTTAGGCAAATTATGGTTACTTATGAACTTTTAAAGTTCATAAAGATTGATTATAGCGAGGTCGGCTGATAATGAACACCATTTTTTTTTCTGGCTGAGAATATATTAGGATATATCCTTTTTTCATATTCTTAGAAAGAATCTTATTTAATTCAAGTTATAAATAAAAATATATATTTTTCAAATATTTTGTATATATTTTCTATTTAAGCAAATTAAACGTATTAACGTATTAAACGCAAAATAAATGTATTCTGTGTCTCTTTATTTAAATTATTAAAAATAAATTTCGTCTTTTAACTAATTAATTATTTCAGTGAAACATTAAAAACTGCTCTCGATAATGGGAAATAGATTTATGTTTCAATTAGTCAGTGATAACAATTCTCTATATCAATTAGGTGTACTTGCTTTTTTTGTAATATTCGGGGGTTTTACTGATTGTACCCTCCCTAATCTATACTTTTTTTTCTCATTGTTTTATCTTTATTATGGTCTAATATTCTGATTTAATTGCCGTGGGATGATTTTGAATATGTAGAGAATCATTGAACCTATAAACGCCTATCAAGATTGTAAACGATTATTGACTTCATGCGCCGTGATAAGAGCCAAACTAGACCCACCACAACCCAATTGCTGTTGATTGGGTATAAATGGGCCTGCCTGTTTCCAAGTAGACGGAACGTGCAAATACCTATTTTTGGACTTTTTAGGGCTTTAAATTAAAATAAATAAAATATATAAAAAGCTGACCGCTCCTCAAATAAACGCTTACTAATAATAAATGTTAGGCGTGGAAAGCAAAAAAAATGTGGTTTATATACACAATATAATAACCTTGTTTTTACAAGTATCGAAGCAGGAACGTACAGCTTGCCACATCCCTTCTGTAGGTAAACAATTCAACTGAGTCGCTATTTCCCTTAGTCGCATCATTTCGATCTGATTATTTCGTTTGGAAATCCGTATTCTCGCACTAAAAAGATCTCTTTCCAAATTCTCTTATAATGGATCCCAAATATTCAGCGAGCCCACTTAGTTCTCCGTTTCCAAAAAATACAATAGATAGTAGCCTGTGTTTCTAACAATATCAAATCGTACTCTGAATATGAATTTGGATTTGTTGTTCCACATACGTAATGAGTGGGTCCCATTGGACTGGTTTGTTGTACGAAAAAAAGTTCTCTAAACACTCATATTGTTTACACATTCCATGTTTATTTGTGGTAAGCAAACTTTTGCAGCAGTGATAAAGATAAAGATCAAGGTTCTCGATTGTAATTATAGTATTCGTAATGTAGTTTAATAAAATTTGGTATTTGGTATCAGATTCTATACAGTTAATGGTTAACGCTTAATGACTACAATTAGTAAATCAGATGCCATATCATTTTCGTATTGGCTTAGAAGTACCAGGTCTCGTAGGTGCCAACCCAACCCTGAATGTAGGCATACGACGGAAATCGATTGATGTAGCTGCTCAGCTTTTCGATAGCAGTGATATCCTGGGTCACCCAGTGACCCCCAATGCCAATCTCTAGGGTTGGCGTGTCAAACGTTGAGGTCGTCTTCTGTAAATAATCGTTTAACTTGTTGTTACCTAGTTAATTACTACTAGTTAGCACGCTTACTTCCACATCGATGGTGAATTCCAGAGGACTGTCGTCCAGTCCGTAGGAGAAGTACACCATGTACGGCGGTTCCGCCTGCTCTCGTATGAGAGTGTCATTGAAGGACCAGTTCAGTATCTGGGCATCGTTTTTCACATTGATGAATATTCCCATGTGCGAAGGTCCGGCCAGGGTGAAGTTGAATCTCCTCTGCGTAGGAGTCTCCAGTTCGCTAGAGTCCTGCAGGACCAGCATTGGATATTCGGCGGGTATCTCTGGCGATTCCGATGTTTCGATCCACATGCTGTACTGCCGGGCTTTGTTCCATCGATGATTGTAAAGGGGCATGCCGCAAAACATTTCCTCGTCGCAAAAGTCGCTCACTTGGTGCGCCTCCCCAATGGCATCAATGTTATCTAAAAATGGAATTTGATTTGTTAATATCAAATCAAAATCCAAACACTTTATCACAGGCTTACCTCTGGCAATCCCGAAACGACGGTCCTGTGGATAAATATACAGTCCAGACTCATCTATGCGAGTGCTTCCATCCGCATTATGCAAGCGACGATGGGCATGCTAAAAAAGTAATTATTAAACAATTACAAATTAATAACCAGCTAACAAAAGTTAAGCTTACAATTAAGGAGTAACGCTGTGGAGAAGTTTTTTCCTTGTAGGGGAATCCTGCGTTGGTGACAGCAATTATGATGAACAGAATGGTGATGCCCAGGAAGCACAGGACTATCGTTCTCGTCTTGCGGAAGAACATGATAAGCGGGGCCTGTTCGTATTTAAATAACATAAATTTAATAATTAAATTAAGTAATAAGCAGAAGATAGAATTAACTAACTTACAATGAAACCGGCAAACATGAGAGAAAATAGCCAGACCAGAGCTGCTATAACCATATCCGGATTGGTTGATGAACCCGAACGTCCTTGCATGGGCATTAGGGTCACCAGAGCCACGGTGCACAGATATGTGAAGAAGACGAAGGGCAGGATCTGGCAAACTGTGACGGCAATGGCAAACAAATAGGCTGTAAGGATGAATGGATTAAATAAGTACCTCAATAAGCTCAAAAATAGTAACTATTACTTACCCTTGCGATGCCACTTTGTAACCAGGTTAACAATTAGCGCTACAATGTCAAATAGAATGCAGAGCATTATCAGATATGCCGATCGGATGCTGAGTCCAGTCAGGGTGAGCATTATCACAATCAGGCAGATGCAGTGGGAGTGCATGAAGAGCTGGATGCGGAATCCCAGGCCCAAGGGATCCCTCTTCGTTTTCTCCAGATACAGAGCTGGCAAGATGCTCAGTCCGAACACAATGGGCGCCAAGTACAGGCCAAAGATAGTCCATGATGAGGTGAACCAGGACATCGAACGATCAACACCATCCATGAAAAGAGCCACCAGCAAGGCAAGACCAATGGCCAAAATCAGGGAGACAAACTGAATGGCAATGGTGATGGAAAACCGGAGGAGGACGCCCTTCCAGCTGCATCCGGAACGAAGGCACATAAAGTATATAGATATGCCGACACCCAGGAGAGCCAACAATGTGACCACCACATTGACAATAATGCTCGTCGTCTCCGTGTAGAAGATCATGAACCAGCCCAGAAAGTCGTAGAATATATTGTGTCCCTCGGAGTGGGCCTAAAATCAGATTGTGATTAGATTTCCCCATGTGTTACATCTCCTCCAGACTTACGGCCGTATCATCCAACTCCGGAGCATTGGCCAAAGCTCTAGCCAATGATAAGACATTATCACCAGTGTGCTGAAAGGAGGCGCGTGGAAAGGCGTTGATCCTATCGTACTTCGTGTGATACACATAACCATTGAAGATGTAAGCCATGTCCAGGCCGGGAACACCTCCGTAGTCACGAAAGATGCGAAAGTCCGTGTCCGAGGGTATGTAGCCAGCTTGAAAGAGCTCCTCGGCTAGGGTGTTGGCAAAAGGATGGGGCACATTCCGATAGTAGTTCATCAGCCACGGATGATTCGGTCCCGACTGGAAGAGAATCTCCCGCCCACCAGATCCGGCTGAGTCCAAGTTGATGAGAGCTCTGTGAAGAGTAGGGTTAATTTGTATACTTCTTAATAGAATAGCATAAAAGTCCCACTCACTTGCAGTTCTTGGCCCACTTGTGTTGCGTGATGAAGGCATGTGATGCCTGCAGAGGATTCTCCTCAGCTCCATTGAACAGGAAGACAATGGGATGAGCCAGTGGATCACCGGATTTGGCTATCACACGCATCACCTCCAACATGGTCACGACCATGGAACCATCATCGCCAGCTCCTGGACTTCCGGGCACCGAATCGTAGTGACTATTGATCAGCAGGTAGTTCTCATTGGTTGAGTTCTTCTCCGAGAGCTTCACCACCACATTCTGAATGCCCTGGTACATGTTGACCATCTCCCAGTGCATGTAGGCACCACTAGCCTGCTGGACGTCCACTTCAATTTCGAGAAGGTCGTTCATCTCGGACTCCACTTTGGCCACCTCGGCGCGCAGGAACTCCACGGCACTCTCCTCGTTGGCCATGCTGCCCACCACCCGCGGTCCAATCCTGGTCAGCTCAATCAGTGTGTCTTCGGCCCGCTGGGCAATAAAGGAATTGGGATGACTGGCTTCATCGCTGCGGGTCAGTGGGCGGGGCATGTGGTTCATCTGGGTGTTGACCAGCGAGAGGTAGAGCACAAGCCAAAAGCCGAAAAAAGCTGGTGCGTAGTACCATTGCAGCTTCTTGGGCACCTCGAAGTCCACATCGATGTGATACTTGGAATTGAACTGGAGGTAAAGATTAATAATGTAGTCAAATATTTCCACTGCTAAATACAAGTGCAATTTGAGGCGACTAAGCTTTAAGATTATCCAATAATAGCTAAGCTCATTAGGCAAACAATATCTAATCTTCGTCTGGCAGCTGCCTGTCTAACCGAAACCAAAGTGCCTGGCTAGCTTCTAGTACTTTAGGCCAATTTAGGATCTGGAACAATCCGCGTACGTCTATGCAAACCGAAGCAAGTGTCGTTACTGACGCCTCCAAACTGTCGAAATTGGCGGAGAATTGGCGAGGGTATCAGCCGGCACGTAAACTTTTATTGCCTTGCAATCCAATCCGTCTTAATCGATAAGAGTCTTCATGATTCCTTAATTTTCCCTTCTGATTTCCCGAGTAAACAATGCTCGACATTGAGAAATCGTGCTTCGTCGCGTGTTAAATTCATGATTCACGGGCGTGTGGTCACTTGAAGATTGTGAAGGAGACCATAAAGCCGCCGAAGTTGGTGTCATAAAGCGATAACGCCCCAATAAATAGGTAACGGTACCTTTTATCGCTCGGAAATGCTAAGAAATTCGCAACATTCGCTATATTGCGGCCTTTTTGAAGTAAGTCATGTTTTAATCGTTCTCCTATCTTTATGGCTTTTTATTAATAATTTGTTTTGTAATTTTTTAACTCTACTTTGTACTTTGATTGTGGATTGTACTGGTGTCCTGGCAACTAACAATGTTTAAATGCACTTCACAAATCCTAAGAGTCTTAATCTGGATTAATTCATACAAATTCCATGATTTTAGATGCTTTAATTCACATTTAGAAAATTATTTCGATTTTACTTAATTTAGTAATTTCCGACTAGATTTTGTACTTGTGTCCTGTCAACTAACAATGTTTTAGTACACTTCACAAATCTGTATAGTCTTAATCTGCATTAATTCATTAAAATTCCTCGACAGCAGCTGCTTTAATTCACATTTTGCAAATTGTTTCGATTAGATTGAGGTCATAAACTTAATAATCATCGTTTTTTAGTTGCAGGTGTTCAAATATCAATTAAAGGTGCTTCAATAGATCGCCTAAAACACTTTCTAAGTAAATTTTCATTATCCTTTTATTGACTTTTAATTTTAAATTATATATTTCACCATATTCACTTGCCATACGTACACTCATTTTTGCACAGTTATTTTCAGCACTGGTATTTCGTATATCACAGTTGTTTTATTATATTATTATCCTTCAAAAGGACTCTAGACAACTTTAACACTGCCGGACCGATACGCTTTTGTAATCCTTTGGTTCTCCCGCAACCGGGGACCTCAACCTTCGAGTGCCAATTGAGGTACCAGTCGCTCCGGTCCCCTAAAGATATATGAGGCCCAGCGGCATTGAAGGTCTGGGCAATTCGCCAACGATGGAAAAATATCGGTAGTAATGGTGATTCTTTGATATCGGAGCAGCTCTGCACGATAAACGGGTAGTTGTTCTGGGGAAAATGGGCGTGTAGTTTATTAGATTTCGATGAGCTACATGGGGGCTCCGGCAATTAGCTAACCGATTTTTATCTTTATGGCGAATGGAGCTTGTCCAGTTGTATCGTAAAGGGTGTGTGCAGAAACCAAATTTTAAGATACACGCTACGGCGGCACTGGCGAATTGGAAGTTAAACGATGTTCATAAAGTTTAGGATAGCGAAACCTAATGGTATATCGTATTGTTCCCGTAATCCCGAGATGTGACTCTTCGCTGGCGTTACCTCTGACTGACTGGCATTAGATTGCTCTGCGCCCGGGTACACCCAGATAGATACCCATTGGCAATCCGAATTCCAGCCCCACTTGTTTCGCCTTTTTTTACAGAGTTTACTAATTAATTTGTGCCCGGCAGTTGTACGATTGTCGCTGATTTCATTCCATTTTCGTTTATGTGTCATCCCACCTTTGTCTGCAGTCGATTTTGTCTCGCTTTTGCCCGTAGCATCAGGTCCTCTTCAGGGTTTTGGGTTCCGCTGATTTCGCTTGATTAACAGATTGTTGTTTACGTATTTGAATTGCTTTCGCATGTATTTCAGATTCACCTGTCTATTGAATTGTCGTTGCAGGTTGTTCCGCCCGAGTGGATTCGATAGCTGGGAAACTGGCGGGTGGCTATCAAATTATGTCAGACGTTTTCTCGCTCGACTGAACGAAGAATTCAGCTACCTACATGTATCTTCAGTTTCGAATGTATCTAAACACCCACGAATTCCAAGAAGAAACCTTGGAAATTTCCCTAGCCAGCATTTTGAAATAAGTATTCAAGTTAAAATGTCAAAGTTATTTTCTCATACGCCCAAGGTACATATATCTTAAAAACAATGTGGAAAAATGGCTTTAAATTCCATTACGGCTGGTTTCTAGGTACAATATGATAGTGGCAATTAAACTTGTAAACACCCAATTAGTCGCTGACAAGGTAATAAAAACGGTTCAATAAACTAATACGAATTCCAGTTGTTGTTATGCCCCTTATCAATCCGAAAATAAGTTCAAAAGTTGTTCGCGTGTAATTCCTCATTGCTAAGATAATACAACATTACAGTAAGTCTTGTAGTTAGAACATGTATTGATATCAATAACTAATCAAAATAATTTTAACCAAAAAATCCAAACTGATCCCATCACCAAACTCCCAGCACGTATTCTATTATCAATTGGAAATCCAACTTAATTATAATGTGTATTTTCCAACAGTTTAGATTGCTAATGTTTTTTTTTTGTGTAATTTCAAATTGCTTAGATTACATAGCCGCGATTCTTATCCATCGAGTAAATATAAACAAATTTGGCGACCAAAGCAAACGATTTTTTGTCGACTAAGGGGGAATTCGTCTCAAGTGTCGTTTGTCTGGCAAATCCTTATCTCCAATGCACTGTCACTTTTCGCAACTCCAAATTGGGTTCGAGGAATCCGTGAAATCACAGGCATCTGCTACTAATACCCACTAATCGCCTGCACTTAATCTCGATTGCAGGCAATTACGAATGTAATCGCTATGCGCATACGGATGAAACAGGCGGTGGTCCTCCTCCGCGTTCCACACACCCCACCCGCCTCCCTTGGGCAGTTGTACCTGTCAAATTAAGTGATTAGGTGTCCGCCACTGATAACTCGATACTTGTGATAAGCCCGTGGGCTCTTGAGCTCTGAGCACTGAAATCCGCAAGCAAATCCCACTCGTATAAAATTGCCAGTGGCATTGTCCGGCGTTTTAGTTTGCCTCCGTTCGGCGAGCGGTTCAATTACGGTAGTACGGTTACCAGAGGATTCCGTATTTATAACTAATCACTAATCTGTAAACAGGCCATAAGCTGCGGTAGTTACAAGTGAGTGGAAGAGAACGAACGAAAGGACACGTGGTGACCCCAATCTCCGGACAGAGAAACAGGCGGTTACCAGAAGAATTCGATATTCTCAAGAGTGATCCCCATTCTTGGTGACCCCTAATTTTTGACCAAAGAAAGTTATATTACGGTAGAACGCTTACCACGGATTTCGATTTCGCTAGCGGGAAGTTGGATTGTGTTCATCAAACATCAGGCGACATACGCGAGTGCGAGCAAACCGAAAAGAAAGAGAGTAGCCCCTGGTGACCCCAATCTCCTGTCGTAGAATGAGAGAGGACCGTGCCAGAGAGTTCTGTCGCCAAGTGAGCAGCGCAGTGCAGCAGCCGCAGCCGCAGACGAACGCCAACCGTCGAAGGGGACAGTCGTACTCCCCGCCACCAATCAGCTGATCCTCAGCGGCCAAGAAGCGAGTGCTTTTCCAATTGGACTCGCTTTCATCTCGCCCACTAGTTTCAGTTTATTTTCGGTCATATGTGCTAATAAGAACACGCGAGTGCCAACTAATTGTGCCGGCGATTCTACAGTGCAGGTGATCGTCTTCGCGCAGACGGAAGATTCTTGCAGCGGGCCAAAAGGTAACAACAACAGTTGCCAGGCTTCTTTGCAGTGGAGACCAGCATTCTGCGTCTCTGTCTTCTGGGGCCTTTATTTCAACAAACAACCGCAAGTGCAGCCGCAACTTCCTTTCTTCAGCAGGTTATTGACTCAAGCCCTTGCAGCGTGTCGCGTTCTATGTGTGTTTACGAGTATGTTTGAATGCCGTCTGCATCTGCATTTGTAAATGTATCTGTATCCGCATTTGTATCCGTATCTGTGCTGTTGATTGTTTTCGTCCCAACTTCTTTTATTCTTTATTTTTCCAATGCGTCTGCCTGAGTTTAGTCCAAACAAATGCAGTTCTTGTCGCGAGTTAATGTTGATTCTTTACTGTGGTTTTCGATTGTGAGAGCGAGTGTTTGGGACTGAAAGAAAAAGTTAGTTCGACTCTCATAAGATCACTTTCTTACTAAGAACAACCTTTTCTTTCTATCTTTAATCTCGTATTGCGACAAGGAAGCGAGCATATTGCAAAACTGCCACTAAGTTGTAAAATAAATAACATAACCTAAGGTCTGTAGGTATTAACTAGGTATCCAATAGTCCGCAGACCTCTTATTTGTTTGTTGCTTTAGCCGGCTTTTCGTTCCCGCTGTTGTTGTCACAGTTGATTGCCGCCGCCTCTGCAACGCAAGTTTTGTTTTGGATTCTCCACTTCTTTCAATTTCCCCCATTCAAATTGTCTTTAAATAGTTCTACATTCCAGCTCACCCCAAATTTTTTCTTTTGAATATTAAGTAGGTGTGGCTGCCGCACAGAGAGTTTCCCCTGTTTGTTTGTTGTTTTTGTGGCAAGTGATTAGTTCAATCGATAAGCGTTTCGAGGGGGTGAAGTACGCGAGCAGATTACTTTTGCACATCCCATTTGGTTTTTTACTTGCCTCACTTTTAATCGCCGAGAAGTTGCCTTCGCCGCCGCCGGCGCGGGTCACCTAGAAGTCAGTGGAAAATGGGTCGATGTCGCTGTTGCACTGTAATCCCAATGGCATTTTTGCATTCAGTTGCGGAATACCGAGTAAATAAAAACCATTTCGCTTAATTGCTGCCCAGTAGCCAGTCGTTTTTCTAACCCCCACCCCCAACCCAACCAGTGGTCCTATTCGTTTTTAGGCCACACTCGCAGTCAGTTTTTATTTTAGTGGACATTCATCTCGGAAAATGCGATACTTGAAAAGTTTAGTGGGCCATTTCAAGTGATGATCGCTCATTTGTCTTCTTTTGTGGGTTGCTTAAACTTAAAAACGTCTTTTTATGAATATACTTCAGAAGACTAAAATGTGGATTTAATGATTAATTTAAAAAAATCATCACTTTTTATTAAACAACATCGGAAACAACCATAGTGTATTTTCACTGCGGCACAGTCAAACAAACAGAAATTTGTTATTAAATATTTCCCACACAAAAACTCAGCCGCATCACATGTGTGAACATTAAACGATAATATATGTATGCAGTATAGCCCAGTTGGCTATAAATAATCATGAAATACCGCTCGAAAAATTACAAAATGTGTCTCGTTCAATGCTGATTTGCCCAGAATGCCTATGCTTTATTCGGCCAAATTGTTAGAAATCCCAAATATAAATATGGACTCATTGTTTATTTGTTTGAAGCTGCATTATTTCAATGTCGTTGGCTAATTTGCGCCTGTCGATACTTTTCAGTTTTTATTTCATTTTTTTTTTTTTTGTGGCCAAATGGTGAACACATGTTTTCCGGTCCGAAATTCGGTACGGATTGTATCTATGCGCAATGGAAAAGATAGAAAGGAAGAGTATCTGCTCAACGCTAGCATATTTCTTAAATACAAATTACAAAAGCTCTTGAGCACTTTCGATTCTGTAGCCTACTTCATTTCCTGCCCACTTGACACTTCGAATAGCCGATAAGTATTATCTATGGCAGATGCTTTGAATAATCACTGCCTTGATTCGATAATGTGGAGTATTCACGAGACAAGAACCCCTCATTCATGTTTCGAGGTTTGTGCTCTTGTGCTATCAACATACATACATATTTCCTGATTGATTTCAATGGAATATTGAACTGCTGACAGCCTTAAGTTGCTCGCACTGGCTTATCGCGACCCCTAATTATTTAATCGATCCTCAAGTGGCTGCATTAACTTAAACCCTTTCCCCATCGCCAGAGAAATTGAACCGATTAGCCGTGGTGACGCGACGCATATCTGCAGAGCTTTATCAGTCGAATGCGTCACAATTGAAATTCGACAATTGAACTTAATTAGTTGGGGGGGTTGCTGACTCCGAACACTCTTAATATTTATTTCGCTGACCAATGGATTGAATATGTTTACCTCCCCTTTTCAGGCCACAATGAAATCAAAGTACGAAAACATGAAGATCATCTACAATCGTAGCAAGATCGGCTGGTACTGGGCTCCGCTGTTCGTATCATGCTGGTTTCTGCTCTTCTATCTGGTGGTCATACCCAGTTTCCATCGCATGCCGCAGCTAAAAACGCTCGAGGATGAGCGCCAGCAGCCGGGTCAGTTCATCGGGGAGCGTGCGGAGAACACCCTGCTCAGGCTATCCAAGATCGGACCCAAGGTCGTGGGCAGTGCGGCCAATGAACAGGTGGCCGTTCAGTTTCTGCTCAGCGAGATAGGTGACATCATCGACGATGCTCGAACGGATCTCTACGATATCGAGAAGGATGTCCAGGTTGCCTCCGGTAACTATCTCCTCTGGTCCATGGTCAATGTCTATCAGAGCATCCAGAATGTGGTGGTCAAGCTGTCGCCGAAGAATGCAACCAGTGAAGCTGCTCTTCTGATCAATTCCCACTTCGATTCTGTGCCGGGAAGCTCGGGCGCCGGAGACGCCGGAATGATGTGCGTGATTATGTTGGAGGTTCTCCGGGTTATCACAAAGTACGAGACCCCACTCACCTACTCGGTTGTGTTCCTCTTCAACGGAGCCGAGGAGAATCCACTGCAGGGCAGCCATGCATTCATCACCCAACATCCTTGGGCCCAAAATATTAAGTAAGTTGAGTCCTTATATACTATTTACGATATTAACTAAACAAACTATAATATTTTTAGAGCGGTCATTAATTTGGACTCGGCTGGCAGTGGAGGACGAGAAATTCTATTTCAATCCGGACCCGATCATCCCTGGCTCATGAAGGTACATTTTCCATCAGTTCTTACATTTTAGATTGTTGCTAAACTTGTTCATATCTTTTAAGTACTATGGCAAAAACATAGTTCATCCGTTTGCCTCCACTATCGGCGAGGAATTGTTCCAAAATGGCTTTGTTCCCTCAGAGACCGATTATCGCGTGTTCCGTGACTACGGCCATATACCCGGTAATATAAAGTGAAGTACAAAAATGCGCCTAATCACTAAGACTTTCGGTTCGGCAGGTCTCGATATGGCTCAGACTTTGAATGGTTATGTGTACCATACCAAATATGATCGCTTTAATCTCATCCCGCGGCGAACATACCAACTGACTGGTGAAAATATTTTGGCTCTGGTCAAGGCTCTGGCCAACGCAGAAGAACTGGAGAATCCATCGGTGGGTTCTTCGAAAGAATTGTAAAAAAGCAGTAAAGTATTAATCAGAAATCTAACAAATTTAGAAATACGCCGAGGGACACATGATATTCTTCGACATGATGGGCTGGTTCTTTGTCTATTATCCGGAGACCACGGGCATCATAATCAACATAACCGTGTGTGTCCTGGTGTGCGTCACCATCGTATTGTACATCTGGATGATGTCCAGCAGTACGGGCATGTTCCGTCGACGAATCTGGGCGAAGTTTGGCATTCTGGCCGCTCTCCAGTTGGCTGGAGTTGCTCTGGGCATAGGTCTGGTCATATCGATAGCCCTGTTCCTGGACGCAGTGAATCTACCGATGTCATGGTTTTCGCAAAACTGGATGCTCTTCGGCTTGTACTTCTGCCCCATGATTTTTGGTATGGGCATTGTGCCCGCTATCTACTTTAGTCGCACTAAAGAGGTGAGTTGAGAAAGTGTTTATGTAACTTAATATATATCATAATTTAACTAAATCCTTTTCAGCATGGCTTACCCCTGGGGTATGGCATTCAGCTATTGATGCATTCGCATTGCCTGATCCTGACCATTATCACCGCCATAATGGTGAGCTATAGTATTCGTTCCGCTTTCGTCATAATGCTCTGCATCGGCTTCTATACTCTGTCCGTGCTGATCAATTTGGTTACTAAGGCACACAAAACCAGTAAGATTATATGTTTTTTGTTTAATTTAAACTAATATTTAATTATCTTTCAGATTTCCTATGGCTCATACCGCACTGCATTTGCCAGGTGCTGCCCTTCATGTTCTATACGTACTGCTGCTATGCCTTCTATGTGGTTTTTGTGCCCATGCAGGGACGCGAGTGTAATACCAATCCGGAGATTCTAATGGGTTTCTTTACCGCATTGATGGTTCTACTATTTGCACCCTTCCTGGTGCCCTTGTTCTGTCTCTTCCGCAAGTCCAAGACAATTATCTCAATGTTTGGCATCTGCACGATACTGTTTATCATATTTGCCGCAACACCGATTGCCTTTCCATACGCCGAGAAGACGGCGCCCCAAAGATTCTTCGCTGTGGTATGTCCTTTTCTTTGGATTTTTACTCTGTAGTTCCTAAGTTTTTTATTATCTTACAGCACACGGCAAGAACCTTCCACAATGGCGATGCAGCGAGCACAGTGAGTCATAAGGACTCGGGATACTTTGTCCTACCGGTCGATCGGCGTCCTCACACCGTCGATGATATTCTCTTCGAAAACACAAACTTTACAAAGTCGGAACCTATTGATTGCGACTCGGAGCTCATGTGCGGATTCCCCATTTACAGCTCACGCTGGTTAAATGCAGTGTACGTTCTAAAAACATCAAATAACTTAGCTTTACTTATCGTTTTATTTGTTTTTAGTGATAACAGCTATTTTGTTCCTGGCCCCGAGCCAAATAGGGAATACATTCCCACTCTGACGATTTTGGAAAAATCGAGTAAATCAGCAACAAATATTAAGTTTGATCTCGAGATCTCAGGGCCGGATCACACGAGCATATTCATTCTGCCCTTAAACGATAGCAAATTGGTGGATTGGTCCTTCATTAGGGATCCGCTGGATACAAATGTAAAGCCTCCATACTACGTGTACTGGTCATATGCTTTAGATCCCAAGCCCCTGCAATTTTCACTGGAATTCGAGGTAATAATATTTAAATATTATACTTCAGTGGAATAGTTAGCTCATTACTTATTTCCAGCACGAAGATCCAAATTGGTCGGGAGGCACTTTCAAAATAGCTCTAATGGGTCATCGAATACACGACGACATGTATATTACGGAGGACTTCCGGGAATTCCTGGCCACGTTTCCGCCGTGGGCGCATGTTAGCTCCTGGCTGGGATCCTACAACAGTTGGCAGCTTTAAGTGTAGACTCAAGGTTCCTCCACGAACTCAACTCAATCCCATTTTTGCCATGACACCTCAGCTACTCTTAATCCTGGTACTGTGGATGCAGTGTACCAATTTTACCTAATCCAACGAACAAAGTGTCGATACGCATGGCACGCCCTAAATTGTATTAGTATTTACGATTAGAACACTGTAGTTACTACTTTGTAATTTTATTAATATATACTATAAATTATTTATTAAGATACGCCAACTTTGGAGTCTATATTCTCATCGCCGCCTATACAATCCAGCTCTCGAGGGCCGAGAACCAATCGGTGGTATAGGTCCAATCGGGGAAGGTTGCGAGGAACTCCTTGTATTCCTCGGTGTAGTGCTCTGGGTGGTATTGGAAGTGCTCGGAGACGACCAGCTTCATGTAGGGTCCGTCTGTGTTGCCCTCCTCGTGCTCGAGCTCCACCCAAAAGTTGAGGGGCTCCTCGGTTTGGGAGTATATGGCATAGATCAGGTAGGGAGGTGTGTGCTTCTCCAACAAAGGTGTATGGTCAAAGGACCAGTCTGTCACCTTGACATTGTCGAGCGGATCTATGTACATCATAACGCGATCGCTGGCCCTCAGGTTGTACTCATATCGTACCTTGTTGCCATCCAGGGATTGTTTAGACAGCTGGGTGAGGTTTATGTTCATTGGAATCACGGGTGGCGAGCTGTAGATCCAACGAGCAGAGTCTCTGTGATGAAAGAAAAAGTTTAGTTACCAACTAAGGTCAGGTTACGGTCTCTAACTCACTTCCACTCTATCCAGCGACCACTGTACAATGGTAGTCCACAGTACGGTTCTGCGGCACACGTGGCTGCCGTCCAGCTTTCCGGCTCGGCGTTCTTGAAAGTTGTGTCATCCAGTTCATGGAGTCGTGTATCCACAGGTTGAATATAATACCCAGAGTCCTGCTTACTTGTACCATCCAAATTGTGGAATGTTCGTTGTGTGTGCTGAAGTATAATTTTAAGGATAAGTAATACAAATATATGGTTAAATATATTTAAGAACCTACCAGCACATAGTACCGCTGAGGAGCCAATTGCTTCACAAATGGAAAACCGGCGGATGTGCAGGCCAAGATGATGAAAATAATTGTGATCACACCGAAAGATGAGAATACAATCTTGGGCTTTCGGAACTTGTGCATAATGGGAATCTGCAAGGATATGCTTTGAATATCTTGAAACAAAGACATGGATTGAATGAACTTACAACAAAACCAGCGTAGTTTATTGCGGTTGCAATGATAAAGACAGATATCATTATATCGGGACTACTTTCGGGTCCATCGCGACCCTCCATGGGAACAAAGGTGACAAGGGTGGCATAGCAGATGTAGGTGTAGAAGAAGAAGGGCAGCAGTTGGAACAACAGGTGAACTGTCACAAAGTAGCTCTCTAAACAAGGATAACAAGGATAAGGATTTAAGAATCCTAAAATCATAAAAATATTGTCAATATACTCACTCTTCAGGGTGAGCTTCAGTACTATTTGCACCAGGACGGAAATCGCGTAGAAGAAGATGCCCAGCATGGGGAAGTAGCTGGAGCGAATGCCCATGATGGTCATGATGATGCAGAGCAGGGCCAGCAGGATGCACTGGGCGTGCATGAAGCAGGCGATGGTCTGATCCAACTTCATGTTCGTTTTCCTCTTTGTGAATCCGATATAAGTTGCAGGAAGTATGCCAAAGGCGAAGAACAAGGTGCAGAAGTACAGCCCAAAGGTCATCCATTTTCCGTAGTACCAGGATTCGGCTAGACCCACACCTTGCATAAAAACGGCCACCAAGAGAGTTAGGCCGCAGGCCACGAACAGAGTTCCCGCTTGAACCAGGAAGATGATGGCGAATCTCATTACCACCGCTTTCGGAGCATCTGCACCATTGTCCAATGTCATGATGTACACCGAGGTGCCAATGCAAACAAAGGCCGCCACGGAAACCACCACATTGATGGCTATGCTCACCGATTCCGTATAGGTCATCATGAACCAGCCCAAGAAGTCATAGTACACGGTGTGTCCCTTCTCATACGCAGTGGTGTTATCCAATTCTGGAGCATTGGCCAGAGCCCAAATCAGGGGCAGTACGTTCTCGCCGGTCGACTGGTATGTGCCGTATTCCACGTTTTTGAAGTTATCGAACTCGGTGTGGTACACATATCCATTCATCACACTGGCCATGTCCAGGCCAGGAACTCCTCCGTAATCGCGGAAGATGCGGAAGTCAGTGTCCGAGGGAATAAAGTTATGCTGGAACAGCTCTTCTGCTAGGGTCTGAGCATATGGATGCGGCACACTTGCTTGATAGTACTTGGCCAACCACGGGTGATTGGGTCCCGTTTGGAAGAGCACCTCGCGGCCACCAGCTCCAGTCGAGTCCAGGTTCACCAAAGCTCTGACATTGGTGGAAAGGATATGAATGACTTCGATTTTTGACTTTTGCAAGGTACACCACTTACTTGCAATTCTTGGACCATTTGTGTTGTGTGATAAATCCGTGGGAACCCAGCATACAAGCCTCCTCGGCTCCATTAAATAGGAAAACCACGGGATGGGTTAGCGTTCTTTCGGAGCGTGAGATTACGCGCAGGGTTTCCAGCATGACAACCACCATGACGCCATCATCTCCAGCAGCCGGCGTTTGGACCTCCGAATCGTAGTGGGAGTTGACCAGCAGATAGTTCTCGTTGTCTGAACTCTTCTGGGATATTTTCACTACCACATTAGAGAGATTGGTGTAGGAAATGGTCATGCCCCACAAATGGAAGGCACCCGAAGAGTACTGCGTATCCACTTCAATGTCGTAGAGATCCAATCGGGCCTCGTCCTTGATCTTCTGGATCTCTCGTAGCAGAAAATTTACCGTATGCACTTCGTTGTTGATGGAGCCACTCATCTTGTTGCCGATTGCCGAGTACTCGGCCAACTGGCGCATCGCCCGCTCGCCGATAAACTTATCCGGATGCAGTGCCTCCTCACTCTGGTACAGCATCTTTGGGTAGCTGTGAAAACTGGGCAGTACTGTGGCATAGAACAGAGCAAAGGCGGCAGCCGCGTAAATGGGTGCTCCGAACCAAGGCCACTTCTTATCCCTGGACTTGCCGCCATCCTTCTCCTCTGTGATGTCAACGGTTGAAAAAGTCATCTGGAACATGGAATCCGAAAGTTATATGTCGTGAGCAATACAGGTTCCACATGAAAACTTTTTAAAGGAAATCTATGCAAACCAACTTGTAAGAAAACGTTGCATACTTTTTGGCCTAAAAATAAAACGGTACGATATTCGCTTTTACGATATAGGATCGGTAATAATT
This sequence comes from Drosophila mauritiana, assembly GCF_004382145.1. NCBI lineage: Eukaryota > Metazoa > Arthropoda > Insecta > Diptera > Drosophilidae > Drosophila > Drosophila mauritiana. The sequence goes on along the minus strand of NC_046668.1, from coordinate 17,709,155 downwards.
TACAATTATCTCATGCTATATGAGTGGTTGCCGAATCGAAGTCTCCATCGAAAGGAAGCCATAAAAGTTTTGAAAATATCATAAATTGCTCCAAATGGAGAGTTTAGAAAGGTCGTAAAGCAATTAGCACCCTACATAGCACTTAAATTTATGGTCTCCAAAATTTAAAATGCCACAAAAACTTCTAAAAACAGCAAACGATAACAAGACCAAGTCCTATTTTATGGCCGATATAAACTTTCTTATCGCCTATGGATACAGGAAACAAGGCTCTTTTGTTCGAAATATTATATCACTTCGTAACGGATCCCTTGATTTTAGCAAGCTTATCACATTTTCAACAGAATTTCTTATATTTTAAAGGAACACAATCACTTTGAGGACACTCTGCGATCTTAATCAGCCAAAACCGGTGAAATATTGCAAGGCATATAGCACTAACCTTCAGATCGCACGCGACTCGAACCGGAATCACCAACTATGATATACAACCGTACTGGAGCCCAGCCGTTGGGCAACTAAGACGCTCCAGGCTGTTTCCCAAAAATTAAGTAGGGCCCAGGTCCGGCGCGGTGGATTTCTTATCGCGTCCATGGCAGCGATAATAATTAAATATTATGATTATAATCGTCGATTTCGGCGCATAAAACGATTACATCCAGCGATAGGCGATACCAGAAGCATTTTCTCTTTATAAATTTTTTATGGAACCGTTGTTAACGCGATTAGGACTCACGTTCGGCGGAGATCTTTCGGTGGGGTCCAAAATCTAAAAAATCTACATAAAACGTACATAAAATAATTTAGATTGCTTGCTATCTTTAATTTGGGAAGTCTTATCGAATCACATAAATTCTAAACGTGTAAGTTAGATAAGCACGCAAGTTAAATAGGATTAGGAACATAATAGTTTTAGTTTACCATCTATGTAACAGTAATAACTAAATAAGTAAAAGTCGTAGACAATGCAACAAATAACATTAAAATTGATGAATTAAATAAATTGGTGGTAAACCCCACAGACAGAGAATAAATTTATAACATTTTTTTTTTGGCGCTGTATATCAGATTTTCGGCTTAGATAACAATACCTGTCTGGCACTGGTTGTTTCTTATTGCCTTAGGTTTTTTTTATAGCGGGGCTAAATACTAATAAATATGTCTTAGCAGGACGTACTATAGAACAGCTCATGATTTACTACTGTGAACATTACAGGCTAAACGAAATTTTGGTCCCACGTTTATTAAATTTGTGTTTACCTCAGTGATAATCCATTGAAAATATTCAACTATTCATGCTGATAAGCATTGGGACATATTAAATTATCAAATCCTAATCTGACAATCTGAAATCAGTCTGCATCACACTTTCCGTGAATGGACATTAGAAAAATACTCTCTTTTTTTGGGGGCGATGTGCGATTTCACCATTTGTATTTTTGCGTGGGGCACAAGTTGGCTAAACTCTGGACCATAAATTATAAATCTATTGCCGATTATTCCCCGACGAGGCCATAAAATTCGAGTTAATACGAATTTTGGTCATTCATTTTACGGACACCGAAAGTACACACACTCTTCTTGGTAGAAGAGTCCTCATTTCTACATCCATATCATGTAGAAAATAAATTCTACGTCTAGGCCTTATGTAACTTTCAATTGGCGATATACAATCGCAACACTTTGATATCGGCCGCATAGCTTAGGGGATTAGTTAATATTAATTATTGATAAATGAACAGCCCAATATAACTGACGCCTATCAATGATTATGGTATTTCATATCTCAAGAACAAAGTTCTTACGATATTTATTTTACTAAGGTACAAAAATGTATACATTATATAGCTTCTCTAAAAGATCCGGCTCTCAAACGAAGCTGGCCAGGGTGTGGCATCCACATAATGGGGGAAACTGTCGAGGAACTTCTTAAAGTCAGGCGTTATTAGTTCCTTGTGATGGGTCCAATGGCCTCCGAGACCAAGTTCCAGAGTAGTAGAGTTCCAATTTCCGTTGGGTTTCTGGTATATATTGCAAGTATATTTATATTTAAGTAACTATTGCGAGTTTTCCATAACTTACCTCCAGTTCTAGCCAGAACTTAAGTGGATCTCCATTGACACCCCACGAGAAGTAGATGAAGTAAGGTGGCTCAAAGCTCAGACGCAAGGGTGCCTGTAGTTGTCAAGATATTAACATGGAATTCAGACTTATGTGGCTTTAATTATTACCTGATGGAAGGACCAGTCCATCATCTTTGCTCCATTCAAGGGCTGAATAAAGAGCGCCATGTGATTGGGTCCACTTAGCTGCATTTCATAGCGAATTCTGGTGGGCGACACTGAGTTCTTGGACAGCAATAAAACGGTCGGCACATTCTCCCCAAGAACAGGTTCCGATGCGGGTATCCATAAGCTGTTCTTTCTATAAAGACTCAAATGTATTAGTTTACCAATTCTTTACTGACTTTTTGAGTTGGAAACTAACCTGGTCTTGTGCCAACGCTGATTGTATAGGGGCAATCCGCAATTAATTTCCTTATCACAATCGGATCCAATCCTTTGGGCCAGTGTCATGTTGATAACAGCATCTTAAAGGGCCAAAATATTCCATGAATTAATCTTTAAATATAATTAGTACACCTTACGTTTCACGGTGTAAGTGCGTCTGTCCTGGGGCATAATGAAGTAACCAGATTCCTGACGGCGCACTTTGTTATCGGCGTCGTGGAAGGTACGCTTGGTGTGCTAAAAAATAAAAAAAAGAAAATCCTCTTTACTTATCCATGCAAAATAACTTTGTAGTTTCTTACCAGGACAGCGAAACGCTGGACATTCGTTTCTGGGCGATAGGGGAATCCAATTGGTGTCATTGCAATAATGAAGCACAATAGCGTGATGCCCATCAGGCCGCAGATAATGGTCTTCGATTTGTTGAACAACTGTAGAACAGGAATAATGAAACCGCAGCACAGGAAGCCCACAGCAACACTGAAAACAGCCACCGCCAAATCCGGATTAAGGTTCTCTCCAAAACGACCGAACATAGGAATAAACGTGGTGAAGAATCCGTGCGAGAAATATGCAAAGAATACAAATGGTGGCACAGTGCAAACAATGTGCGGAATGACCCATGCGACATCTATTGAGAATAAAAAGACATATTAAAAGCAATCTAAATATACTCTTATAGATACAACTCACCCTTGGTGTGCAGTCTGGTGGCAATATTAATGATCAAGCCCACTGTATAGAACAAACAACTGAGCATCAGGACAAAAACAGAGCGAATTCCACAGATGGTGAAGATCAGGGTAAGAACGGATAAGAGAATGCAGTGGCAGTGCAGCAAAAGCTGAACCCGCTGACCAATGGGAAGCTTATCCTGAAAAAAATGTAGCGTTAGTCTTACAATAAATCATACCAAGCTAAATATACTTACTTGCTTGGTCCAGTGGAAATACATGGCGGGCACTATGGCCAAGCCGAAGAAGAATGTGGTGAAGTACAGACCCAGGATGAGCCACGAGTTCGAGAACCAGGACAGAGGCAAGTGCACCGCATCCATGAACAGACCGAGCAAAACTGGCAGGATGGCTCCCACAACAACAGATAGAATCTGTACGAGGAGAGTGTGTCCCACCTTCTTGAGGATCTTTTCGAGCTTTATGCCCGAGTTGACCGAAATCAGCTTAATAGCGTAGCCACAAATACCGATGGATATCAAGGAGACAATGACGTTCAAGATAACGCCTTCGGTTTCGGTGTAGAAAACCAGGAACCATCCCATAACATCGAAATAGATGGTGTGACCTTTGGCGTATTTCTGAAAAAGAAAACAGGCAATTAGTAATTTACGTTTTAGATCAAAAACAGCCATGTTACCGCTGAATTCTCAATCTCCGGAGAGTTGGCAATCTGTCGGACCAAAGCCAGCAAATTATCACCAGTATGCTGGAAACTACCCCTGGGAAAGATCTCTGCCTTGTCGTGTCGCGTGTGGTAGACAAATCCGTTGTAGGTGTAGGCCATATCCAAGCCGGGAACCGATCCGTGGTCACGGAAAATGCGGAAGTCCGTGTCAGAGGGAATGAAATTGTGCTGGAACAGCTCCTCGCCCATAGTAGAAGCATACGGGTGCTTGATGGCACGTCGGTAGTTCTTCATTAGCCAGGGATGATTGGGTCCCGATTGGAAGAGGATCTCTCGACCGCCATTTCCGCAGGAATCGAGATTGATAAGGGCCCTGTAAAAGATAAATGAAAGGATTAGATAATTTCGGCTAAATTTGAAGCACTCATTTGACCTACTTGCAATATTTGGCCCACTTGTGCTGGGTGATGAAGGCATGCGAGGCTTGGAGGGGATTTTCCTCGGCTCCGTTGAACAGGAATACCACAGGGTTCTTTAGTGGCTTATCGGACTTGGCCAGCACACGGAGTACCTCCATCATAGTGGCCACCATGGAACCGTCATCGCCAGCACCAGGTCCCGCTGGCACCGAATCGTAATGGCTGTTTACCAGAAGATATGTAGTGCTGTTCGTGTTCTTGGGGCTGATTTTAACCACAATATTCTGAATGCTCTGGTACATGTTGACCATGGACCAGTGAACATAGCTACCGGAAGCCACCTGAACATCCACTTCAATATCGTTGGCAGTGCCGGATCTAATTTTTTGCATCTTCTGGGAGAGCATCTTCAAAGCGGCCATCTCATTCTGTCGACTGCCCACCACTCGGGGTCCCAGGCTCACCAGCTCTCGTAGATTTTTCTCTGCGCGCTCGGCGATGAACTGGTCGGGGTGCGTTTCCTCATCCTGAATGGTCAGTGGGCGGGGAAGGCGATGGCAGGCGGGGATCGAGATGGTCACATAGAGCAGCAGCCAGAATCCAAAGAAGGCTGGTGCCCAGAACCACTTAATCTTGTTTCGCTGGACAAATGCTCGCTCACAGCCATTGGGCTGAGCCTGAAATGAAGAGGATAAGGATTAATTCAATTAAATTAAAGTCAGTATTGGCTTTAGGGAACTTATCTTATCCGTAGACTATGTGATATATTTACATACATATATCTTTTAAACTTGTCAATGCCCCCTAAAGATAGATAATTTTCGGCACAGTTTCATTCACACCGAATGGATATTACCCAGAACTTCGTAGTTAGTTAGACCTACGTCTGGCAGCAGACATGAGTCAATTTCGAAAATGGAATCGACTATAGGTATCAAGTCGAAAGTTAGATTTAATCCATCAACGGTTATCTTATCGCTGGTCAGCCCGCCAGTTGGTAAAGTTGCAAAACCTGTTGCCACCGAAAATCGAATTGGTCGCAGGTGGATAGTATATCTCCTTGTGTTGGGAACTGCTCCACTAAACTAAGGCCAGACAGATAGATAAACCGAGGGTGCAACTAGGGCGAAATGGTGCGCTGCTATCTCAAGGGTATCCACTGTTCGTTAGTTATCGGCTTTTTTCCGATAAGTACTGCACTCATGCCGCCAAAATAAAGTCGATTCTCTTGGAACTCAGCCATGGGTAATGCTCATGTTGCGGCTGTTTTGGTCGGCGGTGATTAGCACATACCACACCCAATTGAAGAGCAATCTAATCAAGGACCCAAAGTGGGTGCTTACCTCATACTGCTGGGAACCGCGGGGTCGTAGCAATGGATCCACATTCGTAGGATCGCTGGTCGGCGTTATGACGCGACGCCGAACATTCTTTTCACTGCCACTCATGTTTCCGGATTACGGTGCCCGGTATTTTGGTCAAGATCTACCAATGAACCGATCGCGTCGGCGTCCAACGCTCTACTGAACGTTCCACTGCATTGATTATCCTAAAGTACCGGTCTCAAATTTCTCCCTACAGAGAGAAATAGCTTTTTTATTCTCTCGCCCACGATACAATGTTCTTATCTTTCGTACATAGTTCGAAATATGTTTATAGCTACTCTGGGTACAGGGGGTTGTGGGGGGCTGGATTTTCATTAACAGTGGACTGCGAGAAATGCCTACATAACTTCCGCTTGGATTGTTCATAAATTTGAACTTGACCAATTCGATATATATCAATTAATTAGAGCAGCAGCATTATGAGTGCAAACCCATATCTTATCTTTTTTTACACACTGGAAACAATAAATGTATCAATCTGTATTCATCATAGAAATGCCTGAATGGTTTTTTTTACTTGCAACGATTTTGTGAATTCACTGACATATGCACTACATTTTTCTAAGTGCACTTTGCGCATTTAAAAGTGCATTTTCAATCTGCATCCGTACCTTCGATCTTTTCTCCTCCGTTTCGCTGCTCATTCCGAGGCGCTCTTCTTCTTCCCGTATCTATGTAGTAGCGAAACCGGCGTTGTTGTTTTTGCCGCTGCGAGTTTCAGCCGCCGAATGTGGGATCAAAGTTTCCGAAGCGCGGTTTTAATACCGCTCGAGCGCAAAGCGTTGCGGCACTAACTGAATTATTCAGAATAATGGTCAGCGTTTTGTTGACAGTTCTTAGTTGCTAATATTTACACTTTTGACACAGCGCATTATTTTCGTGTTTACTTGGGCAAATGTGTGTGTGTGTGTGGTAAACAAAATAATTGTGTGCGGCATTCGATAAAGATAGCAATCGTTTCGATCGTCTATCGCACCCAAGCGGTTCTTATCTGCTACGTAATTGCATACTTTCGGGCGGCAATTTGGAAACAATTTCACACTGGCCAGCAAAATTACCGAAGAGAAGAACACAAGATGGGGTACAACTAAAAGCGGTAATTTTGCTCATTTACAGTTATGCGCCCGTATGACTCTCTCTCTCTCTCTTTCTGGCCTGCATGTGCATTAGAAAACGATGACGTGAAAAACTCAGGCACACACACGCATGCAGCGAGAGCATCCCGTTTGGAATTGAGGACAACGTGGAAAACATGTGCCATAAAACGGGAAATGCAATAAAGGCGGGGGAGGTGCAGGAAGGGGCACTTAGGCGCAGTGTCATTCAACCTAAATAAGGAATGCCCGAGTGGGTGTAACCTATGTGTGTGTGTGTGTGTGCCAATTGCTCTCGCGAATTCATTCACTCACTAACACACTGACTCCCGCACTCACTTCTTCATTGATGCCTTGTGGCACTGAAATTCGTAAACAAAGCGTTCACCGGAACACGGACCGAAAGGATAATCGATAGAATGAACGCCCAGGAACAAGTGTATGGGAATTCCGTGAGAGTTTCACAATCAGAGCTACGAAAACACTGACCAGCTAGTTTTGGCCGTCTTTTGTGTGGCTGGTTTCAGTCGAATGGAAAGCGAGAGAATGCAGAAAGTACGCATGCGTGTGAGAGCAATTGCCGGTTTGGGGACACAACCAAAACAAAGCGAAATATGTGTCAGCTGCTTCTTCGCCCGCCTTTTCGACACAAATTCGCGCGTCCTCGTGCTTTGCGTACCCACCATCACCACCCATTCAACGTCTATCTTCTTTGCGCGTTCATTTTGGGGGTGTCGCTCCACCCACTCTCTCTCTCGCTCTCTATCCCACTTTCTCCGCCGTTCAGTTGAGCCGCTTGTCCCGCTGTTTCAGTCGCGTTTCAACGCTCGAAGCTTTTGGTCGTGCTCGCTGCCTAGGAAAAAGTTCAAGCAGTACGAAAAAAAAAATAAATTAGGACTCAAAGTGGGATCCCTAACGGTACTAAAAATGTGCTTGGAGTAAAGAAAGGGGCCGCGTATCTATGTGCGCGCGTGTGTGTATGTGTGCGTCTAGCTCTCTGCCTGTTCCGTTTGCCTAGCTAAAAATAAAATTATATAATTTTTAATAAAAAAAAAAGAATAACAGAAAGGAAAGCCCCCAGCGAATGCAAATCGTATGCGGAGCCAGCTGAAGAAACCGTACTGAATTTGTGAGTAACAGCCGCGGGATTGTTGGGCCAAAAAACACGTGAAATGCTTGCCTGCTTTACGGAGGCGAGTCATTTGTATTCAAATACTTGACTTTCATCGTGTCTGCGAAAATATTGGATTAAAAAACGCGGACCGCGCATGCAAATCGTTGTGATTTAATGCTAATTCAGCCAAAAGTCTATACCATCAAGTGACACAATAACGAAATTCCGGGACCGAATTCCAGATTTGGGTTGGGGTGCAAAACTTTAACTAGCTGCCCCTATATTTATTGAAAATCAATTAAAAGTTGTAATCAAAAGTTTACGAAATCCAACTCTGGTGAAGCGAAATTTGTTAGTTTGCAACTTTTAAATTGGCTTCCACATGATAGTTTCTATTTATTGATTCCTATTAAATGTCCCAATCGGATTTGGCGCTCCTAAAATGAAAACCTTAATTTGCGGGGATTACAGGTCGTTGACCATGGCGATTATCATTAGCCTGCCGTTAAAATCCCCCACACCAGTGGAAAAATGTCCTTTATGGGACAATAACTCCCACCACAAGGCAGCCAAGTTTTTCCTTATTTTTTTCCGTTTACTTTTGTGGGTCATAATAAAATTTTTGGACAATGACACAATAGCGGCAAATCAGTGGCAGGATGTGGAGAGAACAAAGCGCACGCAAGGAAGTGGAACATGAGAGGAATAATAAAGGAAAACAAAGGACGAAAAACAAAACAAAAACTGGTAAAAACCAGAAAAGTTTTCCAGTTAAAGTTCTAAGTAGTTGGCTCAAGGAGAGTTTTTCTAAAAAAAAAAAAAAATTGTAAACAATTTCCAAATTTGGGTTGACCTTTTTTGTTTTTTAGTTAAGCTTGCCTTGGTTTTCAATTTAGCCTTTTCCTTTTCATTGGCACCTATCGAAACAATTTTGTTATAATTAGGATCTGCTTAGTTTCACTTTGAATAGATTTCCAAAAACTTTTCGTGCGATCTGAAAAACGGAATGCCGACAATTGTTTACAAGCGTGGGAAATGTCAAGGGAAAAGTTCAAGTCCTTGGGGGCGGTACTCCTGGGAAAGTTTTCCATCTGCTGCTGTTTTTGGGAGACAAAGGACCGGATTTCATCGAATTTCAGTCCTTGCTAATAGCGAATCGAAGCTGATGCTCATGGGATGAACGCGCTGTGCGGCTGCGGATAATGGATAATGGGGGAGTAGGTCTATTTAGCCCCCACTCAACTTGGTTTTGGCTCCCTGCTTATCCCCCATGTACACTTGACTGGGCCTGCTGACGATGCTTTTATTCTATTACACTAAAAATCTAAGGAGATCTGCTATTTGTTATCAGAAAACTTTACTATTTTAAAGTAATTTTGTCGCTGTATACGCTTTTATTCATAATTTTTAGCTAAACATATTCCTTAAGTATAATAATGCATTTTTATAGAATATTCTCTCAGTGTTTCCTTGCTTCGTCGTATCTCGGAGTGCGTGTGTTACGCTTTTTAATGAAGTCATTTGAAGCGTTCGCTGATTCGTTTGTGATTTATGAGCAGACGAAGCAGACACAGGATGAGCCTCCCCTTTTTTTCACCCCATCACACACACACACACACACACACACACACACACACAGGTGACAAGCATCAATCAGTCGGATGTTGTTTTTGTGTCTGGATGGGCATGTGCATGTGTGTGTGAGTCTAGTTCACTTGTCACGATAATTGCTTCAAAATTTCTGGCCCAGAAGCTAACTGGATTAGGCTAATTGGCTGCCAGATGTTTTGGCTTTGGAAATTCACCTGGTCTTAAACATAGAGGAGTCGTTTTGAATAACGTTAATTAAGGCGGAGGATTGCTGATTGCAAATTAAGCAAGTAAATACAAATCAAAAGCGAATGTGATGTTCGTCCTTTTGTTCACGTGATTTCACTGCATTGCAAACAGAGGCTTTGCAATTTAAAATCGCTGTTTTACCTGCTGCTTTCACTCATTAATTAATTACGTTGATATAATTGCGTATACGACGTGTAATCCCCAGATGAAAACTTATGACCCATACCCATTTTCCGTGGCTGAAGGATTTTTTAATCCCCAAATTAAGTGCTTGTTGTAAGAGCAGTGCCCTTTTTCTCATATGTATTTCAACTTGGCGAGTCAATAACCTAATCATACTTCCCTCGCATATATATCCCACAACGATTGGACTATTTCATGCTTGATTAAGCCACCAAGCAAGCACAAATACTTATAGCTCAATGTCTAAAGTTGTATTCTGCCAACGGCACTGCCAAATGGAAATGGCTTCTGAGCAGGAGCGGAATCCGCCTCATCCTTCTCGAATAACTCAAGGCATTGACTTATTCGTCCTGCTGGATTGCAGTGCAGCTTTCCACCCGGCCAATGACTTTTGTGCTTGGCCAGCAAAAGAGCATTGCATTCCAAGGGGACTCCCTGCACAAAAGCTATTGTTATTCGTGGCAGTAGCAGCGCGACTGCATCTGAAACAAATTTTTAGATAGCTTAACAAAGAAATCAGACATTCAAAGATAAAGATCATTCCTAAAGGTGTCTAAAAGCATTGAAGAAAGTAATGATAACCTTGAACTTTCGCTTTAAAGATTCTTTGTTAAATACTTTTAAGTACTAATAGAAGTAATTTAGGTGAAGAATAATGCAGCACATAAAGTAATTAATTATTATTTTATATGCAACCTGAAAATGACACCTATGGAAAATATGAAATTGTTTAATAATTAAATATCTTGTGAAAGAGTTTATCTAGCAGCTATTGTGGCTCTTTAAAATATATTTCTTGTGTGTGTTTTTCGGTCAAGCCATGAAGGGGAATCTTATTAAGGACCACCGAAAGCTACCACAAAGAGACACTGTTTGGTCTTTGAGTACCATGTCCTGGACAGGATAATCGAATCTGTTGTCCAGGTAACCTTTTGGACGATTGAGTGGATGGCCGTGGGGAAAAAGGTTAAGTCAGCCTGGTTTGCGAGCATTTAATGATGTTTGGCAACCACTTTGATGGACAGCTTTATTCAAGCGGTTTAGTTTATTTTTCCGGCTCATATTGTTTTCTCCGGATATACGATGTAATACCAAAATATATGAGAAAATTTCTGCTCAATTCTGTGCAGAATTTATTCACAAGCACACAGAGCCGCTTTAATGAAGAGCCTTGAAGAGCGAATCGTATCCCTTTTCGAATTTTTTTCCAACCGTATCGATTGTTTGAGTGTGTGGGCATTGGCGATGAGCTGACTATATCTGCTGCTGATGTGTTGGCCTAATCATTCGACTGGAAATCGTACAAACAAAGGCACGCCTTCACGAATGTTTTTGATGTTGAGTGAGTGGGACTTTGACTTGTGGCGGGATGGGCGATATGGGCGGGGTGTCCAGGGGATACAACCAGTGAGACCGTTGTTATCGGCTCGTCAATTGTGTCCTGGCCGTTATCCCTTGAGCTTTGTGACCCTCTCGTCGAGCAAATAAAGTTACTTCGCCATCGCACAAAAGTTGGCCCACATCTAGTTAATTAAGTAGCTATTACAGGGCCCACAGGCCACATGAAAGCTACATTCCAAACTATATTAAATACCACAGCTCACTCACTTTTTTGTTTAGTTGTCTTATTTCAAAATGATGTTTTAAGCCTCATTGTAAATTGAACAGAAAAAGCGATAAAGCAATCAGAATATAATTTAAGTTATATTCGGTTCATGGAAATATATAATTGATCAGCTGAAGTTCTTCAACAAATAATGCAATTATATTCGATTGCACGGTTGATAAGTGATTAATCTTTTTTCGTTTGGGAATTTATTTATTTCCATTTGAGCATTTCAATTTATTCCCAGCAAAATCACCTGCGATGCGATTTATAAACTGACAGCGCCTGTAATATCGAGTCGATGAAGCGATTCTTTATTTTATTGTTTCTCTGCATTGTAAATTAGTTATATCGCCGCTGGCATAATCTATATGTATATAGATTATATATTAGCGCACGGAAGCACACATCAATCAAAATCGAACGGATATAATCAATCCTATTGAAGCGGGAAAAATCTGTGAAAATGCGAAATTTTATTACTGGTATATGTGCTCATGATGATTATAATTATTGTTATGGTGATTTACCTGTCTGCGCTGCCAGCGGCCACAGTGCGTATGAGTGATGATGTGTGAACGTTGGAAACCAATTACGTCGTGTATGTAATATCCCAATATCACTGAGTGGCAATAATAGTACAAAGACATTTCCGCCGGGCACAAACTCAATGGGTATGCAAATGTCTACTAAATTTATATATTCACCCACTCATTTTAGGACATTTTTTCGATGACCACTTGGTAGTCAGTCGCCTGTGGCGAGTGCAAAGTTAATTTTCCGCCTAGTCCCCCGGTTTTTAATGAGAATTTGGTTGTCAATTCACGCCAGCGTTTTTTTATTTATATATATGTATTTTTTTTTTTGATTTTGATAAAAATTATGTAAATAATGCAGGGGAGAACAATTTGTGTCAGCTTTGACTTTTGCATTATTTCCGTTGGCCGCTTCTTTCTTTCGCTTTTAATACCAAAAGTCAGCAGCGTAATAGAAAATTGTTTGCCTCATAATGGAAGAATAAATCTGCTAACAGCGCATTGGGCACGCGTTGCGTATACGTAATATGAGAAAATAATTGCTGCCTGCCAGCCACTGGCGACTAAATTGCTTTCGAAGCGAGCCCAAAGGCACACACTCATCACAACCAAAACGATGAGTTTGCAGAAAAGTTTCTTGTATTACCCAGAAAATGATTTCGTTTACAATGGTGTTTCCCTTGTTCATTGGCCCTGCCCCTCGAAAGTCAAAAAAAAAGTCCTATTTATTGGCCCTCCTGTTGACCAAAACATTCGTTTGGTCTTCCCTGGCATTTCCGTGCACATCCTGGAGTCTTCAGTCACGAGTGTCCCGAATCTCGAGTCTGTCATGGGCATTGCTCTGCTGATGTTTCTCGTTTTGCAACCGCCATAAATCACTATTATCTGAGGCAACATTTTAATGACTTGGGACATTTGCATACCCGTACACCTGTTTACTCGCCCCTGTTTGGGCGGACAGGGGGCGTGGCCGGCCTCTTAAGTGTGCCGGCCAAATTGTAGTTCAAGGACTTAGCAATAAGCCGTTGGGGCTTAAAGGCTTCAATGATGTCTGCAGAGCAACCGCAAAGTCCCCGGTGCGCAATTCTCGTTTATTGTTTCGGTAAATTTACATTTGTTTTGAATGACTAACGTTTGTCCTTACGAAACGAAATTTATAGTCTGCCAGACCCAAAAACACACATATAATTTAGGGTATTAGGCAAAACCAAACTCTATCTATCTAGCATGTTAAATGTTTCAACATTTTCCCCGGAAAAGTCTGTGCCGCTGGATGAAAGGATTGGTGTATTTACAATTTCCATATGTGGCCGGGCGAGAGGAAACTCATATTCCAATTCACGGCTTTCGGTTTTCCATTGAAATCGTTCAATTGTGTGAATGCCCAATACATGTGCCATAATTCAGCTTTTGCTGCTCGTGTGCATTTCCATGTTTGAAGAAAACTTCCAATTTGCAGAGGATTATTTGTGGCTGATTTGAACGAATATTAGATCATGGCTTTGGAATTAAAGCCAAACATCATTTTAACTCTTTTTGCTTTCGATATGAACTAAACCAAGGGCATTCCGACTTCGCTTCGGCTTTTCAACGCTCCAGCTGTTGACCCGCCAAAGCTGTTTTTCACTTTTCCCGGTGACACATGGCCCCACCCTAGCAGCCTTGGATTCTTGGAATCTCGCATGCACAACAAAAATGGCAAAATAGCAAAATGGCAAAATGGCAAAGCCAGCAACAGGGCCAAAAACACAAGTGGGCTCCAACGCCTGCGGACGGAATATGAATATGAAATTCCGTCGGGGGCCCAAAGGACCTGGCTTTTAATTGTGTGTCGGAAATTATGTTTCACTTTTCCCACCTCGGGCGCATCATCAACCAGTCTCGACGGTCTTTTGTTACCCCAAGTAAAAGTGGCCCAAGGCAAATTTCTCCTGCAGTGTAAATTGGAGGCTTTCCGGAAAAAAAGGAGCATGACTTCGTACAATTGAATAGCTGGATTTTTTGTCTTGTTTTTGTCAATTTTAATTGGTCTCTCTAGCAAACATGTTTGGCTTTAAAGGGTTATACGAATTTTTTGCTGATTTCACGTTTTGTATACTTGCAGTATCTTTGGACTTCAGTTTACCAGCGGAGCGTTTAAATTCGATTTGACCACACACTACACAATCCAACTACAAACAGAATTTAGTAATTTCCTCGGAGCGACGACAACTTGGGAACTTGTAAACCTTGCGGCTTGCAATTGCAAACTGTGCAGCAAGGCGCCTAATGTCCTCAGATTAAAGTGCAATCTAATTGATTGGCCAAGGAGCAGTGCGTCGAGCAGAGGTGCAACTAGGAGCTGGCACTGGATTGTGGGCGGCTGGTGGACTGATCTGCGGATGCATTTCGCTTGGACGGGGGCCCCACAAAGACAATACGGAGGGTCTACGGAGTGCTTTGGCCCGTTTACGCAACAGAACGGGCCCCTCTCTTCCACAACAACCCACCCCGCCGGCCTCTCCCCTGCCCCTTGCCAGCACCCACAGCAACGCCCACGGTCACGCCCACATCGCGGAGAGAGGCGCCGGTGGCAGGTGCAGCAGCTATTGTCAGGAATCTTCGCGTAACTCCGCGCTCGCTGGCCTAAAGTCAAGTGAAGCGGGCCAAGGAGCCGCTGCATCAACAGGATCTTCGGCAAAAGGACCTGCCGCAGACGTTAGCCACATCAATGGCCTCACCCATCATGTAAGTACTCCATGGCTCAACCGCAGATATGCCGCGTAGAAACCTTATCCATATCTGGGGGAGGTAACCAAAGCTAGACTGGAGCTGCTATTGCCGAAGTTATTTTGTATGTTACACCTGACACCGCATAATTCCCCAAAAGTGCACCGCAAGCTTGAATTGTTATATATGTGTGATAATATTTGTATTCAAATTGGTTTGGTATTAAAAATACATTCAAACTTATTGTCAAATGGAAATACCCATTTTCATGCAGTGTAAAAATGGTCGAAACTTTACATTTATTAAATTCGCTGGAGCTTTGGTAAACGGATATGACAGTGGGCTCCATTATCAACTGGCTTTTCGGTCAGGTGTTAACTGAAATTATTGTGGCAGTCTCGTTATTGGTAATTCGATTTCCACTTACATCACACTATGTGGGCCCCAAATTGGTTTACCCAGGGTCAAATGGAACAGGGTCAGCACGTGAGTGGACCCCAATTTAAAGGGCATTTCCGAAAACAACGACACCGACATAATTGCGTAACAACATTTTACCATTAGACTTAATTAAACCGTCGTTGAAAATAACTGAATGTGGTTTGGGAAAATGGGAAAGACGAAGCCTGAATCTGCTGCAGAAACTCAGACAAAACCAGCATGAAAATGGGAGACACTTGAGCTGGATGGCAAGGACAACATGCTGAGGAATTTTAATGAGATTTAGGGTTTGCATTTAAAGCGATTTCACGCATTGCAATTCCGGCGGCAGGTTAATTAGGATTGCCTTGCCATTGCAAATATAGCCACCATATTATTCCGCGAACCTTTTCCACAGAAAATCAAATGACGATGATGATGATGATGATAGGTAGCATCTGCCAAATTTGACAAAAAATAAAAATGAATGGCCATGGCCAAAATCAGAGCATTTCTGGCCAAAAAAAATATACACGTAAGACCACAGATTGTAATGTGAAAATATATGGACCAAGCCTCCACCATTTCATTTGGCCAAAACTTTCGTTATTGGAGAGCAACGGCCATCATCACCGTTCCATTCTCTTGCCAATTTATAAAGCCCTTATTTCGGACCGGGCCAAGAGGATTAGGCCGAAATATTTGGCCTTCGGCGGGGGCTTTTGTTTTGCTTTTCGGCCTGCCAATTCAAATTAGAGTGTTGAGAGGGGATTTACTCAGCGGCTTAATTAAACGCCATTATAATAATGTTGACGCTCGCCTGTTGTTACATTTCAATTGTTATTGCCACACACAGTTAGAAAATAATTTCGCACTGGTAATCGAATTCGTAAAAATTTTACAATTTTAATCTGCATTCCTAACCCTTTAAACAAAATTAAAACGGATTTGCTATGTATTTCGCTATGTTCTTAATAAGTATAATTACTTCTGATGGCGTAGATGTTTTAGAGTTCCCCAATCCACCTTTGACTGCATTTTATTCACGAATAATTTATGAATTGTGTTATGATATTCGCAAGCAGCAAGCAACCCTGGCATTTTTGGCATTGATATACTGGAAACATGTCGTTCACAATCACCCTTTCGCTGATGCCATGTTGTGGTTATGGGTTTTTGGGGGCCAACAGCTCCGCCAAGGAGAAAATACATCCATTGGGGATCACTCACTTTGAACTCCAGCTCAGCTCAGGTGGCTGGTCTGATTGATTTGATTGCTGTCACCTCGGGCTTACGCATCCGAACATAGAGATTCGGATGAAGTGCTCACCATGACAGATGGAGTCACTCAAATTCGTATGTATATTGCGGTTGTCCTGCCGCTTGAATTTAAGCCTCTTATCATATCCGCAGGGGTAAATATTCATAATTTTTCATTTCCCCCCCTGGGCCATTCGTTTCCCATTAAGTTAAACGAAGCTGAATTTGCTCGCAGTACGAATGGGTGTATCCTTTACTGTCTGCTCAGTTTGGGATTTTCCTGGGTAAATCGGTTAAAATGCAATTATCGTTGGCAGTTGCAATGCGAAGGCTCTTTCATTTGGCCGGAAATCGAATTGATTTGCTGCATGACCACAGAAGAAGACAGGTGAAACGAACCCATGCGACGACGATTTATGGCCAGGAATTAAGCCCCATTGAGTTTGTATAAATGTGAACGTAATACCGGTGGAGCGAGACTCGCATAATTGAAGGCCCATTAAATGGTAAATATAAAAATTGATGCCTCGCCTATCCAGCCCATTCCAACTTTCGGCGGAAATTGAATTTGATAAACTTTCTAAAGGCAAACGGCAGAAGAAGAGAGGAGTTTCTAGGCAGCAATTAGTCCTTTTTAGGAGGATGTCGATGGGTGGGATGGCTTGGGTTTGAGTTTGGGTTTTGGGTTTGGGTTTGGGTGGAAAACTCGGTCAGATGATGGCTACGTGCCATGCGTCAGCTGGAAAAATGGCAACCAAAAAGTTTGTTTATGCTTAGACTTTTTGGCCGAGTCCTCAGATTCGGAGCACCATATAGCACCGGAGCTCTGGCTTCGACTGCTGCTGTCATTCAAGTGTTTTAATCAATTCTGATTTAATTTTACGCCCAATTAAGTGTGAAAAGCGTTTGATGTTGAGCACGGGTGCGAGAGGCAAATGGCTCCGTATCCGCCCCCCCGTTCCCATCCACCGGATTTTCTCGAGCAAGTCACGCAAGCGTGAGCATTGAATATGCCATATGTGTGGGGGTTCTCGCCCTTTATGGCTCCCTAGCTCGTGGGCCACATAACCTCCTCGGTTCCAGGATTCAGCTGGGTTCGGGTTGCTGGGTTCGGTTAGCGACTTTATTTAATACGCAGCACTAGAGTAAACGCATTTTTAGATGTATGTATCCGCCTGAGCTGGAGAAACTCACCATCACCGCCGCTTGAGTATCCTTGCCTTGTGGCTTCCGCACCCGCCCATTGCTCACCGCCTCGCTTACGCTCACCCGCCATTTCTCTCAGTGTACCCGCTAACCATGGAACCACTTTCTTCCTATGACAGAGTCAGCCGTGGCATATAGTTCCGCCCCAGCATTATCCACTAATCTCTATCAACAGCCACTGCCAGCGGGCCGCTCCTCCGGCTCCAACTCCAGGTTAAGTCTGTTGGAGAGCTTAGTCTGCATGACTGCCGATCCCATATCGTTGTGCTTTTGGATTTGTTTGCAGGTAAACACATGAAGACCTCATCTTTTATAATATTCGTATATGAAAACGTTTTCAATTCAATTAATTTTAAACGTTCAATTCATTCCTATAAATATTTACATAGCTCGCAAACTCTTTAAGCCCAAAAAGATTTTAAGTCTTGATGGCCCTTCAGGTGCCACAACTCCTCCAGCAGGGTTGTAATGTGAATTGTAGTCGTAAAGCAATTTTCTTGTACTTTTAAAATGCCAGAGGAAAGGTATGAGGTAATATATGGTTGCCAGGAGCCGCTGAAAATTGTATCTCGAATTGTATCTCCAGAATTAACCCATGAGAATGAACAAAATTATACGAATCTTTTACAGTAGCGCAGATAGAATTTACTTTATTCAGGACTTTCCAAGTATTACTTTTTGACATCGATTTTTGTGCACATTAATTTCGATATACATGATGATTAAATTTAGAGTTTTGGAGATTGTTGTTGTAAGGCTACACAGGTATAATTGCAAGGCGTTTCACTTTTGTTTTTTAAAGAATGGTATTTGTATGTGCTCGTGTTTTAACTTGGTTCTTAAACGACTGTCTTTCTCAGATGAGAGCGATTGTTTCGTAAGCTAATTAAATGTATTCCATTTGAGTCACAATTATTTCTCACTTTGCACTGTCGTCAAATGTGTGTGTGTGTTACACGAGTGTAGTAGTGGTACTATTCCGACTACACTTGGAAATTTAAGCACTAAGTCCACTCATTTTACATTTTACGCAACGTGTGCGCTGTTGACCGCGTGTAGAGTGTGTGTAGAGTAAGTGTACGGATGAACATGGTTGGATTGTAGTAACTTAACTAATCTTAACTGGTAACTTAGAACTAACTGAATTGTCACTAGTGTTACGTTGGCCAAAAGCAGCCGTCGTTGGTTAGCTAACTCTCCATTCAGAGGCCAATTTTGATATATATCCATTTTTGTATCATTTTTTTCTTTGTGGAAATTTTGCAACTTTCAATTTTCAATCTTGCTGAATTTGTTGCATTTCCAGTACGTGTAGAACGTTTGGAAATTCGTTAGGAACTAATTTTGGTATACTGTGAGAGCCGAAAAAAAGCGAAACGCGAAACAAATTCGTTCTTTTTATAACACTAAACGCTGGCCCCGATCGAAATAGCATTGTCTTGGCCAGCGTTTCAGGCAACAGGTGGATTACTAGGGCTTAATCCACCTGATTTGCCTGTACTAAATAACGGTATGCGTATAAAAACAAGGATATCGAGGGATAGAGAGAATGTAGTGTGATTATCCAAAACTAATTCCCTAGTGCTTGCGTTGCGCCTACGTCGAGCAATCGAAAAGCAATCCGTCAAGGATCAGGATAGCCAGTTTTCGTTGCTCGCGCTTTTTTTTTGCGAGCTGTCTCATCTTAAATGCAGTTGTACATTTATAATTTTTTTTGTTTAGAAGACCAGGTTTTCTTAAATGATCTGATCCCTCTCCACGCCGAGGCCCCAGTTTTCCAATGTTGTTTTCTTTAGTTTTTTTCTTTTTTTTGGGGGGTCACTATATCGACGCTTGAGTCGGTTTGCGTGTGTGTGTTTTCTGTGATGTGTGTGATGGTGGTGCTATAATGGGTGATTTTCGATTGACCCCGCTGGGTGGCTATAGGTGGCATTTGGATGGCCACCCAACGCGGTGCACATCCCATGGTGCGAGCGGTACTTAGTAGACAATGAGCAGGTTGTTTTCATTGAATCCGGCCGAGTGGCCAGCATTGCGTACAATGAAACAGGATCCGTCGAAGTGCATGCGTTTCTCATTACGACTGCAAAAAAAGACATAATATTATTAAATAAGAACAAAAGGAATCTTCAAATATCCAAAGATATTTGAACTGTGCAAGGGTGACTATAACTTTGGGAAATACTGCAAAAGTATAGAATCTATATCGAATAAATATACGACGAGAACATTGCATTCTTCGAGTGCATCATTATTGCAAATAGGTGTGAATGCAGTGGCCAACTCACCGGACGAACAGATGCGAGGTCTTGCCCAACGAAGCCGTGCAGTGGAAGCCGGTGGTGGTCAGGGTGGCGGATCCATTGCCCGGACTGGTGCGAATCAGGCACTTGCTGTGCTGGCGGCTGACCTTGACCAGGCCGTCGGCCGCCTGGGTGATGCGGAATCCATTAATGTCGTACACCTCGGTGCCGTCCTCGGCGCAATTGTAGGTGGAGTTGGCGATTACGTCGTGGGCATCGGACACAAAGGATGGGCCGTGGCGCGAATCGCTGGAGGGTGTTGTTAATTGGAAAGAGGATCTTGGCGAATTGATTTGGGCAAATTTCGTGCTTAACTCACTCATAGAACACCGCCAAGGTGTAGTCCTTGGTCAGGTCGGTGAAGGTGTCGGTGGTGGTGCGAGTGCCAGCTGTGTCCACCAGATAGATGAGGGCACAGGACTCGCTGGTGAAGCTAACGCCCTTGTACCACATTTTGGCATAGCGACTGGAAGAAAATTGTTGCAGCTATAGTTGCATAGATTTTATACGAAAATCTAATGTGAAGTTCAAGTTTAAACTCCAAATACTAGTTTGCCACTCTTAAAGTAAAGCAACGATGCTACTTCTAAGCTTACACAAAGTTGTTGGCCTTCATTCCGTCGTAGGTGACGATCTCCACCTTGGAGCCGCTCTGCAAGATGCGCCCATTGGGATGGATTAGGGCAGAGTTGCTGCAGTTGCGCGATAGGGCGGCGGCCACCATGCTGCGCTGGTTCAGCACGCGGACAGCTTTGTCCAGGGTCATGTCAATGCTAGAATCGAGCATGATTTGGAATGAGCAAGGGATTAACCTCCCACCAAGTTCACTTACCGAACGCCGTCGCGCAGGCGCAACTGGATGGTGCCATTGGACATGGCAATGGGTCCAGATCCTGGACACGGTGGTGGTGTGTTGTTCTCGAACTCAAAAGTGCGGGAGCTGACGCGATCCATAGCAAAAGGTGGTGGTGGCATTGGCGATGGGAACTGCTGGGTGTGATGTGCCTGTGGCTAAGTAGGTATACGCATATTTCAAAGACACGAACGGAGCAATAAATCAAAGCATTTACCATGCAGTAGGCTCCGTCCACCTCATAGCCATAGCCAGAGTTGAAGCGTCCAGTGAGACTCTTGCCGCTGCGCGTTATGTTGCCGGCATCCATGTTCCAGCCCACGGCCTCGTAGCCGGCACCAGACTGCGGCACGACTCCGAAGCCCGAGTGGGGAGCAGCGTGCATGCCCATATTCATGTAGCTGCGGCCGCAGCTGTTTGTCTGGCTGGAGCACTCCTTGGCCAGGACGGAGGTGCTGGTGCCCACGCTGGCGCTGTTTCCCATGCTGCTGCTGCTGCTGTTGCCGCGCTCCAAGCCGCGCTTCACTCCGCCAGTCAGCGAAAGGCTGCTCATACGTGTAGCCAATGGGCTGTTCATCGACGACACAAAGCGCATGGTGGCTTGCTAGGGATCGGTAGGGGAAAGGGTATTAGATAGTACATCAAAGATGACTGGCAAAAAATAAAAAGATAAGATGACTTGCAAAAAATGCGAAGAAAAGATGACTTGCAAAAAATGCGAAGAAAAGATGACTTGCAAAAAATGCGAAATATGCTAAGTGACATGATTTTTTGCATATGCCTTGAAAATGGAGGCAACCCTATGGAGAAGTGACAACTCTACTCACCGGCGATGGGTTGTTGTTGGTGAAAACGGATCTCTGGCGCACACCATTTGGAGCCTTGGTGGGCGAGCGCAAGATGTTGTTGATCTTGTCGTTCAACTGGGCGCGGGACAAGAAGTCCTCGGCATTGAAGATGCCAACGCGGCCGCTCTTGGGCGTGGCCAAGGGTGCGGGGCCCGGAAAAGCCAGCTCCTCGACCTGGGGCTCATTCAGGGCGCCGGTGTGCTGGCACTGCACCTCCTTGGTGCTGCTGGTCTTGGGTGCAACGGTGTCCTGGGCGTCGGTAACCATTTTGTCAAGATTCGATTGTGCAAACTTTATGGGAAAACCGTATTGGAATCGAATGGGTGATGGATTGGTGTTCTTGGTTGAACCGGGACCTGGACTTTGGTATGTGGATCTAAACGAGAACGGCACACGCGGCGTGCTGACTGCGAAAATCAAAGTACTCTGCTCGACACGGAACACAACGACTCAATGAGAGGAATTTAATTTTTACTTTTTATGACTTTTCAAGAGCACTGCTCGCTGCGACAATTTTCGAAAGAATGACTGGCCTCAAGTGCCGATTTAAGGATGTGCCATCAATTCTGACAGTCCCTGGCCTACCGGGTTTTTCGATAGTTGAAAGTGTCGTAATATCGAGTACATATACTTTCGATACTTTCTTTTCCTTTCTCATCCCTTGAGCATTTGAAGCCCTGGCACTTTTAGATTTCCCGTGAAAGTTCAACGTATATCCGATTAGTGCTGCATACTTTTAGACGGCAAAAAGTTGATTGAATTCAAAATAACGCATTTAAGGACTACACTGTAGTGTAACCCATCTCCTCTCGCTTTTAGTGGCCGGAAAACGAAGTTTCGCCTTCGTAATTGAATCGAGAAATAGACTTGAGCACACGCAGCAGTGCTACCAGCAATTTATTGCCGCTCATTTTTATAGTTTCTCCGCTTTAAGAGGCTTAGGCTTTAAGATTTATTGGGAAACTGCATTTTCCGAGCAGCAGGAAGTGCAAGAAAAAGTGCCGTCATTCTTATCGAACTGGTTAAATGCTGAACAAGTGCAGAGGGGCAAAGTTTTGAAGCGTTGGCAGGAAATGTCAAGAGTCAGATAAAAGTGATGTTTGCACGTAGCACAGTTTAGTACTTTGCTCATCCTCATCTTTTATAATATTCGTATATGAAAACGTTTTCAATTCAATTAATTTTAAACGTTCAATTCATTCCTATAAATATTTACATAGCTCGCAAACTCTTTAAGCCCAAAAAGATTTTAAGTCTTGATGGCCCTTCAGGTGCCACAACTCCTCCAGCAGGGTTGTAATGTGAATTGTAGTCGTAAAGCAATTTTCTTGTACTTTTACAATGCCAGAGGAAAGGTATGAGGTAATATATGGTTGCCAGGAGCCGCTGAAAATTGTATCTCGAATTGTATCTCCAGAATTAACCCATGAGAATGAACAAAATTATACGAATCTTTTACAGTAGCGCAGATAGAATTTACTTTATTCAGGACTTTCCAAGTATTACTTTTTGACATCGATTTTTGTGCACATTAATTTCGATATACATGATGATTAAATTTAGAGTTTTGGAGATTGTTGTTGTAAGGCTACACAGGTATAATTGCAAGGCGTTTCACTTTTGTTTTTTAAAGAATGGTATTTGTATGTGCTCGTGTTTTAACTTGGTTCTTAAAAACGACTGTCTTTCTCAGATGAGAGCGATTGTTTCGTAAGCTAATTAAATGTATTCCATTTGAGTCACAATTATTTCTCACTTTGCACTGTCGTCAAATGTGTGTGTGTGTTACACGAGTGTAGTAGTGGTACTATTCCGACTACACTTGGAAATTTAAGCACTAAGTCCACTCATTTTACATTTTACGCAACGTGTGCGCTGTTGACCGCGTGTAGAGTGTGTGTAGAGTAAGTGTACGGATGAACATGGTTGGATTGTAGTAACTTAACTAATCTTAACTGGTAACTTAGAACTAACTGAATTGTCACTAGTGTTACGTTGGCCAAAAGCAGCCGTCGTTGGTTAGCTAACTCTCCATTCAGAGGCCAATTTTGATATATATCCATTTTTGTATCATTTTTTTCTTTGTGGAAATTTTGCAACTTTCAATTTTCAATCTTGCTGAATTTGTTGCATTTCCAGTACGTGTAGAACGTTTGGAAATTCGTTAGGAACTAATTTTGGTATACTGTGAGAGCCGAAAAAAAGCGAAACGCGAAACAAATTCGTTCTTTTTATAACACTAAACGCTGGCCCCGATCGAAATAGCATTGTCTTGGCCAGCGTTTCAGGCAACAGGTGGATTACTAGGGCCTATTCCACCTGATTTGCCTGTACTAAATAACGGTATGCGTATAAAAACAAGGATATCGAGGGATAGAGAGAATGTAGTGTGATTATCCAAAACTAATTCCCTAGTGCTTGCGTTGCGCCTACGTCGAGCAATCGAAAAGCAATCCGTCAAGGATCAGGATAGCCAGTTTTCGTTGCTCGCGCTTTTTTTTTGCGAGCTGTCTCATCTTAAATGCAGTTGTACATTTATAATTTTTTTTTTGTTTAGAAGACCAGGTTTTCTTAAATGATCTGATCCCTCTCCACGCCGAGGCCCCAGTTTTCCAATGTTGTTTTCTTTAGTTTTTTTCTTTTTTTTGGGGGGTCACTATATCGACGCTTGAGTCGGTTTGCGTGTGTGTGTTTTCTGTGATGTGTGTGATGGTGGTGCTATAATGGGTGATTTTCGATTGACCCCGCTGGGTGGCTATAGGTGGCATTTGGATGGCCACCCAACGCGGTGCACATCCCATGGTGCGAGCGGTACTTAGTAGACAATGAGCAGGTTGTTTTCATTGAATCCGGCCGAGTGGCCAGCATTGCGTACAATGAAACAGGATCCGTCGAAGTGCATGCGTTTCTCATTACGACTGCAAAAAAAGACATAATATTATTAAATAAGAACAAAAGGAATCTTCAAATATCCAAAGATATTTGAACTGTGCAAGGGTGACTATAACTTTGGGAAATACTGCAAAAGTATAGAATCAATATCGAATAAATATACGACGAGAACATTGCATTCTTCGAGTGCATCATTATTGCAAATAGGTGTGAATGCAGTGGCCAACTCACCGGACGAACAGATGCGAGGTCTTGCCCAACGAAGCCGTGCAGTGGATGCCGGTGGTGGTCAGGGTGGCGGATCCATTGCCCGGACTGGTGCGAATCAGGCACTTGCTGTGCTGGCGGCTGACCTTGACCAGGCCGTCGGCCGCCTGGGTGATGCGGAATCCATTAATGTCGTACACCTCGGTGCCGTCCTCGGCGCAATTGTAGGTGGAGTTGGCGATTACGTCGTGGGCATCGGACACAAAGGATGGGCCGTGGCGCGAATCGCTGGAGGGTGTTGTTAATTGGAAAGAGGATCTTGGCGAATTGATTTGGGCAAATTTCGTGCTTAACTCACTCATAGAACACCGCCAAGGTGTAGTCCTTGGTCAGGTCGGTGAAGGTGTCGGTGGTGGTGCGAGTGCCAGCTGTGTCCACCAGATAGATGAGGGCACAGGACTCGCTGGTGAAGCTAACGCCCTTGTACCACATTTTGGCATAGCGACTGGAAGAAAATTGTTGCAGCTATAGTTGCATAGATTTTATACGAAAATCTAATGTGAAGTTCAAGTTTAAATTCCAAATACTAGTTTGCCACTCTTAAAGTAAAGCAACGATGCTACTTCTAAGCTTACACAAAGTTGTTGGCCTTCATTCCGTCGTAGGTGACGATCTCCACCTTGGAGCCGCTCTGCAAGATGCGCCCATTGGGATGGATTAGGGCAGAGTTGCTGCAGTTGCGCGATAGGGCGGCGGCCACCATGCTGCGCTGGTTCAGCACGCGGACAGCTTTGTCCAGGGTCATGTCAATGCTAGAATCGAGCATGATTTGGAATGAGCAAGGGATTAACCTCCCACCAAGTTCACTTACCGAACGCCGTCGCGCAGGCGCAACTGGATGGTGCCATTGGACATGGCAATGGGTCCAGATCCTGGACACGGTGGTGGGGTGTTGTTCTCGAACTCAAAAGTGCGCGAGCTGACGCGATCCATAGCAAAAGGTGGTGGTGGCATTGGCGATGGGAACTGCTGGGTGTGATGTGCCTGTGGCTAAGTAGGTATACGCATATTTCAAAGACACGAACGGAGCAATAAATCAAAGCATTTACCATGCAGTAGGCTCCGTCCACCTCATAGCCATAGCCAGAGTTGAAGCGTCCAGTGAGACTCTTGCCGCTGCGCGTTATGTTGCCGGCATCCATGTTCCAGCCCACGGCCTCGTAGCCGGCACCAGACTGCGGCACGACTCCGAAGCCCGAGTGGGGAGCAGCGTGCATGCCCATATTCATGTAGCTGCGGCCGCAGCTGTTTGTCTGGCTGGAGCACTCCTTGGCCAGGACGGAGGTGCTGGTGCCCACGCTGGCGCTGTTTCCCATGCTGCTGCTGCTGCTGTTGCCGCGCTCCAAGCCGCGCTTCACTCCGCCAGTCAGCGAAAGGCTGCTCATACGTGTAGCCAATGGGCTGTTCATCGACGACACAAAGCGCATGGTGGCTTGCTAGGGATCGGTAGGGGAAAGGGTATTAGATAGTACATCAAAGATGACTGGCAAAAAATAAAAAGATAAGATGACTTGCAAAAAATGCGAAATATGCTAAGTGACATGATTTTTTTGCATATGCCTTGAAAATGGAGGCAACCCTATGGAGAAGTGACAACTCTACTCACCGGCGATGGGTTGTTGTTGGTGAAAACGGAACGCTGGCGCACACCATTTGGAGCCTTGGTGGGCGAGCGCAAGATGTTGTTGATCTTGTCGTTCAACTGGGCGCGGGACAAGAAGTCCTCGGCATTGAAGATGCCAACGCGGCCGCTCTTGGGCGTGGCCAAGGGTGCGGGGCCCGGAAGAGCCAGCTCCTCGACCTGGGGCTCATCCAGGGCGCCGGTGTGCTGGCACTGCACCTCCTTGGTGCTGCTGGTCTTGGGTGCAACGGTGTCCTGGGCGTCGGTAACCATTTTGTCAAGATTCGATTGTGCAAACTTTATGGGAAAACCGTATTGGAATCGAATGGGTGATGGATTGGTGTTCTTGGTTGAAACGGGACCTGGACTTTGGTATGTGGATCTAAACGAGAACGGCACACGCGGCGTGCTGACTGCGAAAATCAAAGTACTCTGCTCGACACGGAACACAACGACTCAATGAGAGGAATTTAATTTTTACTTTTTATGACTTTTCAAGAGCACTGCTCGCTGCGACAATTTTCGAAAGAATGACTGGCCTCAAGTGCCGATTTAAGGATGTGCCATCAATTCTGACAGTCCCTGGCCTACCGGGTTTTTCGATAGTTGAAAGTGTCGTAATATCGAGTACATATACTTTCGATACTTTCTTTTCCTTTCTCATCCCTTGAGCATTTGAAGCCCTGGCACTTTTAGATTTCCCGTGAAAGTTCAACGTATATCCGATTAGTGCTGCATACTTTTAGACGGCAAAAAGTTGATTGAATTCAAAATAACGCATTTAAGGACGACACTGTAGTGTAACCCATCTCCTCTCGCTTTTAGTGGCCGGAAAACGAAGTTTCGCCTTCGTAATTGAATCGAGAAATGGACTTGAGCACACACAGCAGTGCTACCAGCAATTTATTGCCGCTCATTTTTATAGTTTCTCCGCTTTAAGAGGCTTAGGCTTTAAGATTTATTGGGAAACTGCATTTTCCGAGCAGCAGGAAGTGCAAGAAAAAGTGCCGTCATTCTTATCGAACTGGTTAAATGCTGAACAAGTGCACAGTGGCAAAGTTTTGAAGCGTTGGCAGGAAATGTCAAGAGTCAGATAAAAGTGATGTTTGCACGTAGCACAGTTTAGTACTTTGCTAATAAAAATGCTATCCCCTTCTAAAATGTTGCTTTAACCTGGCTTAAATTGTTGTCAAAGTCACACAATCACTCAATTTAAATTTAATATACATTCAACTGAAACTTTTAAAATGCCATATTTAATAAGAACTGGTATTTATGCGAAATACCTTTACGCTTTTCCAGTCGAACAGCAACAAGTTTTTGGATTATTTCCTAATGACTGAACATTAAAGTCATAATATATTTTAGTAATAGCTCCTTAATCGTTTTTCTTGTCGTTTATTTGCCATTTTATTTGCCAAAATGTTGACATATTAGCCACAATTTTTGGCAAACCACCAAGGTCGTTTGATTTCCACTTTTGTGGGTTCACTAACTCACCTTCAGTGTGCGAAGACCCTGAACTTCCGGAACTATTGTGTTTTGGTACGACTGTCAACTCTTTCCGCTCCCATGATTGATTTTGCCTCTTGATTTGAATACACACACATATGTGCGGATTAGTTTGGTTAATGAGCGCATTGACTCCTTGCATTTGGCCATCGGCCCACTCAGATTTAGATTGACACTTTCGCCATCATTTCTATTTAAATGGACGCGTTTATTTAGACGCTTGGCTGGCATATTTTATTTTTTAAATTTTATTTTTGGCACTTGGTCGGGTCATTAAAATTCAGCCACTGCAGCTGCAATTCCGCCCACGCATCGCATTGACTCAGTTTTGAGCAGCGCCAACTGAAAGTGAAAATGTTTAATATATGGTATTTATAGCAGGAATGCATTCGCATATGCATTCAATGAAATACGGAAACTCATTTGTAAAAAGCACCCCGCCCACCGATGTGATTTTTCCGTTGTCACTTTCGCCAGCCGCAAGCGAACAAATTGGTTAACCTCCTTTTTCAGTATTTATCGTTGGAAATATTCGCACATATTCATACAGCTGAAAATTCGGATTTTCAGCGGGCGTCGTTGGAATAGTTTGCTGAATTTTGAATTCAAGTTATAATTAGGCTCGTTTTGTAAAAGCCAAGGCACTTTTGATATGAAAACTAAAAGAAGAACATTAGCCAAATGAATACGGCAAATTCGCTTTTATTTGCCGAAGCTCATTAAAATGTGGAAAACTATTTTCTTCCTCGGCAGTCGGGGGCGAAAGTCAGTGAACTTTGGCGCAGACAAAGATCATAAAATCCATACTAGTAAAGCTTCTATATATAGAAAGTGCATAGGACTACAACTTGGCCAGTGTTGCAATCTTTGACGTCACCGTTCGCGTGTGTGGCAGTGGCAGTGGTAGTGGTGACCACTCAGATTGATGAGAAACTTATGGCATAATTGAAATGGCTTTTAAAATCCATTTGTTCAGCGCCTTCTTCCTTATTAAATCCTTAGCAATTTTCATTAAAAACAATTAGCGCCAACGACGCCACTTGCCTTTGTCGACAATACCAGCCCCTTCAGTTTCTCCTGGGGGACAGGAGGTGCTCGGGAATTGAATGGACCGGGTTGGGATGGGATGGAAATTAATTGATTGTCAAGATGAGGCAACGGCAACCGAGCTGTGTAAACAAATAAATGTGTCTGGTCATTCAGCGGGAGATCTTTGTTGTCGCCTCTAGATGATAATGCCGCCCCGCTGTCAGCGATGGAATTACACTCACCCACTACATACTTATATATATATATATCTAGATATTCCGATGCACATACATCTGCGGATCTGAACCGACTGGCACGCGACGCTAAAAGCCTCTCGGCTTGACTTCCATCAATATTTTGGCATTCCCGGCATTATTCTGGCCGCGTCGAATTCCTTGGTGACTTTTCTGTTTACACAATCCCCTTAAATCCCGTGCCCCCGCCTCGCCCCCCTGCAAGGTGATTCACGGGGATTTCCTGGAGACGAAGAAGCCACCACCTACGCGTGACCAAAAAAAAAAAAAAAATTATATAAAAACAGATTGAAAGGTTGGTCAATTGGTGGTCTGGGCCAAAAGTCTGCCGACTGCCAACGGCCAACTGCCGCCGTTTGACGTCATCGGCTCTTCGGCACTTGCCAAAAAATCCGCCCATCTCATACGCTCATGTCTATGGTCTTATAGTTCATCAAAAAGGTGTGCCAGGCGGTTTTTTCCCATTTTTATTTTTTTATTTTTTTTTTGGCTGCATGGGTTAAACTTTCGCAAGATTTAATGTGTGCTGGCGCTTTGCCCGCGTTGTCGGTCCGAATTTCACGCTTCATTGGCGGGCAAAAGTGACGTTGTCGCGTCTGCTTTGATTTTGATAAAATAGGCCAAAGTGTTCATCAATAATCATTTCTGTAAAGATCGGTGAGCGAAGCAATTATTTTTACAAAATTTACAAAGAGCCTCGCCAACGAACGCACAAGATAAGTTGTCCCAGGCATGGCAATTCATTTTTTTTTTTTTTTTGAACATCCTTCACACATCAAAATTTTACGCCGAGTGGGCGGCTTAATGGGTTAATTATTGTTCTACTTTTTAAGAAATATTATGTCAACAAGTTCTGGGAAATACATAAGCCGTGCACGTGATTTTTGCAACGCACTTTAATTAGTTTTTATCAATTTAATTAAATTTTGTTAAGTAGTAGGTAGCAAAGCCAGATTTTGTCGATAAAGTGGAAACAATATAGTTATTAATTCCTAAGTAGGATATTTAAATGAATAACATTTATATGAACAACATAGTTTCCACTTTAAAGGCCATTGGTAAGTTTAAAATTTAATTCATGACATTTAGTAAAGAGAAGTATGTAGCAGCACCCCCAGCAACCGCAACTTTATTTATTTAATTTTAATTACTTTACTTAAATTTCCATTTATCAAAGAAAACCGCACGAACTTGGCGCAGCCCCTAGAATATTCCTCATATTTTATTCATTGGTAACCCACATCGAAAGCCACTGTACAAATTTATACATAAGAATTGTGCAAAGAGCCAGGGAAACGCGAACGTGCCTCTTGGCAGGTGCCACGCCCACTTTCCCGAAAGTGTTCTACATTCTCCTGCTTTCCTTTCACCTTGCTCCAAGAATCCCGAGAAGGTATAAATCAAGTGGCTTTCACTGCTGCCTGTTCCGCCTTCGCAGGTTTCATATATATTTTATTTTTTTTCTGTTGTTTTTGGCGCATATTAATTTGTGGAATTTTGTCAAAATGAATTGTATAATTTTATAACACATGCTCAGCTTTATTTGATGAGCCGTGTCTATAGAAGCGGATATATGCATGTATATAACGACTCGCTTTCTTCCCTCCCACTTTCGGGTGGAATAAACTGTCCGTTTTATAGGACAATATACCCCGGGATCGGACAAGGTATCCGCACCCAGAGACAATTACAAATGCATTGGCAATTGCAGAGCAGAGACAAGGGTTCCATAGTTTCCGGCACGCATTTCGCTCGCTTTGTGCCATTATTTTATTTCCAATTCCCGGAGCGGCAAAAGAATCGGCCAGACACGCCGTCCAGACGGACGGGTTCAACGCACTGGTTGGTACTGATGGAATCATCGGGACACCCAGCCATTGTTGACTGCCAATTGGCCATAACCAGACCGAGCGTCGAATAATCGCAAACGGTCTGAACTATTTGCAATTCCCCAGCCCCAAAAGCCGAACATCTAGCGCAGACAACCCGCTGACTCAGAAATGTGGAACCATTCCCATTCCCATTACCATTTCCATCCCGTCGCAGCAAGAACCCATCACTATAGCCATCCTCCCGAGAACTGTCAACATTCCGTGGCGTCCTCATTTCGTGGCGAGTGAATTTACAATTTCTGCAGCGAGCACACCTTTTTTGCAGTTTACACGAAGCGAAACAAATAAACGAAGTGAAAGTGATTTTTTTTGCTTATCATTATGTTCTTTGTTTTATTTGAATGGCTACTGATGCAGTCGGAGCAACAAATATTTATATTAAGTGTCCCTTTCATCTTGATCTTAATTTTTTATGCAGTCTATTTTATTCACCTATTTAATTCAATTTTAATTTGTTCTAAAATGCACACTAAGGTGTCCTTTCTATTGTGATTAAATAGTAGTAATACTATTTTATGTTTAGATATATTTCGACCATTTTGATACTTAACTTAATTCAGAAATTTTACTTTGCGATAGGTAATTTCTCTCAGTGCAGGCTGTAAGGTAAAATTCCCGTAGCTCTCTGTGGGGGCTGGATAACTGCGAATGCGAATGGGGAAAAAGTGAACCACAACCGCTGCCCATTTTCGTGTGTCTCCGTTGTTTATGGTCCGTTGCGGTGGCCACCGCCAAGTGCACATCTTCATCCTCCACCGGCCATTTGCGCCACCCACACCTCGCTGGGATCGGATCACCTCAGTTTGGTGGAGGCGGAATGCTTTCATGTTATTTCTCGGCGCTGTCTTCTTATTGGGATCAAGTCAATATTTGTCGAGTAAAAATTACTTCCTGCTCCGAAATGGTGGCATCTCTTAAGTAGCCCCATTCCCGAAAACTGCCTGCCACCTTGATGTTGGTATTCCTGCCGCCCTCTTAATTTACGAAAAATTACAAATAATTGTTTGTATAACTTGATGAGACCAAAAACGTTTTAATTAGGCACCGTTCCACATTTAGCGACCTGCAACTTGCCTTCTTTTAATGAAAAAGTTGCCTATCTTTCATGTTTTAAGAATTGCAAGCGCGAGTTTTTGTTTAATAAATATTATACGTTGTGTTTAACCAAACTTCTTCGTGTGTATTTTATTTCTATGGAAAGAAATTTTAAACTCAAAAATTTAATATTATGAGCAGGTTGCCTTTTTCACCACATAGACTATGTACTCAATTTTTGGTTATTAAAATCTTTTATAATCTTTGACGTTTTTTAATATTAACGATACATCTATATGTATGGCAAGGTATGGTCACCACTCCATCCAAAATTAAAACACATTAATATTCAAATTGAATTATTTTAGTTAAGGCTTGTTCGTGGGAGAAAAAAAGTGTAGCAAACCGGCGTGTCATTCAATTTTGCAGAGCACATGTCCACTTCGGGATTGAGTTTCGATTTTTGCTGTCTGGCCGGAAGGGAGTTAAACCGGAAATGCGAAAGGGGCGGAACCGCCCACTCCCCACCCTTACACCTCCCACTTCGCACTTGTCAGTTGGGGGCGGGTAAACTTGGCCGTTGTGCTTGTTGTTGTCGCAGCTGTTTGTTTGTTTGTTTGTTGTTTGCTTTTAGCCAGCGCCAAAAGCGTGTCAAACGAAACTGGTAACTGGAAACTGGAAACTGAAAACGGGCGGGCGTTTTACACATGGGTACTTTAATGCGTGGAGCTCGGCAAACACAAATTCAGAAATGTGTACCCAAGAAGTCAAGGACTCGGGAAAGCTCTCAGATTTATTCGGTGCAACACAAATGAGGCAAGGCAAACAAACAATCAGTCGAACTGATTGCTTATCCAAAATTATAGTCGATTCGCGAGGCTACAAGGCATCCTCTAACTGGCCTGCATTTTTGGCGGCCCGGCCTTCAAACGAATTTACATTAGATTTTTGCCAATCGCACTTGAGTTTTCCACTATCAACGCGTAAAGATGTCAGCGAATCCATTAGAAAAACGCCATTAGCGTCGCCATTTAGTGTCATTAGCTGGAATTCATAGTCGTTCTTGAGCGCGTGGACATGCCGGAACTCAAAGGCGACCTTTGATCCAATGATGTTGGCCTAAAAGCCTGGCGGTCGCTGCAATTACCGTTGTGGTTTCATGGCGGCCCATCTGTATCCTACATCCTGCATCCTGGATCGCAGCCACGCAAAACTTTGTCAACGCCTGCAATTGGCCTCGAACCGCAGCAATTAGTTGGTGTGGCCTCGTTTAATGGCCTTGTAATTGGTTATCGGCAGACCCTACTTAGTTGAAAGGTATCTGGCTTTATCACAAAAAAAGCAACTTTAATTGGGGCAGTTAGATGATGTAGAATAAAGCGGACCCTTGTTAAACTCGAGCGTTTGGAAGTGGGTCTAGCAACTTAAATCAGCAGTAAATAATTTAAATAATTACGTCGCAATTTTGAATACAAAATACATGGCAGCATGCATTTACCCGATATCTTGCTACCATTTTTAAAGACATTTTGGTAGGGTATTGAAAGCTTTCTATTCACTATGGAAACTGGCAAAGTGCCACTATAATTAAAACGATAGGTATCCAGGGGCTAAGAAACACGACCTGACCAGGACTTTTTCCAGGAATAATAGCGTTGTGTATGCCACTGCCACCACTTCCATTTGTCGAGTTTCTAACCCGACCATCGTGTCCATTGCAGCGGTCCTGTTGGCAGGATGTGAAATAAGTGCGATACGATTCATCTGGCTTATTGCCATACAGCATCTGCAGGAGAAAGAATCCAATAAATAGGATTTAAGTGGAGCATAAATGCAATATTCAAATGAAATCGTTTTTAATCACTTTTCACTTAAACCACTCTTAAATTCAACATATAGATTAATACAAATATTTGTGGTTTCACTTACCATCGGCTTGTCCTGGCAGTCGCGCTGGAAGGACATCACCTTGCTCGAGTTACGCTGCAATGGTAGTGGCAATAGGAGATCCACATTACAAACATATGCGCGACTGATTAATGATACCCACTTTCCCGATGCCACCAATCATCACGCTTGGTCACAGGGGCTTATTTGCATTTCGTATCTGCGAATCGAATTTGCATTTGCCCTCGTTTCAGCGGCCAAAGTAATTAATGCCCCAGGTCCCAAGTGCCTCAAAAAGCAAAAAAGAAGTGAAATAAAAGCAAAAGGCGGGTGAAAGGGTGAAATGCAGATGCGGATTGTGGATGTGCGGCACCGAGGCAATCTATGGCCCGAAAGCTAATGCGTAAACAAAGTTCACACTAGGGACATCGTCGGCATGGAGGAGTGTTGGTGGTGGGTCCTATAAAGTTTTAATTGCATTGCAGCTAGCTGGCTAGATGGCAATGCGACTAGCATAAGTTTCTGCTCCAGGCGGCTTTGATCCGCACGAAATTCAATCAGCGAATTCGGCCTGTCTAATGAGTCGCTAGCAAAATTTGGAAACCTCATTTGGTTATGTAAGACCTGGCGGACTGGGGCTTAAAAGAGGCGACAAAGTTGACTTTGTGGGGGGTCGTAAGCTGGCCTAAGCCTTCCACGGGATCCATCGGCTACATGGAGTCTCGTTGGGTGTGGGATCTCTGCACTGTATGTGCTCCTTATACGCCGCTCTGGCTTTCCATTAAATTATGGTAATGGATTTTTTATGCACTCTGTTTTTGCTACTTGGGCTTATTTTACAACCACTTCCCGCGTCGTTTCTTTGCTCCTCGGATTTGAGCCGCTTACTGCTGGAAATTAAAGCCAGGCGAGCTGCGTCAATACTGTGAAAATAATCAAGGAGTCTGCACTTTATTGCTGCACGCAAAAGGGGGGAATTAAACCTTCTGGAACTCGCTGAATTGACTTAATTCGATGAAAAATATTTAATGTTTAATAGCTAACTACAATGTAATTTTCTTAAAATTACTTCACTGACAGCATTTGATGTTTACTTGAATAAGGAAGTAAAAAACATTCTGTTTGCATGCACAATATAATATGCAATCTGAGATATGAAAACAAATTGATTTTGTGTAAATACCAGGACAAATATGTACAAAGTGCACTAGTTACTTTCTGTACTTTCTATGATAAAGCTAGAATTGCTCATACGCCGCGTTGGCCGGCAGAAAGTGCAGCTCCGGATTCAATTAGTCGAAGTGGAGAGTTGGCTCGATTTAATGGCTCCTACTGTGTACATTCGTTGTTTCTGTGCTCATCCCTTACGTGGCAGTCGCTAATTTCACAAAAAGGGGAGAAACTTTAGCTGTGGCAACATTTAGCCAAACAAAGTTGAGCGATGCATAAAAATCAGGCATTCCATGTGCCACTTTGTTGCCGCAACAGCTGCGCTGCGGCAGCTCCAAATTGGAAGGATTGGGGAAGATTGGGAGCGAGTGTGTCTGCAGATGGCTGACGGCATACGTGAAGAGTTAAACGCTCCGCAATTCCCGTTTGCCGACGCTCGGGAACATTTGTGGCACGTTCCACGGTCGTTTTACGACGGGCCAGAAGTTTTTCCGACTTTCCACATACGCAGCGTTGGTGGAGAAGTGGAAATTTGTACAGCACATGTACATATAGTTTTTTATTCTGTTGTTTTTGTACCCAAGCCCAGTAGTAGACATCACGCTTAACATCTTTAATCCTAACAACGAAATGTTTCCAAGGGACTGTGCTCTTAGAATGGTAATTATTATTAAGGCGCTCAAAAAGTATTTAATTCTAAAGAAATGTAAGTAGATTAATTGCCAAGGGAGAATTGTTTTTACGGCTCAATTTTTTTTTATCACATTCCTATTTTAATTTAGAAGAATATTTGCCACTCACCCGCATTTCCACGCGCATTGTCACACAGTATTTCTTGGTGCAGTTGAGCACAGTAACAGCACTGGCGTTCTTCAGGCAGGAGGTATCACTGTAAGCGTTCAAATAGGTGCACACATAGCAATCGAGCGCTGCAAAATACACGATATATACTACTATATGTAATAGAGGATTGAACGAGGTCATGACGTTGGACGTTCGTTTTCGTTTCGTGTATTCGAATTTAAATTTGATTTTGATGATCATCGTGATGATCGTGTTGTCGCTGTGCTTTTCTTAGAATTTAATAATAGCCAGCCCCCCAGAGCAGTGGATGCAGCAAAAACAAACATTAGCAGCTATAAAAACACAATAATTAATTGAATTTAAGTGAGAATTTTGGCAGCAGACTTTCTGTCTATTTGCCAAGTGGCACGACAACGTCCTCGACATGTATCGCCGGCTATATCTATCTATATGGCTATACGAATAGCACAGTCTATATTTGAATCAGCCTTTTGTGTAATAACAGTGACGTCAATGGCCCCACTAGTGGCCACAATTTTTTTGGCCCGGGATGTGTAAACGGATTGATGACACGAGACTTTTCGCTCGACCCTCGGCAATGGTGCTCTCATACGTAAATGTAAGAAATCAAAAGACATTGAAATGATGGGTATCGAAATCCTTAGCTCTTACCACGAACACAAATCTATTTCGGTTCAGAATCTGCATTATGAGTTCTGCATAAAAGATTTGACCGCGGGGATCATTCTTGGCACGCTTCGATGCGGTTCGCGGTATTCGAAAGATAGAACATTGTATCATCCCGAGTGAAGCGGCTTACAATGGGCTCTAATCGGCGAAAAATGCAATATATTTTATATGATATGTGTGCTAACAAAATGTCATGAGTTTGCGGGAATCGAGCGGTTAGTCAGTTATATAAAAATAGTTGGTGCCATGCAAGAAATTTTCATTTCTGATAAATGTATTGAGGTGATTACTCATAATACTTTCCTCATAGTTTGTAATAGAAATATAATTAATTTAAATGATCTGCAAAGTTTACTTTCGTATTGTTTCATACCCACATACCCATGTCAACATGGCGTATGAGTGACGTATTTATAAACTGTCTTGCCGAAAGTAGATTTGACTTCAAGTGTAACCATTTGAAAGCCTCATTTACACTTGATGGCAACTTGTGGGGGATGAAGTCTTTTTCTGAAATTAAACACAAATCCCTCGTAATTTGCATAAATGTAAAATTCAGTTCTAAGGATAACCATTGAGCTTGAGTGCCCTCAGTTCGCCGCCCTCGAAGAAGATTCGGCTTTCAAAACCGCCCGTTCCACTGTGACTGGAGGACTGCCGAGATCTTTGAGGAATGATTTGTATCATCTTTTGTGAGGCAATCAATAAATTTGAATGTGGTCATAGGCGAGTGACGTCGACAGCTGAACTCGACAAAACAGATGAAAATGAACCGAACCGAACCGAATTGTGAGAAAAGCACGGAAGGCACAGTTCGGTGAATCAAGTGGGGGGAATCAGGCCGCTGTGTCCAATGCCCAGCAAAGTGAGGCGAAATGAGTGCCAAGAACACATTTCAAATTCACCTGATTTTTCTCGCTAAATTTGCGCTGAGTTATGAGTCGTAGCACGGCAATTTCGCAATAAAACAGCTAATTAAGTTAAGCGGAAAACGACCTGCTAAGCGAGCACTCAGTGCCAATCAGTGGGTAAGGTTAGGATTTAAATGGATGGATGATGGAACGGTTAGGGAAACCCGTAGAAATACCATTCGAGAAGGCTGCTGACATTAAGACGACGCCGAGCACCGTGAATGGAAGTAGGGATTTTGACAGTCCGTGCGGCAGATTCATGGCGATGACTTCTATTGCGATTCCCGAGCTCTGACAGCTGCAGGCGCGAATCCGGACTGCTTGGCTTCGACAACTGGCACTTGACTGACTCGAGTGGAGCTCGATACGATAGCCGTCCATGTCGATTGATGTTTGATAAATGGCAAACAACAACAGATCGATATATGTACATTCGTACACACTCCTTATCGGCCGGCTAACAGGGAATGCAACTCTATTTGAACTGTAATTAATGGTAACAATACCGCTTCTTCTTCTTGCTTACAGCCCGACCGCTATGTCCCCGGCTCCCCCATCTTCCGCGAGACCAGCAGCCCAACGCCCCACCCCGCCCTCGCGGGGCCTATAACATCGCCGCCCACTTCAGCCTCCTCCTCCACCTCCACCTCCGCCAGCACCGCCGCCGATAGCACCGCCAGCAGCACCATTACCGCACCAGGAGCAGGACCAGGAGGAACTGCAACTACCAGGAGCCGAGGAGCCAGAGGTGGGTGCACACGTCTCAATGGAAATTGAATTAAAAATTTACTTTCACGTAATTGGCTTTTAAATCACTTGGGTTGCAAAACTAATTACAAAGGTGTCTCAAAGTGGGTGTTAAGCAAAATCAATGCTGCATGTTTGAGATGTACTATTCAGGGATTGGAAATGTAGTGTTGCATACACCATTATATAATACCAAATTATTATTAAAAAGTTATATATTTGGTAGGCGGTATAATAAACATACATATGCATCCAATAAATCATTTAAAAAAAGGATGTTCTCATTTTCTTTTGAAATAGCATTTTATATTATTTGCATAGAAAATGATTGTTTAAATTCCGAGAACATTTCTATCAACTCAAACCTCTTTTTTTCTGCGTGTCGGGTAAGATTTGTGGCCTGATGGCTGATAGTTGACATAGTTTTCGCGACATTTGTGTAAATAATGTACAATGGCAACATGCAAATGGCCCTGCCCGTATAATTTCCGGGCCTGTCAAACTTTTCGCAAATTCTGGGCCAAACTCTTCGTCGCAGTCGACCTCTTTTTGCGCCTCGAGTTCCCTGACCTCCGGCGACAGTCGCCCATGGAGTGGACGATATGCCGGATATGGGTGAGATGGCGAAGGCAACCTTATGGGGAATCTCTTTGAGTGCGCCTGGATAAACAACCACAATTAGGGGAGTGAGATGGCCGGGATATTCTGTCGTCCGCACAATTAATTGTGGAATGGAATTCGATTATTTGATGATTATTATCTCAGCACTGTTTGATTGTGTGCTTTGTTTTTCCACGAAAAGTTCGCCACGTTTACGTGCGAAAAT
This sequence comes from Drosophila mauritiana, assembly GCF_004382145.1. Classification (NCBI taxonomy): domain Eukaryota; kingdom Metazoa; phylum Arthropoda; class Insecta; order Diptera; family Drosophilidae; genus Drosophila; species Drosophila mauritiana. Next base: position 17,669,971 of record NC_046668.1, on the reverse strand, counting down.
CTCTCGCCCGTTCCCGCGCTTGTGGCCCGGGAAAATCCCCGGAGAATGGAGCTCAGTTACCCCCCGTTTTGGGGTTGACTCACTTAATGGCGCAACATGTGAGCCATCGACGAATAAGGTGGCCATGTCACGCTATAGTCCATCGATTTTATTTGTTGATTTAGGAGCGAACTATGGATTGTCGGAGGTGGGGTGTAGTTCGCAGCTATTAGCTGTCGATTGAACTGCATTTATTTCAGAAATTGCGGTATTTGTTATTCGAAAAGTACAGGTGTATCATACTTTAATCAAAGAAGTTTTAATTGCATTTAAAGTTTAGGAAGGATATATGAAACCAGTTTGTATATATGGTTTTTTGTTAGCAAACAGCCATTTGTGTTTATGTCTGCAAAACCATATAAAGCAACCGCAATGGGAAACTAAAAGCTAGAAAGAAAACCGCAAATGTCTCTTAACGTAAATAACCAGCTGACCCTAATCCCCTCTTCCCACAGCCATGACGGCATCTCTGGCTCATGCCGCACAGGGTAACCACAACAACAATAGCAGCACCAGAAGCACATCCAACTCCAGCTCCAGCACCGGAAAGTCCAAGCCACCGGCTGGCTATATGAGCACCCGATCGGCGGCGATGATGGCCTTGGCATTGGGACAAACATCGGGTGGAAGGAGCGACAAGTCACCGCAAGCTCCTCGAGCCGCATCACCCGCCCAGTCGCAATCCCAATCCCAGTCCCAATCGCAGTCACCCCATCCCGGTGCTACCAGGAGGCTATCGAATGCCTCTTCCCTACCCAGCAATGTGTCCAGATCCAAGCCGTCAACTCCGACGGCAACCAGGGCGGCAGCACAGCTAAACGGTTCCAGTCTCTTCTCCGGCGGCAGCAACTCCAGCGGCTCCGACAACGATGGATTCAGTGCGTCCGGCTCCTCGGCAGCCACTGCTCTGCGTCGTTTATATTTCAAGAGCGGACGCAGCATCAAGAACAAGATTAATGCCTCGACCACGTCGTCGACTCCTCTGAATGGACTACCTCTAAATCCGGTGTCCAGTGCCTATCACAACTCCGTTGGTGGACCCATGCACAATATGACGACTGCAGGTGGAGTGCCAAAGGTAGATATTTACAATAAACTATAGTGTATCTTTGTATCTTAACGATCCAACTGCACAGAAGCACTAGTTTCTATGCCATTTGCATTCATTTAAAACAGACACTCTGTTTTATGTTAGCCCGGCTTTAAAGAAACAAATTGGCAGAGATTACCACGAGCTTTTTACATTTATTCCTTTTTAAAAGTGCTAAAAAGCAACAGACCAGAAGTAATTTCTGTAATCCCCTTGCAGCTGGTGGTGATGGGCACCTCATCAGCCTCGATTCCGGACACCACCATTAACACGTCCACTGACTCGGCCTGCACGCTCATCACGAATGTGACCCACACGGATACCTCGGAGACGTGCGACTCCCTGGACATGGGTGAGTTGCTTCACATATATCCCGATCTGATTGCTTGATTGATGTCCTCGTGCGGCCGAATTAATTAATCAACTAATCAATCTGGCCCGCGCCTTCTGCTATTCCTTCTTTCGTTTCCTTCGCCAGGTGACAACTCGGGTCCCAGCGAGCCGCTCTTCAGTTCGCTGGAGGAACCACTGCTCACCGCCGTCCACATCGATTCGGAGCACGAGGGATTCGGCGGCATGGGTGGCGGCAGAGGAGGCGGCAATGGACGCGGCGCCACTGAACTGGAACTAACGAGCTGTTCGAGGTATCCGCCCAGGCCCGACATGAATCTCCAGGACAGCGTCGAGGTACGAGTCGGAATTTAATTCCGGATTAAATTCGCTTGGAGAACAAGCATTTTCGCAACTGAATCATGAGATTATTCACTTGTGCCCAGAAATGGATCCTTATTCCTTCTTAAAGTCCGAATTGGTTTCGTTTCGTTTGGAGTTCTTGAAATTGGAAAATGCTTGTAACAATTTAAACGTTTTTAAGATTTATGTAACCCTGACGCCCTTAAAAACAATTGATTACTTCAGTGACTTGAACATGAATATCCACTTTGGAAAGTATTTTCATTGTCATATAAGCAGTTAACTGCCAGTGCATTTCCATAAATTTACCCAGCAGTTAATCAGTCATAAAGGAACCTTAGTTTTTATTTATTACTTAAGAGAATATTGGACTTATGGTGTTATTACGTTTCCTTGCAGAGCCAGGAGTCCTGCTTGTCCATCCTGACCGGCGAGCCGTCCTCCACCACGCCACTTCTCTCCTCGCAGCGACGCCACCCGACGGGCGGTCACTCGCCGGGTAGCCAGCGACAGGAGGAGCGCCGGGAACGCAAGGAGCGGGAGCCCAGTACGGCTCCGCCGCCCACTCGAGTCCGGGAGCACTTTACTTTCGATCCCCCGCAGTCACCGAAGTCGGCGCGCAGCAGCGAAAAGTCCACTAGTCACTTTTCCTTCAAGAACTATGGTAATGAGTCGGCAAAAGATGCCGGAGTGGGTTCGGGAAAAGGAACAGGATCTGGAGCAGGAGTGGGAGGAGGGGGAGGATCTGGATCCGGGGTTGGAGGAAATGGAGTTATGGCCGCCAGTGAAGGCGATGAAGAGGATGACGAGCGCAGCGGCGACAGCATTGGCAATCGCAGCAAGAAGCTGAGGCCCCGGGAGCGTGACCCCAACCACATCTCGCCCAGCGTGTCGCCCTCGCACAGTCGCCGGGCCAGTCCTAAGCGGGAGAAGCGGAGGACCACTCCCATTGCCTCCACGGGCGCCATATCCAAGGTCAGCTCGGCACCGCCCACCATGAAGGATGCGAATTTTTTCGGAAGTTCCGGGAAGCAAAAACAGCGACAATCGCAGAACATTCCGCCGCACCAACTATCGCCATCGTCGCAGCAGCGAAAGTACTCCTCCAGTTCCTCGAGTGGCAGCAGCGAACGATGCTTACGGGAAGCCACCGGTCCTGGAACTATGTTCCCCTTCGATCGGGAAGCTCTGGACTACGAGCGCATCCAGCGGGAGTGCTTTGCTCCGAGCTCCACGACGGCCAGCAACAGCAGTGATTCGGAGGCGGAAAACTGTTCCGTGTATGAGCGAAAATCCGGAGCAGACATCTTCCAGCAATACTCGCGATTGAGCCACCAGGAGCAACTTCAGCAGCATTACCAGGAGCAGCGCGACTGGGAGCGGGATCGGCCGCCATCGCGCAAGAACTCCAAGCGCATCCGACCGGATTCGGTGATCCACACAACCATCCGGGAGAACCAGCAGTATGTGCCGCAGTCGGATGCCTTCTATCCCCAGGCCAAGTCCTCCTCCTCGCCCAGCGATCACTCCTACGCCGAGCTAAACAAGTTCGAGGACATTGCTAGCAAGTTTGAGCAGATCCCGCCCAAGCATGGCTCCGTGTCCGGATCCGGATCTGGTTCCCTTTTGAATCTTCATCACAAGATGCCCAGTCCGGGCAGCGAGTCCGCCGTCAGTCCCACGGACTCCACTCGCCGGAGATCCTTCAAGAACAAGCAGCGCCATCAAAAGGAGGAGCACTTCTACATCCAGACGGAGGATCGCAGCGGAACAGCAGCTGGCAATGGACCCATCAATGTGACCGCCAATCCCCTGGAGGCAGCTGCCGTCTGCAAGCAGCCACGTGCCACCATCGTCGTTCAGCAGGTGAGTTCACCAAAGAGGCAAATATTGAATTTATCAGGATCGAGAGGGATTGATTTTCACTCTACCGATCTTGTTCTATAAATATTATCCATGATGCGCATTGATTTCTTACTAAGGATAGTACCTGGTTGTATAGTACCAGTTCCCAGGAAATTTTCCAATGTGAGTCGCTCGCAGATAATGAGTTCTTATTGATTTATGGGCCGGTTCTATTGATAATGTCTTTCGAGCACATCTATAGGGACATACAGATAACGGAAGCTCTCTTTGTCCATCTCTCCAGCTTCAATTTGCTCCCTTGTGGGGTCTCCAATGCAATTCCGCTCCCCATTATCCATTTTCCGTATATCGCACCGCTTTGTCTGCGCTCTCACACCCACTCCCACTTGTGCTCTCTGCCGCTCTCTCTCGCCCGATTTTCACAGCTAATAAAAAGGGGCGCGCGCCACCGATCTCGTCAGTTATAGAGAGCCATCCGAAAGCAAAGCATCGCCATTAAAGCAGCGGAATCGCGAGAAATCAGATTGAAGTATTATTATCTACAAAAAAACGTGTTGTTAAGTGCCAACCTGTTTGTGTTAGCTATGTAAACGCGGTGCCTTACGGACATACAACGCTATAAAAAGGATAATAAATCCCTTAAACAATTGACAACGAAGTTTCCTATTCCAAAGTATATAAATTCGGTGAATTAGTGTAATATGGCGCCCTTTTACAAGCGCATCTGCCGCAGTCTTTCCAAGCGCTACAAGGAGGTAACTATGTAACTAAATATATCTTGTAGCTATATTGCCTATGCGCCACAAAATCCCCAACGCTGCCGCTTGATTGATTTAGCTAATGAGCCAACAACTAGTAGGGGGTGGAATCAATAAGCCTTCAGTTGATAAGATATCAAGTTGAGGCAATGATCCATCGAACAGCCGATATGCGAAATGCGAGATTTATCGAGTAACAATGACGTCAATTTGGCCATAAATTTCCATTCCATACCGCTCCGCTTTGCTTGGGTCCGCGATAGTGGTTATGGATGAATTCCTGCATAGATCGGAATTCGGGTAGCTTGTTATCAATGTGGACACCCACTTATGGATGATATTGCGACACAATCGCCGCTTCAGTGAATGAGTTGCTGACCCACAATGAATTTTGTCGTAAATAATTAAAATGTTGCAAGTGACAGCGAAATATGGGGGATATTCTTTATTATTCCGAACGTCTCCACGATGACAGATGTCAAAATAAACTACCACAACGGAACGAGAGGGACCCAGTTGCCCAGTTTATAGAGAGTCCCGAGCAGATCGCAGGTTGTTTGCGCCTTATTTATTTACTTGCCCACATCGGATCATAAAAACATGAAAGCAAAGGCCGCCAAAGTGGTGGCCAAAAGGGGCGGGAACGTGTCGCAGTCCCAGACAAACAAATACATAGATATAGATTATCTATCTGTTCGAGTTTATTTAACGCTTTCATTGTAAACGGCAGTGAGTTAGCATTTTATTCCTCGAACTTTTGCCCATTATGCATAAAGAGAGAATCGCTGGGCGTGTTGGAGAAGTGCATATACATATATAGATACAGATACAAATACAGATTCAGATAGAT